>NW_026294802.1:49811548-51074548 GCF_026119805.1 Tympanuchus pallidicinctus
GGTAGCGAGGCAGTTAGATCTGATAGCACCAGGCATCCTGAATGTTAGCAGAAACATGAATCTAAAAGAAACATGAAAAGGACACAAAGCCGAGAAGTTATATTTACTTCAAAGTTCAATTTGTACTTCGTGAGCTAAATGAAAATCCATCAGAAGCATAGAATACCATCCTGTCTCCTCGATGGGTGAAGCTCTGATTTTAATAAATGAAAAGAAAAGATGCTGAAGGTGGGAATGTGCATTTCTACATAGCTCTCTTATGGAGGTTTGATAAATGAGCCACTGATGAATTCATTGCCCCTGGAAATGATGGCCTGGTCAAAAGAAAAAAAACCCACATTGCTGCTACTTAGGCCAAGAAATATTTTGCTCTCCAGAATTTTTGCAGGTTTTTTTTTTTTTTTTAGTCTACAAGTGCTTACTTTCCTTAAAAGTGGTGATTAGCTGAAATAGTTTGATTTACCCCCAAAAATTTGTTTTAATTACATTAAAAAAAAAAAACAAACCCAAAAACCACAAAACCTTGTAATCCCTCTCCTTTCCCTGGACATGTTCCAGACCTCATCTGGAAACCGAATGTCTGAATTAAAAAAGATTCTGGCTGAAAATCAAACTATTTTTATTGTTGTTTTTTTTTTTTTTTTTTTTTTTTTTTTTTGTTTTTTTTTTCCCTAGCAATTGATACATCAAGGATTGAGATTTTGGCTTTGAGGTGAAAAGTGGAAATTTCTGATGGAGCAAAGATACTTGTCATCAAAATAATGGATTGGTTGAAATCTTGCAATTGGCTTCATGAGAACAAAGTGG
Source organism: Tympanuchus pallidicinctus (assembly GCF_026119805.1). Taxonomy (NCBI): domain Eukaryota; kingdom Metazoa; phylum Chordata; class Aves; order Galliformes; family Phasianidae; genus Tympanuchus; species Tympanuchus pallidicinctus. The sequence goes on from NW_026294802.1 coordinate 49,812,356, forward strand.
AGATGTCTGGCGTGTAACGCTCACTCTTTCATACTCTTATATATTATCTCTGACCACACTTGTGGCAGAAACTGCACCATCATTATTGACTCCCAGGAAAATATTTTCCCTGGAAAATGACCAGGCTCTGATTTCCCTTCTCACTTTAAGCATCATCACGCATTGAGCAATGCGTGGAGCCCTTGGCAGGGATCAAGGCTCTGTCGCATCCACGCAAACAGCAGAAAGTTCCTGTCCTGGAGGACTTAAATCCAAGTATCCAATGAAACACAACAGGTGCATATAGCAAACACTCAGGAGAGCACACAGCAATGAGGTGACAGTGATTAGTGTGAGAAGCAGCAGTCACAGAGTGCCAGGTGCCTCCTTGCTGTCAGCACATTTCCAGGTCTCATTGTCAAGGTGGATTTTCACAGGGGGATTGAAGGAAGGTCAGGCTTTGTGAATTTTCATCAGGCAGCTTGTTTGCCACTGGAAGGACAGCCGTGTGGGAGAGGTTTGGGGGAGCAAAGTGGTGTGCTTTGGGGCAGAAGTATTTCTCAGCTATTTAGCTGTGTGAAGATGCTGCAGACATTAATAGGGCTTCACCTCCACTGCACATGGCTGCAAATGGAAAGGGAAGACCTGGAGTGATGCTCCTTAGCTGCAGCTCTCTGAGGAACCTGCGGGATTCAGGCAGCACCAACACTGGGGTTTCACTAGGAAGTGGAAAAAGCAGCTGTTTGTGGAGAAAAAAAACCTGATTCCTCCTTCTGATAGCTGAAGCACAACACTCAGGAGCTTTTCAGCGCAGGGTCTAAGATATTTAGCTAGAGAAAAGCTGTGACTGGAGATGCATTGGACAGAGAGCAAACTGGCTTGAACTACTCAGGCAGTGACACCAATTTCAGAGTCAGAATCAGCCTTGGACCCCCCAGACAGCATGGAGTAGGCAACGAGCCACTGCAACAGCTCCTAGACATCAGAAAGGAGAACCCAACGCTTTGAGATGCTGCAGATGAAAAGTTTTACTGCAGAAGTCATCTCTTTTGCTCCCTGAGTTGTCTGAGTTCTTCCATTGGGAGGAAGAAAGGTGAGGAAAGTAAAGCCCTTGAGATTTGATGCTTTTCCTGAAGGACAAATTCAGTCCCTAGGAGGGAAAGGTGCTGAGCAGAGATAACATAGCTGGAAACCTATTCTTTGCACATGTGTGCAGACCAGGAAAAGCGCAGCATCCCCATGGAGAGTGCGCGTGAACAAGCAACCCTTAGATCAAGAGAGGTTAATAGACTTTTGCTGCATTATTAAGTCTTAATTTCTCGTTTATTAAGTGGATGCTATGTTCAAAGTTGTCTTTCCTTCAGGGCTTTCCCTGCAAATTGGCTCTCAGCTCTGTGCGCTCCATCCTGGAGCATGGATGCCCTCGAAACGACCCTTCACCAGTTTCTCTGTCAGAACTAAACTAGAGTACAGCTGGATTTTAGACGCTACAAGGATCTGGATGCTCCATGAAAGGCATGGAGCCTGTTCCTTCTGTGGCCAGGTGTGAAACTCTCTGTGTTTGCCCTGGGCTGGCCTGATCCATCACCCAGCCTCCTGGGGTCGGTGCAACAGATAGCACTGAAAAGCAACAAAATTTCTTTTGCATTTGTCATTCATTTGCAACATAAGACATCAGGCCATGTTGCAAACCCCTGTAATCCAAAGCAGGAGTCCTGGAACTTATTTATTTTAGGAGATCTCCTGGAGGTCTTAGGAGGGTCAGTGCATGTCTGGTTTTATGCCCCAGAGGTCTTGTTTATCCCACAGACTGTGCTAAGAGTGTGCCCTCCTTGCATAATGTGCGCTCAGCCTCATCTGCATCTTCTGTAGGGCTGCCACTGCCAACCTAAATTCTTTTTTTCCCCCAGTGTTGCTCACTGTGCTCTGGGCTGATAGAGCAGTTTGCTCTCCTCTCCAATACCAGTTCTCATTGCAAGTCTCTGCATATTTAAAATTGTTGTGTTGTAAAATCAGGAGAAGAAACAAGACACTGTGAATAATTCACAACCTCACCCAGGCAAAATTAAAAATATATTTCAACATCAAAGGTCTTTCTTATTTCAGATTTCCAGGGATGTGAACAGGGAGACAAGGAAAAAAAGGCATGTCGATGGAAAGGAAAGTGAGCCCCAGTAGAAAACTCTCAACACCTTCCTAGTTTCCTACTTGGCTGCTTTGGGCTCTATAAAACACAGTCCTAAAAACCATTTCCTCAGTGAAGAGGATTTTATCCTTACAGCAAGTTCTTCAGTGCCTGATGCAGGCACCGCTCATGCACTTCAGTGCATGGAGACCTTCTCCCTCACATTTCTTGCTGATGGAGCAGCCAGTTTGAGCGGCTGGGCAGGAGGAGCAGCCTGAGGTTCTTTGAAGGATGCACGCTGCACAAGAGGTCATTTGCCTTCAGTGGAACTGTGCCAATTTACTTACCACCTCATTTGTGCATGAATCACATGCACACATCTAATCTCATCTACATCTCATCTGAGCATCTGCAGAATGCTTTGGGAATAGGCAGACGGCCAAAAATTCCTCAAAGTTCACTACAAACTTCACAGTGTGGCAAGGGTGGAGGTCAAGAGCAACAGCAACAAACTCTACTGAAATTAAAATCATTTACCAGTGCAGCAACCTTATGGATACATGTTCTCAGAGGAAAGGAATTTAAATGCATGCCCTAAAACAGTAAAGAATGATAAAAATGATATAATGAAAAAAGAAATCATCATGAATTTTTAAGAGGAGATGCTGATTTTCACCCCTCATATTCTCAGTACTCAAAATGTTAATGCAGCAGCAACACCAGTGCACTCACATGGTTAGTGGCCATACAGTTCTCTGCCTTCTGTTACCACTAGACAAATTCTGCCTGCACATACAAACCTCTCTGCAGTCCTTGTCCACTTTACATTTCAGTTGTGATTTTCCAGCAGTCGGGTCCATGTTGCTGCTTTCCCTTCTGCATTCAGCCCAGACCTTCCTGGCTGCCTCTTCCCCTGCTGCATCCACTCCCCACCCAACTCCTTCTCCTGGGGCTCATTACAATCCCTCCAGTTCCAGCTAGAAAGCATGTCTTCCCTCTGCATTTTGTTTCATACTGCAAAAATAGGAATCAGCCCACTCTATTGCCAAATTAAGGACAGGGGCAGAGGAGCGGCAGACAGGCTCCTGCTAAATGAAGCATGTTTATCTTGCTGCACACCAGCACACACTCTGTTGTCAGAGGAGCACAGGTGCACACGTATCACAGATGCTGAACGTGCACGCGTTGCTCTGTGAATTCATTTGCAAAGGTTTCGGGGGATTTTTAATCCTAATGATGAGCCAGTCTTGGGCTGGGGGTCTCCACGTGGCATGGCCAATGGCCTATGGGTGTTGCCCAGAGCCTTTCCTACCCATACCGACACCGCTGCAAGAGAAGAGCCCGGGCTGTCCACCTACCTCCCAGGGTGGCAGAGATGAGGATGTGGGTGCCGTACTTTTTGATGATGGTATCGATGAACTGCTGCGTGGTGGGTCTCCGGCCCAGGAGGCGGATGCTCCTCTGGAACTCAGGCATCAGGGGCAGTGGGTTGTGGAGCAGGTCCCTTCGCTCAATGGCTGTGTTCCTCACCTTCCAACGGGCAAACTCCCTACGTGACAAGACAGGAACACAAGCGGAGTGAGACGCTGAGTCCGGAGGGGCAAGGAGAACCCCTGAGGGCAGGGAAGGAAGATGGTGAAGGAGATGATGATCCCACTGGACAGCCCCGCATGGATACACGCACGGGGCTACAGGGCTAGACAGAAAGGGAGGGGAGGAGAAGACAAATGAGACGTTACTGCAGGGCAACAACGCACTTCGGGGATTGAGGTCTGGGCTGGTGAAGAGATGGCCTTGGAATCTCCAGAGGAGTCCTGCAGAGTGCTGCATTTCCCTACTAAGAAAGCAGGCTGGCCCTTACACCCCCCACATACTTTGGGGTATTACATCTCTCCCTAAAGCAGCAAATTCTGGTCTCTGTCACCAAATCATAGAATCACAGAATGGCTTAGCTTAAAAATCATCCAGTTCCAACCTCTGTTGAGAGTTAATTGGCCCCCACCAACTCAGATTGCCTAGGGCTCCATCCGTGGACATGGGATGGGGCACCCACTGCTCTGGGCAGCAGTGCCAGCAACTCACCGCCTCTGAGTAAAAAAGAACAGGTCAGTTTGATATACTTGAGACCTGGATCGGTCCAACCATTTCTACATCCTCCTGTCCTCGCATTCACAAGCCATCCTGGTATTTAGAGCTACTGCTCTTGCAAAACAGATGGAAGGAAATGCATTGTCTTCGTCTGAAGGAAATGCATTGTCTCCAAACATCTTTCAATAACAGGAAGTACAGCAAAAGCACAGCTCGAAAAACAGCATATTTACTACACCATCTAAAAGGATCAATTCAAATGTAAACAGGAGGACTGGATGAAAATGAAAGTTTTGTTCATTTTTCTTTTTTTTTTTTTTTAAGTAGGAATTGATTTTCAAATCCCATCTTTTAAACCGATAGCAAATGGTAAAAAAAAAAAATAATAAAGTTAAATGTTTGCAGGAGCATCTCTTCATTGCAAGTATCCACTTTGAAACAACACAAAGGCAAGTGTCTTGAGAAAACCTTACACACCTGTGAACTAAAAACCAGGCCTCTGAAATACATCACCAGCTGAGCACCTGGAAGATGAGAAACCTGATAATGCCCTTTGAAAAATATTGAGCAAGGCCTTCTTAAAAAGGAAAGAATATTATTTATAACCACTCTCCTACAATGCACCTGCGCTATCTTAACCCATCTCCCAGATAATCAAGTCACAGACTTCTCTGTCCCTTTTCATTCAATTATTCCTGTAAATGGGATTTAAGACAAAGATGCATTTAAATAATAGGAATGACAATACCTGGCACTGGCACGGCACTTTCTATCATTGTTTGTCAACCAGCACCTGCAGTCCCACTCTACTGGAGAAGAACTTGACACGCAGGCAGATCTGGAGGTACCATCAGTGAGCTGCAAAGCCAGCACAGCTTTCTGCTCAGAGGTTGACTCTACACCCAGCCAATTTTATGTGTATTAGGTTCTTTCACTTAACGCAATTATGCATGTATTTATTTTGATTGCATACCATCACAACACCCCAGGCTGCCTAACAGCAGTTACATTCATTAAAATAGCAAAGTGGTGGCTTTTTACTTCAAAATGTCTCCTTCCATCTGAGCTAATGCCCCCTCTGTAGCTCCTAGGCTTTCACAAGCCAAGTAAATAGCCCAAAGCAGAACACCCCTCTGATAACATTCTAGAACTCAGTAATGTAAAAACTTGAAATCTGCAGCAGCGCAGGTTTTTCCCAGAAAAATATCTGCCAAAAGGCCAAAAAAAGAGGGGAAAAAAAGGAAGGGAAAGGGGCAGGGACAGAGCAAACCTGTACCTAAGATCATGAGTGCAGAAAACACAGAATATTGGCTCAAAAACTGTCTATAGAAACAAGTACGTTAGCCATGAAGTTATTGCATGGAGCATCGCATTCTTCTACTTTATAAAAAGCTCCAGTACTTGGTTTCTGTGGAAGAGACACATCTGGGGGTCCCACAATTGCTTTCAATGATAAGTAGAACCTTAAAAGTAAAGAGAGCTTCTGTCTGACACTGCAGGGTGAGGGCGCTCTCATCATTCATGATCCCAAACCTGGCTCTAGAAAGAAACCCCCTCTGCACGAAGTAGGAACGGTCCCTTCAGTACAGAGCAATTCTCACTGATGGAGCAGTTACACTGCATGGGAAGATGCAGATCTGGATGCTAAAAGACAGGCAAAGTTTTATAATAAATAGAAATACCCATGTTCCTACCATAAAGACTGTAAGTGTAGGAAAAATGCCATCTGTGCTTCCTCTCCAAAGAGACCATTTTTAGACCCTGTAAAATCAAATGTACTTTTGCTCTCAGATTGCTGCTTCCTGGAAGTGCTATCAGTAAAGTCAGGAGATACTTAAACCCTCCATGGCCAGGATGCTTTCAGAAAGGGAAGTGAGAATACTTCATGCAGTCAGAAAAAATGACAGAAATTTTGCTTTTCACACTCTCAAAATATCTATTCCAAAGCAAAAAAAACAATGCAGCTGAAGCATACAGCTGTTCAAGTAGGGACTTACTGATATATCAACACCCAAACCCAAGGAAAGCCCCTAAGAAGCCCAAGGAAAGTGGATGGAGATGGACTGGGCAAACAGCTACAGTTAAGTTCGTGTAATAGAATGCAGTAGGCAGTACAGATGGAAGAAGACAGGAGAAGAAAAAGACAATTTGGTAAGCAATGTTTTCAGGGGAAGAGTTCTTTTGTTGTTTTTTCTTTTTTTAATATCAGACCCCACATAATCTCTTGACAGCAGTGGCAGGAGGCAGAAGGAGGAGAAATTGCTGCCATATCAGCAACCCTGCCTGCTACCAAGGGACAATTCCAGCCCCCGTTCAGAGTAGAGAAGTCCTGAGCAGCACCCACATCCACACTGAAGCATCATACTGAAGGGGAGGTTTTCTACCTCGTTCTTTCACATGCAGACCCTCCCCAGCACTCCCTGCTCTCAGGGCATACCATGGAGGTGAAAGCCCAGTTCTGTTATCCTCTCCTGTTGCCTAGATGTGTTGCTTTCATAGCTGATGAGAAAAGCTGAGCAAATATGTTATGATGAATAATTTATGCAACTCAACTAACTTAGATGTTTATCTTCAGCACATGGAATATCTAACAGCCAGCTGCAATTCCCTCTAATTTATGCATTATTTGGATTTACTTAGTGACATTCTTTAAGCTGCATTTTTTTAGGTTACAGCATAGTATTTGTATTTTCTCCTTGTGTATTGTTGCTTGGTTGGGACTGGTCAGTCAAATGATGCAGTATTGTCTAGCTTCCCCATTAGTAACCACAAACACCTTTCCACATTTTAAACTTGGCTTCCTCAGTACCAGAATATTTTATATACAAAGCAATACTCTGAACACTTCCATATAAACCATAGAACTCCATGCTGTAGGATGCACTTGAGGACAAGATTATGGTACAATTTTGGAAAACAGACTTGACATTAATGAATATGGCCGGTGAGATGAGTGAGAATTATTGAAGTGACTGAAAAAAAAGGTTTACAGGGAGCGATTTACTTCCAGCCTTGGGGGATAATCCAACCAGTGACTCCTGAAATCTGTGAAGAAACACCTCCAAGAACAGGTTTTCTATTAACTTTCAATGTCAGACTTAATTGCATTTTCTACAGAAGCAGCTGCTGTTGGCCAAAGCAGAATCCATGCTACCCGGCCAGGCAAACAAGCTCTCGTCTGATTGTCACCACAGAATCCTTGAGTCTCTGAATCCTTGGAGGACTCATCAAGGCCTCAGCTTTATGGATGCTGTGTGCAGAGAGGCACTGAAATTCTTCCTTCCAGAAATCCTTCTCAGATGCCATTTCACTGATCATTGCTTCTCAGCAGCATCAGTGCCACTGCCCGGAAAGCGCAGGTGAGGTTCCATGGGTCTCGAGGCACTTTATTAAAGAGAAAAATCGTTCTGTTGTTTGCTAGCTTTCCAAGTGAAGAAGTTGCAAAGAGTTGGCCGGTATTGTGATGGTACCTCCTGATGACGGTTGGGATTAATTCAGTCTTGTGACCCTCGGGGGAAATCCCTGGCCAGGACCTGAACTTCTGCCAGTGGGAAAGCTTTTATAGGCTTCAGAAAGGAGATAAACCTCTTAACAAGGAGGAGAAAGGATCTGTATCCCCGATGTAGAGACGGGATAAGGAGGAACTATGAGCTAACGTCTGAGTAGTGGAGGAGAGGCACTCGTTTATGTTCTAACGTCTCGCCAGTGTAGACAGCCCTTGCTAATGGGGAGAGTACGCAGGAAAATGCCTGCCAGGTCAGTGGAGAGCAGTCTGCTCCCTTAATATCTGGTGAAAGCACTGAAGAGTCTACTCTTAATGGCTGGAAGGGGTAGTGTCTCACTGCTAGTACCTAAAGGAGGGGAGAGGAAAGCAAGGGATGAAGTACATGCAGTAGCCTCAGGGAGGCAGATGTGCATATTTCAGCCCTTCTCCTTTGTCAAGTAAGGGGATGCATTTGATTTGTATATGGCTGTATCTGGGAAAATACTTTCCTTCCCCCCCCCACCCCCCCTTCCTACAGTCTGTGTTAATGAGCTAGCCATCAAGGCCATGCATGTCAGACAGACAGAGTCACTGGAGAGGCCCTGGCGCTCATTAGCACTATGACCCCTCCAGGAAAACACACACACAAAAAAGGGGGGAAAATGCTGAAGAGACAAGTCAAACGCCTAGAATGGGAACATCACCCAGACCCCCACTGCAGCAGCAAAGAGGATAGGAGAATCCAAGGGCAGGAACAGGGAGAGAAGGCTGAAAAGAGAGGCCGTCGGAGCAAATTAAATTCCCCATCTTCAAACAGCCAAGGCAACCAAAGGACGTAAGTGAAGAAATAAGTTCAGTACAGACCTCAGGGATCGTTGCTTGAAACCAAAAAGAAATTAAATGCATTAAACAATGAACGAGACAGAGTCTGTTCAAAAAAAAAAAAAAAAAAAAAAAAAAAAAGATAGAAAAAAAAACAGAATAGAGAGAAACTGAACAAAGTCCGTAACTATCACAATATCATCCCAATGCCTTCTGTTCCTGTGATGCTGCATATGTCAGTGGGAATTGGGCAGAGAAAGGGCACCAGCTCCCTCCTGCTCAGTGGTTCTTTATCTGTGTTGTAGAACATAGCTCAAAAGCTCCAATGGTCATAGAATCACAGAATCATATAATCATGAAGGTTGGAAAGATTCATCAAGCTCAACCACCAGCCCATTCTCCCCATACCCACTAATAAAATAGTTATTTTGTGTGCCATCTACCCACTTCTTGAACACCACCACTTCCTGGGCACCCTGTTCCAATACCTCAAGCCCTTTCTTTGATGAAATTTTTCCTAATTTCCAACCTGAACCTTTGCTGGCATAACTTAAAACCATTACCTCTCTCTTCTCTGGTGAGCAGACAGAGCCTTTCCGAATGAGGCAGCACTCTCTTCAGCAATAGCAAGTAGTAAACATTGCTTAATGTCCTCCACCTGCCCTGCTACACATACAGTGATGTCAGTAGGATGCCAGGTAAGAGATAGAGAGCTCCCAGAGCCTTCTTGTCCTCTTGGGTTTTGGTGTATGCACATCTCCCTGGGCTCATGTTTACCCCTTGCTATCACCCAAGTACCTCAAAATCATTCAGGCTGACGTTTTGGGGCAACCCTATGTTGCAGAGAAGTGTTATTAGCTGTTTGCAGCCAGAACACAGGCAGTATTCAGACTTTGTCCAGGTAAAACAGAAGCTTTTTGATAGCATCAGGAACTGAGCCCAGTGTCCTCTAAAAATCCTCCTGGATGCTCCTACAACAGAGCTGGGATTTCTGTTTGTTTGCTCTGTTTGTTTTTCCTTTTCTCAATCTAATTGTCCCAGCCAGGGGCTGCACAAAGTACCAGTTATCTCCAGTCCCCAGGGCGATTGCTCGTGAGCCCGACTGCAAACAATGCCATGGAGGCAGGGCAGAGCAGGACTGCAGCACTGTAATGCTTATCTTTTACCACCAGATCTGGCTTAATGCAAGCCTGTGCTGGCTATCTGTGGTCATGGTGGGCATGGTGATGTTTTATTTCCAGTCTATGCCCTCAAAACGCCAGACAGCCCCAGGCTGAGCATTGCAATGTTCCTTCAGCAGTTCCCTCTGCAGTCTGGCCCCTTCTCTATCTAGGACAGCATGAAGAAGTCATCCTTCAAAGCTGAGCTTTTCAAAGGCCCTACAGGAATTAGTTTCCTGTGAGGGCTTGGCACTCATCCCCCCTAATCTGTTTAAGAAAACTCTAGTCCATAGATTCAAACCAGTTCCAAATTAGACAGAGGATGAAGACTTGCCATAAAAGAAAGAGGGGAAAAAAAAATCTAAAGAAGTATGGAAAAGGAATAATTTAAGCTGAAAATCTTGTGCATAACATTGTGCATAATAACCAGGCCAGCAGACAGGCTGCCATATGACAGCCAGCAGGTGAATAAGATAAAGAAATTTGATATTGATCTATTGATTAATGCCGTGCTGTCCATGCCAGTTTTATTTGTTTAGGAGCGTGCAACTGCACAGGACTGAACCCAAGGCAAAGTCCATCAGTGCCTGGCTGACTCCAGATACCCATCTAGAAGAAATAGAGTGCTTTGAATGACTGACAACTTCATGTTCCTCAGGACGGTGGAAGAACCTTCTGCTGTTTTTCCTTGGTCTATACTTTGGCCATATGGTCTGGGCTGAGGTGTCTGAGACCTCAGTATCTCCCTCTGTTCTAGGCAATCACTTCAGCCTTCTCCAAACAGAGTTTTGTCTTTTGTCTCTCTGCTATTTTTCTAAAATTAAAAAAATAAAATTCTTCAGGGGCTGAAAATATTGCTTTTTTTTTTTCTTAGAAGGAGAGAGAGATGAATAATAAGTCCAGAATGACATGAAGTTTGCAAGAAACAATAAGAAAGAAAATTACTTCAAAGTTAGGTGGATTTCGTGTGACCTTGAAAGTATCTGGGTAAACAGATTGTTCCAGCAGTGAATTAAAATCTAATCAGACAAACATGACTCTGAGCCTTGTGTTCTCTGTCAGGATGTGACTACACCTGGATCTCTCAGGAGACAGCAAGTAATTGTTGGGTGCTGGAAAGATCGATTTTTTTAAAAGAAGGTGAAACAGGAATAAATGTATTACTAGAGACTCAAAGCAGAGTGATTCAGCATAGGTGAGTATGAGTTTAAAGACGGGTCATTCATTTTGCTCACTATTAAGTTGGCTCAGTATTAAATTTCAGCATATCCAAAACGTGGCCGTGATTCCAGGTTTAATATCCAAACAGCTACCATGGCAGACAACCATAAGCAAGGATAGTAGTACCATCCCATCCACTGAATGAGGTCACTCCCAAGTTAGATATTTCTGCACTCTCAGCTAGCATATAGCAACTTCCAAACTGCTTCAGCACAGAGTAAACTCACCAGTCACTCTCGTCTGTTATCTATTGATCCATTCTCATATTCCACATGAGTCAGCTGGTCCAATTCCCTTCCATCACACCCATCAGGTTACAGTGCAACTGCCTGTGGGACATTTGTTCCACTCAACTTTCACCATAATGCACTTTGTGCAGAATTCATTGCAAGCAGCACAAACCTCAGGCATTAGAGATGCCCTTTCCAACACCAGCCTACTTAAGCTTCCTCCACCCTGGAGACTTGCTTGTAAGTAGTTCCCATTACTGTTAACACCATTTCAGCTGTTTTCAGCATTGTGCTGACGGCGCTTCTTTTGAGCCACTACAATTTACATAGCAGTTGATACTGGCTGCTAGAAGCTGGAGTGACATCTCTATGAGAGCTTCCAGCGTTGTTAGCACCGCTGCAGCTTAACAAACATTAGCAACAATAGGAAGAGGTCTGTTCTGTTGCTGTTTTCTTCCTAAAAGCCTGCCTGAACCAGACGTGGTTTGTTAAGCTACCGAAGAAGCTGTTCTAATGGGCTGCCAGGTCCTGTGCTCCAAGCACTGAAACAGACAATACAGAGACACCCATTCCTTCACTGTGAATTACGATAACAATCACAGGAGATGAAGCCAGAGCAACTCTCCATTAAAATATCTGTGGTCGCCTAGAGAAGCTTGTCTACCAACCAGGCACGCTGAATTCTGCTGTTAAGACTACGATGACTCTGAGTTTGTTTTTTTCACAGTGTGTTCTCCTGGATTTATGTTTCTGTCCTAAGTCCCAGAAATCAAGAGAAAGCAGATGCTGGGAAGTCAAGGAGCTGCCACAAACACACTGTTTTGACCAGCACTGTGAAGCAACAGATGGAAACATCTGAGTCACCAGTGGAGTTCTGAATGATCTTGAGGAAACTTGGGATAATTAATGCAAAATTAGCTTCTCTTTCTTCCAATTCTCTTCTTCTTCTTGTATGTTCCTTTCCTCAGCAAATTATAAAGGGCTGAAAGAAAGGTAAAGCATAGGATGGTGAGAGACCTCACTAAGTTTGAACATGGGAGAAAAATGAAAATTAGTCAGCCTGGTAAGAAACAACAATAATAATGAGATGACTTCATGTTGAAGTGTTTGTTTGGGCTCCAGTAGGACAGAGGTTTAAAATCCACAGGAAACCCTCCTTCTATGGCTAAATAGTACTTGAAAACATTTAACTCCACTATTTCTTAAAGCAAGTTTCAAATGGAAGAAAGGCGGACATTCTCATTTATAGAGCAGACAGAAAATCCCCCCAGGAAGGACTGCTCTGTGCGGTGCCCTGGTGAGCTCTCCCTGTCCCACGTATCCTCTCACCAGGCCAGGTCTGCCCCGCCACAAAACTCACCATTGCTCACCAGTATTCTGATGAGCACAGCGGTATGAATCAAAGACTGCAACAAGAACACAGTTTGGAACAAGTTGTTTCATTAAATTGCACTTGCTTCATTTCCTGAAGATACCGATGTTTGGACTTCTGGTGATATTTTCCCCTAATTTTAGCTACAGAAAGCTGATAACCTCAGCTTGCAACACCACAGCCCCAAGCTTCGCTCTCTACTTATCGTGATTCACAGTAAACTCAGATGAAAAAAAAGCGTGATAAATGTGTTCTTGAACTTTAATTTCTCATGTTACAGGCACAGGTACCTGACTACTGCACTACTGGCAACGGAAGCACGGCATTTGTCAATACTGGGAAAGCAAGCACCAGAAATTTAGCCTTGATTGCCCTTTTTCTCAAAAAGCACAGAATTTTCTCCAACGCAGCGTGAAACCATGTTTCAGAATTTGAACTGTTGTTAGAAAATGGAGCCATCACCCCCCTCCGGTCAGTGGTGCTACGCTTTTGGCAAAGCTTCAAATTCGCCGTGCCAGGAGGAGAAAAAAAAAAAGTGTTGTTTAAACACAGAACCCCTCCTCCCTCCTACACCCAGCTGTGCCCCCCAGCATGTCCCAGCAGAGCCATCTGGGCACTGTGACCGTGCCTGAGGACTTAGCCAGAGCAGCGATGGCAAAGCTGTCCCCTCGCCCACCCCTCAACCCTGAGTCATTCTCAGCTGATGGAGGAGATGCTGCAGTGGGTGCTGCTGGGTGACTTGGATGGCTAACGCCAGCCTGTTGGCAACACCATCTGTTTGCATCAGGGACCTCGTACTGCAGGCTGGGTGAGGGGTTGAATCCAGGTTAAATGAAGGGAAGGGATTCTACCCTGGGGAATGTCCTTCAGGTGGAAGACAGTGCTCCTGGGGTTTCCTCTGGGAGCTCTGCTTGGGCTGGGTGTAGGTGCACAGCAAATTGTGACCTGCAGAGATGCAGTAGGGTGGGGATAATGGTCACATGTGCTCCTAAAAGCACACCCAGACCCAGCACGTGGTCACCAGCCTTAGCAGAACACAGAAGATGGGAGGGCTCAGCAGCTGGCTTCCTTCAGCAACCCCCTGTGCAGAAAGCACTCACAAAGATGTGGGGAACGAGAACAGAAGGGAGCAAAATCTGTTCTGCCATCATAGAACAACACCACCTTCTGCTCCCACACCAATCTTTGCAACTTTATTCCTATGATGTTGTAAAAGTTGGTTGGGATTTCAGGGTAAATGGTAACTCCTGCTCACAGTTCCTCGGGACACCCGTGACTAATTCTTCATCCCAAGCTTCATGGCTCAACATCTGCTTGGTTTCCGAGCTGTGCTTTTACATCCAGACTCATTGCCAAGGCTTCCAGTTTCAACAGTGACATCCAGAAAGCCGGGATATATACAGGGGCTATTTGCAGAGACTGCCTCCTCTCACAGAGTTCACAGAACTCACAGAATGCAGATGGTAACTGGGCCTGAAGTTACCAGTAAAGGCTGAGAAATTAGGCTGCAGAGAAGGACTGCAGCAAAATTCAAGCCATCCATAATCAGAGACATTTGTGTTTTGTTCAAGACTTAAAAAAAAAAAAAAAAAAAGTCCCCAAAAGCCTGTGACATTTCAGAATTACAGAAAAATTAAAGAAATTTTCTCTAGGAAAAAGGTGACCCATTTCCTCAGACTACATCCCTCTTTAGCAAAAAAATAAAAAAACCACCCAGAAACCTGAACACAAGCAGTGAGAAAGCCTTGAACATTCCCCAGTCACTCCAAAATCTCATTTCAACCAAAATCAGTTTTGATGTATTTAATTTTCATTTCCAGTCATGCCATTTCAATCTCAGACATGTTTTGATGGAGGAAATAAAAAGGCTACAATAAAATAAAAATTCACAAACTCGTGAAGAAAGGCAATCTTTTTGCATGCTGCAAAGTGGCCTGCAATAAAAAGACAACCGTGCCTTTCGTGCAACGTTTCATAAAGGAGAAGCTTTATTTTTGTCATGTCCTATCCAGGGAACAGGGTTGAGTGAAATACCTTTGTTTTCTGGGATCTGTTTCTGATGCTCAGACAAATTTGGTTATTCAGGCATGTGCTTAGCAATTTCCCAATCTCGTCATGTTTCCTTTAACTGTTACCTGTGACTGATATATGGATCTCAAAGCACTTTTAAACAAATGTGTCAATGCAGACAGCAGAACCAAGGCGGTGAGAGACGAGCAACTCTTCCAAGGAAGAGATGCACCATGAAGCACAACCGTGAACAAAATTAACCCAGGTCTGGGGCCAGACTAAAGCATTTCAGCAGAAAGAACTGAAGTAGCAACCTGTGGACCCAGCCTCATAGTGGCGATGGAGAACAGAAGGGCAGGAGGTAAATGTCTTCAGAAAACACAACTGCAGGTGGGACAGGAACAGGTTGCCCAGAGAGGTGGTGGTGCCCCATCCCTGCAGACAGCCCAACTTGGGATGTTGGGGCTCTGAGCACTGATGGAGCTGTGGGTGTCCCTGTGCATTGCAGGAAGTGAGACTCGATGGCCTCTAATGACTCCTTCCAAGTCAAACGATTTTGTGATTCCCAAATCCTGGAGAGGACACTGGGGCCTTGTGCAAGCAGTGGAGAAGTATGTGCTACTGCCAACAGGGAGCTGGTGGATTTGTTTGTAGTAAAAGTGAGAGGGATCAAATGCACACCCATGACATTTATCTTCTAGATGGTAATAGGACTCCAGTGCTGTAAAATCAATCCAATGAAATGCAAACCACTTCCTTTGGGAAAGTGATGCTGATTGCCAACTCTGTTGTCTCCCAGTCAGTAAAGGAGAGCATGCAGGTTGGTCTGAGAGAGGAGGCTGCAGACCTGCAAGGCCTCCAGCTCACCCACGTTGCTTCATGCTGTCTGAATTCCTGTCTCTTTATGACTATACCAAAGCCATATGATCCAGGAGGCTGACTCAGTGTAAAAAAGGAGCCCCAGACTGTTTCCTCAGCCAACTGAACCTTTGGTACATCCAAAATAGCTGGGAGGGTTTGTTCTACCAACTCTGTAGGTAGAAAAACTACAGGGATGGGAGAGAGTTCAGCGTAAGGGCAGTAATGCATATTGCTAACTGCCCTGCAATGCGTGCAGAGCTGCTTGTGTGCCTGCCTGCAGGAATCACTTAATTTTGCTGCAGAGCAACGTACACATGCATGCTAAGGTCCACATTTCACATTCAGGTCCTGGGGAACCTAAGAGGAAAAACTCCTGGACCTCAGCACAGGCAGCATCCAGCCCAAAATGCAGAAGCAATCTCAAGGTCCAGCAGGGCTCTGCTCTGCTGCATCAGAATCGGGGCTTGGGAAAGGCCCTGAATACGGCTCTGCCTTTTTTAAGGAAGCCTCAGCATTCAGTGTACATAAGGAGGAAAGAGAAGTCTGCTGTGTGGGGAGTTGTTTTAGTTTTTCAAGGTTACTAGGGAGTGAAATTGAGAGTGAAGGGGTTGTTCTGCAGTAAGGGCTCTTATGCCTCAGATTTTCATTTTGGCTTGGCAGGTCTTTGCTTTGTGCCTTTGTCATGGCTCAGGAATCCTTTGCTGAGGCTGGGTGGGAGCTTCTGCGAGGTCAGCTCTTCCCCTCTCACCCGCACCGCTCTTTCATGGTAAGCTTTTTTTGGTTGAGTTGAAGTCAGGATGTCTCCAAGGCAAGGCACTGGAAACCCAGTCTGGGGGTGATCAGAAGCTGAAAAGACCTCCCCTCATGGCTAAAAAAAGTAAAAGCATCAGCTTGCAGCCTGCATGTCAGCTAAAGCCATAGCTATGGCTGAATAAGGGTTTATGTGCTATTGCACCTCTGAGCCTCTGCTCAGAAATAATGAAGCGGACCCCAGGATTCTGAGGCATATGCATATGTATATATTTACCTACTGAACAAAACAGCAATATCTGCAATGCTTTTTATTTGCCTGCTGTGTTTTGAGATTTAAAGACTCATCTTTTCTGGCTTTTCTTTGCAATCCTAAAAGACAGCCTATTCTTAATTTTTAAATGGAAGCTGTGAGTTATACAATTACGTGACTCAATCCTGGAAGTGCTCAAAGAAGAGGGAGGAAAAAACTAATATGAATCCCCTCCCAAGTCTTATAAAGATTGGAAAAAATAAAATCTGTGAGATCTAGAAGGGAACTGGGACCCTAGTTTCCTGCTCTCAGAAGGATATCAATCCCAGATATCTGTACAGACTGGGAAAAGAACTCTTTGAGAGCAGTCCTGAAGAGAAAGCCTTTGAGGTCCTAAAAAAGAGGAGACAAAAAGCTGCACATGAGCCAGCAATGTGTGCTTGAAGTGCAGAAGGCAAACAGTATCTTGGTTTGCATCAACAGAGGGGTGGCAGTGGGCAGGGAGGGGACGGTCCCTTTCTGTGCTGCCCTTGTGAGGCCCCAGCTGGAGTACTGAGCCAGGTCTGGGTCCCCCAGCACAAGGTAGATGTAGAGCTGTTGCAGAGGGCACAGAGGAGGGCCACGAGGATGCTCAGGAGCTGCAGCACCTCTGATGTGGAGAGAGCTGAGGGCTGGGGGTGTTCAGCCTGGAGAAGAGAAGGGAGGGAAACCTCATTGTGGCCTTCCAGTTCTTAAAGGAGCTGTTAAGCAGGAGTGACTTTTTACATGGGCAAAGAGCGACAGGACAAGGGAGAATGGCTCTAAATTTGGTCACCCTGAAAGTAATGCCTCCTATTTATTCCCATAAAAAACACAACAGCTACAAAGAGCTAACATGATCTGATAGAGCAAAGTCTCTGCTACAAACTGCTGTCTTTCTACACTGTCACCACCATTAGCTGTGCGTTTTCGCCAGTGATAAACAAGAGCCTGCATGCCATGCTTATCAAAATCTGCACTAGTGGAGGTGACCACTGTGCACCTCTATGAACACATCAGCCACAGCCTCTCTGTGCTGGTATCTACTGTTTGGTCTCCATCAGCGTTCAGCAAATATCAATGAATGTCAATGGGTGCCATTTTTTTGCACAGAGGAATTGAGTGGCACCCCTTTGCTCCATCCATACTTGCATGTCAGAGACCATTCTGTCACACAACCCCTCTGCTGCCATCCGTCACACAGCAACAAAATGGAACACTGGTGGGAAGATTCAGCCTCTATTGCCATCCCATCAACATTCATGGTTACCTACCAAGCCCCAGCTGCTTGCTACTCTGCTTGCTGCTTCCCAGCTAAAATCAGCAGTCTCCACAATGAGGTGCCTCCATCCAACCCCAGTTCTGGGATGGATGCACCCATTGGCTCCCAATGGGAGCTGCTTTGGGCACCCACTCCCCACACCTTCCCAACACCCTGCCCCATGCCAGGGAGGGCAGAGGAGGGATGGATGTAGAGCCTCAATCTTCCTGAGCACTGAACCGTTGCAGGCCGCTCGCTCATCAGCAGCACCAAGTTTCTCTGACTGATTGTTTTCTGATTCTGTTTGGCATTTTATCCCGGCTGCATAGAAAACTTATTATGAAATCACATTGGTGTTACTTAGATGGTACGTGTGAGTCACTGCAGCGGGAGGGCACTGAGGTGGCATGGTTGAGCTGACGGCCAGGCCCAGGGTTTGTGGAGATGCAAACAGGAGCCCCTCAGCCAGCCCCAGGTTGTCCTGGAGGCTGTTGCACTTCTGACTAGCTCCCCGCACCACAAATTACTGTTCTAAATGCAGATTAGTTTTACACTAGGTGACTGCAGGAGTCCCTGCTGCCATTAAAAATCTGTTATTCTTTCCCTTGCACAGCCCCAGGCTAGAGCTTGCCATCCAGTCACACCTGAATCAAGACCAACAGCCTGTGGTAGAGCTAGAGAGGATTATTATTCAGGTTTTTGGATATTGCTTAGGTTCAGGGAGCAGCCAGCAGCTTGGAGATGCACTGTGCAAAGAGATGGTGTGTACTGACCTGTAGGATTGGGGCTGGGATTCTGCCTGCCAGAGAACTAGGTGGGAGGCTGGGGCTCACAGGATCCTTTTTGTTCAAGAAGACTCAAGTTAAACCTCTTCTTATCAAGCTTTTTTACTCACTCTGCTGCTATTTATGATTTATTTTCCATAACCATTCTATTTAATGCTGCAGCATGGCTGGGGAGATGGTTTCTGTGGCAGGTGTAGAAAGCAATGGCATCATATCATTTACTGTGGAGCTGACAAGAAATGGAAAGCTCACACTAGTTACATGGATTCTTGCTTTGTTGCCCAAAAGTCAGGAGCACAGTGTGAAATGGCCATGATTCTGTGGAGAAACTGGCAAGGAGATGCTATGGGGACTTCCAGCTAAAGCAAGCTCCCTGGGGAAGTGGTCATAGCAATGAGCTCACCAGAATTTGAGAAGCATCTGGACAAAGCTGTCAGACTTACAGGTTTGAAATTTGGGTAGTCCTATGTGGAGCCAGGAGTTGGACTCAATCATAGAACCATAGAATCACCAAGGTTGGAAAAGACCTATGAGATCATCCAGTCCAACTGTCCACCTATCACAAACAGTTCTCACTAAACCATGTCCCTCAACACAACATCTAAATGTTCCTGGAACACCTCCAGGGTCAGTGACTCCACTACTTCCCTGGGCAGCCCTTCCTGTCTCCATGGTCAGACATTCCAGTGTCTGACCACTCTTTTGCAGAAGTAGTATTTCCTCATGCCCAACCAGAATCTCCCGTGGAGCAACTTGAAGCCATTCCCTCTAGTCCTACAACTCATTAGGCCTCAGGGGTCCCTTCCAACAAGGGTATTCTACCATTCTAAGATACTCTTGCTCTCCTTGCACTGACTTTGAGCATCTCTTTTCTACAAAAGGACCACATGTCCCCTCCTGGAGGAGCACCTGGGATGTTGCATTGCCATGGCACAGACCGGGATGATGGTCTCCATCCAGGGTACAGCATGCCTTGAGAGCTCATGGCCCCACCACCTCACCTCTGCTGGGAACACCGAGCTCTGCAGGAGCCAGACAACTCCCAGCAAAGCACGATGAGTCTGCGAGGCTTCTTCCTACACTGGGATTTTTTATCATGCGCACGCCACGCTGCAGCTGGTTCTGGGAAGGTCTCTGCCCACACACTAAATAAATTCTGGTGCGGTGCGCTGCTTCTCTATGGAAACCGTACCCTGCATTTCTCTCTATAGGATTTTTCTCATTTCAGGCTCCATAATAAATTAACGAGAAGATGTTTTCTTTACACCAACCATAGGAGAGACTCTTTTCTGTACTCGATTAATCTTTAGTGATCTATATTAAATATTTATCTGAAGAAACGAGGCCTGTATTGCTGCAACATTTTCTATTATGAGACTTTATCATATCAAAAGATATTTTCCTGGCGCTGACTCCTTCGCATGTACCCAGACAGAATTTCCAATGGAAGGGCACTCTTTCTTTTTGTTTCTTTCTCTCCCAGTGACCTTTTCCCTCCATAACAAGCTGCTGATATGTTAGAATTTACTGGGTTATAAACATTTTTTATCGAGTAGGAGGAAGCTGGGTGATTTGGCACCAGCTTTCCTAATAAAACCCAAGGGAGAGGCTGCGATGTTTGACACCAATAAAGGCATGGAAGAAGAAGCTGCCTTCTGGGATGCTGGTCACGAATGCCAGCGGGAGGCAGTGACTGTTGGTCACACAACTCTGCTCTGCTGAGGCTCTGCTGGAAGGAGGCCAGCTTGCTGGCACGGGCGAGGAGCTGGGAGGAACCTGGTAAAGGGCTCCTCTGTTCCTTCCCAGCAGTACAAAAATCACATGAGAAGGGGCAGTAGGGGACAGGGATTCCTCAACACTCTTTTCCTGCAACTGGGAGGTGAAGAGACACTGAAGAGTTGAGATGTGGAAGAAGGAATGAGGACTTTCATGTTGGGGTCAGGCACTGGTCCTACAGGAGTGTAGAGAACTCAGATCAAGGTTCGATCTTGAATCAGTGGCTGAATTTTTCCTGCCCAAGATAGACTTGGCAAAGGTATAGATATGGAGAACTATAATTATTCATATTGACATAGAGTCAAAAGGAAACCCAGCCACAGGACTCTGCTTGTGGGGCCAGGAGCTGAACAGCAATGCAGCAAAAACCAGGTTCGCCAGGAGCTCACAGCCTAATACATCTCCACCTCCCAAGGGAGCCGTGATTTAAACTGGTCAATAACTAACCCATTCCTCCAAAGCTTGAATAAATCATCTGCTGACTAGATATAAACACATTATAAATGCTTAGCTCTGATAATATATGAGTGAGCTGTTATTTTGACAAATAGCTGGTGAATAATATATTTGATGAACTGCATAATATTTTACTAATGATTAATTTATTCATTTGAAACAAACAAACAAAACTCAGTCTTATCCTCAGCTATTAAAAACAACCCTAAGTAAGGGCTGCAAACAGCTTTGAGATCCCTGGATGGCCTGTGTTTTCTACCATTCCCTTTATAATTGTGTATTTCTAGTGATTTATTACCAGGCATAACAAATCCATGTCTTATGCTATGGACAGTCTCATTTAAGGTAGTGATCCTGCTCAAAAGTTCCTGATTTTATAATGCCCACTAAAACCTGAAGGAATGTGGCACTTAGATAGTTAAGCACCATTAAAAAAAGGTACTCAAATGCCTTTTTAAAGTGGGGACCAAGCTTCTCTGAGGCATCATCTGCTTCTTCTGTATGGAGACAGAAGCGCTGTGCTTGGGGCTCAGTAGGGGCTCAGTAGGGGCTCAGTAGGGGCTCAGTATATACTCAGTAGGGCTGGTTACTCCAAGACGATGGTCTGCAAGGTTTACTGAGTATTGCCCTGGATGTAGTTCTCCCTCACTCTTAATCCCATTCAGAAATATAATTTCTGTGAGTTCACAGAGAAGATAAAGGACCAAAGAGCAAGAGCGCTTCCTCAGAGCTGCTCTGCAGAGGCGGGCTGATTGATTACAGATTGGATGCTGCTCCAACTTCTCTTCCTAAATGAAAAATTGAGAGCTTTTAAAAATTGAATAAAATATGCCATGCTAAGAAGGATTTCCACTGGCACGAGCACAATAGGAGGTAGTCGTGGGTTGCTCAATATTTCTGAGCGCACTGGCTAATCCGTTACTCCTCAGTCCCTTTGCACTGTCCCCATGGCACCTGATGGTAACTCATCTGTAATTGGGATGGACTTCAGCTTTGTGTCCCCAGACAAAGCCTAAATCGCTCATGTTCGGGAGAGATCTGACTGCAGTTGTGGCTGGAGCCATCCAGGAGATTACACTTTCTCGCTGCTACTTTCATGGCTGCAGGATCTGGCATCGCTCCATTCTGGAAGGATCTGGAACAGCTTGCGATGTTTTCACCAGACAGAATTTTGTCAAAATGGCTCATTTCTTAGATCTCTCTTTTGCTGTAGTCACTAGTGACCCGAGAGGTTGCGACTTCACAAATGCACTGAAGCCAATTCATCAGCCTCAAACACTTTGTGCCAACAAAACAAAACATGTTGACAAAACCTCACTTTGAGGAAAATATTTCCTTCCCGGAGGCAATATTACTACACCTAAAACACAGAGGCTTTGTCATCCTGCCATTTGCCTTCCCTCCTCCTTCTAGAAGCACACTGTCTCTCTTTTACTTTCAGCATGCAATCCCTGCCACTGTGAGAAATAATCCCACCCCAGTGGTACAAACACTTGCAAGACTTTGACAGATTGCTGAGCAGCTTCCATAGCAGACAGCAGGCAGCAGCTGCGCTTACAGCATCTTTACCTTTGATGCTGACCCACAGTCGTGCAGGAGACAGCCACCAATGGAGCTGATATGCTTAAGTGGGGAGATGAAGCACTGTGTTTTTTCTAAAGGCATGGTGAAAATATCTCAGTCCCCAGGAGTGAAAACAATACACTTGCTTTTATGCCTCTTCTGCAGAAGAAAAATCAGTCCAAATACAGTTGGCAATTATCTTGTAAGCTTATTATATATAGTAGCATTCAGCCTCTTCCACGCTCTTTATTCCTCCTTTGTTGTATGCTAGAAGGGCTAGTAGGACTTATTCTGTCCCCTACTACTGAGCCATTTCACAGAAGAATATCTTCAGATTTCCTTTAATCCACCACAGCCACACAAGATGCTCATCACCCCAACATCTGAGTGTACCTCAAACACTATAGCTCCCATCTGTGAGGCTCTGGGCACATCTACAAGCACGGTGTGTTTGCTCCCTCCCTACCTCTCCAGTGGGCATGACCCAGAAACCGAATGTGCTCAGTCTGGGTAAACACAGCTGGGAAATGTGAGCCCGCTGCTCAGTGGTGACAGTGGCAGTCCCCCTTCATCTCATCACAGGAGTAGCCCTGTCTTGATGCATGTGTGTGCAAATATTCCAGGAGTAAAGTGCCCCAGGGTGATGCATGTGCTTGAAGGAAACATTAGAGCAGGTTGTTGCAACACCTTTTTAATTAAGCTCATCTGAGATTATCACACAATTAGCATTGCTAGCATCCACATGTGTCTGTTCAGCGTGCCATGCTGTAGTAGGACAGAAGGCTCCAGAATGTGTTTGTCTTTGTGTTTGCAATGCTCTTGCTCCATGACTTGTTTTCCCTGCTAATGCAGCCTGACGAGATTTACAATTATGAATCACCCCACAAAACTACCTTCAAACTCAAATTTAATAACCTAAGTATTATGAAGATCAATATTATGGCTATTCTCATTCATACGATTAGCACTAATATCATTCTAGGAAATATTTATGCTGCCGTAGCGACTAGAGAGCTGGATTAAGAGCAGGTCCTCAGCATCCATACAGCAGACAAGGCACTGTTCTCTCCGGCTGTGTCCTCAAGTGCAATACTCAATCTTGGAGTCTCCACGGGTTCAGATATTTTATGTAAGTTAGCTAACAAGATAACAAACCAGCCTTACAATCCCTACAGCCATATTGCTAACTGTTTGAAAATCATGAGTCAGCCTCCAAAAAAGAATTAAGGGATTGGTTTTAAAATTCATGAGACTTTTAAAATCTGATAAACTTCAGGTTTGCTTTTTCTTTCTTTTTTTTTTTTTTTTTTTTTTTTTTGCCTTCTGCTTTCTGAGTATGTAGGAGTCATATTATCAAGTTTCCCTCTGCAATTATGAGGGCTGTAAACTTACTTTAAAAATTGAGTTGAGACTCTTACATAATCACAGGACTCTGAAAGTGTGGGATTTGAAGAGACACAAAATAGTCTTCAGATACAGCTTCACCATGTGATGCAGCAACACTCGGCTGCTGGAGTACGGCACAGATTTCAAATACCCAATTCTTCCCTGAAACAGTCGGGAGTCTTTTTGGGCAGGAGAGGGAAAGTTGGAGATTTTTGCAGGGTGAGAAAAACAGGAAGGGATGTCAAGTGCAAGGAGAAAAACCTCGTCTCATATGGACTGATCTTTAACTAGAGATGAAGGTAGCAGCCTTCTTGCCTTATTATCTTCTTGTCTTCTTATTCTCTTAGTCATGCAGCACACAGTTTGCCCTGTGTACCAAGCTCTCTTATTAGTGTTAGCCAGGCTGCGCAGCTGCACTCCCTGGGGAGAGCCCCAGACGTTTGGAAGGGAGTAAAAAGTAATGTTCTTGCTGTTTTTTTGCTCAAGAGCTGGAAGCTAACACTGAAATATTTACTGCTGCATATGCCATAGGTGGGTTTTCTTTTGCTGAAAGGAATAGAATCAGTGTAGAAGAAAAGAGAGCAAGGTTGGGCAGGGGCACGTGCACAGTGGAAACAACTTCTGGGATACAGTGACAGATAGTGCTGGGATTTACCCTGTCCTTCTTCCACCTTGGGTGGCTGTGGGGAGGCAGGGTCTATCTGTGGATATGTGCCTGTGTTCTCACTTATGCTGAATCCTCTGAGTGCCCCACAGTGCTCTGCTATTGAAACCAGTGCTCAAACTCATCCTTGTGCTCCGAGCAACCTGCCAGAGGCTACTAGTCCATGCACCCCTTGCTGGCAGTTTCTAAAGGAGCATTTTTATGGCAGAAATCACTAGATCTCTAGTTATATCAGCACAGGGGTCAGTGTCAGGAAGCTAGCCAGATCTATCAGTAAGTCAGAGAGGCCCAAACTATGAGCTACAGTTGAGTAGCTCTTCTGCTGCTTTTTGTGTTACTTATCCATGGAAACAACAGACTGTTGCAGTACCAAGCACATCAGAGCTTCTGGACTTTGGGGCCAGCAGGTGTGCTCTTCTCCTTCACCCAACAGAGCTGGCAGAAGCACAGGGCAGCCAGCAGCCTGGTGCAATTCTGCCATCACCCAGCTTTTGTAGGAACTCTCCTTTCTGGAAGCAAATGCTTTCATGGCCAGCAGAAGCACAAGCAGGCTGACCTGGATGGGAATCAGATGTAATAATTTTCCCTCCCAGCTGCTCTCCCTCTGCTGAGAGCCGGCTGCACATTGAAGCAGATGTTGCTCGCACTTGGGTCGTGTTTCTAAGCTTTCCTTTGCAGTCGTAAGGGCTAGAGACTCTTCCCTCCCTCCCCACTCTCATTTCTTAATTAAAGCTTAAATTCTGATGTCGTCACATGACTGCGGGAGCAGGGCCCCAGGCAGGCTGTTAGTGTTCTGTGCAGTCAGCAGGGCTGTGATTTAGATGCACAGCAGATACTTGGGAGAATCCCATCCCTTTGCTGCCCTCAGCTTGGATCCTTCTGGAGCCAGAGCTGAGGGCTGACCTCTCAGGGCAGGTGGGAGGCTTTCCTTGTGCAGAATACAGGCTTGTCAGGGTGGAACTTGGAGAGCACCCATGGGTGTGAAATGCAGCCTGGCTGTCCAAGATGTGGAGCTGCAAGGCTTAGCATTGGCTCACAGCATCTCTACGGCACACAGTGGGCATGGGGCAGGAAGGTATCACCTAAACCCCATTCCCTATGAATCTAAACCCTGCCTCCACCCCACTACCCAGGAGAGGAGCAGGGGTCACCTGCCCTGGGTTCTCTGGGCCAGATCAGGCTGCACTCAGAGCAGCCACATCATGGACTTAGTTGGATGCTGCTGGGAGAGGAGGGCCTTGCACAAATGGCTGGCCTGAGCCCTCCTTTGTCCCTGCACCAGGCAAAGCTGATTCTTGGATTTGTTTTTGGAGGTGTCCTTGGGTTCTGTAGCTGCATTTAGTTGTTTAACACAGGAAGCCAGCCTGCGTGGCTCTGCCTGCCCCAGTGGGACATGTCTTGTTCCATTTACAGAGGCTGGTGGGTGGCAATCAGCAAAAAAGAAAGGAAAAAGGGAAAAGAAACCATACTTTGTGGAACCCATGGGAAACATTAGAGGGATCCAGAAATAGAAAAACCCCTATAATAGGTACAGTCATGCCATCTCCCAGTGCTACTGGTGCCAGAACAAAATTATCCCATGCATCTAACAGGATTTATTTTTTTTACTATTTTTTTAATGTAACATCTTCTATGCTGAAATAAGCATCTGCCTGATGTAAAAGCAGAATTAATAATCTGATCAAAAAAAGAAAGAAAAAAAAAAAAAAAAGAAGAAGAAGAAGAAAAAAAGAAATAAAGAAAAGGAGCAAAGGTTTCTCCTTGGCTTGTTAGCCTTCAAAATGTGTTCCCAAGCCACTGGACTGTCATCTGTGAGATGAGCATGTAGAGTGAATGCTGTGGCAGCAAGTTGGAGCAGCCTTGGGGGCCATCTGGGGGGAGCCCTCCTGCCATCACCTCCAAGCAGAAGGGAGAACCCTGCACAAGGTCCCCAAGGGGCAGGATGCTCCCTGCCAGCCCAGCAGGGCACAGATCTATTTGGAAGCCTCAGTGATTCGAACTGTTTGTCCATGCTGACTCTGTGGTTGGCTGGGAGGATGGCTACAGTGTTTGACTCTGGGTTCCTAAGGGAAGTTTTGGTGCTTGTGTTTGCCACTCTATAGAACTATGATAAAACTCAGCTGATTCAATGAAGAGTTTACTGCAGTCAGCAAGCAGGGCAGCCAGTTAGTGCTGTGCCCTGCTTGTTGTGCAGCTCCTGCGCATGCTTTCCTGCAGAACTCCTCCGTCCTCACTACCAGCACCCTATCAGGACACAAACTCATCAACTAACAGTGCTCCTACACCATTCCCCACAGCTGTGAGCTGTCAAGCTGAGATGAGGGTCTACCTTTCCACAAAGCTTGCTGGGATGTTCTCTGCCCAGATCTTAGCAGCTCTGATCATACCAAAGGTTGGTGCAATTTATCCTTCCATTTGCCCTGTGTTCTCAAGAATATCAAAGGTGCAAAAAAGATGCATCCTTCTGTTGACTCCTACAGCTGCCAAGGATGCTTGCGAGCCCTCGCCATCTGAATCTGCCCACAGCCAGCACAGCTGCTCCTGCAGCCCTGCTTCCAGGGCTCAGCACCACACAGCTCAGCCCAAGCCATCCCCTGCCACCCTCCTCCTGCCTCTCTCCTTCTTATGCAAATCTATGAAAAGCTTTCAGTACTGCAGGGAGGCACATTATGCAGGGAACGCCAGCGACAACGCGTGTCCCTGAATGGCATGAAGGATGAAGGCTATGGTTAAAAGGAGATGCTGTGAGATGGGATGGGCAGGTTTACCTCCAGCTCTGAAAGGCTCACATCTGCCAAGCTGCTGCGTTAGAGCCGGTGAGACAGGAATGTAAATCGTGGCTCTCTTGTGAAGTTGCATCAACTTGTAGTAATGTCATTTTCAGATTAACATTTACACTGAAGAGAACACTGGAAGGCTTCATTGTTTACATGCACTATGGAAATAGATTTAAATTTTTTGGTTTACACACATTTATTTACAAGGCATTCGCTGATTACAAACCAATGTACATCACTCGTTTACATGCATAATGTAAATTATGGAGATTTTGTATTTTTTGCCATGCAACGCCGTACAGATTCCCATTGCTCATTCCACACAGAGGCAAGAGCCTCCTTTCATCTCAGCTCCCTCTGTCCTTCAATTGCTGCACTGCTTCTCCTAAAAAAAAACAACACCTTGCCTCTGACTAGAAAACATAAAAGTTGATGTCCCCTTTAAACAGATAGCATAAAAAACTAATAGGAAAACCTTGTCAGCAGAACTTCAGCATGACTAAAAAAGCCAAAGCAAAGATTAAAAAGCCTAACGGTGCCTATCAATTTGTACCAGCACAGAGCATCACCTTAATGCTGTTTGAGAAGAACCTTCACGGTGCTTTTTGTGATGCTGCAGGCATCCAGACAACTGGAACAGGACTGAAAGCTTGCCAGGTTATGTGTGGGAGAGAGGAACTGTGACTGCAACTGTGCTGGATGCTTCGTCTCAGTCCATAGCACTTGGGTCTCAGCATCCAGCTGAGTTTTGAGCAAATGTGAGCCTTCCCATAGCAAAGCTGTCATTCTACAGCTGTGTGTTGGCTGTGCCTCCCTTGGCGAGCTGTGCTGGGGGAAAAATGCAAATATATATATACATATATATATATATGTATGTATGTGTGTGTGTTTCTTTACTTTAGGATGCCAAAAGCTGAACGCAAGGGAAGGCAATGCTGTACCCTGGGAAATTGTTGGACTCAAGGTCTCACAAAGAACAATAAATATAACCAGACTGTCTTGGTTTCTTTTTCCTCATTGTTAGTTTCAAGGACTGAAGGACCACTTGCAAATTCAACACAATTTAAATAAGAACCCTGACAAGCAAAGAGCTCAACAAAACGCACTCTGAATCAAGGTGTTTCCCTTTTGACATTTCTTAAGTGGCAGCAGTTGGCTTTGTGCTGGGAGGTGAGCTGTTATGCTTTAAGAAATGGGAAAAAAGAAATACTGTTTTTCACTGGATTAAAAGATAAATAAAGCAAACAGCAAAGCTTAAACATACCACTGAGCCTAAAATGAAATGTTTTGATTTTTTCATTTTACTGGAAATCTGAACAAACATCGGTTTCAGATCAGCCCATTTTTAATGTTATTTTTCTTCTATACAACCAGTGAACCACAAAATCAATTATTTGTACATCTCTAGTGACCAGCAGATTAAATTCAATCCAATAGAGAAACAGCACAAGGAGTCAATGAGGAGTGGAGAGATGGAAGAAAAAAGATGGACTGAAACAAAATGGACTGAAACAATGGTGCAGGCAGCTGTAATAGGGCTTCTCTGCCCACACTTAGGATGCCATTTCACAACTACTTCAGCACAACTCTAATCCATGCTGTTGCTGAAAACAGCAGTTTCATCAGTCCCTTTCTGCCTCTGTCCCTGTAGCCCCATCCCTTTAATAGCCCCTGGGAACACAATGAATGAGACTGGAAAAGTGATCCGGCTGAAAACGAACTTTGTTTGTTTGTTAGTTTTCCTGAAGGCTTAGTTTTCTGCCAGATCAGTCCCTCAGCTGTGGAAATCATAGCTTTGCATGCAACTTGCCCAGAAGGTCTGGCCAGGGAAGCCAAAATTCCTGTGCTAGGAACTACAGAAAGCAGTCATTAAAAACTCATATGCACCTAGTCAGCCTGAACATAGGATTCTCCTGTCACCTAGGAATAAGGACAGGCCACACACATCCAGCCAAACAAGCAGGATGTGCAGCAGCCCAGCCCTGTGCTGCTGTGTGGGGCTGGGGGCAGTGGCAGGGCTGGCCGAGCTACAGCAGATTCCTCAGCAACAAAAATGAGTGTCTTTTCCTGGAAGTCAACAGATTCATTTATTCATTTCACAGAGAACCAGGCTCAACGGCAGAAAAGCATCTGCATTTCTAAGTCAATTGTAGCCTGTGCTGTGTGCACAGTAAAGATCCTCACTTCATGGTAATTCTCTTCCTCTTTGTCAAGGGAATTAGGGAGCATGTAGCTGCTCAGATGTGTGGGTTTTCTAGGACTAAATAAAAATCTCTATCATGGCCAGAGCTGCACTCAGTACTGCAAATCCCTTTATGAGCACCCAGTTTAGTGCCCACTCTGAATTGGAGAATCGGGGAAATCACAGAGACATCACTGAGATGGGACCCTTGGGGTCTCCAGTCCAATCTCTTGCTTACAGCAAAGCTCATCTTGCCCCTTTCCTGTGGTAACAGGAGTGCTTTCTGATCCAAGTGGTGCCCTAACCACAAATTCAAGCCAAGCTGAGCTTCATCTACTTTCCAGCCCTTGTGTAGTATCTAGCACCCAAGGCTCTCATGACTAGGAACAACAACAAGGATGGTGATAATGAATATTCAGACATTCCACAAACCACTCTGAGCATCTGCCACCCTATCTGCATTAGCATCAGAGTGCACAGATAATGATCAAAGCAGCATTTTCCTGCCAGAGGCCCCCCTAAACCAGCCTTATTAGTGTGAATCGATGCTGATTAATGTGCCTCCTTAATGCAATTGTATCTACCCCCACTGTCCATAATTCAATATAAAACACCTCCCTCCTATACTTGTCTTCCTCTTGATAAATCATGCAAGGTGCAAACCTTGACTGAGGGCACCAGTAAAATCAGTGGTCCAACTTCTGCTAAAAGGAGTCCTAAAATCTGCCAAAATGCAAAACACAGGAGAGAATGAGTCATTGGAGACTGTAACAGGGAGCTGCTTTGGGGCTAGATGGTAGATCTGGATCCAGATCTATGAAAAAATAAACTGTTGCACAGCAATTCTGCTCATGCAGTGTTAGCCTCGCTAACCCAAACGGGCTCTTCCTTGCTGTTGACAGACACGTGGATATCACCCGCTATGGAAGGAGGAGTGCTGCAGTTTTTAGTCTGATGTTGCACCTGTAGAAGTCAGAAAATGCTGCCTATTGCCTTACACTGCTGTGCAACATCGGCAATGGCTTCCTCTCTCTGGGTTTACAGTGTAAATGACACAGTTCTAATACACTGTGGCCATGCTCCTGCACAGCAAGACACTGGGGAAATCACCATTAAACAAGTGACAGTGTTTCAATTAGCAACAGGCAAGGTCCTCTTGTCTGATTTCACATCTACTCCAAAACCTTGGCCACCATGGCTGGTTTAAGATCTGCTGCTGATGACCATTGGAGAAGATTGGGGGTCAGGTGAACCCACACTGAACAACAATTGCCAGATGGAGCTGTTGGATTGAGGAAAAAAACAGCCAAAGAAACAAACAAAAAGTCTGGGAGAAAAGGAGCACTGAAAGAGAAGACAATGTAGGAAAATTCCTGTGCACCAAATCAGCTGCTATCCTAGAGAAAGGAGTGCTACGCTTAACACAGAAGATGTGCCTCCCTTGGGCTAGTCTAGTGCAAAGAGCAATTGAGAGACATCATTTGGGAGCAAAAAGGCCTCTATGTTGGAATTAAACAGTTGACAAAATCCCAACAGCTTCACAGATTCCTGAAGTCAATTTAAGGAGCCTGCAAAATGAGATTTTTCCCCTGTGGCTCTCAGTACGATGACATGTTCTGGAGTGTGTGTGCTCAGAGTCCAGCTGTGAATCACTGCAAGTGGCTCCACTCATTCACCAGAGCTAGCCTGATTCTGATACTGCTTTAAAAACGCACGGGCCACCTTTCCAAGTGATCAGTCCTGCAAGCAGAGCTGGATATGAAAAAAGAGCCCTCTAAAGCTCTACCTAATGCCTCCACTGCTTGGCTGGAGGCACACACCTCCCAGTCATAATATATGGCCAAGAAATGCATCCCCAGATTTTCTCCCTCTTTTGAAGAGGTACAACATCATGTCCTCCCTGTGCAAAAGTTTCTCTCATAAGTACTTTGGCAATATCCAAGCAGAAATGGAGAAATGCAGTCCCTATTCCACTTGCCATGTATGAAGTTCACCCTGAACTGAAATAGACCTTCAAGCCTTTTGCAGTCTCCTACAAATCAAAGGGGAATTTTCTCCTCACTAGCCAGAAATCACAGGCTATTAAATTTGAGCAAAATTTTCTCTCCTTTATGAAGATGGAGACAACAAAGTGGCGGCACAGGCTGCCTGCTCGGGGTGTGAATTCTCCTTCACAGGAAACCTTTCATGAGAGATTGCCAAAAACCTTTGTCAGATGCAACACAGGTATGGCTGAGTCTGCCTTGGGGGAGAGGCATGGATTAAATGACCTCTCAAGGTCCTTCCAGCCCCGTTTCTCCGTGATTCTCAGAGACAGGATCCCAGGCTTGATGGATCTCTGCCCTGACCTACACTGACAGTCCCTGGATGCGTCTGAACACAGACATTGCAGGCATTTCCCTCCTGCTACAGCTCCTGCAGACTGCTGCATGGCACTGAGGGCTGAAAAGCTCTTTAGCAAAGGGCAAAGCCACTTCCAGAGGCACTGCATGGGGCAGGGGTGCGCAGCCTCGATCAGGGTGCAAGCTGTCAGCCAGGGGAGGGGGGGAGCTGAGGTTACACATAGCCAGCAAAGCCTTTGTGAAAAAAACATATATTCCCTGATTCCCTGCTCCTCTGTGCAAGCAAAACCTGTGAGGTGTCCTTAAAGGAAGCGTGGCAAGATAATTTCTGCTTTCTGGAGCTGACATCCCCCAGGCTGTTTTGAATGAAGACAACAAGCCAGGACAATATTTTCCAACCATGCTAACCTGCCCTTGCTCTGTGGGCTGCTGCAAGGGGAGGGGATGCTGCACTCGCTGGAGGCCATGGGACAGGCAGAACTCATTTTTCTTCTCCACACATAGATGATGTCTCGCATGTTGCTATTACTCTGCAGATGCTTTTGGCTTTCTGCCCACGGGAGGACGCTACCGCATGCACTCGGTTTTCTGCTCCTCTTGACCCCAGCAGTCTGTGTGTGCATCTGCGTGCATGCTGCCAGTAGGCTACTCACCAACACTTTGCCACCTACTAGTTTGCGTCGATATGTTTGCAAGTGTCTTTCTGAAACACAACAGGACTATATAATTATGTAAATGTGCACATGTCTATGAGAGTTTTGCAGTCTCTCTGGGTTTTAGCCCAAATCTCATGATACTTGCTGGCTTATTCCCCTTCCTTCCAAAGTGCCTGCTGCTGAAATAGGAGGCTCACATGAGCACTCCAGCTTTTCATACTCAAATAGCAAAAAAGATAAGTATATTTCTAAATATCACAGCTGCCAAGAAGCACTTGAAACAGGCAACAACAAAGGCTTCAAAACCTAGAAGGCGAAGGGAAATCCAAATTCTGCTTATTTGCTGTAGTTTTTTAATTGAATGACTTTCAAACCAAGCTCACGGTTCTGGGGACAAGTCCAACCCATGCACAGGAACTATCTGCAGAGGGCTGCAGTAGGCAGCACACAGCTTAGGCACATGCACTGTGCATCTTTATGTGTGTTCTCGCCCACATGAACATTATGCTGTTGGCAGTATACATGCATGAATTTGGTACAGAAACTTGGTCTGCTGGTTGGGACACTGACTTGAGAAACGAGCTTGTGAGCCTGTGAATGGATCTGCCCCACAGATGAAGTGCAGGAGTTGAAGTTCTCAAACTACATGACAGCAATACAGACAAGTCTCTGAAGCACCCTGCATTGCCACCAGAGGACTGTGGGGGAACCTAAGAAGCATTTCTGGGTGGAATGGGTACAGTGATGCATCCCTCCATTGACAACAAGCCTTGATCCCAAGAGAACTGGCTGTGTGCCCACCACCTAACAACTCCTCAAAGTCACAGGTGCTGTAGGAAACCAACATACCTGTATATTTTATATCTGGTTGTAAATCCTTGACGATGTCTTTCCACAAAGGATAAGTAGCTCCGCGAGTGGTGGAAAGGCCCCCTGTCTGAAATAAGCCAATCAAACTCCTTGGAGACATGTTGGTTGGTGGCAGCTGGGTCCTGGTGGGAGGGCTGTACTAGTATATGGTCCCATATAAACAGGAGGTAGAGGAACTCAACAAGCCTCCAGTTCATGCTTTTCTGTCTGCCTTTTTCCTCTCATTCTTGCTCCATTCTGTGGAGTCCTGTTGAAAAAGAGAGGGAAGAGGAGGAAGGAAAGAGAGAGAAATGGAGGGGAGGGAGAAGGGAGAGAAAGAGAGAGTTTAAAAATGGGAATTGCTTTGATCCTTTGACAATCATCTCTCGGGGTGAAAACAGACATGAAAAATCACTTTTTAAAAGCCTTCAGTCTGCCTGTGTGTTAGTGCTTGAAGTATTTGGCAGCGTTTTATTCATGTATTTAAGTGATGCCTTTAACCTCCTGAGCGCATACCACCTTTGAAATAACTAGGTCCTGACCTGAGACATCCTCACCCCAGCTTTTCCATCATCTCCCTCGTGCAATGCTCTGCAATGCCGTGGAGATGAGCGAGGGCTGGGCGCAGAAGGTGGCCGCACCCCGGGCTACAATTACCCGGTTATTGTCCCTTTAATGCTGTGCCAGAGAAACGTGTCTTCTGCTTTCATGTCTCTCTGACAATCTGTAATCCATACTCTGCGCAACCTGAGCAATCTATAAAGACCCAGCTCTCACTTTAAAGTGTTGCCAAAAAAGAAATAAAATAATTACCCAGGTTTCAGCGACAAGCACATGCAAAAGCAGGCACACACACACACACACACACACACACACAAATGCACACACACATGCACACACAACTATAGAATCCAGCCAAATTTTGAAAGCCAAAAAAATTACCCCAACCTGCTTTGCTGCCTGGGTGCCAGGGAGGTGTGTGTTTGGAGGCGGGGGATAGGGGCTGCTGCTATTTGGGCTCCTGTAGGACCTTGAGGCTCTTCCCAAGATCAAGGCTCTGTGGGGAGATGTGCTGAACATGCATATTCAACATATTTTACTAGGGAGCTGAAGGGGATGCTCCCCAGCACCTGGTGCGGGGCACACCATCCCCCTCCTGTATGAATCGTGGCTGCAGGCAGCCCAGCTCCTCGCCCCAATGTGTTCAACGTCTGAATAGACAAGACATATGATGAGTGGGAAGGGAAACAGAGGGGTGAAACACCTCACCAAAGGTTACGCAGCAAGCTATGGATACAGCTGGAAGAAAGCCCTCGACTCCTCAATTCCATTCCCAGCATTTCAGCCGTTAGATCATCCACCTCCGCAGTAATGCTGCTGGCACCGTGCCCTCTCAAAACAGAGCCATGTGCTCCATTGGTGCAAGGGAGCAGCTTGGTTTGTCAGCATCCATGCCTGGCAGCAGCCCCTCCCCTGCGGCTTGCTACACGCAAGGAAATGCAGTACAGCAGCAGCCCCACATGCAGGTTGTGCCCCCAGCTCACTGGGGCAGAACATTCACGTGGCAGGGTGTTGGTGAGGCTGCTCTGCTCCTCTCTGCACATAGGGCATGTTCCTCCTGCTGCCCTCCCCTTGTCCATCTGCTCCATCCTTGTTAAGCTCCATCCTTGCAGAGATGTGGCAGCATGGTGGGGATGCCCAGGCAGGCAGAGTGGTCACAAAGCTGTGTGCCCCTCTCTGGCCATACCAACCTAGCCAAAGGTTGTCCTCAGGACAGCTGATAGACACCCACTTTTGCAGAATATAGCACAGAGAGCCAGGACAGATACACATTTGCAGCACTGCATGTAGACATTAGAGCTTCAGAACTGCAGGCACCATTGTATAGACCAGAGGGCACCAGCTCTGCAGCCAATGTGGTCATCATCTCCTTTGCTCCGGGAGCTTTCACTGAGACCAAAGCAATGCTGCCTCCCATGGCAGCGAGCACATGTCTCTGCACAGACATATTGAACCTGGGAGTGTAATGGGGAGCACGAGACTGGAGTATGCGTGTACCGAGCGTGTGGGAGTCTGCACGTGTGCACAGCATGTGCTCACAGAGCTGCAGCGAGCTCAACAGCATTTGACAAAAAGGAGTTGTGTAAGCCTGGTTAAAAACGACGATCAGCTGTTGCGCTGCATGAAGAAATGAAAATAATTAACTATGGGAAAGTCGAAGAATGTTTGCTTTTTTTCTGTCGGGCACATATAAACTTCTTTCCGCTTGCTGATAGAATATTACTGTTATTAATAATAATGGCACCTGTAGCTCGTAACCGAAGAGGCCGTTCCCCTTCTGGAGACATTTTTAATATTAGCCCTCACCACTGCCTCTCATTTCTGCCATAAACCCGACACATCTCAGTGCTTTAGCCCATCACTTCTCAGAAAGGAGTGGTTCTACTTTGCCTTACAAAACTGGGCTTGGAGAGTTTCTAGCCCCACATTGAGGAGAACACAGTGTACTTTCAGGGAGATATGGTACACATCTGCTTCCACTCACATGTGGCATGAACCTGAAGTGGCTATTTGGACATGCTCTCACCTACATCCCGTGCACTTCCAAATTCCTGTTCAGGGGAATGTTTCTCTCATTTCTCTGTCCCGCTGCTCTTTGCACACCCATAGCACCCTGCCATCCCAGTAAGCAGCTGCAAGCTCAGTGTATTTGCCATTAGATGGGTGTGTAGATTTGCTGCTGATAACAATCTTTACACATCGTCCAAACTCCCTTGCTTGTCTGTTCATTAAACTCTTCTGTAACTACTTCCTGCATCAGCCAGCCTGGATCAGTTTTCCTTTAAACATTTCACTTCCTATTGAATTTCTATTGCAGAGAGGCAGGGAGCTCTTACACACCAAAGCGGAGTGACAGCCTACCTCCATTTCCCAGCACAGTACAGGCACAAACTGAAACAGGAGAAGAATCAAATGAAGTGGGTTTCAGAGAAATCCCACTGTGTCCTCGCATCCACAAGCAGCATACACTGGGGAAATTTCAGCTTACAAGAGAGAAGCAATATTCATTAATTCTCCCCACACACCTCTTCATCATCCTCCCTTCTTTTCTTTTTAGGTTGGATGAGCGGCATTGTGATGCCTTAACCAAGACTTCTAGACATGACAAGCACTTGCCTTGAGATGCCAAGAAATGGTCTCCTTGCTGTCTGGAAGCTGGCTGGAGGTATCAGTGTTGAGAGCACGCAATGGAGCCCGAGGCAGTGAGGATGGTAGAGCACAACTGGGTCTAGATGACTACCACAAAACCAACTTTAATTTTTTAGTAGTATCTTTTTCCCCCCTGTAGCTGCTGTAGAGATGTTGTTTCACGTTAAATATTAATACACACCATGGGGCTGGTCCCTGTGGAAGCTCTAAAGCTTACTGAAGTGGGATTATTCTGCGTCTGAGGCAATAATGTGAGGTCTATTCAATCTAACTCCTAACAAGTTTGAATCAGAAATTAATTTGTTATGTGGTGTTATGAGGCTCCACAGATACAAGATATGTTCTGAGGATTGTGCAAGGCAGCAAGGCATATGGGGGAAGAAGAGGAAGGAGGAATGTCTCCAAGTATGTAGCCTTTGGTAGGAGACCTGAGAGTAACTGAAAGCTGAATCTGGCACAGACACAATCTCTGTATTAAAGGACGGTCTTGCTAGAAGTGGATTTTGATCCAGGAATCTGGCATTCTGTTCAACTCTGCCCAATACATCCTCCATTATTTTGGGCAATGCCCTTAAATGCTTTCTTTTGCCTCATTTTCCAACCATCAGTTTGGACACATGGTATTATTTGTTTGACAGATTTGCAGTCTTGTTGGAGAGGCCATCATCTGAGTATAGCACTCAGCAAAACGCTGTCCTGTTGCACACGTGGGGCATTAGGTGTTCATCTCCTAAAAGCAAGGAGAAGCAACCACCCCTTGGTGTCAGCAAGCTTTGCAAAGCAGCAGTTAGAAAAATCCAAGCCAATAAAGCTCATTCCCACTCTGGAGCATCATAAAGTAATGCAGTGATCTGGGTTCTTTTGGTTTCATCTCAATGAACTAAACGATGAGATTATCACATCTGTTAATAAACATGATCAGTGGGTGAGCCAGGACACAGGCTAAAGTTCACAGTAAATAAGTGCTGGATACAAAATATGAGAGGTACTGATTCCAAGTCATTTTATGGTCAGTTTCCAGCACTGTCCATCATGAAGGCATATCTGTCAGTGCCAGTGTTACAAAGCCTCTTAATTAGGCAGATAAAGATGGCCTTATTATAACTCGAATTCAGCCTGGAACATTAAATGTTCCTTGTCTTATAAGTATTCAGGATTCTTGCAGGAAAAATAGGCAGGTGCTTTCTTTAAAGTGCAAGTTGTATTTGAATGTACACTTAATTTCATTGTGATTGATATCGGTGTGTTAATTATATTCTATTTTGGGCAATACCTTTGCTGTCACAAGGCAGTGCCTTTTATCCAAGGAGTTCAAATTGAATTAGAGACATTAATTAAAGCTCTCAGCACTCTAGTAAGGCAGGCAAGTGCTGTTACTCCCATTGTTTCTTGAAATGAGAAGAAAAGGAATAAAGCTGAGTGTCTACTTAGCCACTTAAAAGGTAATTTTTCTTCAGTGAGATAGCTCAGAATGATAGATTTTGCACAAAATGATTCTGCAAGATCTTTTTCTTATCAGGAAGCCTGTGTAGAGTGCAGGAACTGACTGTTCATTGCTTGTTCTAAACACTCCTCTTCCTCTGCCTCCTGGGATTTTCTACCTTTCTTCTAAC
Organism: Tympanuchus pallidicinctus; assembly: GCF_026119805.1. Taxonomy (NCBI): domain Eukaryota; kingdom Metazoa; phylum Chordata; class Aves; order Galliformes; family Phasianidae; genus Tympanuchus; species Tympanuchus pallidicinctus. The sequence continues at coordinate 49,850,249 of NW_026294802.1, forward strand.
CTCTGTACCTTGCACTTATCCCTTCTATTAGAATCAAACTGATTTTGCACATATCCCTTCTGTTTTCTCATGTTCATCACTGTATAAACTATTTCCATCAGAAATGCAGACTCAGGAAATTACTGAACACAATATTTGCAGCAAAGAAGTAAGTTCCCTATCTCTTTAAGCTTCATGCACCAATAATTCATTCTTGTGTTCCACATTTCGTTCTTGGCAGGTTGAGAGAGGTTTCTGCCTGCTGCCATTTACCAGAGGGAAGAGGCTAACAATTGCTATTTGTATCTGAAACACTTCTGTTCTGCAGCAACTTCACACGCTGCTTTAGGATGCTGATAAATTAGTAAAAGACTGAGGTGTCAAGGGAGAGATGAAACAGCTTATGTTAGTTTAGAGCTCGACCCTGCGAAGTGAGGAACATCTGACCTCATTTCAGCAAACAGCTTAAGTGTACACTTAATTTTAAGTATGGGAGATCTTCTAGGTTTTATTCAGCAATTCCTGCTTTAAGGCAACTTGCACATTCTCCTGCCAGACAGACACCTACTGCCCTTCATCTTTAGGGTTTAGCTCCTGGTAGGTGACTGGTTGCAAACGGAGCAATGTATGCCCTGCATGTAACTCAGAGATAAAAGTGCTGGATGGTGGTTATTGCCCACGAGGCAGCATTAGCTGTCCCTGGAAACACTGGCCAGCAATCCAACCAAGCTGAGGACATCTCTCTTGTGTCAGGGCCATGGGAAAACAGGGAATATGGACAGAAAGGGATGAGAAGCCGATCTGTCAAGGTTTGTTAACTCATACAAAGTTCTGAAGATAAGCCTGTGCCATGGGAACACAGAATTTGGCCATTTCTGTCTTTGAAGAATTATAGCTCAAACTGCAATGGCTGATACCCAGCTGCAGTCAGCAGTGGAGCTGCAAGTCAGTGGTTGCTCTGAGTTTCTGATCAGTGCCTAAATTTTCACTTATTCTTTACCAGTTTCAGTTGGAAATATGTTTGAGCAGTTAGACCTGGGGCACATTCATCAGCTGGGAAATTTAGGGGTGAGGGATGGCAAGAAGGAGTGATGAGAAATTCTTCTCCAATAATAACAGCAGGGTTGAAAAACACACTTCTGTTTTGCCAAATTGTTCATGCTGAAAAAACATAACGATTAGACAGTGTCAGTGTTGGTTTTCAGAGCACCAAGAGGACACACTTCCAAATTTCTGTTTGAAACTACTAGGAATAGTTTTTCCCCTTTTGATTTGTCCTTCCAGACTCTTAAGAGAGAACAGTTAGAAAAAAATACTTCTTTTGACCCCTAATGACTTAGAGGAAGAAAGGTCTTTTTCTTTTCATTTTGTCAACACTTTGCTTACAACTTGTCAGAATACTCAGTGAACCACAAGATCACCCTATGTATCCTTCTTTATTAACGTAGTACAACCAGCAGTCTAAAGGAAGCAAAGCTTTTGTGCAAAGCCACTAATTGCTCCCTGCCTAGAATGAGCTGAGAATCACACTGGTAACAACTAGGTACCTTATTTCAGCTCATTTGTCCCTGCACTTCAGCTAATTTTAAACTACCATTGTTATTATGATGAGGTTCAGAGGCAGCTTGAAACCGAAAAGTGCTATGGGTGCAACCTCCCCCAAGTCACGCCATCAGGTGATGCTGGACACCATCTCCTGCACGAGCACACTGATACGGAAGGAAGAATCCCATTTTGAAGACAGTCGTGCCGAATCTGAGACTGGAACAACATCATGATAGGGTGCTGTACAACCAGCAAGGCGGTCCATGCCCCAAAAAGCTTACAATCTAATTAGAAGACCAAGGACACCAGATGGCCAGGGACAGATGGGGAAACGCAAGGGAACAGTGAGATAATACCGCTCAGCGTGCTGCGGAGCAGTGGTGTCAGCACACCAGCAGCCCTACTGTTGGCAAGGTTTTGATAGCTATTGTCATAAATGAGAGTTATAAATAGGGAGGCTGGATAATGAGCTAGCTTTGTAGATGTTTGTGAGGAACTCCTCTCATTTGTGAAGTGGCAGAGATAGAATGAATATAGATGATAATAATAATGATAAATCGCACTTTTCTGAGCTGCTTATTAGGAAAAAATATGGTGGGTGGTGAGCAGTGATTTCTATTAAACACTGCCCCGAACTTGAAATTATTTCTACTATTATTAAATTATTGTCCAAGCTAGTCCACTTCCCCATAATTTCATTCTAAGCTACACAAAAATGCAGCTCTGCTTTCTGTCTCCCTCAGTATTTATACACTTTATATCAAAGTCCAGCAATCTCATAAGTGTTAATAGGTTTTTATCCTTGCAGTAGCTTGAGATTGGGAAATGCTGTTTCTCCCATTCTGCAGAATGGGAATTGAGACACGGGGCAGATTAATGACTTGCCCCAGATCATTTCATAAGTGCTCCAAGAATTCAACCCAAATCTTTTAAGTCTCAGCTCTACATCTCCTTGCAGTACCCTTCCTATGCACCTTCATGCTACTGTTCCAGAATTAGTTAAGACTTTCCACAGAGCTGCTTAGAATTTTTTTGGATTGCTCATTTTTATGTCAGAAAAATGCCAATTCATCAGAGGCAAAACACTTTGTAGAAATTTGTTGATTTAAGGGAAAAAAAAATGCATTTTGATAAAGTCAGCTTTTCTTTGGAACAGACTATGTTGAGTTTTCTATTTGGAAAGGATTGGTTCAAGATTGTGTTTTGGTTTTCATTTCATGTTGAATAATACGTATCCAAAATCAAAATGAAGTGTTTTCTTAAACAGCATGTTGTGACTGAACAAAAATAAATTCTGTAATTATGCACAAAGGAAATGTCCAAATTCAATAAATATTTCTGTTGTATTTTGGAATAAAAATTTGCAGAAACACCTGAAGACACTACAAAATAAACTGAACAAAAATGTCACCCTTCCCTATCATTAAAACTGAGAAAGACAGTGATCTGAAAACTGAGTTTCAAGAGGCCTGGATCAGAGTCCATAAACCCTGATTCTTGTCTTCATGCCTACTGCTGTCTGTGTGCCGGTCTTTCCTCTCTAATATATTCATTGCAACAATTTGGACCTGTAAGCAGAGAGCCTGAAGGAAAAAAAAAAATCAATGCCAAAACTGCCTTGAAGAGTGAAAAAATAAAATGTTCAATCCAAAAGGTCAACTGTTATCCCACACCTGACATTCTTTGCGATATTTCTGTTGTTCTGAAGTTCATTCCTGGGCAGGCACCGTGCCACCACAGCCACACTGAGTTATCCCATGGAAATGCAAGCAAACAGCACCTATTTCGGCATGCTAGGAAGCTGAGGTTTCTTAATGATCCTTGCAACTTATATATCTTCTTGGTGATTCTTTTTTTTTTACCTCTCAGTCAGTTCCTGACTTGGGTCCTTTGCATCTCTCAGCCCAGGCTGGGGGAACACTAGGTGTTAAAATCCTTAAGCCATGGCTTTTCCTTGTACAGCTCCTGCTGCTGGGGTAATGACAGCCCTGCCTGCCAGGATGAAAAGCCCCATTTAGCTCAGTGCTTCCTATGGGCATCAGGTTCTGCCACTGCTCCCATTGGATGATGCCAATTGAACCAGGGGCAGCTGAAAATGGGAGGATAAAAGGAAAAGCTGTTGGCTGCAAATTCTGGCCAGAGGCAGATTCATTTCTGTTATCACATTGAGTCAATGAAGAATTTGGCGTGGCCATAAAATCTCCATAAATTTAACCACACCAGTTCTGCAGCCAACATTGGAGACCCTCATGTAGGAGTCTTGCCAGGGTGAGACCTGGCTGGACAGGGCTGGCATAGCTTGGATTTTGAGGGGGAAGAGAGCTGTATCTGGAACCAGGGTTAAGATAAATGGCTGCTGACATGGGCTTGAAACCTCAGCAGTTACACGATGGGTACTATTCAGTGAGAGGTGCCACATGATTCACTACTGACATAAGGCTCTAGGAAGGATACTTTAGTCCATAGGACACTGCTCTGAGGATGGTTCAGCTTCAAGTTCAGCTCCTGTTGCCCTGCTTCCCCTTATAGGGGAACAAGAGTTTAAATTCAGACTATAGCTGTGAGCTAAAATATGTAACAACCCCACATTTTTAGCAGCTTCTGAAATAGAAAAAGAAGCCTTTGAATGCAGATCTCCTGCAGCAGGTGTGCATCCATGCAGTACTCAGCAGTTGCAGGTTCTACTGGAAGGTCTATTGAAGTCAATGAGCCTTAGGTTGACTCTCATTGCAAAAAGATAATCAAATATCATATTAACTCTTAATTTGGAACAGCATATTAAATTAGAAGCACAAATTAACCTGAAACTGCTTTTATATAATGAGAAGATTTAAAATCTGTGCATCACGAGGGTGGGAGAATTCCTAGCCAACGCTCTTTTTACCAGTTCTGAATCCCAGAGCCAATCTATCTGCAGTGCTGCATTTCAACCTACTCCATAAGCCCCCGTTCTGGGATTTCACTGAGAAGGAAGGATGAATGGATAATAAAGCCATTTCATACTTCCTAGTATTAATCTAGGAAGCACAGAAGGGTTGTTAGTATCTAGACCTTAACCAATGCCAAGAACTGAAACATCCCAGAGGATACTGAGAATCTGCACTGGCATCTGACCATCACAGATAATAGCCTCTTCCATCAGCGCATCAATCCTGCTATACAGCCTCCCTAAAAACTGAAGAACCACAGCCATCAGTAGGATTTGATTCCAGAACCACTCAGGTCTGAGCATCATTAAAGCAGTTTGGTACCCAACTGTAAGGCCACCTCTATCTGTGAGTTTTATTTATTTCCTTCTCTGAGACTGTTCTGCTCTGTGCTAAATCTATCTTGTGACCACCTGGAGCGTTTGAGAGTCTTGGCTGTGATGCTTGTCTGTTTAGATAGACTGCAAGTAGAGCTGGTCAAAAAATTTTGACAGAACAGTTTTTCGCAGGAAAACGGAGTCCTCTTGAAATCGAAACATTACATGGGAACATGTCAATTTTGACAAACTTTTTTATGTTTAAAGTGTCAAAACAAATCATTTTGATTTTCTCTCTTCACTTCAGTTGTACTGAAATGTTTCATTTTGAGGAGACAAACACATTATTTTTATGTTGTTTCAATTAATTTGCTTTGACATTTTTACTTATTCTGTACGGTGTTGATATATGTTTAATACGTTTAAAATACATTATATAGTGCATGAAGCATTTGATGGTGTTTTAGTTATAACATTTATTAACACTACACCGTGCCAAATATTTCCTGTAGCATTTTAATGCTGCAGAAGCAGAAGATATTGATGGTCTCAAATTAATTTATTTTTTTTTTTTGCCTGAAAAAATTTGTTCATAAGAGCAAAGTTCTTATTCAAAATGGAGTTTTAAATAAATATGTAAATAAATAAGTAAAACCACACAAGCAACATAAACACAAACAGCAGAAATCTGAGGGTAAGGATTTTGTGAGGAAATAGCATGTCCATTTTCCGAGCAGCTCTGTCAGCTCAGTGATTGCACAGCACAACTCAGGTCTCTTCTGCACATAGGAAAGCCAACCTCTCTGCTTGTTTTATAAATAAAGAAATACATAAGTAAGGAAAATGCAGATTTTCCCAGAGTAGAATCTGTGTGTAATGTTTTCACGAGCGTCAGGGACTTAAACATCTTAATACCAATCACCTCCTTGGGGCCTTTGGCTTCTAAACTACTTACGGGCTTTTAAAAGATATATTCCTCCTTCTCCTTGCAAGTCTACCTGTTTGGGCCTTTTTTTTAAAAATCTCTCTCTCTTTTAGAGCCCATTTTTGCTCCTCCACACGTAGCAGAGGGGAGTTGCTCCCCATGCATTTGTGCCATCAAGCCAGCGCAGGAGGAGGTTGAAGCGGGTTGAAAAAAAAGGGCAAAAGAGAAGCGAGAATGGGCACAACACAGAGCAGAGCCTGCAATGATGCAGCTCCATCGATCCTTCATTTCATGGATGAAAATGTCCCCAATGGCCCCTGCGCTGTTCGATCGGAGACGGAAGGCAGCGGGGCTCGGTGCTCCACGCTACGCCCTGCGCTGCTGCCTGCAGGCTGGGAGGCAAGGCCGAAGAATGAGCATCCCCTGTCTTTCGAGGTTTATTTAACATAGCAGGGGCTTTTCTGCCTGCTTTCCCTCTTTAAGGGAGGTGTCCCTACAGCCAGGCACCACAACTGAAATGCTGAATCCCCCCGTGCAGCTGCTCAGAGTGCATCTTCGCATGCAGATTCGCCTGGTTGTCTACAGTTGCTCCAGCTGGTCTGTCACTACAGATTACAGCTTTTTTGCTAATAGCAAGGCACTGCTCAAGTCTGAGACTTCCATTAAGGGCTGATGTTCCCACCTCCCCATCCCACAAATGGCTCTCTTCCAGCCAACGCTTCTGTATGCTTGGCCTTGTTGCTGCAGTGCAAGAGGAACAAAGTGCCTCCATTTGTTTCCATGTTAGACAACAGTGGAACAAGTTGAAGGCAGAAAAAGATGATAGAGGATGAAGAAATTTGAAAATTGGGACTTAGTAGCTTGAAGGGTGAGCTCATCCCTTGTCACCTGCACATTCATAATATTGCAGCCCCATCCCTTTGACAGCAACAGTACCACCGATCACTGAATTATCCCCTGGTCCCTGAGTCCTTGAGAGAAATGCTTCATGATGCCAAGCTGCACTGAGGAGTCTCTTTGGAGAGGAAGAATGCTCCTGCAGGGAGAGATTGCCCATCCAAGCCAGGTACTGGAAATCATTAGTCCTTCATTACCAGAGGATTTGAAGGCTGCTGACAGATCGAAAAGAATTGGCATGGACACTTGACCTTTCTCCATTGCCAGGAGGAAATCATTGACCAGGAAGAATAGCACATGCTCTACTCATCTCTACAAGGGGAAGGAAGAAAGTCTGGAAGAATACAGAGCTATTTGTAAAACAAACACTACAGCTTCAGCACAACCTGTGCAGTTGGCCAATGCTGCAATTGTGGGCATGCTGGAGCAGTGACTTTCAGCTTGGCTCATGTCAGATGGCATCACAGCTCCTCCTGTTCCAAAGGGGACTTTTAAAATGAGGGTCTACCCAGAAGATCCCTTGTGGATGCCAACAGATTCACACTTCTGCAGGCTGGGAACAGGACAGCACATGTTGAAATGCAGCTTATCATTCATTAGCACAGTGTCCTACCAAAGAAAGAGCCAGGTTCCCTGCAACACCATTCACGCAACTGAGTTCCCCACTGCTTGATAGATCCCACACACCTCTGCATCCTTCCCAAGTGACTGTCTGACAGCAATCCAGAGAAGGCATCACATGTGTTTCTCTAACAGCCTGACTCCCAAGAAGACACTGTGCAATCAGCTAGCCAAAACCAAATCTGAAAAACACCTCCATCACTGGTCATGACTAATTAATTCTGCTTCGACATTCCCCAGGGTACCTACCAGCTAGTAAGAGCTGCTGGAGGAAGAGACACTGCTGTGGAAAAGGAATAAATAGATTTTCCTCAACTGCAGCCATAGAATTAGATAATAAATAACTAAATAGATAAATAATTTTCTGTGAATGGCAAATCAAATGCAGAACAAGAACGGCTAGCTGGCTTATCCCTGTGAGATCGAAGGTGTTTGGAAGGAGTTTCCAAAGAAGGATATTTAAAGTCTACTCTGCTTGTGAAGGCATAAGCCTGAAGTCATCTATCATGTCTAATGTGACTGTTTACAAAGACAGCCAACTATTCTTGGACATTTTATTCTTGATATAATATTCTTGGCTCAAAGTAGCTCAAGGAAGCGTCTTCCTAATTTACATCTCAGTTTTCTCCCTTCCCCTGCCTGGATTGCAGGCTTTGTTCCCAGAGTATCAGTACAGTCCCCCCCACCAGCTGCTGTGTTTTTGGCCTCTATTCTCCAGGGAGCTATAGGTACCAGCCCAGATATGGATTCTTCAATCTCATCTCCTATCTGGCCCTTAAATGCTTCTCCTCCTTAAATCCATGCGCTCTGTTCACATCACTCCATTAACCATACAACAGAGACTCCAGAGACAAAAATGTTAATTCTGCACAACTTGAGGACACCGGCAGGAGTTCCAGCAGCATCCCGGATTCAGGTACTGACCCCATAGTGTGCATTGTAGCAAGCAGATGGCAGTCTAATCCCTGCCAGCACGCAATGCCCAGCGCGCAGAGAGCACCCGTAACCCCTGTCTGATCAAATATGCATACTCACATCTGATTTTACTCGAGCACTAGAAGTCCCTGTGCACTAACTCATCCAGACAAATCAAATGCGAGACATCCAGACTTCAGGTCCTGTCACAGCAAAGAGAAAAAAGCTGTTGCTTCCTCTTCGCTCACATATCTCTGCCCTGTAAGTCTCTGCTCTACTTTTGGCCCTTTAGGTTCCCAGCTTTCAGACAGGCCTATGCTTTCCTTCTTAAATGTTCAGTTTGGATCCTGTGTTCCTCCTGCAACCAAGGCTTCCACTCCCTGCCCACCTTGCTACACACCTTCAGCTGGAATCTATTCACATCTGTGCCTTCCCTCCTTCCTGCTTCTCTTCTCCTTCATCCATCCTGCTCCTTGTTCAACCCTTGCAGCAGGCACAGGCAGGACACCTTATTAACACCTGTCACTTCATTAGTCATCTTCTGCAGGAGGAGCAGGAGAGGAGAAAAGAGGAAAGTGTGCAAAAAGGGAGAGGAAGGAAAGTCGAATTAGAGGAAGAATGATGAAGAACTGAAGGTGTGAATGAGAAAGTGCTGGAGAAGAAGAAGTATGAGAAAAACCTAATGGGTGAGAAAGGGATTTATAATTAATCTGCAGTCTAGTGAGAGAGCAGGGGAATGGAAGTCAAGACTCTATGCTTCTCCAAAGGCTTCTACTACTGATTTACTCCGTGACTCCAGACTAATCTTTTTATTTTCTCTTTTATCTCCCATTGCTCTGTACCCTTTGAGTATAAGTTATTTGAGGTATGGATTGTTTTAAACTCTGTGTAGCACAAAGGAAACTGCAGTCATAGGCACTGAAGACGCAAGATGTTATTTTTAACACACACTAAAATCAGGCACAAAAAAGTGCTATGGGATCGACTGACAATGCTTATTAATTCAGGCTGAATCCATTAGATAGTGGTTGTCAGGAAAAAAAAAAAAGCCAGGATAGGAGAAATCTAAATGAGTCCAAGCACAACTGTGTTATTTCTAAACTCTCACATGGTGCTGTTGACTTTTACAGTACCTTACTCTCTTCTAGTCTAAACCTACACTTAACAGAGAATTTAAAGTAAAACAGTTAGATGTACAGAAAAATGAGTGAGCTAATCCTTATTTCCAAAATGTGAGAACAGTTCTCAGGAAATAATCTCAAAGAGATCAGATTTACTTTTTCCATTAGAAATTGGTGCATACAGATCTTTTATTTTGAGACTGTCACAGCATCCTTTTCTGCCTCTTCTTTCTCTGAATTCTTGCTTTCCTCCTCTTTTGGATCCTCTCTGTTTTTTTAAGCACAGCTCCCTCTAACATGTAACCAGAGGCATCAGGTCTCCACAGAAAAACGGAATGAGTGATATCCAAATGCATCTGACATTAAACAAAACAAAATGCATGGCTCACTACTATCAGCAATCCCTAATCCAACCCACCAAAGAGTGCTTTGAATGAGATAAAAACAGCAGGAACAGAAGCAGCATGTACTGGGGATCCTGCTCTCCTATTCCTTGGGCATTCACAGAATCACAGAATGGGCAGGGTTGGAAGGGACCTCAAGGAACATGAATTTCCAATCCCCCCGCCACATGCAGGCCACCAACCTTCCCATTTAATACTAGACCGAGCTGCCCAGGGTCCCATCCAATCTGGCCTTGAACACCTCTAGGGACAGGATTCTCTGCCTTCCATTCTCACTCCTGAGCTCTCAAGCATGCTGCTCTGCTCCCATCCACCCAGTGCCAGTCTCAGTCATAGAAGTACTGAGGGAAGCATCACCTGCTTAGCTTCCTGCATCCACTGGATTTAACACTGAATTGTATTCACAGATAGCTGCAGACAAACAGTAATGCTGTGCAAGCACAGCAGCGCATATGTTTGTCCCCAGCCCTCCTGGCCATATCTATTACAGCTCCTGAGGTGCCCCAGCACCAAAGAAGTATCCCTGATCTCTGTGACAGAATGGGTTTAGGGACTGCTCTTTGCTGCTCTCAAGGCACTGTGCTTCCTCCCTTCATCCCAGAACCTGCTGTATTAACAGGGGAGAAGATCCATCTGCTCATTACCTTGACACAAGCTGCAAAGGCAGAGACAAACCCAGAGCTGCGCCCTTCCCAACACAGTGATTTCTTCCACCATGAGCAGCCTGGAGGAGCAGAAGCGAGAAAAAAAAGCTATGGGAAAACATACTGACTGTTTTCAAAATTAAAAACAAACAAAGTAATGAGAAGCACTGCAGGAGAATCCACTGGTAGGAAGGACTTCTGCTCTTCTTTTTAATGTAAGCAGTTTTATCATTAATTGCTATTTACTGCAAATGTTGGAGTTGGTAAAAAAGCCAATACACTGCACTGAAATAGCAATCTCTATTCAGGTGTCTCAGAGAACAGTATGTATGTGCATGCATGGATACGTGCACTTGCATACTGCCTTGTGCACAGTGTGTAAGCAAAACTCTGCATCTGTGTGCAGGAGAGGGAAAAAGGTACAATCAACATATTCTTCCCTTATATATTCCAGCAAAAGGCTAACTTCATTAGCGGTCTTAGGTAATGAGAAGATAAGTAAATGCAGGTCAGACTACTAAACACAGAGCCATTTTGCTGAGGTGGTAGGGAGTCAGATGCAAACCGGAGCTGCTTTTGCCCAGCTGGAAATTTAAAGACTCAGCACTGCTTAACACCAGTCTTTGGGGGACTGTATTTCCTGAGGACACAGGTTGCTGAATTCTTTAAAAAAATCCAGATTTTTCCTCATGCCAAATGTGGAGCCGAGTTCCCTGAGTGGTTCATATTCACCGTGTGAGCCGGGGGGCTCGGAACCGCAGCTTCAACTGAAGAAATTCAGCTCCTATGAACGGAAACGCACGCATTTAAAAAGCTCTTCTGGAAGATACCAACCTAAGTGACCTGCCCAAGGTCATATGTAACACGTCGGTGACAGCATCAGAATTGAACCATCTTGCCACGGCGCTGCTTTATTCACACAGCGCTGTTGCATCCCAAAAACAGCCGCTGCTCCCGGTCCGCTGCTGCCTTCCACTCCTTATCGCAGTCTCCTTAGAGACACATCTGTCCTGTGCTCCGTAAACCATAATATACCCATAGTCTTTTATTCACTATCCGTCACTTTGCAGTTTTATTGCAGATCCCTGAGTTATCCAGCCTAGCTTACAATCTGCTTATTCCTGCCAGCCATTCTCCTTTCTAACCCGCACCTCACATTTCATTCTTGTCAGTGTTTTAAGCCTTTCAGGTACTTGAAATGCAGGGACAATTCTCATTCCCTGGGGCAAATCCAGCAGAATTTCACCAAAGCCAACCTGCTGGTTCCTTTCTACCTTTTCTCTATTTTTAATGCAAATGGTTGGAAACCAGAACCTAGCAGCAGTCTCTGCAGTCACACTCGAACCAGTCCTTCAAGAATACTAACTCACAACTGCCATTTTAAAGCTCCGATTCCAATTCATGCTGTCTTTAAATTTTACTTCCCCCCTATTTTCTGCTCCCTTCATCAGAAATCAATCTTCCAATAATGCAGGTAAACTGCAATCCAACCCACAGCTACTTTTCGGCTTGCATCTTTCTCATGCATTTTGCAGAATGAAAACTCTGTTGTCCATTCTTCTCCTTTCCAGCCAAGCCTATAAGCACAGTAATCATCACACCTACGGAACACCTTGCCAGCAGATTTGCACCTGCCTGTCACATCTCTGTATTGTTTGCAAGCCAGGAAGCAAAAGAATCATTTTTTCTTGATGTGGCAATTTGTCTCAGCACTCACACCTGCTTTTCCAGTGACCTTTGTGTTCCTGCCTACCAGCTCTCCTCTCCCTCCCAGCTCCAGCCACATATCTCTCCTGGAGCTTTATTCCATCTACAGTATGTGCTCTCCTCACAGCCATCAGCTTTTCTTCCTTCCCACCTTTCTGAAGGAAGTGCACTTTAACTACCTGTCCTAGAGCAGCTGGTTGAGGAAGAGCAGTCTCTGCACACCTGGTGATGCCTACGGCCACAAGACATGTGGTCTTCAGAAAGCATCCCCTGCCAAAGCAAAGCACCTCTGTCTGTATACGACAGCCTGCTTTCCCTTTGGCAACAGGAAAATAAGACTGACGTGAAGGAAGGGTATGGAGGAGGGCAGGTCTTCCCACCAACACAGCCCTGGTGGTGGTAGAAGATGCTGGGCAAGAGACAGGATTCTGGTCAGCACACAGCACCATGGGGTGATCCACATCTGGGGAGCACCTTGGAATACTCTGATGCACAGGGCTGCAGCATGGGATGGAGGAGATGGGACACAAAAGAGCTCTGTCAATGCTACCTCCTCTACCAGGGCAGTTTGGTTGAAACTCCAGATGCACCAAATCATTTATCTGTGCCGCAGCCTTCCTCTGTGAGCCCGGGGAAATTCTTTAAGGTGATCATTCACACACACCTTAGAGACTGATTTTTCAAGTGTTCGACATCCCACTGCGATATTAAAGCCCCTGTTTTCTCAAACGTCCCGTTATTTTGCCACTGACTACTTTCAAAATTAGTAAAGGTTAAGAGTGAGCTCCCGATCCTGCAAACTGAAATGCTTCCACTGACTGTAATAGGATTTGAATCGATCCCTGAGCTCTGTGCTGCACTTCCCCTTCTACAGAGCAGTGGTGACAGCATTCCCTGCCTCTTACTTGTCTGTCTGGACTGCAGGCCCTCAAGGGCAGAGAGCTCACATCCATACAGTACCTTGCACAGGAGTCTGCAGGCTCCTCAGGGCTCCGTGCCGTCCTGCAGATAACAGCAGCGATAAACGAAGTTGAAATGTGCAGCTCAGGGTCATTGCAGCTGCTTACAACCTCCCATTTTATGTGCTGCTTCAATATCTGCTGTAATCTTTGAAATTACTTATGTGGGAGTTGACACAGAAGAGGAGATTGTTGGATTGATATTCTGTTTGGCAATGATGAAAACCTTTTTAAGAAATACCACCTTAACCCAGCACCCACAGAAGCAATTTGCTAATTTCTTTGCTGACTTAGCTTCTATCAGTCATATTACCAAGACCAGCCATATTACCACAACCAACTTTATAACCTGGCCAACCATATTATATTCTTCCTAGGCAGAGAGAAAATGTCCTTCCTGACCCCAGAAGATGGTCAGCCTTTGCTTTGAAGCACCAGATCTGATTACCATTGCCCTAGATTGCAGAGCTGCAAATGCTATTAATTGCTACAAAGTTGTGTAGCCCTTTACACTTCAAATCCACCCAGACTTTCATCTCAGCGACATCCTGCAGCAGGGAATTGTGTAGCCTCACTATAGGCTGAAGAAAGGACTATTTCCTTTTAATTTGCCTTAAAAGTTGTGCCCTTTAATTTTGATGTGTCCCTTGTTCTTGTATCATCAAAGCATTAAAATGTTTCTGATCACTTTTCTCTCTAACCTTCAGATACTTTTGTGCTGGAACCCAAAGGTACCTTCTTACTCCTAAGCTTTCCCAGACTAAATAAACTATTCTTTCCAGTCTTTCCTCATTTAACTTGTTAATATTTGTAAAGCAATTTAAAATATATTAATACAGTTCAATTATAATATCGTTTCTATTTTTCATCCTCCCTTTTAATGTCTCAAGTATCCATTTAATTTGCCATCAATCTCCATTGATTCTCCTTCTGATGATATGTTAGTCTTTATAATATCCTGGGGAATATTTCTTCTGCCTTCCTGACCAGCATTTTGGAACAAAGAAACTGAACTCCATCGGATCATAAACATGATTCACTCTGCACTCCACACGCGTATGGATTTGCAGTTGCTTAGACTTTGATCTTGGAATCAGATTTCATTATGCCCATGGTAATTGGAAATGTGTCTGTGTGATTCAGGTTGCAGGATCAGGCCCTCTGCAGACATGATGGCTCTGGGTTGGTGACAGTTCAGCACGTATTTGAAAGCCTATGTTCAGTATTCCTTGAGTAATATTTAAGCCCTCAGTAACTTATTCTGCAGAATTCTGCATGCCATGGAGACAAGGATGTGATCCGATGTCTGTCCAGCCACAAACAGGGCAGGGATGGCGAATGAAAAATGGTTACTCGCTCTTTCTCATCCTACAGAAAAGTTGGAGGCACCTAAGGAAATTATGTGGTAGCAGATATATATATATAAAAACCAACCAAAACTGAAATTCTTTTGCACACAACCTGTAACTATTTCCTTTACTGCAGGATGCTGTGAAAACCAGAAGCACAACAGCCACACTGACAAGAGCTGGGCTCCCACTGACACCGCATGCAGCTGTCGTGGGACAACTGGTGACTTCACACATCCGCAGCCAGATGCACACAGCACTCCTCCAGGCTTCCCCAATCCCTTCAGGGCCCACCACTGACCCATGGAACACAAAGCCATTGCTAAATCGACCCTTCACTTCAGCCAGAGTGGCAGCTCTCAGCTCTTTCACTGTTATCCCCTCTCAGTCTCTTAATTGAGGGACTTCCATTGGCCTCTGATGGTTTTTTTTTTTACTTCTTGGAGCACCCTGTATTTATTATTCCCATTCTGTAAAGATGCTCTGTTCCAGCAATTTCAACAAATGTTGCTTCCTCCCTGGTTTTGGTGAGACCACTTCCGAGCTGCTCTCATTTTTAATGCAGTCTGACCCATCTCCACTGCCAAAATGCACCTCTCCTTGCTCCATGTCACTGCCTTACGTCCTAAGCAGCATTTTCACTTCTGATCATCACGTTTTACCATTAACTTTAGTCCTCAAAAAGTAAAGAAGACTATTGATACATCTATCTATAAGTGTACTATATATCTATATCTCTCACTCTCTCTCTCACTCTCTCTCTCTATATATATATATTTGTAAGAACCCAAATTTCAGCTAATAGGCTTCTTTTAGCCAGCACGACATAAATATTGATGTAGAATCCTAACTGGTGGCTTTTCCCTGCCTTGTTACATTCAACTGCTCACTGGCCTAAAATACAGTGCAGTGCAACCCACCCTCATTTTCAAATACTTTATAGTTCTCTTCAGGAGAATTGAAATGGCAGATAAACACATTTATCAGCATTCTCAGACATAAAACAGTGGAGCCTGGAGTTGTTTTGCAGAAACAACTCTGAATTTGGACGTCATGACATAAGCAATTCTAGAAATAGCTGCTGGTCTTAAGGCAACACTATATGTGTCCCCATTGCTGCTTTCTGTCCGTTCATGGTTTCAGTACAAACAATACGTTGCCTTTGTTAATTCTCTCCTTGGATTTCCTCAGCATTTCTCAAGCGTTCTTCAGTCTCACCTCGTGTCTCATCATCTCTCCCTGCTCCCTTACAACATGCAGCTGATTTTGACTGCAAGTCTCTCCCCACACTGAGCAGTGCCAAGAAATGCCTGGATAATTCTTCCATCCTCATACTGTAGGCAAGGAGGTGACCCGAGCCAGGAGGGACCTAAAGTCATATATGTACCCCAGCATATGTCTGAGACTTTTGCTACCCGCTCGCCATCTGTACCTGCCTGAAGAGCAGTCACATGCAGAAAGCAGTCAGGCTGCTCCAGCACTCAGAGCCTGCCTGGCTGCTGTGTATTCCACCCATCCCAGAAGTCCAGCTAGAGATTCACACCTGCTTGTCTTGGTTTTCCTGCTCATCCTGACGCACTGGTGTCCTCCCCAGGGTCACAGTTCAGTTCCTTCCATGGTTAGTTTTAGCTTCTTTGCACTTTTCTAACTATTGCTCTGAACAAACATCTTTTATTTATTCTCCTGGTCCTGGCAGCATGTCTGGAATGTATTGCTTACACTAGGCAATGGTTCTAAAGCTTGCCCTTTTGGTCTTCCATGCTGCTTCGCAAGTCAGCATCCACAACTGCAAGGATAAATTATCACAAAGGTCTCCAATGTTTGCAGTGTATCTGACAACCTCATACATTGCTCCAGCAGGTAAAGAGATGGCTAAATGGGATCAGTTGTGCCGACTCAGTATTTCTGGCCAAAACTGCATCCAAAACCATGACGGACACGGCGGAATCCAAAAAGCAGGCCAGGTTCTAAATCACACTCTAAATCAAACCCCACGATAGAGATCCTCACTCACCACGAAGCCAGTTAACTCCCCCAGCTTCAGCAGGCTGTGCTGACTTACAGCAAGCAGTTCCTGGCTTTTCACAGGTACTCGCTGTGCATTTCAGCTGCAATATGCATAGATACAAAAGTCCCAGCTACAAGAACACCTGCCATAAGGCTCCAGGTTTTTTCTTCTATAAACATGGTCAAAGAGCATGCTTCCTTTCAGGAGAGCCACAAGATAGGTCACAAGCATGAAGGACTGCAAGAACCAGAGCTACTCTATGGTCTTAGGTCCCCTTACTCTGCCAGAAATCATACAAAATGAGAGAGCAGAGGGGAGTGTGAGAGCTCCCTTTGCTCCCGTGCTGTGTTTTCATTTCCAACAAAATGCCCTGGAGCAAATATTTATTTATTTATTTATTTTTGGAGATGCCCTTGTGTGTGAGAACATCTCATAGGTTGGTTTGCAAGGTTTTGCTTCACTGTTTGGTATGTATCAGCACAGAGCTGGCTTTGCTGTGATTTGTTAACCTGGGAGAGGAAAGGTGTCACTGTGATGGTTTTATTCTATTCAAAAGTGCTCTCTGCTAATGCACACAGAAAAAAAATTGTAGGGATTGAAAGCTGCACTGGTGATCCTGGCATTTGAGCTATTTCTTCCCAGCATTTCTATCACTAACACCAACACTGCACAATGACAGTGCGTCTGGCAAAGGCTGCTCACCCTGTCCTCCTCTGGAGGCCACCATTTGAAGAAGACTGTTTAGATTCTTTGCTCTGCTCAGCTGCTGCTGCTTCAACTTACTGCTGTTGCCACTGTAAGGGGTGAACCATCAACAGCACAACGACACAGGAGGGGGAAATGATGTGAGTGAGAGCATGGCAGCTTCTTGTATCAACACCCAGAGATGTACCATCAGCAGGGCGGGGGGGCTTGGTGGGGTCCATGGGGATCCAGCACCAAGCAGGCCTGGCGGGGGGCACGGCAACAGTGCTGAGAGTAGGTAAGGTATGCCTTGTAGGCAACTGTAAGATGGATGTAGAGCACATGACTTCAGAAAAACAAATAGAAAAAATAAGTAAGCATCTTTCTCTGTCTCTCCTGTGATGCTGCTCGCAGGCCTTCCTGCCTCCAGGCTGTAAGCAAACAGCTCACCGTACACAGGTCTGCATCCCCAGCCCAGCATTGAGGGAACCCAAGGCCTGACACTCAGTTTCTTTCCAAAGGGACATGTTCATGTCACCTTCACTTAGGATCTGATCCAGCATCCCTGAAACAGAGTTCAGTCTTTCAATTTTCTCCATCTCATTCTGCATCCGCTGTCTTATTTCTGCTCTTTCTTGCACCCCTCCCATCCACTACTCCTAGCACTTTTTCTTCCCTGAAATGGAACAGTTCAGCTCATCATGCCAGCACAGCTGTCCCATGCCTACTCTCAAACCCAGGTGAACACCACCTCATTCATCGAGTCCATCCCTGCCCATGCTTGTATCCCTCTGCACAGACAAACCCAGCAGCCGTATCCCATTTCCCATTCCCACACTGACCACAGGCTGCAGCCTCATCACATCAAGCTCTGCACCTCCGCATGGCAACACCGAGCTGCATGGCTAGCAGGGAAAAATCCAGAGCACTCTGTGCTGCCCAACAGAGCCGAGATGCTTTGCCCCATCCTGGCCCCATAGGGCAGCCATGAGAGCAGGACTGTGGGTTTACGAGAAGCCTGTTCCCTCCATGCATGGATGTCCTCCCTGGGAGGAAATGGGCCAAGGTCCTTACAGTTGTTAACAATCTCATGGTAGTTTTACAAGAGGAATGGCGTAAATCAAACCGTAGGACACCAGCTACCCAACTCTGGATAATTTATATTCTGTCTCACTAAGTTCATCTCTGCACTTTCAATGCGTGAAGTGATTTTTCACTTCCCCTGTAGTATTTGCTGGCACGGAGAAGCTGCTGGGCTCTGTCCCAGAAGTAGCTGCATTTCATCACCATGTAAAGGATTCCTGCATGCATGGGGCCAGATTCTCAGCAGGAATCCTGCACCCGCCAGGATCAGGCCCAAACTCATTCAGCTGCACCTGGGCTCCTCGGAGAAGAGAGCCCTGTTGTTGTTTATCGCTTCCCCCACCCTCGCCCTCAAGTTATTAGCAGCCCTTGGCTCCCTCGCACTCCGGGCAGGGAGAGGCAGTACGCCCTGCTCGGCTCCGCTCGGCCCGGCTCGGCTCCGTTCGGTCCCACTCGGTCTCGCTCGGCTCCGCTCGGCTCCGAGCCCGACCGCTGCGTGGAACCACAGCGCCCCCTCCTGGGCCAAAGCAGCGCCGCCCGCCCCGCGGCCGCGGAACGGCTCCGCACGGGCGCAGCGGGTTGCGGATCTGCGCGGCGGCGGATGGAACTCTGCCGCCAAGGTAAGACGAGTGAGGTCCCTGCGTGGTGCCCAGTCCACAGACGGCATGCCGTGGGTTTTGCAGTGCCGTTTCCTGAGCTTTTTTAATGCTAATTTTGGGGTTTTTTTGGAGCAGATGGAGTAGACCTCCCTGCATCAGCTGCTCCACACCCTAAACTCCAAAAATCCACATCCAGCTCGGAAGGCGGGCAGGGAGATGATACAGAGGGAGCTTGGCTGGTGCTGGTTTGTGCAGCCCTTTCCCAAGCAGCGCTCAGAGCAGGCACTGAGACTGTGCCCGAAGAGGAGGCTCTGAGGTATTTCTGCTGCACAGACAGCAGCAGTCAGAGCTCCATGAGAGCGTGCAGCATCAACCTCATGCATACTTCTAGTGTAGTAAACAGTGCAGGTGAGGAGGGAACAGGGCTACACACTCCACCAGGATTCTGTGTTCATCTCCTTTGGGACACCCTTTTACCTACAGCACACCTTTTCAACCCTGTGTTCCTCCTCTCCAAAGTTTCACCATAGACTTCAATTGGCCTCATCACAATCCTGCTTTGGGAGAACGGCACAGCTTCCTTCCTAGGCCCTACAGAAAGGGAAAGGGGATGAAGGTCAGAGGGGAAGGGGAGGAAGGTCGGAGGGGAACGCTGCTTAAATACCTCTAATGCACTGACATCACCTCCCCTGTGTGCACTGTGCCTGCTCTGACTGAGGGGGCTTGCAAAGGCAGATTTGTGTTTGCGCTCTACGGATGGGAATTGCTCTGAACCTGGGTGAGACTGAAGCAGAGTCTGCACTGTGCGCATTTAGCTATAGATTCATGTGTGGTTTTGCTCACAGATGGAAAAAGCAATGCAACTCCAGCAGAGCTCTTCACATTCTCAGAGTGGTCCTTCAACAGAGAGGGAATGACGGCTGTGGGATTGCCACTGCTCTCCCAAGCCATTCCCTGCTCCCTGGCTGTTGCTCTGCTCTTCCAGCAGTGAAATCAGTGCTGAGTTTCTGGGAACATGAAAAGAGCACTAAAACAAACATAGACTCACAAAACGCTTTTTCAGCTGAGTGGCAAAGGGCTTCGGAGGCAGACAAACCCCAAATCAATGCCTGGAATCAGCTACAAAGGACAAGACGATACCAAAAGAATAAATCACCTACCAGGAGACCTGCAAGGAAGACAGCGTGTGCATGCTTGTGTGAACATCTGAATCCTTGGTTCACATAATGAGAGTCTCAGCGCAGTCCTGCACGTTACGGTGTTGATGTGTAGATCAGCACAGTGTGTGTGTTGTGCAGGGGAACTGCGGGGCTGTGCAGCTTCCATGCCAGGGTGAGACCGAGATGCTGTGCTTAGCATGGGGTGAGTTCACAACGTGTGTTTTGTGTGCTTAGCGTGTGCAAGCGTGCAAGGAAAACCCGACTGCTTGTCTGTGTGCGGTGTGGGAGGGAGAGAGCCTGGGTTTGTCTGGCTGTCACTCACGAGAAGATCTGATCAATCTTTCTCTTTTTCAAGGCATAAAACAGACATATCCTTTTATATTTCTTGCAGCAAAGCATCGCCTCCTTTTGACTTGGTGTGTCTGCTTCTCAATAACCCTCAAATACTTCTTTACAACTCCCAGAAAAGCAGCTTAACTGCCATTAACAAATTATTGTTATGCATCCAGATGAGCAGCCAGAGTAAAGCATGAAGGATCCTTCTGTCCTACCTAGTGCAGATGTCAATCACAAGGCTAAAGCCACACATTAATGCTGCCAGCCTTCATCTGCTGCTTGTTTCTCTCCACAAAAAGAGAACTGTATACAAGAAGTGACCCCCTCTCCTCCCCTTCTCATCTCTCAAGTAAAGCGCAGACGGATTCTCTGAAGCCAAAAGATATGCTCACACCTACAGCACCACTCTCTTTTGGATTTTAACCCCTGGCTGTGCTGGACCCTGGGGATGATGACATGGTGGGGAAATGCCCTCTGTCATCCTATTCCCCATGGGCAAAAAAGGCAAACTTGTGCTCCACGACAGCACTGAGGTGGGAGAATCCAATCTCCTGAGCTGTGGGATGCGGCCCCTCCGCCATCGCTGCCCTCCCCCGGCTCTGCCGCTGTCTCCCAGTCCCCACTCCAAGTAGAGGCAATCAGCCCAGTGTGAGATTCGAGGCGACAGACTTTCCTTTTCCTCCGCGATTTGGTTGTCACTTGCTAAAACGGAGAGGTGGATTAAGTGGAGATGACACCATCTCCTTGGGGACGGTCCCCCCCCCCCTCTCCGGGATGTATCGATACTCGGAATACAGATGGAGCTTGGCTGCCTCCCACCCCCGGCTCGGTGCCAACATAGCCGGAGCTGAGCCCCCCCCATTGCCGGGCATCCTCCAAAGGCTGCGTCCTTCCCAGCGCTCCCAGTGCTCCCATGTGCCGACAAAGCTCGGCCCCACTCTTCCCCCCCCCCCCCCCCCCTCCCAAGTACTACACAGGACCTCTGCCATCCATTCCTCCGGGAACTCCGTGCTGCCCGATGTGGGGTGCGGAGCAGAGGCAACACTTGTGCGGGGCTGGGGGCGGAGGTGCCGCGGGCGTTACACAACGCGGCCGAGGCAGGACGGGGATGTCGGGGCAGCGGAATCGCTGCAGCCGCAGCGCCGCGTTCGCCTTACCTGATGCTAATGTCCCTCTCTGGCGGAGATCTGCTCGCCCGTGGGTTTTATTCGGCTCGGTAGGAAGTTGTGGGAGAGCTTCTCTGTCCAGCTTGCATACTGGGTGCTGGGTTGATAATGCAGGCGTGAAAATCCTGGGGCTCTAGCAGTCCTTTTCATGCTCAGACAGAAAATCCCCCTCCTTGATCCAGATCGCGGGCATTAAGGGCAGAGGAAAAAAAAATCCCTGTTTTATTCTTTCCTCTTTCTTTTTGCTTTTTCTTTTATTCTTGCTTCCCCCCCCCCCCTTTCCTTATTCCTGTGCCCCCCCTCTCCTCTGCTGCTCAGTTCGTAGCCATCGGGGGAAGGAGCAGAGGCAGCAGGGAGAATGGAGAGGGGGTTAGAAATAAAAATGAAAAGGGCTCCAGGAGGGAAGCAAGAGGCTGGGCTTGCCACAGGGGGAGGGGCTTGAAGCGGCCTGGAGAGAATGAATGGGGAAGAGGAAAGCAGGGAGGAGCCCCAGCCTGGCCATTTTATTCTAAGAAGTGTTTTGTACATAATTAGGAAAGGGGGAGGGGCGGAGGAGAGGGGAAGGGGGGGGCGAAAAGGAGGGACTTCAGCTCCGTCCAGACGAAGCCTGGGCCGTGAGAAGGGAGCATGAGACGGGGAAGGGCCGCTGGGGCTTGGGGGAATCTAAACTTGCCTGCCTCCCGTTTTTGGAGAGGAAGCTGCAGCGGAGCTGATTACTATTCCAGGCAGCCCCCATCCACTAAATATATATTTTTTCCTCTTCCCCTACGTTCCTTTTCTTCCCTCGTTTTCACCTTCACGGATCCAGGCAGCGCAGGGCTCGATTCTCAGAGCAGGCTGGATGGAAGGAAGGAAAGAGGGTGGGAGGACGCGGGGGGCTCCGCGCTGGGGCTGCCCCGCCTCTCGGGGCGGACGGAAGGATCCGGCCGGGTGCGGTTCAGCACCACGGACAGCTCCGTCCCGGCGGGAGCCCCTCGAGCTTACAACGGGCAGCAGCGAGCCGAGCCGAGCCGAGCCCAGCCGAGCCGAGCCGAGCCGAGCCGAGCCGCCCCGGGAGGCAGCGAGCTGCAAACTGCTCTCCCTCAAGCTTCCTCCCTCCGTTTCTAGGCTGGGTTCGCCTGGCAAAGTGGGTGAAAATCCCAATGCGCAGCTGGAGAAGGTTTGGGAATGGGATCTCCCGCTCTTCCACAGCTTGCCTTTGGTTCACATTAACAGGATGGGCCTCGGCAACTGCCTGAGTGCTTCAAAAAATACATGAAAGACGAGAAAGGAACGAGTTGGAGACGGAGGTGCCTCAAGGGCATCGCTCACCCAGACAAATCGCTGCAGCCCGGCAAAGCCCAGCGCAGAAAGAGCATTTAACATTCCCTACCATTGTGTGAGGTTTCTAGCAAGAGACCTCTCAGACAAATCATTAGCTGTGCTGTGTTGCCAGAAGGGAAACCACTCAGCCGCTTTATGCAGGGTATATGGGACAGGAAGGGCAATGGAAGATACCTTCCTCCCATCTCCTTTCTCTGGCCTGCAAGGACAGTCAGTTCTGCCCTTCTCTCACCCATCCCCTGTGGCTGCAGAACATTGTCTTAAGCTAAATCTTCAGCAAATCTTTCCTAAGCAGAATTAGAAGCTGTTTGCTTAAAATCCAGGCTGTTCTGATAGGGTTGAGGCTTAGCTTATCTCAGCATACCCAAAGCTTTTGAGTTTTACTTTTTTTTCCAGGCAAAGTTCAGCTGCAAAGCGTGCTTCTTGGCAAACCACCTCTGATTCCATCATACTGGCTCGTGTAAAAAAATAGTGAAATAATTCTCACGGATCTTCCTGGTACAAGGCCTCAGGGGAATGGCAATACACCATGACAGAGGGGTTTGAGAGATTAGCTCTTATATAGACCATAAATCTGCAAGGCATTTGTTTAAACAAATAAATAGTGCCTGGGGTTATCACTAGTGTGTGTTTTCGTTGTTGATCATGGCATTTACCAGAAATGGGAGGGAGAGCCTAGATCTTAAAGAGAGATCTGAGATGAGGATGTTTAAAATCAAAGCAAAATCTCCAGGAAGGAACAAC
Source organism: Tympanuchus pallidicinctus (assembly GCF_026119805.1). NCBI lineage: Eukaryota > Metazoa > Chordata > Aves > Galliformes > Phasianidae > Tympanuchus > Tympanuchus pallidicinctus. The sequence goes on from NW_026294802.1 coordinate 49,873,662, forward strand.
TGCTGTTGTCATATGGGATTTACTGATTCATCTAACAGAACAACACTGGGTATCTTTCCTTGTTGCCCCAGGGAAGGTTACTGTGTGATTAGGTCTAGCAAGACCTGGGACAACTCAGATGAATATTTCATATTCCTGCAAGGAATCAGTGAGAGAAAACAGGTGAGCCCAAAGGTCTCAAGGATCTAAAGAACAACTCAAAAATTCCCTACACTGTAACACCTTCTTCCACAAGGTCAGAGTCAATAAAAGCCTCTGATCAGTGTCCTGCCTGAAAACAAGAATTACCATCAGTATCATGAACTTATAAGAAAAGAACAAAGCAGAATGGAAAGAGAAGTTCTGCTCATAATTTTCCTGCCCCAGACTCTTGTCTCTCTTCCACCCCAATTCATAAACACACGATTCCCTCCTCTTTTCCAAAAGCTTTTACTGTCTCTGTATCAAAAGAGGATTATTTGGTGCATTGAGTATTCAACATGTTCTCTTACAGTATTGTTGTGTTCAATGAGCTTTGCTCATCTGAATGGACACTCACTGCATAGTCCACTGGTTTAATTTGCTGCTTTGGAAACCTAAGCAGGTTACAGCATATTTAGCTATGTGTCTGTTCTTATGTGTCAAAGATAAGGTTTCTGGATGCCATTTGTAAAAACAAAATTATTTCACTCCAGTAGCTTTCTCTTTTCAGTCATCTCTTCTATGATTCTTCTTTTTAGTTTTTGGATATTTCAACTCGCCTTCTGCTTGCAATGAATGAAGCCTGGATCTTCACCTCAGATCAGCAAAGCTCCATTGAACAAGAATCTTTATTTCTTTTTTCCAGTGAGGAGTTTTTCTGAGTTGTTAACAATTTTAGCGTGTCCAATTCTCACTTCTTCTCTTCCAACAGTTTTCTTGAAAGCAATGATTAGGGTTTTTTAAATTACAATCTTCTTCCCATGAAGAAAATAGAAACTAGTCAATCAAGAGAGGATATGAAGGCGAATAGAAATTTGTAACATGTGGTGTAAAAAAAAGTCTCCCGTTTGCAAATAGTAGGCAAAAAGAAATGGTGGTGAGGATAGAGAAACAGTAATTTAGACTGTCAAAAGCTTAGCAAGACATTACGTGAAACTGAGAGATCTGAAAAACAGAAATAAGTGTCCATGTTCAGGTGAGTTTCCACTGCATGCTCCAAGTGTTATTTCCTGGTGCAAAAGTTATCTGTATGTGCCAAGTGCAGATGGTGAGTACTTCGCTTCTATTTGTGATTTTAGGGCAAAAACTCACTTCAGAGTCCCCTAGCTTGGTGAAAAAAATCAGACTCTACTCTTGAGTTTTTCTTGTGCTACCAGCAAACTTCTTTTGACGTATCCTCTTGTGTTACCCTCCTTGAGGATGCAGAACGTATTCTTGTCAATGTTTTGCAGACTTCCTTGTTTATTACAGGCTTAAAATGGATTAAACTTGCTTTATGAGCATGATATTGGTATTCTGGTGCTCTCCAAGTGTCTTACGAAATGTATTTCCTATCTCCCCTGCAAACAATACCACAATAAGTACTGATCTTACTTAGACCATGTTCTGTGTTTACTGCGTAGATATCCAGCTCCTATGCACTAACCATATTAATTTGCTGTTGGTATCCCTTAACAGGTTGGTAGGTGTCTCACTTTCACAAAGTTGGATGGGTGATACACAGGGCTGTGTGGCCAGGTAAATACCAGGCTGTTTTGATGGATGATGGAAAAAGACTGGGATTGGACTCAAAGGTCAGAGTTAAGAGGCAAGGAGCTGGCAGAGACTTGTTTGCACCATGCCCCGTGCAAAGTTAAAGGTTTATAGTCAAAGCTAAGCAAAAATGTTGTCAGGTCCCAGGAGAGTGGGAAGAAACTGTTGGGAACTTAGTTTTTCTGAAAGGAGTTCTGAATAGCTGGTTCCTCTGCATTGAATTGAATCATCCTCAGTGCAGTTCTAGAAGCCTGAAAGGCACTGAACTCACTGAATTTTCCAAGTGGGTGCTTTTCCATATTTGCACTTCACCTAAATTAACATATCCCCAAATTATCTATTGAGATAAATCACTTTCCAGTTTCAAATCAGCAAATGAAAAGATACCACAGCTTTAAAATTGAACTAGCTGTCCTAGGCACTCATCTTTCAGGATACTTGTTCTGAGCACTGTGAGCCTCTGGGGCTGCAGAATGAGGTTTTCAATCTCCTGAGATTTAGCTTTCTGATGAGCTTTTTTTTTTTTTGGTATTTTTACTACTGGTCTTGGGTAGAAAGCAGATGGCTTGTGAAAAAAAAAAAAGAAGAAGAAGAAAAAAAAAAGTGCTAGTAGTTTGTCATTGAATCTTAAAATAAGACAGAGACCACTATAAGGTCAAGTCTAGGAAGACACAGTGGGCAGAAAAGAGTAAGAACAGATCATTTCCCAGCTCAGAAGACGTGCTGATATGAAAGTTCTTAGCCAGGGTTAAATGAAACAAAATTAATGATATGATTCACTGGATTAACATGGAATTATAACAGAACAGGTGTTTGGTTTCAGATGTTTGTCTAAATATTTTCTTCAGTCAATGGAAAGAGTTTTAACGTGAGGTATTATCTTGTTATCTTAGACAGTGTCTTATATATAAGATGAATTTCCCTCTGAAACTAGCTCTCTTTGTTGACTCCAAGGGGAAAAAAAAAATAGCTTAGACTGAATTGTGAAATTTTAGTTGGATGAAGTCAGACGAGTTGAGTCTCATCCTCTGGAGCTTGCTGATGTTCATTGGAATGCAAGCAAATGAAACCATATCTGCTGAGTTTCCCAACTTGGTCACAAATCTATCCTTTTTATTAGCACTCTTTCATATTCACCATTGTTACTATTGTGTAGTAACAAGTGCAAGCCATCAGTATTCATCACCTGCAGCTTAGCTTCCTTCTGAACTTGGACTAAGGCTTTTGAAATCGAACTACTTGTAACTCCCAAACCATCACGAGCTGCACACTGCACAGAAGGCTTCAAGCCTCATGCTCCTTCTATCTGCAATCACTTAGCACTTCAGACCACTCAAAAAAAAGTGTTGGTAGATGAAACCTACATGCAGCCAAATGCAAGGACTGGAATGTTCAATTGAGGTTTTTTGTCTTATTCTTCACTCCAATGTATCTAAATCTTTGCACTTGTTTCATTCCTCTGGGAGCCCCGGAAATGTTCATTGCCAAGGGGATGGCAAAGAAAGAGGCACTGTTATCTCCTGATGTTTGTGAAACAGGCATGAGAAAAAAATCTTTTAGCCCAACTAACAGGGATTGCTGGAGGAATTGGACCACCACTGGCATATGCATTCATTATACACTAATTCTGAAGCAGGTCTATTCTCATTAAACCAAGAGAAGAAACCAATGCACGTCTAGCAGGGCTGTTCTGTACCATCAGATGTTATATAGAATAAGAGTACCACTCATAGCAGAAAACCAAGTCATAACATACATACATATCTGACTTAATTTGATACTGGTATAGTGTAACTGTGTAGACAATTTTTGGGGGAGAGGGGGACGGAGCTTTTATTTGGTTTTCTTGAAGAGAAGGCACAAGGCTGCTTCATCTTTCTCATTTTAACTCTGGTCTGTAAATACTGATCAAGACACAAATCAAAGAGGATAAATTTCATTTTCTGGAGCCTGAGGATCTGTAGCATTAGGGCAGGCAAGGCAGTCCAGCACATTGCAGCAGCTTCATGCAACCTAATTGCACTTTTTTGTCAGCACTAGTCTAGGTCAGAATGAACTATCTCCATCATCTTCTCACAAACAAATATATCTGGCAAGCTGCTCTGTTGGAGTCACACTTTGCCTCAGGTACGCAGTGAGTCACAAGGTTGAGAGCTGGTGCACACTGGCACCCTGAGGAATAGGATTATTGTTATCATACAGTATCCACAAGCCCTGAGCAGTATTATTCCTCACTTACAAAAGTGAATTTTCATCTTGTTAAGAAAAAGTTGAGGTGGACAGTTTTCAGGAGCTGTGTTGAAAGATGTCTACAAATGTGCTTTACAAAAAATCTCTGCATAAACACAGCCTCGTAGAGTGTTCTGGTTAGTGATCAGAGTAGAAGACAAACCAAAACATTTGAGAGTGTGTTTTGGGAAACACAGTCAAGTTATCCAAGAATGAGCCCTTGTGTACCATATACAGGTATCCAGAATGAAGTTCTTGGTGAGTAGTGAAGAGCACAGCTGCCAGATTGTTTAGATATAGCTTTTATGCCACAGTTTCGCAAGCAGCATGTTAGAGTGTGTATAAAAACTGCACCTTTTTATTTTATTTGGAATCTTCCCAAAGCAAAGACTTGTACTTACTCTGTGTAGGCACACCTCTCCCAGCTCAGCTGCTGCCTTTCTCTGCTAGCAGTAGAACTGCTGACAGTGAACTTTGCCTACGTGATTCTTCACCTCCTGCAATCCCAGACATGTCTGGGAGGCATCATGGCACAGCTTAGGGTAGCATGGTTAGCTTACCCACAGTTAGGGTAGTATGGCAGGTTGAGGTTGGACTTGATGATCTTGAAGGTCTTTTCCAACCTGAGCAATTCTGTAAGCACTAAAACAATTACAGATTTCTATGAGCTTTCCATGCTAAGCACTCCACTGACTGCATTTCATTTGTACCAGGTTATTTCCCACCTTTCACCATCTTGGGATCCTGTTTGTCCATAGCAGCTCCTGAGCCAGCCCTAGGGCACTGTCCTCCCCAGTGTCCAGTGCTTTTACAGTAGACTGACACCTTAGGTTCAATCTTTAGAACCAAAACTGCTTTTTGGTTGCCAGCAATTGATTTTGTGCACAGATATTCAAGACAAATGACTATGTCTGTCAAATGTTTCTGTACATAGTGTTCAATTCTCTTTTTCCAGCTTTTCTTTTGCTCACAACATCTCCAGAAACAATCAGTTCTTTCCCTGCCAGTTTTAGACCTCTTCCCTCCGAGCCACTCAGCATTTAATTTTTCCCACATCTCTTGAGGAAAATCAACCTGTTCACCTCTGGGGGGAGTGACCTATCGCACAGGAAGCACAGGACCAACTTGGACACCTGAAATCTATTTCTGGCTCTACTGCTGCATGGTCATATAACCTCAGGAGAATCATTTCACTCTCACTTCCATCTATGCAATACAAGTGGTAACATATCAATCTAATTCTCTCATCTTGTCAGAGTTATGGTTGTTTCTACAACTGTCACACAGAAGCCAGAACTGAGCTAACTGCAGTTATACACCCAGCTTTTCGTCTACAAGCAGAGCGGAGCAGAATGGCAGCAGACATTTACGTATTTGTACTGGCTTTACCCAGCTAGTGTGGGAAATGGCAGCGCTGAAAGCATCATGGTTTGCACTCACGTCTCCATTCCTGCAGTTACCCACACCAGCAAGACTAAGACAATACAGGAATGCTAACATGCACCACCAAAGCATCATTTGGCTTTGTAGACTTTCCCTAGGGGGAGATGCAGGGCTTGCCTCACAGACCTCAGTATCACAACAGGTGAAATCAAAAGGAGATGATAGTCACCCTGTGGTCTCCCCTGCAGTTTATGAGAAAGGTCGTGTTTTGCACAAACCTAGAAGCAGAAGTAGGGACAAACTCAGATATCCTCAGCCTCTGTTAAGTGTCATTAATCTCCAAATCATCCATCTTTACACATCTGCTGACAAAAGCCACCATAGAGGGGCAAAGTAATTATTTTTATTCCCTTTCTTTCCTTTCTGCTTCACCAATAGCTGATCAATATTGTCATTAAAGCTGCAAGAATAGGTTCTGTTGGTTAATCTACACCTTGAGTACCACGCAGGAAAACAAAGGAAAACAAAAACCCCTCGATCACATAGTTCTTCCATCATCACCAGCCCCTTTGTTCAGAAAAAGGGGCACATCCGTGGATGTCTCTTTCACAAATGACACAGCACACAGGTCTGAGTTTTCAATAGGCATTTAGAGTCTAGGAGATATATCTCACCAGTGACAATCTGTAGGTAGGTCAGATTTAGAGGATGAACTGGCGGAGGTATCCTTTAAATAGCTGGCTTATTGTATACTTAGTGTATTCCTTTAACTGGCTTATACTATCATTAAGTCTTCTATGGAGGAATGGAGCCATTGTGACAGTGCAACGCTGACCTAATTAGCTTTGCTGAGGATTTATTTAACGGGTTTATTCTAACAAGTTTTTTCTCTAAATGCCTGATAACTGATTTGTTATAACTCTTTTTAACGAGTCTCTGTCTTCATCTGTTGAGTTTAATTCTTTTTGCTGCCTCCCGGTAAGCTTTTGCAACTATATAGAAGGCTGACTGTATGGTGTTTAGGTTTTGATAAGCAGACATTCAATTCAATGTGCTGAAGCAGGGAATATACCAATATTCATGTGAACAGTAATGTGTGGAAGAAGGAATTTCCTTTGATTTTTGAGTTTTAGTACAGCGTCTTTCATCCCAGTATTACAAACCATCTCATTCAAGTCCTGCCTGCTAAAAAGTAAGATTCCTACTGATTGCAAGAAGGTTTCTCATCAGACCCAAAGACAGAGCTCCCAGCTGCTGTACTCACCAACAGAATGGTAAGAGATAGCTGGAGAAGTGTGGACAAGCTAACTCCAAGCATGGTGTGCCCTGATCATGTATCCACTGCACACTGATGTTGTCTGCAGTGACAAGGTGAGATGCTCACCTTGCATTTACAGGACCAACACAAGGTTATACTGACACCAGTGCTGGAGTGAGATGAGTTCAATTTCTCCAACAGGCCAAAATATTCTACTGCTCTTCCTGTGGTAGGGTAATGAACATTAAAATGTGAACTAAGTGATCACTTAGCTGCTTTGTATAGATCTAGATAAATTTATTTGGAAGGTATATTACTAGCAATAATTTAGATTCACCCAAATGAGACAGTGTTTCTATTTTTTGTTGTTGTTGTTTGTTTGCATGTAAGGAAATTCAAGCAAGAGCGTCAGAGCATTAATCAGAATTGCCCCACAGATCAGCAGAATAGGTTTTAGCTCTCCCAGACCAGTTCTGTAATCATAGGCTGTGTTCTACACACAAAAGAGGAATATTTTGTTGTTAAAACAAACAAAAAAAAAGAATTTAAAATCCAAAATGTATGACAGTTTGTCAGATGAACAAGAATGATAACTAATAATACATAATGAGATGAATATTTAAATGTTATTTATACATGATACATAATTATAGCTAGTTAAGGTGTTAATGGGTTTTATCCACATTGCTAATAGTAAGTACCACTTGATTCAGTTCTCAGTAGACAAATTTCTCTTTATATGAGCTTACTCACAATAACATTCAACCAGGATGTGCTTCAGCTACAGAGAGCATCCTGAAATTGATGTCTGGTGGCAGAATGTTGTGTCATCTTTAGAATGCAATTCTGAACAGCAAAGAGAGAAGGCTCAGGGACAAGCCAACGCTTTTGCCTTCTAGAAGCTGTGAATCTGCTGTAAGAATGAAGCAACGCCTCTGCAGAAAGGCAGGAAGGAGTGCAGGGATGTCTGTGTGCACACAGGTAGACAGCAAACTTCAGTCTCCTGTATTTATTTCTTAATACAATTAGATGAGGTGGAAATACTCTTATTATTTCTATAGACAAGAATCTGACAGGCTGAGGGGTCTCCAGAGGAATAGAAGAAGTGTTCCCAGGAAAAAAAAAATTAACAATTTCTTCTAACATAGCAGGCCTTTACCTCTGGACCAACCACCTTCTAATGGAAGCCTTCACTCTATAGTGCCTTAAAATGCATGACTTTGAATCATCAGAAATACATGAAGAATTAACCGATGTAGGCTTAGTGTGTAAAGGAAGACTTGACTCCCCAGGGATAACTGGCAGTCCTCATTTTTGCCACCTCAGCTCTGCCAGTGTTTCTTACAGAGGGCCTGCTAGAAAGGTTTTACAACATAAATCAAAAGGAAAAGGAAAAATTCAAAATAATTCTCCATGAAAATGCTACTAAAGAGTTCTCAGCATGAAGGGATGTATTTCCACCACACTGTGATATATCTGCTTTCTGCTACTAAAGATAACCTTTTCTTTTCTACCCCTTAGAGTCCAAATGGGGAAACATGTCTAATAACAGAAGGCTCTGAGAGCAATCCATCAAACACATGGTTCCCCCAAACAAGCCATATTCACCGGAGACAAAATGTTCCATCTCAGCATTTGTTACAAACATACAAATTGATTGATACCTACAGAATAGAGCTGGATGTACATTTTCTGATAAAATGTGCTTGTTTGTTTGTTTGTTTTTTCATTCAAGAATGCTAAGGTTTTTTTAAAACACCAAACTTTACAGGGAAAAGGTTTTCCTTCAGTAAACCTTATCAGTCACTGGGTGGTACTTGCAGTAAAAACAAAGGGAAACTTTCAGCTTGGCAACACGGGATGTGCAGGTACATCCAGAAGGCCAGATTCTGGGATTCTAATTTAGTCATTAGTTAATTCTTACACGATCTGTCTGCACCCAAATGCCAGACAGAGTTCTCCCTCACATAGAGCCTGTAGGAGAGGGCATGTGGATCCACCTTATGGTTTGCCTGTCCCTTCCATCTTCTGTGCTCACTCCTCTGTCCCACTGACTAACACTAAAGTAAGTTATAGGGACAGAGGCAGAAATGCAGTTCCCTGTACTCTTGGGCACAGAGTGAAGATAGTGGGATTTCTTGCCAGCTCCTCTGCATAAAAACCACGTTAGCGTTGTGGAATACATCTTAATCTACAGCTTCTCCTGCTGATAACATACTGCAGAAGTAATTTGAGACCTGACAACTCCATTGATGGCAAAATTCATTCAGCTGGAGCCCAAGTCTGACCTTAGCCACAACACTGGGTGGGCAGAGCCTGCTGTCTGAAAATTTGTTTTGACATCTCTTATGGAGTAAGAAGGAAACATCATCTCCCCAGTTCTCCAGCCTGACTTGCTCTCTGTAAATATAAGCCTCCTCCTTAGAAGAAAGCCCCTTCTGCTACCACATCTCCTCAAGTTTCACCACTCATTCGCACCTCTCCAATGCAGTTTTGTGCTCACTGCCCATCACCTTTGAGTTATCCAAGCTGCTCTCCATAGGCTTAGATCTCTATTTGCAGCAGCAAGGCGACCTTCTACCAACGGGCTTCTGTTGTGTCTGCAGAGATAATAAAAGAAGATATACCTTGGCTTCCCACCAGTTTAACATAGTTGTTTAATACAGTAATTCCGTGAGAATGTACATGTTGTGAATGACTTACTGTTATTACATGCATTTAGGGCAGCCTGAAGATTCAAAAACAGAGATAAAAGTGCTATTATCCAAGGGACCCCTTTGCCCAGAACAGTGTTTATGAAAATCATTTTGTTCTCTCGCAATTTGATTTTCCATTTTATTAAAGTGTAAAGCATGTTAAAAGGAGAGTGGAAATACATTTGCTTGCTGGAGCCACCTCAATCAGATCAGGAGAGGGCATGGGATCATCCCTCCAATTTCTCTTCTACCTTGTGAGAAGAAATACAGTCCTGGAAACTGGAAATAAAGGTGTGGGATTTAAGTGATACAGATATTTTCTGCCTGCTGCTGGTAGAGTACCAGAGAGGTTGAAAAGCCAAGATGTGAAGGTGGAAAACAGCACTGGCAGATCACAGCTACCAATTTCAATTATCACCATTGTACCACTTGAACAGTCCCCAGTGTGACTCTGAACAGCCACCCTCTCTTCTGCAAAATGGGACTTTTTTTCTTTTATTTTCTTCTGTTGTTTTAGAGAAAAGATTCTGTTATAATCCGAGTTGTCATTACAACCAACGCTTTTACTGGAGCTCCAGAATGTCAAGGTTTTATCCATTTGCTTTGAATAGATGCTTCCTTCGTTTGGAAAGAAGTAAGCAGTACATTCATACCTCCTTAAGCCAGCAGAAAAAATGATAACGAATATGAATCTTCCTGAGTCAGCAAAAGAGGGCACACTCCACCTCTCCAAATTCTTCCTTATTGTTTTACTTAAAGTCATACGTTCTTCAGTCAATATTGGTAACCTTGGAGAAAAGAGTTTTCGTTTTGGAATATTTTAGATTCTAAAGATTCTTCTTTATATTTAGATAAGAAAATCCTTAGTCTACATATGTCTCTTCTTATGTGTCTGAGCAACCCATGGTCCAACAGCGCCTTGATCTCTGCAGGAGATCTGAACTGCTCCCTGATTGCAGTTTGCTAATTTTTTTTTTCCCCAATTTTTCGTTTGAGTAATTTCATCAGTTCCCATCTGAAACAAGAATATTGCTAAGGCTTCTTAATGGCTGCTACTTCTGCCTTCTGAAGGTTTCTCAGAGCAGGCAAAACTCATCAATATTGCCCCACCTGCAGTGCTCATCTTGTCATCCTCACCAGCAATGGAAGGCTAATCCATGCAGGAATGCTTACAGAAGAGTAGCAGCAACATTTTTTGCTGCTATTCTTGTAATTAATGATCGGTTTATGCTGGACTCCAACTTTCAGATAATTTCTCTGACCACGATGCTGCCGTTGACAGCACAAAGAAGTTGAAAGGGCAATGCTGTGTATTTGTAGTAGAATTAGAATGGAAAAAAAAAATAGTGCAGATATCCAGATAATAGTAATTCCTGCTAGAAACTGAATGGTGATGTAGCAGGTCTGTTCCGTTTCAGATTGGAGAGCTCCAGGAAAAAATCCATGTATTGACACAATGTCCATGATAAGTTCAAGCTTACAAAAAAAAAAGAAATAAAACCACAACATTTTTCTCTACAATCTGTAAGATACTTTCTATAAAATAGAAAACATGAAAAGGGAAAGGATATTTTATGTTTCTTCTATTTTCTGATCCTCCAAAATGGTCACGTAAGATTTTCTAGCTTTTGTTTTCTATTACGAAGATTGGAAGCTTGATGTTTATATCAATTAGCTAACAGATGAACTATCCAATAATTATATGTCACCAGAATACGTCTTTCAGAGTAGAATTGATATTATGAGGTTCACAATAATCTGATTAAAATGGTACCAGTGCACATTACTGATGAAGTCCTTTTTTTTTTCCCATTACTTTCTCAGGATGCCTTGCATCCTATTGCAAATAAACCAAATTATTAGATTTTCCCCTGTGTATGTGCTCCCTTCTCCTTTCTAACACCACCCCTCAGACTCCAGCAAACACTGCTGAGCTCTGCCCCAGGAGCTGCCTCTTTTCCAAGCTGATGATTTCCTTTTCTGTGGGGTTTGTTAAAGTACCTTTAAGAATTACTATCTTGATCTAGCTGCTCATGGCAGGGGTGCTGGAACTAGATGACCTCTGAGCTCCCTCCCAACCCAAGTCATTCTATGATTCTATAAACATTATTTCGTTTTCTTGGTGATATGGATCAGTCAGCACCCAGAGACCTATCGTAGCTTTAAAATGTTGCCAAATGCTATTTGCTATTCTCCCAAATGCCAAATCCAAATGAGCGTCTTCATAATATTAATCTCATTGCCACAACTCTATCATTTTAGTAGAGGGTGAGTACATCTGTGCTCCTTGCCTCAGTATGAAAACATCACACAGGGACAGGATGACCTGAGATCCAGAAAATAAGCAGGATGACAGCAAAAGCTGTCCTCCCACCAAGCTGTGAAGGGGGAAGTGACAATGTCTGCTCCAGGAAGCTCCAGCATTCCTGGAGAGTCTCCTCCTGCACAGCCAGATATAGGATGATCTAACCTGTCTGGCTTTTCCACCCACTGTATTTCTTAAACATTGATTAGATTTTGCAATCACAGATCAATTGATAATTTCATAAAACTAAGTGAATGGTTGTCAAGACTGATCAGCCTGGTATGGTGTGTATGCATCGACCTTCAATCCCAGGAGCACGTGTCAAAGATAAAATGCCTCTTTGCAAAGCCTCTCCCTCCCACTCTCCCTAGGCTATTGCTGTTTATGAACCGAGCTTTTGTTTAATTGGTTACAGCAAACAGGGAAATAAATAACACCAATACTCAGTCTGTCTCTAGTGACTCCCAGATGGCCATGGTGAGCAAGCTTTGCTCTACAAGCAGCCCTCAGGAAAAGTTTGTAAGCCTGCTATGAAGGGAAAAGCACACAGACTTCCAGCTCCACTGCAGAGGACTGCATTTCTCCTGTACTTTAGTAAGGGGAATGAAGTAAGAATTGTGTGAAAATTTCATTTGTGCCTTTTCAGTTCACACTGCAGTGCTACCTGTCTTTTCCTCTCCTGTTCCTCAGCATGAACTGCAAGGACATGACACAGGCAATGCTCTGTCCTCCCTCTTTTCCCTTCCCCCTTGACCTACAGCTGCCCTTGAGGGAGTATCAATATTATCCGACAGTTACAGACATAAGAAGGGAGAAAGAGAAGTAAATCACTAACAGGGAAACTGACTGAAATCTTTTCAGAACATCATTGTATTTCTTATCTGTTTCCATTTGCTCAGCATTTCACACCAAGTAAATGTAGCAATTCCTTTTCACTTGCATCTCCACGTATGCTTTTCTTACAATTTGTTATTCCTGGAGTTTAAAAAACATACAAGCCATGCAAACCCCTTCCTACTGCCAAAGATTTCCACGTACAGACTTCAAATTTACAAAACATCTTAGTTGTGCATAGCATCAGTACTCAGGTCCCAGACAGATCCTCCTCTTCCAGCAGATACTCAAAGCATTCACAAGGTGGTAGTTATTATGCAGCCATTGGTCCTTTAAAGCACAAAGTCCTATTGGACTTATTTCCATGTTAGCTCACAGCTCCCAGACTGTTGTAACTAGAGGCTTGCACAGTTTCTGTGAGTCCTCACACAACATCTCAACAGCAAAGCAGTTCAATTTCACATAGACTGGAAGAGAACAGTGCTGGCTGACTTAGAATTCCCAGCCGAGGTTCCCACACAATGGTTTCACAGTCACCTCTACATGGCTTTCTAATCACGGAAAAAATAAAAGCCCTTTTGACTTTGGTATAAACATGGCATGAAGCGTGAAATTAACCCATGTTGTACACCATTCGGAATAACCACACGTGTGCAGATTCTAGTTTAAGTAATTAGCCAAATAATTAATAATCTGCTAAATAATTAGCACACAATTAGGCGTGGACAAAAATCAAGTGCCTAATTAAGTATGTGCTCCTTGAGTTTGAGTTGCACTGAAAAAGATCAGAATGCAAACTATATTTTAAGCCCATAATTGCACATTCTGGCTGGTGTGGCTTTGGAGTAGCTTTTCTAACGAAGGAACATGTCCCTCAACCTTATTCTGAAGATATTTCTCTTGACTAATAGCAGGCCAGCTCTAACTTTTTAGAGCATCTGTCCCCAGGAACTTCCCAAGACATAAGATTTACTGTTCTTAAAATCCGCCTCCAGAAACCTATAGTGGACAACCAGAAACACATGTCCAAAAATGCTGCATTGCATTCATTGTGGTTCTAGAGGGAAACACTATGCATGATGGCCTCAATTCCCTTACCTGAGTTTCTCTAGGTGTATCATCATTCAATCTACTTCAAGCAAGACTTCACCTTAAGTTTGAATGGGTCAATGGCTCAGTGTCCAGATGGAGATCAGGGCTGAATGGTGTCCCTCATCTGGGGCTGGGACCAATGCACTTTAATATCTTTATCAGTGACCTTAACAGTGGCATGAAGTGCACCTCAGCCAGTTTTTTTTTATAAGGAGGGAAGCATCAGCACAGGTTGCCCAGAGGCGGGTGGATGCCCCATCCACGGAGACATTCAGGTCAAGGCTGGACCAGAATCTGAGCAATCTGTTCTACCTCCCTTTCCACTGTAAGAGAATGGGACCAGGTGACTTTTAAGGGTCCCTTCCAACTCGAATGATTCTGTGACTCACTGGATCACCTGGGGTTTTCTAAAGTAGGAAGGAACATATTCCCTGAAGATTTTTTTTTTCTTGAACTCACTTCTTTCCATTTCTCAGAGTTGCACAAGAAAATGCTCATTAATCAAAATGGGAGGAAGCTGTTTGTGCCCCCGATGAAGACTAGCAGTGCTAGCTCTGTGAGGTAGAGCCACGAGAATCCAAAAACCTTCTTCAAGACGTCAGCAGATGGCCACCTGGTAGGACATTTAGTTTTATGCCTCACCTCCAAACCTCACTGATGAATTGATGCCTTACACACCTTCTTCTAGCCTTCCAAAGAACCATCCATCACGGGAGGCAGGACAGCAGGCAACCTGGCTAAGTGGCACAATAAGCAAATCCTGTCTCTTGAGAGGTGTGTTCTGTGCAGCTTCCAGCACACATGCAGGTCTCCATCTGCAGCCGTGCTGAGCCAGCCCTCCCCTGGATGGGTGTGGGGAAGGAAGCTTTGGCTGCATTTTTCCCCCTGAGGCTGATGTGATATATTAGGTGGAGGTGACACACGGGTCAAGTGAGCACCTGTTCTCCCGAGGCCTCAGGGAACCTTACTAACATGGGAAGAATTTATTTTAACAGCTAGAATCTGGGGGAGATTATCACTATACATTCTCTCCCTGGGAGTTGTAAACTGCTGGAATTCACGTCTGCCCTTTGGGATGCTGAACAGAAGAGAGGAAAGGTCTCTTTACAAGGGCAGGAGGAAGGGCTTTGGTTCTATAAAGCCAGGCTCTGTGTTAGCTTTCAGTGTGGATTACAGAAGCTGATGGATATCCTTGGTATCTTAAGGGTGACAACAAAAACTCTCCACCAAGAAAGCTGGAGTACAGGGCTGAGCCCATTTTGTGTAATCCAGAGGATTTGTCATTTTGTTAAGACAAGAGATAACTGCCATTTAACAGTCACTTGGAAAGAAGCAGCTAATGCCTCACATCAATATCCAAGGAGCATTTGGATAATGCTCTCAATATTATACTTCAACTCCTGTTTAGTCCTGAGGTGGCCAAAGAACTGGACTAGATTTTTGAAGGTCCCTTCCAACTCAACTGTTCTGTACAAGAATTGAAGATCCCTTCTAATTTTGCAGTGCTTGTATAAAGTTAATTGTTGTCCTTGCCTTCCAATGTCGTGCAGCACAGAGCTGGTGTTTGCACCTTCACAAGGGCCACCTCTAGGCTCAAGTGGTGCTGGAGACTAGAGAGGAAGTATTGGTTTTGGACATCATTTTGGGGCAGGAAGATAAACTAGTATTTGGTCACACAAAAACACTTTGAACAATTTGAATGTCTGAACTGCTTTCTAGGAAAAGGGAATGGAGAAAAGACAAGCACAGGCAGGATAGGGGGGAATCAGCATTTTCCCCCACTTGTCTTTAAAATGTTGCTTTCAGCTGTGGCTTGAGATGACTCTTCTGATATTTCCTTTAATATCTTTGTCTTAGTCAGACTAGTTTTAGTAGTCAAAAAAGCTACTGTTTCTCTGGCCCTAATTGAAAGTCATTCTGTTGTTCTGACTAAACATTTAATTAAAAAAATAATAATAATAAAAAAATTTAAAAAAATAAAAAATAAAAGTGGGTTATTAGCCAGCCACTGCTGGAATTGCTGCTCTCCTTTCATTCTTACTTCTGGTACTACTGGCATCAATTCAGAAGATGAACAGAGGATTTCAATCTTCTAAAGCTGCCAATCCTGAACCTTTCAAAAACACCAACTGCAGTTTCTATGATAGCAATGAATCCCTGAGCTGGTGATGGCAGAGCCCAGAGACAGTGCCAGAAGCAGAATTCAGGGTGAGAAGCCTGAGCAGCTCTGTGGAAATCAGTCATGTCCACCTTGTTTTCCACTGAGATCAGCTGAACTCATCCCAGCCTCTCCTGATCCCTAGATGCAAGCATAGGCCACATCATTTGGCCCAAAGACTTTGCTCATCAGGAGCCTGGCTCATCCAGCTGTTGGAAAGAGCTTGGAGCATCATTCCCTCCTCTGCGTCCTGAGACAAAGGCAGGGAGAGTGGGAGCGATGTTTCTCAATACAACTTCTGCCAAACAAACTTCTGCCTTTCCTGCCAAATGTGCCCACCTCGAAGGCATAACACCCTTACACCACCTGCAGCTGCTGTTTCTGCAGCAGAGTCACTTGCATGGAAATGGCTGGTTTCCACCATGGGAAATAAATAGAAGTCAATCCCAGTGGTAGGGATTCCTCTGGGAAGAGGCACTGCACAGAGACAAGATGACTGGATCACTCAGACTCTTTTACCAGCAGCAATCTGTCCTCCTATCCCCTGCAGTCAGTGGGTCTGGATAAATCCCTGCACACCCTAAAGCCTTTACTTGAGGCCATTTAAACATCACCTCACCCCAACTTCTGTACAGCTGTCCCACTGATGCCAAGAAGGGATAGCCATGGTAATTAAAAGGTAGCAAAGCTCCTCGTCTGCATGAACAGGGGACGAGTCAATACAGTTCAATCTGCTGCTGAATTGACTGCAATCAATTTCTCTTTCTGCCCATCCAAGGCTGCAGCTGTAAAGCACTCACAATCTGATCAATGGTGACCTTGAGAGCAATGAAGAGAGACAAAGCCACACTGCAAACTGAAGGAGGACAGAGTGAGCCTTGGGAGCAAGCAGACATTAATGGGAAGGTAGAGCATAGCCTTCTTCTAGAGCAAAGCAGAGGTTCGTTGCAGTTGTGTGGTATCAGACAGGGAAGCATGCTCCAAATAGGGATGCATTCTTCCACCAGCCCTCCAGAAAGAGCAACATGATCACCCCACTAACAGGCTGCGTCATGAGAAAGAGGGCTTCACTACAGGGTGGGACAGTTCTTATCCAAAATACTTTAGAAATTGATACTTATATATCACCACTCCTTGTTTCTCATCTCCGTGCTGCAGGAATAGAATACTCAAAGACAGCGCCAGGCGTCCAAGGCAGCCCAGCATCTACACTTGGCTTTAGGATGAGTCTGCCCATCTCAGGCAGCTCCTGCTGAGATGTCCAAAGAAATAAAACGAGATTGTGTCTTAGCACTTTCTCTCACACTCCCGACCAGCTCCATCCCAACCCAATCACTGGTAATGAATTAATAATTAATCAATCACTACCTGATTTCATTTTCAGCTTGCAAGATGAGAAAAAGAAATGAGATCTTAAAATAATACTCTGCAATGGGTTGTGTCTGTCTCTAGCAAATGCAATTTAACTGCCTTAATGAAATGCTAATTGGTAGAATATATATATAAAAAACATCCTGAATACTACTCTAATTAAATTTCCTTTTCCCAGATCTGCAAAGCAAAATGCTCAGCGAAGAAAGAACAGTAAACAGGCGCAAAAGCTGTCCTTTTCAAGAGGGGGTAAAATTACAAAGAACAGAACGAGGGTTCGTCGGGAATAACACCATTGTTGTTCCTAATTGTGTGCGAGTGTTGCGTGCGCATGTGGCATAGCAAAATAAAAACGATGTTTATGGAGAGCTGCCTGCTTCTTTGCTGATGGACTGGAGGCGCTGATCCGACAATTAAAGCATCGTCTCAGTAATAGCCATAAATAAACAGGCAGCATTAGAACAGACTTGCAATAAAGATGATATTAAAAGCAGAACAAAATGAGAAGCGGCGCTGAATGGGAAAGGGTGAAGTGTAAGTCATGTTGATTTGTTCTTTCTTGCAGATAAGGAAACAATGAGATGTCCTTACCGTGGACCCCCAGCACTCAGCAAAGCTGTTATATAAAAGCGAAGGACAAGGGGCGATGAGATTGTAAATAGCTTTTAATCAGGAAGAGGGGAAAAGAAAGGGAGTAAAGTGGACACAGCGAGAGCTGGTTAGAAGCCTTCTTTGGAGACTTGTGTAGGAAAATATTGATTTGTCAAAATCTCAGGTTCTTGCAGGCCAGGGTCAGTTCCAACCCATCTTCTGTAATTCTTAGAAGTTCTGAATTGCCAGAAATGTGACACTGTCAGAATGTCAAGTTCCCAATTTCAAGCTGGAATAGCTTTTCATATAGAAATTATATATTGCTACAATAAGAGGAAAAAAAGATTTAAGAAAAAAAAACAAACACAAAAACAATACCTCAATTACCAACACAAAGTGCCAGCTGACCTAATGCAGCTAACCATCCACTCCCCACAAATTACTGACCCAGGAGAACTTCTAAAGTTCAAAGCCTTCATTCTCTTTTGGAGAGAAGTTCTGACACTCCAAAAGCTCCCGAATGGGAGAGCAGAGCAGCATCCTCTGCTTTGGTGGACATACTGCAGTATGAACTTATCCTTAGCAATTCCATCAGCAGGACATCATCTGTCACTCACATGTAGCATCAGGATTCTCCAGCAAACACCATCACTGCCAGCAGCTTGAGCCTGGTAGTCCCCATGGACAGCACAGTGCACTTACTCCAGGCCCTATCTATAGTACTATCTTGAAACCCAACGTGCCAGCATAGAGACTTTAAATGCCTTTGTAAATAGCCTTTCCAGCTGAGTGTAATTACCTTAATTAAAACCCCACCTCATCCTTCTGACTGGAATGGTACATGTAATCACTACATTTATCTTAACGATCTCATTAGCAGCAGGATCAGAAAGTCCTTCAGCACCTCTGCTGATGGGCTGAGACCTGGATGAGTATCACGTGAGAAGTTGAACATCTGCCTCTGGGGAGGAGTATGTGGGCTGATGTTTTGGGCTGGATGGGTGGACGAGGTGTCTTCAAGTTCTGTTTTGTTCAAGCCTTGCTAATTTCTGGCTCCTCCTTTCTTCCATGGCATTGGAATCTCCTGAAACTCCAAAGAGTGTGTCCTAATGCCTTCAAAAGTTAAAGGATACCTAGGCTTGTTATGCATGTGACTGCTATATAGCAGAAGATACTTTTGTTCCTTGGTTAGAGCAGGTGGAGGGATGGGGGGAAGGGTCATTGGACACTAGTCTAAACAGAGCAAACCAATTTTCTTTCTGTGTCCCAAGGAGTTGCTTGTGGGGCTTAGAAAACAGAGAATACCCACATTGGATATGCATCCTGCTTACCTTGTGTCTGCTTTTTATAGATACGTCATGCAAAGCTATCCACTCCTTTCCTTTAACTGTTGCTATCAGGCTCACAAAGTCCAGAGGTAGATTTGACCATTTACACTTGGTGTTAGATAATGGGACTGCTGGGGCAGCAGATTATTCTAAGAAGACCTTCTCTATTTCCAGCTCCCATATCCTTGTTCCAGTCAAACAGAAGGGGCACGTCAGTTTTTGGGCTGAAGTGAGGCAGCTGAAATCAGGATGAAGGGATCTGGGAGACTGGCTGCTTCTTCCTCCTCACTGGGTGTTCAGGCACCGGCACTGCTTCTTCCTTGCTGCCATGAAAATTGCCTTATTGAATTTTTAAATAAACTGTGCTGGTTGGAATATCTAAAGAGCCTTTGCACAGACCCTGACAGGGTCTTTTTTTTTTTTTTTTTTAAATTAAAAATCTTGGCCTCAGGCGAAATGGAAATGTCTTCAGCTTTGCAACCAGTGCTCGTGTAACATATCTGAAACGCAGTTTATAAACTGGTGATTTGATGGGATTTGTTCCTGGGGGCTGTAATGAATGGATTTGCAGTTTCTTAGAGCCCAGGATGACATGACACAAATTGCTACCAATGACCATCACAAGGGACAAGGGGAGAATGGGCAAGGGAAAGAAAAGAGCAGTCCAGTTCCAATTGCAGAGTTACACACCAGAATCACATTGTCTTATGTATCCTCCTGTGTCTTTGACCCACCAAGATGTCAAGTCTGTGGTGGGGGCAACGCATTTAGGAAAAGAAAGAAAAAAAAACAACATTACCAAGTGGAAAACTTCTATAAGTTGCAAAAGCAGTGATACACATGCACCATTCACCTGATGGAGAAGGGAAATTAAAAACTAAGAACCTGCTGCTAAAGGCTGAGTGTGATCAGCCACAAAGAAGCTGCTGAGGAGAAAGAGGACTGAACTATGCTTTTAGGCAGCTGTCCCCACTCTCTGAGCTGGATCTTCTGATTAGCTAAGGCCAAAGGGAAACCTGGCTGGAAGATGGCCTGGGAAAAGAGGGAAAATAGAGCAAAATATCTTGCTTGCCTTTCCTTCTCAAGGATACAATGCCATTGGCTTTTGCTGAGGATGAATGGATGATGAAATCACTAATGTCCTTGAGTTAAATGGGTAGAGAACACGAAAGGAGGGAGCCACTGAGGTAAGGCTGGGGAGTGAATGTTGAGCAGAGCAGGGGTAGAGCTAACAACAGAGATCCAATGAGGCCAGAGCTGTGTAGAAGAGAAGCCGAGCACTGAGCCTCTTTTCTGAGGCCATCCAGAGCATGCAAAGACAAGTGCTGCAGAGATTCATCAGTCATTACTAATGCAAGGCTAATGCAAACTGTGAAAGCCATACATCATTGTGCAGGGCTGGATCAGAGGCTTCAGGGATGTTGTCTTGGAGATAGAGCCCCTCGACTGCAGATCTTTCTCCTCTGCACTTACAAACCAGGCTCAGCTTTCACCTGGTGGGATCATCTCACCTGGAATAAGAATGGAGGGAATGTTCACCATCCCCAGAGGGATATCCCACATCCTAAGTATTTGGATATTGCACCTTGCAGCAAACAACGTGTTATCCTCACAGCCCTGTAATTCACACTTGTCTATCCCACAAGTATCACCTTATTTTTTCTCCACGCAGCTAATCCAAAGGTACCCCTGATCTCTGCCAGCCCATACCTGATCAGTGCCAACCTGCTCTCCTCACCTCACCACCTGACACAAGGACCTCCTGACACACAGCAGCGTTCAGCAGAGTGCGTGCAGAAGGAAAGCACAGAGTTGCAGCAGGAGGAAGAATGGGCTCGTAGGCAGATTGCACAATGCTCGTGAGGTCAAAAGGATGTGAGCTGAGGGGTATGGGAGCTAAGCTGTAGGGCAGGGAGAGGAATGCGCTGAGATGCTGAGCACTGCTCTGGGAAAAGAAGCAGGTCGGAGCAGAGCTGGGCTCCACGGTTTGGGGCAGGCCTGGGAAATGTTTTTGCTCTGCCTCTCCCCCCGAACTGTAAATGATTCTTATCCATCATTATTATGTCACTGTGCATGGGGATGGCCTAAGGGCTCTGCAGAGGTCAGCAAGCTGATCTATAAAAAGGCACCCAAGAATCAGCTGACTTTGTTGTGCACAGAAAAGGAATGGGTGAGATCTTTAGGCCTCTGGAATCAAAAACTACTTGGACTCTTCGTAGCCTGAAACTGCAGTTTTCAGTATCCATCACTTTTCTAACAGCTTCTCAGGATCTGTTTGATTGACTTCTCTCAGGGCTCTCTCAACCAAAACTGAAAATTCATTGAGAAATCTTTTTCGTAAAAGGAGATGCAGCCAGAGTCAGTATCTTCTTTGCTCTGAATTTTTGGGGGAAGGGAGGTTTGGACACTGTCCAGAAGCTATCACTGGTGTGAGATGGAAAATGACAGTTCTCTAGTTTGCGATGTCTTTTCTCATGCTGTAGCTTAGCAAATTATGGGATTCAAAGGTTTTTTGTTTGCTTTGTCAATATATGACAAAAAGAAAGGGAAAGGTTTAAAGAGCAAGTTTCACTTGATTGAAAGAGATTGGTTTTCTGTATGTATTTTACTTATTCTGACTTTGCAGAGGACTTGAAATTTCAGCCTCACAACTTGCTTCGGGATATGACCATTTTTCAAACTTACAAAAATGTTTGGAGACAGATAACCCAGCACAGCTGTGCTACCCTGGAAAATGAGAGGCCCTCTCTGTTGCCTTACATGTCCCCAAAACACTGTGACAAACTGGTGAAAGGTGAATGTGTTCTTTCCACTACCTCTCAAAATGTCTTTTGCTGAGGATAAGGTGTTTATGCAGCAGTCCATTGTGATGCCTGCAAAGAGCTTCATTTCACACTGCCAAGCTGTATTTAAGGGTAGTCAGTGCCTCCTTATGCCAGGTCCTCAGGAAATATTTCATCTGGTTGAATCCAAAAAAGCGTTGTCTGATGGGCAGCCCAGTGACCATACGCCTTGTAAGTCATTTTAGGATCCCAGAAACAGAAGAGTCCCTTTCTTTCACAGCAAAAATGCCTTAAAGCCCCATCAGGAGAAGATCCCTTGTGGATAGAAGACCATCATGAAACCTATTTTTCATGGGATGCTGTATGACTCTGCCCTCCACAAACAACGAGGGCACTGACCAGCAGGCTGGATAGGGCATTTTTCAAGAGGGATGGAGAGAGGAGAGGTAAATACAGAGAGTGTGCAACCAAAGGGCAGAAAGACTGCGTGAGGGTTTCGTCATTCCCCTGTCTAGAAGATATTTCTCCATTGACTCTATTTAAAGTCAGCCTCAGGCTTGTGAGCTTGGAGAGCTTTTAGCAGATGAAAGAACTCACTCATCAGGCGGAGTTTTTTGAAATATCTTTTTTTTTTTTTTTTCTTTTAGTCCCCAGCTCTCCCTGGTCTGTTTTAAAGCTATTTCAGCAATTGTTGAAAACTGTCAGATGCCTTTGACAGATCAATACCTTACCGTGGAATTTGCATGGCCTGTTAGCCAATCAAAATGCAAATGGGGGATACATTTAAAACACGAGCCCCCAATTTGTCTTCCAAATGCTGCTGGAAAGTCATGAAAGCAATTTAGCTGTTCCTGGGACTGCACCTTGTCTAGAGCCTCACTTCTGGCAAAGCTGCTGTATTTATTATTTTTTTTTTGCCATAAGGGAATGTGAGTGTGTGTATGTGCACACGCTACGGGCATCATTTTCAAGCTGTGAGCATAAATCTTCCTTTCTGACAGAGTGAGATTTATGGCTCTGCCATGAGGCTCACAGCACCTCCCAGCCCAGCAACACGGCTTGGGATGGAGCAAGGGGCAGCTCAGGCTCCCTTTGCCTTTCCCAGATGGTGTTAAAGTTTAGAAACAGAGCATCACCAACACCTCACACTGCGGCAATCAAGAGAGCCATTTAGTGAAGGCTGAGTCAATAAAAACATTCCCTTCTCAACAAATGAATGCTTTTATTCTCCTCCTTGCTTTTCCTGCTAGGAGCTTCGTGAGAGGGGAAACTGCTAGATGGACATCACAAGAGATGAGCATCTTTGCCTTGGCTCTGGGTAGGAGCAGTTGGTCTCCTGATAGCACAGGCTGTTGTGCTGGTCCCTGTTCCTGCTCCTCAACCTGACCGAGCAAGTCTGCCTCCGAGCACTCACCCCTAGCCTGCAGCATCCATCCATCGAAGCCTGGGAACCCACTCTGAGCCTGCTTAACTGGTTTTATTTCTTTTTCTAATAGAAAACATTTTTTTTCCTCTTCTTTTAAACTTTCTGAAAGAAAATACTTGCGTTGTCTGAAAATAGTTCATTTCCCCCTGAAAATATCCCTCCTCCCATAATAAACCTACAGTTTTGATTTAAAGCTACCTGCAAAGGTGATTTTGTCTTTAATGAGAATTTGAAATGCTCTACGCAAGACAGAAAGCCTGACCAGCCCATTCTTCAGCTGGAAATGACTACTTCATGCAGACTCATGCATGATAATTTACCAATATTCTTTTTAAAACTGGTTTGGAAACAAAAGGCCCTGTCAGCTGTTATCTACCCATGGAGCTGTGTATTTCTAACAGCTAGGCTGAACCCACTGGCAATGTGGATTGCTTCTTCCCCCAGGGACCTGGGAACGTGCAGATGCTGCTGCATGGGACCTTTCCTGGCATCCAACGCAGGATGGTTATGCTGGAAATGATTTTGCAGTGGACTGGGTTCCCTCCAAAAGAAATTCTTTCACACTTATCAGATTTGGTTAATAAAATGAAACGGGTAAATCTTCACTGTAAGATTATTTGGAGTGATTTTTAGTTGTTCCTGCTCAGCAAGTGATTAGTTTTCCACTCCCTGCTTTCCTTGAAGGTCTGGGTTCTCCCTCTCCCTGCAGTCTGTTCTCGTCTGGCTCACCGAGGCAGCCAGATGGTGTAATTTGCAGGTACCTCCACAGCACTTACTTGTCTGACATGCCCGAACTGATTGAAACATGCACAGAAACATTTGAAACCTCATTGAAAGGGTCTGGATAAAGTCCTGGAATGTGATAGATCTGTGAAGCAGACCAGGCACATCCAAGCACCCCTGGAGACTACACAAAAATCCAGGGGAAAGATTTCTGCGCGCACATCTGTGCTTGGAGAGGAGGTTGCTGTAGATCTTTAGATGGCTATTTCCCAGTAAACAAATACACTGTGGTTGCTCATACTGCATTTGTAGGTGGATGTGTGCACTAGTGGGTGTACAGAACTCCCCCATTTTTGTGGATCTCTGAGCTACGTGCATGTATGCTTGTGTTGGGGTTGAGTCTGGTGATTCTAAAAGGTCTTTTCCAACCTTAATGATTCTGCGACTCCCTTGAGGTCAACCCTATCCACACACTGCGGTTCCACAGTTTTACCTTTTCTCTTATGCCTTTGTGCCCTCAGTGATACCTGAGGACCTTAGAAGTGTGTGGAGAGAGTTGTACATGGAAAATGCACCAAAGCAGTAATTTTTTCCTGGGCATCTCTTGCTTCTTCCTTTCACGGTACGCCATCAGATGTGAAACAATTGGTAAAGGGTCAGTGTGCATGACAGTGGGCCAGCTCCTGTGGAGATTCCTTCCAGTGCTCGAAGGAAGCTTATAAACAGGAAGCAAAGTGACTTTCTACACGGTCTGATAGTGATAGGACAAAAGGGAATGGCTTTAAACTAAAAGAAGGGAGATTTAGGTTAGCTGTTAGGAAGAAATTATTTCCTCAGAGAGTGGTGAGACCCCAGCACTGCTGCCCTGAGTTGCAGGTGCTCCATTCCTGGAGGTGCCCAAGGCCATGGATGGGCCCTGGGAAGCACAACCTGGCAGGGGGCAACCAGCCCATGGCAGGGGGCAGAATTACATAATCTTTAAGGTCCCTATGATTCTATGAGATCTGCAGCAACCACAGGGAACAGAGCTTGCTGAGAGCCTTCTGAGCAGTGGGCTGCAGAGAACTGACTTAAAATGCTTCCAAAAGCAGGAGGAGAGTCAGTGCTCAGTGTCTGGATCAGTGCATTCCAGGGAGGATGCCTGCTGCCGTATGAATAAAATCTCCCCTGGAAGTGTGTCTATGAACTGCAGTGGCTTTGTAAACAAACACCTAGCAAGAACAGAATGGAATCTAGCACTGACTTAAATGTGGTAAGAAAACATGGCAGGAAAAATATATATATACTAATTGTATTTTATTGCTGGAATGAACAATAAAGCAGCAGAAAAGCCTTTCTCATGCTTCAGCTAGGGCAGGAGGAGATGAGCAAGGGGCGAGACATGCTCACACAGTGCCTTGCCATGCCGGGGCTGGCAGCACCCTGTCAGCACATTGTGAGAAGGAGCTCCATCTTTCTTTCTTACATGGCCTGACAGCTTTTCAGAAGAGATTTATACAGGGACAGATCGGAATATCTGTCATAGCAAACCACCGTGATCAAGAGAAATGAGGCACTGCGCCTCCAAGCTGGGACTTCACGTTATTTTAGGGAAAGGAGATCTTGTTCCATTGGAGGGCACAACTGCAGGAGCTGCCATGGGAGCAGAGGGTCCCTGGGCTACATGGGTACGAGTTGTCAATGCCAGGATTTATCTGACTATGTACAAACATCTGGAGAGTACAGACCTGCACCCCTGTGGCTTGGAGAGCCTCCCTTTATGATCAAGGCAGAGAAGCTGTCACTTCAAGAGCCCAATTCGTCTCTTTCTAAGGCAGACATCTAAAACAAGTCATATGAATTGTGCTGCTGAATTGCTTGTTTCTCTTTTTCTACTGCAAGGGGAGTCTAGACAGCTCGCTTGGCTGAAGGTAGTTGGAAGGGAGAAGAGACAAGGCTCAGCCCTGATGTGTAGATGAGCCATCCCATGTTATCTGCCCGCAACACTGCAAGACCAACACTGCATCTGTAAGCATGAGGGGCAGTGATGCATGGGGTGTGCATCTCACAGGGTGGTCCGCCATGCTATGAGGTGCTGGGGTGCAGCCAACATATCAGGAATTTCAAACAAGTCCAGAGTGATGAAATTTCAAATTTGCCCAGATGGATTTAAAGGGGGAAAAAAAAAAAGTGATGGAAGTTCTCTGATGGAAAAATCTCACCATTAGCATTAGGCAGCAAGTCTGCTTGGCTCGCCCCCTGAGCCACTCTGCTGTGACAAAGCCACGGGAGCATTTTACAAGGACAAAGGTTGCTGGCTGGTGAGCAGCAGCGTATTAACATGGAAATGACAGCAACCCATGTCAGAGCACGGTGCCCATGCAAATCTTTCTTAGGCTATTAGCAGTATGTGGAACGCATCCTCTGATATGGGACGCTATCGCGCAGGTACCGGGTGACTGGTTTGCAGCCTCACAGTGCTGTATGGCTGCTCTGAAGCAAACCTGCTATGCCAAATCACTGGGGGGGAAGAAGGAAAAAAAAAAAAAAAAAAAGAGAGGAAAAAAAAGCAGATTGCAATTCAGCCCACTGCTTTTGCAGTGAAGCTCCTCCAGACCCCAGCTGCGGTGTAAATTGAGATTCCGCATGAATGCTGTTGCCTGCTTTCACTGCTCGTTGGGTGCAATTTACTTGTCTTATCCGATTTACGCTATGCACTCAGGTTTGGAGCATAAATATACAAGCTCATATAACTATGCAAGCTTTTTTTTTTTTCCTCTCCTGTCTCCCATCTCTCACAGCAGCTCAGATCCATCAAATTCAGAGGAAGAGACTTCAATTTCAGTGATCTTCCTTTTCTCACCCAAAGCCCCACTGATTTCTGTGCTGAGGCTTCCTAACCACACCAGTAGATTTTTCTATTGGTTTTCATTTTATCCTCTGATTTGAAGGGTTTAAGTGGGAATTAAGAGATACCTCGGCTTTGAGCACAGCCCCGCTCCTAGGGGTGAATTTCAGCCTAAATGAAAAGTGCATGCATTAGGAACGCGCTCCCCAAGCATGAATTAATGTTCTCAGGGTGCTCCTTAACAACATGCAATCTTCCACGCAACAGGTTGCTTTGCTTGGATTAACAACCTGGAGGAGAAGGATTAATATAATTGCTACTCCTAACCACAACCGCAGAAAATAATCACAATGAAGTTAAATAAAACCTTTGAAACCTGTCAGAGGTTGTTCTGCACTATTTTAATCTGTGCATATCTTTCAGGAACTTCTCTGATGTCAAACAGGATGTGCAAGCATTCCCTTTCTCTTCCCTACTTATGCTCAGGTCAAAAAGAACTGGAATTTTTCAGAGAACAACACCTAAACTGACTTTTCCCATATCACATATCAGAGAACTGTAAGGGTCAGAAGGGACAACTGGAGATCAGCTAGCCCAGCCCCCCAAGTATCTTGGATCATTCCATGAGAACAAAATGAAGAAGTCTGTCTCATCTAACCCAGGATCATCTGTTCAATAGTGGCCAAAAACTGTCACTGGGACTATACCAATGTGAGTGTAGCTGTATTTCCCTTGTACTCAGGCTCCAGCAAACAGCAGCTCAGGGACTCCCTGAGCCAGAGGTGTTATCTTTCTTTGGTTTCTGTGCTCTTGATGGATTTTTTCTTCTGTGAAGGCTCTAATAGCTTCACAAAACAGAGTCAGGTTGTAGAGCTGTGTTTCTTGCAAGTGCCAAAAGTTTACATAGGTTCCAAAAGCAAAGCATGAAATCACACCACATTTCCATCTCTGGGTACACTACCAAGCAAACACATCTTGACAAGGAAATAAGAAAAGTCTCTTTTCAGGAGACATTATGATTTCAGTACAGTTACAATCAGAAAGATTAACACAGTGAAAGGGCAGTACAGAAATGTAACAGCAAAGGAACCAGTAAGGACAGGATGATATCTAAAAGGAAAAGTAAAGGTACTCACCCATCTCCCAAGATCTCAGCTTACAGGAAAAACTCCACAAAGGAGGGATCTCCAACCAGAGACCCTTCCAAGAGGGGCAGTCAGCTTTTCAATGGGATCTAAGAGAGATGCAGCCACTCTCCATCTCTTCGGGTCACACAGAGGAATTGCCTTCACCTGTGTTCCCAGGGCTGACTGTGTCTTTTTCCCAGGTGTTCAATCAGTGGTTCAGGCTGTGACTCAACAGATACATAGTTTTTTGTTGTTATTGTTGTTGTTGCTTTTTAGAAAACAAAAAACATTTATATGTATTTCTGGAATAAAAATGTTCTGTGCCAAATATTGCAAGAAAAGCATTTCCCTGCAATCAACACCCCATTTGAAAATGGCTCACAGTGCTCCTCCACTCCATTGCCACAAGGGCTGTTGTTAGTGCTGGTACCTGATTAGAGACAGATCAGATGTACTACAACGTATTTGTCCTGCTGCCCAGAAGTGGAACATCAGGAGCTGCTGGACTGTGACCAGTTGAGTAATTCTCAACAAATACATGGAAATAAACATAATCATCTTCATCACATTAATCACAGTCTCACAGGAAACCTTCGTGGATTTCAGTGAATTCAGAGCCAGTCTGTTCATTATCCCTCATTCTCTGGTGGCCCTGGGCAGCCAGAGCAAAATTCACCCTTGTATAAAATCCAGCGCAAGGCCAATGCATCACCTGCATGCCGTTTGCATGCTTCTGTGCTTTTGACCTCCACAAGGTGATGTGGTGGTGAGGCCTTGTAGGATCTGAGGAGCTACACACGGTGAAGGACAAGCAGAAGAGCACCAAGTCTCTGCTTCTGAAGCCTTTTCCACCCTACAGGTCTTTTCCTTCCCTCTTTATCTGTTGAGACCCTTCACTTGTTACATAGGCACTAAGGAATAACCCCTTCACTTACATACGAGGGTTTTCAACTCCCACAAAACATTCCCACTCCAGGAAACTTGTTTTAACACTTGCTTTCACCAGTACAGAAACAGCAGTAGAAAGCCAAGCCTGCTGGCTTCAAGAGGAAGAATAAACCTCCATTCTGCAGCAAGCACCATGGGCTCTTTAAAGTCTTCCCAGAGCAGGAGTTAGTCTCTCTTTCTTTCCTTGATCGCTTTGTGCATGTTTTCGTAGACTTGAACTTCTATTCTGAATTACTTTTGAAGCTGAACCTGTTACAAGTCTGCAGATCAGATTCTGGTTCATCTCATTGAATCACAGAACCATGGAATAGTTCTATAGGAATAGTTGGAGGGGATCTTAAAGATCATGTAGCTCCAACCCCCCAGCCATGGGCTGGTTGCCAACCATCAGATCAGGCTGCTCAAGGCCTGAATGCCTCCAGAGATGGGGCACCCACAGATTCTCTGGGCAGCCTGTGGCAGTGCCTCACCCTTAAGTAAAAAATTTCTTAACATCTAGCCTGAATCTTCTCTCTTTTAGGTTAAAGCCATCCCCCCTTGTCCTATCACTAATAGACTGTATAAACAGTCCCCCTCCCACATGTAAGATCCCTTTGCTCTTGTTTTGAGCTTGTGCCAATCATGGGCACTGTCCTGCAGCAAAGGCAATGTCAGTCCCTTTCCAGCCCCACCACATACTAATTGTCTGAAAGGAGGTTGTGATGAGGTGAGGATCAACCACTTCTCCCAGGTAACAACGATAGGACAAGAGTTGTGCTAGGGGAGGTTTCTGCCTTGCTTTTGCTAGGAGAGACAGAGAGATGCCCCTCAGGCACAATGAAAAGGACCCAACTAACGCTGTGATGACAGCACAGTAAAATTTCCTGGGCCCTAAATATTTTATCATCATAAAATAAACATAGATCTTCTCATCATGAAATATACATTAAAAAATGTTTAAACATGTTAATTATTAAACCAATATTGATTCATATTGGATGAAGCATTAACGGGTGGAGTTTGCAGGAGGAAAATTGGCAAATGTATTTAATGTCGAAAGAACGCTTGCCACATATCAATATTCATCAGGCCTAACCACTAATAATCATAAAAGTGACATACAGGATTTATAGCTCCTGTGTGTGAAGGCAAGCCTGTGCAAAGTGACAAACTGAAGTATTAAGATGGGGGAGGGAGGGGCACAAAAAATCAATTTTTTTTTCACCAGCTCTTCATTGTGATTTTATGGATAAACTGGGGATTTGTGTATGAGACTGAGCAAACAGGCTCTTGGGAGGCTGTTTTGGGGCAGGTTATCAGGAGGGTATAATCCAGTGCTCATGATCACAACTGGGGTAAGATTGCTTTGTGGACTAACTGGTATCACAGTACAGAAGGAGGTAAGTGTGCCTCATATATCTTCTCTTTGGACGTTTATTAAAAAAAAATCTTAAGTGGATTATCTGAAAGTGGGGGAGTGGGAAATGCATCATTTGCCACCTTTAGCATCGGCAGGGTTGAAGGTGAAGCTGGAGCTTGGGGAGTTTTACAGTGCAAATCAGTTATTTTGATTTGGGGCTGTAAATACTTCCCTGAGGAGAATTCCTTGCTCAATGCTTCTGCACAAATATTTTTTTTTGCAGCATTTCTCCCATGGAACATCTAGTTATGGTCATACTTTGTGACTGCAACACAGACAGACGTGGAAGCTACTGGAGACCATAATTGCCATTGATACAGGAGGCTTTCTGAAGGTCCTTAATTTTATTTAGTTTTAAATGCAAATGCCCATCCAAACCACTGAAGAGGGAGCCCTTATATGAATAACCTGTCTCAGAACATTGCTGGCACTGTCATCTGGCATTGTTTTTCATTTCTATCTAGATATTCTTTTCCTTTGGTTTACCTCAAAGTGAACACGTATACTGAGACCTGACTCCTCGATCTGCAATACTGAGTGGTTATGTGAATTTAATAGTATTTTTGTGATATGCTTGAGTCTGATGGAACTGTAGAATTGCAGAGTTCAATGTATTTAAAACATCTTCCTGAGAAGAGTGTCTCCTTTTCTGATCTTTAAACAAAAAGCACAGTGAGGTTCACTGACTGCGTTCAAGGACTCCAATTTAAATTTGTTCAGTCTACAAATCAAAAAAGAAATTTGTTTTCTTAACAGCCACCTCTGCAAACGCAGTATGGTACCGGGGAGTTAACAGGTGCTCTCTGTCTTGCATGCCAAATTTATTTAATACTTCTTATTGCTGTGAATTCAGACTTTGAAGGACTAATACAAGTTAGAAACAGCAAACTGACAGAAATCTTTGCTTCTGAGACTTGGAGAGGATTCGTATGACTACCAATGGACAGAGTCAAGCCAAGGAAACTTGCATACTGCTTCTTGGTTTTGGTGTCAGGGCTGGTACCTGACTGAACTGGCATAATTTCCTGCTGATGTATAAGTTATTGCATAAAAGACAAGAATGGTGAAAAAAGGAGATCGGACGAGGAGGATGTGACCACTCAGTTGACCAACCGCAACCTTGAAAACAGTGATCTTTCAGGTCTTTCATTCAACCCCTTTACCCACCAGCCCTGACTGCTGTCAGGAAAGAACTGCTATTCCTTTTTTTTCTCGCTACAAAACATATGCCAGTGTGACAGCAAATGTCAACCCTTTTCTGTGGGACAACACATTCAAAGGCCAAAACCTTTAACATCTGGCAGCTGTAGTGTTCTGTTGAACAACAGCTTTATTGTCAGTGTTTATCCGCTGGAGAAATGCTTTTTGAGCCTATGCATGGAGATGATACACTAAATTGTCCATTTAATTTCCACTTACTGTGAGATTCGGCATACATTAAATAATATTTGATCATTAAAAGCATGTTTATGGACTCTCATATTGCTATCAGTGATACGTGACTAATACATAGTAAAGTGCATTTTGTCATGATCGGTTGATTTCAGAGTAATTTGTCATTGGCAATTGTTAGTCTGGGGGTTCTCTTCCACTCTCTCCTAATGCAGCTCCATAAGATGTGCCTGGAGGGAGTCCTGCTATGGTGATGTCCTTGTGCAGTGTCCTTGTATACAACAAGGAGTGGTGCAAGGAGAGGCCCAAAGTATGGGACGGGTCCTGGCACTGTTTTCTGGACTGACTCTGACTTCACTGGGAGCATCTAGAGGGCAGGAGGGATTTCCAGAGTGAAGAACAGTGCCATTCATGTCTCTAGCATCCAGCTGGATAACATGACATGCCTCAATCAAAACCAACCTTTAAGAGCTGGTTGGACCAGTTTCCTAAGAAAAACATGCTCTGTTTTGGGTGTGAGAACACCTATATCTCCCTATTTCACTACACTATCCCATCCAATCGCATTTGAACCAATTGACCAATTGCAATCAAATGTAATATACAGCTAGTAGCCTCAAACACATTAAATTCTCACAAGTTTCATGAAAAAGTTAATTCCATCTGAGTTCCTAATTAACTACACACCCAGGAATTCAACCACAAGATACATATTCATGGAAAACGAGCTTCGTTTCCACCGATCACAGAAGTAGCTGGCATCTTGATGGGATTTTCTCCCACTGGAAAACATCAATTTGTCAAAATCAAAACATGCTACAGGAACAAACACTGCTTTCAGAAAAATTTCATTTGAAGACAGCTGTTAAAATCTGTGGTAACAGAATATTTAGTTGGTTGTTTGATTCGTTTGTTGTTGTTGTTGTTGTTCGTTTGTTTGATTGTGGGGGTTTTTGGTATGGTTTTTTCTTTTTTTCATTCTTAAAATATCATCCTTCCTGTAAAGATATGCTACCATTCTTGTGCACAGAAAATAACTGTATGTTGGGGGTGGAAAGGGGCGGAGGGAGGTGGGCAGGGAACCACGGGTGGTTTGTAAAATATTATCTTCTAAATGTGTACTGAAATAGAATGTCTGAGTTCTGACCATAGCACTAACAAAGAACTCTCCTGTTCCCAACTGCACTATCTGTGGTAATGAGTAGCTAAGTAGCTAAGTCTTCATCAGCTGTTTACCCACTGTATCTACATGATATGTAGTAATGCTCATCTAACACAAACACATCTGGTGTTCAGGCAGAAAGTGGAGCCAGGTACTCCAATTCTCTTTGCCTTTGTTTTTGGCAACCTAATGCTCACGTCCCATTGCCAAGCTGTTAGTCTCTTTGGTAACCAGCAGAAGCAATGTCCCTCTAGCTGATGTGCTACTGGCAAGAAAATTCAGATCTCTCTTTGCTTGACAGTGGCCTTCCTCAAATTGCTCCTATATGCCATTGCAATTATTTCAGCTTTTTCTTTCTCCTAGACCAGGACCTTCTCTAACCCAATAAAATCAAACTAGCTCTCACAGTGAACTGGACATCAGTAAAGAGTCACCCAGCACAGCTCTGGGTGCATTTGGAGAAGGGGTGCAGACCTGGGGGGCTAAAGCCACTCCCTGTTCTATTGTTTAATAGAATGACACAAAGAAGAGCTAGATTTGCTCAGATCAAGGTTACCCAGTGAATTGGGATCCCTCTATCTCACCCTCCTCCATCTGTCCAGTTTAGTGGTTATTCCACCTTTTTCTGGTCTATTGAGACTATGCTTTTTGGACACAGGCTGTGTCACAGCCTAGGCAGCAGTTAGTCCACTGACAGCTTGATTTCAGCTGGATCACTAGATTTTGCTAAAATAAACCCTAACAGGCACCATTCAGCATGGCAAGCTTGCCCATGAGCTGGGATGTAATGACATGGGACACACTTTGCAAATGCATCTGTCTTCTGGCCTAACAGCAGCCACATTGTATGGTGTGCAATTAGGAGGTCACAGAAATACTGTCACTGATGGCTTTCTGTCTGCCTTTGGAAAATGTTCTCAACACATAGCTAATAAGTAGGTTTCTTTTATACCACTTTGGTAGTTAAGGACAGCAGGAGGAAACAAGCAGAAGACTCAGCTTGGCACTATTATTCCTTTTAACTTTGCTTAGCAAATGATTCTGAAGTGCTCAACACAATAACTCCCCCTTTTAAGCATAGGTTTTCTACTCCTCTTCCTCTGCTAGGGTCTAATTTTAAGGGAGCACTTTGGGATTTTAATAACAGAATTATACACTTTCCCCACAGGTCTTTAATCTCTTGATGTTTATCCCATCAGTTGCATCTCTGGCAAGCCTTTATCCTAGCTTGTTTGTCTATTAAATTAACAGTATTTCAGAAGAAGAGAAGCCATTTGCAAGCAGTAAATCACAAGGCAGTGGCATCCACTTAGCTCTCTCGCTGTTGCATCACTCAGTATATTATACACTGTTCTATATACTCAGTATATCACCAAGTTCTTTATCTTCCCTGCCACCCCCGCCCTCCACCTCCATGCTGTCTGCAAAATGCACAAACCTTTCACAGTAAGGCGAATCAAAGGAGAAGGTTTGCGCAAGCAGAGAACTAGGAAACTTTTGAATGCTTTGGATGGCACTGCTGGAGATGGATTTTGGCTGGGGTTGCCAATGGAAAAGAGGGAGAGAAAAGCCCTACATATCAGGGTATGTCAGAGTGGATGAAAAATACTCACTAAGGGTGCTCAACAAAACCTCAGTGTCAGAGAGAATGCAGCAAATACAGTGCCTGGAGGGAAACCACCCTGGGAAGGAGGCAAGCCCTGCTAACAATGTATAGCCAAATACTGCAGTGCAGCAAGTTCAGATGTCATATGATAAAGAAATAGAATGAGTTGGACTGGCTGCCAGAAATGGGAATCATTGTCCTGTTATGCACAGAAACCAAATGTAAGTGTGGAATCTTGAATGGCTCTGGATATCTTGATGTCTGAAGGAACCATTCCATAGGAAAACAACTGGCAGTTGAGGTTCCCATCCATTTTCAGAGCTTGACGCTTTGTAACAGAATCACCAACGCTGGGAAATACTCACTTTCTCCTTGGACTCTTCCCATTCTGAGAAGGGTGTCAGTTCATTTTCACTGAAGCACTGAAAATCACGAGGTTCCTAGCAGGAAGCAGGCTTGGTGCATCTGCAACAAGTGGGAAACATTTCCATGCAAGCACTTGTAAGATGTCTAGCACTGTTTTCCTCCCATTGTTTTCTTGGATGGAATTCAGAATGTTAAGGGCAGTGTGAAGCAATAATTTGGGGGAAAAAATCAGAACAGGTTGTACAAAGCAATCTGTTCCAGTGATTTCTATTTTATTTCCCTGTTGACTTCTTGTTTCCTACCCTCCTTGTAATCACCTTTTACAACACATTCATGCAGAAATCCCATTTTCTAAATCAAAACTCTCCTAGAAGGAAAAAAAAAGAAATCAGAAACAGTAAATTGTGGTCACAGACTACACAACTCTTTGGAAATTTTATCTTCCCTCCCTCTTTGATATGCCATCAGAAAAATGAATAAATAGATACAAGAAAACACCAACACCCTATGCAAAATGGAAAAAAAAAAAAAAATGTTATTCTACCCAAGTGAGCCTTTTTCTATCCATCCAGCTGAGGAACCTTGACTAGCTGCTGTCCTGTTTTCATGGATTTTAAGAGGTCCACCTCCCCTTGTGGCCATGTCATTTGGATTCCTCTAGTTATCTGCATGTTAAGTGAAGTGATTTAGGTCATGCCAATCTCTATCAGCTCTTTGAAGACTTGACTATTAACGCTGCATGCAATAGATAACAATGATTGAGGTGATACCTGGTTGAAGTTGATCACAGGTGATGAGCGATGAGAGAAGAATATAGATCTTTTTTCCTGGCTGGGATGGGAATAAAAGGTGCAGAATATCCTTCCACTGGGCTTGTTCCCATCTGGAGCCAAGCTTGCCCCTCTCAGCATTGCCCAGAGCTGCTTTGGGTGAGGGATCCCCAGTTTCAGGATGTTTTTCTGGGGCTGGAGATTCAGCTTCATTCTCTGCGCCCCAGGTCAGTTCCCTGACCATCTGTTTCTAAAACTGTTCTCTATTTGTTTGTTTGTTTATTTATCTCCTTTCTGAAATTCCTCTTTGGATCTCATAAATCTTCCTTATGGAAAGATATTTACAATAGGCACATTTCCAAGAAACATTCAGACTTCAACAAGGCAGCTTTTTGTTCCATGGGGAGAAGTTTGTCACTGTTTTTCTGGACGACTTCCCTCCATGAATCTTGGAAGCTTTGGAGTCCCCTCCAGTAGGATATAATTGGAAGTAGCTGCTTTGTGTGATAGCCCGGCTTTCAGAGTGTGGCCTCCAGTTTTATAGCTGCAAATAACTGCGGGCAATTTTGCCTACGCTTAATTTCAACATGTTGTTTCCTCCAATTTTTAAGTCCTTAATTTTCAGGAAAGCACAGAGCTGAATGCTCATGTGTTCTCCTGTAAAAACACTTTGTAGCCAAATGCGATGACATGATTCCCTGCCTCCACTAACATTCATGATTTTTTGGCTCACAGAGTAGAGATCCAGGTGATGCTGGGATCATCAGGTGATGTGATCACCAGAAAAAAAGACCATCTCTTGGTTAGGTTGACTGATAGATCTCTGGTTCCTGAAGAGCAAATGTGTAACTCATTTCTTCTTCACTCTTCTTCTTGGTAAATTTAGCGATCTTTTAAGCAGGGCTGAACATAGTATTAGAAAATACACAACTGCAGAGGAACACAGATGACATTTTGAGTCAATCCCATTGGTCCAAGTGAGGATTGATCTGCTGATGTTGGATCCAAATGGTGTTCTGCAGCCTTTTCTTCAAACTCCCCGGTCACGATGAATCAGGCTGTATATGAGGAAAACTTTCTTCTCAGAAAAAGTTATCAGGCACTGGCACAGGATGCCCAGGAAGATGGTGGGGTCATCATCCCTGGAAATGTTCAAAAACCATGGAGATGTGGCACTGATGACATGGGTTAGTAGGCGTGGTAGGGATGGGTTGGAGTTGGGCTTGGTGGTCTTAGTGGCCTCCCAGCCTTAATGGTTCTGTGATTCTAGGATTCCACCATTTTCCTGGGCTATTTTTTTCCCCAACATTTCACTCTTTATAGTGTTAGAAAGCTCATCTAAATATCCTCTATAATTTAAGACCATCTTTGAGCCACTCCAAAATTAAATTGCCTCATCTTTAGAAGAGGATAGATAAACCTCAGATAGTAGATCTTATGGCTGTACCAGCTGTTAGCCCATAGAAACCTTTGCAGGGGCCTCACTGCTGTTCCTAAATTCTTAGAAAAAGATTTTCCCAGGAAAGTGAGCTAGTGCTTTTCCATGCTCCACCATCTGCGCTTGCTGGAGACCAGCACTGTTACTGGCATCCCGCAAATCTGTCAATAGGAGACAAAACCATTAAGAAACCAGCAGAGATCACTTTAAAATGCAAACAAAGCAGAATAGGGAGACACTTCAGGCCACATCCCTAACTACAGTAAATCAGTGAAACTCATGTATTTCAAGCAAACTATGCCAATTTGTGCCAGCTGAGGATTCGGTTCTTCGTCATTAACTCCTCCAGCGTTACACAGCCAGGTTTCGGAGGCTTTGAATGACTTCCTGCTTTGAGTTTACAGCTGTTCCAGCAAGGCCTTTGGTTTATCCCATTAATTTATCATTAGCCTGTGTAAACAAAAAGAGCAAAACAAAAAAACGGATGGGAAAAAAGAAAGCCAAGCAGATGCATTCACTTTTCCTCCACTTCTGACAGACTATAGGTAAGAAGCATCGCCAAAGTGGAGATCTACTGGGACTTGTTTCCTAGTTAAGATAAGGATGTTGGTTGAGATGTAAGGCATGAAGAATCTCAATTCAAATTAATGAAAAAAAATAAAATAAGCCTTCGACTCTTACCCGAGAGTCTTCTTTTTCATTAAAAGAATATTTCACTCTACATTTCAGTGTTTTCCCATCATTCTGATTCCACCTGGAATTGAATGCAGATGTCCTGAAACACCAGCAAGGAAGCTAATACTGACAGTATCTCTGAAGCATAAGAAAGCAGGAAATGATAAATGTGTTTTAAAAAATTTCCCACTCTCTTGATCTCATCCATCCATTTTGGCTGATTAATAGGTGTTGACAGTTTGAAAATGCTTCAGGTACATAAGAAAAGGGCAGAGACCTTACCTGCCACAGCCTTTGTGTCAGGTTGATTCCAGCTTGCGAACGTTGCCCTGTAGTTGATGCTGAGCTACATCACGCTATTATTCTTGGGGATATCTATGCATCCAAAACATTCACCATCCACCATATGTGCAACTAACATCCACGTGGACAAACCTTTCTGGATGTTTGGAAAAGGAAAAGATCTATTATTCTATGTTTTCAAAGGAAAATGTAGAAGGAAAGCTCTTCCCTTTAAGCTGCTTAACTTGTCTAATGAACAGTTCATTTGTTTCTACCTTTAGCCACTGGATGTGTTGCCAGTTTCTGCCCTTCAGACTGATTTCCCACAGTAGGGAATAGATGGAGAGTCCCAAAAGGGACTGATTGGATTTCATGGCTACATACCCTTGTTAGATCAGTGAGAAAATAACTAGGACAAAAGTTTTGCATTCCTGCAAGCACTCCTGTGAATTCTTCTAGGCATTATTTGTTTTGTCACATGATATTGTTTATAAAGTTGACTCACAGTGCCAATAACAAGGGTCACACCAGTTCAAAATTAAACCCAAAGATATCCAACCATCAAAAATACATATATTCTACTGATCTTGTTCCTGGTAACAACACAAATGCAAGGATTTCATTGGATGGAAACAAACCAGGATCAGTCTTCCTGCAAGCAGTGGCAGACTCAGAAATCTCCCTCGGAAGATAATGATAAAGGCAGCTTTCCTGTCTTTTTGGCAGAATTATCTTATGCTCTTCTACAACCTCAATAGGTGGCATGTGTCCCCAGCACAGGAGTTAACTTTTCTGTTTCTGATTCTTGTCATGTTGTCTTCCATAGGTAGCTTATCAGGCAGACAAACCAATATTCCTTCTCAGTCATAAAGGAAGTTTGGGGCAGATTCATCTTTCCATAAAAACTCCAAATATCTATTTGACCAGACTTCTGATAGAAATACAGACGACTGTTTACATGGCTATATTAGAGTGCATACAAATCACATATACACAGCTGCTGGTTTATGAACACACTGCTTTGCAGATTTGTGCTTTTCCAAGCACGGTGTCAGGGAATCTGTCCTGTCACACCGCTCCTTGGTGACAGATGCTCTGTGTGCTGCTGCAGCCTTAGTGCACTGACAGAGCCTCTGCAACATGGAGACAGCAGCAGCCATTCTGGCTGCGGTGCTCACAAGAAGGAGAGCTGCTGGGCTGGGTGAAATA
Source organism: Tympanuchus pallidicinctus (assembly GCF_026119805.1). Lineage (NCBI taxonomy): Eukaryota > Metazoa > Chordata > Aves > Galliformes > Phasianidae > Tympanuchus > Tympanuchus pallidicinctus. The sequence goes on from NW_026294802.1 coordinate 49,912,753, forward strand.
AAGTGGCTCTTCACCAGGCTTTTTCTCTTTGAGGATGCCAGTTATACAGTGAGAGCTGAGATCTGGTAACTGCCTTCACTATAGGACAGGAAAGGGGAAAGGAGAAGCATGATGAGACTAAAATCTCTCTCAAGGCCATCATAATCTGCTTAGCTGATTTGATGGATTGGGTAGGCCACATGTCAGATGCCAATGCTGGTGCTGAGCAGGGTGTTTGGACTGCAAAATGGCAGAATATTTGATGTCGTTGAGATGGAACCTCTCTCATCTCACTCATAGTGGTGATAAGTCACATAGAAATGATCCAGGATGATGCCTCTGTTCTTCTTTTGAAGTCACAGAATCACAGAATTGCTCAGGTTGGAAAAGACCTTCAAGATCATTGAATCCAACCACGACCTAACCATACTACCCTAACTCTAACAACCCTCCTCTAAATCAACCCTGAGCACCACATCCAAAAGTTTTTTAAACACATCCAGGGATGGTGACTCAACCACCTCCCTGGGAAGCCTATTCCAGTGCTTAACAAACCCTTTCTGTAAAGAAGTTTTTCCCGATATCCAACCTAAACTTACCCTGGCACAAATTAAGGCCATTTCCCTTTGTCCTGTCTTCGAGTTATGCCTAACCTGAGGCATGAGTCACTGCTCACACAGTGCTGAACGCAGTTCTTTACCTTGTCACACTGACCTGAGGAGTACACTTAGGCACTCACCATTGCCTGTCTGATTTGGAAAATTCAGGGCTGGAGTGCAGCACTGCTCACTATGCCCCATATAGTTTCTGCTTTATGCTGTCATTGCATGGGATTAGCATGACCATAAACGTCTCCCACTTCAGGAGCTTTGCGGTGAGCCTACAATGAACACAGAGGTGATAGAGAAACCTTGTGTTTGAGATGAGAAATAAGACCAATTCTCACAGTTCTTGTTGTAAAAGCACTCCAAATCTGGGCTGAATTTTCAGCAGTACATCCAGATCAGTAAAAACGTTATACTGGAAATCTCATTCTACCCAGATAGGTTTTCTTTATGGGTTTTCCATATTTCTAGCTGTCAAATATATTTAACAGATGACATCAAGAGCTTCTCCACATAATATTCTGCCTCTTCTTTCTCTAAGTGGTGAAAAAATGAGGGAAGTTAGGAATGCATGAAATTGTAAATCAAAAATTACTACTGGTAGTAGTAATATTCCTGTTAATTACTGTAATATAACTCCATTTAGGAACCTTGCCAGGGACTTTGGTTTAGGTCCTATTCAAGGTGAGGAAGCAGGTGGCAAAATCATTTTCCATCTCAACAAATTTCCCCATTCCCTGTTTGTAGCACACATCAACCTGGCCCTTTGATGTGGTACAAGATACTTTGCCTCCCAGGAGAACTGGGGGCCAGATGCTCTGACACAAAGTAGCTCCATTACATCTCTATTGCTTTCCACAGGGCATCACAAATTTAAACTGGCCAAAGACTTTGCTCCTGAGAGCCATTGGCATGAACCGAAGAAAAGGTGCAAGTGCTATAGTTTTTGAAACAGGCTGTCAAAAGAGAGGTGGAAATAGCAATGAGTTTTCCCCTGTGAGACAGCCCCTTTGGGATGCAGAGAGAATAAACTGCTGAAATTCAGAAGCTCACAGAAGTTTGAGTGAAGAAAATATTTAGCAACGGGACAATTATAATGTTTCTGTTGTTCAAAAGTTTGTCTTGAAGTGAAAGCTAAAGAATAAGTTTTTCTGCCTCACAGAATCATAGAATCATAGAATTCTTTGAGTCAGAGGGGACCCTTGAAGGCCACCTCGTCCAAATCCCTGCACAAAACAGGGACACCCACAGCTCCATCAGTGCTCAGAGCCCCGTCCAGCTCTGACCTTGATGTCTCCAGGCTTGGAGCACTCATGGGAGGTTCTGCCCTCATGCATGCCACACAGCCTTTCTGTGCATCCTCACAGGTGCATCCACTGCTGCATGTTTCTGTGCACAGGCATGTGCCACTGTGCTGGGTTTTACACCAGTCCTTATCCATTGGCTTGTGTGGCTCACTTTAATTTGCATATCATAAATACATGCTTACCTTGCTTATGTGTTTATAGAGATATAGACTCTCTCACATTTGCATAAGCATGAAGGAGCTTTGCCTTATAAACCAGTCTACTTCAGAGAAGATAATCTAATCTGGCTGGGTGGACAAACAGTCAGACAACACAGCATGTATTTGGGCACATATATATAATTTCATACAGCCTGCTTTTGATTGCTTACATATATATGCTGTCACTGAGTGCACTTGACTGCACTGCTATGGCTGCTCATGTTTAAAACCCATCTGTATGAATCACATCTGTGCATATAGCAGCTTTCTAAGTGCAGACAGCGATGAAATGGCTCGGGACCAGATGCTCCATATCCCTCCACCCATTCAAGCACAACTTCATAGTGAGCACACAGTAGAAGCCTTTCCCTGCAGAGCTCAAGTTTTGCCACTGCATTTTCTTTTTTTTTCCACCAAGGGGATATTTATCTACAGGGGGGCTGTGTGTGTACAGGTATATTTGTGATGGAGAGAGATAGGGACTGTGGATATGGTCACTTGGGCAATGTCCAGCTGCCACCAGTGCGTTGGCAGAGGCAGCTGATAGCCTCCCATTGGGTTCAGCTCAGTCCCCATGCAGTCAGTGAGCGTTCAAACACACTGCATGTGCACAGCAATATGCGTGTGTGTGAATGCACTTCCCTCTAGTGGGCAAATGCATGGCAGAGCTTGGAATTTTATTACGGATTCCGAATATTCCCCCTAGCTTGAGCAATGAAGTCTTGTGCTCTTAGCGCTGAAGGTCACAGGCTGAGGACATCAGCACCTTCATGGTTGATGTCTGAAGGCTGACTCAGCTCATTGGCAGAACAGCACGTGTGAGGCTGCAGCTCAAACACTTTGCTGTGTCTCCATATGATCCCACAGTTCTGCATTACAGCCGGTGTAGGATGTGAGCCATGCTCCCCATCACAACCCACATCACCTGCTGCAAGAGCCCTGGCAGAGCAGAAATCTCAGTCCTTCCAGTCAGCCTCCAAAGCGAATCCTCAGAGCACCATTTGGAGGGAGGATCCCAAGATATTTTTTTGATCAAACAAGATCAAAACAAGCTTGTTGAAATATTCCATTTGATAATGTCAAAATGTTTCATTTTGAGAACGTCAAAACACTGCGATCTAAATGTTTAATTAAGTGGCACGTATGTGCAGAATATTGCTATTATTTCAGTCCAATTTTAGTTGTTTTTTTTTCTAATATTTCCCTGAACCTGTAGCAAAATCGAATAGGAGGGCAAAAAAAAAAAAAAAGTCAAATCAAAAGATTTTCTTTTGATTGTTAATTGTTCTAATATTTTTCTACTGTAAGTGGCTCCACGCTTGAAAATATTTTCAAGCACTTTTTAATTAAACTATCCTTCCCAAAGAAAATTCGACATCTATACATTATACAGCTCCTCTGTTCTTCTCAGCCAGTTCTATGGTTTGTGCTTTTTAATCCATGTTGAATTAAAATCTCGCGTTTCCTGGCTCACAAATTACTGGGCTCGATAGGCCATCATGTTTGGAAGATTTAATCAGAAGGCTGAGAGTCCTCCTTCACCCAGTTCCTCTGCCAGTTCTGATGGGGGAAGGTGGGAGTAATGAATGCTGATTGAACCTCACTCTGGGAACGAGTGAGGAAAAAAAAAAAACAAAAAACAAAAAACCCCTATCACTCTTGTGTGATTCAATTACCTCTGAGAACTTTTATTCTCTTGGGGATTTATTCATACGTTCATGATGAATTCAATTTGTGAGGGATGTAAGGGGCAGTGACGGCGCCCACGCCGTGCTGCTGTGGCGCGAGGATGCGACGGTGGAAAGAAGCCAGGCAGCAAGAGAAAGAGGAGAAAGTCCTTTCTGTCAAGGTGACGTGAGGGACTTGAGCAGAGGGATGGGACCAAAGAGAGTTCAAGGAAGGAGGAGCAACAGGAAGGAGAGGCAGCAGGGAATGCAACCATACCCGCACTGCCATTTCCCAATGCTTACTGTAATTTCCATAATGCAAAGCCTGGTCAAAACATTGTCAGATTTGTGTCAAATATTATTGCAAATCAAAGCCTAATCCTGGCCTTGAGGAGAGGAGATGAGCGGAGAGGCAGTTTCTAATTCTGTGTTATAACAAACAACTTGGAGTTATTTAAAGAAAATAATGGTATTTTTAAGCAAGCTGAGTTATGGGTATGGAGCTCTTCCCCTGCTATTCATTTATTTTTAAGCAAAGAGAGAAATGAGTGGGAAAAGCTGTATTTTATTCCCCTAAAAAGAGGGCTTTTTTTCCTGAACAAGATTCTGTAGACTCTCTAATGTGGTTTTGTTTGTGTTGGTATTTAATTCCCTAATATCACAAATGAAAACCGCCAACTCTCTTTAATTATAGCGAAACTGTTCCTCTTTGAGTTGCAGAAGTGCTTCTCATCATAACCACTGTCCAAACACAATCAGGGAGAAATGCTTCATTCCATGGTCAGAACGCACAGCTAATTCCCTGAATTTTTAACGTTTGTTTTTGTCACACATCAAAATGCAAATGTGAAATTACCCTTGGATCAAAATTGTCAAAATATTATTGGGAACAACATAACGCTTGATTTTTATGAGCATCTTCTACTTCAACAATGTCAAGCTATTACAATGAAAAGTGAACATAGCAGGAAACATCAAATAACATTTGCTCATTGTTTCAATATAAGCCATGTGTTTAAAGAGTGCGACTTCAGCAATGTCACCAAAATGAACATTTTCACCACAGCCAATAGAAAAAGTCCCACTTTTACACAATGAAAAGACAAACTATCTGTTTACACTTTCTTCTGTCAAAAATGTGATGGAAATTGAAGCATTACTGAGACGTGCTTTTGTTTTAACAGAGTTCTTTTTGTTTCAACAGAGTTAAATTTTTGTTTCAATAGAACACGGAGGAAAAAAAAAAACAAAAACAAGCAATTCATTTTAATTATAGATCAGACTTATTCTCCTAAAACTTGAATAATTGTGCTGGAGGTTATGCACAAGGGAAAGGGAAGGGCTGGGAGCCCAGGCAGCGGGCAGCATGAGCCAGCAGGAATGGGGTTGAATCCTGTGCTTGGTTTAGTCTGTATTACATAGAATCATAGAACCATTAAGGCTGAAAAAGACCTCTAAGATTACCAGATCCAACCCCAACCCATCCCCGCTGTGCCTGCTAACCATGTTCCTCAGTGCCACATCTACTCTCTTCTTGAAAACCTCCATTTCCTGGCAGCTTGCATGATGCCAATAGGTGTTCAAAGATGGAGGTGATGGAACAGTGTCTCACCAGTTTTGCAGATATTGCTCTTTTAAGTAGCAGGACTCCAAAGGGATCTAACAAATGAGATGAGGAGGCCCAACCAGATGGCAATGAACCATCCTTTGCCTACCTTGTTGTCTGCTCCAGCAGCAGCATTTGCTTGTTGTTCTTTAACTTGTTGTCAAATTCAATCAAGGCAAGGAATGACTCATGAAGCTGGACAATAAAATATTTATAGGTTCCTCCTCTGGGAAACAGGAAAAAGGGACCAAGGTGATGAGCAGAGCAGAGAGCACAACTCAGTGTTGTGTGAGGACCACAGTGAGATTGGTTCAATTTTCAAGGGAAAAAATGGAACAGAACAAAATTGACCTTAAAATGATTACTTTTAATACATGAAGATTAGACAGAGAAAAAAGAGGGGGGTTGTGGATAAGAGCAGGAGAACAGTACTGAGCTGAAGGAGCAGTATTTGATGAATTTTTGTCCTCCAACGGTGGCATGGAAAGGTCTCAAGGGGCTGATGGAGGATTTCCCACTGATTGCATTTGGACTGAGGTTGTGATGAGGAGCACTTCTGTAACCTACCTAGTGAAGGAGGACGTTTTTTACTGTAATTAAAAAGAGTTGGCAGTTTTCATTTGTGATATTAAAAAATTAATTATTAACGCAAACAAGCAGGTAAAGCAGCTCTACAAAGTCCGTCTGGGTTCTTAAGCCTGACACGGGGCCAAATGGCATGAAAAGAACAAGAGTTTGCAATTTCTCCCCAGAGGAAAAATATTAAAAGAAAATAATAAACCGCCCAAGCAAATAACAAGACTGAAGTTGGATGAGTGTCTTATTTTCACAAAATGTTTTGCTTCAATTTATCAGTAAGAAAAAAAAACCCACGTGCATTAATAGCCCAGGTCAAAGTGAAAAGGTTCTCTAAAATCCTAATGAGAAAGTGGCCGAGTGAGAATGTTAGAAGAGACATTTCAACACTGCGTAGTTTTAGCAATATGAGGCTTTGTTCCCAAGCTGAAGGTTTAGCTGAGTGGCACAGCAACATTAAAAGTTTGAACTTAACCAAAGATCCACCAAAAAAAAAATAAAAAAAAAATAAAAAAAAGATATCCCTACCAAGATTTGAAAGGCAGATGGGAAGCGGTGCGAAAGGAGAAAAAGGCACCAGCCTGGGACGGGTCCAGCAGTGCTCAGAGCCCAGTACAGAGCCAGCAAAGGGATGCTTGCACCCCTCTCTGAAAAGCCAAATGCTGCCCTTCATCAGCCTTTCAAATGCAGGCAGAGGTGTTTGATACCAGCAAGGTCTTTCCTTTTTTTTTCCCTCTTTCAAACAGGGGAAATGTCTTTGAAAGGTAAAACTTAAAAAAGATTCTCGCCTTCCTTATTTTCTACTACTCTTATTCCTTTTTTATTTTTTTTTTTCCAGAGGGCTTTTTTTTTTTTTTTTTTTAATTATTATTATTACGCACAAACAAAACTGCCAGGGGAGAATCTGAACGATTCTCTCAGAACTGCAGATGAAAGTAATGGGCTTCTTAAAGACTTTATTTACATTATTGAACACAGGGAGAACAGAGAGAGCGGGACAGACAAGCTCACATATTAAAGGACAGCTTGACTACCCTTCAGCACCAGCATCAACCTGGCAAATCCCCTGCAGGCTTATCACTGGGCCCTTCCCCTGGTGGCACTGAGGATGCAGCACAGCTCAGCCCCACAGTGGTCCCCAGGGCAGAAGCATCCTGTGCCCATGGGGAACTTATCTCTGAAAGCCGCCAGGGCTGAGTTTCCAAGTGTCTTTTGTGGTTTTGCTGGAGACTGGCAGAGGAAGAGAGGCTGGACATTATTTGCTCTGTTTTCTTTTCCTTTCCCAGCCATGCAATGGGGACATAAAATGTGAAATTCCAAAAATGTGGTGGAATTTTTGGGCTCCGAAGGACCATCAGAAATAGTGCAGCCCCACAAACACAGAAGCTTTCTTACCCTTGTCATCAGAACTTTCTGGAGTGTGATTTATCATAATCTGGAAACAACAGTATTTTAATTTCATTTTAAGTGTTTTTAGCTTGCTCTGTGAACTCTTTTTTGAATACCTGTGTAGTGCCTGAAACGGGAGATTTAAAAGCACTTCAGGAAAGTTAATGAATTACACTTGCTGAGAACAATGTCAGGAAGCAAAGTGCTATAATTTATATTCTTCAGATAAGGAAACCAAGAACTGGCTTGGTTATAATTCTTCAAAGCTACATGCCTTGAATCTGGCAGAAGAAAGAAGTTGTTCTGTCCTGGTTGGTATTTCTTCCCAGTCCAGAATCAAGTGTTACTAGATACAGAAGATAATTTATGTTGTAACATCATCTGCTTTAAATTCTTCTGGATCATCCTCTAATTTTCCTGTGCCACAAGCTGCTCTTCTTGCAGGCATTACAACAAAAACAACAGTTGAAGAAAGAAGGAAAGAAAGAAACCAAAGGCAGCTCTTATTTGACACACATTGGAATTGTTGGATGACATCCTGGCTTCTCAGGACACGGCTCACTGCCCTGAGAACTCGTTAGACTGGCTGAGGAATTTAAGAACAGCCAATGTCCAATGGAAAGCCACCTACTGACACGCACCACATGCTGCAGAAAGAGCTGACTTTGACTTCTTCTTATGTTGCTGCTGCTGCTGCTGCACAAGGGACCGTTGTGGGCAGATGGCTCATCGCTACCAGAGATCCAACCCAGCACCACCACTGAGGCACTGGGCTCAGGGCTAGCACAAGGACAGAGAACCAAAGTGTAATTCCAGTGCAAGAAAGGGATGAAAGATCGGATGTGGATCATCCCAGAACTGCAACTCTTGGACTTACCAGCAGGATGAGAATGAGGAGGAGCTGAATGATCTGCGCAGCTAGACATAGTTGATTGCTATGCTCATCATATATTACTGTTTATCATAAAATCATAGAATCATTAAGGTTGGAAAAGACCAGTAAGATCTTCCAGTCCAACTGTCAAGTCATCAGCACCATATGCATATATATGTGTGTGCATATATGTTGATGATATCTTTAGAATGCCTTTGCTGAATTTTTGTAGCTCCAAGACACTCCCAGCAGTGATATGGCCTGGCCTCCTCATAGGGTAAAGAAGAAAAACCAATAGACCCTGACTTTCCTGCTCATGATTTAGACTAACAGCAGTGCTCAGCAGACATCAAGGAGTTCATTTTATTGCACAGAAATGTACCTGTCTTTCCCAACGTGAGAAGTTTTTTCCTTCCGTGTTTATTTTCAGATGTTTCTAATAACACTTTTTGGGTGAAAAATAGCAAACTGTCAAAAAATGAAAATATTTTCAGTAAAGAGACAGTTTTCATGGCTTTTTTACATGTTGCAAAAACATTATTCCTTTTAAGATTGCCAAAATTTCCATTTTCTCGCTTTGAAACAAAACCATCGAGATTTCCCCTTTAAAATGACTTGTCTGTTACAAACTGAAGTAGTTTTTTTAGAAAATGCCCATATCAAAGCATAATATTTCAAAATTATTTAAATTGTATTTTCCAGAGCTCAGTTGTGTGAACATTTTCAGAATTCTGGCTTCTCATACTGCCTGAGGATAAGATGAGGCTTTCATAAGGCAAAACAAAAGCCAGGTTTGCAAAGCAAAGAAACTGCTTTCCCCTTATTCCACTGGAATGTTTTACTTCCCTCATAATAAATGGCTGATGGGGGCTACAAGAAAGAAGGGTACAGAAGAGTCTGTAGTGAGAGGACAAAGGGGAAATGGTTTCAAGCTGAAAGAGAGGATATTTAGACTGGATTTAAGGAAGAAGTGTTTGATGATAAGGGTAGTGAAGCAGTGGCACAGGTTGCCCAGAGAAGTGTTGAGACACCCAAGGTGAGGCTGGATGGGGCTCTGAGCACCTGATGGAGCTGTGGGTGTCCCTGTTCATTGCAGGGAGTTGGACTAGATGGCCTTTAAAAGTCCCTTCCATCTCAGATGATTCTGTGATCCTGTGATCCTATGACTCTACTTGGAGGTTGAAAGGTGCAGCTGGTATTGCAAAGGCTTGGGCTGTTGAACTCTATCTACTTCCATGTGAAAACAATGATAGGAACCAGCTCTTGCTGCAATTATGTTTCTTCAGTCAATTTTGTCCCATTAAACTCAAAAAGCTCAGTCATATCCAATCATGGATCTTCCCTTGGTGGTGGTGCTCAAGGATGTTGAATGCCACATCCAAGGAGCAGCAAACACACTGTGGACAAGTGTCCCTCTGGATGATGATGCCATGGCTCTCCTGCCCTCCAGGGCCTAACCTTGTCAGCTGTTGAGTGCTTTCTCTCCTCAGCAAAGATCTCCCTTCATTAACATTTGCCCTTACTGTAGTTCCTTTGCCTTTCCAGCTTCTTCCTGAGCTGCAGGGTATTTAACCCCTGTCTGCTGGAGGATATTGCCTTTTCAGCAAGAGCTTATTGTGATCGAAACATGGGGGGTTGTTAAACAGTAGAGATAACCCCGTAACTCATCCTTCGTCATTTCCCTTCTTTGAGCACTGGGCTGATATTGGTGAGGTGCTTGCTCATTCCTTTCAAATGAACTGGCCATTTATTCCCAAAGTTTAACAGAAAACAATTTATGGAGCCTGCAGCCAGCTACAGAGCTAAAATGGTTCGGATGGGGAATGTGTTAGATGCATCTCAGCTGACTTAATTTACAATTTAGGATACTGGGAAGGACAGAGCACTGAGCAGAGCTGTACCCTGCCAATCAGCCTCACAGAGCGAGTCCCCTCAAGAGATGTTTTAAGTGCTTTCAACACCAATAGGCCACACTCGCCTCTCACTTATGTCGGCCACTCCATCGACATCAAAGGAATTGCTTTTGATTTACACCCATGTGAGTAAGACCAGCCTCTTCATGCACACCACCAGGTCCTGATGGAGGCACTGCACACCTCCTAATGTGAGCTTGCCCCCCCAGCTCCACTGAGAAACCAGAAGGGAACGTGGAATATTTCCCCAGCAGCACAAGTGAGACCTGGCATTCCCCTCCCTGTGTTTGCTCACACCAATGCTTTGATAAATCGTGCACAATTATTCATATGCAAACGTGTTCCATCCCGGCAGAGGCAGACACCATTTCAGTCTATGGGATGGGGAAGGGTATAAATGCTCTGCAGCTTTCACATGGCCATCCCAGTTCATGCAGAGGCTTAGGAAACAGGCCCTGTGCCTCTACTCTGGCAAATCACACTGCCTCCACATCTGCTGGAAACTGCCTGATATTCTGCAGACTCTCTACTTTTGACTTGCCCTAAACCCGGTCAGAAGGCAGAGCAAAGCTTTCTAAAGATTTGCAAAAGCCTTTTCCCTGCTCCCACCTCCACCTCCAGCCCCACCAGAGGAAGAAACAGTCAGAGCAAAGAGCCACAGCCTTGCACTCCGAGACTGTTAATGAACACTTTTTTTTCTGTAGATAATTACAGGGACTGGGATATTGAAAGCACTTAAAACATCTCATTCTTTTAATTCATTAATTATATTGCAATTACACAACTCTCAGGCACTCGCTGGCACTTTGGAAATCAGCCATTCTTGGGAGATACAGTGGGGATGGGAACTGGTGAAGAGAGAGAGAAGAAGCATAATGAAAGGCATGATTAGTAAAGTCAGTCTGGCAATGATAAATGAGTTCACAGAGCAGGCAACTGGAAACCAGTGCAGCTAAAACCCTATTCTTACGGGATCCAGAGATGTCCAGCAGCCTTGTGCTGATGTGCTACTGCTGCAATTGTTGTTATTCCAGACATGCTGCTTCAGATATCTGCTTTGCATGAATTTATTTCCCCATTTTCCCCTTCTTATGCCAAAGCCACAGTTCCACACACCTGAGGAACCTTTTTTTTTTTTTTTTTTTTTAAATAAATTAGTCAATAATATTATTGACTTGGCCTTCCAGGATACTCTATGGACTGAATGCCCTGACACTTGTGGGGGCCTTAAAAGGTCATTGCAAAAAGTCAATGAAAATGGTCTCCTGAAGATTTCCCTTCCATTTAAAGATCTTTGCTGCCCTTACCCAAAGGATGCAAAACAAGAAAGGGCATCCCAAAGCAGTGCTAATGTTACCCATCTGACCAAAAACTTTCTAGGGGCCATTACTCATAGCAGTCATTGTCAGTTCCCCTACAAAACTGGGAACAGGCATACAAAATATTGAATATCAACTTCTCTGGCACCACACAGATTCTCAGCATAGCTTACCTCCTCAGAGGACAAAACAAATGTTAATAAGCTAAGGAGAGAAGACCATTCCCTGACCCATCAAAGCCCAGAAACGGCAGCAGGAAGCCAGTGAGCAATTTGCTTTCCTTGTAATTCTCATCTATTTCAAGTGATGTTTGGAATAAGGATGGTTGACATGATGAGCCCATTCATCTATGCATGGTGGACAAAAGAGCTCATTCGATAAGTGCTGATCATGCCTCTTTTTCCCTCCTGCTCTCCCCAAAGGTATGTCCCTCTGTCTGAATTGAATGGTTTTTTATTCATCAGCCAATCTATTGGCTGTAGAGAAGGGAAAAAAAGGCACTAGAAAAAGTGGAAAATTCACATAGGGAAACCTGAATGCAGCAAGCAAGGAAGGTGGGAGGAAAACTCTTCCTCTGCATCATTGTCCAGAAGACAGTGCTGGGCAGAAGTGCTGGGATTTACCAGCAATGACAGCTCGGATCTGCTCTGATTCAAAGCCAGCATCTTTCACTGCACATCTCAACCCAGCCATGCCCAAGTGTGGCAGTGGAAAGGTGCAAGTGCAGGAGTGATGTGTGACGTGTGTTCAGGCAAGATGGCTCCTACAGTTGAAGCCAGATAAGAATAGTCTTAAGGATAAAAATATGGATGTGCATATTTCCCAGGAATTATAGCATTAGGACTCCTGTTAATTGCTATTTTGGTCTCATTAGAGAAAGAAACATTCGCTAAGCGTATTCACACTGCAAATGGGATTCATAACAATTTGTTTGAGGCTGAAACCACTTGTACCTCCTCCTGGAGCAGAGCCAATGCCTATATTTAAACTGAAAGACTGAAGGGAGCTGACATTGAGGCTGGTGCCATGTTGGTGTGTTTATTTACAGGCAGCTGTGTGCACTTTGCGTGCCAGAGGAAAACCAGTGCAGTGGGGAGTGCATATGGGAGGCTGTGGGTGTGCTGCTGTGGAAGTGTGTGTAGGCTGCATTGCTTCTTGTCCACAGAGCTGCAGGTGTGAGTGGTGCTTGTGCATATCTATAAATATGCAACTGAATTTCTGCATGTGTTGGAGGAAGGTACAGGAGTCCTTGTGCAGAGGCATGGTGGGGTTTGCTTCATGGCTGCATAGCATGCAGATAATCAAAAGCTTGGATGTTGCTGGTCCTGGTGCAATGCCAGGTCTGGCTGGACATTGAGCACAGCACCCCAAGGAGAGAAAGCCAACATGGAGAGAAACAGACAGCTCAGAGGTGTCATAGCAAACAAAATGCCTGCAATAACAAAATACTGCACAGCAGCACTGCTCGATGTGAGTTGCACTTACCCCTTGCACCCTGCGTGCCTAATTCCGACAGCAGGTTTCTAGGGAATAGCCTGTTTTGCTATTTTCTTCCTTCATCATTATTTTTTATTTCATTTTATTTTTTCTCGAGTCACATTGGGAAATCGGGGGCAGCCTGCAGGTTGTCAGGGAGGGCATAGGGCCAAAGCACCGCTCCCAAGAGCTCCCCTGAAAACAGCAGGCAAGCTCAAAGCTCCTTCCTCTGATCACATCTACAGAGGGACGTGTTCCCTGCAGCCCTTCCGGGGGTGGCTGATCTCCGCTGGGAAACTCAGATGAAGGCATCAAAACAAGAAAGCTGCTAGAGGAAGCGGCAAGGCAAAGGAGTGGCATCAATCTGATAAAGTACATCTGAACCCACGGGTGACCCGGAGTGACTTTCCAATGATTGCTCCTTGTAACATCCGTTACAAAGTATTGCCACAGCTCAGCCAAGAAAGAGCATAACTGAGATGGATTTGATCATATCAAGCTGTCGGTCTTGTATAATACACTGCTCTCCCTGCGCTGAGGCTGAGGCATAAGGACTGCCCATGGTAAGCAGAGCAGGGGCTCCGACATAATTGAGGTGGTGCAAAATGCTGCTGATTAATCTGTGAAGGCCTTTAAAAAAGAAGGTAGGTTTTCAGCTGTAGACATTGGCTCTCTTTTGTGGAGTGTTTTGTTCGCTTAATGTTTTTAATTATTTCTTTTCCTCGGGCAACCAGAAAGCCCAAGGATCAACAAGTCTCTGTTCTCAGCAGTGCTCAGGCAGCACTGGGAGATCTTCCATTTGTCTTTTCCTTTTCCTGTTATTTTCTTCTGTATTCTCCAAACAGATGTAACTCTATCAAATTTGGTTAGGCTTCTCTGACAAAAAAAATATCAAAACGTTGCTTTTATTCTTTTTTTCCCTCTGGAAAGTGTGTAAGATTGTTTTTCCATTCTGTTGAGACATTGCAGGGGAGAGAGAAAAAGAGAGAAGGAGTGGAAGAAAAGAAGGCACTGTATTTTATTATCATCTTAGTTAAAATCTGAACTGAAATCTGGTCCTGAATGGAGCCTGGAAACTGTTACATCTCTGGCTGTGTCCGCCTCTATCAGTCCTGCACTGTAGGTGGGATATAACCAGTTTTATCAGGGAAGAGATAGAAATGTTTGAAAAACTGAAAAATTAAAGAGATTTGCATTAAAAATTCAGATCTGGATGAATAAATCCACTGGTATGAAAGATGTGAGAATATCACTTCTTCCTTGCCTGCAGCTCAGCTGCTTCTGGAATGGATTCTATCCTTGCACTGCCCAGCTGGGGCCGAGGCTGTGCCCAGGGTGGGACATGGGACATCAGTGCAATAGGAGGAATTTAAAAGAACTTACGTGTGACCAAATCTTGAGGCATTTCGTTATGCTGGAGTAAGTGTGCTGATTATCCATCTGTACTCAGCACTGGTGGGGAATGCTGTGTTCAGTGATGGGCTCCTCACTATAAGAAAGAGATTGAGGACCTGGAATGCATCCAGAGATGGGCAACAAAGCTGTGAGGGGTCTGGAGCACAAATGTGATGGGGAGAAACTGAGGGAACAGGGATTGTTCAGTCTGGAGGGGATCCAGGGGAGACATCATTGCTCCCTGCAATCCCTGAAAGGAGTTGTTGTGAGCTGGGGGTCGGCCTCTGCTCCCAGGGAACAGTGATAGGATGAGAGGTGATGGCCTTAAGTTGCACCAGGGGAGGTTCAGGTTGGATATTAGGAGAAATTTCTTCTCCAGAAGAGCAGTGCTGCACTGTCACAGCTGCCCAGGGAGCAGTGGAGTCACCATCCATGGAGGTGATCAAGAACCATGGAGATGTAGCACTGAGGGTCATGGTGGGGGAGGATGGGGCTGGACTTGGGGAACTGGGAGGTCTTTTTCAACCCTGGTGATTCTATACTTCTATGAAAGATGGAATCCAAAACAAACCTGAACACAGCGCAGCAACTTAAATGCGCCCATCAATGTGCATTTAAGGGCTGTGAAGGTGTTTCAGAGCTCCTGCTCTCACATTTCCCTATCTCCACTTCCCCATTCAGAACTCTGAGGGGTGAAAAACGCTTTCAAACGCAGACAGCCCTGGGGTGAAACATAAATGCGTGTCATACAGACAAGGCCTGGGACATGAATGATTGTTATCATTGCAAATGCACAGAAGTGCCATTCCTTTAAATCATTTTTCCCATACAAGTAGCCTGTGGAAAAGTATTGCATGCACTAAAAGGGAGCAACGCTTCCAAAGGGGGTAATTCAACACCTCGAGTTGTAATTGTTTCCTAATGCAACATCTTTATCCTATAACACAAATAAACACTTGCTGGTAATGGTGTGCTTTGTTAATTACAATGATTTTTAAAATCTGTCCTAAATACGCATTATATTACAGCAACACTATTATAAATGAGCATCGAGTGACATTCATATCACCTATTAATAGCTGGAGGGGTTTGGCAGGAGGGATTCTGGGATTTATGCAAATGAAGAATGTGTTCTATTCTAATTTCAGTGGATCTCCTCTGTAAACTTCTGCTGTGCTGAATTAATGTCTACAGTGCATTCCCCCCCTTAAAAAAAAAAAAAAAAAAAAAAAGAGGAAGCCACTTACATATATTATAGTGGGATAATGAATTATTATTATTCAAAATGTAGTTTTGTTGCACTCATTTGCATATAATGTTTAATTTTTCCAGAATATTTCATTCTAATGCATGCAGAAATGATCAAAAAACTCTCCAAATATGCTAATGTATGTTCTATTGCAACCACACTGCAGCCTTTATTTCTGGGCCTTTATTATAAAACATTAAAGAAAGAAATCTCAACATTAGGATAATCTTCTAGAAAGATGGCAATTGTTCTGATTAAGTGCTGGGTGAAACTCCCCACACATCTCCAATTACTGAGAAGCCTTGGCCAGAAATACCTTTCTTGGGACGTGATAGAAATCCCTCTGAACTCATAGAAAAAGCATCCAGTAATGTAATTTCTCTTTTTTGGGGGCTCTACTGAAGATAGTATCAAATATGTATTTTTAGTCTTCCTATCCCTTACACTGATTGTAATGAAGCACCCAATTCTGGATTTACACACACGTATGTATCTAAGGAAAACCAACACAATCCCTGTCATCCATATCTTAACATCTTCTCATTTTTCTTCCCTAGAGTTCACTGCCTGTTCTGTGGTTTGAGTGCCTGTCTTTAGACATCTGCTCTGAAACCCTCCTTCCTATGTATATAATTAAGGACATTATTTTACAGCACTCACATTTTTACAGTCTGGCATCATTTCTGTACATAAAAGCTTTGGTACTTCCATCTCTCCCTTATTGCATTACACTTGTTTAAGTTCAGTAGTTCTTATTCTGGGAATAATACTGATGGCCATTCTGCAGCCACAATTATTAAGCTAGGGCCCATAAAAGGAGATGAGTTTTGGATTGCACCTATAAATGATGATATGTGGGTTTCTAATGCTTTTCTATGGCTGGAAGTCCTACAGCAGAGGAACTCCACAAAAAGCAGCCTGTGCCCATATTCTGGGTTGCAGAAAAGGGACAACATATGGCAGCAGCCTTGCCTCTTCCAGATGAGGACTGGTGAGCAGTGCGTGGAAACTGAATGTGCCATGAAAGTCTGTCCAGGGAGCAACACCCATGCTGGGCTTGTAGGCAAGAGCACTGGAAAAGGAGCACTGCCATGCATGGCAGCACCTGAGAGCAGAGTGATCACAAATGTTAAATAATGGATTATAATAACTCAGGTTTGAGTTCATAATATGGATTCTATTCATATCACAGCTGTCATGAGCTTGTATCTTCATTTATTTGAACACGGCATCTACTTGAAGTACATGGGAATGGTAAATACATAGAGTAGATCTAAAAACTGGGGATTTGTTTCTGGTTAAAGGAATGTTTTTTTCTGTTTGCAGCTTAGCTGAATGTTTTACTATAAATATATATATTTTTTCTAGATAAAAGCATGCAAGCCAAAAGTTGAAAGGCACAAAAAAAAAAAAGAAAAAAAGAAAAAAAAAAAGGGGGGGGGGGGGGAAACAGAGCTGAAGCTGAAGCAATTTCCAACTTTCTTCCACAGTCCCCTGAGCCCAACTTGTACAACCCAGGACAAAACACCTGGAGAGCAGTGTTTCAGGATTCCTCCACTCCAGCACTATTCCCTCCATAAATCACTGCTTGAGCTGTGCTTGGGATCAGGTTCTCCCCAGCTGAAGCACTGCTTTGGAGGACAGCTGAGTGCAGCTTCTGTCCTCGTCCTTTGGTTTGAGAGCATCAGCACTCTCAAGTGCTTCGAGCAGATAATCCTGTTTGCTTTAACCTTGCTGTAAGTGCTCAGGAGCTGCCTTGTTTGTATCCATGCTGGCAGCACTGCAGCCCTGTTATTACCTGTCTGGGCTCTTTTTGGTGGGCAAACAGCACTGAAATTGGGGGAGAAGAGGGGGTGCCTCGCTGACAGGTGAGGGGATGACTACCAGCCTCCCTGTGCCAGGGAGTATCAGTGTTAAAGTGATTAATTTCTCTTCTCCATTACTCTAAATTAGCTAAACAAATCCCTCGCTAGGGCTGTCATGCTGATGTTCAGCATGCAAATTGTGTCTAATGAGCGGGGCACTGCGGCTGGTGGCAAGCTCGTAAATCCATCGCTTCTGATGCTTGGTTCCTGCACACAGATGGCATCATCTCAGGGAGACCTGCATCAGAAACAGGAGGAAGAGATGGGAAATGGTGTGTGCCAAAGGGGTCAGAGCATCCCTTGTGCAGGACAAGGTCTGCTCAGAGCATCTTGCCGTGCAAAGGGGAGGAAACTTCTCCAGTGAGACACAGGGAATTTTCTGCAGAGAGAAGGATGGGGGTTTTTTTTCTTCTAAGTGGAAATGACTCAGCCGTGCTTCGCGAGCTAAACCCAAAGCACCATGCCCTCAGTGTCACTCCAAGTGCAAAATCCTAGCAACAAAACCTCGCCAACCTTCTCCAAAAGTTTCAGCGGAAGGTTTTCAGCGAATAGAAATGGCATTTTCAGCTGAACACGTTGAACACGTTTTCCTGCTTTCTACAGAAAATCACCATTTCCATAGTGCTTATTAATTTGCTCAAACCAAAAGCCTTTCAGCTAAAATGCGAGAAAAAACCTGTTCACTTTTTTTGTTTGTTTTTATTTAATAATAAAAAAAAAGTTATTACTTCTGATTGAAAAACAATCAAATAAAACCTTTGCCTCCAACCAGATCTATTGCCTCCTAAAGAAGTCACCTCTACAGCCTTCAGGGAACTGAGCGACCCTGGAAGGATCCCAGCAACTCCTCCCCAGAGCTTCCTTGCTCTTTTCTCCCCACACTGAGATCACAACACCTCCTCAGTATAACTTCATCCTCCAGTGGGATTCAAGCAGGTGCTTCAGGGTCAGGAATGCTCCCGAGCTCTTTGTTTCATAAGTAATGATTCATAAGATTTGTCTATGGCCTCATGCTGAGAACACTGGGTGGGATTGAACAGTGGATTTTCAAAGTATCACAGAATGGTTGAGGCTGGAAGGAACCTCTGGAGATCACGTAGTCCAGGATGCAGATAAATATCAAGTGGGAATTTCGGACTTCTTATGCTGCACTGTATGCATTCTACAAGCTTAAGAACATTTGCAAGTCCTACTGGATGTCCACTGGCATTTTTTGGCACTTACTTCTTTTGAATATCTGAGTATATTAAAATATATTTTAAAATTGAGCAAACAGTGATACTTGAAGTCTTCTGATTTCTTTCAATGAGCATTCAGGCAACAACTGAGAATTTATAAAATGTTTGCAATTTTGTCATGTTTCACCCACTTTGGCATGAAGTTTCAGACCAGGAAGTGCAGCATTCATTATTCATTATTCTTTTTCCTCCCTCACCTCCCCTTTGTGTCCACAAGCATCATGTGTTGCACTTGACCAATCATAATGAATAATGAATTACTGGCAAACATTCTAAAGCAAACAGTAAAAGCCGATAGGTCAAAAAATTATTTGTTCATCCTATTTGGTGAATACTTACAAATAATAAACCCATTCGTATGAATTAGGATCAGTTCATGATAAGTTTGCTAACTGGACTCAGGCTGCGGTTGAACAAAGCATTAAGCAAACGCTGAAGTCAACAGGATTTTCATTTGCTCTTACGATTACATAGTTGTAAAGTTAAGCAACTTGTTGATTCAGAGCCTGGCTTCTTAACGTCCCTGCTCACAACAAACAGCTCCATACATCTTAATGAGCATAATCTGCAGTGTTTAATCTTTGGAAGAATGGTACGATTAAAAACAATACAGAAAACAAAATAAGAGGAAAAACAAAAAAAAATCAAAAAAAA
This sequence comes from Tympanuchus pallidicinctus, assembly GCF_026119805.1. NCBI lineage: Eukaryota > Metazoa > Chordata > Aves > Galliformes > Phasianidae > Tympanuchus > Tympanuchus pallidicinctus. The sequence goes on from NW_026294802.1 coordinate 49,932,065, forward strand.
CCCCCATAACATTTCTATAGTTGTTTTTCATAGAACTCAAAGGCTTCCCACTCTGCTGCAGTGCTCAGACTCTCAGCGCTGACAACAGGGGTGGCCAAGATCACATTTCCTTCCCAGCGTGTTTGTGATGCTGGCTGAAACTCATGAAATGTCTCTTTGGACTGGTAAAACACAAATTTGAGCTTGTTTAGCCCTGGGGCGCTGGAGCCAAGTTTCTAGTATCAGTAATTCCTGGTTCTTCAGTTACACAGGCAGCTTGCTTTGGAAGAAAGCTGGGAAGCTCCGCTATGAGAAGTCAACACACGAACCCAGCAGTCCTGGGGGAGTTGGTGGTTCAGAGGAAATGCTCCAGGTGCTTTGTTCAGCAAGTCCAGTTTAGGATTTGATCTTAGGCCCCCAGAGTTTTCTGGCCCTTGAGAATGTGTAGAAACCAGAGTCTTGTAATGAACTTCTGTTTTGCAGTGTTTCCTAAGAGATATTTGGAGTTGTTTTGAAATTCTGAGAGCGTAGTTTTGAAAGGAAGGAGGGAAGGAAGGAAGGAATACAAACACTACTTTGGTTAAGGCATTTGAAACAGTCAGATGCTGCTTTTTTTTCCCAAATATTTGCTTTTTAAAGGGATGAATATTACCTATTTTAACAGAGAGAAGTTGGGAATAGCATTATTTATGAACTGATGTACCTGTTCTGTTATGATTCTGTTGCCGTGAGTACCGGTCTTATAATTATTAATCAATCTGTCAGAAATGGTTATGTCAGAAAAGACAGTGTGGATTCCACTGGTGATAGCCATCGCCTCACGTTTTGAACTCTGCTATCCAAATTTTAGAGGAAATATGCAACTCTCTGTAGCAAATATTATATTCATAAGCTATTTATTTATTGGAAGAATTTCACAGAAAGTTCTGTCTGCCTTCTGTGGATGACATGAACACGATATTCTTTAGTACCCAGGGAACCCAAATAGCTTTTCCTGACAACAGTTCAGAAGAAAATTCATGGTTTATTACATATTTTTTTTTCTCCAATAGGAATTCTTCTTTTAAAAAGCATTAATCTAAAACCTCTGGGAATATATATACACATATTGCCAACATAAACATATACACATGCAGTTTTTTCTCTGTGTGCCTTAAAGCCTTTCAGGGAACTAGGTAGAGTAGCCACGTCTAAACAAAACAGGAGAGTCCATTAGGATCAGAAGCCTGAGGTCTCTTTCTGAGCCAGAATCAGCCACTGTAGCCAGAGAGAAATCCGAAGAGAAATTCACGTTCTGATGAAAGTGTGATTAAACATAAACCATCACCAATGGGGAAAAAGAAAAGCAAAACAAATAAAACTCACAAAGACAAAAAATTCATTTGTTTTCTGTCTTTTTAAATACAGATCTTAGGTGGCACGGTAGAAAAGATGAGTGCATTCTTACAGGAGATGCAAGGTGAAGAATTACATCTGTTGTGAAAGGATGGCTTCAATTTGGTTACGATCCAGCAGGTTGCTGAGGATCCCACCGAAGCTGGAAGGACATTTTATGTACACTCATCATGAGAAGCCATATTTCCCACTGGGAGGCTGAGTTTATCTAGAAAATGTGATTCTGGAAGCCAACAGATGGCAGTCATAGAAGTCCTCTGCCAAAGCAGCAGTGCAAAGGCCATTGCCTCTGCCAGCTGGTAGCCAGGCATTTGATGCACATAGACCCAATAAACAGAGATTCCCACTTAGCCACTGGCTGAGTCTACAGTGTGTGAGATGTGTGCTTGACAATGAAGGAACACTTATCCAAAGTTCCTCATGAGCCACCAGCAAAGCTTCTACAGAGGGAACTTAAAAAGATGCTCAAGGAGGTCAGTGCAACTGGACCAAAGCTGTTTTTCACTCAAAGCAGCCATTTGTTTAATCCCAGGTTTTTCAATTAAATGTAATTTAGCTGAAGTTTTTGTGCAAGGTGGAATTTGTGGTCAGAAACCATTGCTAGATACCAGAAATTGTGAAGGCAGAATGCTACGAGAACTTCAAATTTATGCTGCAAAACAAGGCTTTTATTTGGGTGTTTGTACCAATACTCTTAAATGTCTGTTGACTATTGATGGCTGTTTCTACAGACTGTTAGTCCTTTCTCCAGAAAGAAATTGGCCTACAATGGCAACATCACAATTCCAGAACTGTGATCGCTTTGGGCACACCTATGTTCCTTCAGAGACCACTTTCTACTGCAACAGCACAAAGCAAATGTTACCCAAATTAACTCCTGAAAGGCCTTTTTTCTGGCAACAGCTCTGTGGCAGAGCCTTTGGAAAAGCATGGATTAATTGGCCGACGGAGTGATTACTTCATTATTTGAGTAGATAGAAATGATGCAACACTGACTGCTCCACTGTCTTAAGAAAGAAAGAGCAGGTCATAGCAAAATGTGATGTGAAGAATTGTGGCTATGAAATGCAAGCTCTCGGGACAAGAGAAGCCCTTACTATCTTTGTGCATCACGAAGCACAAAATGGAGCCCATTCTCAGTTGGGTCCTTTAGCTGCCACAATAAAATAATATTATTCAGACAGGGAGCTCGGAGCAGAACTGAATTTCTGTTATCTGCACTAATGGGGAAAAAGCACCTGAAAGTGCAGCAGTTCAGGTCCTGGCTATGGGTCTTAGCAGGCATTATTGCTCTGAGTCTCCCACATGGTGCCTATGGGGAGAAAGGGAACTCACTATGGCAGTCACTTCACTGAAAGGCTTTCCTGAAGGACGACTCGCATGAAAAAGATATGTGTATATAACTGTTCAAGCTGAACAGAAATAAGAGCTTGAATTAGGCTAATTACGGCAATAAATAAGGGAAAATTTCTTGCAGTGACTGCAGTAATTTATGAGACTCTTCCCCAGTTAAGCAAACAAAGGGTTAATGGAGTCAAAAAGGATCTGAAGAATTTAGGGCTTTGCCGGTGATGAGCAGCAGATAATAACTGGGAGAAGAACAGGACTGGGTCTCTAAACAACGGCCTTCGTGGGACAAAGAAAGCAAGGCAGGGTTTTGTCTCGAGATTCTTGTCAGGCTACCAATCGGTAGTACCTAAACAGGGCAATCACTAAAGAAAGAGAAATGTTTTCTAAATACTGCTAGCCATTGAGATAAGAGGTCTTCTGCAAGGATTAGAAAAAGATGAGGGATAATCCAGGAAAGCAATTGAGCTTGTTTCTCTCAAGCAGGCATTGAAGGGCTGTGGTTTTGGGGTGTAAAATTGCTCTCTGATTCATTTAGGAACGAAAGCTGTTCCGTCATTGGGGTATTTTGCCTATAAATAGGGAAGTTTGGTCTGTCAGTAAGTGTTCTGACATCTGTCAGAGCCGGCTCTGAGCTGTGCTCGGGAGCGTCACGGGAATGCAGATGCATTTTCCATTATCTTCTAATCTGGAAGTGAGCTGCATTTTCCTTCAACAAATGCAAGAAATATACATATATATATATATTTCAATATAAATGGAAGATATCTAACTCTGACTCCCGTCTACTTCAGTACAGAAGTGGTTAAACCATTGGAGTCAAAGGAAATAACCTTGTGAAGTAAATAGGCTCAGAATATAACCTGCTGTTAACGTGCTGGGGGTTGGGTTGTTCTGGAATGACATCAGTGTGCTAAAGAAAACAGTGCCAATTAAGTACTCTCAATCAATTTACATGCCCACAGCCTTACCTTTGACACATGCTTTCAGCAGTACCCTTGAGATGACTGTTTTCCCTCGTGATGGACAATTTCCAAGCATATTTATTCAGATATGACAAACTTGAATATGATGAGGAGGTGCTTACAAGCTGTGTGTGCTTGTAACTCTTTCCAGCCAACAAGTTTCAAGTTCTCTCTCTCTCTCTATCCTTTCATACAGTCACAATAAATGCAGTTCCTAGTGTGGCCATTACAATGCAAGTTTAAACCATGAGCTATGCAATGTGATAACGATGTGACTTTATTGCAAAATGAGAGACCCGAGAAGTTCACAACAACCCATCTGGATTTAGATTTCAGCACGCTGCTATCAGTAACACAATACTTCATCTGCACTAAATCATTTCAGCAGGAATGCAGCCTGGTAGATACCTACAGAGATTGTCATCATTTTGTTCTTACATGAGAATGTACCCTTTGTGATGCAAGAGTCAGCTTTAAGAAGACCTGAAATTAACCAGGCTGTTGCAGTAAGAGCTACAGGAGTGCTTATATTCTTTTGCTGCTCCTTGTGTCAGCACATAACATGGGCCCCTTACTTCTGTAGAGGAGAACAAGAGATATGGGAGGGAGAGGAAAAGCAAATGGAAACCGAAAGAAAGCCAAAGCCAGGTTGATGCTGAGAGGTCTCCACCTCTACCCTGTTCAGGACCCAGTTGTGCTGGCATAGATGGATAGATAAGGACAGGGAGGACAGAACCTCAGCACACCCATGTGATTACCCCCATGGGAAAATGTTGTGACCTTGTGGGGAAGAGAGCAAAATAGAGAGGATGTCCCACGCGAGGTGTAAAGCTGCAAGGCTCCCTCGTGCCATTCCTATTCCAAGCCCCTCAGGAAAGTCATTACCTCCAATTTAGTTTGGATGTCAGTAGGAAGGCTGTAATCATTTGCGTGGCAGAGGCAGGGCAGTGCAGGACGTCGGGGGGACCTGTCAGGGTGTCACTTCATCTCTTGCACACTTTGTTAGAGGCTGACAGCCAGCTTGCCATTACCATTGCAGGGCTAATTATCTCTGCATCGCAGGAACATGCCCCACTTGTCACCCACCCTTCCTCTCCCACTTGCCCTTCCGCTAGGGATCATTATAATGATTTTGCATGCACACACACGTGCAGGTGCTCAGCGGATGAAGCCTCAGCTATGGGTTCCTCAAACCTGTCACCACAGGCAGGACTACTACAGAGCAGAGGAGAAAAAGGTACTTTATAACATATTTTGGAAATCATGAGACATTAAATGCTTGCATTTCCCCTTGAGTTCAATTACACTGAACACATTTAAACCACTATAATGGGTAGTAAATCTCTGAAAAGCTACAGAATACAAGAGGGTTCACTGCCTACAAGCAAAGCAGGGTGAATGTAGTTCTTCTTCCCAGTGGGATTTGCCCAGCCTGTTTGAGGGGGGATACCACCAACCTTTGGATCCTGGTCTTCACTGTATACAGGATGCTAGAAGTTTGAAGCTCCTTAGCACCAACCACACACAGCTTCACCTCTTTAGCCACTGGCAGAGGTATTCAGGCAGTCAGGCTCTCCATTTTATGTCAAGACGATGGGCAGCTGTGTCTGAAGTCTGCCTCCCACCCACACTTGATATCTGCCCATCAGCTCTAGGAATCACCTGTGTTCTTGTGTGTAGGGAAGCTTTCCTTCTTCATGCCTTGCTTCCACAGTCCTCAGTACACTCAGCTGGTATCACCCTGATATGATCCACGATTGCTATGCAGTTCAAACTTTTCTCCAATTATTTGTAAACCCCCTGTATTCTGGAGGACATAACCAGACTTTCTTTTTCTTTACCTTATCCAACCATACCATCTTACTCTCTTTTTTTTCTCCTTCTCTCCTTTTATTTATTTTTTTTCCTTGCCACTTTTGTAAAACAACTTAAATGTCATCTTCCTGCAATTACCCACAGAAAAGAGAACTGAATAGGAACATTCCCACAGGGGTCCCTGTCTTAAATGAGGCTTTTGTTGTTGTAAATTGTTACTCAAAGCAGTACAAGCCTTTGGAATGCTCACAGGTTCTTGGTAACTCTATGCAGAGGGCTTTGAATTTAGAAAGCTTGTTTGGAATCTGCCAGCCTTCCTGTAGCTGTGAAAACTGAAAGATTATTTCACAGCAATAGCAGCAACCCCTTTTGCCTAATGCTGGCTACTGCCTCACCAGGCCTAGGTGACTTTGGGTGGTGCCCACCACTGTCTCATTGCTCATGCACGCCTGCTGGCCAGCAGTTCTCTCCTTGCATCTTCCTTGGGATGCTTAAATCTGGAAGAGAATGGCTTATGTTGGAAGGGACCATAAAAGTCATCCAAGAGCATGTGGTAGTTTGGCTTGAGAATTTTTCTTACTGCTTTTGAACCTCAACCAGCCTGGCTTAGGATGAATGTCTTGTGCCCCATTGCCATCCCCAAAGATACAATATTGATTAGAGATTAAAGCAAGATGTCTAAGTTGGATGGATGTTCTGCTTCAGACTTGGGGGCTACTTTGGGCAAAGGGCTGCACCAGTTCCTTCACATCTCAGCCTCTCCATCTGAAGTGTGAAGACAGTGAACAACCTTCCCAGAGCACCGTGATTGGTTTGACATAAAATGATGTAAACCTCCCTCCTGAAGACTGGGAGAAAGCTAAGCACTGGCTGAGATCCATAGTGAGTTGCCATCCTTGCCTGCAGCACCTGGACAGAAAATGTCATGGGTAGTCTAAGCCTTAGGAGTGAGTGCATGGCTGAGAAAAGGAGCTTCTTAATTCATTTCCCCCCACCTTCCTACAGGATTTAGGGCTGGGAAAGTAAATGCCAAAATTTGAGCAGGGTTTATGGAGAGAAACATCAGCAGCTGCACAAACCTGAGCTTTTGCACTACAGCATGAGCTCAGGATGCTCAGCCTGAAAAGCAGAGATCTACAGACTGTGTCACTCCACAGCAGGGACCAGAGAGTCGCCTGGGAGCTTGGGTGGCAAATTCTGCCTACTGCTACTGGGTCATAGTTATTTTTCTCTACTCCTGAGAAAGGAACTGGATGGGGGCATGGATGCAAAGCACTGATATGGCTAAAGCTGCAACACCAAATTAAGCTGCCAGACTGAAATTAAACTGTGTAATGAGGGTACCAGTTGCTTCTATGAGAGTCAGAGAGGTGAGACAGAAGAGACACATCCTGGCTCTGCCATGCCACACACACACACATTCCCCCCTTCTACTGCCTGCACCTCTCCCCAAACAAAACCTACTGCATCTTCCCGAATAGATCACAAAATCAGCATCCTTTGAAAAGGTGCTAAAAAAAGATATTAAACTTTAAATACCATTTCTTTCCATGCTGCTAAGCAGCTTATTTATCACAGCGTGAGCCCACCTCAAGAGCTGTGAGGACAGAAAGCTCTGCTGGTAATTACTGCAGGGAGCCAGCAGGCGTGAATGAGTCACCACAATGCCGGTGTGCAGCAGACAAGGTACGGGGAGATGGACAGATGGGGAACAAGGGCCAGTCAAGCATGGGGCCTTGGAACACTCTTAGGAAGAGATGTTGGTACATCTGCTTTGACCTTTGCTAGGAACTGGATAACCAAACTGCTGGAGCATTTTCAAAGGTCCAGGTCTTCAGTTCTAGGTCCTCTCCTTGGATCCTGACTTGCCAGAGGGATATGAAGCCTTCCTGGGGAAAAGGTCCTCAGCTAGCTTGATCTATGTATGCACCCAAGCTGTGCCCTTCAGAAATGGTGCTGAGTAAAGATACTCTTGGTTTGTTGCTGGCTGTCCTTCCTGCTAACAGACACATTGGCTTCATCAGCAAGCTCTATCGTCCCACCCTGTACGTTGGGAGGAATTGAGCCACTTTAGTCAAATGAGTGACATCAGGGTGAATCTAATGTGACAAGCTGAGCCTGCTGGGAAGGGCAGGCAGCTCAGCACCAAGAAACCTTGGCATCTCCTGCCCAGACATTAGAATATGTCCCCTCCTCCTGTGCAGTGCTGGAGTTGACAGCAGGGTCAGCCCATGCCTTGCAGCAGAAACAGCAGCTCTGGGAGAAATCTCTGCTTATATTCTGGGATATGACAGTAGGTGCCATCTTCCTCCTATCCTCCTCCTAAAGAATCAATGGCAGATGTCATCCATCCTTTTCTTTTCTGTAATTGGATGCTGTTCTTCGAGCAACTTACTACTGAAGTATTTTAGGGTGGCTTCACCATTGAAAAAAGCAATTCAGAGTCTGTTGATAGATGCTGCACAAACACATATAGCACTAAAATTTCTTGGACCAAGACACTTTGCAGAAGGGAGAACAGCCACAGCATGGAGGACTGAGTTGCCCACATTCACCTCCTGGCTTGGTGGCTGAGCTGGGAGCGGGACTCAGACCTTGATTCCTGTCCACCAGGTTTCTTGGATCTGGACCCAATCTGTTCTTCAAGATGGTGATTAAATGGGACACCAGCCCTAAGCAGTGTCTGATTTAGCCTCGCATCTGGTGGGCTTAGTCACCAGCATGCAACCTCATCTCCATAAGAACAGTGCCTGTTACCTGTGCTCTGACACATCAAATGTGGCCTCAAAATAGCACTGGGTTTCTGAGTGAACTCCTCTGGGATTTCTCCAGATCTGTCTTTCCTGCCAATCACACCTAACTGTTGTCGTGGTGTTCTCTGATGGATGAAAACTTCACGGTCTTTCATCTCCCCTTACGTGCGGCTCCTCTCCTTCCCAACATGGCACAGCCTTCTGCAGGACCTGCTAGTGTCTTTGTGGCTGCTCCCAGGAGCTGGTCTTTAGGACAGAAGCAGTCTTTGGCAGCCAATCCAGCAGTAGCAGATGGAAATATGAAGAACAGGAAGAAAGCTACAAATGGCCAAACAAGAAAAACCTGTCACGTTCTGGGCTTGCACATCATGAACCCTTTCAAGCTGTGAGATAGCACTGACTTCTAAAAAGAGCTATATTAGGCAACATCTCGTGGAGTTTGGCCCTCTTCATACTGGCCTTCACTTGCTTGTGGAGATGACAATTTCTCCAATAGCAGCTTCTTCACTGCTCATGTGGTTCCCTCCAGCAATGGGCTGACACAGCATTGCATAGAGCATCACAGTGAGCAGCAGGGAAAGTCTCAGAGGCCTTCTGTATGCCCCCCTTCCTGATTCAAAGTAGTTTTCCAGTATTTAAATAGTCTGAGGTTCACGGTTTTTCCCCTCTCTTTTTGCAAAACCATGACCTTCAGGAGGTTCAGGCAAGTGCAGAGCCATGTGGCTGCTCAGCTGGGTTTGATAATGGCTGTCCCACTTCCAGCAGAGAGGCCTGAGGGGAAGATGGGTTTGACTCCAGAAGGGAAACAGCTATTTCCATGGACAGTTATCAAGATGGTGGCTCAGTGCCATCTATTCAACCTGAGGTTCTGCCCGGAAACTTCCAGCAACCCCAGCAGGAACAACTTGGGTCTGGCAGTGCCAGTAATGAGCTCCAGCTGGCATTTTGGACAGTAGCTCAGTGATGCTATGAACAGTCCCAGGAGCTGCTTGGGCCTGGATGACAGCATGAATGTCTTGCATGAGGAGAAAAAGGGTTAGAAGGGTATGAGTGTGTCACCAACCAGCCTTGGAACTGCTCTGCAGCAGCAGTGAGATACCCCTGAATCAAGGGGGTGCAAGAAAACTGCCCCCCAAAAGGTCAGGGTACCAAATTTAAACCCCCTCGTGGCCTTCAGAGCTCCTATGGGATTAAAGATGATCTCTCCGAGCATCCTATATCCATCTCCCTAGACCATCTCCCTTCCCTACTACTGGTTGTGATGGGCCGGGGCAGAAGAGTGAGACAATTCCATGTTCTGTGCTCTGCAGTGCTTCTAGCTAACCAGCACATACTGGCAGCCAAAGATTGTATAGAAGAGAGAAGCATTCATTTTTCAGAGGGAAAAGACAGCTGTGGAAGCTGCATGGGCTGGAGAGAAGGGGGGATTTTCCCCTCTGGTGCCCTGCAGCAAGAGCTGACGCTGCATTTTTCCCATGCGGCCACCGGAGGGCAGCCCGAGGGAGGAAGCCGACCCCACAGGTCCCCAAAAACGGGGACGAAGGGTGCAGGTGGAAGCACAAAGAGAGGAGGCTGAGGATCAGCAGTGAGGTGCAGCTCAGAGGGGAGCAGGCAGCAGGGGAGCTGCTGTAGCTGCTGGAGGAAGTTTAACGGAGAGCTAGAGGCGTGCAGGCTGAAATAGTTCATCTCTGTTACGGAGAGGAATTTTTATGTCTGTGCAATGAGGAAAGCAATTAGAGGCATGATTCAATCAGTGTGCTTTAGTGGGAGTGATAAGGGGCCTGGATGTGGCATCATAAGGAGCTGCCAGACCACAGTGATGGTGTCCAAAATGGTAAAGCCACATCCGAAATGAGGCCTCTCAGAGGGATGTTTGTAGCCTCCAGCCAGGTCAGGGCTGAAGTTGTGACAGGGCAAATCTAGCTACTGCTGGCACATGCTGGGTTCAGACATAAATCAGGTGGATGTGGCAGATCCCTCAGGACAGCAGGGTAAATTCTTCCCTTTGAAGCTGGCAGGGCCAAGGGATGTCATGTTAGTGACCGCAGGGCCTGCCTTCCTTTGCTTGAAAATGGCTTTGATAAAAGCATCTCGGCCAAAATACTCATCTGTGGTTCATGATCGTAACTGCTTCTGCACTCAGCATCGCTGCAGTGCCCAGGGGCAGCCACCAGGATGGCTTCACCCCAAAGAATTTATAATTGAATGCTTTGGATTGACCTCTTGGGTTGTGTTCACTCCCTGAAGGAACCCTCGGCATTTCTCTCTTCTTCTGAAATATGGAGGGTGGTGTGGCAGGAACAGTGGTTTGGAGACATCAGAGACATGGATTCTGAGCAAGGCATAATATAGTCCCAAGCTGCTTGCTTTCTATGCAGATTTCAGTGCTGTATTATTCCGAGGGGAAAGGCAGTGAGGTCTCTGCTGAACTGATTTTCCTTGCTTTGATTCCTTCTGCAATTTCACTTCTTCCTCCCATTGCCTGTCAAAAATCCCAATGGTTTAGGTGCAAACTGCTCACTTCTTCCATGCAGCAGAAACTGCATTTCAATGGTAGGTGAAATTATGCTTTGCACAGATCATCTACAAAGTGCTTAAGGTCCCAGCAGAAGGAGAGGTGCTGCATGAAAATAAAATACTAAGGCACCATAGGAAAAAAAAAAAAAAAAGAACTTTGCCATTTGGACAGACATCAACATGATCTTTCCTTTCCCTGGGAGATGCCACCAAGTCCCAGCTCGGTGGCAAGAAAGTGAGTGCTGTATCTCTGGCAGCATTCATAACCAAAGAACATTTACGTGCTGCGAAGTCACGTTAGCCAGAAAGTATAAGAGTGCCCAGGGAAAGAGGACTGAAAGAGAGAACGTAATAAGGAAAATGATTTAAAACTCCTAATCTGGAGTTGAAGCCTCTAAGAAATGCCAATTCCATAAGCAAGGGCTCATATTTTGTTCTGTTTCCAACAAGAATTTCTCAAGTGGCCATGCGCATCTTACCATCACTAAAATGGGCATCATCTCACTACTTTCAGGAGCCTGTAGAAAATAAAATACTTTGCAAATCACGATGGTCTCACATGCTACAACAATGTGTACTACGTAAATACCTAAAATAGATCCATTCCTGTCAGCAAATACCCAGACATTCTGAAATCATTCTCATCAGCTCAATTTCCAAAGATAGATGGTTTCAGACTAGTCTCATTTCTCCAAGGAAATGATTATTTTTTTGAGAGAGGGAGAGACAAAGGAACACTATTGTGTTTAACCAATCTTGATTTGGGTGTAATATTTCAACTAAGCCATGTTAGTTCCATTAGTTTCGCTGAGAATTAAAGTCTTGTAAACTAGTCTCTGCTAGTGCTTTAAGGTCAGATAAGAAACAATGAAGCTGGAAGAGGAGTGGATTTTGGAAGATTTATTCATGAATGACCTTGGATTGCAATTTTTCAACTGTGATCAAGCATTTGCTGATTGGGAGCTGGGAGGGAAGGTTTCAGAGAAGCAGGCAGGTATTGCACAGAGGAGGATTGGGTTGATCTCAATAGCCAGGGTAAGGGCCTGGCGTGTGATACCGTAATTCACAGGTACATGTGTTGAGGCTGGGAACACATCCTCTGCAAATGTCACAAGAGGAGAAACATCAGGGTGTACAAGCTGATCAAAGGTGGACTGTGAATCACCAATGAGTTTTGTCCATGAAAATGTCAAATGATATCCTAGGATGTACAAAGCAAAGAATTCCCCATAGAGATGGGGAGATATTAATGCCATTATGCAAAGACCTAATGTCCTTTTATCAGGACTATGGCATGACAGCTTTGATCACCCAGGGTCAGAAGAGATAAATTCAGTGTGGATGGATGCAAAGACCATTTGAAAGGTTCTTCCTTCCTTCCCTTGCTTTGAGAAATGTGAGCAGAAGAGTTTAGTTTGGGATACTGTGGTTGAGAGGAGGTGAACCTTCAATCTAGGGCAAAGGACATAAAACCTTGGGGAACAGCATGAGGTTGAAAACAGAGAAAAGAAGCAGCATGAAATCCAGTGGGTGTGCACAGACCTGGTAAAGTAAGGTGCTGATATCCAGACCAGTGGGACTAAAAGCAGCAAGCAATTTTGGAACATCTTCAGCAGCCTTTCGGTGGTACAGTGTGGTTAAGGGGCAGTAGAAGAAGGGATTGGGTAGTTTTCGGGACCCTGACAGTGCTTCCTCCACTAAGTTTGCTTTGAGAGCCATAGTTTTGTTGGGCTTATGGCAAAATGTACAGTGCTAAGTATGGAGGTACTCCCTTCTCCCTTCTCCCTTCTCCCTTCTCCCTTCTCCCTTCTCCCTTCTCCCTTCTCCCTTCTCCCTTCTCCCGCCCTTTGGTCTAAAGCATATATTTCTGCTTTTCCACTTACTCTAAGCACAGGAATCTTTCCCAGTCCATCCTCCAAGACAACCAAGGTCTCTCATCCAGATGCGTGTTCTCCTATGTTCCCTCTGAGCAAAGGAAGAACATTGCTGCTGCAGACCCTGCCAGCCCTCAGCAGCCCCAGGAACTGAAGCAACTCTGAACATTCCTGAACATCCCTTATTTTTCAGCAAGTTGGGCAAGGCCAGTCTCCTCTGGCATCTGTGTGTCCAAATAAGCAACCTTTCTATAAATCCTTCCATAAACATGTAATCTGTACTGCATCAAAGTCTTCTTTGGTATAATACCTAAAAGAGGCTTTCACATGAGAAAAATATAGGCCAGTCTCTTGATGTTTGGTGCTGCATGGTTAGTCAACTCAATCTCACTAATGTCCAATAAGTAAAGGATATTTTTGACAAGTCCTGACTAGGCTGAGATACACAGAAAAGTAATAAAACATAGTTCAAAAAGAGATCTGTTATATTTTCAAATCACAGTAAATCTGAACATAAGCCATGCACAATACCAAGCAGCTGTTTCCTCCACGCCATACAAATGCAGGAAAGCTTCATCTCCTTCCAAGTAAGCCCTAGATAGACTGTACCAGAGAGGTGCTGGGAAAAATCTCTCTCTGTTCAGTGTTTTGGAAAGGAATAATGAAAAGAGGCTGTGCAGTTCGTGGCTTGGAAAAATGAGAGGTCTGCAAGGCAGGGTTTTAACTCCCAGAAAAAAGAGCTCAGACCCTCTGCCCTTTCCTGGACAAAGACATCAGTAACAAGGTGGCACATGGCTCCCAAGCCAAAGGCAACCTCTAATTAAGGGGAATTATTTGTCCACTGCTTGGAAGGGGAGGAATTGGGCAGAGGGTGAGGATAATTTTCCTGGGGGCTGGTAGGACTCCAAGTGGGGATTTCATCTCGGGCTTCCACACCGTCGGAGCAGAGTGGGTGCATATTGCTTTTTCACTGCTGATTCAGCAACCTCAGCCCTGCCAAGCATTCATGCTTTCAAGCCATTTACATCCAAAAGCAATTGGAGAAATCGCTTGACAAGCTTCATCCCAAGATGTTGGCAGATACCCAAGACCAACTTTGTTACTCAAAGATTATGTTTACAGTGAAATGATTTAGGGATTGAAGGATTATCCAACGTGGGCCCACAGCCCAACACCTACAGAAGTACCAAATACCTAATGATTCCTGACTGCAGGAATCAATCTCCAGGAGCTGAGATTCTTTTTCTTTTTAATATTTTTTTTCCAGGATAAAGCAAAACTGTTCTGTTCACATAGTGCTGTCTACAAATCATTAATAAAGGCAATTGTCTGATTTACATTTGGCATTACGGAGGTCAGAACAATAAAACATGGCTTTATTTTTCAGCTAACACACACTCTCTGCCATCCTTTATAGAGGCTGTCAAAAGCCAGTGCACAAAGGGGAAGCAAGGTGGGATACAGCATGGAGCTGAGTGGGGGGGCTGGTAATTATTTGTGTAGGGGGGTATTGCAGTAGAAATGGGGGTGATTTTGGATCGTTTGAAAGGTTGATGACAAAAAGCACAGCACTCGGGTTTGTTGAGAGATGACCACGGAGTTATTCCCATTAAGGAGCAGGTTCTTTGCTTGGCTTTTTGAGGTTGTTTTTGCTGGTGGCCCTATGGTTCCTTTTGCTGTAGTTCCTTGCCACTAGGAACCCCAGCCCTGTTCGGGAGATTTGCTTCTGGTAGCTTTAGGTGAAAGTAATTAGACTCTAGTAATCAGAGAATTTCTTAATAAAAAATGTTTAGCAACACATTTTGTGATAGCACAGAGCACTTGGGCTTTGGGATGTTGTTTGCTTCTGTATGCTCAAGGCAAGCACATTTCTGTTGCATCTGGTTAAATGGCAGCACCCATTTCCAAACATACCACAAGCAGGGCATTCCTTCCAAGGATGTGGAGGTCCGACCTTAAATTCATTTACTGGACCAGGAGGTGTTAGGGACAGAGGCTGGCACTTAATGAAGGTCCAAATCCTACAAGCTGTCAGTTGCAATGCAAGAAACATCTCATACAGTCTGTTTGCATTATTAGACAGTGCCATCAGTGGCCAGTGTTGGATCTTGAGCTATTTCCTCATTCTACTCGTTCCTCTTCCCCATTCAACTCACAGTTAATAAATTATTGTATCACTCATGTGCCTCATGTATTTTTCCTAAATACCACACTGAGCATTGCTTTTTCTGCATACAAATGCTTTCCCCATCCAGAAAATAAACAAATAAATAAACAACAAAACAACCCAGAAAACGGTTTGGAAACTAAACACACAAAAATTGATAATTTAAAAAAAAGCATTTGTGCTGCAAAAAAAAAACAATCCTTTACCTTCTTTGTATCACTCTGAACAAAATCCTGGTTAAATGCCAGACAGCAGGTCACAGCCATTTTCTTAAACTCTAGGGGCATCACATTTTCCTGTCCATCCCACAGCCTTTCAGGCTGCTTCCCTTAATGATGATATTGATTTTGATTTTAGTTTCATCTAGTTTTAGTCTGTCCCAGTGATGGACTCCCACCGCTCCCAACAGGAGATTATTCTGTGCTCTGGCAGACCTCACTGATAGGAATCTTTCCCTGACATCCAACTTCAGTTTTCTTTTCTGTTTTGTTTAAACTTTTAATGCTTTGATTGGAGGGAGTACTTAAAGGCAGGAGTTCGGGGTTAGGGAGAGAGGGAAGGGAAGGGAAGGGGAAGCCAGATGAGATAAATTGCCAACCAACTACAGAAATGTGCAAAAGTTTCCTCCTGAGGCCTGACTTTCTCTTGCAGCCATAGGTTCTATAGGAAATAGATTTGCCCAGAATCCTTTGTAAGGAAAAGAAAGAAAAAGAATCATTATTTAGAGGAGCATGAGCCCAACGGGAGATATATCAAATACTTCCCAAATTGGATAAAGGACTGTCATTAAGGCATGATCTTCAGGTTAGATTTATATGCATGTTTTACAGAGAATTTTAGAATCACCTGGAATTGATTCCCATTATCTATGTGGATTGTTTTGCTATGGCAGCCTCTCGTATTCCTGTTCTGCTGGAAATGCCACATCAGTCAGATGAGAGCATCCAAGCCACTATCCTGTCTCTAGAAGTCATTAATAATAGATGCCAGGGAAGAGCACAGGAACTATCACTGCTCCCCATGGACCATCCTAAGCAATTCTTCTTTCTCTTTTTCATGCATGCATTTTCCCAGACTGGGAGCCTTTGTAATCCTCTTTTGTACTTGTGATTAGTCTGGGTTAGGATCAGTCATGGGCATATTGGAAGACTGGGAGATGAATGGTTCAGAAATCTTCTATATTCTTCTCTATGCTGCCTGGAGTTGCAGTCTTTGAGCCCAAGGAGATATAGCATGAGTTATTTCATGAGCCCAGGCAGTTACAAACTGCCATCAAGAGAAGTCAGACGTAAAGATCTCCATGCAGTAATCAAATGAACTACAAACTACTGAAAAATCCATGAAGAAAATTCCTGGGGAGGAGCAAAGAAAGTGCAAGATGTGTAAGGAGCAGAGGAGAAAAAGCAAAGTAAAGTTGGGCAGGAGGAAATCTGTGACAGTCCTTAAAACTGAGCTTGAAATCCACCAAGGACAGAAGTCACATACGTTTTAAAGGCCAAAGGAGGCCATTAGGATGATTGCATCCTGGCTTGCTGCAAAACACAAACTGCAGGAGCTCATCTGGCAGTTCTCTCATCAAGCCCAAGAACTCGTGATTTTAATTCCAAAATACAACCTTTAGAGATGTTAGTCAGCTTCACAAAAGAGGCTGACTCACTTTACCTCTTAGGAACCTGCTCTGATGACTAATTGCTCTTATTGTTAAAAATGAGCCTCTAATTTGTGACATCAACACTGACAACCTCAAATTCCAGCCGCCTCATCTTGGTCTTTTACCTGCCAGAAGGAACTGAAAAAGTGGGTGTGTGCAAGAGAAAGAGATGCTATGTCTTGACATAACATTTTTTCCCATGTAAACTGCAGACTGAAGGAGAGGCAAAGCAGTGCAACAGTAAAAAACAACAAAAAAAGCATATATTCAACCTAATGACTGTGATAAGCATGGTGCTGAGCAGTGCTAGCAGAGAATGGAAGAGGTTTACATTATCAAATAGGGATTTCATGAACCTTTTGTTCTTTTGAGGAGATGAGACATATAAACCAATCTCTACCTTGCTTTTTTCTAGAAACAGGGTCTGGAAGGAGCCAACCTGATGTGAAACAGACACGGAGGTGCAGAAAAAGCATAAGCAAGGAAGTATTTTTTTGCAAGAGCAGCAGCAAAACTGAGGGAAAGTGGCAGAAATAAATGGATTCTGGTGCAATACATGGAGCGTGTCGGGGTGAAGAGGCAGATCCAACATGGCAGCCAAACAGAAGCTGTGGACTGGGGAAATGCCTGCAAGAGCAGGCAAGGAGACAGAAAAGACTAGGTGTGCATCATACGGTGTCTTCTAATTATTCTACACTAATAGATCTAAGTCCCAGCAGCTTCACTTGAAAGCCACAGACTTCAATGACGCTTTGCTCAACAGCCATAGAGAAATATGATTCCAGCAAACGTGGTTTTTTGCAATAATTTACAAGAAAAATTCTAATTTAAAAAGCAGAATTTCACCAAGACATCCCAAAGCAAGATTTTTTTGTCCCTTCTGAGCAGTTCATTATTCAGCTGTATAAAAATACTGCTACTAATGAGAGACAAATTGAGAAACATATATTCTGATTTTTGTGTGATGAATTCTGAGGTCACAAAGAGTCTGTTAAAGACACAGAGAAGGAATGAGAATTGTAATAGGGGAGTTCTGGCCATACAGATGTTAAATCTGCATAATTCAACCAACTGATCTCCTTGCCAAATGTTTCGATGGTCAGCTGTAGCTGTGCTCCTTCTAAAAACCCTTTCATAAGACCCAGCATCTAATTTTGGTGTCCTGTATGTATCAACTGCCATAACATCAGAACTCATCGTAGACTGTTGGGAACTGAAGTTTGTGCCCTGGGTCACTGAAAGGTAATTTCCTTTAGCTCCGCAATAAACTCTCAGTATTGACCTAAGACCTCCAATGTTACGAGCTGTTACGAGCAGCATCCATAAAAATAAAATGTGGATACAAAATATCTGAATTTAAGTAGATTTGCTAGAATTTTATTAATTTATAGAAGTTGAAGGTTATGCCATATGTCACTAGAAAGTAATTTTCTCTGGGTGTGCAATAAGGTCTTAGATTTGATTTATGACCTAAATATTGCAAGATATTAATACATCTCTACGCCAGATGGTAATGTACATGTGAGGAAATGTACCTTTCCTATTCTGAAATTGCAAGATTTTTCTCTAATTTGCTAGGATAAACTCAATCAATGGCATTCATTAATTTTTGAAAGCTCGATACTTACGTGGAATGTCTCTATCTCTCAAACAGATAGATGTGTTATTCCTGTGTGAAATATATTCAAATTTTCTTCCAAAAACTGAGAGATTATATACGTGGTATCTTCTGTATATCTGCTAGAGTTGTCCAGACTCGGCATGCTTCTTGAAACAGACAATGTTTTGGACTCCTGGGATCCAATTTAGATACAGTTGGGGATTACAGCTGCAAATAAACAAGGGGGAAGTGTACGTTCAGAATCGAGTTACAGAAGCTAACAAACACATCAGGCAGGTTGGAAGCAAGGGCTCTTTTTACAACTCCATGGCAAAAATTCATGAGAAAGATGAAGAGCTATTTTAAAATTTACCAACAGGGTTTTGTAGAATGCGAAGCTATCCCAAACTTTGTTTTCTAGGGACAAGAGCTAGCTCACTATTTCCTGCTGCTTGCTTATAACTGCACTACAGCCGGTGATTTCATGGGGAGATGTTAATATCTTATTTATATACTAGGTAAACAATGTGTGCTTCTCTCCATCCAGAACAAAAGCTATGCACCAGAAATTCTCATATTCCCTGGCTATCAGTGCATAAAATCAATCTTGATGCCAGTTCCTTTCGGAACTACAAGTACAGCCTAAATAATAAGGGTTTGTTTCAAATAAGAGCTTCCATCCCTTAGGGAACCTCAGTCTTTGAACAAGCAGTTTGATCTTGATTCGGGAGATGTTAGAATGACAGTCACCTGACCCAAGGGAGCACCTCAGTGTGTGCTGGGAATTGAAGTCCAGCTGGGGAATGCAAAGCGTGGGGAAGAACAGAGGCAGAGCACAGCTGAGCTGATCCGAGATCGTCTTGCATTAAAATCCACTTTAATGTTGTTCCAGTACAAAACACAGTGATTTTGATTTTGCAGGTAGACGCTTTCATTTCAAATTCATTTCTGGTTTGCTCAGTGGCGTGAGCTCATCTTAAATGTGACTTTAGCACAAATGGAAAATGTGGTGGAGGTGTGTTTCAATGAGAGAAATGATATCATTTCTGAGCCTAAGTAGGCATTATTCATATGCATAGTACCGTGTGTTTAGAGTTTTGCTTCATAGTTTACTCATGCCATTGGGTCACTTTGCTGCTGTTAGCATGGAACCAGAGTCAGATCCACACTCCCAGTTCCTTGGCAGCCACTCTTGTTTCCAGGACTGGGCTTTCAGCAAGTCTGATGCTCGCCTTGGCGGCTTTTGTTGTGTTTTTTTTTTTCCTACACCCTCGTGGGGAGCCGTTCAAAGGACCCTCAGGCTGTGGGAGCTCAGGGAATGCTTTACACAAATTCCGTTTACATTGAAAGACTGGACCAAAGGCTTTAAGTGCTCTGTGATTGCCTGCCGGGAAGCTGATGGACGTGTGAACAGCAGGGGTCCCATCAAATGTCGGTGGAGATGGGTTATTATTTCCCCGACCCTTCCCTGCCATCCCAGACCTGTTATTTCAGGGCAGAGCAGTGAGCAGAGGAAACAGAGCCTGACTCCCTGGCTTGGTTAGCATTTCAGATGCAAGACACCAGGTGGCTGGAGTGATGAGAGGCTGTCACAGGCTGAAATGTTTGCTGCCTCGAATGAGAAATAACGCTCCAAGAAAGCTTCTTCCTTACAAAGGTCCTGCACAGAACTGGGATGGAGGGCAGCTCCGGATTCAGTCCGCAGTGACAACCTGCTATAGGCAAAGGCACACAAGGCCAGGCAGCACAGGACAAGACATTGTGGTTACTGCAGCATCCAGGTAAAGCATTAGCAGGAAAAGTGAGTGACTGATGTCTGATTTGTCCTGAGCACATGTCGAATGAACAAGCTCCCTCCTGCAAATTGTTTTCTCCCTGCCTCAACAAGGAGATGCCTGCTATTCTGGTGAAGTGACAGATGCTGTTACCAGTTATATGATTAGGCAAGAACACTCTCATTTTTAGGAATATGGGATGATATGTTCTAGTATCCAAGGGTAATTTCTTACTATTTATTCTCACTTGCCCCTGACACATCCCCTCCTATCTATTTCTAGATTTTCCCTGTTGGGTAGCAGAATAAAGACTGTATTCTTTCTAAGAAACCATAAATGGGAAATAACATTATTTCTTCAAAAATACACACAAATACAGGGATACTTATGCATGCTCTAGCAGCATCCCAGAGCCATTCATGAGGACTGGAGCATCACTGTTTTGAATGTTATAGAAGCACAATTGTGGCCATGAAGTGAAGGCAAATGAGAATCCAATTTCACAGAAATTTAAAGTAGTATTTTTCCACTTAGGAAAAGTGACACACAATTATCTTGTGTTGTTTCCGTGTCACTACTCATCTTAAGCTGGGACTGAGTTGTATATATATGCTAGGTGCTGTACATAAAGCATGAAAATCAGTTTCAAAGAGCTTTCTATGTAGATGAAAGGTAAGAAATGCATGAGACAGATGGGAATGTAGGGAAGTAACGAGATGAAGTGGGTCAGAGTGAGAGACCAGTGCCAGCAGAGTAATTGTCGTGGTTTTTGCAGACATCATGATGATGAGTTTGATTTAAGAAAGGATTTGGGGGAGGATGACAAGATAACATTGCAGATGTCAAAGAGAGCATGAGGAGCAGCATGAGATGAACACAAGGATAGCGCGTTTGAAGATGGAAGCAGTGGGCGAGGGAAGACTGGCACTGGGGGCCAATTGGAGGTGAGAACGAACAGTCCCAGGCTGAGTGACAGATGAAGGAGAGGTGGGTGAAGATGGACTGTGAAAGCAAGTATGTGCAACATATGTTTGAAGTGATAGAGAAGAGGTGCCACTGGAGGGGAGTGTATGGAGGGATGACATGCTGACAGCAGTGAGATGGGGAAGGGATCTCTGCTTCCGTACCCTGGCAAGATGTGAGAGTGGTGCCAGGCTGTGTTTATTAATCCCAGAGGAAAGGCCATTTCCTGCAGTCATTATGAGATGTGAAGTGAGAAGCTGGACAAAAGCATTGGCTTCGAGGCAGGGGAGGAAAGGTCATGTCTATTTAGAGATGTTATGAGGGAAAAGGCTTCTAGAGGCATAGCCTGGATGTGAGGCTTCAAACTGTGATCTGGGCTGATGCCCAGGCTGCAGGGCTGAGAGACAGCCAGCACAGGGCTATGCATGCTGCTGGAGCTAAAGAGCAGCAGGGAAGCACTGGGGTGAAAAGGAAGGCCTACGCACTATATGTTATGACCCCAACATAATGGTTAGAAAGCCCCAAGGTGATGTCAAAGATTTCCTGGTAAAATAGGAGAAACAGGGAAGCCACTGTTCTCCTGAAGTAGTGCAGGTGGTGTTTATCAAGTGTAGGAATGACAGCTTGACGTCTTAGTAGAAATTGCATGGCACTGATTTGTCTTTGGATAATTGTTCATCTTGTGTTGTGAGCTTCTTGTTGGCTATTCCCCAGGACTCCTCAGACTGGCTTTGGCATCCCTCATCTAAGCTGTGATCATTTTCATATTTCACATGTCTTGGCTTTCACGTTGGCACATACAGGGATTTCTTCTGTGAGTGGTGGGTACACCTCAAGCAGGGATACCCTAGCAGTATTGCTAAGAGATGGGATTTTGCCCCAGATCCTCATGCCAACCCAGCCCTCACTGGGGCCACGGGAACAGGTTTCCCTCTCTTCAGATGCTGATAGCTGTCACACCACTGCTTGACAAACTGCTTTTTATTTCACTGGTTTTCATTATTCAGTATTCACCTGTAATAGGAACATGCTTATTTAAGGATTTTCTTACAGGCAGGGGAAGGTATTTCTGTAGTGTAGGGTATAACATTGCAAGAGTGGGACACTTGGATTCCCTTCTAGTCTGGGATACAAATCCTACCAGCAAACTTTTCCCAAAGGAGTGGCCCTTCCAAGCACACCCTACAGTTGGACCTATCAGATCCTTCCCAACCACATTTCTTAGCCCAGATGGTTGTAGCCACAGCTTTTATCCTTCCACCCCACCTTCCAGAGCCTCCAGCGAGTAACAGCGAGCCAGAACTTAGAAGCAGTTTCTCTTGACAATGAAAATCATATTTGGTTTTGAAAACAATCCTTGTGCTTGGAGAAGAAAGCTGAAATAAAAACTCTGTGCCCATAATGTCTTTCTTTTGCGTTTACTTTGTCTCGGTGTTATCTGCTCTCCTGGGGAACCTGCTTTCTGCAGCCCCTCTGGCTTCATGTCAGCCTCTTGACAGCTTTGTCCTCTTCTTCTTTGTGGGTCCAGTCCTTTAACAGATCAGTGTCTTTTGATCTCTCTCCTCTCAGCATTGTCAAAACAGTCCTGTCAAAACAGCCCTGTCACTGGGATTGGGAATGAGGAGTCTTTCACAGCTATAAACCTCCCTGTTATGTTTAAGAACGTACATCTTATCTGGGCCAGTCTTTTTTAGCTCCTGTCTTTTTCTCTCAACTCCTTTTGAGTGAGAAAAGAATTCCAGCGGGGTGACTTTACACAGGTGCACTGAGGGGTATGTGGCATTAATGAGTCATATTGCAAAATATTTCCATACTTTCCCAAAATTCTATCACTGCAGTGCCTGATCACTGCACACCACCGAGGCATGGCAAGGAAGTGTGAAATTAAGGCATATGGAGACATGGAATTGTTGTTAAAAGTCAGATGAGATGGCTGTAAGACTTGGGATGGTGGGTTTTGTTGGTCCTGGATTCGTGTTCCAGCAGTCTTAGAGGAACTTACATAATGCTTGTACTAAAAGCCTCTGATTTTCATGTCAGTAAGCCACCACTATCCAAATATAATGATTTGCTTTTATGCAAAGGGCATGTAGAGAAAGTGTAAAAGGAAGAAGAGGTTAAAGATCTCCGGTTTAGTGGGCAGGTTTTTGGAGGAGAGCTTTGGGGATTTAGCCTCTCATCTACAGTATTCCACTTCTACTAAAACCCACGAGAAATAGGAGAACTAATTTCCTCTCTGTTTCCATTATAAGGAGCACATTTTTCCAATGTAACCCCTGGAAAAGGTATCATCAATCACTGCTCTTTTAATCTGGGAGTTGTGACTTCCAAGAGTTTGATGAATCGGTCCAGAAGTTACTGTGGTTTGTGACCTTCCTTTCTGGACAGATGGAAGGAGAGATTCTGATTTTCTTATACTTTATACTCTTTTGACTTTGATTAGGAGTCACAGTGTAGAGAAGATTTAGAAAAAAACTTGTCTGAATGTTGGCATGGAGGAGAAGAGTTCATGGCTGAAAATTGTAGCAGTAAAAAATAGAAACAAAACAGGAGAAAAACTAATTTTGGGTGTCATTTGTCCCACCAAGAAAAATCTCTGTGATGCTTTATTTGTGACTTACTGGTAATTGTCAGGAAAGAGCTTTAAAAAATATATTAAACCATTAAGTGAGGAATGCTATATAAAACTCAGTTTGCCATCTGGAAGCAGAGATGTCCAATATTTTAATAACTGATGCTAATGAACAATGAGGCTGGCTTTGCAGAGCTGCTCTTTCTGGTGTGTGAGCAGCAGAGACCCAGCAGTCATGGACAATAAAAGAAAAACTTGTGTGTTGTCATTCTAACATGGATTACAGAGCCCTCAGGTATAGCTGAGCAGCTGCTTTATTTTGAGAGTAATAGGAGGAATTAGTAAGGGCAAAATCTTCCACCATCCCAGGCTTTAGAGGTGGTGTCTTTGGTGGGAGAAGATGCCTCTGACCTGTGATAGCTATGTTGTGCAAGAGTGATGCTGTTGTAATTCTTCTGGCTTGAATAAATCATGCCAGTAAAATCAGTGCTTCTTTGATCAGAACAACTCACTGTCCTGCATGGCTGAAAGTAGACAATCACCAGCCCTCCCATTTGAAACAGAATAGGCATTTGTAAATCAGGCTGGCTGACCTTAAATTCATTTACCCAACAGTGATGTGGTCAGAAGAAACTTGGTAGGTTTTGAACAGCCTATGGGCCTCCAAACAATGGGTGGAAAGGATGCAAGGAGGAGAAGAAAATGGCGTCTTTGTCTTCTGCTGTATGAAGGACCCTTGGGTCTGGCTGCCCTGGAGCACATCTGTCCCATGTGTTGCTAAAACAGAGGTGGCAGGAAAGGGTTGGGACTGGGATGGCTGGGTCTCTTGGCAAAAGCCTAAAGTAGACCTGAAAGAATTGCATTTGGGATGTCTGATGGAAGCTATCTTTCCTGCCTGCTTCTTCTGCTCACTGCAGATGCAAAGTAATATTTTACCTGAGCCCCAGTGCCGTCCTCACTTAGGGACACCTCAGTCCAAACATCAGGGACTCTGCTTAACTGTTTTTCTAGACAATGCCATGTGTTTGTATCTGCCTTTAGTGCTGGGGGAGAGAGAGAGAGAGAGAGCAGCAGACAGTCAGGCTCAGTCTCAGCCCAGTCTATAAAAACAATCACTTAAGAAGTCTGCATGCAACCATGCACAGCAAATGAAACATTCCCAGTACATCAGAACAAACCTGATGCAGTGTTTCCATGGCTGCTTCCCCTTTCCCGGTATCTGATTTCATCTGGTTTGAGATATATAGTATTATTTATTGCATAGATATATTTAAACAAAATCACAGAAACTCTGCCAGTTGGTTCTAATAAAATAGCTCCGTTGAACCACTGCAGTGTCTGAGAGATTGGGTGTAATATGGTTAAATGCTTTTACAATCCCCCATTAAAGTAAGTGGATAGAAATTCATAAAATATTGATAGCATTTGAAAAGTGTTCATTCACAGATCCATCCAGAATGCGAAGCAGGCCCAGAGCAGTGTATGCTGAGGACAGATGTTGATACCATGATGTTCCTCTTACATGGAGAAAGAAGGACTTAGGTTAAATCATGCGGCTGATAGGTAAGAGGCTTGATTTCAAACCCTGAGATACAGTTTGTTTTAATTCAGTTACTAAACCAAGCAGTGCTCTGTTTTCCTGCTGAGCATAATGGAAATAACAATCCCAAACTGATGAGCTTACTGCATTTCTACTGTTCCCATCTACAGGCCAGGGGCATTAGTGAGACCTTGGAGGTAGGAGGAGAGGTGTGATTTAAATCAGAGTGATGTGAGAGGCGCCGGTTGCTTTTCAGTCAGCACAGTAATGACCTGATCTGGCTCAGAAGGCAGCTGGCTGCATGGCCTCCTGCTTGCGGCAAAGGTAATGGCAAAGCTGGCTGCATTTCCCTCTCTTGTAACTAGACACGAGTGGTAACACACTGGCACTGGTGAGGTTATCATCCTTGGGGGGAGTTCAAGAACCATGGAGATGTGGCACTGAGGGATGTGGTGAGTGGACGTGGTGGGGTGGGTTTGGGTTGGACTTGGGGATCTGGGAGGTCTTTTCCAACCTTCATGATTCTATCTGTGATTCTATCGCACAGGAAACAGTCCCATTCTTATTGCATCATTCCTCTCAATTAAATATTTCAGATCTCATTCAGTTCTACCTTCATGTCACTCACCCAACTCAATCACAAAGGAGGGGATAATTTGGGCTGCAAACTAATCCTGGGTCAGTGCCAACAGCCAGCCTCTCTGAACTTCTCTAGGAGTACAGCACTGCTGTAACCACATCCAAGCTCACTTTAATCTAGCAAAACTCTTCAGAGTGGGCAGATTTATTCCATTTTTTTTCAGGGCTTATAGTCCTCATCAACCTGCTGTTAACTAACTCCAAAAAAGCTTGTATATCAGTATACAGGTCTTTCATATAGACATCCTCTCGGCTGGATTCTGTGGCTACAACCTTACTCACTATAAAGGAGAATCATTTCTCCCAAGCTGAGAAGTTTGTCCAAGTTTCATTGAAAAAAATAGCATTTTACTTTCTAGGAGGCACTCGGCCATGGCACTGCTATTTTGGTTACACAATTACTGTATCTCATCTCAGAGGCTGCTGCACATCACAACCAAATCTCTCACCAGTGTGTAAATTAGAGGAAAACAGAGCTTTGCAATCCATTAGGAAGAAGGTGTCAATCTAAGGTTATTTCTTGCCAAGACTGACTTCCAATTCTCTTCACCTTGTTTTATCCTCCAGCATGGCAACAAGATCTGTATGTTTATTAAATGCATTAAATATCTCTTTATAAATATGTATTTATGTAGTTTAATAAATATATATTTACCAAGTCGTATTTATACATATATTTATAAATATTAGTATAAATAACAATCTATTTATACACTAGTGTTTTATAGAACTACAGTTAGCAAATGCATTAAACATAATGAAAAGCTTGCTATTTTCCACCAGGCTGGCAGCTGATCTGTCTTTCTTCTCCTTGCTCTGAACTGTTATCCAGACCTGCCCATGTGTTAAACCCTCATATCCTCCACACTTTGGGGACTTTCTCTCATGTTGTACAACAGAGCATCTGTCTGAGAAGGAGAAGAAAAGTCAGTCCTCTGATTTACTGCTGATGGGGAGCCATAAATTTTCTTTAGGGGAAACACAAGGATGTAGATCATAGATGTGGGAACTCTGGATCAATATTTTTTTCCTTTTTTCTTACATTGGGTGTAAGTAGCTGCGGATTCATTCTCACCAGAGCAAGCAAGGTGAATCATCTCTCAGTGTTATCTTCTTCATGTCTGTGCTGCTACACAAAGACAAGTCCAAAAAGCCAGAAAAAGATTTTTTTGTCTCTAACCTTTACAGTGATTTTTTTTAGCCAACATTTCTCAGACCCACTAAATACTCAGTAAATATGACCTCTTCTCTGTACTGGAAACCATCCCTGTGTAGCTGGTTCTCCCACCTCACATGTGAAAGACAGCATTATAATCACTCTATCATCTTCCCTTCAAAGACGAAGATGAATCTGTGTTCTCAGAAGCTGAAAGAGATGCTCTAGTTAAATCCTGAGCATGTGAGCTTGTGAAGAATGGGAATCCCCTGCAGGCTTCCCCGATGAGACGTGCTCCCTAAACGTCCTTGCTGTAGAATAGGGGTACTCAGCGCCTCAGGCCAAGTGATGGACTCTTTGCAATAATACCTTGAAGTCGTATGATACAATTTCATATAATTAGTACAGTTTTATTCAAGACCATCTTTGTCTTCAGTACTACTACACCGCTAAAGAATTGGATGAGTGATAACAGAGATAAAAGAGTTAACACACCAGGAGGCTTTCATTTAGGATAGCTGTGATCATAGTTTTTTAGATCCTGGATATCTTCTGTCCAAGGATTTAAGGCCTTTTACCAATGCTTATTACCTGGTAAAGGAAATATACTTCTGTTACAACCATTACAATCCTCTTGCTTGGCTAAAATCATCTATGAAACCCATGTCTGAGCCTGGAATTAGAACCTGCAACAAAGATTCCTCCTGCTCCCCGTATTCTAAATCTCCTTATCTCAAGCCATGTTCTCCACTTGCCTGAAAACAGACATGCTCGTGGAAATGTTCCCTAGCAATGCAATAAATCTAAACAGGGGTATGTGATAAGCTGTTACTTGCCCTCAGGGGCAGATTGAATTGGCCAGTATGGGTATCTCTGCTTTCTTTTGTTAGTGGATGCTACCTTTGAAGGGTCACACACGCTTTTCCTACACAGCAAATGCAGAATAACCTCTTTTCCTTCCTTCCTCTTCTCCTTTTCTCACTTACAGATGCTGGCTGCACAGCTGGTAAAACAGATAGGTCTTTTTTACTCTTTCATGCGTGCTCTGTGAGTCCAGGTAGCTTTATGAATATGGTAATGGTTTCCAGAGCATGTCTGGACTAGAAATAAGACAGAAAGTCACAGAGGCTGGACTTGGAGAGATAACTGCGGGAATAGCTGTGCTGCAGGAGAGGCTAAATCTGCAGTCCAGGTGAAATTAACTGCCTCCCCCCTCGCCCCATTAGTACAAGGAAAGCTCTTGTGCTCACCTGTTTGCTGATTACATCCATGAGGAAAGCAGCAGCTCTTGTTTAGTTTATTACCAGAAGGCCCAGGTTTGTGATAAAATGCATTGATTTATACAATGGGGGATCCTGCCTGGCACTTCAATGAAGTTGTCCTGCTGAGAAAATTACAGATAAACTCTTAATTTATTCTCCCTCTAAGGTAGAGTGGGAAAAGAAAAAGAAAGAAAGAAAAAAAGTACCACGAGGAAAAAAAAAAAAAAGAAAAAAAGAAAGAAAGAAAAACAAAGGAAAAACAAGTGAACAACAGCCTCTTGATGCTGCTCATGAAAAAGTTAGCTTGCATCAGTTTGCTTCTGAATGTCGATACCCTGGAAATACCACCCAGATCTCAGCCAGGGTTTGCTGCCAGCAGAGTGTGGGCCCAAGGAGCATTCGTGACGGTCCCTCCAGCTCAGCTCCTGTCCAGGGCTGGCTCTGGCTGGGATCTCACTCACACTCTGTCCTTCTGGTGTCAAGGAGGTGGCTTTGCTGGAGATCACAGCCCAGCGTTTCTTCTGAAAAAGCCATTTCCTACTCTATTACAGAGGATGATAAACAGTGACTGATGGTTCAGCCAAGAGGGTTGGCAAAGAGGAGAGCTCTGACTTCTGGGGCATGTTAGAGTAGTTTAAGACAAAAGAGGCAGGAAAAAAAACAACAAGGGAGTGGCAAGAGGAAGGAGATGGATCTCAGCTTCGTGAGCGACGCCTTTGACAAATGTTTGAGATCTAACCTTGCTTTAAAAAATTAATATTGCCCGGAGCCCAGAAGTAAAATGAAGCAGTATATCTAACCTGCCAAGAGCGCAGCGTTGGCATCGTCCGTGCTTCTGCGCCTGTAGTGTTGTTTGTGCTGGGATTTGAGAATGACTGATAACATAAATGATGGCTGAGGAGTGAAGCCACTGCTCCACATCCTTGGCTTCCCTTGAAGCTCCTCACAGCACCAAAGCCTGTTAAGTGGTGACAGGTTTAGAGAGGGGAGGGATGTCATCCTGTGAGGGAAGAAATCTTCAAACGTGTCCAGTGGAATAATAATCTAAAATCAAAGTTCCATGAGCTGCAAATGAGACTTCCGGCTTTCCGAAAGGAGCCTCGTCACTGAAATGAAGGGTTGTCAGGGATTAGCAAGGTAAAGTCACCCCTCCTGCATGAACTTGCCCGGGGCTTCACACTCACAAGTAAGCTGCCATCCCATTCCAGCTGTGCTGCCTGCACAGATGCCACTGTTTTCCATACTGGGGGTTGGCAGAAAACGCTCAGCAGAGAGATTTTGATGCCTATTCACAGCTTTCCTCTTGCCGAAGTTAAGATCATCTCCCTGCTTGGTCTTGGCAACTTTTCCCTTTTGTGTGCTCCTTCAAAGAGTTTGTTCAGCTTGTTTTTTCCTCCCTGAATCCCTGGCAGCTATCTTTAATTAAATCGCAATTCCCTGGGTGTCTTCCCTCTTCTGCTGCTGATTAGCGTAGCCAGTATCTATAACCCCCTGCTGTTGGAATCAGGACTTACAGGTCTCACGT
The DNA here is from genome assembly GCF_026119805.1 of Tympanuchus pallidicinctus. NCBI lineage: Eukaryota > Metazoa > Chordata > Aves > Galliformes > Phasianidae > Tympanuchus > Tympanuchus pallidicinctus. The sequence continues at coordinate 49,961,560 of NW_026294802.1, forward strand.
TTCCCAAATCTCCTCTCCATCTCCCTCTGAATACAAGTGTTCCCATTAATAATGATAAAAGCATCTTACAGAGCTTCTCATTCCTCTGGGTCCCAAAAGGCTTTCCAGGCTCTGAAGGGAGATAGGCTATCCACCCAACACATCCCAAGAAGCTGCAGAACAATGCAGCACGTGCCCTGCGATGGAAGCGTTGTGTGAGATAAGTGGATCCTCGTGCTATAGTCCCCTATAAGCACGGCCTGTGTCACTGGATGAAACTTGTGGCAGGTGGATGAATCAAAATACGAAAAGCAGCGGATGCTGTGCTCATACTGATAGAGGTAGGACTGCCATAAAGGCTCCGCAGAGCAGCCCTGGCTAACACAGCTGCCCCTCTCCAGTTGAACCAGCTGCCTACAGACTAAATGCAGCTTTTTAATTCACTTTCCCTTCTGAAAGGCAGAATGTTTTCCCTTTCAGCCCCTCTTCACCCCATTCCCTGCAGCAACTGCTTGCTTAGTGCCGTGTCTGAAAGAAAAATATCAGTAACTGATGTTACCCCTTCTCCCACAGCACCATGGCTTTGTAGCTGTCCCCAGCCTTCCATCAGCTCATGATACTCATTAGGGGATAGCAGGACTGAGGCTCAGTGCATTATGGAGGACATTATCACTGTATTTTAACCCCGCCGTTATTTCTCTCGATATTTTTCTTTCCTTCTCCCATTCCTTACCTTGTGTTCTTTTCCTTGACATCTTAATTCTAGGGCTCCACAGGATTGGTTTTTAGAAGGTTTTTTTTTCTCCTCTGCAGATACATATTGCTTTGTCACAGCCTGTTTCACTTCAGAATTTTTTCTCCCTCTCATATTATTTTTCTTTTCCTTTCAAGAAATATAACTGCCAAAATGGAATCAAATTTGATGCAATCTCTATTTAAAAGACTTTGATTGCAGGGAGAGGAGGTTAAATGTCAATGAATACATTGCTTGAGCTTTTCTGTGAAGAATTTCAACTAATTGTTGCATATATGCATATTTTTTAATAAAAAAAAAAGTTATCAGCCCCCAGAACGCTCATAAATTTCTCTGACAAACCTGACAATGGGTGAGACAGAAAAAGACACTTCTCGTTTATATAGATGGGACAGAGCTGCAGATGCCCCATTCATTGCAGGGGAGTTGGATGGCATTTAAAGGTCCCTTCCAACTCAAACAACTCTGTGATTCTATGATTTAATTTCCCCTTCACTCTTAAAACCTCCAGCTCTTCTTCTGCTTTTTCCTCTTTTACTGTTTCAAGCTGTTTACTGCAGAAGCCTCCTCATCTGCTCAGTGGGTGATATCAGTTCACACCTCTTTGTTCTCTTCGTTCATAGGAATAAAGTGTCGCAGAATTCATTCCCCAAAGAAGTCATAACCCATGGAGAACACAAAGTTTGTCCTGTTGAGTTTGGAGAGGGTTGGATTTTTCTCTACCCACTCACTGTGAAATTAAGTATGAAGTGGCCATTAGATGGCTTGGAGTCTCATACTCACTAATTCAGAATGTTCTGGATGCTACAGTAACAAGGAACAAGCCTATCCAGAGTGATGCCAGCACACTCTCCCTCTCTGGTTTCCTCTGGAAACAAGGAGGAGAGAAAACTATTTCAGCTCCTCAAAAACAACAGAAGTATGAGTCTAAAGATGAACAAAGGTTTGGCATTTAAATATCACAGCTGTAGCCTTCTTAGAAATACCAGAGATACATAATGAATTATAGATTGGGCTGAGCTGCGAAATTCACCCCCCCGCCTGTCCTTTAGCAGAGTCCTGGTCTGACCCAGGGGTTTGGTTCAGGTCCATCTCTGATTCTAGTTTGTTCCCTCTCTGATCTCTGACTTCTCCTGAACCCCCTCAGGTCTTGCTCTGAATATTAATGAACTGGGAAGGTATTGTCAGGCAAAGGGAAGCAAAGCCATGGTTTAAACATCCCACACTTGAGCTCAGGGTGGAGTTAGAGCTCCTGAGGCTCCTTGGTACGGGCTGTTTTAGTTTTCTTTTTCTCCCACTTCAGTAATAGTGTTGTTAACATTCCTTAACACGAAAGGTTAAATCTTCAAGGGACTCCTTCACAGTGGCACTGGTCAGTGTTCACCCATCCTGATACTAAAGATGCAGAGGGAAGCAAGGATATGCATGTCTAGCAGTTTCAATACCAGTGTTTGTTGCCACGGCCCACATCTTTGATCTGTTCCCTTATTTTGCAGCAGTATCCTGACCTCACAGTATGTCTCCCATCTTAGCATCCCTCCTTGTTTTCCTTCTCAGCAGTATCCCTGCAGTCACAAAGGACAGAACAACCAGTGTGGGAAAGGATGTTAGGCCAACCCTGCTCAGACAGACATTTTAACCCAGTGCAAAAAATATCTGTTTTACCCAGGTGATGCTGACTGTTTGACTCCTGCCTCACACCATTGTCTCCTTCAGCTTGAGGTGTTCCGCCAGCATGAGAAAGTGTTGTCACCACCGTGTAGAGGCTCATTGGCACTGGTGAGGGCAGGAAGGCGAGCAGTAGCAGCTAGGTCTGGGGTTTACAGCAGTGAGAGATGCTTGTCAGCAGGAGGAGAAGGCTATCAGTCCTGAGGAATCCTGTCTAAGTGAAAATTGAAACTGTCAGACTGCCTGCGTTTGCTGCTCTGTCTCTGCTCTAGGACTTTTTAATTATTATTCCTCGCTGGATTTTTTTACACTTCTCTCTTCATTTAGAAAAGCAGAGTGAATCCCTTGTGACCTCAGGACATGCCACCTTCTGTCTTCCTCCTTGCAGAGTTCCTGGGCCAGCCCTGGGCAGAGCCACGCACACTCACTTCCCATCAGGACCCTGTGCTCCCTGACTTCAGAACCTCTTTTTCCTTTTCTGGAGAGGTTTGCATTCATTTCCATTAGTGCAACTGATAATGTTTGCATGGCCCAAGAGGAGACTTAATTTGGAGTAAAAATGTTTATATCTCACCTTTCCCCCTTACGCCTCTTCTCCCCTCCCTCCATAGGGCAGAGGATGCTCAGTGCTTCCCAGGGCCATGGCACAGCATTTCTGTGCCTCCACTCCAGGCACAACTCATCAGTCTGGCAGCTGACAGGACTTAGTAGGAAACTATCATACAGGAGAGAAGTGCTGTAGTGCCCTACAGCAGCAGAACATTTGTATCTTCTCCTCTGAGCTCAAACCACTGAGCCTTTCCATCCCTTCCTCCTCACTTCGATGCCAGGGCTTTGGCTTTTGTTGCTTGGTCCTGGTGCTTAAGTACACATCCTGTACAGGAAAGAATCACAGGAGAAAGATGGGCTGTGTTGTGATTCACGCCACCAGCATCTCCAGCCTACATGTCACCTACTGAAGTCACTCTAAATTCCATTCTGCAACACTTACATCGTGGTGCTGCTCCTCAGTGCCCAGGGCTGCTCCATACCTGGGACGGCAGAGCCAATGCTCAGAGCCAGGATGGGTCATATGAGATGAGCTCCATCTTGGCAACACTGCCTACAGATCCTGTCCTCAGGAGCCCTCCTTTATCAGGCAAATGACAGTCTGACCTCCCAGGAGCCCTGAAAATAGGCTGAAAATAGGCACAGTCCCAGGGTAGCAGGCAGGCTTAATCCTCTGACAGAGCACTGCAGAAAGACAGCTACTCTTCAGATTTGCAGTGCTGTTCCTATCAGACAGCCACAGTCCCACTCAGAGGACTTTCACCCTCCAGCTAGTTTGCTTTGCACAGAGCTGTTTGGGATGGATAAATATGTAAACACAGAGGGAAGTGTGTCGTGATGCTGTTTTATCACATTCTTTGTTTCAGAGATTGTAGAGAGATGTTGGAGTTTGGTGATGTTGGGAGGTGGAGCTGGTGTTTGTTTCCTCACCAGCCATTTGGTGAAAAGCTTTGACAGAAAAAAAAGAAAAAAAAAAAGAAAAAAAAAGATGAAAGAAAATGAGGACTGAGTTGGACCTCACAAACCTGTCTCATAAACTATCCCAGGAGAATCACAGAAACATGGAATGGCTTGGGTTGGAAGGGACCTCAAACATCATCCAGTTCCAGCCCCTGCTATGGACAGGGTTGCAAACCACAAAATCAGGTACCAGATCAGGTTGCCCAGGACTCTGTCCAGCCTGACCTTGAGCACCTCCATGGATGGAAGCTCACAGTTAAGTGAAGCCAGCTTGGTGGTTACAAAGAGTCTGAAATTGCAAAGCCAGAGACAGAAAGCACTACTAAGTTTTTCAAAGCATTCAAATAGATTTTTTAAGATGATTTCTGAGCCTGTTTTAACTTGTAAGCGTCCACATATCAACTAGGAGATGCTTATTGCTAGCAGACTGAGGTTCAGTGTGCTGAAGACATAGGAAAACTCCGTAGGAGCAGGCATGCCCATTTTTTTAGTAGTATTTTTCCATAGTCCTTAAAATCTTACTCAGGGAAGTGGAACTGAGGGACAAGAGACAGGAAAATAAACTGCTGATAGTCACCGACAAAACCAGTGTCAATGCTGGTAATTAGAATTGGGCACTCACAGTGCTTTGATTTTATGGCTGTCCTTTGTGCCAGTCTCATCTCATCCAGTGTTGCTCAAGTCCATTGTTCAGTAAGAGCCAAACACTTCCAAATTCTCCCAGTTAATGCCGTAGTTGCTGCAGCCTGGAGGACCAACCTCCTGTGATGGAAAGGCAGCAATGACAGAAGTCAAAGCAGAGACATCCCATTGTGTCCCTTCGTCTCTGCAGAGGCCCATCCCAGCAGACGTTTCTTTTTTTATTTCCTTTTTGCATTTCCACTTCCCATTAAGCCTCGTCAGCCCTTTTATTAAGGTTTATTTTTACCGCAGTGCAAGAGGTGAGGAGCACATGGCTCTGCCTCTGACTGCTTGGCATTTTGTGCAGGTTGTACCACGTGGTGCTTCATACCCAGCCAAAAATAACTCTGTGCACCAAGCCGCTTACCTACCCGCAGAGACCACATATTCCCAACTCCTTTGCTTTTGTTTTAGGATGATTTCTTGGGATGGCATGGGGGTGAACAGCCACTGGGTTTGGAGTTTGAGGGGCAGGAGAAAGCAGCGTGACATCATGGTGTGTTTCTGCTTTTTCAAATAGCTGATCCTCGTGTTTCCCTCCCTCTCCCTTTGCTACGAGAGAGGAGAAGCGAGGAAAAGGCAACATTACTCAGCACCAAGCAGGCCTGTGTTTGAATAGAAAAAATAAAGGAAGTGTTGGACAAAAGATTTGCTTTCATGATGAGCACTCACCGGAGGGCATTAGGAATGAGCAGAAAGCAAAGAGATTTACACCAACATGAGGTCCCTCTGCCCTCAGCAGGAGTAACAGGAGCCTGACAGCCCTCAGTAGTTGGGCTTTACTAAAGAATCCCTTCCTTTAGAAACAAAGCAAGAGTAGGAAGAGCAGAGCTGTGCGTGATGATGGCGCTCACAGTGCTGCTGCAGAACTGCCCCAGCCATGGCAGATGTCCATGACACCAAATGCAAAGTACAGAGAAAATGAATCAGTTGATGTATGTATAATGGAGTATCAGCTATTTGCAGGCTGTTTGATTTTGGATCTGGTGTTTACCTTTAGTAAAAATGAATGTCTTGAACCACTTCTGTTTCCTGTGTGCACCCAAATGAATAATGAAAGTGTAACTTTCTGAAAGCCATTTTTTCTTTTTTTTTTTTTTTTTTTTTTTGGTTACATTTTGATTTATTTGTCTCAGAACTGGAAAGAAAAAAAAAAAAAAAAAAGCAATTAAGTATTTTTCCTCTTTATCTTAACAGTTCTTTACCTTCCAACCAGACAAGACTATTAAATAAGAAAATTCCTGGTTAGCCACATAGTAGTGACAAGTGATGTCTGTGCAAATTCCAGGCTTTTTAAATTCAAAATCCTTGTCACAGGAGCTCAGAGGAGGGAAACAACTTCTTGCTGGAGGTGATGCAATGCCTACCTTCCCACACACGTCCTATGCCTGACAGATAGGACAAGAGATAATCAATAGGACATGAGGTAAGAGCTTTAAGTTGCACCAGGGGATGTTCAGGTTGGATATTAGAAAAAGTTTCTTCCCAGAAAGAGCAATAATGCCTTGACACAGCCTCCCAGGGAGTGGTGGAGTCACTGTCCCTGGGGTGTTACAGAATTGTGGAGATGTGGCACTGAGGGACACGGTCACTGGGTGTGATGGGATGGATTGGGGTTGGACTTGGGAATCTTAGAGGTCTTTTCCAACCTCAACAGTTCTATGATTGTATGACACTCCTTGAGTGAAGAGATCCTGCAGGATGAGCACATGTGTCAGTATGTTGGAATGTAGAGAACAGAACAGAGGGAGCAACAATGCTGGAAGTAACACTGCCCTAAATAGAGAGCTGGGAGTTTCATTTTCTATATTAAAGTATTGATTTTTCATAAACTAAGAACACAAAAGCCCATCGAAAACAATCAAGCCCCAGTGCAGGAAGCTGAAAAATTAGACAGCACTCTAAGCCCTCATGGCTGTGATTTGTGACAATGCTTTCCATTAAAAACCCCTTATTTATAGGCAGTGAACTTCTAAAATGTCAGAGGTGTGGTTCCAGCACTCCGAAAGTTTGTTTCCCCTCCAGGAGGATGCTGCAGATCTCCAGTGCAGTCAGGCACTGTCAGCAAACTCAGACTGATGAAATTCCTGGTACGTTCTGCTCACGGCTACACTAAACAGATCCTCAAAGCAGTCTTTCAGTTCAGCTTTTCAGCTGTTGCATTATCGTCTGCTGATGGGAAACAAGAGGTAAGCTCAAAGCTGAATCAAGGTATCACCCAGTTCCCAGTGAAAGTGGTCACTGGAAAACTCTTTTCAGGGATGTGGTCACTCTGGGACTGGTGTCAAAGACTGCACATCCCTGTTTAAAGCAGAATCCAACCGAGGTTTGTGCAGAAACTGTAAGTATAAAAAAATCTACGGCCTTGGTTATGCAGCAAGGCAGAGCAGTAAATCATAACGGTCTCATGCTTGAAATTTATGAATCCATTACATTCCGAATTAGTTACATTTCAATTTGTTGGTTCTAGATCATTTTTATTTCATCGAAGGAAAGGAGAATAGTAAGGAGTTGGGTTTTGTGCTTATGTGTAAATTAAGTCACCGTCAAACTGGGTTGGAAATCAAATCTGTAGCCAGACGTCAGCAATCCTTGGGCTTTCATCAGCGTGGGTCTGAAAGCCTGGATCTATATCTAGGAAATATCTGGGAAAAAACAGGATACTTGTAGGGAAACTGAGATGCTTGTCATCCTGAAATACTGTCATTCCCATCACACACATATATTGTTTTCTTGAGGCAGGGCACAAGCCATGGGTGAAAATAACCCGAGCTGAATTCCTGTGCTTTGGTCATCAGGATCCCATTGATATGGAAGTGGCTTGTTTGGCTTGGGAGGAGAGAGCAGTGAAATGGTTTGGGTGCAGAGCCAGTCACCCCAGTAAACTTTCACTCTTGAGTGTTATACCTATGTCTTTTTCTGTTAGATGTGATTTTAAATAAACATGAAGGGACCAGCCAGGCCTCAAATGCAGGTTTCTAAGCAACACAAATAAATCCACATCTGCATTTAGAGGTGCAGGCAGGACATCTCTGGACAGCTTTACTTTTCTTTCCTTCTCTTCCTTCCTTTCAGAAACATGGAGACTAAGCACAGGAAGAAAATTAATAAAAAAGGAGCTTTCCTTTGTAGGGATGGATAATTATAGGAGACTGCATGAAGAAGGGCAGTAGAAAATGTGCCTCCATTTCAAGGTACAACATAACACTGTTGTCACCACTCTGGACATTTTTGGCACCTACTGTTGACTGCCCAGGTCTAGAGAGTCACCAGGAATAAAATGATGAAAGGTAAAGATGGGCACATTGTGTTTATGCATCAGTATAAGGCAGATAGGGGGAGAAAAAAAAAAGAATAGTTTCAAACTTGCAGAGCCTCAAGGCAGATGAAAAACGATTGCACTGGACAGGATATAAGGCAGGACAGAAACAGTCTTACACTGAAAAAGCATCACTTTGTTTGCTTGCTTCTCCCTTGTTCAGAGAGATTCTTGCTTGCATGTGTTGGGAGATTTAACTCTGTGCAGATGGGAGGAAATGATTTTCAAACTACCTGTTTGTAAGCTAGCTCGAAAATGACAGCACTGCCACTGCTCCTTTTGTTCTAAACACCCAATTAAACTGGCTGTTTACACCTTCCTGCCAGATTCCTGTCTCCCAGCTGAAGGGAGCTGAGCAGCTAATGAGGCGCAGCGCAGGGACTGACGGGGAAAGGCAGGAGGTTCCCGAAGATTTGCAGACTCAGCCCACAGCTGTGGCAGAGGAAAGTTGGGCTGGGCCAGGCGGGATCCTTCCTGGCCCTGTGGTGAATGAAGGGCACGTCTGGGTGGCAGCTGTGTCACCAAGCAGGCTGTGGGCAACGGGCAGCCAAGTAGTGCCCTGGAAGGTAGAAACAGAACAATTGTAGCTTGACTCTTCCTAATTTATAGTGCAGCATCACTGCTGGATGTTATTATTGAAGGAGGAATTTTATCATAGAGTCCTCAGGTTAGAAGTGACCTTGAAGATCATCAGAGTCCAGCCCCTGCTGTGGTTATCCCCTCCAGCTCAGGCTGTCCAGGACCCATCCTGGCCTTGGGCACCTCCAGGGATGTGACATCCATAGCTCTGGGAAGCAGTACCAGTGCTTCACCACGTTCTGAATAAAGAATTTCTTTCTAACATCTTACCCAAATTTCCCCTCTTTTAGTTTAAAGCCATTCCTCTTTGTCCTAGTAATCTTAGGCTATGTAAAAAGTCAGTCCTTCTCCTGTTCATAAGCTCTGTTCACATACTGGAAAGCTGCAATGAGATCTTCCCACAGCCTTCTCTTCTCCAAGCTAAACATGCCCCTGTAGAAGGGAGCTGACGATCAGAGCAGCCAAACTGGCTGAGCAAAATTGTTGCTCTGACTCCAAAAGAGATATCATTAAGAAGTTGCTACCCATGACGTGATGAGTGCTCCTACATCCAACATCCGTACCAAAGGAAGAGGTACGTTTGGTGCCTGCAGCTGCAGGACTTGATGACTGCAGTGGCCTCTTGGGGAAAAGCTGTGCTCTTCAGCCTCTGGGTAAGTCTCCTGGTGAAGCTTTGAGATGTTATCCAAATCTTGGAACTTTTGAAGCAGAAAGCCAAGTATTTCTCCTTTGGTGAGGGTGGTAGGGTGAGGCAGTCTTTTGGGTAGAGCAATCCTTATTCTCATGTTACAAAAGTAAAAAGATATTCTGACCGGTAGTACTAACAGCCTGCACACCACAGTGGACCGTCAACTGTAGTAGAAATGCTTGTTTGTTTGCTGGCTCTCTTGTTGTGCAGTGGATAATGCAGAATTTATGCTTTTATAAAATTTTCTAAAATTCTGGTCAAGGCAGAGACTTGTGTTACAAGTTGTACTGCCCACTGGGCTTGAGGTTCACCTTGAATAAATATGAATGTGGCATCTGCTTACTTAAGGAGCCCACTTAACTCAGTATGAAGCTCTAAGTATGTTTGCTTCCCTTTCAAAGCAAGTTGCAGATCTGCAAACAGGACTGAAAGAGCCCCAAAGGGAAAAGTCTGCTCAGCAAACTTTCCAACAAGCCCTTGAAGCTACAGCCTCTCAGCGTGTGGTAAGGACCTCAGATGTTCTCTCATCCTCAGGCAATGTGAGTCTGATTAGGTTTGATTGCGTGTTCTGCAGGCATTATTGATCAGTCAGATGATTGATGCGTTGGTTGCTGTCAGTGCCTCATCTTTGATGTAATTGCATGAATAATTTGCCAAGGCCAAGCACTCTGTCCCCAAAAGTGTTAATTATATGATATATATGTGTGTATATATTTAATTTCTATCTCAACAGAGATTAAGTTATTTCTAAATGTTTAGTATGCCTCACCCAGAAGGTGGAGAAGTGCAAATCCATAAATCAATGGATTTACACAGATTCAAACCTGAAAGGTTGTGAGGTATGGATGAATCTTTTCCACTTGGATGCATTTCCTTTAAGACTATGAATGGCACAAACTCCACTGACACTGGGTTTATATTGCACGGAGCCTGGTAGCTTCAGTCCTGGGATTCAGAAGAATCCTTAGCAGGAAAGCTTGTGACCCTGAGCAGCTCAGCACAATGTTTATCCTTGCAAACAATGACAGTACATATATAAATATATAGATATTATAGCTGAAGTGGCACCAGATGGATAATTGCAGCCCCTGAGTGCCTAATCTACTCTCCAGGACATGGGCAGTTTTCTGAGCCAACAAAACTTAATTGAACTTTCCGTTCCAGCTGGAAAAGGTTATGGATCTAGCAAGTGCAAACGGAAGGCAGGATGAAAAGGTCAGATGTTCTGTTCTCTTCGTAATGGATTGACCGGGGACATGTTTTTATCTTTCTCGCAACCGCTGGATTGTAAAACTTAATTAGCAAGTCACTTCTCTCCCCTATCTGAAGGCATGTGTGTGATGATTACACATAGATCACTTTTTATGGACGTGTCATGTTTTCATTTGAGAGTAACAGCCTGCATGAGGGACGTTCTTGCCACCTATTTACATCAATAGTCCAGAGAAGAGCCAGTAGGACAAAAAATGAAATCTGTCCTTGACATCTGATGCGTCAGTTCAGCTTCCAACAACATCTACTGATGTGGAGCTGCAGTTGCTCAGACCGCATCTGCTGTGTGGTGTGGTGACAGAGGAGGTGTTACAAACACAAGTGAAGAAGAGCCAGCAGATTTAAGGCTGGATGCATGGACAGGGATTATGACGTGGTGCGAGAGAAAATACAAAGAGAGGCAGAAAAAAAAAAAAAAAAGGGGGGATTTTTTCTTGGTAAAGAAAAATATGCAAAAATATGGTGAAAAATACAGCAACGTTAGAGTTCAAAATACAGGCCTCTACATCCTGCCTGGAAAACAATGTTGGTTTTTTTTTGGAGTTGAGACGTGCTGTCTCATCATCTGAAAGCAGATCTTGCGTCTCTGAAGAAGTAATCACATGGGGATGAACATTTATTTTAGATTAGACTTGAAGGTATCCAGCAATAAGCATAGTCCAGCAATAAGGATAGTCAAGAATTGGAATAGACTGCTGTGAGGTTGGAACTACTGGAGGTTTTTAAAAGCAGGTAAGAAAACAATCTGTCAAGAAAGATTTATGCGTAGCTGATCGATCACTGGGGTGAGATAGAGAGAGTGACCTCCTGAGGTCTCCTATTTTCTAGACTGTTTTTTCTGTGTGTGTGTGTGATTTTATGTAATTCTACTTCCTTTTTTTCTGAAGATCATGCCCAAATCAAGAGCTGTGTCTGGGATGAAACCTGAGTTAGTCATGCACACACAGAAAGTCACACAGCAAACTGCATGTAACACTGTAACATGATGAAAAACACAGCAATGAAAGTAGGGTAGCTGAGTCACAGGCTGTAGGAAATGAGGATAAGCCCAATTGCAACAGCTGTGGACACAAAAACAGAGAAAAAAATAGCTACTCACCTCCAAAAGGCCTCAGGTACACAGAGATCCCCATCATGATACCCTCACTTCCACTGTCAAGCCTTAAATAAGGTCAGGGAAGGGGTGTATCCTGGCTCCATCCCTTCTGGTTGTTCAATACATTGCATACACCTGAGCAACCCTAGGTTGGCCCTGCCTTCCCACCAGGTGCTCAATCACTGCTTCAGGCCCTGAAATAGCATTTCTGCTATGCTATGGAAGATCTTTTCAAAGTGAGAAATGGGAGAGAAGTTTTAAAAGGCATTTTAACTTTTCAGTGGGGTAATTTTGAAATCCAGCATTTCCTTTTCTATCCGGTAATATAGATATTAATAGGAACTATAACTAGATACGCGAGGCTCTGACTTCTTTGAGTTTGAGTAAGCTTTGTAAGAAATCCTGTCATTTTCCTGGAAAGCTCAAACAATTAAAAAGAAGGATGATGAGAGCTACACTTAGCAGTATGAGAAAGAACAGAATATGATGGGACTTACTGTCAGTCAGAGTCTGGAGATTGAGACCCCTGTGCAGTGCAGCTAATTTATCTCTAAAGCCATCAAATTTGGTTTTCAAGTATTGTCAGATTCACCTTTCTTTTTCAGTGTTTGTGTCTTCTTAGACCTGAGCTGTCATCCCCATCAGATGTGCCAGAACTCTAGCATCCAAGCTCCTCTTTACACCTCCAGCATCTCCCACATTCATGTGCTGGGAAAAGAGCCCAGAACTGTGCTGTAATCTGGACTGTGCATTTTGTTAAGGCCACACAAGATAAGGAGCACTAGTGGAAGACACAATCTGTGGCTGGTCTTCTTCACAGTGACTTTCCAGTGGTGAGAGGCCATTCCTATTCCTGTGGCAGGTGTCAGTGTTTAGGCACATGTAATAAGCATGGGACAGACAAGTTTGGCTTTGGATTCAGCTTTTTTGAAGCAGTAGTTTTTAGTACTCCTAAAGCTTAGAGTCCAGGGGTTTTGATTTGAATCTTTTGCAAAGAGCAAGTTTAGCACTTTCCTTTGTAAGTGGGTTATTGTGTTCATTACAAAACCAGGATGGAATGCTTTATGGGTGTTAGAGAGAAACCAAGGAACAAAGGCAAAATTTCCTGCTGAGAAACTCCTTGTGCTGAACAGCCAGTTCAGGAGAGAAGTTGCAAAGCTGTCAGCTGAACTGCACAGGGAAGATAAAGATACAGGAGACACAGGCTGAGCGTATGTACAACACACCAGACAACACTGAGTCAATCAAAGAGTCATTAATCCATTGGACTATGAACCTTCCATTCCGATGCTGCCAGATCCATGTCTCGAGGGCCAGCAGTAGGAAAGCAGCATAGCAGGTACTGGCCACCAGGGACAACAAGACAAGAAACCCTTTCAGTGTTGTTCTTTGCCTGGGAAACTGGGCAGAGTTCAGGATATTCAGGCCATAAAAGGGAATTGCTTAAAGGGGATGTTAATGAGTGACGGCTTTGCCACTGAAGGAACCGTGCCACAGACAGATGCTCCAGCGCTCCCCTCCCTGCTCCTGTCTTCTCCATCCCAGCAATATTCCAATATTCCATTCTTAGGCATGTCATCCCTGGAGAAAAAAAAAAAAAAAAAAAAAAGCAAAAACAAAGCCTGACTATATTTAAAGTTGGAGACATACAGTCAAGGATAACACATGCAAGTCCTCGTGAAACACGAAAATCTGAGCAACTTTTTTTCGGAAACATCTTCCTTCAAAGCAGACTTGCTTTAATAACACCAGAAGAGAACTCTGGCCTTGTGCACGCTGCCCATGCCTCGTGGAGGGCTGTATTTTCATTTCTTTAGGGCTAGAATGTTGAAGTTGAAACGACAGTTTCCTGATTATGTTACACGCAGTAATAAAGGGATGACTCCATCATGATCATTCAGTGTTTATGTGGGCTGGAGGTTTTCTATCAAAATGCACTTAAACTAAAACAAAAATGTTCTAACAAAAGCCAATGGCTGCAAACTTCAAGAGGTGCATTCAAACTTTGATGGAGGTGTGACTCTAAACAGCAGTGCTAATCACTACAGAGCTAAATGCTGTGGGTTCCCTGCCACCTGAAACCCTTAAAAAGACACCCATGCTTGATTTAAAGAGGTGTTACTGTATGAATGGAAAAGGAAAGGACTGATATAAATTAGGAAGTGAGAGACAAGACTTCAGATTAAATCAGAAGTTCCCAGGCAGCAGTATGTGCATCAGTGGTGATGTGAAATCTACTTCAAAATGGCATGCGAGCGATTCCAGGACAGTGCAATGCCATCTGCTGCCCATGCTCAGATTGCAACCCATCAGCCAGTGATTGTGACCAGCAAAATCGATCTGGGTACCCACAAGTTCAGTAATCATCATAGGATCATGGAATGTCATTGTCTTCCCTTCTGCCATTCAAACTACTTAATCAAGTTAACCTCAGTTGAGCCAATTAATTGCTTGGAGATTATCCAATCCTGTAATCTTGATCACTTAAAGGAGCATCAAATAGATAACAAAAAACAAAACAAAACAAAAAAAAAGAACTGAATTTAAGAAAGGAAACATCCCAATTGTCAGAGGTACTTTGTGATACCTGGTGGAGGACATTCTGATCTGGGCAGGGAAAGGCCCAAGGCTCCTGTTCCAAATTTTGAAATTCTAAAATAATTTTCTTTTTGAAAGTAGGCAACACCTTTCATGCTTTTATATTTCTATATCTATTTTTAACTGGTTAATGTTGTCCCTTATACATGTTCTGTTCAGTCTGTATTTATTTTTACTTTGATTTTGACACTTTTTTTCCTTCGCATATTCTTCATGACTGAACTTCTATTTTCAAATCCGTTCTGAAGCGGGTGAAAATTTCATTAAAAAGCCTTGTAGAGGAGAAGTTTTGACAAGCTTTAAAACGTCTTTGGTGCTGTTGTTGTTGTTGTGCCTGGTGCTGCTGCTGTTGGAACACATTTTAAATTGACCTTATCCATAAAAGTGACATTTACATGGCATAATTCAGTGCTATGTAGAGATACCTAACCTAACAGAATACATGAAGCAACACAGCTATTTAGTACACAACTCTGTCTGAGCTGATCTACCCTCTGGGATCCTATTTATTTCATACAATATTGATGCTGACCTGCAAGAATAAGTTATTTTCATTTACTGTAGTTTACAACATGCAGATAGGCAGTGAGCATGAGCTGACTGACGTGCTCTAAGTTTGGACCACTAGTTATCACAGCAACTCCACTTCTTTTAACTGCATCTTTAAAGTGGTGAAGTCCCTCCCTTAGAAGACATTTTCTCTATGCAGCTGCTGTGCTCCACAGCTCAGTCATACTCTCAGCCTTTGCCTCTGAACAGAATTATTTGGTTTGGAGATAACAATACATCATTTGCCCCCATGGGAATTCTGTAAAGATTCATCAGCCAATTTTAGTGAAGTGCTGTTGCGTAAATGTACAGCATTATTGCTGGACTAGCTAATGTTATTGCTTAAAAAAAGAACAAAAGAAAAAAGAAAAAAAAAATGATGTAAGAAAAAGAAAGGTATAAAGGCAGAAAATAGCCAATGTCAATGTTTATAAAATTTCTGCTTCCTCATAAATACCGAAGTTCTATAATCCTCACTGGTGCTGTTGATTATTTATCTGCATTTGAATTTTAATGAATAAAAACCCATTTATTTGTCACAACTCTCACAGTCCTGGCTCTGCAGAATTCTCCTTTCCATTTCAAAGCGTTTATTTTTTGGTGATTTTTAGCACTTTAGGACAAGACCGACAGACAACCCTAGATCTAAACATCCAACTGATAGCTGAAAAGAGAAAAGAAGCTGCACTTTCAACCCCACCACAGCTCTTGAACCAGAGCTCCACGACTCTCCCATACGGAAGCTACAGAAGTGTTATGGTGGCTATGGGGATGGTATGAACAGCCAGAAGGAAGGATGTAATGCATGGACACTTGGATGAACAGCAGGAGAGCTAGGGCTCAGATTCTGGCTCTCATCTCTCAAAGGGACATCCCATGTCCCTCTCTCCTGATACACCATGCCCCATCCACATTTTCTGAGGCCCGTCTTCCATGTCCATCCTGCATGTTTGGTAAAGTAGACAATTGAGGAGTAGGTTTCTGTGTGCTCACTGAGTGCGTGAGCTCAGCTCCACAGAAACCCCATCATGAGTCTGAGAAAGCTGCATCTGCAATTCATGTGAGCATATGCAATAAAGCACACCACGCTCTCCGTGTCCACGTGCCATGTGTGCACCCTGTGCTCGTCCATGTGCATCAAATAACTCCTGCACAGACCTGTGACAATCCTTCCACTTCATTTGCATTCACCCATCTGTAAGTAGAAGGACTGACATTTTCCTGTAACGGAAGATGTTATCTGTATAGCCTAAGTGTCCATAAGGAAAAAATATTTAGGCAAGAGACTGTACACCTGGTTTCCAAAGAAGCTCTTCAGGAGGTGATTTCAGGCACATTTTCTGTCAACTAGAAGTGTAATGCATTGTCAGTATTTCTACCAGTGAAAGACAATGGAGAAGAAGCCTTTTATCCTCTTGTCACATTCCTTTTTAGGCAGATGCTTCAAACTGGGATGCTGGTCCGAATACTGGTTACACACTCACTTTTCTCTAGGGTAAGTAATAGAGGAAATACAATAAGAACCAGGCCTGTTTACTCCCGATTTATACACAAGGTGAATCCTAGCAGGATGACTTTTTGCTGGAGTGAATAAATATCTTCAAAGTCAGGGAAGTCTTGCAAGTCATAATGACTGCCATTCAAATGTGAAGTTCACTTGTGCTTCTGTTATCACTTCCCATAACGTTCTGTAGTAACAAAGAGCAACAGTAATTTTGGCACATGAAGCTCTGCAGTATTCCAGCACCCATGATAAGTATTGTCCTCACTAAGCAGAGAAGCACAGGGAAATGAAATGTCTTATTCCAAAATGTGTAGAGTCATTGTTCAATTTGGTTTAAAAGCCATGTCCTCTGCTAGCTCGTTCTGTGTTCCAATAACCAAAGCACTCTCCTGGCTACAGAGAGTATCTGTGTGATCCAGGTAATGTTTGTAATGATGTCTCTGAGATGAGAAGCTGTATGTGGTATAATTCATTCCAGACAAGACCCAGTGCCTTGCCTCGTGTTTTCTTTGAATGCTAGAGAGCATTCATTGCACACTCTCAATGCCAGAGAGCGTGCTTTGGTCAAGCCTATGGGGTCTGTCCCACCAGGCATGCCTTTCTTGAAGATTTCTGCTTCATTTTCTCTGTCAGGGTCTTTATCTGCTTAGTACCAAACTGATCTTCCTTTCCCTTCTCATTTGTGTTCAAGGTATGAGACAGTTTCCCAGGAAAGGCTGTGAGTGTTCTATCAAACTGAGAGCGAAGCTGAGAAATGAAGTTGCTGCTTTTTGAGTTCTGCTGATGATTGAAAGCAGTTTTAATACGTGACAGTTCTACCTACACAGCAGCTCTGTCAGGAGCAAGAGGAAATTCTTGCCAAGTGATTTCCTTTTCCTAATGGAAGATGACTATCTAAAAGGGGAAAAAAATATCATGGTGGCCTGGTGTTCTGTTGTGGAAAATAAATGGAATTTAACTCTTCAGGTTGTGGCATCACTGAAAACTCTGCTCTTCAATCCAAAGGGCAGGCAACCACTGGGAAAACTCCCTGCCTATTCCCTCTTGCCGCTCACATGGAAGTACCATTGTATTGAGAACTGCTCAGTGGGTTATGAGCCCCAAACTAATGGCTTATGATTAGTATTCAATTGCATCCATTGTTATACAACTCTGAAGTCAATTATCAGCCCAGAGATGCGTGCCACACAAGCTGACCTGGTGTGGCTGCACAGGCTGTATTTAAAAATAGTCTTCTGAGTAACCAGAAAGAGAACTCCACAATTTCAGTCGTGAAGCAATAATTGTATTGGCTGGTGCCATGCAGTTCTGCTTGAGCTCCTTTCTCTTCGCCCATCTGTCTGACTTCACAATGCTGGTAGGAATCTCTGTCCCCTCTGCCAAGTGTGGTTGACACTGGCCAACAAGATCCAAAATAGGCAGGGAGGGACAGCCCCGTTGCAAGAATTTGTTTTCTTATCAAAAACCGAGAAACGGAAATCTCTCATTTTGATGCAGAGAGGGTCTACAAATTAACCTTGTATCTCGGGATCTTTTCACCAAGCAGAGTGGTTTTCTTTATCCATTTACTTTGCAGCTCATGACCCCCAGTCCTAACCGTGGCTGACCTAGATTCAGTGCTGTATGGTTCCAAAGGTGAGGTATTTGACTGTAACTGAAGTCTGAGTTCCCTTCCTAGATGTGCCACCACAATGACACCATGACAATAGGTGTGTTACATTCTCCCCATGCCTTCCCTACAGCTAGGGATGGTTTTTTCTGTCAAGAAGTTAAAACAAGGCTCAAGGCTTTTAGGAGCTGCTGTTATCACTATTACTGACAACAGGAAGTGACTTTGAATGTGAAGGACTTTCAGAGCTTTGCAGTAGCTCCTGCATCCAGACTTGCAGAAATCTGTGATGAATAGCAGATGATTGCTCTTTTGGAAGGACTGGGCTTGCTTCAAGTTTAATCAGTAAACAGCTTCTGATTTTTTTTTTTTCTGTTCTGTAAATATCCCTGAGTGTTTTTGAGTTGACCGTGGCCTACTGTGTCTTTCACACCATGAACTCTGCCTACTGCACGGCACCCTCCTCCCCACGCCCACTGAACTACTCTGCAAAATAAATGCAGCCAATACTGCCCCTCCAATTCAGAGCTGTCATCTGAGGGTGACCAATGACTCCTGGAGAGTGCTGGACACAGAGGCGGAATTCGTCCTTCAGGAACAGTGACCTTTCTTTCCCATGCGAAGAAGTGATAACACTTTCCAAACAAGCAGAAATGCAAAACCATTATAAGCAGATGGGCACAAGCAGTCAGATTTTACATGCCCTGAGATTCTTCCTCCCTCCCTTATGATGAAGGGGATTACACTTACTGAATATTTTTGGCTATTCAAGCTGTTTTAACAAACTATAATTGAGCCGCTGTTAAAGACATAAATTCATATTGTCATGGTGCTAGGGATATGCCATTCTTTCATACTTCAGAACAGGGCTGAATTTATGTTATTGAGTTCGGAAATACTTCTTGGTAATCTTTTGTTTATACTAGACAATTTGTACATTCCAGCTGCTAGCACTCTGGTAGATAATGGTCATGCATGAGTCCAGCTCCAATAGTAACACAGAGAATATCAAATCCCAAATGAGATCAAATATAAGTGCAGGCACGAATGCTCACACCAGGCAGTGGCTCCTGAAAGGCATGCATCTTCCTCAACATGTGCTATTGTAGATTCAAGTAGTCATGCTGGGAATAAATCTCTAATAACAAGCCATAAAACACCAAAATCTTACTGTCTGAACCTCAGGGTCTTGTGCTATATAAATGATGTGTAAGATTTTGCCTTAAAGGAAAACCAAGGCCAGATTCCCTATACAGTGAAGTTGTAGAATATGTGAGCGCTTGAGATGCATTCCAGGCCTATTTTCTCTGATATTTATAGTAGAATAATTCCAGTTCAGAGCATGGATTTCCTGGTAGTACAGCAGTGACTGCCGACTTTCCAAGAGCACCATAAGATATGTCACATCAGCAATGGCTTAGCATGGGCTTGAACCATTTCTGGGTTACTGATGTCTGATAGTGGCAGCAGGAGGAGGCCTGTTTCTGCAGTCTGCTGTAGACAGTTTGATTTAATGTCTGATTGCATTTAATTTGTGGCAGCAGCCCAGATGCTATGGCCATAGGTGCCTAGAAAATCATTAAGCAAATGCAATAAGACACATGGAAACCTAAATCAGAGCCCAAGGACACCTGCATCCTGAGATATCGTCTCATAGCTACAGGCCATTTGACCTTAGTCTTTATTCCATGGTCATGAGCTTTTAGCGAGCTGTTGGAGAGGGACCAAAGATTTGCAGAAAGACTGTTTTCTGCAGAAAACAGCCTGACCTATTTTTTATGCTAACAGCCTGCTTCTTCCTGGAGATGAAGCTTAAGCTGTGGGTTTTCACACAGCTGTGAGGTAACAGCCTTTACTGTTCAGGTAAAGCTTAACAATGGAAGAATTGTATGTTTGGGGCTGTAGAGGTGAAAACTGACCCAAAGGTGAAAGGCAGGGTCTGTACACATGTTGAGCCACATTTTTCCCCATTGGATAACATTTAGAGGGCCTGAAGGTGGAAGAGTGCAGCTCAGTGTGAAAAGCCCAGGACCTGAAAGAAAGATCAGTTCTTATTGTTAAGATCTAGGAAATATGGTTGCAAAAGTCTCTTCTGGAAAGAAATGAACAAACTAAACGTAGTGTGAAGTGAGCAAATAGAAACACTCCTTTTTGAAAAATGCTTAATATAAACCCATACGTATTTCAGATTTAAAGCATTTCCTTCTTCCTAATTTATTTCAAACCGAATTGTAAAGTAAAACAATAACGAATGTATAAAACACACTTTTATTGTCCAATCTGTAGTTTTCTCCCCCTGAAAGTGTCGTTAGGTTGGAGCTAGAGATTCTATATCTGCAAGAATATGATTTGAGGTTTGAAGAGTGACAGTCCTGTAGGGCTGACAGCTACGCCTCATTTGAGCAGCCTGGACCCCAGTTGTGACATAAAACTGTGGGAAAAACAAAGGCAAAGGTTCTTATCCACAGGCTGTATGCTTTGATTAATCGGGCCGCTGGGGTCTGCCGCAGGGATCTGGAGGTGTTCCTGAGGATTGATCGCTTTGCCGTATCGATTAATTTCCGCTTTTAATCTGTTTGCTGCAAATCGAACTCTTGAGTAAAGTTAGCTCGGTTTCAATTCCAGCTTTCCTCAGATCTGAACAGTTTTATATCCAAATAGGAACGTAATGGGGCAAGGCTTCTTGTTTTCACCAAGGAGATTTGGAAATAAAATACTGTACTTTTCTCAGTCAGTGATGAAGGATTGCTGTGGGATGGCAAGTTTTGGGGTGGATACCCCATCACAACCACTCTAACTCAGTACACACTCAAGGCCAGGCTTCCTGTGGCCAGGAAGAGCTCATGCTCTAGCTCGGTTCTGGACTGATGAGATTAATTCTTGGGGTGGAGAAATAAGGTGCTTCTTGTGCACAGATAGATCAATCTATTAGAATCTGAGTGTCCTCCTTAAAGAAATAGGAATATTTCCCTACCAAGTACAGAAGCCAGGCATGACTTGAGTATTCTCCCCTGAGGTTAAATTCATTGGCTTGTAAGTCTGGGTACACATCTCCTGAGCTGTATTGGAAACACAGCTGGAGAAGTACAGAAGCTTTTCTCAAGTGTACAGGAGGGGACTAAGCAGAGCAGGGATCCCATGCAGCCCTTCTTTTCCACTGGGTCTTGCACCCTATGGAAACCCAACTGTGAGCTCAGGAGCAAAGGAGACATCCACATCAGCGCACAGCTCCTGGATGTAACACAAACCCACAGC
Source organism: Tympanuchus pallidicinctus (assembly GCF_026119805.1). NCBI lineage: Eukaryota > Metazoa > Chordata > Aves > Galliformes > Phasianidae > Tympanuchus > Tympanuchus pallidicinctus. Next base: position 49,982,620 of record NW_026294802.1, read on the forward strand.
AAACAGATGTAGATGCATTTCAAAGGAACTAAGCATCTTTGAAAGGCTTCACACCAGCTGTCAAGACATCGCCAATAGAGACTTCCCTGCTGGAATATTTGCTCATTTGAAGCCTCACCTGCAAAACTGTATTTCTTGTGATATTTCTAGCTAACAACACACATGCTGTCCCCCAGTAGAAAGACCAAGAGCTTGAACAGGTTAAGGCAGTCGGCTCTCTGTTGTTGTATTGAATTGAACTGCTGCAGGGACAGTAAAAAAGCTCCTGTCACCCGCTCCCAATTTCTCTTTAATGTAACCAGAGACTTAAATACGACTGAGTTAATCTTTGAGGAAAACAGAAAATATTGTAACAATAAAGGTTGTAACATGGTTACAAATGAGAGCTACTGCTCCCCTCTGCATTCTGAATTCCTGGGATAATTCTGCGGAGCTTCATTACCGGAGTATAATTGTGTTATAGAACTCTAAATCACCCTGCTACACTTAACTGGCAATAACATTAAGATAGCGCAGATATTCATTTTAATTAAAACATAGCCTCAAACTATTTCCCTGCTCTAAGCGGCAAAACTTTTTCCTCCTATTTTTTTCTTCCCAGCGCCAGAAACTTTCATTTGTTCCCAGTGTCTCTGCTCACCAGAGGGTCCAGAACCAAAATGCAATTAAGAAGCACCTTTCTCCAAGCCTCCTCCCTCCTGCGAGCAGCTTTCTCTCAGTTTGAATGATGCTGCTGCAGGGAGGGGAACAGCTTCCCTGGTTCTCCTCAGCATGACCTGCATCCGTCTAATTCTCTCAGAGCACGGATGATCTAAACTGAATACTTTGTCTGGTTTCTGCTAGCTCTAGTTAGCTGTTATATCTCTGAGCAGACCACCGGGCCAACCTTGAAGAATACAGAGCTTTCAAGGACAAAGGAAACCAAAGAGAAGTCGTGAAATGCCAACAGATTTGCAGCATGACATCCTCCATTAATAAATCATGATCTCCATCTCAGAGCAGCTCATTGCTCACCTTCACGGACATGCAGAGCCTTCCAAGGCCCTTCCGAGCTCTGATTGTGTCTAGAAATCAGGATCTGGAGAACTGTGGTCTTGGAAGGGCCTTTTCAAGAAGCAATTGATCCAGAGATGAATAAACACTTTGAGTTACCATGTGCTGAGATCCCCAATTATATTCCCAGCTCTCTTAACCTGTAAATTGTAACCTTGGAGAACTGTTCAAACTGTTGCCATTTAGAGCCAGTTTCAACTCAAGTATTTCTAGCCCAGTCATGAGCAACTCAAAGCTTGGCTAAACCAGAATATAGTTGTGTTCCCCAGCATCAGATTAAAGCTATCTCAGCACAGATTTGTCACCAAGCTTGGCAGAAGGCTAATCCTAGCTATAACCTTGGGAAGAAGGTTATTTCTGCTTTTTGGAGCAATGTTGCACTCAGGAGCTGCAGGTCACTACTGGTTGGCTGGCACTTTCCTCTATGCTTACTCTGAGGGCTCTCTCTATGAGACCAATGGCAGTGCTTCCCATATTCATTTAAACCCGTCTTTATGGAGGAGCATCTTCTCATTACAAATGGCTCGTCTACACATCTGTTTCCTTCTTAGGAAAGGAGCAAACAGCCTTTATCATCAGCAAGGAAAAAAAAAATCAAGTTGGATTTATAGAGATACTTTAAGTTACCTTCAATTGTACAGAAAAATAGCAGCTTGCAAATCTTGGGAGAACTGAGACTACTTATGTTGTGTTCTCAGTTGCAAAATGAATGACATTAAAGATGAGAAATGACAATCTTATGATGCCTCAAGGTTTCCATGCAGGGTTTTCAAACATTTTTAATTTCTTCAATTTAACTTAATTTAAATTTTACTTAGAGGTAATTGGGATGAATTAATATAGTTACAATTATACAGAAATCAATCCATTAATGCCTGGAAAATCTTGTTAATGTGGTAGCAATTTCATGGATACAAAACAAAAATTTACCCACTTAAAATAATATACATAGTTCAATTTTAGATAATAACAATGAAAGCATTCTGAACATATATGAAAAAAAAGCTTTCTTTTCCACCCAATAATTGTTCTAGCTGAATATTGCTGCTTTTACAACCGTAGTGCCAAACAAACACCAGTAATCTTTTTACCTTAGGGTCATCTTTCTCATGTTCTTTTTATTTTTGTAGCACCTCAGACAGTTTTGTCCAGGATTTAGTCTCCACAGTGTTATCCCTATGCTGATATATTAACGAACGACTAACAATCAGTGGGCTGTAGAACCATTTATTTACCATTCAGTACGGACCATTGGCATTTTATCCATTCTGAAGATGATCAGAGTCAGTGAAGTGTCTAAATTACAAGAATAAAAGGAACAATCCTCCTAAAGTGCTCTACCTTCTTTCAGTTGGCCTGAGGTCATCTCTTAGACGTGTCCTCCAGCTCAAGTTGGCACCCTTTCCAGTAAGAAGCTTCCAGCAATAGCAGCAAGGTATATGGACAAATAATCCATAAAGTGAAATGTATTACGCTGATTGGTAAAAAAAATAAAATAAAATAAAATAAAATAAAATAAAATAAAATAAAATAAAATAAAAAAATCCTGCAAAATCAAAGAATACAGAGGAAATTTACCTTATGGACTGGAAATGATTGGATTGTCCGATTATGAGGAACCCATTTTTATGAAGATGAAAACTTGGTTGACTGCTCAAGGGTAAAGATGCCATAACATGTTAAAAAATATTAATGAGAATCTTAGAATATATGTTGGGTCCAATTAGGTTAATAACGCATGGAAATTTATCAGAAATGCAAGCTTAACTAGAGGGCTTCCAAGTAAGAAATTTTGCTACAAAGAAACTTGTAGAGAACTGCTCAAAACTGCACCCTGGTTTTCTTTGAAGTGCCCATCAATGGCTTTGAGTGACATATGGCAGAGGTTTGGGAAATGCCAAATATCTCGATCCAAATTATGCCTGTCATGTTTCAGGTTTGATTAGAAGTAATGGGCAAATGTGATAAGATTCATCTTAGATGACAACTGAAAATTTTTCAAAACTATCCAAACGCCTCGTGTTGAAAAAGGGCAATGACCTGATATCTTTGAAGTACAGCATTTCCTGAACAACTGGTGATGGGAAAAACATAGCTACTAGCATTCCTGTGGGTTTCTGTATCCGACTACGCTTGGGGCTGTTGAGCTTTTTCTGTCCAGTGAGAAGAAAGCCGGGAAAAATATTCTGTAATGCTTTCCAAAATTCAGTTTAAGCTTCCGGAGGTGTTTGGGTCAGTTATGCAAACCATTCTCAAATCAACAGAGTAGACAATAGTCCAATTAAAGACACTCAAAATCGGAATTTCAGTACCAGGAAAATTATTGCGTTCCTCAGAACAAAAGCCCACACAGACGAAACCAATCTCTTTTATCACAATAAGTAGATTTTTTTTTTTCTCACAGAAGCAAAAACACAAATAGATGGTGTTTTATTCATTTGAAAGCAATTGAGCCTAGGGACTAATCAGCTGAGGATGAAATGGAAGGATAGTAATCATTCTGAAGCAACTGTAATAGTGGAGCAACATTTTAACTGTCATTTGTGTGCCAGACTCCTCTGAGATGCTGTTTGGTTTTGTTGTTTATTGTGTTGATTTTTTTTTTCCCCAAGAGATGTTGGTTTTGGTAAGTAGGTAAATGGGAAAAGCCCACATTCTGCTTTAAAACTTCCAATCATCTTAGACCACAAATGGCTGCTGACTGGCAATTACCTCAGAGCGAAATGAAACATGAACCATACTGGCAAATGTGACTTCTGTGAAACAGAGTGGAGTACAAAATACATAATTGTTTTCAACATGCAGCTGTCACTATCAGCTATCGCTGTGGTAGGAGGTTAGTTATTGCCCATTGCCAATTACCAGTCTTAGCAAAGCAGAGGCTTTCTGGTTGGTGTGATTCCAAGTGTTTTCTCAGTGATCCTTTTCCTCCATCATGTTCCTCGTTCTCCATTCAGAGAATCTGAGAACAAGAAGTCTGAATGATACCAATGCACAAGCACACATCTGTTGTACTGCCCACTTGACCATGGAAATCACTAGTCTGTTGCTCACAGCCTGCTCTGCACTCGTATTCACTCCAAAACCACTCTTCTGGCCCTCTGTAGCACTTGAGATGACTCAGTTGTCTCCTGGCTCTATTCACAGATCATGCGCTTTTCAGCTACTTTTAGGAGCCCTCTGTTCTTTTTTTAACCACGCATCACAGCCTGGGAGATGACAACGTCCCCGTGATGCACAGGAGAGCACTTCTGCTCATTTTAGATACGTTTCTTCCAGAAGAAGCTGATCGCTGCACCTGGGAATGGGGATATCAAGATGGAATTAGTAGAGATATTTACGGTAATCAACCACTTCTTCTCAGTGCAAGACCCCTGTTGAGCTCCAAATGAGGAAAGTGAGTGTAGAATACTGACAGATATGACCTCAGGATCCCAAACGTTTTGTGTGCCTCAATAAGTTACTTTCGTGAAGAAATGTGAACACAGATTCATTTCTATTTTTTTTTTTATTTTTATTTTTTATTTTTTTTATTTTTTTTTCTTGAATGAACAATATGGTTGTCTGGAAGCAATATTAATCAATAACTAATTTCATAGTTGGACAACTGTTTTTAATGACTTTGTACTTTTGATGCATTGTTACAAAAGGCTTCAGATCATTCCCATAAGAACTTGTCAAGGAAAGGGCAAATTCATTTACTTGTCATCATGTGAGAGCCAAAAGGCTCATTAGGCTAATTAGGAAGAGAATCATTTGGGTTTTTGCTCACTCAAACACAGCAAAAACCTCTTGTTCCTGATTCAGTGCAAGGAATTTGCTGTACCTATCAAAGGAAGGGTGCTGTGACTGGATAAAACAAGTGAAAGCCATCAGAAGTTAGATTCTTTAGTCAAGGTGCAATGATTCATTGTTCATGTCTAAAATGACATCTGCCACAGGAACTGTCAGGTTTTGGCAAGGATTATCTGGCTTTTGCGATCCTTTCTGCTCCTCTCCTACTCTCTGCTTTCTACCCTTTGCATATAGAGTTTTCCACAAATATCCATCACATTTGTGCCCAGAAGTGGCTGCATTTCAGCGGTGCTGTGGTGCTATCATGCTGCCATGTCGTTACTTCTTGTTAGCCAACAATGACCAACAGGGAGTTCATCCAGTGCATATTGCAGGATGTGTAATGACAACAGCAAGTTGCATGCCTCCAATGCCATTCCACAGCTGAAGCAATTTTTTATTGTCACCTCGAAGTTATTTTCTTACTTTTTTTTCTTCCCATCTTAGAATTTGGATTCCCTTGTAATTAATTACAGAGCATCTTTGTGGAGCAGGTGATTTAATCATACAGTGATGCCTGCCCAAAGATTTCAAACAAGATCACAAAAAAAAAAAAAACAGAGACAATATATTCTTTTCAAACTAAGCATGGTTAATGGAGAGTTACACACATCACCAACATCTTTATTTTGTTTCTAAAAGGGATTTGGTACAGAAGACTCCCTGCCTGGGTTTACTGGCAAGTTATCAATGCCAATATCCAACAGCTTCTTAATAAAAGTTCTACTAGAATGAGCTAAATAGCCTGTTTTTAATTCCAAGAGGAGGGAGGCTGATAATGGTTGTGGGTAATGGGGTTTTGTTTCTTATTTTCAGTGTTCTCACATCTGCTAAGCACTGCCCTCTGATTTCACCTGGTATCCTCCTCTAGTGACCCATGGTTATACTTTGGGTCCACAGCCCCCAATTTTCCTGGAGCTCAGAGGACAATGCTGCCTACTCACAGTGCCAAGCATCAGCCCTGGGCAGACAGCCTTTGAACTGGAAGGGGAGCAGTTGTATGGGAAAAAACAAAAACAAAGAGGAGTGCTCCATGTTGGCTCCTCTTCCAACTCTGCTCTTTAAATGTGGTGTTGATATTCCAGCAGCCACTTCCCTCTTACCTGCTCGAGTGTTTTTTGCTTGCATTTCACCTCAGCAAGACCAAGATCATGAAGGAAGAGGAAGGTAACGTTCTTTGTGCAAATGTCTAATTCACTGATACATGGCATCTAGGGAAAGTGCCACTGCCTGCCAACACAAACTCGGCATGTGGACAGTTTCACTTAGGGCAAAAATACAAAGTTAAAATTAAGAAACAAAAAGAGAGATCAAAATATTTTCTCACACTTGTTTCCCACCAGAAGTCTTCCACCTTCCCTTCTGAAACTGCACTTCTTAAAATTGGCCTCTTTATCCTCTGCTAATTAGAAAAGAAAGCAAAAAAACACTGGAATAAATGTCCTAAAATGTCCTAAAATGAAGATAATTTTTTTCTGTCTTGGGTCAAAATATTTTGTAGAATAACCTTGAAGCTCTTTTTTTTTTTTCGTCTCTGATTTTCCTTCAGTTTGACCACTGAACCAAGCAAGTCATTACTTGCCAAGCTTGAGATGCTGTGAGTGCTGACACTGCCGAGTGTACTGGGGATGCAAGCGTAGCATCCTGTATCCATCAATCTAAAAGAAAATTCTTTCTGTCTATTTTTCACCCTCCTACCCCCTTCCCCCTGGTTAAATGAATGAAATTAACTCCACAGCATTACTGTCTGAGGCCTAGAAAAGTTAGTGGAAACTCGAGACTGACTGATATCCTTGATATTCTGCAGGGGAACTCAGCAACTATGGCAGCTCACAAGGAGGGCGGGCTCAGTGCAGAGGATCATCTCTGTTTTGTGACACTGTACCATCCCATAACGGCATCCTGGAGGGCTGGTCCATCATCCAAGCCTCGTTAATTGCCTGCGTCTACGTCCTTACCTACTCACTGGTGGGAGCAGTTCCAGCTGTTAGGAAGCAAATTGGGTGGATCTCTGTCAAGCTGTTAGCAGAGGGAAATGTTCCCCTTCACAAACAGGCTGGTCCCATTTCGTTTTCATCCTAGAGAAGAAAGTCGTATGCAAGAAGTTCAGTAGTGGTAATTAAATAGTTTTCAGCCCAGAAGCCGCTTGTGAGCAGAGAGAAGTGCTGGTGGTTTTGTCCCCCAGATCCCACTCTTTTCCTTTAGGAAACCCAGGCCTGAAGGCTGTTCCACCAACTCTATTCTCTACTTGTTAATCCCCATTCTTTCTTTTTTCCTTCCTTTTAAAAGCAGGAAAATATTCAGCCACTGCTTTTCATATGTAAATTTTTATTGTTACCTTCTTTTTGCCTTTATATTCTGGTGCTTTGTTTATCTAAGAAAAATTGTACATGAGCAAGTAGGAAAACAAAGGCAAAACAAAACAGAACACCGGGCCGGAACAAAACAAAAGAAAAACCTCTTCATCTGAAGGCTTTCAAACGTTTAAAAATGAATTCCTGCCACCAACATTTAGGCATAGGATGTCTGGAAAGAAAAACAGCGTTTACCCCCTGTGTGCATTCACACTCTCCGTCTCACAGTCTCCCACTTGTTTACTTCAGCTCTTGTTTTACATAAACTTTTTATTGGCGGTGGGCTGAACAAGAAAACTTGTAACCAAGCAATCAATACACATTACTCAGCACGAGTCAGACATAACGTTGTAGATTTCACAGCCAAGAGAGGCAGCGAAATATCTTGGATCTTATCCTCTTTTAGTAGGAAATGGAAAAGCAGGCATGGATATCACATCAATTCCCACCTTCCTGCTTGTTTCAGTGCTTGTTTACACTCTCCAACGTCTTCTTGCATTACTAGAACATGCAGAGCTGGGACAGCTTCATGGTACAGGACTCCATAAGCCCTCTACAATGAAATACCTTTCAAGCATAATGCACTTCCAGGAAGGGATCGGAGTAGTTAAGGGTGTGTGGGTAGGCCTGTTGGGTTGGTATACAGCTTTTTGTAATACAAATGGGCCATTAGAGTGTGTTGCTTTATTTTCTTTGTTTATCAGTGATACAAACCCTAAAGATGATATGAGCTGCCCTCTTAATGTAGGACTGAACATGTACGTTCTCTCAGTCTTCATTTCAGCTAGCAATTGCAGAATTTCAGCTTCTATTAAAAGAAGGAAAAATGTCCCTAAGCCCAGTGGTTGTGAGAGATACATTAAATACATGGTAATGCTGCTTGAGCCTGCAGACAGCCCGGAGCCAGAGCTCTGAGTCAGCTGAGCTCCTCCATTCTCTGCAAAGGTTCCTTACCTTTGGGATCAGCTCTTTTAAGCATCCCTGCTAACGTGAAGGAGGCAGTGTCAGTGCTGCTGTCACCAGAAAAACCTGAGCTCAACTCCTCTGCTGCTGGGCTGAATGTCCCTCGTGGATGTGGGTACAGAAAGCAGAGGGGCTGAGAGGTGGGGACACTGTTGGGTCCAAAAGGACAGAAGAAGTGAGGATACCTGCTCCCTTCCCATATTTTTATGCTCTGTTCTTTTCAGCTGACAGCCCTTTGACACAACAGCAGTCATCAGTTGGGTGTCTTGCAGCACTTGATATGTAGGAGAATATAGGGCAGGAATAAAATACGTGGTCCTGTTTTTCCCTAACAAAGCTGCAAAGTGCTGGCAGAGTGCTGGTAACTGGAGGTATCTGAATCCCAAGAAAAAACAGATAATTCCCAGAACATGGATTGCTCTGAGCAGGATTAGCAAGGGGAGCATGTGTATGTGGATGGAAGATGTTGCTGCCAATGTAAAATAACTGTGTCAACAGCATTTCCGAAGGATATTTTTAGCTTTACATATTCAGTATCTTTTGTGGGCCACAGTGAGACTGACACAATAGAGTCTTAATGACTTCTTGGGGACTTCATTGTCTTTTTCTATACACAGTTTATTAATGTGCCCTCCATACTACTCATGGATGCAAGAGCCAATAATGACTTCAAAGGGGTCATTGTGGTCCAGAGCATCTGTACATAGGAATAAAAAAATAAGCAGAATAAATACTCACCCGCTAATCCACAGCACAATAGATTGTAATCAGTCTATCAGAGTAAAGATTATTATTTTTTTTACAGCTTCTTTTCATCCAAGGCATTTTCAGAACATCCTTTCATCCTAGCACTCTGTAGACATTATAAATTGATCATCTTAAGTCCTTTGACAGAGCAGAGAGAAGCAGAAGTGCCTTTAGTGGCAGGAAGTTGGGACTCGCTTGTGGCAAGCCAAAAAGCAGATAAAAAGCCTGATTTGTCTTTTCCCCAGGAAGTTCTGTAATAATCCCACAAAAGCAGTTCTCCACGGGTGTTTGAAAGGGTGGGAATACTCCTCAGAAAACCACTTGTAAGAGGGACAGTGCCCTGAGCATCAGGCAGAGCGTCTCCAGCAACATTCAGAGCAGCCTCTTGAACCAAGTGGAGCCACTGGCAAAAGGATGGACCAAACTTACACCAATAAACTGTATTTCCCTGCATTCACATCACTGCTGTAGCAGTGATTTGGCTCAGGGTTTCCCAGAGAGTTCTGATCTGCTGGAATAGCCTTATCTCTTCCCCATGCCTAACTAACATCCTGGTGGCAGTGATCCCCAAAAGTGGTGGAAGAGTGGCTTTGACACCTCGCTTCAAAACTGATTTGCTCTTACTCTGTGTTATAGTTAAGTGTGAATACTACCAAAGGAATTACATGCCTCTTCTCAGCCATGTACATATCTTCTGGATTTTATGTTATAGGATTAATGAAGTATTGGAATGACAAATCCTTCCTGAGCGAATGACCAAAAAGGTTATTATTCAGTGAGTATATAAAAGATTAAGGTGGGCAGGAGTCTTCTCCACTTAAGGTGGAGAGGGAAAGAGAGCACAGAGGATCTGTCACTCCCTGTAATAGGAGAAAGGACATCATTCAGTGTCAGTTCAGAAATCATTACAAATATCATAAAATCATTAAGGTTGAAAAAGACCTCTAAGATCACCAAGTCCAACCCCAACCCACAGCCCCATGCCCACTGACACGTCTGTCTGTGCCACATCTCCAGTGTTCTTTATCACCTCCAGGGGCAGTGACCCCGCCACTCTCTGGGCAGCTGTGCTACTGCATCACTGCTCTTTTGGAGAAGAAATTTTTCCTAATATCCATCTTGAACGCCCCTGGAACAACATGAGGCCATCACCTCTCCTCCTATCGCTGTTACCTGGGCACAGAGGCCAACCCCACTTCGCCATGAACTCCTTTCAGGCAGTTGTAGAGAGCAATAAAGTCTCCCCGAGCCTCCTCTTCTCTGGACTGATCCATCCCAGTTCCATCAGCTGCTCCCCTGTGTAACAATCCAAAACTTTCCGATTTTGTCCTGATCTGTGCTGTGGTGGAATAGAGCAGTTTTTATTTACCTGTGCCTTAGATTCCCAGCATGATTTCTGAGGAAAGCTGACAGAAGGTGTTCAGTTTTATTTGGAGGCAGAGAACTTCTTTATCGTGTCACACGCCCTTAGATTTAAGTTACATAGAATAAGAAGGAAAATTCATCCGAGTTAAAGTGTATGGTAGATATTCCCTTGGCAAGCCATGCCTGCAAAGTGAAAGAATTTCTAACTCCTACTGTCACAATGTCCTTGTTGCACCCTGATTTTTGATGCATCAATGCCACTTGCATCAATCCCAGGACAGGCTTTCTCCTAGCATGCAGTAACCGGGAGTCCCAGTGTACATCTCAGTGATATTCTGTGCCCTGGGGAATTCATTAGCTGCATAGATGGATTTCTGGAAAGCTCGTAGACACCGATTTTTAGCAGTCTGACTCTCCCTGAAAAGATCTGCTGGCTTTTGGCAGAAGTCTTTGCATGAAATGATCAAATTGCTTGTTACTGTTCATACTGCAGTAGTATCTCATTCCAGGTTCTCCATAATTTTAATCCAGGGAAGTATCTGTACTCTAAAGTTACTGGGATGGAGACCCTACACAACCCCATGAGCTACAAGAACAGTTTGCTGCATTTGGTTGCTCACATATCTTACTGAGATTGTTCCTGCATGACTATTTTTTTGAAGCTAAGAAAAACAATTGCTTTTGTGTTCCTGCTCCATAGAGGGTGGGTGAAATTAAAACTCTGCTGAAAGCAGAAGATGTGCCATTGATGTTGAGGCATTTGTCTTCTCTCATATCTGCAGCCAACTTCAATTTACAACGTTTTTCTGATGGACCTATTGTAGAAATGACTAGAGTGTATTAGGAAAATCTTTCTGTCTACCTTCTCTAATCCTGCCCCCTAATATTATCCTGGCATTGTCTCTGCTTGTAATCACCAAAGCATTTATGCCTCCTATAGTGCCATTATATACCATGTAGCTAAACCTCAGCAGATTCCCCAGCCCTGCTTGACTGCTTCTTAAAACTGCCTTTCTTTGGGAAAAAATAAAACAAGTTAAACCTAATCCAATGCAAAAAGATAAAGAAGTGGGAGGCAATCAAAAGCATGGAGCGTCCTGCCCTCCCTTCCTGCACCCATTGCCTAATTCATAGCACAACTTGCAAGACTGTGCAATGTCCAAACTGCTTTTGTAAAAATAGCAGACAATTCTGTAAAAATAGAGCAAACTTCTTCCCTGCTGAGTGCATCAGAAGAGACCACATCACAAAAAAAAGTCAATGCTTTTGCTTTAGCAGTGGTTTTCTCCAGGCAACTGTACTGCAGAAGAGCACAGCAGTATCCTCCAGCTCTTGTCTTAAATACCATTGCAAATCAATTACCTTTCAGGCCATAAACTTCACTTAAAGAGACAGAACAGAACCAGACATCCCCCGGTAACAAAAACAATTATACTGAAGCTTGAGCATCTTAAGTGAAGTCTCTTCTGTTTGTGTGTGAGAGAGAAAGATTGAGTGTGGGAGTTCAGAAAGAACTTTTCTTATGGTTTGTAAACAAAACTCAAGCGTATTGATAGCAAAGTTAATCTCCAGAGCCCAGGCAGACAGCCACAGGGGGGGAAAAGATGCCTGAAGGACAGGCAATAAGGACTGCCTCAAAAGAGCAGGAGGGGGAAATCAGCTGCTCCCGAGCACCACCCTGTAAGAACCAGGCATTTCCAATTCCAAGACAATTCATAAGAAACAAACACAAATCACCCCATTCATTCCCTCATACAGATTAATATTTGATGCCCAAATAATGAGTCTTTCGATAAATATTTAATGCCCAGACATCAACATGTATGGCAAAGTAGACCAGGGGCTTTAGTAATTAAGGCAATTGAGTTTGTACAATAGAGACTGGTGAGAGGACTGGATAATGCAAGTTGGGATAAGGCAGGACCCTGTCATGGTGACAGTGCTTTGGGTGCTTGTAATCTGTTTGAAGAGCTTGCAGAAGAGTGGCTTCGGTGGAAATGAACTTATCTTAGCTCCTATCAACTGTGCTTTTTTGTCTCATGCCAGACTTGCTACCTGCAGGCCAGGGTCCTGGTGAGGAGCACATCTGTCATGTCCAAGCACTACGTGCAAGGCTGACTGGTTACATCCCAGAAAGCATCTTACCAGGCACATGCTCAGATTTAGCACTACCCATTCTGAACTTGTCTTTCCAGCCCTGAAAGAGGCCTTTGTCAGTGGATCAAGATCCTGTATCCCCACTGTAATAGCTACACTTTCTATATCACCTCACTACTGCTGCTGGAGATTGTAGCCCTGCAAGCACATTCTGCAGAACTCTTCCTGCAGACAGAGCATCCAGCCTTTCCAGCAATGGCTCTGCATACTACTACTGTGCTAAGCAGGTATCCCTTTGCCTTGAAACTGCATTAACCCAGGGTGAAATCCACTAGCACGGTGGTGCACTCTAACGGCTGGACTAAGTATGGTTGCTGTGATAATACAGCCACCTAAGGGTAACTGGAAAATGGGAAAATGCTGTTATTTCTCCAGCTTTGGGTAGAGAAGGTCTATTTTTAACTCAGAACAGGCTGCACTATCACTTCTAACTGGATTCCTTAAAATCAGTACTTAAGACATTTCTAAATAGCTCAGTGCTTCTGGCTAAGTGGGTTCCTGAGTGTGGAAATAACCTTCCTTTAAGCCACCTTTGGAAGAAGTTTGGTCTTGGACAGAATGGAGCATTCCATCCTGGGGTAATGCATAATGCATCAACTGATGCAGTGTCATTTAGAGAGAAATAAGCCTCATTTTGCTAATAATCTGTTAGGAACAACAAGAGATGGGAACAGAGGGAGCTGTCACTGGGCTTTCTTCACCTCCAAGAAGGATCTTCCAATAGATCCACAGGTTCAAAAACCACAACCATGAGTGCTAGCAAACCTCAAGTCAAACCTCAAATCCCCCATTAGCCCACCTACGTGAGAATGCCTGGTTTTGGATCCAGGCAGTGTAAGCCTTTACATCCCCAATGGCACACCAAGTCAGGCACGCAGACTTACAGCAACCTGGGTTTGCCACTCACTTAGCAGCAGTCCTGCAATTCCGTGCAATCCAGTGCGCTTGATGATGCTTCAGTTCCTCGAACGCAGCACCACACATCATTCACAGTGGGATGCAGCTGACATGTGCCCCCATTTCTGTGAGGATCTGCATTGTTCTGCTAATGCATCTCCACTTGCTTCTCTCACTATATTCTCCCCTGTGGAGAATTTACTTTCTGTCCATGCGAGGTGGTTTCCTCTGCATTTCATTATGTAATGCTCCGGGTGGTAAAGAAACACCTTGCCTGATTGACTCCCCAGCTGCTGAAGTGGGAATATTGAGCTCTCAGTAGATGTTGAGGGTTCTCTGTGATTTGCAGGATGAATTTTGCTAGCAGGGCACTTTGATTTTCCCAAAGCAGTTTTGAATCTCAGCTGAAAGATGAGTGAGTGGCCAGGAGCATGAATGTAGTGTTTGAGTAGGGTTGGTTAATGAGAGCAGAAACGATAAACATTGATCTGGGCTGCTGGTTCAGACTTCCTTCCTTGCACCCACAGTGTGCAATTAAACCTGGAAATGTGCACATAGATGCTGCGTAGTAATAGCTCTCAGTCTTCAGCTGAGGCTCCATGTGAAACAAATTCCTTCACTATGGCAAATGTAGGGCTACTCATTCCAGCTTATCCTCTAAGCTGCTTTGCTCTATATTTGCAGTGGGCTTCCAGGTTGCACGAAGTTCCTGCTGAGGGGTCAACATGGAGTGGCCACCACCTGACCCTGTACCTCAGACTCCTTCCATCTAGGGGAGAACCATAAATTGGAAAGCAAACTCCATGGAAACCTTGGAACCCAGACATAAAAGCTCATTAAGCAGTTGGTGATACATCACCTCAAGCTGGGAAAAGAAGTCTGGCAATCACAGTCCTTCTTAACCCCTAGAAATAGTTGAAGATATTTAAAGTGATCACCTCCATGACTCATGACTTAAACAGACTCTTCTGTAGTATAGAGGCTTGTAGCCCTTACCCTTTAAGAGAGCCAAATGGAAAAACTGAGAAAAAACATATTTCTAGGAGCACATTTGCATCTCACCCCACCTCACATTGCAGTAAATTTGTATATGCAGGGCCATGGTGCTGGGATGTTGAGCATTGCAATAGGCTGCCAGACATAAAGTTTGCACCAGTAGGTCTGGGTCAGGAGGAAATAGATTCATTGCGGAAAATCAAATTATGTCCCCTACCTGGAGGGGCTGAAGTAGAACCTGCTGAAAAAAAAAAACAATAACAAAAATGAGTGGGGTTTGAACATTGGGAAGATTTTGCAACCATTTGAAAATTAACTGAAGCAAACTAGCTCAATGCACAGCTTCAGGGAAGCAACTAAAGCATGAGCAAGGCTCCTCCTTGACTAAGGGTCCACTAGAGATCAATTAAACCAATTCCCTGCTTTCAAAGCAATGGAGGCCATTTATTCCCTGTAGCAGACAAATGCTGCCCTGGCAGCAGATAACTAAGTGGATTTAGTGCATACTTTCCCTCCCGATCCTTTCAACAGCCCTGCACAATCCCTGCGCTCTGACCAGACAGAGACCTTCAGTCTTCTGTGCTGTCAGCTCATCTCCCCTGTTATTAGCTTGTATCAGGCTCAGCCATCTATCCTTGTCCATTAAGTGCACAGAGGACTTTGGTGTCCTGCTCTTGCACCTGATGCATACTCCAACCCCTGCTGAGCTTCAGTGCTATCCACCCCTTCTTTTTTCACTAGCTCCAAGCAAGTTCTGTCCTTCTGAGTTTCCTAGCTGACAGATTATGGAGAACTGGTTTGTCCTCAGGAAGTCCTCAATTTGGGGAGCTGTTGGCACAGGCTGCCCAGGGAGATGGTGGAGTCACCAACTGGAGGTGTTCAAGAAAAGTGTGGATGTTGCATTGGGTGACGTGGTCTAAAGCAATCACAGGCGTGGGTTGATGGTCAGACTGGATGACCTTATTGGTCTTTCCAACCTTAATGATTCTATGAGTTTCCAACCAAAAATGTTCCAAAACAGATATTTTCAGCTGCTGTGAATTGGTGCTACAGTGGATCTTTGTCAGTTGTAGATCTCATGATGGGTTTGAGTCCTGATACAACTATTTAAAATGCCTGCCATCTGTCTAGTCACTGAGTTTTGTTTCATCCCATTATATAGGGCCCAATTTGCAATGATTCGTTTGGGATCCAGAAATAAAATGATGGAGAGTGAAAAGAGATATCTCTGTGGGCAGCATGAAGCTGCTCCTCTGCATCTGGCCCTCCTCCTACGACTCAGTGTCTCACAGAAACAAGGGACATAAATGGATCTATTTGCCCGTTTCCCAAACTCATGACATGCAACAGCCTCAAAGGGAATTATCTTCAGTGTTGGAATGGAATAATTACCCAGTTAATGAAGCACATTTTCCTCTTTTTCCTCCACCATAAAGCTGCATGGAACCTGACTCTCCATCCAGGCATGCAGAGAAAGAGCTGAGCACTCATGGAATGGGCCCCCAGTCACCAGTGGCAAATGCACTTAACATGCGTGCTGGAAAATGAAATGACTGATACTATGTAATTAGGCCTTAATTATTTATCATTTTTGTTTAATTATTGCCACTCAGAAGTTAACAGGTTATAAAGCTCTTGGGCTGTTTTTATTAAATGTTGGTAGATTATTAGCAAGTAAGTGCCATTTCTGAACGTTAATGAAATATCTGTGAGAAGCCCATGGCCGATGGCACTCCTGCACTGCACAGCCATTGCACAGGAGAGCTGCAGGAGCTCAAGGCTAATTATGCCTTGCAGGCAGGGCCGTGGGCAACAGGAGAAGGGCAGAAGTCAAAAGTGCCCTCACTGGTTTGCACACAGAACGATATCAATTTCCCATTTAACTTTCACTTTATTTCATCTGCCATAAAGACTAGGCAATGCTCCTGCTGCTGAGCACAACGTGACCGTGCTTGGATATACCCTGAACAATCTGCACCTCTCTTTGCGTGCTATGCAAGGGAAACTCTGATAGGCAGAAAACAAGCAGGAAAAATAAACGTCCTCAAAATGTAATGGCAAATGTTGCACAAGAGAACATGGAACATAGCCTGAACGCTGCTGGTAGTTACTCCTTGTAAGATTTTGAAAATGGAACCTGAAACACAGTGATAACGCTCCAAGAGCAATAAAACACCTGTTGTATTTAAAAATGTATCTCTAAAAATGGAAGTAATTCTTTTCCTGGTTAAAGCAGTCTGCGGACACTAAGAGAGAAGGACCTACTGTTGTGAAAGCTGGAGAGCATCTGAAGCACAGCCTACAAACACCACTGACACGTTGGCTGGTCTGAACCTGCAGCACCGAACTGAGCCACAAAGGAACCTGCAGCAGAGTCAGCCTCTGACTTTGTTTCCCTTTCCTAAGCCTCGCACCTCAGCCAAAGGCCCAAAATGCCTCTGCTGAACACAGTCTTGCCTGGAAGAGTGCTATTCCCCCGAGCTGCACCAGTGCTGGTTTCCCAGCTGCTCTTTACCCTTTCAGAAGCACAGGTTGGTAGGGGCATCTCTGAGCTGATTCTGTCCTCAGCTCTTCCTGCGCTGTCTCCTCCCATCACCCAGGAGCAAACCAGTGCCAGGGGATTTGCCTGCAGACGCCAGCACTACACCTGCCCTGCTACTACCAGATGCCAGTTCCTAAATTATACATGGAAGGATATTTCATCAGAGCATTAAAGGGTAAGAAGTGTCATTTTGTGCTAACCAAAACTTTCAGGAAGAAGACAGGCTGTAAATTATTTAGGGAAGAAGTCACATTTTATTCTGCTGGAGAGGGTGATGGGGGAAAAGAAGGTATGTTTTCTTCCCTCTCTCTTTGGGGAGAAAGCTGCAGAACAAGAAGAGCTGCTGCTTTGTCTAAATGTCTCCCAGTGACCTCCCAGCTCTCCCTAGTATTGTGAGACTTCACCAAAGAATCATTCCTGGGTGTAAAGAGAAGCGAGCGGATGTCAGCCCCTTCTTTCCCAAGGAAGGATCTACCAAAGGAGTTGCAGAGAGGTTTTCTCTCCCTTGCTAGGAAAACAAGTTTTGTGCTCAAGGAAACCATAGCTAACAGTGTGACCAGGAGCACTCCTGCCAGAGGAGGGTGTAGCCTTTCCCTTCTGGAGTGTCTGGAATTTCCTTCAAGCTGATTCAGTCCCTTTGCTCCTAGGTAGCCACAAGTCTTCTTCCTTCCCTGAGATGCTTTTCAGGACAACTGCCTCAAATTGCATCAAAATATCCTATTGTCCTATTTGGAATTGTCCTGTTCCAAAACATTGTCATTTCTACAGAAGAAATAGTAACATTTCTATTCAAGCTGATCTTACAAACTGGGACATAAATTCTCCTTCCTCTCATCTTCCCCTTCACCTTCACATAGTTTGGAGAGTTTGCCCCACTCCCCATGTCTGCAGGACTCTCTGAGGCCCCATTCCATCCTGTGTGTGAAACACCTGCACATCCCAACAAGATGCCAATGCTGTATACATGAAAAATCCGCTCTATTTTCCTCCCCACATCCCCAAAAGACCTAAATGCTGAGATTATTTTTAAACCCAACCAACAGATTAGCATCTAATTTCACCATTTCTACATCGCCAATGAGAGATGGGTCAGAGAGAAAAACGTTGGTTTTTTTTCCCCATTTCAAACCCGCATCGGGCTAATTAAGAAGCCGAGGTTAAAAAGCTCATCATAAACTGAACAAGTTCCAACCCAATTTCATTAGGATGCCAGGGCTCCGTTGATTTAGGCAGGATTAGCTATTGTGAAGTGGAAATGATGCCATTAGACGCATCTCCCCCTGCCTCCCACTCCCCTCCCCACGCAGCCCTGCACACCCACCTCTCGCCCAGCCCGGCTGGCACACGCATCCGAGGCACGGAGCTGGCTCATTTCATTAAGGAGAGTTTAAGCAAAAGAGCCAATCAGCGTTTATTCGTCTGGCTGCAGCTGGAGGCAGCTCATCAAACAAATTAACAGGATTTTCATGGAGGGTTTTGGCCAACGTGCAGCATTTCGCATCAAGTTGACTAAACAAACCTGGGCTGTGTTTCACTGGAAGTGGAGAGAGCAGTGCAGATGGGAAGCAGTGGGGATGGAGTGCCTGATGGGAAGAGGACACTGCCCCCATCCCACTGTCAGCTCTGGGGCAATGCCACTGCCCATGGCCCTCATCATGCTGGGGCTGGATGGAAGGGTTTGGGGCCAAAGGCAAGGTGAAGGGGCCAGAGATGAGGCAGGTCCTGCCCTAGAGACCCCATAATGGCAGGGCAAGGATCTGCCATGATCTTCCCATCCACCTGAGATGGGAAACAAATGAAAGGCAATTCACTAAGGGGAGAAAATGATGCAGTTATCGGGCAAGAACAGAAGAAAGGAGTGGATGGATGAAGACAGAAAAAGGGAGGAGTAAACTTGCATGTGGAATTCCCCAAATCTGTTAGAAAGTGAATGTAAATTGTTCCTAGAAAATGCAAACAAGATATTGGCCCAGGGGTTAGCCAAGCTCCTGCATAGAAGAAGACTCATATGGCACAAAGCTGTGCTGTCACAGATATATATACACACAATTTGGGCAACAGTTCGTGCATTTATTGAATAAGGCAGAATGAAATTGGTTCATGAAGGAGAGTCCTGCCAGGTCAGCTGCTGTTTCAAAAACGGAGTGAAACACTCACAACATCATGATCTTGTTCAACTTCATTTTTACTGCTGAACTGTCATCTCCAGCCTGGCACACAACAGCATCAATGCTAAGGGACACATTGCAAAGCAGACCTGCAGCTGTGTTGGGGCTGTTGGGATGCTACCACCAAGATCCCACAGAAATAATTAGATCAATCTTTTCTACAACTTTTCTCACTCTGCTTGGAAAGATAAAGTTCGAGCCGTTCAAAACCGAGATGATTTATAATTCATTGATTGTGCCTATAATTGTGGGATAACCTGATCACCATAGTATCTAAGCGTATTACTTAACTTTCAGGTTTCGATTCAGCTGTCCCCAAGAGGAAAGAATGGTCATGGTTCCTTGTGTTTATTGGCTTCTGGGACAATGATAGGAAATGATTTACAGGGGCTCCATTTTTATCTCGATCCTGGAAAATTGATCCCTCCTGACCAAAAAAAAACTTACAGAAATTGAATGCTCCCAATGATGTCAATTATCTTCCCCATATTATCTCAGGAGACTTGTTTCTCACAATCCCTTTCAGTTTAATCTGAGCAGACCTGTTCCTTTTCCATCAGACAGTGCAAGAACACAGACTCAATTAGAGAAACCGAAAAGGCAGCTTCGGGGGTGGTGCTCCCAGCTTAAGGGTGACATTCACAGTTCAGCACCTCAGATAGGCTGTTGAGACAAGGAATCCACCAGGCCCCCATTCTTTTTAAGAAAGTTAATTATTTTCCTGTATAATGATGGCATCAATTGCCAAGCAAGCCTGAGAAGGAGATCTCAATTCAAGCTACATGAGTAACTTGGGCAGGTCTGAGAAGGGGGTTTCCTTCTCCACCATGAGATTTTCACAGCTGACTATATACATTCTGTAGTATTTAGGAACTGGGTCTAGTTGAAGGATTGACCGAGATGATTTCTCCAAGCCATTGGGTGTTAGTGCAGGATATATGACCCAGAAAATATGGGTCAGTACAAAAAGCAGGACAGACTAAATCTTTGCATAACTCAAAAATTTGAGAGGACTTTGGGCAGGAAAAAGAAATTACTGTTTATCTGCGCATCAAAGCAGTGGCACGTCGTCTTGCAGAGACTTTTTCCCCACCTTGCAAAGACATGGAGCATTTTCCTTCCCCCATGTATGAAACATGAGTCTTTAGCGGTTTTATTTCCAGAGCTCCAGGAATACATCCCCTGTTGCTGTGCAACTGTATTCTCCAAGGATATACTTTGCAAGATATTTTCCTCTGTCCCATTTTCTATTCTGAATGTCTTCAGGTGTTAGTCGGTTTATAAAAATAAAATTATAATGTTATACATGTAGAAGAATCTGAGCCATGTGCTTCCTTTCCTAGACCAGGTTTCTAGAGCTCTTTGTTGTTCTTCTCATATAAACTTGTCTGAAAACAGCATTTCTGTATAATAATTTCTCCAGTTTCCCAGGATTCTTTTAGCTAAAGACAAAATGCGAACTCTTAAGGGGAAGGTGTTAAATTTATTGTTTTTCTGTTTTGGGTTTTTGCATTGATCTGTGCTTTGCAGAAGGTTCTCTTTTTCCTTTCCCCACACTTTGCCTCCTGTTTCATGTATAGCTTAAACTTCTTGGGTTAAGAATTTTATCTAACAGCCCAACAAAACCTCAGCCTTGGTTGTGGACTCCAGACACTGTCACGCTGTAGATAATAAATACTAAGTACTTTCATGCATGCTGTTGGCTGTTGAATAGGACATCTGTCTTGGCTCATTAAATGCGGCACTTCTGTGTTTTCCCAGGGAAAGTTTCACCTTGAAAGAGACCTCCCCACTCCCACAGTGAAGCAGAAAAAAGGAGAAAGATGTAGCCAAGGTTGAGCTACAAACTCCTCCCATGTGGAGGAAAAACCACGATAAAAGCATTTTGGTCCGTTCCTTCCTTCTCCTTCTGCCCTTCCCCTTTCTCTAAAGAACTGTGCTTCAAGGTGGAGTTATCTCCTTCAAATCAAAGCAGAGGATAACCTGACTGTTTCTTGCAGAGAAGTAATAATTAAGGCACTAGAAGGATGCAATCTGCATACATTATTGCAAGTTATGCCAACAGAATGTCAACATTTGTGTCATAAGTAATCTTGAGCAGCAATTACTCTGTGCATTGGCCTGGAATCCATCGGCAGTACCAGTGGTCCTAATTATAGGGGAGCTTCTTCTGCTGGAGGATGGACAGAGGATTATGAGGAAGGATCACTGTTCAGAAGAAACCACTGGGAATGTGGGCTAAAAGAAAGTCTAGTATCCTAAAAGGGAAACACCTGCTTCGTGCTACTGGAGTTCTGGACAGCAAGTAAAAATAAATTAGGGATGTGCTTGAGGTCACCTTGGCCCACTGATGGTGTTTTCTTTACAGAATGCATGTCAGAAGAGAAGATGCCAGAAAAAAAGTGACTACAGCTACTTCAGGTAATGTTGGGGAGATGGTGGTTCCTCCTTAGTAGGAGAACACAGCTTGGTAGTGAGACAAGTGACACATTAACTGATTTCTGCAGGATTTTGAGTCCTGCAAGAACAAGCATAGACTCAGGATGCTTCCACAGTACAGTTTGAGGCTTCAGGGTAACCAAAGCAGTAATAAAAGTCAGATTTGTGGCTTCCTCTAATTTCATATCTTATCGCTCCTAAATTTTGGCATCATTTGTTTAAAGCAATGCCTGGTGATACTCTAAACACAATATTATCACAGAAAGTAAACGCTCAGTGTTCACAGAAAAACACTTCCCTCTTGAACTCACACTGCCCACGATTCCTGCAGAATAGAGAAAAGAGAGAAGCATAGTATAAAACTTAGTGGGGGATGCTTTAGTAACTACATCTTGGAAGATATGGTAACCAGATGCATGCACAACTCTGTAATGATGGAGCTCAGTTTCTTTCCCAAGTAAAAGGAATCTCTTTTCCAGCTGTATAAGGCTAACCCTGAAGAATAAGCACTCATGTCAGTCATGAGTGTACTACACACCTATGGCAGAGACAGAGCTTGCACCAAAGTCTTCCATATTGCTCTTTTCCCAGCCTAGAAACTTGGAGTTAAATCAGAAATCTTTCCTTAAGAGCAGTTCCTGAAAAGCTGTCACAAGTGGAGGGAAGACCATATGGTATGAAATGAAAGCAAATCTTTGTTATCTTTGTTATTTCTAAGGGACAGTTGAAAGATAAATCTATGGTGCTTAGTCAAAGCCTAACTTCTGAAACAAAAAACCATTAATGTCTAGCAATTTTAGAACACCTTTTTTCTTGTTATCCTTTATTTGGACCTTTGGACCTAGGAGGAGAAAAAGCTAAGGTAGTTCTCTTCCTGATCTTCCTAACACGTCAATTCCTAAAAAAGTATATGAAGAATAACCAGAACTTTTTTTTCTAGGAAGATCATTTATTTATTCAATATTTTTCCGCACTTTGCTTCTAAATGCTTCTCTTGCTTGTTTAGGTTAGATGTAAGGAAAAAATTCTTTACTCAGATGGTGGTGAGGCCGTGGCACTGCTACCCAAAGCTGTGGGTGCCCCATCCCTGGAGGTGTCCAAGGCCATGGATGGGGCCCTGGGCAGCCTGAGCTGGTGGAGGTCAGTTCCCTCCCACAGCAGGAGTTGCAAAAGCATGATCTTTGAGGTCTCTTCCAACCCAATCACTCCATGATTCTATGTGAGGGATACACAAGCTGTGGCCAACATTTTGTTCAGATTTGATGTTTTTGCTGCTCACTCTGTGTTGATTCCAATTTTTGTTAACTTTCCCTGTCTTGTCTCTTGGTTAAACTGGAAGCATCATTTATTGCCTGCTTTCACTCCTCATCTTCCACGAATTTGCCTTCCATGAAACTTCAAGACACCCCTCCCATCATTCACTTTCCTCATTAAACAGGAAAACCTAAACCTCCATCTGTTCCAAGATCATATACCCACTACATCCTCGTGGATAATACTCCCATTTCTGCTGAATACCCCTTTGGTTCACTGGGCAGGACCTGTCCCATGGGAGCATCCTCTTGAATTCCCACCACTGGATGTGTCAGATGATCACACATTGTGGCATGCTGAGCTCGCTGTGCCACACACACAGCCCTGCCTTGCCAGCACAGCAACTTTCCGAGGTCCTCACACCTCCCCGAGGCCTGCAGCTCACCAAAGTTGCATTTTGTCTTAATACTCTGTCATTAAGTGGAGTTAAAAATAAAGCCTGTCAGAGCCTCACAGCCTGAAGGGAAAAGGATATTAATTACAGCAGGCAGAGAGTGGAGAGGAGCTGCCGTGAGTGAGAAGTCCTCCTGCTGAGCTGTCACCTTCTCTGTATCACCAATGGAGCTCTGCTTCGGCTCTCACACAGAGCAGAAGTTGGTTGGCTCTGCTACCTGCAAAATGGCAAGGCAGGAGGAGCCAGCAGAGGGATTTCATGCTGGCACTGAGGTGCACTCTGGCACCTGCATCCCTGCCTGTAAACCCTGAGCAGGGACAGGCAGTGAGGGCTGTGGCAGCTGCAAGGGAAGAAAGAGACCATTCAGGACCCAAAATAAGATCCATTGCTAAATCCTTGCTTACCTGGGGTTTTGGATATAGGGACAAAGTGTGTTGTTAAGCAGGCAGTAGACTCAGCAGAAAGCGACACCCAATTTTCCTCTAAGATGTATGAAAAGAAGATTGAGCTGCCAAGGGAAGATAGAGATCAAAATACCAGCATCATCTCCATCTCATAGCTTCTTAGCTGTGAGAGAGATATATGGTGTTACATTTCCCTTCCTCTAACACATAAATACACATTAAAATATACCTCCAGAAGTTGGATTAGTCCTGACTGTTCATTTCTTGGCATAAAGTGCATTTAGGATAGATAGGTGCAGATTTGAAGTGCACATCTATACTCTCCAGTTCAAGTTCAGGGGGAGGATGCCTTGTCTTAATCAGCCATTGGTTATGTGGTGAGGGTTGGGACCAGGATTGACACCTGGTAAAGTGGTTTTATGAGGCAAAGCATAAGTGCAGTGAGCAATAGTTCAACCAGTACACCCTGCATCTCTAAGAGCATGCCACCATGATTTAAATTGCCCCTAAACTTTGCTAAGAGGGACAACAAGAGGGGAAGAAAAACAATAAAAGAAAAGAAAAGCAATACTGGAGCGATATATTGTGAATTCTTATTTGAATCATTAGCTGGGAGAATCAATCAGGCTGACAGTGCAAACCCTTCTGATGGAAAGGCTTCCAGTACCATCAACTGAAGGGTAGCAGCAGGGGAACTGATCCGTATGGTGCTGCCATGCCAGGATGTACTGGCATCTACTCCTTCTTTGTCAAGCCCTGACTTTGTCCAACAAATCCATTGACAGAGAACGGCTCTGCACATCGCTGTCTGACAAACTTGGCAAGGGCTCTCCCTCTGCTAAAGCAAACTTGAGAGTTCACTTAGAGGGCACCACATCACCCTGGCCCCATCTGCAGCAGAGCCTGGCTCTGCTCTTGTCAGAGCACTGTTGAGGAGAGGGAGATGAAAGAGCAGAGAAGAGTTAAGGCACGCATGCTGGTCCTTGAAACCAGCAGGAAAGAGGCAATGAAAGAGCTTAATTAATGGCACATCAGAGTTCCCCAAGATGTGTGTCTAACAAGGCCTTTGCCTGGCACTTTAGCTTTGCTTGTGAGAAGTTAATGCAAGGAAAATATAAGCAGAAGGCTGTGCAAAAACAGGAGCCAGCGTGAGCAGATACATCCTGATTTAATTCTCTCCTTTGGATGACAGCCCTCTGTGCCTCCTCCCCACCACCCTCTTCTCAGGGACACGCTTATTACAGCTATCACAGAGAGAAGAAACAGCCAGCCAAAAATATAGGGAGAGATCCAGTTTTATCACGAACAGCAAATGAATAAAGCAGGGTCAGAGTGTTGACTTAGAAAATTACAGTCTTGCTGGCTCCCAAATAAATCCAGACGTGGTACCCTATGCCACTCAGCTTTTACAGAATTTAATTTAGAGCAATTGATTTATTTGCTGTGGACAGGTGGACTCCATAAAGAATTTGTAGGGCAGGATTTATGGTGGATTTTATTGTGCAGCGAGCAAAAGAGCAACAGGAGTCTGGCAGGCCTTTCCCAAGTCCCATGGGCTGCCCCTAAAAGGTGAGCAAGACGGAGCTGCAGTGAAATTCAAGACCCACACCGAAAGAGCTGCTCTTCTTGCACAATGTCCAATGGTGTCAAGAGTTACCAAAATTTCAGCCCAGGTTTTGATCTTCCCTAGACTGAGGCACTTGGCCTCATTTCGCTTAGTTAAGACCTGTCCAAAACAGAAGTTACAGATGTAAAATATCATACCTGTGAACTCAGCAGCACATGGTGAGAGCAATCATGACACATGGAGTCCAGTAGGGTACAGGAGGCACAAAGCATCTGTGAGCACTTCTAGAGAGCAACAAAGAGCAAACAAAGCAATGTGACCCAAGAGCAGATTAGTCACGGACATTTTTCAATTATAATAAACTACTTTAAAATAATGAACAGTGCCTTCTTATTTATGAAAAATTTCATCAATTTATAAATCTTTTCCTTATTTAAGAAAAATACACAGTACAATTCCAGCTCCATCTGGCTCTATTTATACTCCAGGCCCTTGTGTTTGTACAGCCAGCAGCCATCAATTATCACGTTGAGACCAAGCATTTCAAGGCCTGGGACACAAGAAATGAAAAGTAGGCAGAGGAGGGAGGACACATAAACAGGGGCCTTGGAAGAGTTGTAATTAGTTGTGTGTAAATGACCAACCTGGGGATTGTTAAGAATCCAGGTTTGCAGAAGGTATGGTGCTTTGCTGGCTCGGTTTGAAATTTAAAGCCATGAGCCACAGGTGCAGAAGGAAAGAGAGAAAAGGGATACAATATGGTTCTCCTTTTTGCTTTCAGGAGATTCACTCCAAGCCAAACACACCTTCTCCAAAGAGCAATGCTGGAGCCTCG
This sequence comes from Tympanuchus pallidicinctus, assembly GCF_026119805.1. Classification (NCBI taxonomy): domain Eukaryota; kingdom Metazoa; phylum Chordata; class Aves; order Galliformes; family Phasianidae; genus Tympanuchus; species Tympanuchus pallidicinctus. The sequence goes on from NW_026294802.1 coordinate 50,008,649, forward strand.
GACCTTAGCATTAATTTCTGATTCAGGGATGAGAAGGTTTTCCAGGAAGACCCTTCCTACTGTTCCAAAGACCACTTACAGCACTGGGGGTAGGGAGAAGTTGGGTGTCCCTGAAACAACCATTAGCTAGCAGAAGAGAGCCAAATGAATAAAGCAGGGTCAAAGTGTTGACTTAGAAAATTACATGCTTGACATATGCATGTCTGAGCAAAGCATCTTCCATCTCTTTTCAGACAAAAAGGTAAATCCTGGGTGAGAATCAATTCCAAAGCCTAAAGAGAAAAGCATGCATAGAACCAAGGTTTGTTACACCAACAAGCATTACACAAGCTGGAGAGCAAGTTCTGGTTATCCCCTCACTGTCAGTAGAGGAGGAGGGTGGTACTGAGTTTATATTCTCCTTTCCTCAAGGTGAAGCAAGGCTGTCTCAAATACGTGCTCCTGGCTTCCTTAACTGCCCAGCAAGTGTGCATATTCTCTCAGGTACATATTAAACAAAGCTGAGCATCAGAGGGAGTATTACTAGCATGGTCAGCCATGCAGTTCTCTCATTTTAATAACAATCTAGTGACTCATCCATCCATTAATTTAACATTAAAGAAGAGTGTGGGTCACGTCCTCTTCATTTACTTACGTTACTTTTTTTGCCTTCAACCTGAAAAAATCCTACTGCCGTATAGAAAGGCATTTTTATCCACAGCTGTCATTTGTCAGTTTGTAATATTGGAATAATTGCTTTCCAAGTAAAAAACTGAGACACTTAGAAGCATGAAATTGAGTACTAAAGATGTTCTTTCCACTATTGATCCGTATTCCAGTAGCACAGATGGACCCTCAGCTCCACACCAAAACTCCATTCTGCTAGGAATGTCTGAGTGCAGAACAAAGAGACAATACCTGCTTCAAGGAGTTCCTTGTTACGTGTTATGGCCCAGCAATGAGGCTCACCACTATCTAGCTAACTGCAGGCATTGATGATATAATAAGTACATATAGCAAAATTTTGTAGCTTTGCATCTTCTTTTTTAAGGAGCAAATCTGTGTCTTGCACTGTGTTATTTTGGAATGTATTCTTGTTCACTTACAGCTTGTTACCAGTAATGTGATGGAAAGTGTAGCAAAGATAACAGAGCAGCAAGGTTCCAGGCTGCAGCAAGTGTGGGTTTGCTCAAATACAACAGCTGCAGATTCAGAAATAAATGAAAGAAACTCCTTACCATTAGAAGGCCTCAGATATACAGGGATCTCCATTCCCAACCCTTTAGCTCTGGGAAGGGGTGGAGGCAGCATCCACTCCTTCTCGTCTCTGAGTGTGTTGTGTGCACCTGAGCTTCCCTGGGTTGGCCCTGCTTTCCTATCAGGAGTTCAATCACCATTTCAAGCATTTTGGTGCCTCCAAATCTTTGCTCAAGGAGAAGACTAACACTGGAAATATTTGCAAATGGTAACTGTAGGAAAAGCAAAAGTAATGACTCCTCAGATCAGATACACACCTTCAAACATCTCGCTGCCTGTGGAGGCACGGGCTGGCTCTGCAGCCAGGAGTTCTTGCTTGATCTGCCCATGAGGGAGGCTCTGCAGAGGAGTCAGAGATGCTGAGAGGATATAGGGCAGCTGCTGTGAACCATCTACAGCCTTCTGCAACCGACAGAAAGGTTCATGAAGGAAGAAAAAGCAGGTTGATTAAATTTTGAAACATATTTTCTGTTAAAAGATTTCCTTTTTTTTTTTTTTTTTCAGATTAGACATTGAGGAATATTTTCTATTTGGTAGAGACATTTCTTCTCCGTGCCTGCTTGCAATCAGAGGAAATGGGATTGGGATCTCCCTCAGGTGGTCCCTTTCCATTTTTGCCTTCCTGTATGGCAGAATCGACTAGTGGTAAGAGCAAAATACCCATTAGGTGCCTTTGGTTTGAGTCCTAATTTTGCCTCAGGTTCCCTTCTTCTAGCATGCGTGATTCAACTTTTTAATGCTTCTGTCTCTCCATTCTATAAAATGATTGGAAATAACTCTTACAAAAAGTACCAGAGTTTACAAACAGCAAAACCTTCTCTGTCTTGGTAGGAACATCTCTCTTCCAGAATGATACTGGAAACACACACGTTATTCTGGTGCCCTGTTCCAATATTGCTTTGCCTCTTCATGTGTTGATATGCTGTGACAGCTTGTTTTATGTTTATAGGGCAATGCATTTTGTTACTACAAGACTCAATCAGCATGCGGTTATAGCAAACAATGTACTGAGATACAGCTGTCTAGCAGCAAAAACAACAACTCTTCTTCTGAGAGCTCAAGTGCTTCAACTTTGGACTCCAAAACTTTGCAGCAAAGTGGTTGAATTCCTGACCTGCGTGGGCCAACAGCAAGGGACAACACCAGGGCCATTGCATGGATGGGCCAATGTGTGCCAGAACACCATCACCATGGGATCTGCTGACAGACTCACCTGCTATCAACTGGACAGATGACAATCCTAGAACAGATTCGTGATTCTGGTTGTGTCTTCTGAATTCTGACTGTGGTGATTAGCTGAAACACCAATCTCCAACACTAGGAAGTGGACAGAAACTTCAGGGGCCAGCCAGATTGTTCCAAGTAAATACAGATCGGTTTTGAAAAGCACAGGCAGAGAAAATGTTGAAAATGAGGTGGAGAGGAATGAAAAGGGGGAAATAGAAAGCAATGAAACAATGTTTATATGCAATTCCATTTCCATTAAAATTGGACTGTATCTTTCTGGGAAGATGTTTTGATATTTATTTTTATAAGACCTGTTGGTTCTGCAAATGTGATCCTCGTGGAGATGTTTTGGTTTAGATAATTTTTCCTAGAAGCTGAAAGTTCCCTAGCAGATCTTTTTGAGGGCACATTCTGCCCATAGTTTGGTCTGCACAACGTCTTATATCCAGTAAATTTAGTTCAGAGTCGATTGAATGTAACAAAGAACAGATTTTGGCCTGTTAAATTTAAAGCATATGCAGGTTGGTGAAAGCTAAAACCCACCTGCCAAGTCAGTGTTATAAATGCTGATTTAGAGTCGGCTTTGCTATATAGCATTTGGATTCTGCCTCATTTGCTTCCTCTTGTAAATGAAATTTCACATATTGTCCTTTAAGTTTTACCTTTAGAGCATTTTCTTTTATTACTCACGCTTCTGGGGATTCTCAGTGAGCATGAGAAAGTTGGGTTATAGAGAACACAGGGCTTCTCCGCTTCAGTGTTTAAAATTCTTTGACCCTCCCCTCAGCCACCCTTCTTCCTCTCTATTTTTCTCCATTAGAGCTTTTGAGCTATAGAAGAGATTGACTGCTGAACTTATAGCAATGGTTTGCAGAGGAAAGAGGGGAGGGAGTGTAAGGGGATGGACTCAGACAGTGGCCCTCCAGGCTGGGAACTCAGTATTAAAAATCTCAGCCCATTCTGAAACCACTGAGCTAATAAATCTCCCAAACAAGAGCTTTACAGTGGGAAGTCTAACTCGGTTGTAAGTATGTACTGCAGGTATTACTGCAACATGACTAATGGTGAGTGAATACTGCAGAAAGATGTCTGTGTATATTCATTTGAAGTCCTGAACAAATTTGCTTTGAATCTCCTGGTCTGTTTCTATGGCTGCTTTCCACAAATACTCTAGCAAATGAGCTTTACCAGTGTGAATACTCATCAGAAGTCAATTTGGAACTCAAATAGCTTAATATTTTCCAAAAGTGTATTCCAAATTACACACATGAACATGCAGTTCGAAATGGATGCTGGTTCTGATGTGATTAGTTACACAACTTGCCCAATGAGAGAACAGAAATAACACAGTATAACTCATGTAACTATCCATGCAGCTTGAATTTCTAACTTTGAATGTTGGATATTTTCAATCAACTTTTGGTGAGCAACTTAGTAACTTCGATTCTCACCCACAGAAGATATTTGTAAATAGCCATGTTAGCAATGAATGACAGTTGGGAATTTTGCAATTTGTGAGTGGCCAATTTGCAGGAGAGGATAACTGCATTTTTCTAACAAATCTCTAGTTATCTGTTTAGATCTGAATGTCAGGAAAGCTCAATACTCCAGCTCAATAGACAGAAAACCAGTAGCAAGTCACATTTTCCACTGTAGTCAGCTGGAAATTTGTGTTCATTGTGCACTGTGGATTGGCACAGGCAGAGATTTACCCCATCTCCAATAGCAACAATAGAGGGCTCACCATGCAGCTTTCCATGAGAGAAACAGCCTTCTGTGAATCACTTTGCTGAACAAGCAATCCTGTCTGTGTTGCCTGGATGTAGTTCTTGCTGTGCCTTCAACCCAATGCTGTTGTCTTGTGGTTGTACTGATGTACAGGGATGGGTTATGGCAGATGTGTCCCAGTGTTGCCAGCCCATCTCACACCTCAGAAGTTACCTTTTCATTGGTCTTTTTGAGGATGCTGTTTCTCATGACTGACTTTGTGTTATATGCAGCCACACCTGGAAATTACAACATTAGGCTAATGGATGGAAATGAGATGTCAATGGCCACGGATTTACCTGACGACCTTTACTGCTGCAGAGAAGGTTTTCAGGATCCTTTGCAAAAAGACACAAATTAGGGAAAGTTGGGCCCTCTCGTATTTCGCAGTGACAGGATGCAGAGAGAGGGCTTAAACGTTGCCTGAAGTCATCTGCTATTGTTACTAGATGACAATTAATCCCAGTTCTCAATTTCACCATTATGGATTTGCCATAGTGTGAGGGAAACCCTTACCTGCCCTTCAGTCACAGTTAACCGAGGCTGGCGCCCACTCCCTGCTGCCCATGGCTTCTCTCTGTGTCAGGACAGACTCAAAGCACCTGAGCTCTGTGAGAATGGTGTATTTGCCAGGCAAGAGAGTAAAGAAGATCAAACACAGATAGCCACAGCCCTAACTAGATCAAACCCATGGAGAAATGATGTCATTACCAGCACTGACAATTTTCCAAGAGGAAACTTCCATCGTTTACCCTGAGCTGCAGCTCCAGCTGCATTAAACACTGTTTTCCAGCTAATAAAATGAGGCACAATTTTTTACACGCTGTTTGTGGTGACAGCATAATCAGTCTTGCTGGGAGAGTGCCCGAGCCAGAGTCCAACCAAGCAGGAGCTGCAGTGAGCCCTATATCAGAAACAACAGAGTACTGAAGTTTGGGGTTTATTTCTTTGGGATTCATTTTTTCCCAGTAAAAATCTCCGATTTTCTGATTCTCCCTCTTCTCTTTTTTATTTTTTTTTTAAATCTTATTTATTTATTGACTCATTGAATCTAGATTTATTTCATTCCCCAGCAATTTCAGGTGACAGTAAACAAAGGGAGGCTTGCTTCTGGAAGAGGCTGCTAATAGCCTCACCAAGGGAGAAGCAAATGTAACTTTCCTAAACAAAGCTGCAGGGAGCACTGCCGCACACCCAGCAGGGTCTCTGGGGCAAAGCAGCCTGGTTAGCAAAAAAGCATGCACAGAGGCAGTGATATTTGTTTTCTCATTCTTCTCCTCTTTCATTCTGAGAAATACTTGCAGAAAGAACTCAATGGGAATATGAAAATAAAACAGAAGCTCTGCTTCTGTTGAGTTTAAATGAGGAGGAGAAGGAGCAAATCTGCACTTCTTATATGCAGTAGCATGGAGTAGTCCCACTGTAAATCAAAACCAAGCGAGGCGGCACATTAACTTCTTTTTTCCCCTTTCTTTTATTTTTCTCTCTCAATCACTCTCTTTTAGCCTCTGATTATTTTACTTCCTTTCCCCATGTTCTGGATCTGAAACACCTTTTCTCTACTCCAGCTCCCATTGTTCCTAAAATTAAATTGTGTAGTGTGTTACTCTGACCTTGTTTGGTCTCAAATGGCAGAGCCACACCACAAATATGGAAAGCAGCTATGCCTTGCTGCTGAACTTCACCTATATATGGTCACAGGTATCAGGTGAAGTCTGATCTAAAGATCATTGATGTTGGTGGAAAGATTTCCATTGATTTACAGTGGCTTTAGATTAAGGCTGTGATAATGACCAGCCACCTTATCTGGTAAAGATAATGTCAATAAATCCCTGGCCAGTCAAAGTTTGTCATTATCACCTCCAGTCTCTTTTCTGTGTTGCTGCTTGCCCTCTCTCAGGCGTCTTACATGCACAGGATGGACATGGAGAAAATCCTCCCAGGTCATCTGAACTAAGGGTTTATTGAAATAGCAAAACTGGTTCTGTTATGAAGGGCAGGAAGCTGGGAAACCAACATGGAGACAGCCTAAAGAAAATGCAGCTGTTTCTTCCTCCAAGAACCTTGTGCTAGAATCCACAAGACATGATTTCTCTCTGGAAATTCAATTTCTGAGCCCCTGACTGTCTCAAATGACCAAATGGAAAAGACAGTAATTGCTGAGAAACTTATTGACTTTTCCTTTTTAATTAATCCTAAGTGGAAGAAAACCTACAGTTCCCTGTCCATGCAGCGTATGTGAGAGAGAAGGGAAGCGGGAGAGAGAGAGGAGAGAATCATAATTAAAATAACTTAAATTAGTTTTGGTGAGTGCCCCTGCCACTTCAGTGCTCTGAGCCCAGGGAGAAAGCATCATTTTATTCCTGCCTCTTTTGTTTCACACGTTGGCTCGAATGGGGGCCACCAGACAACAGCTGTGTCCCATTAGAAGGGATGCTTTTCTGGTCACTGTAGCATCTGTGTCCTTCCCATGGCTTGCAGCAGCTATTGTAGGTCAGAACACCTCAAAGCTTCTCCCTGTGAAGCCTGAATGTGAATCATGTTCAGCAGAATAGAAACAATGCTGCCCAGGGAAGCGGGTGATGGCAGAGCTGCTCCCTGACCGTGTGTTTTTTTTTCAGCTGGGATAGAATGGTTTTCTTCAGAGTGTCTGGTATGATGCTATGCTTTAGTTCTAGGAGAAAAACAAAGTTGATGACATGCTGATATTTATATTTCAGCACTTTTGGCCTGGTGTTGGTTAATGGTCCTTTTCCTCCCCTCTACCCCCTTCGGTGCAGTGTTGGGGCAGGAGGCAGAGCCCTCCTTCTACCTTTCTAATAAATAGAAACAAAATGGATCCCCTGTGTCCCATCACAATCAGGGAAGGGACCTGGAGAGGGACAGACTTGAAGCCATTATAATCTATTGCATGTACCACAGAAGGAAAGCTCTCTCTTTCTACCAATTCATGCAGACAGCATCCACACTCCCTCCCACTATGGTGAGCCTGGACCCAAGTGCATTTTGTGCTTAGTGACAAGCAGCAACTTAGCTGACAATTAATCCTTTCTGCTGGAGGAGGAGCCCCTTGCTATGTTTAGCCTCCTCCATAGAAGGAGCAGTCTCTCAGAGAGAGGAAAAATAACCCAGAGACTTCATGCTGGTACTTGGCTTACGCTGCACAGTGCTCAGAAAGAATGGGACTTGATGGAAACTTGCATGCTTTGCACTGCAAGTTTGTTTTATAAACCACTGGCTTCACTCCCCTGCTAACAGAGCATCCCAAGCCAATTAGATTATATAACCAAATGAAGTCAGTTGCAGATGAGCATGAAAAGCTGCTGTTTGATCTGGGTTCAGAGGAACACCCTCTGTCTAGTAGTAAAAGCTAATGAAGGCCGACAGCTGAGGAGGCAGGAGCCATGTAGCTATGTAGGGCTGGGACTCCAAGGCCACCCCGAGCCTCAGAGCAAGCAAAAGCATGAGCAGACACCAAATCTGGAGTGCCAGATCTTCAGGGACTTCTTCTCGACAGACTTCTTCACCTATGTGCCCCTTTCCCTGAAGCTTCCCCACAGCACGTGTGTCTCGGTTCTCTCTGAGCTACTTTATTTCAGTTTTCTTCCTTCTCACTGAGAAGTTGCTGCTGGGATTAAAAAGGCATCAGGCAAATCATCGGGCTGAAAGAGACACGCTGAGAAGAGAGCAGATTAACCCACTCTGCGGAGAAAACTTCTCATTTCTGGAGTGTTTGTTTTGAAAATGTCACTTCAACGGGTCACAGAATTCATGAATAAAATCCCGTCCTTATTTCCATTCAAAAAGGAATAAAGATTTATTACCCAGCCTCACCAGGAAAACAGTATTGACCCACCGTTGAGTCAAGGTCTACAGCATTGCGTGCAGGAATATTTATTGCTTTTAATTACCATAAACTAGCAAGGAACTTGTTTAAATAGATTTTTATTATTATTGTTTTACGGTACTTCAGAAAAGGTAAGTGCCAAGAAAGGAAAGACTAAATTGCCAGCAAAGCCTCCTGAGAATAGACAGTGATGGAATGAAAGACAGCTTGATGCTGATGGGTTAAATAAAAGGTCACTGGCACTCGAGAGATCTTGGCAACACGTCGGTAAACCTGCTTTGAGGCATCATTAACCCTCTTTTACTCATGAGAAAAACAGAGGTAAGAAGCAGCCCTAAAGATCTCCAACAACAGTATTTGGGATTCCCAGAGGGAGATTCAATACCTAAATATCAGGGAGTTAGTCTCAGTTGATTGCCTCCGTTTTGCAAACTGGCAGATTTAGAAGTGTAGGGATACTGTGGCACTGTAAATCAAGTGAGAATTTAGGGGGTGGCCAGCCAGCATTGCCATCTGACATCACCTGCAGGTGAGCTCTGCCACTGGACCACCACCTGAGATATACCCTGCACTGCATTCATTTGCATGGGTATTTGTCATAAAACCCCTTTTCTAGCAGGCTGTGCTCGAATGTGTGTGTGCTGCAGGGCGAGAGAGCAGCCAGCAGAGTGATGCTAGTCATTGTGTTACCTGCTCTGGCTCCTTTCACACACCTCTTCCTTGCCAATGGTGATGGGAACCTTTCAGTCGGAGAAATGCACAGCAGGCTCAGTGCAATGGCAGCTGATTGACAGGCGGCCTGTGATAATGAAGTCCATTTTTATTTTTTATCTCTTGCCAAGGTACAAGGACTCGGCCAGTGTCCCAGGTAATGAGTGTTCCCTCTCCCTCTCCCTCGCTTGGATGTGAAAGTGTGTGTAGCCATGTGTAGCTGTGTTAACACTACATTACTAAAACCAATCCCAGGAGACTGTTACTGCTGCACACCTCACCGACTCCAGCACTTCCTCACATTGATTTGCATTCATGCAGTTTGTGTAAACAACGCTGTTCAAGGAATATAAATAACTGCAGCCAGGAATGCAGTTGGGCCACTCAGATCCATGCCGTGTCTCTCATTTGCAGGGCAGGAGAAGGAGTCAGCCTCTGCCATTTCCCAGCTCTGTTCCCAGAATAGCCCTTCTGCCTCCATCTCCAGATGCAGAGCCAAGGATGTCTTACTGGAGACTGGTTTTCAAGGGACATTTCCATCCTGACATGAAAAACATTTCAAAAAACAATTCAACATTCATGCATTTGTGGTCTCTCCATGCTGGAGTCTTTGGCCAGGTACTTTGTTTGGGACCATAACCATCAGAATTCTCTTTAGATTTTAATGGGGGCAGGCATGGCATGTTCAGAAAGTGATTCAGATTTCCACTACACTGATTTAGCCATGAGATGACCAACTCCCCATTTATACATAGGTCATGAGTTCATGGCACAGGACAACCACATACTCTGCCCAGAGGCATTGTGGATGCCCCATCCCTGGAGGTGTTCAAGGCCAGGTTGGATGGGCCCTGATCTGATGCTCTATTTAGTGGTTGGCAATCCTGCCTGCAGCAGGTGTTGGAAATGATCTTTGAGGTCCTTTTCCAACCTCATGCCCTGCTGCTCCAGGATCTGGCTGAGGGTTTGTAATGTCTAGCCCAAATTCAGTTAAAAAAATATATATATACCCAATGGATATCTAGCTCCAGAGGGATCATTAAAATAGATATACTTAGCATGAAATTAGGTAGAAACCTGCTTGTTTCAAACATGCTTTGACTCAAGCTCAGAAATCTAAAGTCCAAAGAGATGCTCACGTTTGATGTAAAGCTGCTATTGATCACCGTGCTGTAGGGACAGCAGACTCATGCTTGACCACTGTAATTTCCTCATGATGTATTTGCTTCATCTCTCCTTGACTTCTGCAGGCAGGGGCAATGTCTTTGGAAGCACCATTGGGAAATTCATATTAATTAGTCATAAGCTTACATAAAACTCTCAGGTGGAGGCAACCAAACCAGATCAAATATATTTTTCACTCGGAGTAAGAACAAAAACAGCTAAGAGCACTAAATATTAAAGGGATTAAAACAGAAATTTTCTGGTCTTTTAAGGATTCTCAAAAAGCCTGGTATGGAGTTGAAATCTTGCATCCAGATTTGGATCCATATCCGCTCCTAAACTGAGCCTAAAAGATGACGTTTACAATTTTTTTTCTTTTGAAATTTAGAATTCCAAGAAAATGTTGGCAAAACCTCCACAGATTTCTGAAGCCTGCATCTTTGCTTTACATTTTTGCTTGTCTCAATTCTTTTTTTTTTTTTTTAATGCTTTTTTCTTTAGCTGAGCTGAAGCGACTCAGATTAACAACACACACTCTATTTAATTGGCTTCATATGGTTCTATTTTAACGTTTGGATTAGAATAATATTTCAGAAAATGACTGCTATTATTTTTTTAACAGATGGTGAAAGATCCACCAACTTAGGAAGTGACTCACAAGTTGTACTGTAAATAATAAATAATAATAATAATAGTTCTGCTGACAGTGTAACAAGGGCTCCGATTTGCTATCGCACAGGAAAGCTAATAAACCAAAGTGGAAAGAGCTTCTGAAATCTTTTGTTTTAATTAGCTATGAACAAATTCGTTCTGCCAAATGCTGAACCCACTGGAAAACTGGTGGCTTCGCATTTTGCTTAGAAGACAATTTGAAACAGAAAGCAGGAGCAGGAGGGGACAGCCAAACCCTAATGAGAAAATACAGAACGTGCATCTCCAGCTGAGCTTCTTTCAGGGCCATTTCACAAGTGAGGAAATTACAAATTTGCTGAAATAGTAATAGTGATTCTGATACAAATTCATGCATTTCTCTAGAGCGTTGGCCTTTGCTTAGTGTCAGCCTCCCAGAGCAGTCTGTTGCCCTTTAAATCGTGTGAAAGTGTCTTTTCTTAACGTATTTGCAGCTGTTCATGCCCTGCCTGGAAACTTTGCATGCTCCCAAATGGCTGAGAAAACTCAGTATAGCAATCAGAGGATAGCCCCCAATTGAAAAATTCAGCCTGTTCCCCGATAGACCCTTTTCTAAGGCTCTTTTTGATGTAGATGGGAAGATCAGGTTTCTGCCACCTGGTAGATGATTTTTAACGGATGCAGTCTGATGTGGCCTTCACGTCTATCTTTGGGTGAAGAGGTGAAGAAAAGCAGATTTGGGACTAAAGAAGTTGCTATAGTGCCCCTACTGCAAGGGCAAAAGTCTGTCATGCAGTAAGCTGTGCTCTGTCTCAGTTATGCCCACACATCATAGCTGGCTCCAGAGAGGTTCAGCCATATCACTGAAAGTATCTCCCATGTCACTGAAATCTACTGCACTATCTAATAACTATAGCACCACAGTAATTGATTGATTCTTTGGACAGTGGTGAAAGAATAAATGTACATACACAAGACCTTGGCATTGAAGGAAGGAAGGTTGGCAAACTAACAACTGTGAGTCTATGCCATGCCACCATTTCTTCCATGTCCATATGATTGCCATTGGAGTGAATAAAATGTATACAACCAATGCACGTTTGGGTTGGTGCAGAGAAGGGCTCCCTCCTTTTATTGGTTCCCAGTAATGCTTTGGTCTTCTGACCTGGAAGGAAGTGGAAACAGAGCAGACACGTCCACTGCCCAGCAGAAGGTGCACAGCTGGATTATTGCTGAGGCAGCTGTGACCAATGTGCCACAAAAGTCTGGGGGTTCCCATTCCACTCTACAGATCAAGGAGGAGCTCTGGCAGGGATCATTTCCTTTATTGGAAATGACAGATATCCCTCACGCTGCCAGCCCAGCCAAAGACCTTTCTCTGAGCCTGATGTGCAGCAGCTGCCTTCTGACAATCTGCTGCGGACATGGAAACACGAATGATTTCTTCTCTTACTTTGCCATGCACAGAAGCATCCGGATCTATTCTGCTGTTTGCCTGTCTAGGCAGCTATCTTACATCTGTATAAAACCACCCACTGCCATAGAACCTGAGGGACTCCTGTGTAAAACTGACAGAACAGAAGTCCTGGTAGACTTGAGAGATGAAGGAATGGAGGAGCAGAGGTGGGCTGGGTGCATTAGGCTGCAATACAGCATCAAGCAGAAGCCCTACTATTGTCCAGGTATGCTGAGCTTGCTTTGCTTCATCTGTGGGGCATAACTCCACAGCTGAACTCCAACAGATAATCTACACTGTACTCTGCAAATTCGAGTGTGATGGAACAATAAGGGCTGAAGCCCACACTGCATTTGTTATCTTTCAGTGGCTGCATGCTTTAGGTTTCTTCAGTGGTGACTCATTCTTTCTAGATGTAGGTGTCATTCTCTACCTCTGAGATAATCATCTGGACTCCCTTTGTCTTCAATGGAGAGAAGTGACACGTCTCAAGTATGTCTCATATGACTTTTTAGATGCATCTCTTATGCAGATGCAGGGTGCAAGTCATCACTGTCCAGTACGTGTGCCAAAATGAAGGGGAAGATACACTTGGAAAAATTCACAGCAGGTTGAGCCTGTGCCAGATTTTGACACTTACCCTATCCTTACCCCAGAGCCTATCTCAGAAGGCATCTGAATTTCTGAATTCCTCTCATAATTAATTCATGGTTAATCTTGAATAGGTATGATTTTAATAATCATTCAGTAGATCTAATACTGCAGAATTGCCGCACCATTGAACTTGAAATTACACAAAATGAGACAGCTATTTAAATAATGGCCTCTTCCGAGCTTGGGTGTTTGGGCTTTTTTGTTACAGAGAAACCCAGAAGCACTGAGTTGCTGTCACGGTTTTACACCATCTCTGCAGCTTTGTAGGCAAGCCATTAATAGATTTCAGTGAGTTACAATCTACCTGGAAAGCTGCTTGCCTATTTATCTACAGTTTCACAAATGATAATAAGGAAGTGTTCATTCATTGCTTAGAGCTTTCCACTGTAGAACTGAATCTATGACCAGTTTTCGTATCTATTAATCAGCTATAATGCAGTAAAATATTGAGCTTTATACATCTTTGTACATCAGGTAGTGAATGGTCATCTCAATTAGCTGCGCTTCCCTCAACAAATCTTCCTAATGAAATTATGTTCTTCTGGCCCTGAGTTGGGGACAACAAGCATATGATTTGCACTGACTCAGAGAAGCAATGCCATTTAAGCTACATTTGGTGTGGCTTCTCCCGTTTCACTGAAGTCAACTTTGAAACAAGCCTTCTGCTGTCCTCAAGTGTTCTGCATTTCTCAATGTCAAAATGACTGATGGATCACAATGAGCAAATAAGCAGAAATTTAATACCAATTATGATTGAGGACAGATATTTCAAGTGACTTAATAACTGAGAAAATGACTGATCCTGACCAATATTCAAGTGGTGATACATTTGGGAGCACAGATATATCCAGGATCCTTTAAAGCATCTTACATTATGGCCATCCCCGAGTTCCCCTGGAAATAAGAAATCTGACATTTGTTTTTTCCAGGTTTATTTTTGCCCCCACAATTCATATAAATGTCCATCTAAGCAGGAGGATGAGCAGAGGTACAAAATTTAGAGTGTCCTTAGGATGATTTTGCCCAAGTTGCCTGTATGGATTTCACTACCATTTGTCAATGGAGATAGATAGACTAATCAATTTTAATTTAAAAGTCTCCTATATTGCAGTGATGTGGTTCACATAAGTTTATAGCATGTTCCAGACATCTTATTTGTTGCAGTGCCAGACAGTAGAACCACTTTTTTTCTTATGGCATAGGTGATATATTCCAACACACTATCCCATGGGATTCATATATCAATAGTTTCATCCATCTCATTAGATTCACCCTCTTGCCTCTTTGTTTTATGATTCAGGTTGCTCCTCTACCATCGAGTCCATTCACTGGCCTGTGTCTTGCCATGGACCTTGAGTGCCTCTGATAAAATCTTGGTGGGAAAAAGATGAAAAGCAGCAGTGAACACCAGCTCTACGACCAGAAATGCAGTGTGTGTGAGCAGAAGGATTAACAGGATTACCCAGATGGACCAAGCAATTTCGAGCCCAGACATATGTAGAAGCCACAGTATGTGTCTGGAAGTGAAATGATATTCCAGCTGAGTCAGACAAGGCTATATATCATTGTGAAAAGATTATAATTAAGGATGGAATGCATAGTCCTACATAATTACAGAAAGTCATGTGCTTGTTTGCAAGTGACCATGAGAAGAGTCAGTCCAGAGCACCCTGAAGAGGAATCAGTGAGAGATACTGGGTGGGGAAAATCCCAGGTCTGGGCTAGGAATAGTAACTACAGAGGAAGGAGCTTCTGCCCACAGCCTGGGGTCAGGTGGCTGAGGGATTTAGCAATGCAAATATGTGATAGATCTGTGTTTGAGTCTCTTTGGTGTCATCTGGAGCACTGATTCTCATGAGCATCCATTCCTTTGGCAGCTAATTGCTAGATCACTTGAAACATGCTTTCTGGGGAGACCTGCTGTTCATAACACCCTTAAAAGTGATGTCTGTCCATTCAGGGGGCAGAAATGATGTTCTTCAGAAAAGCAACAAAGCGCAATCACTGGGATTTGTACAACTTACAGTCAACAAATTGGTCTATTTAGAAATAATTTTGTTAGTAATTAATTTTTAATAATTTCATGTTTGGAATCATGAGCATCTCCTTGGCAGGATCATATACTAATATATGAAAGAGTTTCCCCCTTCACTCCCCATGCATCCTGCACCCGGCAGCAGGAACAGCCCAGTCCCCAAAGGCCAAGGCAAAGAATAATCACAACGCAGAGGCTCTGCAGACTTCAGAGGAAGCAAAAGGATCAATTCTTCACTTCAGCACTTGCGTCGTTCCCCAGCTGGCCCATGCCCAGTACCATGTCCAGATCGCTTTCCTTCCCAGATCTGTTTTACCCTTCAGGGGAAAAATAAAGATGGCACTTTTTAGAACTCCATCTGGGGCTCCAATGGATAGACTTGCACCATCCTTTTTCTTTTTTTTCTCTGGGCCTCTGGTACCCATCTGTGCTCAGGCCCCCTGCGTGGCATTCAGCAGAGTGATGCTTCCCTGTGGGAGAGACTGCTATCGAATATGGGAATACAGCAGCAGAAGGAGAGAAGGTGCTGGAGAAGCCTTGGCTCACCAAGATTTTCATCACCATGTGCCACTATCCGTGACCCCTTGTACGACGAGCCAAGGGGCTTTTCTGATTCCAATTCTGATTTGATAAGTGGAAGGAAGCATTGGTTTTTATAGCCCTGTTGAACATAAACATTGATTTTTAGGGCCTCATCGTCTGCTGCAGCTGAATGCCATCCAAGGATTTTTTTTATTATTATTATTTTAGCTGGAATTGATCAGCTGGAGATGAGAGGAATACAAAGGAAGCAGAGAAATGGCTGAAACTGAGGGCTTTTTTTTTTTTTTTTTTTGTGCTGCCCAGGCAAGGATGCTGCTGCTCTGTCACTCATACAGCCCCCACTGCCAGGATGCTGCCGGCAGCCAAGGATGTGCTGCTGAATGAGCCCTTGTCAGCTGCCATCCTCACTGGCTGGCTCGCTCGCAGCTCCTATTTAGCTTCCTCGCTGGCTCCCTCATAAATATTCACAGTGCACAGCCAGCAGAAGACATTGTTTTTTCCTTAATTTCCATATTCAGCGTGACATCAAAAAATGATTCAGAGACGAGTTCAGCAGGGGCTGTGCACCCAGGGAAGAGTACATGAGGGAGCAGGGCATGTGTGTTGGGTGGAGGTGGGGGAAAGGAGACAAAAGCAGCAGTGAGGGACGCGGGAATGCAGTGAGGAGCGCGATGGAGGCAGAGAAAGAGCTGGGGATTAACACGGTCTAGCAATCACAGCAAAATGAAGCTGTTCCCATTCATAACCTAGGCGATCCATGTCCTCATCAGGAGGTTTTCATAAGTGATTAATGGTTAATTTGTTAAAATTCAATGAAATCTTGTTTCCCCGTTTTAAATTAGAATTCAGGGAGAGAGGGAGAAAGAGACAGTCCCAGCCATCCCCTCCTGCTTCTCGACAGAATATAATTCATCTGCCAGCACTGGCTATTGCTTTCAAAGGATTGCAAATAAAATAGAAACATAGCTGGGGGCAACAGCCGTGGGGCTCTGGAAGGCCCATCTGAGTAAAAGGGCAAAGAGAAGACCTCAAACCCCTGAACACACTGGAAGGCTGTCTTTGGAATGAAACCATGGGCAGCTCAGTCCTATACTGAATCCTGATCTCCCAACATGGGACACAATTTCTGCCTCTCACATTATGATAAGGAAGGCCCAGGATTTTCAGCAGCACTGAAAATGCATGGGGTATACCAAAGTGATTCTTGCACATCGCATCCTTATGTGTTTGGGAGGCATGGGCAGGAGTTTCTGAAGCTGAACAGAAGGAGCATTTCAAGAGGAACATGCACACACGGAAAATAGGACTTCTTTTTGTTCCCTCTAGCTTTATTTCATTTGGGAAACATTTTACTGATGGTATGTAACCACTGCTTACATAGAGAAAAATACATATAATTGGTTGTGAGCCATTTCAGAGACAACCCTATTTCAGATGTCAAACTAATTTGCTTCTATATAAAATCATTATCCTCCTGAGATATTTCAGTGTATCTAAAGCCACTGAATCTGACATGAGATGTTATGTTCCAAACCACAGACCTTGCCCTTATTTGCCTGAGACATCGAAGATTCATAACTTCCATTGATAGAAAGGGATTTGAGTCATTTTATCAGTGCTGGGATAGTAGATATTGCAACACATAATTCACTACCTTAGGATTGCCTCAGAAATAGATATCTGGGTGGGAGATAAAACCAGAGAGAAATAGCAAATTATCTGCATCACATGGATGATGCTCTAGTAATTAATAGTTAAAAACAAACAAATACATAAATCATTTTCCATTCAACTCATGTCTATGTCAGTTGTCAACTATGTGACATTGCTACTGTGTCTGCTAGACAAAAGAAGACATGCTGATGCTTCTGAGCAATGAAAGGCCATTCACCATATGAGACTTTAAAATACTTTGAAAATATCTTCATTATCATATGAAATTAAATCATAGAATTTTTTCATATCTTTTCTTCCCCAGGATTTTATTCAGAAACTTGAATCGTTTCTATTGGATTATTTCAAGCTGAATAGCTTTAGTGCAGACTTCTGCTGACCTTTCAGGGTACCCCTAATTTCAAGAGACTCTGTTTCAGCTGAAGTTCAGCTCCTAATTTATGTTAAATTTTGTTTCTGAACTGAAATCCATTTATCTGAACATTTCCATCCATTTGAAACTCTGTCTCATATACATCTCCTTGAGCGAGAAATTGTACAATAAAGTTTAATTATCATGGGCATGGTGGTGATAGGCTGACAGCTGGACCAGATGATATTTGTGGTCTTTTCCAACCTTAATGATTCCATGGTTCTGTGATTTCATCTTCAGATGGCAGCTCTGGTTTTATATTCGTGGAGGAACAAAGAGTGTTAATAATAATAAACGGTTACTGGTCAGTTTAAAGTTATCCGTGTACGAAATAAAAAACTGAATTTATTCAGAAAAAAATTTTTGATGCCTTGTGCAGTTCTCTGTCTTGTGACTGAGAGTAGCCACTGATTTTCCTACACTTGCCATAGACACAATTGTCTGGTTTGATTTGCTGCTATCACTGTATAAAGGACCGACTCTGACTCAGCAAAATTTTTGGGTAATGGTGCAATGCCACTGCCCTGAAAGGTGAAAAAATTAGCTCACTGGCTTTACTGCAGAAGTATACCTTGAAAAGTGCTACTCCTCTGACATACAGATGCCATGTTGCCTTGCATTGCAACCTCCTGCACTATTATATCCTGTAACTGAATTACTCCTATTTTTCCCGCCTGTATTATTGCTGTTTCAATTATCTGTGTCATGGGCTCCCATCAAGACTGAGACCTTACTCAGGCAAGACCCAACCTTTTTCTCAAGAGCCTGAATGCTGCAGAGGCAAAGCAGACAATGAGTGGGAAGGCAATGAAGAGGTGCAGCAGCACTGCGTGGCTCACTTATAGCTTTCAGCTGTCTATGGGAAATCCATTAAACTCTGTAACTTGGCTACCTCACCTCTCCCAGGTGCTACATTTCACCGCATTGCCTGTGTGAGAGAAATGGTGCAAAACAGCAAAATGAGAAAGGGGGCTGGGGGTGCTCAATGTAGGTATTGTGTTATTAAAGCCATCCTGTATTTAGTTTCTAAACTGGGATTTTAGAGACCTGAAACTTCCAGGCTTGAAAACGTTGACCCTTCATCTTGTGAAATATTCCAGCTTCTGTCTGCTTGTAGCATCCATCTAAACTCTGCATTTAAATAAATGTTTGTATTTAATGACTGCTCCTTATCTCTTCTATACAGTGTTAATAAGAAATTGAAAATACTTCTGCTGTACTGCGTGATCTATTGCACCTGGGCATCAACTTTCAAGAAATGACATTTCCTGAATACTGCTCATTAAGATCCACAAATGCCTTGTGATACATATAAATCTTATGAGCCCTAGATTGGGGATGGGTACTGGCATAAGAGGGATGCAGATTGATTCTCCAAAAAGGAACACAGCAAGAAAATATTTGAGCTAAGCATGGCATGCAAACATTTTCTTTCTGACCCCTTTTAGACAATATTCCCATTGAATCCAGTGAGAAGTACTACTTTATATCCAATACTCAGCTCATTTGCACTGATACAGACATAGTGAATTCATTGGAGTTATGCTGATTTGCCAACACAACACCGTCCATCATGCTTACTCACATTTAAATATTTTTCCCCTTCTTTGACTTAATCAGAGCTGTTTTCCCCCTGGAGCACTAATAATGAAATATTTGAAGTATTTATTTATTATAACTTCTCACTTTAATCAAGTGGTTCTTCAGTGGACCTCATTTAGCCCAGAAGTAATTGTTTTACCGATGCTTCAGCACAAAGAGATTGGACAATTCCTGATTAATGCATTTCAGAATGTATTGTCTAGAACACAAAAACAGAGCATCAGTCTTTTAAAAACAGAGTCACATGGATGGCACGGAGTACCTGCGCTGTGGGGCAGATATACATATGCCAGGCCAGCAAATATTAAAAGCTTGAACATTTTTTTTCCTGTATTTGTATTGGAATCCACCTGGCACTACTGCAGAGGTAAATTGTCAGAGAGAATTCTCCCGCTTCACCTTAATGAGTTTTCCACTCATTAATATTTGCATTATTCGAATCAATGACAACAAGGTTAGAGGCTTCCCACAGGTTGTTGAAACAATTTTGATTGATTGACGAGTTCTCAGAGTGGAGGGAAGGGTGAGAGAAAGAGAATAAAAACCAGTGTGCAGTCTGTAAAAACAGTGGGCAATAGAAGGATGAAGGCAGAGATCCCTCTCAGTGTGGGAGATGAGAGCCCCAGTGAGGGTGAAAGAGGTGGAAGGAAGGAGATGAAAGGCCATGCAAAAACTGTGATTCCCCCTTGCCAAGGTTAGGGAATTTCAGGATGTCAAGAGACATTAAAGCTGCTGAACATTTAGGCTTGTGCTGAACGCTGTATTTTCCGCTTACTCCTGCAGGGGTGCACATACACTGCAAAGATATCTCAGCCCTAAGAGGTGGGAGCAATGAAGAGATGGGTGCTGCCATTCATCCCTTTGAGAGCCTTAGGACTCCTCAAAATACCCTTGTAGGGGGATAACATCAGAGCAAAGGCAGGTTTTGTCTTTCCAGTTGATTTCCCATAGGTTTCCTTTGATAACGTAATGATCTCCAAGAAAACTTTCCACTTTCCATAGAAAAAAAGTTTCCACTTCAATCTCCTTCTGATTTGGCCCTTTCTGGTTTGTTACAAATTTAGCTTTTGGACAGGATCTGTAAAGCAACAGTGAGTCATGGTCAAATGATGGGTATCACCAATGCTACATAACATTTGAGGGAAGAAGGTGTAATGCCTACGATTTCAGCAATTTTGGTAATGTCCCTGGACAGAATAAAGATCACTTGGTTCTGTTTGATAGCTGCTGTGGGTAAGAGCATAAGGAAAGTGAATGTCTCATCTTTTCTCAGTTGAATCACTGTTTTATCACAGCTCTTACGAGTCTGATAAGGCAAAACTGATGTGTCATACGGCCAAAGTTTGCATTGAAGCCAGTGCTGCCCCGTTCCGTGTTCCCATCTCTTCTCCCATACAAGCAGAACAGAGTCCATGCATCATTAATTTATGTCGTTTGTCATTCTTATCTGTCCCTAGGCATTTAAGACAGCAGTGGAAACAAACACTGAAACTGAAATCCCACATAGGCATTGAGCCACAGAGAGACTACCTGTAGAAAGGGAAGCAAGTTTACTAGCTTGTTAAGATTGACTGTTTTCCTAATGGGAGTTTCCTCCCTCTTCACTCACTTTTCCACTCATCACAGTGTGGTTGTGGCTCCTGTCAGCCTGATTTTGAAGGCACTCTTACAAGCAGCATCACCACTTCTTGCCCATTAAAGAAATAATGAAATAATGAAACAAGAAATAACGAAATATGGCTAAAAAACCTCAGGTTGGCTGATCTCATCTCCACCATCCTATTTTCCTGCCTTCCTGGGAGGGAAGGGTTTGAAAATGTTGAAAATGTTAGGAGGTAGGGAGCTGAGAAACATATGCATGTTGCTGTTAGCGTTATTATCTGAGAGAGCATGCACGGATAGCTGCTAGACAGCTCAGCTGATAGACACTCTGTGGCCAGCCCTCAGATCTCTAAGAGAAAAGCAGAGAGTCCATCACTTCCCGCCAGTCTGTTAAGCAGCAGGGGAATAGAAAGGACAGGAAGAGGTCAATCTCTGCTCAACTCAAGAAATAATATATAGAAGGATGAAGGAGATAGTTTCCAGCTTCAAACTGCAAGGACATGAGTGACGCCACCTGAGAAGAGAGTAGCAAAGGCTCAGTGATGCAGAGATAACACTCGGGCTGAGGCAGAAGAAGAGCCTTTAAGCACATTTCTTCTGCAAGTCTGGCCAGAGCTCAGGGAATGCAGATAAGAGCCGGACCGACTCGGAGGGGGACAGTTTGCAGCTGCAGAGTATGTAGTCCACAATAGCAGTTCATTGAGGCAAAAGAAAAGTAGCTAAAGGCCGTAGAGATCTCAGATCATTCTTTCTACTACAAGGTTACTGTTGCTTAAGCAGAGTGGGGATCTCTGCCTGGGGAAGAGCTTTTAAAGGCAGGATGGCCCTAACATGAGCTTTGCGTTCATTTCTTGGTGCTATGATCCCTGAGGGTTGCAAATCACTGGAAAGTTTTGATGGTCAGGAGAGGGGACCTGGGGATGTCCCGAGCCCACAGGATTCATTTGTGGGGGATGTCCCAGATTCTGGGCCATGGCACTGATACCAGCAGCCATGTGCTTGACCCGGAGTTACAGATAGACAACATACAGGGGCTTTCACTAAGGATTTTGATTCAATTTCCCAAAATCTCTTGGTTTGATTTAATCCCAAAACACTGAATGATGATACATTGGCACAGCTGCCCAGGAAGTGTTGGGGTCACCATAACTGGAGGTGCTCCAGAACCATGGAGGTGTGGCACTGAAGGACAGAGTGGGCATGGTGAGGGTGAGTTGGGGTTGGTCTTGGGGATCTTAGTGGTCTTCTGAAAATTATGTGATTCTGTGATTCTATCCTATGATTCTAAACTCTCCCCATGTGTGTCACAACTGATGTGGGCTTTGGTACAGCAATGAGAGACCCCTTTCTAAGGCTGTAACACTCACTGTGCACCAGCAGATATAATGGATGAGGAAAGCATGGCAAGGGGCGGGGGAGAAATAAGTGAGAGCATACAAATTAAAGAGCAGCATTTGAAATCTAATCAAATATTCCCTCAATTTACTCACCACCCCTGCAGTGCTGAGCGGCTTCATTAGGTTTTTATTCAGTATTCTCTTTTAAAGTGACATTTACATTAATTTACAGTACTAACATGAAATCCCATCTAAAACCTGGGAGTTTTTTGTAACTTTTTATTTTTCAGTGGCTGTCTGCGACTTTCCTGCTCACTAATAAGGAATCTTTAGCTTTACTTTCTGTCTGCAGCAGTGGATCCAAAGTCTCCTCAAGGTGGGTTCCTGCTGTTTTTGTTAAACGTGGCACGGAGCCCATGGTGGTGGGTTCAGGCAGTAATTGGCTGCAAAGCAGCAATGCTCCATCCCATAGAGCTCCACACTCCAAAGTGCCTTCAGTGCCTGTATTTAACGCTGGAGTCCTTTCCAGCTTCAAAACCAGGAGCCAGGTGTATTTTAGGGGGATGCATTGTAATCCAGGTGCCATACAGAGTGGCCTTATATTGCTTTAAAACTGATGGGATTTTACTGCAGGTCAACGGAGAGGAAAAGTGAGGTGAGTATTAATGCCCTGAATAGGCATTTGAAAGTAAATTTCCCTCAGTTTCTTCTATTTCATCCTTTATTTTTTCTCCCCACAGATGTTAGCAAGTTAGTGCCAGGGCCTGGTGCATTATCCAGGGGCAGGAATGGTTCTGGCACCTCCTGGCTAGAAAAGGGAGCAGAGGAGCACGTGCATGGTCAGGACAGACGTGCATTCCAGAGACAGACGTTATTCCTGGTGATCTAATTTGTCCCCTTTTCCTACACTTTCTTTCCTTCTTATTTTTTACTTTTTACTCTTTTTTTTTTTTTTTTTTAAATTCCCTAATTAACACAGGTAATGAATTGCATATGGCCACGGCATTTTCTTCTCTGTGTGAAATCTGTAGCAGCTGCATTGTTTATCAGTTCAATATGTTTGCTACAGATGCCATTTCTGCGTGACAATTAAGTTGTTTAAAACCTCTTTTTCCCACCCGCTATGTCCCTCCCCAGCCTTCCTGTCCTCTCTCCAACAACGCATCATCGTGAGCTGATTCCTTTTCCAGGCTGATGCCACACTCCAGATAAAAGCTCTTATTTGAACATTTTGTGGCCATTTAAACGGATGGAAAGCTCTGAAATGTGACTGTGTTTTCACTGCTACCCAAGGTAGCCTGACCACCCAAGATGCAAAAGATCGAAACTCAGACCTAAAGCCGTTAGCATGAGACTGACACCAATTGATTTACCTCTTTCCATTTAACCATGAGCTGATCCTACGCATCTTTGGAGAAATATTGTGCCCTTCAGACCTTTTCAAGCGGAACACCACCTGAAATGTACCTACTTTACCAGCACTATTGGACCAGACTCTGAAATAATCTTCGAACCTTGTCAATATGGCAAAACACACAGAAGGGGCATGATTTACTGAGCCCATAATTAAACACTGGATTTGCCTCCCCTCCGGGCACAGCTGAATTCCCGTCAGCAGCCTCTACTGCAAATTGTTGCAACCGAATGTCCTATGTGTTTGGGTTCTGTTAATTTATTTCTTGTACCTCATTTTCCTGGAACGACTGTGGTTATTTATGGAATGGCAGCAAACACTTTACATTTATGGGGGGATATGAATCTCAGTAATGGCTTTTGTGGCAATTTAATCTGTCCCAACTATGAGGCATTTTACAATGACAATTAAATTATTATTAAAAGAAAAACAAAAAAAAAACCTCAAATGACATTCTTATCACTTATCAACATACCGAAAGTTTCCCCATGTTGCATTTTCAGACTGGGGTAAGAATATTCCCCCTCACTTTTTAGAGAATCCTTGCTACAAACTCTGAATGAACTTAATTAACTTCCACAATGTATTTGAAAGGAAAATTCCTTACACATTCCAGTGTCAGTGAATGAAACATTTTTTTTTTAAAGTTGCTTTATTGTATGCAAAGGCTCATGCCAATGCTTACTATTTAAAGACTTAATTTGATGTATTACATTGACTCCTGAAGAGGAAAGTGCCCCAGGGGGTGGGAGTGGTGAATCTGTGAATTTCCTCGTCCTAATCTCTTGGGGGAGAAAGCTTTTATTTCCATCGGTCAGCACTGTATATGAAAAATGATCAAAAAAGTGTCAAGTATGTTAATTTACACTCCATTAAATTAATTTTAATGCTGGCCTGCTGAGTAGCTAATTTTCAAAGCTAAATATCTTGGCTCTTTCAAATCGTTTCTTTTCTTTTTTTTTTTTCCCTCTCCTCCTAAACACCCAGAAGGCTCCACTTCTTTTGGGGAATTTGGGACTTACATCTTCTTCAGGACTCAACATCGATGTGCAGCTCTGCATGCAAGAGAAAGGAAACGTAAATCCCCCTGCTCCACCTCCTCTCCTGAGAGAGGCAAAAGAAAACTTCCCTTACAAAAGACTACTCAAAGTTATTTTCAAATTTCAGTCTGAAAAAAAAATGACCCCTAATGCACTGATTATGGTAATGCCTGGAGGCCCAGCAAGATTGGGACTATATTTTGCTAAGTGCTACATAAAATATCAGATGGTGCCTATTCTAAAGAGCCTGCTATCTCAGAAGACAAGGCAGACAAAAGGCTGGGTACAAAGAGTGGAATTACGCCTATCCACAGATAAAGCAGGCTGTTCTAATCAGCAGGGTGCTATCAGAAAGCTTGTGATCAATTCCCTCTTCAGCTGCCACCTCCTCTGATCCCCACAACCCACAATTATAGTTGTAGGTGAGTCAGGGAGGCTCTCGGCATCTTCATTCCCCAGCTGTGAAAAGGTGAAAATGGCACTACCCCATCTCCTGGAGATGGATTAAATTCATGAGTGAGAGAAAGAGGACATGCAGGTCACATACAAAGCCTGCCCTCAACAGGCCACACTGCCTGCCACGAGGAACCCCTGCTCCATAGCTGGTGAGGTGTATACCTGCATTACATGCTCTAAGCAGTCACACTCCTCAGGCAAAAGCACAACCTCAGCTATGAAGGCACAGCACAATCATGGGATGGGTGAAACGCTCAGGAACGCAGTCTACACTGAGTACAACATTCTCTTGTTCTTTAAGTGCCCCACATCATCTAACAGCTGTATTCTCAAATTTTGGAAATGTCTTGAGAGTGCTTGAATCTAAATTTCCCCCCATACAGATCAGAAGAAAAGAAAGCTTGAAGTCCATCATCACCATGGGGCAGTGAAGGCACTGGAAAAGATGAGGCACGTTGTTCCTTTATTTTGACACTTGGGAACTGCAAGCTGCCTCATCAACTCCCTCTCTGTAGGTCCCACCCAGATCTGGCCCAAGATGAGTAACCAGTGCATCAAAGTCATGGAGAGCAGCCACTGAGAAATCAAGCCTTGTATTGCTTTATTTCCAAGTAAGAATTAGTTCAAGGAAAGGTAAGACCTCAGCTAGTGGTGGTTAATGATTTCAATGAAACAGGAGAGCCCATGCTCAAAATCAAATTAGCTTTGATATTGCAAAAGGACTCAGATCAGAGTATTTAACATAACTTTCCCTCCTCAGGGTATATCCTCTATTTGTGGAGGTTTTCAAGAAGAGGACAGATGTCACACTGAGTGACATACATTAGTGGGCACGGTGGTGAGGGGTTGACGGCTGGACTTGGTGATCTTAGTGATCTTTTCCAACCTTAATGATTATATGGTTTTGTGATTCTATATATCCACGCTTCCTTCACACACTTGAACTTGGCTGAAATGCAACCTGGCATTGATTCAGAGCCTTGCTTCTCAAGCTACGTCTTCTAGTCATGGAGCATCCAATCCCTAGTAGCCTGCAGGAATATGCAAGCTAGAAACGTAGCTTCCATTCATGGGGAATTAAAATCATAAGTGCTGTCAGCTGCAAAGCTTGATGTTACCTGGGACTTGTACAGAGTTTGTCAGAGACATGGCTAATGACAGTATTATTTTCAGCTCATCCTGATGTTGCCTCTCTTGTCTGCAACATGTAACAGTCTTTAGCAATCTCTTTTTTAGCAAGAAAACAATACCTGCAAAGACAAAAATCCACCTGTAAGAAAATAAAATTCCCTTGGGTAAGGGAATCATTCACCTTGGTAAATCAAACTGCATTCGTTAGCAGCTGAAAATCAGCCTTGTAACTCGTAAATCCATTGGAGACATCCTGCAGGTGTTCAGAAGGAGCCTGAATCCTAGCACCTGCTCAGGTCAAGAGAAGGATTTTTCCTGCTTGATTAAGAAAGCTATTTTTTTCCCCCTCTTTAATTTCGAAATGGTAGGTAATTGGGGAGTCAGCTTACGGAGATGAAAAGCTTTTGATAGCTAGTAAGTCACCACTAGGTTAAATTCTGCCACAGAAATCTTACACTGGTGGTGAGAAGAGAACTGTTTACTTGAAACTGCAACCCCTATGGTTCAAGCTTATGTCTCTTTCCTACTGTGCCTTTGAATTTAGCTGTATTTTCTGCATTTTTAAAAGTAGTGAAAAATTGTAATGAAGATCTAAGGAAATTAAAGCAAAAGTTTATAAATGTTTTGTTTCCAAATGGAAATGTGGAAGGACCTTTGGAAACTTTGTTCTCTTTTCACCGCTGTTTTTGTTCTACCTTCAGACAAACAAAATTAACAGGAGAAGGCTTTCTCCCTCAGGCTGCTTGGTGAATGGACGTTGCTTTCAAGACAGCCCCATGCAGTTCACCAGCAACAACTTCAATGCTCCAAAAATTTCATTGTCACTGCATGACACTGGAAACTTGGGGAAAAAAAAAAGAAAAAAAAAGAAAAAAGGAAAAAGCAGCGAAACGTGGTTTGGAGCAATGTATTTTTTCACTTTCAGGGTATGGAAGGAGGAGAGAATGCTTTGAGTGCAGCCCTTCTGCTTCCAATGAGACTTCATTTTGATGACAGAGAAACCTCATGAAGTTAGGCTCGATAAAAGAAATTTTTACAGAAGCAAATCAAGAGGAGATTAATGTCATGTTTACCATGTGTAGTTCCATCTTGAGTCTAATATCACGTATTTCACAGCTCTGCAAGGATTCTCACCATATATCATCCATTTGTCCTCTGATTCAGACTCACAGACCACTGAATGTGCTTTGCCCACATTGTAAGGAACCTAAAGACATTAACTGCTCCATTAATTCAGTAAAAATTTGAAGAACCTGTGGATCCCAATGGAGGTACTGCAGGTTTCCATGATTAAAGATGGCAGGAGGCAGAAGCCTTGCTACCGGCGTTTGGTGGAGAAGACTTGCTCTGAAGTCAGCATGAACATTTCCCTGACTACAGCCAAACTGCCACAGGAGGTTCATGGAATAAAAGCACATTGCAGAATTTGTCCCAGTAGGACAAATCCACACCACAGGAAGGACTGCTGTAAGGAAAATAAGGAGAAATATCAGAAAAGGGCAAGAACAGTATATTCTGCAGAATTTCAACCTTTCAGTCACGCTGTAATTTTTATTTTTATTTTTATTTTTTTGTCTCATAGTTTTAAATAATCTAAATGAACATTTAGTTTCACCTTTTAGAAACACTCATTGGCAAAAAGAATAATGGACATGTAAGGAAATAAGTGAATCAAAAGCAAAGGAGGCCCTCTTAATTGTCAAGATAAATGTTAGTTGGCATCTTTCTCATCAAGCTTTCTCATCTGAAGTCAGTGTTCAAGCTTGCTCTATGAAATACCCCATGAAGGCAACACTTTGGCTCTTAGAGGAAGAAGGCCAAATTCCCACTGTTCCCAGTGAGAACAGGAGTCCTCCACAAACTTCAAACCCTATGAAAAGTCCCTCTTCAAATTATTTTCACTCAGAAGATCGAGTGATCCCAAGACTGGATTCCCCTTGCATTCAAATTTCTCAAACTAGTAATAGACTTTCAAAGGAGATTGCTTCCAAATTGGACATGTGAGTAAAATCTACACTGCTTTAAGAGCTCAGCCTCCCACAGAGAATGCTGTGATTCTCATAACCAGATATTTGCAAAGATCCAGGACATACGGTGCCCTCAGTGCTCAGGATCTTACAGAGGTGTCTAAATAAGAGCTGAGCTCTTTTGAAAACATACCCTGTATTTTATAAAGCAAAGCTTTCACAGCACTTTAATATCCAAAATTTATTAAGACCTGTAAAACCTTTGTAAAATAGGGTCATATTTTTCTCTTCTAATTCTACATATAGATAAAATGAGATACAGAGAGGTGAAGCTGATGTGCTCAGGATCATAAAAGAACTATAAATTAATGCTGAATTTGGAAGGGAAAGGTCAGACATCACAACTCCCACTCCCTTCTTTAAACATGGGACCCCTAAAGTCCTTAAAGGATCCTTCAAAGTGATTGGAAATCTGATTTTATTCATTTTCCTCTCTGTGATTCATCTCACAGGCAGTGTGACCTAAGAGCTTCATTTGGGTTTGGGAAGAGACAGAATGAAACATTTATTAATAAATAAAAAGAGTTTGGAATATTTAACGGGCCCAAAGTTTAAAGATTATGAAGATCTGAGGCTCTGTAATAAATATTAAATATACATTTTTCGCCTCTATTTTTTTTTTTTTTTTTTTTGCCAGATATGAAGGGTGGTGTAGAACTGCAGGGACAACGTATTCTGAAGCCTGGAGACCTTTGTTACAAGCTCTTCCTAATATGAAATACTTCCATTCCCTCTAGTTCATGCAAATGTTCAGTTATTCTGATTAGCGTGAAGAGCACAAAATGGCAATGGAAATCAAGGAACCTAATTATTTCCAGCAGTCACTTCAAAGATGCTCCACTGAAATGAAAGACATGTCTCTCACCTCTTGGGTCCTATTATGTTCTAAACTTTGCCTAGCCCCACTGACATGCCACCTCTGCTTCAGACGGATTTGATGAATCATGAAAACAGCATCATTTACAGTTCAAGGTACCAAAGCAATTTTCCATTGGCACCTTTATGCCCTTGCTGCTACAAAACAGAAGGGTATGAAAAAATTCCAGTGACTTTTCAGCAGTCAAGTGATTTCTGCAGAAAAAATATCCGCAGCAAATATTCAGTGAGACGAAACCTGTACGTGTGACAACGGTGTGCATGTTGGTGCCCATGTATGCAGGCAGCTTTTTTTAATGTTTCAGCGGCTTTTTGTTGTGGCAAAGTAGAGGTGAGGGTTTTTCTGTAATGAGGATGCACTCAAAGACAGGATGATGCAATACCAAGTTGGATATTTGTGAAAAGCTTCTTCTCGAAAAGAGCAGTGATGCAGCGGCACAGCTGCTCAGGGAGGTGGTGGGATCATCATCCCTGGAGGTGCTCCAGAACCATGGGGATGTGGCACTGAGGGATGTGATCAGTGGGCATGGTGGGGTGGGTTGGGATTGGTCTTGGTGATCTTAGAGATCTTTTCCAGCCTTAACGACTCTATGCTATATGCACCCTCCCCAGGCACTACTGGTTAAGGGAACCTGCCTGTCCTGGCCACGTTGGCTCAATAGCAGACTTCTAATCGAGCTTTATTATAATTACCACACTCAAAACCACAATCCCATCTCCTGTATCAGTTTGTGGCACTTGCTTGCAGCCTGCAATGCTGGCTCAGGGGCTGCGGGCAGATCTACATCTGTTCATTGCTCCTGGGGGAGGCGGGCTGTCACAGAGGTGTGAAGGTCTTTGCCACGGAGGAGGATTGTGTGGAAGCTTCCTCCGTTCAGGAGTTTTTCAACTAAATTCCCACTTTTTTTTTTTTTTCTCCCGTCTCCAGAATAGAATAGCAGGGCTGCTCTATTAAAATAGCACCAACCCTCATTGTTATTTCAGTCTTTCTGTAGCAGACAGTTGTTCTCATTACGAAGTCTTAGGAGGCTACCATTTTATGTAGAATTAATTTCCTTTCTGGAACGGTGTGAGCAGAGTTGAATACATATTTTCCCCCCAAAATGTCATGAAGGGTTTTTTCTTAATTACACCCCAGGACATTTCACGGCTGCATGAGAACAGCAGCTAAAGCTTTATTGAAAAACATAGAGGGTTTTTTGTTGTTGTTGTTTTTTCCTTAGTCAGACCTTCACAACATGGTAGTTCAGTATTGACAGGTGTGAAATTAAGGGAGTTTCAAAGTTTGATATGAAAAACGGTCTTCATCAATGCAAATGCTAAATCTCAGGGAAAATAAAACTAACTGATTGAGAAAGGTCTGATATCTTCCAGTAAAAAGATGTAAAATTTCATGGAGGTTTAATAGGGCACTCTTACAAAATTTCTGTGAAATGCCTCCTGGCCTGACACCGTAGCTTTCACCCATGAGTATCTGCATCATCAGCTAGCCATCAACCTGATCTGGAATGAGCCCTTCTATGGAAGGAAAACAGGCAGAAGGAAGATCAGAGCACTCTTCCCTCTGCTTCTAAGATTTCACCACTCTTGGGAGGAACTTCTGGCAGAAGTGAGGGGAAATTTCCTGAATTTTAGAGAGTGCATGAAGTTTTTCATCAAAAATCCAATTTTCAGCAACAGACCTGAATTCTGCTCCTGATCCTGTCACTGACTGTGCTGTAGCTTCAAATGAAACCATTAATCTCCCTGTGTTTCAGTTCCCCCAATAAAATGACACAGCAGAGCTTCCGTTCTCCTCTTTCTTTGTCTCTATGATTTATTTGTTTTACTTCTCTGCCATGTTTTCTTGGTGGATTTGAGGCCGTAAATACTTTCCATAGTAACAGTACGTTCAGGCTCAGATTTGAAGATCATATTAATAGATCCTGAACCAACACAATGACAATTCTGGTCAGAGTCGATTGACTTAGGTCCTCTGAAGCCAGTCAAACCATTTAATTTGCTTTCATTATATTAATAATATTAATAAAGCGGCTTTAAAAAATACATCTAAAGGGAAATACATACAGGAACTAGATTCAAATCCCAGGATCTCTGTGAAACTCTGTATGATATTTTTGTACACCACCTAGCCCAAAAGGGCTGATTCCTTGATTAGAGTTGCCTAAAGTCTTTCTATTACTGTTGAATTTTAATCCCTATCTCTCCAGACTTCTAATTTTCTTCTCATTCACTGCCCTTAAATCCAATCTAATTCCATCGTATATCAAACCCCAGGTTAGGTTTTTCTGAAACTTTGTTGAATATATTTTCTTACGTTGTAATATTTTCCACTTTTTCCTATTTGCTTAAAAATAAATAGTATCTTTTCTTTAATTCCAGACAGAATACAGAGTGCCTGCCCTATTACACTGCTGCTGAATTCTAAGTACACAATTATACAGGGAGTGTCTTTAGATAAACCAGCTTGAGGACTTTTGAACATTAAACTCAAATCAGATAACAGCTTTCATCTTGTGCACTGCATTACACATTATGCTGCAGTGAAGTGGAAGGCTCAGGGAAAAAAATACACCTTCCATGGGTACAAAGATGTGCAGGCAATAAAATGAGCAGATGCAAATATTGTCCTAAACCAAGAGAAGTGGGAAAGATGAAACAGAGAGACAACGTTTCCTGTTACCAACAGCTTATTGGAGTGTCAGACTTGGCTTGTCGTTTCATGTGCTGCTGATGGTTAAAAAAGGAAAAGACCAAATACTGTGGGTGAATGTCGAGTCTCAGATCAAAATGCTAGAACTGCTAATAGAGTATTCTGTGTAAAACAAGAGAGGCAATTATTCCATTCAGCTATGCTCTGGTAGGGCCTTAATTGGAAGAGTGTGTTCAGTTGGAGCTGAGTGCTTTATTATACATATCTATATTTCAAAAAAGAAAAAACAAGGTGGGGAAACAGCTCAAGGAACTCATAGGTATAAAGGAGTAGAAGCCTAACGCTGATGGAGAGAGCTTAAGGAAACTGGACACTTGCAGTCTGAAAGAAGCAATTATGAAACACGCATTCAGTTATGAAATGCAGAGGTGAGGCAGAGCGCTTGTTCTCATGGGGATGACATTTAGCCTGGGGAAGAGCAAGCAGAATACATCTCTTGCATCAGATAAAGACCACTGAAGTCTTACTCTGACAATGTAAGACATCTGTAGCCTTTTTCCAGCTCTCTTTTATTGGCAATGGTGTGAAAACCCCATCACTTCACGCCAGGCTGGGACATTTTTACACCAGTTTGTTCACACGCCCTTAGACATAAGGACTTCTTTGAGACCCACTGAATGGGTGCTAACACCTGCTCCAGACAGAAGTAAGGAATGGTCTCCACAAAAGTGTCTCAAAACACATTTTTCAGTGCTGTCAGTTCCAAGAGGACTGAGTTGGGTGTGAGCTTCCAGCTGGTTCTCTGGAGATAGCATAAATCCACTGCAGTCAAAAACCACATCCTCTAATTCAGCTCAGAAAACGTTTAGGGCAATCATTTCATGAGGATCTGAATAAACCAAAGCTGCCTATTGCATTGGATTACACAATTGCAGGTGAGATATATCTCCCTCTGACCTAACAAACACTCACAAGAAGCATTTCGATTTCACAGCATCCTCTGGATCGCAGGTTTTCCTGTGGGCAGATAAGAGATGAGTGTTCAGCAGCACAGGGAAGGCAGTTCAAAGTAATCTGAATGGCTTGCCCAAAACTCCTCCCAAAGCAAACTTTTTCTCTTAAGTTTCAATTATTTTCAGCTTCTGCTTCTATCTCTGTAATTCCTGACAAAACCTGATACAGAGTCAGTGACACTGCTATCTACAATATCAAATAAGGACTATTCTCTTTAGGACACAGAGCTGCACAACTCATTGATACAAAAATTTTCTTTAAATGTAAAGAGGAATGTAGCTACAGATACTTCTGTTGTTTTACCTGTGAGGGCTATTGGATGAACATCCTTTCCTTCCATGGATGGAACATCCTTGATGGATGTTCACCTCATAAAGCTTAGGA
This sequence comes from Tympanuchus pallidicinctus, assembly GCF_026119805.1. NCBI lineage: Eukaryota > Metazoa > Chordata > Aves > Galliformes > Phasianidae > Tympanuchus > Tympanuchus pallidicinctus. Next base: position 50,041,541 of record NW_026294802.1, read on the forward strand.
GAATAGCCAGACAAGACATTTGGACCTAAAGGACTTCTCCACATCATATCCTAAAGATTCAGAATCAGCATTACCCAAGCCATCAGTGCCAGCATTTGCACTCATGCAGGCTGCAAGACTGCAGTCACTCATCTGTCCAACAGCCTGGACAAGATGATGGAGAAGATTAGAAGATGGCTGCAGGACAATCTGGTACTGTGGGGAGACAGATTTTCCCTGATCTTTGTCATCACTGATGTTTTAGATACAAGTGAAAAGTCTCTTTCCAATGTTTATCTCACATTTACCTCTGCAGGAATTAATAAAAACTTTGTTGAGGGAAAACAAAGTCACAGAATAAAACAACAACAACAACAAAAAAACAACAGCAACAACAAAAACAACCAAGAGGTTCCCCCTGGGAATGACAGCATTCAAACCTATATTCAGTTTTCCACTTTTCCAGTCTGGGCCACTGGATTCAGCTGTTTTTCCATCACATTTGTAAATGGTTAATTCAGGTTCTGTAGTCTCTTCAATGTCAAGCATTCCTACTGCTCTTTGTGGATGGCCCTCCCAGTCAATTATGTCAGAAGAACAGCTAGTATGCTATAATAATGTATAATTCTTCATCTAAATTAAAATGTACTTAGGAGACCTTAATTCCCCTCACATTTCATTGCATTCATCGGAAATACAGCAGGAGAAAAAACCTCTGCAAACACAGTGAGTTGTTTACAAATGCTTTGAGTGCAGCCAGATGCAGACTGTCGCTCCACGAGGCCTTCCTCTTCCCATCACACAGGAGATTCTCCAGGCAAGCTCCAGAGAAAGAGATAGTGGGGTAGAGGGGCCAACTCTGATCTTTAGGAAAACAATTTGTAGAAAGAAATGGCATTCTCTTTTAAAGTCTTGTGGTGTGCTGTAAAACAGTAATTGCTATCTATCTAGAGACGTTCTCGTTTCATGTCTCTCTTAGTGAATGAAACTGCAAATTAATTACTATCTTGTGTACGCATCAAAGACCAGTGCTGTGCACAGAAAACATTCAGGGTGAAAATCAGGCCATATTTATTTCAGTCAAGCTGTTTAAATATAGGTGAGAAACATAGCAGCCTCACAAGTGGTGTGGAGAAAACAGGACAGTTCCGCAGCATCACTAATAAATCAACCAGCTGAGATGTTCCCTTATCAAACTCAATGCAAGGCTGTTCTTATAGAGAGATACAGATACAGGTGTGTGTATGTCAATAGTTGGTTTCTGAATTAACGAACATCACAACGTTTCTATTGTCAGCACTACAATCAAGAACCTTCTGCATAGTACCTCACTGTGCTTAAATATATTCTCACCATATAACAGAGGGTTAGCTATTAATCCAACTGCCCAACCAAAAATGTGTAATTTCGCTGCAGTCTGTTATGCATGAGTGAGTACCACAAATGTGCTCTGACTCCAGAGCTCCTTCCATTTCACATTTCCCAAACCCTGATATCTCAAGTTTTGCTCCTTCTTTCAAACAAGCCTCCATGCTTCCACCCATCCCCACCTCTGCCTCTGGTTCTGTACATCTTACATTAAAATCTGGGGTTACCAGGGGCACAGATTGTCTGAAAATCTGTTTCCAAGCACGATGCTTTTAGGGAAGCTTGAATTATCTGAAGTATAAATGATAGACCTAAAAATATTGTGCTGCAATCCTACAAAGAGAGCTGCCACATATCAAGGTTTTCTAGGAGATGACACGTCTTCTACTCTAGAAGGATTTGGCCAGTTGGTTTCTGAGAACTTCCTACATTTTTCCAACCACTGACTATCCTGAGAGCCCCAGCACCTGCAGCCAGGCTGTTGCTCCCCCAGGAACCCACCATAAAACCAGCATGAAATTATCACTGTTGATTTTCTCCAGCCAACTTCTCTCTCTAAACAACTTAATAGCGTGGGCTTGCAGCAAAACAATATCACTGTAAACATTTTGTCCAAAAGATACTGGGTGAAAAATTGCATTACAGTTAGAAGAATCAATTAGGCTGTGAATGGGCGTGTGGAAATTTCAATTCTCTCTCACACAACTACATAATCGAGGGAATGCTTTGATTCTAAAACCAGTGAAGTGGCTGCATATTTCAATTGTGTAGGACAACACCAAACAAGATATTAACATTTTTTCACCCATACAGAAAAAATGCTTTTTCTTTCCCCCACGAAAACGAGTAAGAATGGAAGTGAATTTGAGAATCTCCAACTCCCCCTGCTGAGTTGTTAGGTCTAATTGTACAATCCACAACATAGCAGTGTAAGCAAGCAATTGGCCGTGTGGGACTTAAAAACTCTCATTTCTACTACAAAAGCTTCCAGCACTCTCACTGGACATGGATTTCCTTTCAGATGCATCCAAAATGGACAAAACTGGAGAAAAAAAATTAAAGAAATAAAAAAAAAATAAATAAATTTAGAAAAGAGAAGTAGTAGGAGAGAAGAAAGAAAGAGCCGGAGAGCAAATATAACTTGCTTAAGGTCACATTGTCAGAGCAGAAGCAGAAACTATTTCTTCTGAATAAACCCCTCATCACTGGGCAATGATGCCATGCAACAGAACCTGGCTAGGGCCGAAGAGCTGGGAAAAAAATCAGAGGAGTTTCATTCCCCATTTACATTCTGATGTCCCTTTTTTCAGGGCTTTATCAGAATTACCCTGACGTATAAAACAAAGAAAGAAAAAAGCAGGGAAGAGCACACAGTGTATTTGAGAAGAGACATGAGCCATTATGTCTTTGTCTGTTTCACCTGAAATATTTATTTGTACATATTGACAATGAGCATTTACAGCTGTCTGCTGAGGAAATATTACCTGCTTAAAACACTGTGCTAATCAACAGCAGAGTGGATTGCCAGAGATTTCCCCTGGAAACCCTTTGGAAACCTACTGCAGCAGTGCTTTGTAGAGCTCCCTTCCCACAGAATGCAAATGTCCCTCTCACCCCTCTGCTCCAGCAGAAAGCAAGAGGGAAGAAGACACAGTTTCTGAATCAATCATTATCATTTTGCCAATCTATTCAAAGGTAGTCTGCATGGATGATACAGGACACTGACAATTTTGGAATAGGTAAAGCTTTTCTGCTAGCTGGTTTTACGTGGATAGGTCTGTCTAGAGCAGAGAGATGAGGAGGATCACAGGTTGGATATCAGGAAAAAATTATTCTCCAAAAGAGAGGTGATGCAGTGGCACAGCTGCCCTGGGAGGGGGGGGGGAATCACCATCCCTAGAGGTGTTCCAGAACTGCAGAGATGTGGCACTGAGGGACGTGGTCAGCTGGCACAATGGGGTTGGGCTGGTGGTTGGACTAAATTATCTTAGTGGTCTTTCCAAACTGTAGTGATTCCAGGATTTTCTGACAAGGTTCAGCAGGCACAGAGATGCATTCTGTCTACTGATGACTCTGCTAGGGTAAAGAATTTTCCAATAGCACTTTTTAGATATGTGGAAATTTAGAAGCACTGGTTGAAAATTCACTGCACAGGTTCCCCCGCCACTCTGGTGGAGCAGTGGGTACTGCCCTGCTCAACCCAAACTCACTGTCATAATGAGAGCAAAGCTCTGAGCACAGCCCTGAGTCTGACCAAATATTACACCGCAGTACATGAGATCCAACATACCACAGCACCTTTACTAGCTCAGATGCTGGCAGCCTGGGTGACACTTCTATAGCTAATCCATAGCTTGCAAGCAAGCAGTTTCTGAGACAGACCCAGGAAGAGGAGCAGAGGGAAGGAGCACGCCATGAAGAACTGCGATTCCTAACAGCCTTCTGTAAGAGCCACCATCTCTTGAGACTAACCCAATCCCCTGCTGAGCATCCTGTTTCCAGTCCCAGCTATAGGAGCACAATGCAAGCATGATCTTCAGGCCACATGAGGAAACAGCCTCCAAAAGAATTAGTAGGTTTTATTTCTGTCTTTGAATAACAGCTGTGGCTCTGAGTCATTTCAGTCACGTGTGCAGACAGCTCAGAATGGTGTTAACAGCTCTGGGTGCACAGGAGAAGATTTTTGAGTGGAGGGAATAGTATGGCAAATCCCTTTATACTATCAGCATAGACCAGGCAATGGCCTTTGCTTATGCAGATCATAATCATAATCATTATATTTTATGGTGAAGTACTTTAGTATTATGGGGCACAGGTACTATTTTGAAGTGGTTACTAACACATTAAATAAAGAATTGAGAGCTGGGAAACATTTGATAAATGGCTGGTTGGGGGAGTACTTAAACTGTAAAATTGGCTTGTGATAACATCATGGTTTCGAGTTTGACAAGGCAGACTCATCTCTGACTTACAAGTAGTGCTGAAGATGGCCAGAAAGACAAGGCCATGTTGTCTTTCCACTGCCTCTCCAATCAGTTTTCTCCTGGGCAAATAACCCTCTGGATCCTGATCTAACTTAATACTTCAGCACATTGGTAGCTGTGTATGGCTCCAATCAAATGTTCTGTTGAAGGTATGCATAGATGTTGAGTGCAAGGGAGCAAGATGAAGGCAAAGCACAGCCATGTGAAGAGGTAAATGGGAGTCAGTAGGTGTATGCACAGCATGAATTCCATGTTTTTCTTTTTCTCCATCCATGTGGTGGAAATGAGGCTCTGAAACTGAACAGAAACTGTTAGAGGGACCCACTGCAGTGAACCGAGGGAAGGAATTTACATTAGTTGCCAGTATAGGCAACACGTCCCCTTTCATTGCTAGTAAGTGATCACCTCTCCTCAGACAGAAGGGCTGATGAAATCAGAGCGGCTTCTGTTGTTTCTGGCTCCAAGGTTAATTTTATCAAAAGCAAAGCGCCTTTGACTGCTATCAGTAGAAGGGAAAGTAAAGCTCTTTTTATTACAGGGATATCAATAGAAGCATTTGTTTGACCTCCCTGTCACCTCTCCTCCCCCCCAACACCACTGGCTCCAAATTAGGGATGAGAGAATAGAGCTGATAAAAAAGGGCTAAGATAAAAATCTTAATATTGCAGAACCTTCAACAGAAAAGATATGAAGAACCACAACAGGTGATTTTGACCTTCAAAGATAGCTCAGAATCAAAACCATTGGACTGTATCTGTCTTACCCATCCCAACCTCTGGAGAAGGTTAACTGAAGCAAATCCATGTCCTAGACAACCAGAAGACTTAGTTTTTCAAAGGCAAATTCAACTCTACTCTGGAATATCCTTGCCAGTGATTGAATAATGGATGATTACAATATGATGCAATGCTATGATTCATGACTTCACGATGACTTTTAGCAGCTCCATCTCAGAGTCTAGAAGAAAGCTTGGACCTGCGATTGCCACGTGAGGGGCCAGCAAGCTGATCTCTGCTTGTGCCTCACATCTTTCCGTATTCCAACTCCTTCATGATGTAGAGAAGTAAGTTAAAGCAAAAAGACAGAGAAGTGTTGCCTCATTTTCCTGGTGGCGTGTGTGTTCCCAGGAAAGCCATTCTTTGAAACAGATTTAATAACACCAAGAGGAACTATAGCACTGTGGATAGCTATGTGTACAATATTAGGGCCCAGGAAAGGATGAAAGAATGTCAGTCAGGTAAATAAGGTACTGAAGTGGCACTAAGGAAATGTGGGTTCAATGACATTGATTTCCTTTGTGATCCGGGAGAAATCATATTTGGTCTGATATTCACTAATGCTGAAGCATTTGAAAATCACAGGGGAAGTGCAAAGTGAGTGTAAATAAAATATATACCCACTTCATAGCCCATTTATGCTGCCAGGGTGGTGCAAAGCAAATTTAGTGCAAATGAGAATCACACATTTTATCTTTCTGTGCCTCAGTTCTGCACCTGTAATATAGAAGTTAATAAAACTGCCTGACTCTGTCTCAGTCTTATTTCCACTACTTGTCAGCCCTGTTTATTTGCCCTATAAGCTCTTCTCTTATAATATCTTTGTATGGCTTCTTGTACATGGCCAGCTTGATCTGAGCTGGTACCTCTGGATGTGGTTGCCAATGAGCATGATAATAACAACATCCCCACAACCAACACAAGGATCTCTTTTAAAGTAGGGACAATGCCTACATAGCAGAAATGTAACTGAGAGTCTTTACTCATTCTTTCTTTCTCAGTTTTCCAGGTGTTTTTTTGACTAGTCTAGGATCTAAGGGAGCATATGAAGCTGAGAAAAGGAAGTGTCACACTTACAGGTTGACACCCTGCCAGCAATCATAACAAACCCTGAAATTGGTATTTTCACCCTCATTTGGATGATCAGGTGTAAATATAAGTTTTAATTATTTACATAATTAAGTCAGTAATTTGCTGCCCATCAGAAATGTTTGACGATATTTTGGTGCCATCTGTTTCCTAATTGAACTTAATCTCTAAAAGATGTTACAAAAATATCCACAAAATAATAACGATAAACACAAAACAACTCCCCCTTTCCCCCATAATTATTGCTATTTTCAGACTTTTCCTATGAAAAAAAAAAAAAAAAGAAGAAAAAGACTGGGCTTCAGTTGTGCCAGGTTCTCATAGATAGATGAGCAATGAAACAAAAAATTGTTTAGAGGGGGTGCTGAATCATGGAACCATAGAATGGTTTGAGTTAGAAGAGACCTCAGAAATCATCCTGTTCCAATCCCCACCATGGGCTGCCTGCCCCTCATTACCTCAGGCTGCCCCTGGCCCATCTGTGGCCTTGGACACCTCCAGGGATGGGGCACCCACAGCTCTGGGTAGCTGTGCCAGGGCACCACCATCCTCTGTGTAAAGAATTTCTAACATCTAACCTAAATTTCTCCCCTTTTATCTTAAAACCACGTTCTGTTACTATCAAACCATGTTAAAAGTCAGTTTTCCAAGGAATGGGGAGTAGTTACTCAACCCTTTGTCCTGACGTAGCATAACCGTCTTGCTGATTGAGTTTTAAAAATTAAGGACCATCTGATGGCTCCTAACAGGCCAATGTAAAATCAATGTACTCAGATCAATTGGCATTGCTGGAATTGAAAGGACTGATTGTCAACCACATATGGTGCCCATTTGTTCATATGGACAGACTCCAGACATTGCACCAGTGCTGTTATGCAGAACTCCTTCACGGAGGTGGCACAAGATTTCCATGGGAAAGACTCAGTGCCTCTTCTTCCAACACTTTTATGACAGGCAGATGGGAGATGCAATTTAATGTTGAAACCTGAAGAAAAGCATTACAATCTACTGTGTGTGTACATCTAAGGGCAGTTCTGCAGTGCTTTTGCTGGGGCATTCCAAAAGAACTTGAATTACAAGGAAACATAGGATCAATATATTTCTCGTGTGTCACAGAAACCATCATGCTCAAAGAATCACTAAAATTTAGTCACTAATGAGTTTGAGAGCACAGGCATATTACCATGTCTGTAGTCACATTAACTTTCCAATTTCTTTCCTTTTAATCTCTCCTTTCAATTGTGCATGAAGAAAACTGTTCAATTTAGTCTCAGCCTAAAGGGCTTTCGTGTGTGTGAGTGTGTGTTTTGTTTGTTATTTAATTTTCAGGAATGCCAGTAGATCCCCATTAATTACTGGAGTCTGGAAATTAATGTATTTTTCGCATCTGTTCTGATCAGATATTTTACACTCTGATTTATCAAAATTAGATCAGGATGGACCAGAAAAGCTGTCTTATTTTGTAGAGGGGGTTGTGACATAGAAGCTCAAACTTGAAAAAAAAAAAAGAAAGGATAAGTGGTTGTAAAATTAACAACACCTAAAAAAGGAAATTGTGAGTTTGCAAATTAGATGTTTTCCTTTGGTTTGATTATGTTAATGTATGCTCATAATCAATTTCCTTAACATATACTGGAAAGTATGTAAGTTTATAGTTTGTAAGTTTAAAATTATTGGAACAGCATTTTATCAAACATTTAATTCCCAATTAAATCTATCAAACAAGTGAAGTCTGTTTTTTTTTTTTTTTCTAACCTTGAATCCTTCCACACTGTAGATTCTGCCAAAATACTGTAAGTTTTAAATATAATTTAAGAGGCTTAAGATACTGTAAGCCCTTAGAGCAGTTTAAGAGGCTTACTGCAAACTCCCTAAAACTGCAGAGCAATTTGAGCAGTTCGAGCACCCCTCAGGTCCCCACCCTCGCCTGGAGTAAAGTGGCACAACCTCCTGATTTCTGAAGAGCTCCAACAGTTTTCCTCTGCCAGGAGTCTGTCCCTGAAACTTTAGAAGCCTTAAGCCTCTTTGGGCCTTGTGTGCGCAAGGCACTCCAGCAAACCCTTGTCAAAACAGTCGGAGATGCCGTTGCTAGAGCAGCATCTTGAGCCCAGGCACAGCAGACCTTGTAGATATTTCATGAGTGTTTAAACCTGATCCGTTTCTTAGTGTCCAAGGTACTGAAATGAGCACAACTTGCAGGGTTGCTCCTTGGGAACAGAGAACGACCACAGTTTGCAGGGTGCTTTGGGGGATCTCATGCATGAGATTTTCTATGGGAACGTGCAACATCATCTATCTTAGAAGAAGATGACTTTCCACAGCTAGATCCTTCTATTAGGGGCATGGTATAAGAGAAAATATCTTGGAAGCAGCTTTTCAGGCATAGTTCCAGTCCATCAGTTCCACCCTTCGCCACATTGGCACCCAGGCACATCAGGCTGTGGGTTCTCAAGTCTCAGCTCTCTGCTTGGGCACCAGCTTACTCCTGGATGTTCAAGTTCAGGGTTAGCTTTGCTCAGTGTAATTATTTACACTTCCTAACAGCAGAGATACTCAGTTGTTAATGCTATTAATGAATGACTGTAAAGCAGTAAAGGAATTCAGTCAATCCAAAACACACTCATTCTCCTTGAGCTTTGATCTGATGGCTACACCTCCACATAGACCAAGTTATTATTCCAGAAGCTGAGATTGAGATTTATTTAAGGATTTAGGCTGAGTGTCATCTCAGTTCCCAAATAGAAATTTAGGTCCTAGAAAGAGCTGCTTCAGCTATCCAAATCGTATCTGGATGTTCAGTGAGGCAGTAGATGTGGTACAGAGGAGGACCTCAGTCCTTGTGAGGTCCCAGGCTCTTCAGCCATCGATTCAAACTGCCTTTATTCCATAAAGAAGATTCTGAGGGCACTACCAGTAAGGCAGTAAGTCATTCCTATGTGATGAGGGCTGAGAATGGAAAGCCTTTCATGTTCTCTGAAGAAGATCTTTATGGGAGCTAGCAAGCAGCTCACACTGCGCATGCCCAGAGGCTGGATGCCAATTCAATTTCAGCCAAGACTTGCAGCCATCGGAATGACAAATCTTTCCTTAACACTCTTATTAAATCCTAATCTCAATCTTATTCATCATTATTAAGCCCTGAAATTGGGCTGAATTTTTAAATGAAGTGAAATGAAAAGATAGAAAGGTGTTGAAAGTATGTGAGGTGAGGGGAGCAGGGAGATTTAAAGAGACAACTTGAATTCCTTTCATGAAATGAAGAGTAATCTGTCCAGATTCAGGAATACATAAGGGGAAAAGATTTTCAGACTTTGCATAAAAGGAACAAAGGGGGAAAGAAAAGATTTAAAAAAAAAAAGAAAAAAAAGAAATTGCTTATTAGAATCCAGACTTGTAATATTAGTTTTTCAAAGACTTTTTGGTAAAGCAGCAGAGAAATGAGGAGCAGGGCTTGGGGAAGAGAGACCAAGGACATATAAGGAAAAGGTGAACTGAGGGATTAAATTTACAAAGTGATTTTAGGAATACTGAAATATGACTTCACCTAGGTATCTGTTTGGCCCAGACTAAACATGGTGACAAGGAATGGTCTGTATCAGCAGGGTCTGTGACAGTAAGCTGCCATCAGCTGCCTTTGTATGCTTTTCAGAGAAAACCTGGAATGCTGTTAGAGGCGTCAAAAGAGACAATGAAGTCATCCCTAATTTCCCCACTCTTGTTAAAGAAGATTTAGCATCTCTGATTTTATGATTCTATCTGCACTGAGTACCTCGTTAACTAGGAATTTTTTGTAACAATGAAATTGGAAATGCTAGAATAAGAGATGAGCTTCATTTTGCTGCTTAACCATGGAGCCAGACCTTGAGACTGGCTTTCTCCACAGGGGCCAGGTTATAGTGTTTTTGTTTTCAGCCCTCTACAACTCTCAGGATCAATCCAATGCCAATCCCATCTTCAGACAGTTTTGCTGATGTAAGGGAGACCACAATCTGCCTCACAAGGAGCGGATATTTTTTTGCATTTAAAAATAAATATTCAGATTTGGAGCACTTTGTGGAGCAAGGGTGACCCTCACCATCTGCTCTTTCTGACGGTACTTGGGAAGCCTGCAGGTCTGTGCTTCAAATGACATAACAAATATAAAATAGATATTTTCCCTCGTTATTCCTTTTTCTTTTAGAATTCTTTTTCCTTTTTTTTCTCTCTTTTTTTTTTTTTTTGTTTCAGATGGCAGCCAGTCAAATGAATAATTCTTGCTCCCTTCTCACAGTCCCTGCCTACCCAAAATAACTCATTCAGCTCATTGAAGATTTGTTCATACCCACAATCTGTATCCCGAAATGCTAAAACAATCTATTTAACCTTTACGCCAGCTAATGCATACATTAGAACAGGAACCTATATATGAACATAAAATTGTGAGAAATTGAAACTCGCTGACATAAAATCAAAGAGCTCGGCCATAAAAGGTGTCACTTTTATGTGATTATCTTGCCAATATCTCCATGTTGCTAAACTAAATCAAACTGCAATTTTTCCCACAAGTATTGCATTTAATGGAGTCCGTTAATGGCAGCGATTCCTTATAGATCTCCCTGTAATGGAAGAATGGTTCCTTGTGCTATAGCAGTATGGAACCTGAGCTCCCCCCACACTGCCATATTTCTTGTGAGCTTGACCTTATACGGCACTCTGTTAGGCAACACCGAGCACTGTTTTTGCTAGGACAATCCTTCAGGAAGATGGAGAGGCATTTCAAGAATTAACTGCTGCCAGAAGCTGGATCAAACCATGCCCAGAGACAGCCTCAACAGCATTCTTTACTCTCTGACTGGACATATGTGTGGTTTTTTTTCCAGCCTTCCGTTTACCCACAAGTTGGTTCCCAAATTTTTGCAACAAGGTCTCCCTGCCACCCATTCACCCACTCTAATTCTTTGCTCTCTGCTTCTCTGTCACATAACCACCCTCCATCTTGCTCCTCAGTGTTCCGTTGCTCTTTTCTTTCCTTGTGAGCATAATTTCACTTTAGTACTGGGAATGACCGTGTCACAGCTCCCATCTGGGCTCCTTTCCTCCTTCCTTTGAAGTACTGCTGTGTGAGACCAGCTGGAACTCCAGCTGCAGGAGTTGGAGAAGTTGATAGAAAAAGTATACTTTTCTTCTGGAATATTTAAAGCAGAGAACACTGGAATATTTAAAACAGAGTCACTTTCTGCTGCCATTGGTCCTAATGCTCAACATCCCTTAATTTCTCCTTGAAGCAAGCCCTCCCTCTTGAATCTGCTGAAGTCAATGCAGTGACAGCCCAGATTAATTTGACATCTGCATGCTATTTTTTAATTATGTTATTGGGAGGAATTTACTCAGTGTTGTTTTAAAGACCCTAGAAATATGGAAATTCCATTTTCCCTGGATCTATTCATCTTCATTACGCAATCACTGATTTATTTTTATTCCTTTCTAGGGTGGAAAATCCAAGCCACTGAGAATCTATTTGGTTGCATTTTGCTGTCAGCCACAATCTGAAATTTCAGTATTTATTACGTGATGATGTCCATGCCTATAAGTGTGTCTCAGTCAATAGCAGGGTCGTTGCTATTGTTTTAGCAGCATTCCTGGTCAAACTGAGATCTTTCCTTTGTAGGTCTTAAAGCATCATTTATTTTTCTTTTAATTTAAACAAGTAAGATCTGCTGATTCTGAGCAGAATAAAACTGCTCAGTGATGCTGGTATCAGGGAAAGCAGGTGGGAAGGGAATAAGAAACAAGCAAATCAAAACCACTTTTTTTTAAATAATATTTTCAGAAGCAAGAGAGTTTTCAGGGTAAAAAAAAAATAAGTAAAGGAACTGTGGAAGTAGTGGTTTTAACTAGATATTTCTAAAACAACTATTGCATGGAAAATTCTTTTCTTTTTTTTTTCATTCCTCCTCAGCATCAAAACCATAATCAGATTTTATCTTGTCATCAAATCCTTTGAATAGCCTCCGTGAACAGAGATTCTTCTTCCAGAGGCCAACAGATTCATTCCCCAGAAGTCGATGTTCAGTAATTATTTTGGTTTAAAATACATCCCAAACCAACAGCAACAACAACAAAAAACCAACCAGATTTAGCCTGCATTTTTCACCAAACTGTACCATATTACATCATGTAACCCAGGCACACTGACTCAGCAGAAATGTACACCAATAGATGCCTTCGATTCATACAGCTCACACAAGCAGCAGAAATGGACTGGCTGGGTATATGAAAACTTCAACTTCTTTCCAGGTTTATTTTCAATATTTAATGAATTGATTAGTCATGCTTAGTCACTTTCTACACCATCTGTTCTTATCTCTTAATATTAGAGGGGAAAAAAAAGCCTGTATCTTATTTCTAAAGGCTTCCAGAGTTCAGTGTGCGTGTAAGAGCCACTGGCCTAGGAAGTGTCGTTTCTGGCACTGTTTGCCTGGCAATAATCAGAGAATCAGAGAATCATTAAGGTTGGAGAAGACCACAAAGATCACCCAGTCCAACCATCATAATATACTCTGTCACAACACCCCTCGTGATGGCAAGAGATCTAACCCATTCCAGCCCCTGTGGACACTAGGACCTTGGGCTGAATAAAATCTCACAATTTTTGTGGTGTTAATACAAGCCCAATGCTGATTCCCTATAGCATCCCTCGAATCATCTAGCAATCTCATGTGAAAAAAGAATGCAAAAACTTCATCTGTCCTAGTTTCCCAGAATGAAGCCACATCTTTCCTCCCACCACACCCCACATATTCCTGTAGAACAGATACAGCAGTTATAGCCCAAAGATTCAACCAAAAAAATATCTTTTTTTCCAATTTAAGTCTACTGAAACCAGAAAGAACGTGTGTTCTTTCCACAGCCTCCTTGTTGGATCTATGGAGGGGAGATTTAAGGATACAAATGCAGAGGACACCTCTCATAGAAGGTTTAATCGACAGATGAGCTACCAGACTGGTGAGGACAAAGGGCAGGAGGTTACAGATACAGCAATCCTATGCTTTTTATGAGAGAGAGCACAGGGAATGTAGTTTATCTATGTCCAGAAAGGCACCATGTAATTTTATGGTGTCATAAAAAGGATTATTATACTAATAAGAGTTAATAATTCTAAAAGCTTCATGACCTCTTTGGTCATCTTGGCTCAGATTCAGACTGGGCAATTTTGTGTGTCTGTGTGTGCAAATTGAGTTGGCAATGACCATTAAACAAAAGAGGTCAAATTCTCCACTGGTGTAGCATAGCCTGGCTTCACCGAACCCATAGACAACTGAATTTAGCCAATGAATGTTTGTGATATTCTGCAGACTTGGAGAGAAGAAATCTAAAACTCTGATTTGATTTATTCTACCCGGGGAACTCAGACTGCATTATCCTGCCTTCTGTCCTCTGCATTGTCTTCTGAGCCACTCTTGGGTGTAAATGGGTTACTGAACTAAGCTGAGCTCTCTCATAGCAATCAACTTGAAGAAATAAATAACTACACATAGTGATTAGTTGGTTGGTTGTGATGAAAATCAGCTAGTGTTATATGCCAGAGCCCTCATGTTCTCTCATGTGCAAATCAGAAGTCTTACTGTAGCAACAGGAATGAGAAGATGACCAGAGCTCCACAATACAGTGATTTTAACTGCCACTCACGTGTGGTGACTGAACTCAGGTGAAGGGTTACTTTTAGTTTCTGATTGCACAGGCATATCAACAACTTGTGCCAACAGAGGGGATGGTCAGGCCCTGGCATGGACTGCTCAGAGAGCTGTGGGTGCCCCATCCCCATAAGGCCAGGCTGGATGGGGCCCTGGGCAGCCTGATCTGATGCCTGATATAGTGCTTGACAACTCTGCTCATAGCAGGAGGGTTGAAACTGGATGATCTTTGAGGTTCTTTCCAATCCAAGCCATTCTATGATTATTGGAGAAACATAAGTTCACGATCAGGGAGATCACCACTAAACTGACTCCACTGCACTTCTCTCTTGTTCTCAGTTTCTGAGGTGAAAACTATGCATTGAGCTTTAGGGTTTCGGCTCTGAACAAAGAGATTTGTATTGAAGTGTTCAAGGATTGCGCTTGAATAGGGGGAGGTTTTGCATTAATAGTTTGACACAACAGCAGATGCAGAGATATCTGCTTCACCATCTTCTCCACAGACGTTCCGATGTTTATGCAAGTGCATGGAAATACGTACATTTCTGCACATATAGACATGCATATACATTTTTTTGTGTACTTATACATGTTTTTCTGTGTATAAATGCAAGTGTAAGTGCAACACTGAAGAAGGGTTTGCTCAAAGGTCAGACCTCAGAAGATTAATGTGTTACACGCACATGCCCATGCAGCAGCTTGACCCTCACGGTGTTGCTCCACACATACATTCATACAAGATCAGAATCTGTCTCATGCATCTCTGAGAAAGTCCTCTGAAAGAATACCAGTATCAGTGCCTTGTGCTAGCACCACCTCATCAGTGTTATCTCTTAGTGTGAAGAATCAGGGCTCAAAATAGTCCACTCCAGTATCTTTTGATTGCAAAGTGTTTCAAGAGGAACTGTGTGCAAAAGACTAATAAAGCTAAGCTCCATGCTTTATTTGCATTTTCCTCTGCATTTGTCTTGACATGGCGTCACTCAAGGTTCTCTGCATTGAGGAGAGCACAAAGGGCAAAGCAAATATTAGTCTGGATCTCATCAGTTACAAGTCACGTTAGAAAAGGAAAGAGGAAAAAAGGAAATGGAATGGGAGTTACTGCTCCTGAATCGAGCAGCACAGAAACAGCATCTCTATCTCGCTCCCCCTCTGTGGTCTTTGCAAACAATACAGTGTATATGTATTTTTGGCACAAATCACAGTGTCCTGCAATTCTTGATTATAATTATAATAATGGGTTTCAGAAAGTCTGCAAGTGGTTCTGGGAATTATAATAAGGGTTTAGGACAGGCGTGTTGTTTATATGGTTAGTGTTTGTTGCATATTAAACCAAGTTTAGCAGAATAGCTGGTGTAGTAAGAAATTGCAAAATACATAATTAAATGCAAACTAGCAGAAAAACACCTCTCTTCTTGGGCGACAGAAATGCTCACATTGCCATCTCCAGCCTGTGAGCAGGGATTAAAGCAGAGGCAGCTGGCTGGTTCTGTCATGATAGCAGTCTACTCCATTTGCTTTGTCTGAGTTACCACTCCTGCATTCTTCCCTTATTTTATCATGAAAAAAAATAATAAATTTCTTTTCTTTGTGTTCTACTCTTTTCTCTTTATGATTATCTTTGCTTAAAGCATTCAGCCACCCAGAAATTCCACTGCATCATTTAGTTCCCATTAGAACCAAGGTATCATAGAATCACTAAGGTTGGAAATGATCTATAAGGTCCTCAAGTCCAACCCCAATTCATCCCCACTATTCCCAGTGACCACATCCCTCAGTGCCACATTTCCATGGTTCTGGAACACCTCCAGGGATGGTGACCCCACCACTCCCTGTGCAGCTGTGCCACTGCAGCACCACTCTTTCTGAGAATAATTTTTTCCTAATATCCAACCTGAACCTCTCCTAATACAACTTAAAGCCATTATCTCTTGTCCTATTGCTAGTAACCTGGGAAAAAAGGTTGAATTACTAGATAGATTATTATTAGATAGATTATTAGATAGATAGATAGATTATTATTATTTAGATAATAGAATTATTCCCCATGATAACATCTTTTTTCCAATGTCTTAATTTCTATACCATCACATGAGAAGATTTCCACTTTCTTCTTTGTGAAATCATTTTATAGTTAAATAGGTCTCTCTAAACTGGGACTAAACACCTCCTAGGTCCCCACATCTCAGAGCTGTCTCCATGTAGCTGCTGACATGCATGACCTTGGAAAGGCTCTGGTTGTAAGCGTGGAGCCCAGCAACCCTGGAAAGAAACAGAGGCCCTCAGAGATGATGCAGAGAAACAAATGATTTTGTGAAAACCTGTATGAATGTTCTTTTCTTTGTTATGGTGGTGACAGATAGTCTGCAGGCCACAAAAGGAGTCTTCAGGATTTTGTGCCTGCCTGAGCAGGAGGAATTAGGATTGCACTCGGACCTGAAGTGAGATTTCTGCAAGAGGAGATAGGGCTGGGGCTGGAAGCAAGCACTGGCACTGGGCTCAGCAGGGACATCACAGCCTGGCTCCTCAAGGTTCTGCATGCCTCAGAGCTGCAGCTTTCCTTCATTCTAAAGGAGCAGAGAGAAAAAGATGAAGGCAATAATGAATAAAACTCATGCATCTCCCCTCTGGCTGTGTTTTCCAGGGCTGCATCCCACACTGCCCCAGTCAGATCCCTCTCTGTGTGTAGCCACAGACACCGGTGTCTGCAGACTGCATGTTGATCGTGTTCCTCTCCTTTGTTAACACGATTGCCTTCACCTTTACATAAATCAGATTTAGAGAACACATTGCGTCTCAGAAGCCTTGGGACACCTCGAGGCCTCTCAGTTCAATGGAGCTCATTATGGAAATCAGCTAAATGCTGAGCAGAGAGATAAGTGCTAACTGTTTACCAAACCCTTCCACCAGAGATATACCACGAGAGCTAATGGGAGTTCATTTGCAGCCTTACTCAGTCATTCAGCCCTCTTTATCTGCTCTTTCGACAAATCTGCAGGGAGAGATGCACAAGTTTTCAGGAAAGAGATTTCTGTGCATCTCTTCTGCTGCTGCCGCAGGTAGGGTAGGAACAAGGGACAGGCAGGAGCTGAGCTTATGCCAGGTGTAAGCAAGCCAAAATGCTCAGCTCAGAGCATCCTAGAAGGCTGTCGTTGTGGTCAGTGCTCAGTTTAACAATAACAGGCTTTTTTATTTTCAAAAACATTTTCTATCAGAGCAGTCAAACTTTGCAAGTGGTGAATCATTTTGACTCGCTCCTCATCTCCGTATTTTTTAAGTTGCAGAGCTGTCAAAACATCTTGTTTGGACTTTTTCTCTAAAAAATGCCAGTTTTCCACTTCAGGATAAAATGCCAATTTAAAGTTGGTACAGAGTTATTAATGCCATGATTTTATAATTAGCAAAGGGTTACTTCACCTTTTAACTACTTGATTGCGGAATGGAGGGGACTGTTCAAATATCAGACAAAAACGCTTCCAAACTCACAAAGTAAAATATTTCTTCAGATTTTAGGTTTGCAACGGTTCTAAAGATGTCAACTTCTTGTCTTAATTTAAGAGAAGAGAACAGACCAAGCTCTCCATAATATTTTTGTAAGAGGAAAGCCAGTTTTAGCTCTAATAGACTCCTTTTACAGAACTAGTGCCATTCAGATGTTCTCGTTAACTGTGGTCAATGGGTTTAATTTTCATCTGCCCAACACGAAGAAGTCAGAGGAAATATGATATCTGTTTTGACACACCAGCTTCCACAGAGCTATTGCAGCAAAGGTGCCTGTTTTTCTAAGAATAACCTCTCTCATTAGAATGCAAGCAGACTTTCCAAACCAAGATCATTTTTCTTCCTATTGTCTCAAATTCCAATACTTTGCCCTTTTCAAAGAATTTTCAGGAGAACAGTTCACAACTGGGTTTCTTTAATATATATTTTTTTTCTTTTTCTTCTACATCCTATAGGTTGGACTGCATTTCTCCCTCGGCTCCAAAAACCAAAGCAGAGCTTTTAGCTGCCACTCTTAACCTCAGTATTTTTAAATTGAATGTTATTTAAAATTCAGGACAAATTCTCTCCTCTCTGCTTTAATAATTTCATGCAGGTTGAGAGGGACAGAGAGTGGAAAGGGAGATGCAGTTCTGTAGCATTTTACATGGTGTCTAGGTAGGTGGGCTGGACATCATTGTGTTTTAATGATGATTTTGCCTTTGCATTCAAAAACAATTTTCTGTTCTCAGAGCTGCAAGAGTGATTTATAGACAACATGCATGAAGAAAGGCACCATAACATCAAGATGCCACTGCCTCTGAGATGGAACATGGCAGTTATTGACAAAAAATACAGCAATGCTGTGCAAGGGTGAACATGGGGATTGCTGAGGAAGCCTAAGCTAAATTTGAAATTGAAAGTGGATTTAAACAAATGAAAACAAAGAAGCTGGTCTAGTAATACTAGCACGCAGATATATTTGTGGGGATTCTTGGTGCTCAGCACACACTTAACAGCAGGCATGGGATGTTGCTCAGATTGAAAATTAACCCATCATGAAATTCCACTTGAGGTAGAAGCATTTCTCTTTCTCATTCACCAATTGTTCCTTCTAAATGATTCATACACCCAATCACCCCTCTGTCCATTTTCCAGCAATTGGGTCTTTTAAGCAACTGCTTAAAATTTTACATGATTAACAGTCCTGGAAAAAATGTTCCCACCTCAGACAGCTCAAACAGCCATGAATCTCACCAGATCATTTTCTTACCAGGGCTCTACACTTCTCTCCCAGCATGGATGTTTACAGCAGTATTATATATATATATATATATATATATACCAGTTATACTGGTAGCTAAAACTTCCAGCCTGGGTCTAAACTTGCAATGAGTTGAAATAAAAATAATTTCTAGAGGAACTGTTCTTTTGCACTAGATAGAAAGGTCAGTAGCACTGCCTATATGCTTCTTCCAAGACTGATTGCATAATTTCTGCAGGGTCTCATGGCGAACTTTGGTGAACTTCATGATCTGGTCCTTTATAAAGCACTGTGCTACATCTCAGTCACTGTACAAATAACATCTCAGGATGATAGCCTGCTGTTAATAAACGTGGTTAATCATCAATAAGAGAGTTTCAGCTATTATACACTGACGATGTAATTTTATACCTCGCCAATCCAGAGAAATCGGTTCCATTCCTTTTAGATTTGCTGGATAGATTTGGGGCCCTTCAAGGTTAATGCCACTAAATCATCTGCTAATTCCAAAGAATCATTTGAGTACCTTGAGAGAACATGCCCTATTCATATTTCTAAGTTAGATTTTAAATACTGACTTGGTTTTGTACAATAAGTTGAGTTTAGAGGAGAGATTGATACTTTTGTTGCTTCACTAAAGCAAATACACAATGACCTTGGTAAGTAGTCTATTTTACGCATAACTTGTATAGGATTCATTAACATTATTAAAGTCATCAGTCTCAGACAGTTAGATCTTCCTTCATTAAACTCCATTTCACTACCAAGTCAGTTGAACAAAATAAAATAAAATTAGAAGCCAATGAATAGTCTTGTTTGTGGGGAGAAGGAATGTCTGCAGAAGCCCAGCTACAGAGATTTTATCTGTGCCAGCTGCCTACACACAGGCCAGGCAGCCGGGAGCTTGGAATGGCTTAACTTCTCTTCTTCTTAGCTTATGGTGTGTGTGAGTGTAGAAAATGTACTGTCAGGGAGGGAGCAAGACCTTCCTGAAGACACCTAAGGAAGTCTGAGTTTGTAGACTCTCATCGTATGAAAATTATAGCAAAGAGGCCTTCTCCCCAACCTCAATCAGTTTCTAGTCAATTCAACGAACAGATACGAAAGCTTGTGGTAGAAAATGCCCCAGGACAGGTGGAGGTTGGCTTCGTTTCCTTTGCATGTCCCTTTTTGACTTGCTCTTAGCTAAAATATATAGATGAACTCCCAAAACCCATTCATAAGAAGGAACTTGAAGACACTGTGGGTTTTTTGTATGTCTGTAGGTAAAGATAGACGATGCCAGAACTGTGCCCAAATCAAAGACCTCAGCCTTTGCAGAGAGGACAATTTTGCCCTAGGAAAATGAAATTAGCTGCAGCAGGATTGAAAAATTGAGTTTGCCTTGTCCTTGTTCTAGATTCACATAATCCCACTAAATAGTTTATGGTTGTCAGCTAACTACTAATGTAAAAGAATATACATCATGTATACAGTAAGGCATGCTATGGAACAAGGCACATTTACTCATGCTCCTGTGGTGGCCACTGGCTTAATGTGTTGCATTAAAGGACATTCTTAATGAACAAAGCACTGAACTTGCTCTTTTTTTTTTTTTTCTAGAAATTTTTAAATTTTTTTAGAATGAACCCCAAAGACTTCTGTGCATTTCAATGTGCACACTAAAAGCATCTGTCTTTCAAGAAACCTGCTCATGCCTTCTCACCAGGCACTGGAATGGAGGAATAGAAATGAGAACGCTTTTCTAGTTGTTGCTGACTTTCTGGTTTAGAAGCATGAGAATTACTCCAGTAGTATTTTGTTTGCAAAGTGCTAGGAATCTGATCTATTAAACTTATTTGCAAATTGTCTCACCGGTTCCATAAACTGGATATATAATGGAAGAAGAGGGAGGAGAAAATTGGCAAATAACGCTATCAAAATACTATAACATCAACTGAATAAATTACCTAGCAAATGCTGTTTGACTAGTGCCAATGTGATTGTCACAGGCAGAGCCTGAAATCTCATCCAGGCAGGAGGAGTGTATGGAGTGTGATTGCTGCCTATAGGGCTCCAAGTAGCTGCAGGATGCAGATCAGCCCGCAGAGGTAAAACTCAAGTCCAGGCATCCATTCGGAAGGAAATTCAGGCTTCTTCTTTGGGCATTGGGATAAAGTATGTGCTCACTGAGCTGCTCTTATTAGGCACCTGTATTGCCTAATAAGTATCATAGTGTGCAAGGAGCGGTGCTGACAAAAAAACCAGTCGCCAGCATTTCCCTGCCTCTTCTCACTGAAGAATAGCAAGCAGTGTAATTTGGTGTGTAAATGCAGTTCGTTTATCTCCTGCCTTTAGCCATCGAATTTATCACACACATTAATATCGAAGGAGGTTAGAGTTCAGTGAATGAAACATTTGTTTTCTTGTGCTCTCTCTATAAATATACTCTCCCACTTTCATGGCAGCATTTTCACAAAGCA
Organism: Tympanuchus pallidicinctus; assembly: GCF_026119805.1. Lineage (NCBI taxonomy): Eukaryota > Metazoa > Chordata > Aves > Galliformes > Phasianidae > Tympanuchus > Tympanuchus pallidicinctus. The sequence continues at coordinate 50,062,616 of NW_026294802.1, forward strand.
AGTGAGAGTAACAGGCACATTAAAGAGACAGTTGTGTGTGTGCAGGGGGAGTCTGCGTGCATGTTAAAATGCTCCCACAGCAGACCTCCGTGACTTCGACTGCATTACATTTTCTCTCTCTTTCCTCTCTCTCTTTTTGTTGTCTCATAGTTATTAGTCAGCCAGACATTTTTTATCTCTTGGAAAGATGCTTTAGCTCATATCCAATGTAATCATCTCAGGGGCTTTTACTTTAGTCCCTGTAGGCCTGGAGAAACAACGTCTCTTTTACTGATTAACAAAACAAAACCAAATGCAATGAGAAATGGCTTTATTCTCCACATTTCATTAACTCCTACTGTGCCTGTTTGGTTTGGTAGAGTTTGTTTCCCAGTCTCCAGCCAAGCTGCAATCTCTTTGTTTTGCAGTCCACATAAAGCACTGGATTGAGTGAATCAATATTTGTTTTTGTCTGCGACTCTAATAGACAACAGTACAGCAGAATATGCAGCATAGAATAGTGCCGAAATCCCTGTGCCTGTCTGCCATTTTGATAATCTTGTCACATCACTGTAGCACTATGGGGTAAGATAGATCTGAGTCTGAGCCAAAAATTGAACACAACCACATTCATAGCTCAAGGAATGTGAAAATATCCCCAAATAATATTTGAAATTTGACACAAACTCCACCTGTTTCAGCAGAGCAGAAAGTCCTGCTCAGAGAGAAATGATATAATGCTATGAATGACACTGAAGCACAAACATCCTGCTTCATGATTCCATGCACTGAAAGTAACGTAGTGGCATCGCACTTAAGTACATGAAGATGAAATGGGTATATTACAAAAATAAAATAAAATATAATATAATAAAATAAAATAAAATAAAATAAAATAAAATAAAATAAAATAGTTCTTGGAAAGTATTTAGGCTTCCCATTCCCACTGCTAATAACCTTCTTCAGAAGAAAAAACTTAAGAAAAGGAAATGAAATTTTAGAAGGGGAGGAAGCAATTGTCTAAATGGCAGCACAGAGAAAAGCAGACTATCTTGTGTCCTATAGGACATGTTAATTTGTCCTAAGCCTTTCCAGTGATGAAAACCTCAATATCAAGATCCAACCAGCAGCTGGAGAACACAAAGGAGAGCAGTTGGGAGGCCTTGTTTTTTTCTTTTTGTACCTTCAACATAAGGCAAAGGAGAACTGAAATGTCCCAGAAAAATCAAGAGTTTTCTTCGTGTTGTTAAGGGTTTATATTTTCATTTAAGTTAGATGTGATGAAGGGCAGTGGGTTGGTGGTCCCAGTCATTGGAGTTCCCTGGTTTCTCACAGCCAGTCAGGGGTTTGCAAGGTGGGCTTTCACAGCTGTCAATCCACAATACATTCTGACCTTTGACTAGAGTTATCACTTAGGAATTGCTTACCATAAACAAGCTTTTTGCATTTCTTCTGAATGAAGCCTTTATTACTAAGTCACACAGGGACTTCTCAGCCAGCCTTCCCATACTTTGGACAGCTGCCCTTTTGAAGGAAAATTCAGCATACAATAGTAATTGTCAATCACAATGGTCAGGAACTTTTCATTCTCTAAGAATATATCTCCTTTTTTGTTTGTTTCATTTTTACTTGAGTTACTGAAAAAAAAAAAAAAGAAAAAAAAAAAACGGATATCAAAATATCCAATTTTCTTACAGGACAGAAAATCCATTTTCTTTCCACAGTGTTCTGAACTCCTGATCCTCCTTCAGATGTCAAAGTCTTTTGGTCACGACAAGAGATGGTAAATATACCAAGAGACACTTGGTAACGTGCAGGTCAGTGGAAATCATGCCTTTGTTTCTGAAAAGAATTCACAGTCTTGCATGTGCCTTCTCTGGTTAGTCAAGTATGTTGGATTTTGAACAGCGCATTCCTTTAGCAATTCTCACAATTAAATCATCTTCAACTCAGCTCAGTCTCCTCTATCGCCATCACCTCTTTTCGGTAGGTACTTTGTGTGGATCTGTGTGTCCGTGTTCCATTCTGCACAGTGGAAACAGTCAGAGCTCTTCTCTATCTGCCCAGGGCTACTATTTTCGGTAATGTCCACGTGTGCTTTGATACTGTGCTCAGACAAATGCATGGATGGACTCATTCAGATCACACTCAGGAAGTACAAGACTTTCACTCATATAGAGTCTTTCAAAAACGTCCATCCAAGGTTTCTGAATGCATTTTACTCTGAAATTGACTTTCTCAAGGGGCTGAATCACAAAACTCAGTGAAGGGGCATTTGGATGATTATTTACAAAGGTATCTGTCAATTATTTTTTACAGCACACCACAGTCTAACAAGACAGATCAGCCTTTACAGCTCAAAATACTCTCTTTTGTGCGTCTGGTCGTAGGGTTCTGGAGTCACAGGACAGAGACCACACTGTATTAAGGAACAAAAAAGTAGAAGTGTGCTGTAAAAAAGCGCAGCCTTTGCTCTCCTGAGCACCTCCACTTCTGTTCGGGGCTCCTGGTCTCACAGCTATTGAGTAGCTGGGCACTGCAGTGCTGTCTTATTCACAGCATGGTGCAAGCTATAAATAATCTCTCTAATTCTCAATATCTCTTCTGCTTAGTAGATCTCCTTTCTCTAAATACTCCCTCAGTACGGAATTTCTGCTGAAAATTCAGTCAGCAGAGGCCAAGACTTAAAATTTTATTACTAGATGTGTGAGAAGAAAAGGTAAATATTTCTAGCTCTTTAACAGTGAGAGGAAAGCAGTGGGAGTGACAGTATAATCCATCAGGTCCATTTATTGTCAACATATGGCCTTAAAAGAAGAAATCTGGCTCAGGAAAGCAGTGCAGCAGGCCACCACCCAGCCTCCCCACTGCGTGCAAGTCAGCATTTTTCAGACTGTCTGCACAACAAAATTTCCGGAGTTCCATATCCAAAAAATTAAACTACTAAACGAGATTAAAATGTCTGTCATGTCTCCTCAGAACTTTATCAGCTTACCATTTTATGTTACGCTAGAATAAAAAAAACACAATGTGGAAATGGAAAGTTCCATATTGTTGAAAGGTATCCTAAAAGTAGACGTGAAAATTCCCTCAGACCTTTTCAGGAGGACTTGTTTTGACATGTTGTTGTCAAAACCACGGATCAAACTGATACATAGGAGTGCTGTTGAAAGGAAACTCAGCTCTGAAAATGACAAGGAAGTTTCAGTAAGTGTTGTGATTTAGAATATAGAAATTGGGTCCCAGTCCCCACCCAACTGCTCAATGAACTTGGAGATCTTCCATTCTGTCTTTCTCTCTCAGAAACTGAGGGTGAGGGAAGGACTTTCTTTGTCATGTGTCTAATCAATGTTTACTTACTGTGATGGCAATTCACTCTTAATTGGAACCTTTAGTTGTAAATCTCATAATAAAGCATATTATTATACAAGTAATCAAATACAGGCCCTCAAGGCATATTCAAATCTGTGGTGGTTAAGTAGGAATATTTTCTCTGGTTCATTCTTTAAATCACCATCTTAATTCTGGTGAATGATAAACACTTCTGCTCAGTAGGTTTCTTTTCCCCCCGTGGCATTCACTTCTTAACTTTCCAAATCATGTCATTACCCAAGACGCTATTATAAGTCAATTAATATGATATATCTGCCTACTAGTACCTGAGCTGCAATCATTAGTCATCCAAACAAGCCACTAAAAATCGTCATGTTGAAGAGGACCAGTCCATTGCCAGCACCCTCAGTGCATCCTGGATGCAGCTGTCACCATACCTTGGTCTCACACAGAGAAAAATTCTCCTCCAATTCCTAACGTAGGAGTTTAGTTCTACACCCTCTAAGCTGTATGCTTGCCACCCAAACTCATACATCAGCTCAAAGTCTGAGGTAGCTTCTGTTAGCAGCTTAGATCACCCATAATAGAGACTGTAAAAACTTGCAGAGAGCTGCTTTGCCCTTTAATAGTGGCTTTCTCTTTGGATGATCAGGGTCTACAGGCCCTTACAAATAATAAATCATGAATTAAATGGCTCAGTAAATAAAAAATGAACTTATCAAGGACACAATAAACCACTGTAGTAAGCTAGGCCCTCTAGTGCAAGGAAATGATTGGCACTAATGTGCCACATGCTTCGTTTGTTCCTTCATTTATAGAGGGAGCCATAAGCTTTAAGAAGGAATGACATTTATATTAAGGGAAAGAAAAACAAAAGTAAGGTCTCCTAAGGACCACAGCAAATAATATTGCTAACACTGGGCAATCAAAATCGGAGAGTCCGTCATTTAAGAATACTGGAGTAAAAAAATCACAGGGTTGTTTTCTGTGCTTACTTGGAGTTTTTATTTTAAAATAGCAGTACTGATTTCTTTACCAGATTTGGAGGCTAAAAGCAGTGCTTATTTTATATAAACAGGCTGTTCTTCACTTCCAGAATGTTAAATAAGTTCAATTTGATATTCCCTTTTTTCCCTTTTCTTTTTTTTTTTTCCCCTGAAGCTGGAGGTCTAAGAAGATTCCAAAAAGCTGCACAACTCATTGTAAAAGTTGCAAAAAACACATCCTGGCATACAGCATGTTAGTTCTCCTGGAAAAGACAGAGCTGCCTCTTTGGACATTGGACTCAAGAAACACAGAGATGATGTAGAGAGAAAACCAGCATAATCTTGCCACCTCTCCAGGCCTTGCTGTCCTGCAGAGACACAGACAGCAGTTTGCCTCCATGCAGATCTGCTCCTTGCTCCTGCTTATTTGAGCCAAGATCTGAGATAATCTGTGTTGTGGTAAGGAAGGAAGAATCCATACTGGAAAAAAAAACAACATTGCTTACAAGGCAGCAGCACTTCATGGATGGCATGAAGACACATGCACTAATACTGCATCTTCCCAGCTCCAGGCTCAGCTCCTGGGACATGGCTCTGGATGGAGGGCTGCAGCCAGAGCTGTTCCAGGGCTGGGTGTGGGCCTGGAGCTGCCCAGGCTCATTTCCGAAGGGTGTTATTTCACTGCTGCTTCTCAGATAATGTAACTGAATCATTCAATTGAGCATAAAATAGAAATTTGGCTTCTTATCTGCTGGGAAACCAGCTTTACTATTTTCTTTCTGCAAAATATTTTTCACTATCTTATCTTCTAATAAACAATCCCAGCTCTGCAGGCTGCAGAAATGTTCTGAACACATTTAAGAGACATATTTTTTGTCCCCTCTCTCTCCCTCCCTTCTCATCCCCTCTTCTCACCCTTTAAAGCGCCTGTTTTAAAGGCATATTTTTAAAAGGGATCCAATTTGTTTTCTATCTTCCTTTGGTAAAGGTATATATTTTTCATAAGCCTGTTCTCAGCTTTGAGGCCTCTCTCCCTCGGTTTAATTTTCATCCTCGTCTCCCTTTCTTCTCCTGTACAGAACTGCAACACTAACTCCCCCCACACCCGTAATGCTTTCTCTTGTTTTAAGAAAAAGGCAACTCATACTAAAATACTGCCCTCACCTCCCTTAGACCTTCCATGCAGAGCTTGCCTAACGGAAGCTAAACGTGTCAGGAAAAGGTCAGCTATGAATTTTTAAACCTTTCTATCTCACTCAGGCTGACATCAAAAGCATTAGCTGGAGCACTAAATCAGGGAGCCAGAGGGAATTAGAATACGCAACAAGTCCTGCCGCAGCATGCGACACAGCAGAGAAAAAGCATGGACCTCTCTCAGCGTGGGAGAAAATGCTTCACCAAAACTCAGCGTCAACAACTTCTTGTTCACGTGCCCTCCTCCTCCTCAGGTAGTCATAACAGCTAGCTGTCTCTCACAAGGGATCAGTGAAAAACAAGTCACGGAATGAAAAATAAGGGATGGACTGTACATTAGTGCCATTGCTGTAAATGGAAAGCTGGTCTGGGAGGTGGATCCATCATTCCTTTTATATATGACTTTATGGTCCTATCCTCAGGCCCCAGCTATTCTCCAAGTGCTCTTTCCTCTGGGCTAGAGCCTTACCAACTCCAAAAAAAAGGGCAGTATTTCCTTCTATACCAAATTAAGAAAGGATGTGTAGGGAATATCAGTGAAATGACTAAATCATAAGAGAATCAGAGCTCCATCTCACTGTGTACTGGTGTTGTAGGAGGTGCACAGACTTGTGCTCTTTCCTAATCTTCCCTCCATGCTTCATTCTTTAGATTTTTATTTTATTTTATTTTCCTTTGGCTTTGTATTTTTTCCTATTCTGACAACCACGTCTGAGCAATTTTCTTTTGGAGAGACCTGGATTTGCTATAGAAGGGACTCAAAACAATGACAACATAGTGGAAACTTGTCATCTTGCTACTTCTTCTCAGGCTAGTGTCAATTCTTTGTTGCTTTCACCTCTTTCCCATAAGCAATGAGCTGCATCCCAAGGATAGAGTGTGCAGTATCACCCACAACAGCAGAACACGGCACAGTTCAGGGGGTGATTTATTATTCATTGATAATTTAACAACTTGGCAGCTGAAAGCAGAACTTATCCCATCAGACTGCTGTGTGCAAAACAGCCACTCATATGTAACGGAGATGTTTTAGGGGAATCACAAAGGATGTTCCCACAGAAAGCAAAAGTTGAGTTAAAAAAACACTCTGGCAGATGATGCCTGACTTGGCCTCTCTGCAAAACAGTAAATTGGAGTGCAGGGATGTTCAGGAACATCATCTGGAAAGCCTGGCACCAAAACGCATGAGAGAATTGCTCCATAAGCCTTCCTCCCCCACCCTACGATGGGCTGAGGTGACTTATAGTTCTCCATTAAACACTGCCAGCTTGGGGCAGGCTCCCAGCTGGTCCTACTGAACTTTATAAGAATTGACACTGACTGCAAGGGGACAATTTTACAGCCCCAGAAACATTTTTTAACACCTTATCATCATTTCACCCTCTATCCACTTTCAACCTCTCCACCACACCTGACTGAACATTTTCAGAATATTTATTTCATAATTTGTTTAGAGGAGGATGAAATGATTAGGAATGGAAGTAGCTTTTTTTTCTCCTTTCGAAACAATTTATTTTATTTATTTTATTTTATAATATCATATTTCTCTTTGGTTTTCAAGGTGTCACAGCCTCAGTTTTCTACTTCATGTTGACTTTTATATCCAAGAGAATCTTAATTATGGCATGTTTATATGTAGTATTTCAAAATTATGTTATACTACAAAATTTTAAAATTGTTGAGATGACTTGTGTCTGAAACTATGTTAGGGGGAGTAACATTCCCATTTTGCTAAAAAATGCCTGTGTATTGCCTTTTTTCTCTCATTCTGAATGGAAACAAATTCCAACACGTCACAGTTGAAAAGAAACTCTGTTTTCCAAACAGCTTCAGGTTCCATCTGTCCATAGTGAATCATTGTCCATCCATCCACACAAGCTTTCAGTCTTATTCTTCATCCAGCTTTCTCTCTGTGTTTATGTCTCTCCATCTGGCCACCCGTATGCTCCCTGATAACTCTATTTACCCTTCCATGGAGTTAATTTTCTACCAGCAGAACATCCACCAAAGACTTGGGGACCAATCATGCTATCCAGATCTCTGAGATGAACCGCAGAGACTAATAGTTAATGGCAGGACTGAGGTCGCAAGAGTAGACCCTGAAGTTAAAGATGCCTGACTCTTAACACGCTGGAGGAATAGTACAAATCATTTAAGCAGGAAAAATTATGTAGGGATCTATCCATTCCCACTAGAAGTACCACAGACTCACTCGATATTGAGAGAGCAGATCTGTTTATCCCCTTGTTTTTTCTGGCTTTCACAGCACTTTGGCAGGAGGCCTAGCTTTCCCTTTTCAGACATTTCACTGAAACAAGGCAAAGATGTCCACAAAGGCACAAGAATACCCCATGTTGTTCCAGATTTGAAATCCCCATCAGATGTTTGTAATGGTCCATAATGCCTCTGTAAACCTATGTAATGAACTGCAGCAAGAGACATGGTGCCTTGCTCCTGGCTAGAACGTGGCAGCCCCCCAAAAGACTGTGATGTGTACATCCTATGGACTTCACTGGAATGCCCCCTCATGCCCGTTCAGGATACAATGAGCTGCTTATATGCTATGCCTTAAATTTCCAGCTAGAAAAGCAATATAAGCAAACATTTTGCTTGTACGCTGGGTGGGAAAGGAGTAGATTGACTTGAAGAGAGCTGTGGGTCCCAAGATCCAGTGAGCCTTCCTTTGATCATCACCATGAAAACAGAACACAAACAGAAACAGCTCCTACCACCACTCTCCCAATTCAGAGACACCCACAAAACCTTGGTACATGGCTCAAACCTTTTGCTGAACTTACAAATCATCTCTTACACATATTACAGTGACCAGGCAGCACTTCCACTCTTATTTTCACTCGATGAAATCTCACAACTCATTGCATTTAGACATTCCTCAATGTGCAATGCTCTATTGCCCCATCCTTGTTCAGAGATGAGCTTGCTAATGTGAACAGAAAGACTGGGATAAGCAAAAAATGTAGTAGATTTAGGAATTTGAATATCAGTAAGGACATATTTAGCTGCATTTCCGTCAATAATTCATTCAAGAAAAATAACACTCAGTTTAACCTCCTATAAAAAAGAAAATATTATAGAAAAGTTGTTTTGTTTTTTTTTCTTAATTATATTTCTTTACTTCTTTTTTCTTCATAGTTTCATGTTCTATGTGGAACCATTCTTGCCCTCATTCATTCATGAAGGCATAAAAAAATCTTTTGCTAAAGAACTTTTCATTGAAACAACAGCACTATTTACTTAATAGTGAAAAAGTCACATCTGTATTTGTCAGCTAATCAATTACATTAAAGAAAAATCAGACTTTAAATTTCTGAACAGGAAATATTATGAGAAAAATGCTAAGTGCTTAGGAAACAAAAGTCTATAACATACATCAATATTCATTGATATACTAAAGGAAAAAGAACTGTCTGGAATACATAAATCATAATATTCTGGAATGCATAAATAATCTCTTTAGTAGATTGAGTATAACGAGATCTGAGCTGGAGAGCTCTATTTGAGTTTGGCACCACATTTAGGGGAAGCATGGGCAAACTGGAGAATTGAGAATTGGCAGCAGTAAGAACAACCAAAAAAAACAAAGAAAGTTAGCAGGACCTGGTGTTCTCAGGAGAAAAGTTAAAGGAAGAATCAGGAAGTAACTACCTGCCACAGAACAAAAGGCTTAAAAAGTAAAGATGTAAGGCATGAAACACTGGCCTGAAACTGCAGCGGAGATATTTGTGTTAGATCTTAGGAAAAGCTTCTTTTTTTCCCCCTCCACTCAGGGAAATGAAGCACTGGAACAGATCGCTTGAAGATGCTGTTGATCCCCATGATGGAAAGTCTTTGAGAACATGATCAGATTGAAGTCTGGAAGGGAAACAGTCTTTCTAATTTTTTTATTAGATAAGGAAGAAGACCACGTAAGTTCCTGAAGTCTCTTCTGACCATTCTTTTCTTAGATCTATGACCAATGGGTACCTTAACACAGTCCCTTGTGCTCTGTACCTGAGCTGCCAATTTCTGCGTTCGCATCCCCAGCTCTATCCAAGGTTCCTTTCAATATTGACTGAAACAGGATGTCTGTATATACTCCTGCAAGGCTTGTAAAGCTCTGGTAAACACAGAGCATGCTGGGTATCCCATTTGGCTCTGTCACTTTTTAAAAATCTCGCTATTATTGAAAGTTACTGTGCCAGCAGTTGTATTATTAATATTATTATTTATTATTTATGAAGTGCCAAGTGTGTGCTAGATGCTTATATGATTATGCATTGAGTTACACTGGAGTTGCACACTCTACTGAATTATGATGTAATGCTATTACCTGCAGCCTTTGCATGAGAATGATATTTTTCATTTGCTGCAGATGGCTCCTTCATCATGCAATGATCTGAACGGGGTCTGTGAGTTTTAAGTTATTAATGTACTAGACCTAACACCAAGAGGAGACAGTGAGGGAAATGGTATCCCCCAAGTTACTGATGGAAGTTAATGCTGAGGCTCCAAGGAAACTGAACAACCCAGTGTCACACAGCAAAGCACGAAGGCTCTCAGTGTACTGTAAGCTGCTGGTTACTCTTCCCAGTTTCAGTAAGATAGCTATTGTGCTTGGAAATGGAAAATCTTCATTCCTTCATTAGCTTGGCTAACTTGGCTTAGTTGAGATCCTGTGGAAAAAGCTTCTATATGCCAGTTACACATTTTATCAAAACGCATTCCTTCTCATATCAATGCTCTTTCTACTACTGTCTGAAAGAAAGACAGGCTGATTTTCTATTAGAGAGAATAGATGTTCTTAAATTTTCTGTATTCCTCTCAATACTTGCCATGGTATTGCTATGCACTCACACAGTAGTTCCAATAAGCCTAAATTTGTAAATCTTTTGATCTCTTTACACAATATTTATTCATGTTTTACACAATGTTAAATCATAGTAAAATTCCTGCAACTCTGGACTTCCCTACAAAGTCAGATGGAATAAATAAGCAGATTTCACAATGACCAGCAGTTAGAGATATGCACTGATATACTTTTAAATATCGAAATAATATTTTTTCTAATTGTTGTCTTTTTGTTCTTAATATTTACACTGTAGGAGCAGGACATTACTTTGGCCATGCCTCCAACTGCAGTTTTAATCAGAAGAGAGACTGCTCTCTGGTTTAATGAAGTAAATGAGACCTCCGGTAATATTGTCTGTGTAATTGACATAGTTCCCTGGGAAACATTACACTTTATAATGAAAATACTGTATATAATTAGGATCTAATAGGAAGAAAATAGTAATTAGGCAGAATTAACTGAACAGAAGCAATCAAGCAAATAAAGGTTATTCTCTGGAGAGGACCCTTCAGGGTTCAAATGTGTACATTCTATGATTGTAAAGAAGCCACAGTAATTAACAAGTCTTTTCATTGCATAAGAATAGCCTAGCAGTGGCTACTGGAATGACCCTATAGATCAGAATGTGTTATTTCAGTTCTGTCCTTTCACAGCCATGGGAATTGGAAATTGTATCCTACACTGCAGGTGTTTGTACGATGGCTTTAGCAAAGGTTATGAAGGCATCAAGAACTTTAATTCTGTTCTTTCCCAGCCTTTGTGGGCCCTCATTGCATTCCAGTTTCTGCTGTTGCTCATCAGAGCTTCCAGAACAGCTTGCTGTACGCGAATCACACAGCAAAAATAATCCATGTATGATTTCACAGAAATAAGCAGATTACACAGCAGTACAGGAGTTATCCTTTCCCCTGGAATTAACAGAGTAAGTCATAGGATCATAGAATCACAGAATGGTTTGTGTTGGAAGGGACCTTAAGGATCACTTAGCCTCAACGCCTACCATGGGCAGGGTAGCCAACTTCTAAATTAGGCTGTCCAGTTGGTTAAGAGTAGATCTGAATATATTCTCATTCTCATAAATAAACTTCAGGGCTGTCCTACAAAACCCTTCAGTCCAAGTCTTCCGGATTGCATTTGTAGAAACAAATAGCCAATATACCACAGTGAGATATTAGTAAGGCATGGAGTATTCCTGATACGGAGCTCTTAGCACAAAGATTTTGTGATCATTCTGGATTTGGACTGTCACTTTGTGAAGTCATCTGCACCTCTTCGAATGCCACCCACTTGCTCTGGTTCCTGGAGGCCTTCCTGTACACTGCACCCTAAAGACATTTTTGCAGCTAACAGATTTTCACAGACCTCCTAAGTCATCTTTAGAGGCTGACAATAGAAGTAAGAGAGAGGAAGACAGCAGAGGCCAGCCAGGGATCAAAGGAGAGGTGGTGTTATTCTTTTTTTCTCCTTCCCTCTGTTGGGGTCAGTGAGGGATAGAGGAGAAACCCCTGATCTTCAGGTGAGCACAAGAGGCTGAGGCAGAAGCACTGATGTCCAGGCAGCCTTCAGGAGAGAGCTCAGAGGAGGGCATTACATAAGAGGAGGTGAATTCGATATTTCTCATAAGCAGAAGTAATCTCTAGACAGAATAAGTTAGCTCAGAACTTGCTTTGAACAATTGCTATAGCTTTACAATTTCCTTCAGTCCCTATCTATTTTTCTACTTTCTTTATCTATGCACTGATGTTCCAGTAAAGATTTAGTGCAACTATCAATGTAACACTTCGCATACTCTAACAACAAAGGTGGCTCCATGGACCTTTTTTTAATTCACATAAATCAGAAGTGAAGTTCACACACAGCCCCCAGCTTGGAAAGTATTTTGTTAAACTACACAAAGTTTTCCCAATGAATTTGCTTCCACACTAATGTTTGTTGCACCATCCCCAAACTCTGCTAGTTTCAAGGCATTCTGTTGGAGTGGGAGCCATTTCTCAGCTTTATGCCTTCAAAAGGTATCAAGAGTAAGTAAAGTTTGCTTCCTTAACGTCATATCCAGCCTCGCATTTCAGTGTCACATCGTCTGATCTCTCAAGTTCTCTCCTCAAAACATAATTCTCTATTTATGCAGATGTAAATGCACTGATTTCTGTAGAGTCATAATTTCAGCATGTTATTTTAACTTCCAGGTCCGTAAATTGTACCAGGGTGAGGCAGACCTTCTGGAAAGGAATCCAGTACTGATCTGAAAATTTCAGGTTAGAGCACCCAGCACAAGAACCCATCACACCTCTTAGCATGTTTTTTCCAATGGTTAGCTGTCTTTACTTTCACAAAACAAATTCAAATTTGAAGACTTTACCTCCTTCAGCTTCCAGCCACTGTTTATTATTTTGTCTTTCTCTGCCAGGTTAGAATCCTTTAATACTCAGTATTTTCTCTCATAGTGATACTTACACCTTTTAATTAAAGTTAAAATTGTGAATATTTTTTCTCATTTCTTTTTAAATTTAAAATTTTTTTTCTAATAATTTGTGTATATATATATATATACACACATATATATATTGCAGAATATTGAAATGAATCTATTTTCCCCTTTGCCTGCACTTCAGCTAGCCCCCTCAATCCCTGTTTATGGTCTATCAAGCACAGTAGATGAAACTCCACCACAGTTTAGCTGAGGGAAGTGCCCACAGAAGAGCTCTGTAGAGCAGGAAGGTTAACTGGATGAGATACTGAGCAGGAGGTATCTCTCAGGAGTAACATACTACTTCCTGCCTGAAGGGATAGGCTGTATTTTAGGGTCCCTTGAGCTGTGCCTGATACAGAGTTGGGAATCTCCGTCCCACAACTTTCAATGCCTTGCAAGTAATTTTACAGACCCAAATAGCTTGGAGAAAGGAGCATTTCAACTATGGTCACAGTTCACCTGGCACATCTCTTCCGTAACAACTGGAGAGAAGTTCTCACTGAGCCATGGAAGGTCCTCAAGGTGTGGGTTATAACACTGCATGGTGTGGAAAACGACCACTTCAGGAATCCCAGCTCCCAGGATGGTCCCAGAACAAATCTAACCCCCACAGCCTCACCTGACTCTCAGAGAATGATGTTAAACTACCTAAGAAACATGAAATTCTTATGGTTTTCAGCGCACCGAGCAATGGAAGCTGCTGTTTTTAGTTACAAAGTAAATGCAAGGTGAAGATCATGAGAGAAACACAAGGTCTGGACTGGAATAGAGCTGAGTTTTTCACTCCTCGCTCCATGCTGAAGAACTTGATCGAAGAATATCTGTGTTCTACGCGTTGGCTTCCCCATCACTAAAAAATGTAGGGCAAATGAGCCAAGAGTAAGTTTGATTTCTAATCAAAATAGAAAGAAAGGGGAAAAAAGTGATGATTGAACAAAGGACATCCTGAAGCCTCACTTTCTCCGGAGTGAGGTTCTCCAATGGCAAATGAGTTCAAATCTCACCCTGCAGCTATCGTCCAAAGGCTCTTCCAGATTTCACTGTACCCAGTTGATCACTTTGAAGAAAGAGATAAGAATTTAATGTTTTTACAATTGCAGCAATGGAAGAGAGGGGAAGAGAGAATGGATTTACAATTTATTCTAGGGAGGGCAGAGACAAACAACATGTATAGGAATGATTATACAGAAAGTCTTTATCAAACCAAACAAGTTTTGATTATTATTATTTTTTTTTTCTTCTTTCAAATGTATTTGATGAAAAGTAAAAAACAGTGGGAGGTGGAACCTATGGAGTGAGAAATGCTTTTATGAAATCATGCCATTTAAACACAGATTAAATTTTACATTCCATTTCCAGGACACTTAATTCTTGAGGGGGGGAAAAAAAACACAACTTTTTTTCTTGTCTTTTGTTCAGCATGTTCATAACTCTGTAGAAGAATGATCCATTATAGATGATTGAGGTGTTATGTTTTGAAAATGCCTTCAAAATGTCTCAAAGAATACTTTCTCTTTGCTTCAGAACATCTGTCCACTTTTTTCTTTTTAAACAGCTTGGGGGAGGATGAGAATTATTCACCAAATTCATCACAACTTCATTGCTGTTTTAGCCCAACACGAAAGCCTTTTTCCAACAGTTACCATTTCCTTAAAACTTTAGATTAACCCCCCCCAAAAATAGAGCCCCTCAACCATTTGAAAAGGTCTTTGAGAGCAACACGTAAAAATTATTTGTGGCAACTAAGAATTAATGTTGTTTTTGTTCTCTATCATCATAGAGAAAGCATGATCCAGACAAATATCTCATAGCCACTTGTGCACACAGAAAGTAAGATGAAAAACCTCAGCAAGTTCAAAGTTTGTAGTCCAATTATGTTCTGTCTTGCAGGTGCTCTACAGGGGGCGAAAGTAATGTCCCTCAAACCACTCCATATCATTGCAATATCTAACAAATCCTTCGGCTTTCCAGCAAGGAGTTCAAAGTGAAAGCATCATCAGCTCAAATAATTACTGCCCATATTAAGTGTTTTAATATTGCAGATGGATGTAAAAGGCAAAGGACAAACGTTCAGACACAAAGAGCCCAGCAAAGTACAACCTGGGGAAGGCCGCAGATATCCAGCACGTTGTCCTTTCCCTATTCTGTTCTCTGCAATATTAAACCACTTAATCTGTAATTGCCCAAGCTTATGATGCCTTTGCTTTGAACTCTCCGTAAGAGTGCCATAGGATTTGTCAGATGTTTCTAAAACAACGTCTACCAGGAGTCTGAGAGGTCTCTTAGCAGCTATGACAATGGTTTAATAGAGCATAATTTCCAGTATAGGAAACTAATTTAGTATTTCCACATATCATGTAAGCAAGGCACCAGCTGAGCGAAAGGACTGAAAATTATAGCAAGAGGCAATCAAGATGAACAGTGCTGTAAAATCATATCTCACCAACGTGCACTAAGCAGTAACTTGTCTCAGTTATGAATCACTTTCTTCTCTCAGAGAGGACAGCTCAGCCTGATGAAAAGGCACACCAGTCTCTGAGCCTGGCACAGCAGGGCAAACTGGCTATGCCATTGCTCTGCTACAGGATGCTTGAGAAATCATTCTTAGTATTGTTTGTCTTGTCTCTTGACAATGAAAACTTTTTTTTTATTTTTAAGAATGGCAAGTCCCTCACATTGCAAAATGGTTCTGATAAGGATTACATCCTTGAGATGGTGCTTGAATATGCAAAATAAACATGCAAGATAAGGAGATTTGGGCTTTTTCACGTTCCCTAAGCATGCCTGGGTCTCCAAACATCCTGAGCAGAACACGAGAATACAATCCTCTTGTTTCACATCCAGTGCCAGATGCAGTGGTTGGCAACCCTGCCCACAACACAGGTTTGGACCCCAATCTTTGAGGTCCCTTCCAACCCAATCCACTTAATAATTCTGCGATTCCCTTTACTCCTCTTTGACCGCAGTGTGGTTCTTCCCTGCAGATCTCACCTTCCTCCCCAGCAATGAGTGCACTGCAGAGAGAGTGGAGAAGCCTTTCCCGAGTACATAAGACCAGATTCTGGATATTCTGAAATAATTGACAGCTGTTTTGCAAAAGAGAATTGATGGAGAGATTTATCATCATCTATTCCTTTGCAACTACTTGCAGGGCATTCATGTAAACTTATACAGGAAGGAGTTACAGTGAAAGTGTATTATCCAGACGTACATATAATAAGATTTGTTGGTGAGGTGTCTTTGATTTGGCTTTCTCCTGTTCAGGCAGTAACACTCTTACCATTGCAAGAAAAGCTTGTTTCTCCCCTGCTATTTTTCCTTATTATTCCTTGGTTGTGGTGACATATGTTGCTTCCTCTAGTGTGAAATACTTTCTGCTCTCAGATCATTTCTCTGAGAAGGAAATCTACCCTCTGGCACCTCTCAAGAGCATTTGCAAAAGTTCACATGGTTTCAGAAATCTGGAATGCAGAAGTGGTGAGTACAATCCAGCTGCCCAACTAAATAACCGCTGTTCAGCATTCTACAAGTGTCCCACTGTTCTTCGAAGGAAACATGCCAAATTATTGAAACAAAATACAGTCAGGATTATGAGAGGAAGTACCATTTTATGATTAAAGCACTAGCCTTGAATTCAGGAGGTATTTGTACGATTTCTGACTCTACCACAGATTTTCCAAGGCTTATCACAGAAGTGGAGATCGGTTTTTGTCTGACATAAACTACACCAAATGTTTAGAATGGAGTACTTGCCCAGGATCCTGCTACAGTCAATAGAATACAGGAGAGAGCTCTGCCAAGAGTTTCATCCCAGCCTGAGCTGCCTGACTAAGACACAAGGAACACTTCACACTCTGGAGATGCTTCTCTGCTTAATACTAAATAACTAAGTTAACCTTGATACCTCTTGCATAGCTGAAATTAGGCAAGACGATTTCCAGGCTTGGTCTCCCCCAATGCCTCGGTTTCCCCATACCCAATGATGATGGCAGTGCTTCCTTCCTCTGGCCTTTTGACTTCACTGGATTCAAACCAGGGCCTGACTTTAACTGGATCCTACAGTTCTAGAAATAATACAAGTACTGGAATGGTATTCTGGTAACTACAACATCTGAACTACATGAACATAGCATAAAACCAGGATCCAGGTAGAGAAACAGGATTTAGTTGATTAAAAGTTTTAGGAGAAATAGGTGGGAGATTGTCTCCACTCATTTAATATCTGAAGTACCTCAGGAAAGTTGGATGAAATTTGGAGAAATGATTAAAGTGTAACAACAGATACAATTTTAATAACTCTGAATATATGTGCTATAACTCATAACTGGAGGTTGAAAGATGTTCTGCTGGAATATTTTCTTCTGACAGAAAAATGGCATTTTATTGAAATCAAACTATCCTGAGGAACACGTCAATTTGAATGATTTTTTTTTTATATATATATATTTTTTTTTTTAAGAACTGGAACTGAAATGAAATGTTCTCAGTAAGGTTCAACTTTATCAGAACAGAATGTTTCAATTTTTTGGAGGCTGAAGTGACACCATTAACAATGTTTTATGCAGATCAGTTATTCTTAAAAGATCAAAACTGGAAGAAAGTACACGCAATTCATCAGAAATAGTGCACTGAATAACCACAGAGTATGTTTTTTTGGAAGACTTCTTTTGGAAAAAAATATCTAAAATTATTTCCTTCCCACCTCTAAAAAAAAGTAATTTGAAAGGGTGGAACTCAAATAGCATTTAACATTGCCTCTGTATGAAGCACTTGAAGCAGATATATCTTCATTTTTATATGTCACCCCCTGCTTTAATATATGGGTATGAAAATCAAAACAAAAGCTTGTATTGTAAGCATTTATGTTGGCATGTTATTAACAAAACTGCCACTGAGGATCACAGCTGCCACTGATGCATCAGGCTCTGGGAACCACCTCAGCAGGCAGAGAGATGTTTCTCACAACTCCTGCAGGGAAGAGCCTCTCAGTTTCCTTCTCAGACACACATAAATCTACTCAGTCTTCTCCTTTGTTTAATCCACCAAGTTCCTGCACAGTCCTTTTTTTCTAACATAGATGCGATGCATCAGATTCCCAGAACTCCCCACCCTTCCCTACTTGGCAACTCCTCAAGGATCACCCAGTTTCCCTCTGCACATACACCATCCCCAAAGGTTTCTAATCCACGTTGTCCTTGTTGAAAGCAGCACTGTGCTCAAGCAATGAAGAGCTTGGATGGCTCCTGAACTCCACGTCTGACAGACCCCAAAGACTCATTTCATCAGCCGTTAATCTCCTGCAATCCTCTAAGCTTTATCTGTTAAGACTGAAGCAAGCAGTGCAGCTTTGCTGTACTTCAGACTTGTTATTAGTTTTCATAATTTTTACTCAGAAGAACATAAGACAAAAATCAATCTCTCATCCCTAATATGTTGATAATGGTTTTGAAGTATTTAAGCTTTTCCATTCAGTGCTTTGTTGAAATAACCATTTCATTTTTTTCCTGGTGCTTTCTGGGCTCCGATTTTGGTGGTTCCCTTTCCTCTGATGGTCTTTCCCAGGTTGGTCTGTTGTTTCAAAGCCTTTTCTACTCCCAATTACACATCAATTAGCCACAAAAACTTGTTTTCATTATTAGACTTCACCATTTGTATTTTCATATATCACAGAATTATTAAGTTTGGAAAAGATCACTAAGAACACCAAGTCCAACCATCAGCCCATCACCAGCACACCACTAAGCACGTCACTCAGTGCCACATCATACCAGGCTCCAGGGTCTTTAGGTACCTACAGACCACAAGAGGTCTTCAATACTATGGTGATATAATGCAACTCTTGTCAGCCTGCATCAAGCCCCATAAAATTAGAAATGGTTTTGCATAGTTGCAAAATCCCAAGTTCATCCACAGACCAGACTTCCAGCAGGCCCACACCCATGAAGAAGCCTCAAATTAAAACTGAATAAATTAAATTAGAATTTTGGCAGCAATGGAAACACACTGCTCTAACCTGCAGTACAACAGAAACTTCTTTGTTTCCAAAATCTGCTAGATCACCCTGACTTATTGTTAACTTATGCTCAAAATTTTCTTGCCAGTATATGTATCCGGATTACAACTCAACCTGCTACATCCATCCAGAGGTGTTATACCATATCTGCTTCAGTGTTAAGAGTAGCTCTCACAGAATTAAGCCGGCTTGACCGACCAACAGGATTGAAAATAGCCTCTAGATAATCTCTAATGTCACTGCAGCAAGTATTCATGGCAACTGGACCAGAGTGTTTGCCTCTGATATTTAGTTTTTCCCCAATGTGAATAACTGTGTAAGATGAATCCCGTGGCACTGTATCTCTGATACGACAATATATTGAACCCTCACATGAAGTAATAAGAACTGAAATTGTTCAGCACCTGAGACATGCAGGCCCCAGATCTCTCTGTAGCATCCGCCTGCCTATAGAGATCAAGGCAAGCAGAAAGCAACAAGATATTTAACAGAGGAATCTCTGCATCCCATTGCATACTAATTAGACACTAGACATAGATACATCAGGGGAAGCAGAGGGAGAAAGGAGGGGGAAAAAAAAATCTCTTGGCAAGACAACACTGCATTTCAATCTTTCACCTTCACTGGGTAATGGGATGTGATGGAACATTAAAACAAACAAACAGCTTTTGGTGTTTACAAGAAATGTTTAAATGGGAGATCATGAGCCAGAGGTGCTCCACAGAACATCTGGAGCACTGGAAAACAATGCGATTACACAGATGAGTCACATTCATTAGGCTATAAAATCTCCAGTAATGAATGTACGAAAGGGACTCTCATGTAAATTGTCATCTATAGTGGGGGGAAAAAAATAAACTCCAAGTTAATAAACTTGGCAGTTGCTCCCTACCCTCCCTCTTTTCCTCCTCCCATTTGGAATGAGAATTCCCAATGTAATTACAAAGCTTCGTGCTTGCAGTGCAAAGCCACGTCTCAGGAGCAGGCACAGATTCACATGAAGGCAGTGGTTGGGGATAAAGGGAAGAGGGGATATGCACATAGAGCAGCACTGCTTGGCAGTCACTAGAACAAGATGTTCAGCACATCTGCCTTCCCCAGACACCCAGCACCAGTACTGGATACTTCTTGTCCGCACACTCCTCTCCACAAGGAAAAAAAGGATCGGTATCTCCAAAAGCTACAGTCCCTGTGGGCTGGCTCTGTTGGCTAATCCTGCCTCCAGGACAGCCCCCAGGCACCAAGGTGAAGAGAGAACTGAAGAGGAGATGTAAGGAGAACATCTTAATAGCAATCACCTGAGCATTACCTGGCACACAAACATCCCTGACTGCTCACGTAATAGACTTAAACAAGTATGACACTTAAGAGGGCAATTTGGAAAAAAAACAGAGCTCCAATGAGTTCAATCTCACCTAAATGCATTTTTGTCTGAAAGAGCCAAGGGAAAGCTTGGGACAGCCTGCTCCTACAGAGTGCACACAGAGGGAACACGGAGCATCAGCAAGGAAGGTAGAGTGGTTGGCAGGTGAAGCCAAATTCAAATGTGATCTCACTGACAGAAAAGACATCTAGGGACATTGAGCAGCAAGAAGAATCAGTTTCTCATTGCTGGTTTGTTGTTTTTGTTTTGAAACCAATAGAAGATGGAAACAAACTAAAAGGACATAAAGGATATTTTCTTTGCACAGTATGTAGTTGAGCTCTCCTTACACTCCTTGCTACAGTACAGCATAAGCACTGCAGGCTTGTATGGCTTTAAATGAAGGCTGGGTAGAAATCACATCTGTTGATAGCTAAGTGTACAAAAGCCTACATCTAGTTGTAATGCAATGGAAAGCAAAGCACAGTAATGACAGCAGAGCTGCAAGGCCTAGACTACAACAAACAAAGATTTGCTCAAACACAACTGCTGTAGTCACATAAACAAAGAAGCCACTTACCTTCAGAAGGCCTCAGGTACACAGGAACCTCCAGCAAATTCCCTTGCTTTCTGTGCCAACCCAGAAATGAGGTCTGGGAAGGGGAAGGTCCTCATTGCATACACCTGAGCTCCCCTGGGTTGGCCCTGCTTTCCCACCAGGTGCGCAATCACTGCTTCTAGCCATGATTTAGCATTTCCACTACAGTAGCCTACAACAACCCAGAGCAGACAGCTAGGACAGGAAGAGTCCCTGGGAAAGCAGCACAACCAGATTGCTCCATTCTGATAAGTCTCCAGCAGGATTACATCAGAGATGGAAGCACAGACGTTTGGTCCAATCTAGGCTGAAGTTCCTGACTTCTGTATTTTGTCTTCAGTGACCTGTAAGATGAGAATGACTTGTAAGATGAGAATACTCCCACGTAACTGTAACTTGCACATAAAACACCACTCATCAAACAGCAAGAAATTTCAGCTGTGGCCACCACAGATATTACTGGAGCAGCTAGAAGAGAAAATATTGACTTTATTCTAACAACCTCAGTGAGACTTCTTCGAAGAGTGTGGGCCGCCTTCCTGCAAGCATGGCCTTGGACACTCCTCTCTAGCAGGTTGATGATGGCAGAGTCTTCCCCAAAGCAAGGTTAGCAGTAACTTTGACAGATGTCTCAGGATCTTTTAACACATTAGAATTATTGGCTGTTGTCAGCTAAAGAGAGCAGCATCCCAGCCCCCCCCCCCCCCCCCCTTTTAGCTCATCCTTGAGCACAGATGTTTTAAAATAACTTTCTTGCAGGTTTTATGCCGCCTGTGTAACATCACATCGCTTCTTGAAAGCCCTCATTACTCAGAGGATATTTTTTTCTAAAGGCCTATTTGTAGAGTTGGCACCTTTTATTTTTTGATTTCCAATAGATCTATCTCCCCCTGGACCACATCTGTCTGGGGAGTTCTCATTCAAGGACAATTGGGCCTCAAATTGGGAAATCAGACTGCTAAATCCCTTAGTTATCTTTGAAAATCCCATCCTTGAAGCTTAAGTCAGATGAGAACTTCATCTGCTTTCTGTAATTTGCTGGTTTTCAACTCCATTTCTGGAAGGATTTTTTCCTCCTGGGCAGAGAACGGTGACCTTCATTTAGAAATGAAATCAGTTCAACAGAATAAACAGTCATTACATTTCCATAGGAAAAAAATATATTTTTTCTCTTTCTGACTGAGGGTTAAATAATTAGATCTCTGCAATTTCTTTATTTTCTTTGCTTTCCCAGGGCACTCGCAGTTACCTGAGGTGTTTACATTTCACTCACGTCACACAACGGATTTGTTCATTCCTGGCTCTGGGTCTGGAGTGGCACTTTGGGAACTGCAGGCTTGGGGCTCTCCTCCAGCTCTGTGCTCCACTTTGCCATTTGCTTTCCCCCACTTCAGCCTCCTTATCTATCCAACACCAAGGTGCCGTTAGCACACATTAATTAATATTTATAAAGTGTCTTGACATCTTCACATAAGCACAAAGCCTTATAATAAGAGAGAGAATGCAAATGTCACATATGTTACTTTTACGTAAAAGCTGAGAGCTCTGTCAGCAGAACGCTTGCGGTCCCAAGCAGTGCACGTGATATGCTGGAGCTGGGAGCAGATCTCCCATCCTGCACCCACATGGGAAGATGGAGAGGAATACAATGAAACTGTCTCCAGAAGAAGTGGACTTATCTTTAACCAAGGGCAAATCAAGGCATAGGACAATTGAAGGGCAGAGCTAATCATAAAGGTGTCGGTTTGTGCTGTGAGCGTTTCTGATGTAGGAGTGATGTCTTTCAGTGCAAACTTGAATAAATTTAGGTTCAAGTCCAACTGATGTTAGGAAAAACATCTCAGAAGGAATGGTAACACGTTGGCACAGGCTGCCCAGGCAGGTGGTGGAGTCACTGTTCCTGGAGGTGTTCAAGAGACGTGGTTAGTGAGGGTGAGTTGGCAATTAGGTCTTAGCAGTTGGCTGGAGATCTTAGCAGTCTTTTCTAGCCTTAATGATCCTGTGAACATTGGACCCTGTTTGTGAACACGGTCAGATTGTCTCAGAAGCAGATATTTGTTTTATGGCTCTCATTGCTGTCCTCAAAATGAGAAGAAAAGGCAAAACTTTTTCTTTTTTTTTCCACAAAGTACCTAACTGGGACACTTCTGTCAATTTCAAAATGTTTTTGGAAAGTTATATTTTTAGTGTTGGTGCATTGAAAAACTTGTCAAAATTGAGCTTTTCTTGGAGAAAGAGAAAAAGAAATTCCCACGTAAGCTAATTTGAGTTCTCTCAGGTTAGCTATTAACTGCACGTACTCATACAGCCCCAATATAGAGCTATCTTTCCCTGCATCTCTGCCTGCCTTGACATCCCTGCTCCCTATTAACACATCCATCATAGAATTACACTTACAGGGATTACACAGCTCCTTTTGCAAATGTACATACCCAAGTTTAACCAGGAACTTCTTGTTCAGGAGATTCCTGCCCATATGCATCTCCCTCCTGCCAAGCAGCAAGCACAACTTCCCAGACCACTTGGACGTTTGGCTGCCACCGTGTGATGACCCCATGTCCACATCACATGGGGAAGAGTTGGGGCCCAATTTCCAGAAGGGTTTTGCCTAAATGAGAGTGCCCAAGCGGATACAGAGAGAAAGCCTTAAAGCTCTGTAGGGTAGGGAGTGACATTCAACCATCAGCTCTCCATTGCTTCGGCCCAACAACATCTCAGTGCTCCCTGGGATAATGGACTTGATGGATTTCACACTTTAAGGCTTTTGCTTTGAAAGAGCCCCGGCTTTTATCTTAGCAAAATACAGCTTTGTAACCTAAAAATAACCTGCTCAGGCTCCTTCCATCGGAGCAGCACAAGATGAGCTGGCGGCTCTCAATTTTTTGGTGCTTCTATATCAGAAAGATGAAACATTTTCCCTGTAATCCTCCAAAATGGAATGTTGAAGGTTTTGGAGGTTACTGGAAATTTCCCTGGCTGCTGGTCAAATGTGTGATCCCATTAGCGCTCCTTTGATGAGGAAGTGTAGCTTGACTCAGAGAGAAAATGAAAATGGAAAGGAGGAGAGGGAGAAAAGGATGGGAAACCCTCCATGAAGCAAAATGTTGAGGCTACCAGTCTTCCTCTTCCTTTCATAAAGGAAGACAAGAAATTATACCCAAAAAAACTCACATAACAGCCAGAAGTCTGGTTGCTAATCAGCAAGAAGCACCTCTGCTCTGGTTGTAAAAGTGGCCAGGGTCATGAAGATGCCTCCTGGGTTCTCCAAAAGGCTGGAGGAAGTCAAACATTTCTGCTTTCTCCCCAGCAGGGCTCATGGCATTGGGTGTGAGAAAGCACCTGGCAATCTGGGCCTCAAAAATAAAAAGATCCTCCAGGATGCCAAGTCCTGCTCTAAGTGCTTGCTGGCTCACTTAGCACCATGCAGGTGCAGGAGTCTCGAGTCTCTTTTGTTAGCAGGAGAACAGGACAAGGAATCATGTTTTACACGCTCCATTGTGGATCTGTGAATGGCTTTACAGGACACAATGCAAAGGGACTGTTCAGGGGGCCAGCAAGCATCTCTGCATTCTGGAGGTGTAACAGCCCTGAAGAGCCAAGGTACCTCTGGATAAGTCCCACATACTGCAATCAAGGGACAGCTGGATTCCTCCCTAGGAGAGGGGCTGTCATTCAGCTGCTGCCTTTTTGTTGTTCTTTTGGCATAAGACTTACCCGAGAGCAAGAAATGGAAGTTCCTAGTATTTCTATTAGAGTGACAACACATCAAGCCTCCTTCCAGCAGCATTATTTTACCTAAATGGATACTCACTTTATGCTCTCTGGTATTAATAAGGAATCATTTGTCAGTCAGAGCTGACAACGCAGGCTCAGATAAAACAAAAAGCCATTTTCCCCACATCTCCCTCAGGGTGCTGGGCTGACCTGCTGTGCTGCACACAGCTGTGCTGAGCTGAGACTGCAGCCCCTCAGCCTGCCCTCTAACACTCACCTCTCTTCATTACCCTTGCTGCAGTACACAATTGCACATGCAATTCTTTTCCTAAATTGGTTTCTTCAGGCTGGAGGTGGGGTAGGACAGCCTCCTCTTGCAAATGATCTAAACAACAGCAAAGTTTCTTCCTGCTTTGCGCATGTTCATCATTCACAAAAAGCCACAGATTAAAAGCTGCCCTTCCCCAGCCCCCCAACTGCATCCTTCAAGCTCTACTGTCCTCAGGTAAGTCATTCTGAGACAGATTTTATACCTCCAAACAAGGTTTTGGGAAAATGGGGCAGATGGGATGCCAGCTCGTGCTCCCATCACAATGGCAGCTCCATAGCGCTACAGGGAATCAAAAGCACTCTATGCTTGTATTAATTAGCAGCAAAAACTGTGATGGCTGTGAACATCCAGAAGGAGCGGATCTGATGAGCAATACAGGCTGCTTCTGCACATTCTCTTTTTAGATCAGAACCCCAATTTAACTGCAAACCAATGGGGTACTTCACAATAGCACCAGCCCACACGGGTTTAACTATGCCAGCGACATCAGGAATGCATAAAATGCAGCAAATAAATTGTCAGCCTCAGGAACAGGGTGTCATTCCAAGTGGCAAGCCCTGTTCAGTGTGGATTTATGACCTCCATGGAGGCACACGTTGCCATCTGCCTTCTCCCAGCCCCGCCAAGCAGCCTGCACAAGGCGTGCAGACCTGGCCCCTTGCTCAGAATGTGCAGGGTGCTCTGCACCAGGCAGGCTGCTGGGTTGGATGTGTAACAGATGCAGAGCCTGTACTTCTTGGAAAGGATGTGAAGTGGGTTATGTCTCATGTTAAAAGGGGACCAATGCTTTACAGAATCATTTGAGTTGGAAGGGGCACTTAAAATCATCTGGTCCCACTCCCAACAATGCACAGGGACACCCACACTCCGTCTGTGCTCAGAGCTCCAGCAGCCTGAACTTGGGTGTCCACAAGGGTAAGGCATCCACCACCTCTCTGGTCAATCTGCTCAGTGCCTCACTGCCCTTAACACGGAAAACTTTTTCCTTAAATCCAGTTTAACTTTCCCCCTACTTAATCTGAAGCCATTTTCCCTTTTGTGATTCCCCTTTACATACTGAAAGGTTGTTTTCAGGTCTCCCCTGTGGGGAAAGACTAACCACAGGAATGAAAATAGCCATGTTTTTTCAAGGCCATATTTCATAAGGCTACCTTGATATAAGCTCATACACGCAGCTTATGTATTCACATATGCCTTTAGTCTGTGCAAATAGGACTTTTTGTGTGCCCACATCCATAGTGACTGAGTTTTAATGGCCAGACACAATACTCCATTTCTCTAGTCCGGGGGGACACCATTCCCACCCCACCTCACTTGCAACCCTATCACGTTCATTCACACTCAATCACACTCACTCCTATAAATAACAGCACCAAAACGGCAGGAAATATCTCCTAATTAGCACCCCAGACACAATCTCCTAGCTTGCTTCAACCGCTTCCCATTGGCACTGATCTTGTGTCTCTTTTTCTTGCAACATTCCCTTAAAGATCCACTGATGTCTTGTTGAGACCATTTGCAAGAAGAAGGAAGAAAGGAAAAGCAGCCAGTGGAAGGTGTCAGATGATAGCAGGAGATGTATCATGTGTTTTCCTTCCCTTCACCCACAGCTGAGCACTGCTGTGAAAACAGGCTCTCAAAAACATCAGGTTCATCACTGGTACAGCTGGAAATGACCTCTTAGATCATGCAGCCCAGCTCCCTGCTTCTAAGGATGACTCCCTGGTGTATGCTTTACGCTGTTTTATCCAGCCTAATTATCCATCCCTGCTGTTAATGAGATGGAGCACCAAATTCTTCTAACCACCACCATCTTTCAGGGATGTTTAATGGTTTTTCTCTTCCTGGTGGTTTGTATGGTTGAGTTTTGAGGCTGTGTTATTTTAGGCCCTGACACTCCATGCCCTTAAAGACAAGCAGCAGCAGCAGCAGCTCGGACACAGAGCATCATTGAAACTGTAATGTGAGAAAGAGACCTGTGGGGATCTTAGTGCATTGAAAAAAATAAAATAAAATAAAATAAAATAAAATAAAATAAAATAAAATAAAATAAAATAAAATAAAATAAAATAAAATAAAATAAAATAAAATAAAATAAAATAAAATAAAAAGCAGGCCTTTGGGGAAATGTTAAGAACAGGGTTTTGCTATTCTGCGCTTTGAAGTTAGGATCCACAGTCTCTCTGAATGCAGGACATGCAGGTTTATGTGTGCCTACAAATGTAAATGTAGACATAAGTGTCCATAGACAAGGAGATTTTCACTTGAACTGGCTGCCCAAGCAGGTTTGTAGATGCCCCATCCCTGGAGGCATTCAAGGCCAGGCTGGATGCGGCTCTGGGCAACCTGGTCTAGCAGTTGGCAACCTTATCTGTGGTAGAGGGGTTGAAACTGGGTGATCATTCTGGTTCTTTTCAACCCAGGCCATTCTATGTGATTCATTCTATGAGATGCACACATCTCCCATGTACATTGAATGCGTACAGTGGCATGAAGTCTCAAGGCATGAAGGGCATCACAAGCACCTTTGTTTCCCTCCTTCCATTTCCTTTGTGCCCAGCAGCCTAAGGCAAATTGAAAGCCTGTCCTGTCCTGACAAAGCTGTCCAAGTCTGCTCAAAATCGCTGTGCTGTCCTTCTCTTACTTTGAGTGCCTCCTGCATGGGCTTTATGTGCCAACATCTGGCACGTGCCTCTCATTTCCAGCCTAATTTCCAAATGAAAGGAGGCTGATGCAGACTGTTCCTTGTCAGAGTGGGAAAGGATGTGAGGCTTTGAAACACATAAAATGAGCAAACAAATGAACAAACAAACAAAGCTCTCAGAAATGGTCTACAGAAAAATGGAAGACAATGCCATCACTTCATTTCCTATTGCTCTACAAACACCTCCACCATCTCCATGTCCAAAACTGCTCAGAGGCAGACAACCAGCCATCACCTTTGCCTCTGTCGATAACATCAGGCTGGTGCTTTCCACCCCTCTCTGCCAGGAGATGCCACATTTAACCTGAAGCCACCAGCAGACCTCATGCTGCCAAGTGCCTGCAAAACACCAGGAAGATACGCAGCATCAGCAGGGACTCTGGGGTGGCTGCAGAGCTGTCTTTTCCCACTGCAGGTACCAGCTCTCCTTGCTGGTCCTCCTCCATCCCGGCTGAGGCAGCAGGAACCATGTGCTGAGTCTGCTTCAGCTGGGAATTACACTTTGCATATTTTACATCTACCAGTGTAAAAATAGGATGTATGAATAAAGGGTGTTAAAACTGCCACCTCAGTCTGATTTCTCATGATCTGTAATATAACATATGGCAGTGACTGAACTCCCAGGGAGGCAAGGAAAGACAAAGAAGTTGCTTAACCATTGCAGTGCCCTCGGTGTGCTCTGTGGTCCATGAGGAAATGCTGGTGTGGGCTAAAGAAGGAGCATGTGCAATCATAAATGTATGCAGCTTTGTCAGCCTCATCTGCACATCATGCACGTGGCTGATTGTAGTGCTCTGACCCCAGCAAGCTGGGTTACAAGTGCCAGGCTAATTGCAAGAGCACTAAAGCATTGTCACCTCATTTACCTCCCTTAAAAGGTTGTCTGCTCTGGACCCTCCAGAGTGCAGAGGGAACAGAGAGGACCAACAACCCTGTTCTGCTCATTGCTTGTGGCACTGAGAGGGTTAAACTGAGTGGTTGGGACATCAGCTTTTGCAAAAAAAAGAATTTCATCAGAAAGGAGTGAAGAGAAGGCAAATGCTGCTGCTATTTGACTTGCAGAAGCAAACTTGGCATGAACCTGCTGAAACTCTTCCTGCACAGAGTAAACAGTGGAAGGAAGGTGTCCCGGTGTGTGGAGGGAGCTGCCAGCTGTGGTTTAATGTGGGGAGGCTCTACTTTTCCAGGTGGGAGTCTTGCTTTTCTGACTGGATCGCTTGCAGTTACTGAGTTTCACAGGAAGCACTTGAACAAGACAGCACATTCCTCAGCATGGCTTGATGCAAAGATGTAAGAGAAGAGTGCATTACCATCCTCTGAGTGAAAAACTTCCTCCTAATATCTAACCTAAACCTCCCCTAAACCTCCCCAGTTTAAAACCATTTCCCCTTGTCCTGTCACTGTCCACCTTCATAAACAGCTGTTCCCCCTCCTGTTTGTATGTACTTCAAGTACTGGAAGGAAGTTCCTCCTGCCACTGGACCAGAACAAGTGAGATGGCCCAGCACTGTGTTCCAGCATACTGGCTGTGGTCTTTACCTTTTCCTTTTCCCTCCCCATTTTTTTTCTCCTGTTTCAGTTTTGCCCTGTCAGGTTTAATTGCTAGTGTTTGTAATTCAGGTAGTAAATTGATTTTTGAAAGTACTCTGTCCCTATTCAGTCCACGTTACTGTAGATCCTTGCATTAATTATGCACCGATATTGATGTTTTTGTCAGACAAGGTCTAGTGTCACTATATTCAGATCTTGCTGTTTCCTTGTTAAAACTGTTTCAGAATGTGGCCTTGGGACAGATACTGTGTGTCACTCTCAGGATCAAAGGCAATCTGGCAAGAAAACTCCCTATTAGCAGTGAAATTTGTGTTCCTTTTCTCCCTGCTTTACTATCTTCTTAAGAAGGAACACAGCAAAGACAGAAGCTGGTGAGGAGAGAGACCAGAGGATCCTCCAAGGAGAACGGAGCTGTTTGCACCACTAAAGCTAATAAAAAGGGAAAACAGTTTTAGGATGCACATTGTAAGCAGAGAGTGTAAAAGCAGTTGTTCACACATCATGGTCTGTGCAATGGCATCCTGGCTGCCAAGCTGCCTTTTGTTGAGCTGGGAGGAACGAGCGACCCATGGCTGCAGGTTGGCTCCCACATCACAGAGAAGAGATGGCTACATGGCAGCTCTGCTGGATGAGATCTGGGATTTTGTGTGCATCACAAACCCAATGCAAGACAATAACATGTTGTCCTTGCAGGAAAAAAAACCAAAAGTATCCAAATCTCCTTTCAGAATAGTATTAACAGGAGTGTTGTATGAAAGGCACAGGAGGTGATCATTCCACTCTGTTTGTTGCTGGTCAGATCTCAGCTGGAGTATTGTGCACACTTTTGAGCACCAACCCATAAGGAAGATGCAGACAAATTGGAATGAGTCCAGAAGAGAACAACAAGAGTGATTAGATGTTTTGAAAATGTGATCTGAGAAAGACTGAAAGAATTGGGTTTGTTCAGCCCAAAAATGAGAAAACTAAATTAGGAACATGATAACAGACTTTCAATATAGAAGAGATTGTTAGGCAGAAGATTTTGTTCAATTTTACATACTGGGGAAGAATAATAACAAATCAAATTAACATCAGATGCAGGAAAAAAGCTACAATTTTGAAGATGGTGAAGTAATCAAGCAAATATGTAAGGAGGTCAGGAAGGCTTTTAAGCATGGAATAAATAAATACCTACCAGGCGTGTCCATAGCATGCTTGAAGCAACCTCCTTTAAATGGAAAAGGAAAAAGGAAAAAAAGAAAAGAATTTTTCCAAGTTTCTTCCAGGCCCATATTTCTCCATCTCCATAGTTTGATTCTTGGCTAGTCTGACATGTTCTAGCTCTCCAGACCATTTCATCACTCTCAGATGTTGTCTGAATACCACAAGGAGCAGCTTTTGTAACCCAGTCTCAGCACTCATTGATCCCTTCATTCTAGACTGGGTTCAAAAAATGGCCAATTTATTTAAACCATTAATCATTATATTTTTTTTTTTGTCAACAGTTTTGTTTCCAGAGTCTTCAAACCAAGAATAGATCTGGTCTGAGGGATGGCCAGGCAAAGTAGCGCCAAGAGACATTTATTACTTATTAGCCATGGAAGCTTGTTGTACTTTGTATCTGCTGAAGTAGCCATAAAATCCCAGCTTAATAACCATGTACCCGCATAATAAACACATCTGCAAAAGCTTCCTCTGGAAGCTGACAACTGTGGAATATTTTGAAACACTTTGTTACACTTGCATTTCCCAAGGAGCTGAGGCACCTGCCTCAGCATCCACTATCCAGACCCAGCGTCCTGTATCTAGGCCCTCCTGACAATGAAATCTCATTAGCATCACTTTGCCAAATTAAATGGATTAAAGTTGGGAAGCAGCTGGAGAGCGGAGCAGTCACGTTGACTGTTGCCTTAGGTTAGCCTGAAATTAGCTGGCTTTCAGGCTCCCTGTTGCATTTGCCACTGCCTGTGGTAGCCAGGCAGCAAGGAGTCTGCATCTTTGGTTTGTGCAGTGGTGGGCAGGGACACTTCATGCTCAGGGAAGTCACTTGGGTGATGGTCATGCATGGCAAAGATAAAAAGAGTAGGTGCCTTTTTGTGGGGATCTTGGTTGCCAAGTGACTTCCCTTACCATCTTGCTCCTTTAAGGTGGGATTTTCATCCTGTGCATGGGAATACTGCTGCTTTGCTTGGCAGAAATTTGCTCAGTTGTTCCAAGTAAGAACTATCAAAACCTCTGTGTTTGTAAGACTCCAAAGGCTGAACTATTCAGGATGAATAAACCTTCCTTTCCATGAGACCATGGAATTGGGGTGATAAATAGCACTCTTTTGCCATGTCTGCAGATAATTCCAGACTGTGTTACAAAGCTGAGGATGGGGGAGTGGGAAGGAAAGGAGGAAAGGCAAGGGAAGATAGGAAATAGCTCCATTAACCTGTCTGAGTAAAGGACACAGAGAGAGAATGGGGCCTATAGAATGAGCACAAAGGCTCAAAGGGATGTGTTCAGATGGCCTAACTACTGCCTAAATCTCTAAGTCCCTAAGGCTAGCTCATGTTCTCCTATTGACAGAGGATATATGAAGCCCAACAACAAGCCAATACGAAAGGCATAAAGGCTTAGATGGAATTTAGGCTACTCAAATATACACAAAAATGTTCAGATGGCCTCGATGCTACATGACTCACCTCTTAGCTTCTCACTCTACAGGTTCTTGCTGCCTCTTGGAAAAGGATTTGCTGGAAACACTGTAAATCATGAAGCCTCTGTCTCATGCAACATTTTCTGAAACAGTTCCCTAGCAAGATCCAGGTCCACAGACCCAGGGCAGTTCCACATTTTGACATCCTCAGTAATAGATGCAAGTTTTCTTTTTAACTCACTATTAAGAACACCTAGTGGGAAACCTGGATTTAGGTGAAAACTTCTGTAAATGATTCAGACATAGAATTTCTGAGTGACTTCATCTCTATCCTTAACTTTCTTCTGAGGGGATTTTATTTTTTGGCCTATTCTCCTCCATTCATCCATGCACACACTTTGCTATGCTGTTTGCATCTCCTGCAGCAATGAACATAAAGCCTTCAGTTTTCCATTTGTCCTCCAGCAAACAGCCCCTCTGCATCCTGAAAATGGCCCATTACCTCCACAAGGTGGTCTAAGTGTGAGCATGGGAGGTTGTAACACAAGTGGAAGAAGATAATCTGTGTAATGGAGGAAAAGGTAAAGATCTGGAGAAGCTGATGCACACTAAGGCTTTGGAGTCTTTCCAGAGCCTGCGTGTTACCCAGTCGTTGCCTGACATCTGCAGAAATAGCCCAGACTGTAATAAAGAATTTCTCACTGCACGCACGGGGATCCCGACCTGGCCCTCAGTAAGAAACCATCACTAGGCCTCCTTCTAGGTTTCCTCAGAAAATGTTCCTAAAATTAATACGAGCAAAGACGCCTTCTCTTCCCCTGGGGACATCTTCATTGCTTCCTTTTCACTAGATTCTGTGGACAAAGACTGTGAAATTGAATTCAAGAGTCCACACTGCAAAACAAGGGCAAAGAAGCTATGTTAGCAAGTATTAAAAGATAAATCTTCCTTCTTATTTTTTTTTTATTTTTTTTTTAATGTGGATTCTTTCTCTTCAAACCATCCCTAATCCCTTGACTTTCTGCTCATGAATAGATTGAATTTTTCACTATGACATTGCCTAAAGACAATGAGCGATTTCACAACAAATGATTTATGTACTGGAATCTAGAGAGATTTTTGCTCATAAAAACACTCCAGCCATTTATCTTGATCTCCTGATATATCACAGCCATGGCTGTATGTCTCTAAATTAACTGCAGATTAAACAATTCAAGCTGGTTGAAAAGTGTAAATGCAAGAGAAAAGCTCAAAGAAGAAGCTCAATCAATTTCCGTGATTGGATTCTTATCAAGACAAAAATGTGAGCAGTTTCCATTGGCCATTTCAGGATAAACAAGCCAGGAGGTAAATAGACTCCGGGCATCTATGAAGCTAAATCACATGTGCAGGGGAGTAGGTTTAAATAAAGCAAACCAGCTTGAGTTGCCATCAGGGCAGGAGTCTGAGGCTGCAGTACTGAGCAAAGTTAGTCTGTAGAATATTTGGGGGCTTCTTTATTTTATTTTATTTTGCTGAAAATTGCTGGAAGATAAAAAAGAAATTAGGGAACAACTGTGGCAATTTAGAAGTGTGAAATATGAAACAATAAATCAGAAGAGAACAAAAATGTGAACACCGCAAATAAAATAAAGCTGTATGCAATGTAAGTCCCTGAAAGAGAGGGAGGAAAAAAGAGGCTTGTTTCTGCAGTTCTTCAAACAAGATTTCTTGGCATCCAGAAGCAAAGAAAACACGCAGGTCAGCTTACTTTGTTTTTTAGCTCAATAGTTCTGAGCCTCATCTATGAACAATTCTTCCTCATTCATTTACATTCAGCACAAAGCAAACACACAGACGGTCACTGGTCCCATGCTTGATTCTGTTTAAACCCATGTGAACCCACATGAATGCTATTAGTTTGCTTTTCTTTGAGCAACAGAGCCATATGTCCCCCCTGCCAGCCAGTGCCGCTTTCATTAGGGTGTTGTCTAGACACAGGGCAAGGCAAAGAAGACTTGACACAATAATTGCATCTGAACCGCTCACATCCTTCCAGCTTTGTGGACTTTTTTGCCCTATTAAACTCTGCTATAAGCATCAGCAGAGACATGGCCTCTGCTCCGTTCAGATGCACAGAGCAGTGCTCTATTAAAGCATGGGTTTACAAAGGAGGGAGTGCGGCAAGCAATTTTTCCTTGCCTTGGTGCATGAGAGCTGCATTCTGATCTGGCTCAATCAAGTTCAGCTAATTTGGAAATGATGAGTAAGCTGGAGTAAACTGCAAGACAGGTCCCAAAGTGGGAATTAAGGGACACAGCTAATAGAGACATGTATTCCATGTCAATATGTTGTGAAGGTTGAAAGAGTCTCTGACACCAAGTCTAGGGGAAAACATGGTGGAAGGAAAATTGTGAGACAAAAAACTTTGCCTTCCGTGGCCTGCTTCTTACCTGCTTCCAGTCTTTAGTCACTGTGGTTTTGAATTCCATTCCCACATCCCTCCAGGAGAAGAGCAATCACTGGTGAGCTGGAGTCTGTCTGTGTGCATGCAGGCGTGAGCTGGCTTGTGGGAAAGTGCATCACTGCCCTCCTCAGGAGAGCTCTGTGTGATGTGGACACCCCACAGCATGCAAGGCCCCTTTGGACCTGCAGCCAGAGCCAGCAATTCCATTCTGAATTCCTCTCCAGTTCATTTGTGAGCTGGTTGTGATGCACAGCAAAGGGACAACCACAGTGTTCCTGGACTGTCCGAGCTTTCTCCACAGGCAATTAGAAATCCTGGCTTGCATATCAATCCCTGCACCTCTTCAGGCAAAGTTCCCACCCACACCAGCTCCTGATGGAGTTGGTAAATAAAAAGTTATGAGACAGTGGAGGTAGAAATGAGGGTGTAGTTTAGCACACCAGCAAAAGGAAGGGAACTGCTAACTGGGAAATATTACCCTTCCTTTCTCTGTTATCATTCTCATTTATGACCATGGAGAGGCCAACCAAAAAAGGACCTTTTTGTAATCAGCGCTGAAACCTTAAGTACCATAAAACCATGCAGTGTGGTGCTAAGGTGAGAACCTAAGTGTTTTGGGAAGAGCAAATGAACGTTTGACCATCAGACAGGTAAATATCATACTGCAGTAAGTACCTACACTTCTCCATCACCCTCTTAGCCTTCATGATGTTCCATCACCTACCTCTTGTGCTCCAGAGCTCAGGTTTAAGGCTATGGAACCTGGCTGAAGTGAGTCACAGTTGTGCCAAAAAGGCAAGGAGCTAGCTGGTATTCTCCATGAGTTCAGGCAGCATGGAGGACTCCAAGGCAATGTAACACTGAAGACACAGCCCCGACCAGCCTACAGAAGGTTTGTGAACTGCTAGAAGGGCTGTTTGTGCCCACTCTCAACTGACAGTCAAACAGCTATTCACCATGGAGCAGGGCACAGCGACCTGTAAGACCATAATTCTGCACTTATCTGCATGCCTTACCTTTCTTCTTTTCCTCACCACTGCCATCTTTGCACCTATGATGCCTATACAAATCACAGAATCATAGAATCACAGAATGATCAGGGTTGGAAGGGACCTCAAGGATCATAATCTCCAACCCCCCTGCCACATGCAGGGCCACCAAACTCCCCATTTAATACTAGACCAGATGATAAGACTAGACCACATGATATGCTTCAAGCTAAGATCTCACTGTCCAGCAAATGAAGTTTTATTCCTGGTTAGACTCAACATTTAAGCATGCTCAAGAGAAGAATACGATGGCTCAGGGGCAGCAGCAGTTTGCCTAATGCCAAAAGGTTGCATGCAGAGACCTGCTGCTTAAGCTTTTTTTCTCAGATGTGATATTTCAGGAGGCAGCACTGGAGAGTTCTGACTCCTGTACACTCACCGAGTTTCCACTGGAGTGGAGAACTTGTCCACCATTGGCACACATACATCACACAGACTGAGGGGTTTTGCAGGTGAGGTTCAGAGCTGGAACATCTGCACAGAGTTCCTGGCTGTCCCCTGCCCCCAGCTGTGCCAGCAGCCCCACTGTTTGCCTGCTCCTGCCTCTGTCCCAGTAGAAGGCAGTAGCCCTCTGACCTCCACACAAGAAGCTTTATCTTCCATTTGCATTTTGCTGAATGGCTTAATGATGCTTTTTGTGAGACCAGACAGAAAGAAGAAATGTCTTTAAAGAAGCTAAAAATGACCCAGAGATTAAAGCAATGCTTTAATCTTTCTTGTACACCATTGGTGATGGGGACTGGACATTTCAAGGAAGGAGCTCAGAGAGGATTACTCATTGAGGGAAAACTGAGCTTTAAGACTCAAGCAGGAAAGGCCACCCAGCTCATGGAGTGGTGATCATGATTTCTCCTCATTACTGGCTGAAAAGTCGTTAATCCTCTTCCACAGGAGAAACTGCTTTCATCACCTCTTCATCACTGGCTGGGCTGCAGCAACAAATGGAGCTGGAGAGGTGGGACATGTAACAGGGACATGCTGCAGGTGGCTGAGGTTGGCATTTAGCATTGCAAGGTGGGAGGTGACCTGCAGGGGCTGACTGGAATGGGAATGGCTTTTCTGCAGTCTAGTTGTCTTTCTGCTCTTTAAGGAGGTGAGATGGCTTTCATTTGCTTTTACATTAAAACTTAGCTAAAAGGTGCTTAGTTCTACCAGCTGGAAAAGTCCTTCCTGCTCTTTTAATAATGAGAAGAGCCAAGGGACTTGGATTGATCAGGTTTTTTATTCATATGCCAGCACTAAACATGCTGTCACCACAATGGCCGAATTGAACAGGCTTTGGGTGAGGGCAGCAGCATTGCAAAGAGCCAGATAGAAGGGCTGCATCCTGCCCCTGCTCATCCGTGCTGGTTGTGAGAGCCCAGGGAGCTGCTGACATATGGGCAAGAGCTATGAGCTGCAAGAGCTGGATCCCTCTGTCTGAATGCAAAGACACTGCAGGGACTGCGAGGTTTCTGGGCAGGCTGGAAGGTAGTAAGGAACATCCTTGACTAGCAGAAGGATTCTCTAGGCACTTGATGTTTTCAAGTAGCATCAAACTAACAGCACCACAGAAAGAACAGCAGTAACAAAGAGGAGTTTATTTAAGCATCAGCAAAATATACAGTGCTGAGGTTCTGGAAATGTCTCCCTTAAGTTACTTCTCCTGTAATCTGAAAAACATTATGGCAATTGTCACATTTATTTAATAAAACACAAGGCTGTGTTTATACTTTAAAATATGCAGCTTCTTTTTTTTAACCAAAAAAAAAAAAAAGGTTGTATGCCCCAGGAGTCCGACTAGCACAAATGGAAATAGCATAAGCCCTGCCCATTAGCAAGCAGTTTTCCTGCAAACACAAGTGCAGCACATTACAGAAGCTTCAAGTAACTTTGTGCTCAGCATATATTAAGGAGGAAGAGGAGAAAGACAGATCATTGAGGTTCAACTTGGAGAAGAGTGAACTCAGGTGAAACTGAGCCAGGCTGATGAATGAGACCTGATGGCAGCAGAACCACAATCTGCACTCGGAGGCTGTTTTACACGTTGCCTCATGGTGACTTGATATAAAAAGACAGTTTAGGGTTTGACTGAGAAAAGCCTAAAGCCTATGCCAGGAGGAAACAATAAAATAAAGTAAGGAAAAACTTAGTTTTATGGTCTTATTCCTTTGTGCCAGATGATGCAATCCAAGCCAACACCAAGCAGGAGCTTGCAGGAAGTGTTCAAGTAGCATCCTGTAAATCCTACTGCCTCTCCTGCATCCTGGCTTTGGGCTGGGATTATGTCCATGGGGCAGCTATAGATCTGTGCCAGGACCAGGTGGGCTGACAGTAGTACAGATAGGGACTCAAAGACGGTCCCCTATATCCCATTAAGCCTCTTTTTCTCAGAGCTTATAGAAAACCCTAAGCAGCTCCAAGGGAATCGTACCATTATATTTAACAGAAGTTTTTGGACTGCATCCTGCACAGCTGAGCTACTGCATTTTGCTGCAAGAAGAGAGATTGGCTCTGCATCCCAGCAGGCAGCTCCGCCGTTAGGCAAAAGTCCAGCCTGCAGATTTCTGACCCTAAATCCCCTGCCCCTCACTGTGTTTTCCCTCAAAGCATATGGCATCGCTCAGAGCAAGGCACCACAGCAAGGAGGTCACCTGTCCGGCACATCCACTGTGCTGCAGGCCTGGCAGAGGGGACACAGCTCCCCTCACTTCCCAGGTCCTGCTGCGGTGGATACGCATTCGGCTGATACGGTGCTTCACTGAGCTGGGGGGAGCAGGAATGGACTTCAAGGCACCTTCAGGCTGGATGCATCTCCTCTCCCCAGGAATTCATTTATGGAATAAGCAGAGGCCTCTTTCAAGGCCTGTGTTCCACTAAGTGAATATATAATGATGCAGTCTATACATTTATACATCAACCCCTGCAAACAGGGGCCTATTTAGGACAAGATCAGACTATGCTTCTCCCGGCAGGGGTTGCATTAGCAATTCATTTCGTAGCATAAAAGGAGTGTATGGAGACAATCATCCACAGCCTGAATAAAACACTGGAGGAGAAGCCAGGGACCAAAGGAGGAAAAAAATAATTCCTTTGAAAGAAAAGTTAAGGAAAAAAAATAGAAGGAGAAAATAAAGCTTGTCTAGAAGGCAGAATCTCTGGGAAAAATAATCAGAGAGAGAGGAAATCTGAGTTTATAATTTTGGATTGATGGAAGGAGGAAAAAAAAGGAGGAATACGGTGTTTATTTTCTGCCAAGACTGATGAAAACAGGACTAGTGAAATAGGAAAAGATAAATATTACAGGCACATACAGATGCATATGTGTGCATGTGTGCACACGAGGCTGGAGGTGATCAGAAAGAAGCTGGAGTAAATAAGAAAGATGACAAATTAGACAAGGTAGAAGTGGGAACAGAGGAAGGAGGAAGAGAAGAGAATCAGGCAAAGACAGGAGAGGCAAAGCAGGGACATGTTTACTTTCTCTTACAGCCCAGACCTCTCCAAGGTGCATGGGAGATTACTCAGCCATCAAAGCCAAAGCTCTCTGAGACAGAATGAAGCATATGCTTTCTAACCTCATTTGTCTTTTTCTCTATTTAATGGCTTTGTTTACATGAGGGCCAAGGCTTTCAGATGGAGCTCATGTGGGTTTGGATTTGTGCCTGGCTCTCAAGAGAGAGAAGAAAGGTCCCGATGAGTGCTGGAGTGCTCTGTAATCTGACAGAAAGCATGAAAGCAGTCCAAAATCTCCGATGAACTTCCTTACATTCTCCCTCCAGCACCACTTCACCCTTTGGTCAGCAGTAGGCTTGGCCTTGCAGGTCCCAAACACCCCTCCACTGAGCCCTGGTTTGGCTTTGCAGGCCCAAAGCATCCCTCCAAAATGCTCTGGCTTGACCTTGCAAGCCCAAAACACCTCCCCAAAGAGCTTTGGCTTCTGCGTGAGGAGTTGGTGGCATTCATTGCTTCAAAGTGAAGCATTCACACCAAAGACCCTTCCCATTCCCTCCTCTTTCAGCCCCAATTTTCCCCAGAGACCACCCAGAACTCCCTCCCTCAGCCCAGCCTTCCTTTCTGCCCAGCCCTGACTGTTCACGCCAATGAGTCTTCTGAGAAAGCTGCTAATTAAAGGCATGCGATAGTTAAACTTTTGCTAATCAAGACAAATGAATCAAGTCTCGAGTGTATGATAGTGGAACTGGATGGCTCCTTCCCCCACGCTAGTCAGCCTTCAATTACAAGGCTCAGATATTATCATGAAATATTTCCCCCAAAGCCCCATTGTACAGCTCCTGGTTATGGTTCTCCTGATTCACGGTGTTTATTTAGCGCTGTGGGGGAGTTTTGTCAGCGGAACATGAGACCGTGTCCAAATGTTAACGAGCCCATTAAAAACAGACGAGATGTAATCGGACCAGACACTCTGACTGGCAGGAGGACAGGCCGAAAATCCCAGGGAAATGGGGCTCCTCTGCCCAGTCACAGTGACAGCAAGATTTAGGAGCAGAGCTCCTAGGCAGAGGACACAGGCCAGGCTGGGAGCCTGTCCCAGAAAATTACTGACAGCAAACTAAAGCAACCTCTGCCTGTTTCAGGAACCTTAAAATAAATCAAGAGAAAAGCCCTAAAGGTTTGGGTGGGAGGAGGATTGGGCCCCGTTTTCACCCTCTCCAGAAATCAAGTTACTTTGCAAAATGCAGATAGCGTGAACCAAAGCAGAAGCTGAGCCACTGAGTTGGAAGCAAGCTATCCTGACCTCTATTACCCTCCAGAGTTGTTGATTTAACTGCTGTATTTTCAAACATCTAATTTGCACCCTCAGGTCACCAATATAAAGCTGCCAGACAGAGGCAATTGGAAAGCAAAAAATAAAAAGAGAGAGTCTGGAGCAGGAAGAGAGTTAGAAAAGTGGCAGAACTCACTGTGAACTTCAGATCTGCTTGTGTGCAAGACCCAGGCTGCTGCTGAATCAGTGCTGGCTTTGATTCTTTGTTCCAGATAAGCTACAGATCATATTTTTACGACTGCAGTGTTTATGAAAGGAGCAACTAAGTGTGCCCGAGTAGCCAGGACCTAACCCCGACCTCCCAGATGCTCTCACAGCACTGAGTCTCCATGGGACCGCCATTGTCAGCACAACTTTTGCTTCAGCTACTTGCCACGTTTTAATGCTGTATTTCAGCCTTTCTGGAGTTTGCCAGAGAATGGTTGAATGGTTGTTGTCATCACTCTTCTGTTTCTGCAGACGTGGTTTGCTGGTTGTAATTGTTTGAAAAATGCACTCACTGCAAACATACTTCAGCTTCTGGCTGGTCCGTGGGCCATTTGGTTGCGACTTTTTCAACAGTTGGATGCAGGATCAATCCAGCAGTCACTTGGATTTGTTTTCCCTCTTTAAATGATCACAATTTCTGTTTAGTTTCCAGAGAATTCCCCGACCATTTTAAGCCTCCAGTCTGTAAATAAGCCTGCGTCTTTCTATGGAAATGAGGACGACCATTTGGGTGTGCAACCCTTGTCCATTCAAAGGACAAATGGCTAGTTTAACTAATAAGGGAGGTAAAGGTAAATCTATTAATTAAAAGGTAAAACCTATTAATTATTCCAATCTTCACAGCACCCTGACAATATGAGTCTGAACCACCTTAAGAGAGGACCACTGATTTGGAGACAACACAATGGAAGCAAAAATTCCAACAGGTCTTGAGGCAAAGAGTCAATGAGAAGGTAGATGTTTGGGTGAGCCAACTTGGTTCTATGTGAGATGACATCTTCCACTTCAACCTACCACAAATGGATTTTGAGGCTCTTCCAAAAGCAGGCATTGCATTAGGAAGCATCCGTATGGCTTACAGTCTCATGGTATGGAAGCATCACTGTGCAGCATGATCCTGGAGGCTTCAATCTGCACAGCCAAGCCAGCAACTAAAAAGAACAGCTAGTGCAACTAACAAAAACAACTCTTTTGATCTCCTTGACATCAGTGCAGCAAACATCCCACTCTGGTGCATTCTTGCATAAAAAAGAAGCTTCTTGCTGCTCAATCACACTGCTTTTAATAGCTTTCTGAATGCAAACATCCGCAGCTTTTATTTCAGTTTAATCTGCCAATTTTTCTAAGTCTTTATCACACTTTATCAAACAGTGTATCAGTGTGAGATATCCAACCCCCTCCCCTCAGGCATCTCCGAAATTGAAATCCCAGGAAGACAGCAGCTTCTTTCATATTTTAATTATTTTAACATTTTCCTTTAGTGGCCTCTGTATTATTATGACTTGTTTTTCTCTCTGGAACAGGGCTGTGATCCCACACTGGGTGGGAAATTTGTTTGTCTAGAGCAAAATAGCAGAATGCCTCTAATGCATTAGATATGGATTAGAGAAATTGTGTTTGGGAAATATATAATCTCTTGGTAAACAGGGAAAAATAAAAAGCCTATTTCATTTCACTTCTAATTTGTTTTTCCCCGATTATAATTTTTAATGAAAAAGTGTGTTTTAACCACATGAGCGCTGCCTAATTTGCCAAGTGTTAGGTATAAACTGCATCTCCAGTAATGTCTCTTCATTCTTTACCACTGAGGGCTCTGATGGAAGAAAACACTTAACCACATGCTTAAATCCCTCCTTCCTGTAGAAAACACTCATGTGTTGAATTAACTTCAGGTCTCCTGGGACGTGCTCATGTGCTTAAAGTTTGAGACACACAAATATTTTTCAAGTTTGAGATTGTGTCCTGATTTAGCAGCATGTAAGGCATTAAAACTGACATCAAGACTCAGAGCATACTTTTTCTGGATGTCAGGATGGCTCTAATATGCAGGGGGAAAAATCATTGCAGCCTAGGCATGGTATCCTTGCTCTGCAGTACATTAAGGAAGCAAGCAGAGCAACACAGGTCATGCCCATGCACAACTGAAGATCCCTGTGTGGTATGCACTACTTATGGGACAAACATAAGTCTTCCCTGAGGGGTTGGATTTGAGTCACAGACTATAAACCCAGGAAGCTTTCAGAGCAGCAGTCCACTCCTGCCCTCATCCAGGCTTGCCTTCCCGACTGCTCGGCTACATTTCCCAAGGCTTGATTTTAAATTCAGTTTCTCTATTTTTCCGGGCAAATCACTCAGTCTGACAGAGCTTTTCCAGTAACTAGGCATTGTTGGCACAAAGAGGCCAGGCCCATTACTATTGTATTTACTCTGGACCCCAGCTTCTCCTTCTCATCCAATAAATCCATTTGAGAGCGAAGGTTGTGATAGACATTTTAATAGAGCTCTCCTTAACCTGACCGTGTTAATGATTTTTTGGGGGCTGGCTCTATGCCAGTTCATGCAGCTCATTAGCTGTTTTTGTGTGTGTGTGTGTGTTCTTTTCTTTGTCATTAACAGCATCACTTCCTTCACGTTTATTACACACACTCCTGCAATCTGAACACCAGTGCTTCTTGCTGCCCAGCACCCAAAAACCAGATCCCAACACCTCACCCTGCACTAATGTCCACTCCTTCTCTAAAGATCACAAAAGCTCTGTTATCTGGCAGGAATATCAAAACCGTTTGCTTCAGCTGTGCATTGTTTATTTTACAAACCACTAATTGACCTGAACTTAAGCAGTGACAGATAGGGGCAAGAGAAGGAGATCTCTTCTTCCCTGACAGAAAATCAGAGCTGAGCCATGCACTTCTGCTGCTGCTGACTCAGCCAGAGTTTTCCAGCTGTGGTGTGTGGAGAACCAGCTGCTTGGCTGCCTATTAATGTGCCCCTCTCATAGCAGAGAGTGTTTTATCTTCATCAGTAGGAAAAAAAACTGCTCAAACAGTACCCCATCTTCTCTCCTCCTGCTTTCTCCTACCTGGGGAACCACAATGAATAAAATAAATGACACAGCTCAGGGTGCTGTACGGGCACTCAAAGGAAATGCAGTTTAGTTTTGAAAAGATCAAATATTTTGACTCCCATAATGGAACAAGCAGTTGTCCATAGATCTGCCATGCTCCAAAAATGGGACTTCATGGTAAAAACAGATTTTATGGAGCTCAAGCCATTATCAGATGATGGAGAGCTCCCAGGCCAGCCCTCATTCTCCAGCTGGCATGCTTGAAGAGCTGCTCTGATAGTGTAATATATCCTGGTCATAAGAACACAGATTCGGCCATCATCAGCCTGTATAGCTACACATACAAGTGAGCAGCATGTATTTCCAAAGGATCTCACCAAGCCAGTTAAAAGAGGTGCTGGGAAAGCACTGGGAACAAAAGAAGAGTGTTCCCTGCAGTTAGAAACATCTGAGGAAAAACTAAGAAATATGTATGTTATCCTCTTTGCATGGGTTTGAGACTGGTTTCCCAGACAGCCAAATTCCCATGGATGTGATTCTGGGTTTCCTGAAGCTATAATCTGCCAGTATGTTTCTTGAGCCGATGAAGTTTAAACCTAGGTTAAATACTTTCACTTTGTTTCTTTTCTAGCCCCAGTAATACCGAAACTGAAGCAAACCTAAGCCAACACAAGCCTTCAGCAAGGACGCAAACCAACATATCCTGTGAAGTTTAGGAAGCTTTCCTCACTGCATTACAGACACAGCACTTTTAGTTTTCATTTCCATGGTACTTCTATATAGCTGTCACCAGTGCGAAGCATGTGTGTCAGTTGGATCCACAGCATTCAGCACTGCCACACAGTTACTTACTACTTGACTTACAGGGTACTTCCTTTAATTGGAAGCAAGTAAAATCTCTGTTCCTTTGCTGGAACTTATCTCACCACTGAGTTTCTCTTACAGTTGCAGGTTTTGCTGGCAAACAAAAGCCTGTATGTCAAAATATGGGGAGAAAACACAATCTTTCTAACCAGAATCTTGACAGTCCAAGCACCGATCAAGATGATCAAGGATGAGACTTTTGTGATGGGTTTTTTGCCTGTGTCATTTCCAAGTGTGCAGCAATCTTTCCTCCAGTAGATAATCCACTTAGGATGTGTGTCTCTCTGCATTCATCATGCCTGGGCTCCTCTGTTGGGCAGTCCATAGGTAATTGCCTTACATACACTTTCTGCTGTTTACCTTCCCAACTTGCATTTCTCATTCAAATTAAAGGAACAGGATTTTATTGCTAATGATGGCCTTGTAGGTGGAGAAGACTGATCACTGTAGTACACCAAAGGATGAGAACTTCACAAAACTTTCCCTGCACAGTCAAAAAATGAAGAGAATTTTAGGGAAAGGAATCCCCCAGTTCACTGCACTGCTGAATACAGCTCCCGAGTTTCATCAAGCCTCCTGCATGTAGCACTGATCTGCAGCTTCACCAAGGAAGGACTGCAGCTGTGACTGCATCCTTTCTATAGGATCAAGCCCATACCTGGTGAAGCCAACAGCAGTGCTGCTCACCACGTATGATAACAGGACATCAATCTCTTTCAGCAGAAAAAAACTGATACATTCATTCCACAGCCCAACCCCACTGCTCTGTGTACTTACACCAGGCAATCTCCCAAGGCTTTCAAGATGATGTCTT
Organism: Tympanuchus pallidicinctus; assembly: GCF_026119805.1. Classification (NCBI taxonomy): domain Eukaryota; kingdom Metazoa; phylum Chordata; class Aves; order Galliformes; family Phasianidae; genus Tympanuchus; species Tympanuchus pallidicinctus. Next base: position 50,107,317 of record NW_026294802.1, read on the forward strand.
GTTTTTGCCCTCCAGGGAAAAAAAAAAAAGTAACTGTCAGACATTTCACTCCTGATAGACAGAGTTTAATTCTGGATTTCTATTTTCAAATTACTGTTTTTGAATTACTGCTCCAACCACAGTGCAAATTCTGATTATGCAGTACCCACAGGGGAAGAGTCCATTTGGTTTACCCATTCAGCTTTCCAAAGGATTTCAAAATGCTTGGCACAGTCCTACAGGCAGTTTTCAACATTCAGGGCATTCCTGCAATACACAGCAGAGCTGATTGTCACCTACAATAGCATTTCACAAGGTGCAGGGAGGAACCTCAGGCTGGGTCAGATTCTGCCAGTTTTTCCCACAGATCTGGAGGGATCCTGCTGATTTTATTGAGGCTCAGCTTTGTTGAGGCTCACAGCAGAGTCTGTTCCATTCTTACTTCTGCCAGCAAATTCCACCTTCTCCATTCTTCAGGGTCACATCACTCTTTTGGGGATCAGCCATAAAGGCTGGACTCACTCCAGAGCACCTGTGGTATTTTGATAATTTCAAATATTGAGAACTTCTCATATTTAAATGTACAACTTGCAGGCAGGGGCAAAGTTTAACTTGCTCTAATCAACTATAAAATGAACCCCGAGCTCACAGTTACCCTTTGAAAGACCTGGGTCTTTTTATGCCGATCATTAACTGCAGCAGGGATATTCCTTCCTAGAGATTTGTTATTAATGACTACTGAAATTACTGATTTCAATTAACTACGTTACATTTATATTGAAATACAGTTGGTGCTGCTCTGGGGAAATACAAATACTGAAATGAGAACTACTGCCACCTCTGTTAAAGAACAAACAAAGCATGCAGCCTATGTCCTGAACCATAAGGATACTGTTCCTTATTTATCTCTCACTTACTTTTTCTCCCCTTCCCCTTTTTCCCTCCTTCTCTGCTTCTTGCAGTTAAGAGCATCTCTCCTCTCTGCAGCCATCTGATTGTGTTCCCTGCAGTGAGGATGTCCCCAAGGACTCGTCACCCTTCTAGGGCCCTGGCCCCATGCCTTCTGGCTTTTGAGATATTATTGGTGCCTTTGCTTTCTGGCTCCAAGGTCTTTTTCTCATTCAGGCCACGTCGTCACTGAGGGACATCCAGCACTAAGCCACCAAAATGGGATTGCACAAACTCTGCACATTAATTAGTTCACTGCATCTCCCTGCTAGGTAAGGAAGAAGGGAAGTGATGTTAGCAGCAGACATTCTGAGGGAGGTTTTGCAGAGCTGTGGGACTCAGTGAAGGGGAAATGAGGGAAAATGGCCCAGTCCCATTATTTATTTGAATTTGAAAATAATTCCTGGCTTCAGAACCTATGGAGTTTATTACTGAGGGTCTGACTGCCTCCTTCACTTCTCTTCTCCTGCTCAATATTCTGGGCAGCTATTTGTGATCCCTCCCCATCCTTCCCCTTCTCTTCACTCGCTCTCTAGCACTCAGCAAAACCTCAGTCCAATCCTTGCTTCCTGCAAACTGTCATTAACTGCACAACTTGGGATGGACCACACTGTGGTCTCATAGCAATGCAGGAGAAAAGAACCGTGCAAATCTCCCGGCCTCTCTCAAGAGAAACCCTCATTTCTGACATCTGCACTAACACCAAGTCCTCAGCTCTGGCTCAGATGCCAGATGAGGTGTAAGACATGGGCTGGGGAAAACATGTGGGGCTGCTTCTTCGCCACACACTGAGCTTCACTGCAGCCAACTTCAGGCAGCAGGAGGCAAATGTGTGTGTACGTGTGCGTGTGTGTGTGTGTGTGTGTGTGTGTGTGTGCTGGGTCCCCCTGGCATTAAAAGACTCTGTAATTACTCTCAAAGGTTGCTATTATGTGCAAAACCGTCATTAACTCCCAGTGGTGTGATTGCCCTTTATTGATAATATAGAGCTCAGCAATCCTCAGCTATGGCTTATTGTGCTTGCTCGCAATGGAAGGAAATGAACCTGCCATCCTTACCCTCAGTCAGCTATTAAGGTGTAACATACAGATGAAGGCTACACCCACCCCAACCCACACTTGCCCGCAAATGAGAAATCACTCATGAGCCTGAGATTACCCCAACCATTTCTGCTTAACCCCTTGGGCGCCTCTGTGCTATAGGTCTGAAGAGAGGCAAGAAGGGAACAGTTGTAAGCCCTGAGGCCACAAACCACATTCCCCAAAACCTATGGTGGAAAGGGCCACAAATGTCTGAGAGTTAACATTCCAAGAACTTCAGCAAAGCAGTAGACAGAGGTGGAAAAATGCAGCTCCATCTCTTCTTGGAACCATGTCAATCAATCACAGGATGCAGCAAAACCTGATATGAACCCAGCCTGTGGCATACACTCCAATGAAGACCACAAAGCATAAAATAGAAATCAGGAGCAGAGGCCGCTGGGTTTTGTTGAAACATTATTGTTCCATCTTGTTTCCAGTCACTGCATCTGTATAACAGCATCACTTCTATACCATGTAATTAGACACTTAATTTATTAAACAGCAACTGTAGTGAGCAGGGAGCGGGAGATATAGTTATCTTCCAGTAAGGGAAATATGTTACAGGGGAGCATACACTTCTCAGACTCAACCTGAGCTGCTCCCTGACAGGCAGAGCACTTGAGAAGAAAGGAATTTTTGGGGGTAGGCATGGGACCATCCCTCAGGAGACCCAGCTTCTGCTTGGGCTGCCCTGCCATAGTGAGACCTTTGTCACGTTGGTCGGTCTTGCTGCCCTCAGTCTCAGTGCGTAAAATGAACAGAACAAGCTGGCTTTTCTCCCCTCCTCTTACCTAGGTTGTTTTACTTTGCCTGACAAATTTTCCAGACAGAAGCAGTGCATGTGTTCTGCTACTACTAGGCTCTGAGCACACCGTTCCCCACATCTCTCCGTGCTCCCCAATATAAGTGTCTTTCCTATCAACAATGTCAACACTGCTAATTTGCTGACTGATAGGAAAAGGCAGAGCATTCCAAACCTTCTGTCTTCTAAGGTGAGCTTCAGAGAAAGAAAGCAAATGCCATCATTCTAGCTCCTTGGGAAGAAACTGCATCAGTGTGAAATCCAGCCAACAAAAAAACTATTTTTGACAAAGATGAAAATGATGATTGCCTGCTTACTTGCCCATGGGAAAACACATGAGACTCAGGTCTTCCAGGCTTCATAAGCCCGAGGCTAAAGAAAATGTTATCTCTTTATTAAGACTTAATGTACTGACAATATTACAGTGTGTGTGACGCAAAATGTCCTCCAGTGATTCCCCAGTAAGCCTTACCAAGCAGCTTGGCTGAGTCAGCTCTGAGGGCTCTGGCTGGAGCAGAATGAATGCATTCTGTAACAGTGTGACATGGGAATGCTGAGCATCCACAAGAGAAGATGTGGCCCATGAGAAGCACTTGGCTCATGAGAAACCAAAGCTCCCATTGATCCTAGGTCCTGGAGAATATTTGGAACACAAATCATTTCATCACTTCTTATATCATGTTAGCTGACTTTCATGGTCGCAGCTGACCATGCTGGGTAAATAATCTAATGTAATTACAGGCTAAAGAAATGGCAAACTCTGTTCTAAACCAGAGTAGAGCTTGCATCTATTATTTATTAGAGGCAACCAGCAGAAGAGAGCAGGTTACGTGGTAATTACTTTTTGACCTCCTGGAGGTAATTGCATAATCATTTGCAGAGAATTGCTATTACAGTTGGGTGAATCCTGCAAGCCATTTTATGTGAACAATCGTTTGAATTTTTAAACCAATTTCCACCTAACTATGGAGTTTTGATAAGGTCGTCCACCACCACAGTGTCTGAACAGCTTTTTCATGGCCTTGTGGGGGGCTTTGTGCTCCTCAGATATTAAAGTAAATGAGCTGACTGGCAAAAATACTCATCTATCCTGTCAGACACACAGATTTTTTACATGGACAGAAAGAAGTGTTTCCATTTCTGCTGATGCTGTCAATAGGTCAGTGTCTGCAAAGTTTTTCTCTATGGAGTGAAAAGCAAAATGCTGAAATTCTCCATTAAAATGCAGCTGTTGGTGTGGTCATCTCCCCAGGACGAGATGACTTTGAAGAGGACTGGATTGATGATGGATTTGCCAGTCCCAGGTGCCTGGGTCACTAGCGGCTCAGAAAGTGGAATGCCAAAACCTGGGAACAGGTGTGAAGAAGACATTTTCCTAAAGCTTCATTGGGCCTGACACAGCCTCAGTTCCATCCTGAGACAGGGATTTATGATACATGGGATGACGTGGCCTCTGGACTTCTGTCTCTCCATCAGCTAAAGGGAGACAAGAAGAATGGCTCAGAGCAGCCAGCCAGAGCTAGGCAAGACAAATCCCATTTTGATTTCTCCTTTTGTCTTTTCTTCCCAGTGCCTATATTATATGGGTTCTCTGGATCAAGGCCGTAGAAGCTCCAAAACTGGCTGCTCTTAACTTCTTGAGATTTTGAAAAAAAACCTCAGGATTGAACTGTTACCTTTGCATGCCACCCAAAGGAGCACTACCCAAAGCAACAAAGGGATCACTGCACAATCTTCTGTGGCACACTGATTTCTCAGTCTGTGACTCCTTCTATCTTACCTTCAGAAGCCATGGGGACCCTAAGGGAACATCAGAAACCCCCCAGGGAAGTTTCAGCTCACCAGAAGTTTCAGCCCACCTGAAGTTTCCCCGTATTGCTCACCCTGCAATAGTCGAGACCATGCTGTTTTAAAATTTATAGTGTAATTGATTTCTTTATAAATCATTCAGCTCTTATTATTTATTAATTCTGCTGTCAAGGTTAATTTGAAATACTTCTAAATAAGACTGCCTGACAACACCTTGGTTTATGAGATTGACAGCATGCCAGTGCAAGCTTCTCCATTGCTGGCAGAGGCAATCTGCACAGACTTGTGTCCCAAGAAAGGTGATCCTGCTTCATTTCAAATAGGAAAGACCTAATGCAAATCACTCATGGATCCTGCAATTGTTTGTCATTAATATTGCAGAGTGGTACTTCTGTAGCCTGGTCAGAACTCAGATTAAAATGTCATGTGTTGGGATGAATGCGGTGGCTAGCTTGCTGCCATAACTTTGCAGGAGGACAGCCAAACATCATGCCAGGCATGAGTTCAGCTCATACGTGTCTGAGATTGTAAAGAAACATTGAGTCAGGATTTCTCAGATCCCCTGATGTGCACCAATTATACTTTATTCTGCTGGATTTGAATATAGATAGAGAAACAAATGTTCAGTGGGCACTGCTCAGTGAATGGAATTACCTAGAAACGTGGTTCCCAGAAATAGCAGAGCTTAGGTAAAAACTGCAGATATTGACTATCAGGAGCAGGAACAGCTTGAATATTTGGGCCACCTTCAGCAGGTACGGGTGGTGTTGGGAAGACGTCTTGCTACATGCACTTATGTTGCCTTATTTCTTTGTCTGTTTTAGCCTATGAGCTCCAAACTGCAAAGTCCAGATGTCTTTTAGTAGCTGGGAAGCACCTGATGGTACCATAAGAGCAGTCGTAACTACAGACATTTTGCACTGCTCCATGTGGTTCAGCCTGCCCATAAAGGCTGCTGTCTGCTGGATGAACGGAAAGTGTTGGTTGTACAGTTGCATTTAAACAATATCCGCTGCTCATGTTTTCTTTTCAACTGGTAATATGTCAGGTTTCTCTCCCATACAACTGTTCTGCAGCAGAGAATTGCAGGACAGGTCTGTGCATTTGATTTTTCCATGCAAGGTTTCAGCAAAGCCCCTCAGCACATCTCAGGCTTCTCCTTGCCTCTTTTTCCCTTTTCTTTTTTCCCCTGGCTCTTGCAGAAGAGGCCTATTTGTCTGCTTGCCTTCAAGTGTGCAGCTTGGACGCTCCCTTTAAGCTGTTCTTTGCTCATTTGTTTGTTTTCCTTACCGTAAGGTGATTTAGCACAAACTTTTCTAGGAGTTTCGATTCAGTTCAATGTACAAGTAATGAACAAGAGAAGAACTAAAGCAAAAAAGACTGTAATATGCACAAGCTGCAGTCAGAAAGGGACTTCACTGCATACCTCAGTGCATGAGAGCTATGATTACCAATTTCTTTTTCAGTGTAGAGCAAAAGAGCCCAGAAAGGCTCAGAGAAGTAATTATTTTGCTTCTAGTTCTATCTCTCTCTACTTAAATTCTGTTCATTAGAATGGGATTGTGTGAACAGTACCACAGTGCTGGCTGACATTAACTGCTGAGCCAGATTCAAAGGTGGCATAAATGCAGGATTACACTGCAGGACTGTAAATTTAAATAATTTACCATGAGACCTTGTGGATAAGCATGTGCTGATGTGCAGTGCTGCTGAGGAGAGGAGTGAGGTGATGGCAGCCAAGGAAGAGGGACATCATTAGTTGTACTTTAAGGGGAGCAAGGTGTTTGTGCTCTCGATTTAGGAAGTGAACTGACCCAGTAGGAAAGAGGTTCCCCTTCAGAGCACTTGAATTACGGTGATGGATACCCCCGTGACAGAAGGTGTTTGCAAGTTATTCATCCGGTTTAAATAAGGTTTAAAATATCACAGCAATCAATGAATAAATTATTTGATGAGCATTATCCCGCTAACTCCATGAACATCTCTACAGAAAAGGAGCTCCAGTGACCTTGTGTTTCCTACACTGCCATCCCTCGCTCCTCGCTGCCCCCCATTCCTCCATACAAGGCCCTCTTAGATAAGAAGCAGAGATGATTATTAAGATGGGAGCAGAAGAGCATCCACAGGAGGAATACCAATGAAGTAGCATCTAGGTGCATGTATAAACTGAGCCCTTTTCCAACAAACGATCAGATATAGGCAAAAAGAGTGACAAATAGTAAGTGATTCCTGTCATCAGCAGAATTCACGTGGGAGCCTCTAGTAATTGGCATTTTCTCTCTGCAAAGGAACAGAGATTTAAAGATTTGGTGAATGCCGAACAGCGCATTACAGCAGCCCACATCAGTCAGCAGTGACCTGTGCAGGGATAGGGGAAAGCAGAATCACTCTATAAAGAGTGCACAGAGGGAGCGTGATGGGCTAAAGCAGGAATTTATGGTGGATGAAGAGCCATGAGTGAAGGACAGCTTTGTAGGATGGAGCTCTGGACCAAACTCAGAGTCACAGCACTGCCATCAGTGGTGTTCCACACCAGCTCTGAGCTTCCCCACTCATCTCTGCATGGAGGAAGGGTGAATGGTTTGTGTTAGCAGAGCTACAGGATCATCTGCAGCCAGTTTTAATGAAGTTCTACACAACCACAAAGCCCCTCATTTATCATGGATAGAGTAGTTTTGATGCCTGAGGAGACAGCACTGCTGGGCAACACCTGAGAGCTCCCAGTTTTTACATAGGTACAAGAAATACAGCATCTCCATGGGATGGGAAGAGGAACAGGGACAGAGGGAGCTCTGAATCCGGCCGTCATCCCTCCAGCCCCACGGTGAGATCTTCTGCTTGCTGAGTATAGCTCATGGAGCACTGACAGGAGAAGGGAAGGTGGCACACAGGTACAATAAGCAAATAAAATCATTATGGTACCACATTTCTACATTATAGAACAACAGTATTCTTCACAATACTTATTTTAGTTGTTTTCATTCACTATTATTGTCAGTAGCTTCACTTTATATTACATATCTCCAGTGGCATCAGCAGTCTGAGTATCTCACGTTTGTTCCATCTTCCTGCTAATTTTGCCACTCATATTCTCCCCTTCTTTCTCACTTCTGTGTGTAATATCACAGTGAGGTAGAGAACAGACAGCCACCTGAAAATTGACCTTTTTCAACCCATTCATTTTCCTTCAGTTTAAAATTAAAACAGAAAACAGAGAAATGGGATGACTGGACTTCATTTCTCTGCCTTGCCACTGGTTAGCTGTGTCTAAACTCTATGTCTTCAGCGAATCTGTGACTCTGAAGAGCCTGTTGTTTTCATCCAGCCACAATAGGAAAATGTTCAGTAAGCTGAGCCTAATGGTTTGCATGATCTCACTGAGGCTTTGCATACCTGGTGAGGAAGCTCAAGTCCATGCTTCGGTTTCAACCTTGAACCTTGGCTGCTCCTGCTCCCTTCCAAGCCTGCCCACTGTGCAGTTCCTTGTATTCCTGAAACAACTCTAAATCACACATTGTAGGGTGACAAAGATCATAAAGGAACAACCAAGGATCAGCAAACATAAAATAGAAGAATGACAGCCTCCCCACCTTACGCTGCAAAAATCAAAAGGAGTTTTCAAACAGCCCCATTTCCAGTCAGCTGGAGATTTAATTCACACAGTAATTTACTGTGTCTGCACTTTTTTTCTGTTCTCCCTCCCCCTCTTTCCTTTTCAAGTTACATTTTTCTTGGCCTATAGTAAGAGGAACCTAATGTCTAAGTTGAAGTCTTACATGCATATAAACCTTTTCTTTCAAAATGTGCTGGGCAGAGGGGGAATGATAGGGGTGATCTGTGGGGGCAGGGGGGAAAACACCACCTATTGCAAAAAGCTTTTGTACTGTAAAGTAATTCAAGTATTTAAAGAAAAGGGGACAAGTTCACCGAGAAAATTATGCCAGCTGAGACTGTTTGAGTCTGCAATTTTCTTTGCACGCTGCTGGGGCCAATGATCACTCTGAATTTGTGGGTGTCCTTACCCAGCCCCGCACTTCCTAGCAGCTCTTGTTTGTTAACTGTTTCCTCCTCTGGTGGGTGACGTGTTTTCCTGGTGATTTTTATTAGATAATGGCTCAGTGGGAAACCAAGCAGAAGAAACATTTTCATAATTGATAGCTCAATTTCAGTCCTGAAAACACTCGATGGCTTTTTCAGCCTCACTAACACTGGAAATTATTAGGAATTATAAACTGAGATGTGGCTGGAGCATATCAAAATGGACAAGAACCACAGGCTTGATGGGTTTCCACTTCATTTTGGGGGGGGGGGGGGAGCAAGGGAGGGAGGAGGGAAGAAAAAATCCTTGCAGAATTTCACAGAATTAAGCATAAGAACCATTCTTTTCTAAGAAAATTAAATGAGTGTAGGGCTGCCAAGCTGCAGGGATGCTCTAAGAGCCATTATGAATTTTGATGTGTAAGGACACATGAAGTTTAGAGAAAAGTTAACTATCATGATTCTCTGGAAAGACTTTCCATAGGACCTGGCAATCAAGGGGCAGAAAAGGACAAATCTCTTCTCCTCACAGTGCAAGATACCAGATTTCAGTCTCAGCACCCAGAAGACCCACAGTGTTCTGTATCTGTATCTATTCAAAAGCACGGGGAGAGAAGAAGAATCACAAAGAGAACATGCCATTTCTCTTTTGGCCTCATATGATTCCAGCTGAAGTAGTTTGAGCTATCACAGGCAGTGTAGCAAACCAAACTCATTGCCTGTTTGATTTTTGTTTGGCTCTTTATTTTCAGAAGGCTAAAACTTAGAAAATAAGATTTCAGAGGACCTTTAGGGAGAGGGTGGAGATGGTAGGACCTAATGGAGATATAAATATTTGATAACCATTAAAGCATTTTCTCCCCACATCCCAGGTATGCTCTGGCCTCTGTACATCACTTGGCCACAGCAGCACATGGAGCATCAGGTCCCTCACAACAGCACTCCTCAAGTATCTCAATCCTAAGTGTCCCATAACCATAGTGAGAAAGGAGGAAGTTGTGCGTATTTCTGGATAAACCTGTTCCATCCACTATCACTTTTAACCAAATAAAGCATGATGCTCGTCTGCCTATTCCCCTAATTTACCTTGCAGAAGGCTGTACTTGGAGAGGAAGGAAAGCATATTATCATTTCAAGGACTATCTCCTAATGTCTTCCATTAGCAGAGATGTAGTGGTACATCCCACCTAGAACTCGTACATCTGGACTTACCATATGAAAAAGTGCTGTTTTCTTTCTCAGGGCACTTCTGAATAGTTGCAGAAACCACACATTTCTATTTTCCATTCCTGTTCCTAGATGTCATTAACAGCTGCTTGACCCCAACCACCCTTGTACAGCAACATTTTCTCCACAGGACCATCGCTAAATACTCTACATAGCCTACGTATATCAGGGATGTACAAGCAAGAACTGCTGCCTTCTCCAGGCAAGCCTTTCTGAGTGGCAAAGTCACCATAGAGCACCTCCCCATGAATATATCCTTCCTCAAGGCAGTGCTTTTATTACTGTTTTATTAAATTGCCACAGGACAATATTACTGCCCTAAAAATGATGTTAGGGAAGTATGTGTAATAAATGCACAAGGCAGAGCTCTGCTGCAGTGATATTATTTCTGCTATGCACCATGCCATTTTATCACATCTGGAGTCAGCAAGAGCAGAGCTGATGGAAGTCCTAGGGATGTTTATGAGAGTGTCAGAGCTACTCACTATGAGGAGAAACTCTATCTTGGAAATGGCTTCATAGGGAACAGTGCAGGTTAACATGCAAATCCGCTCCACTTCTGACTTCATTTTAATTTCATAACATCTGTTAATTCATCTGATCACCTAAAGCATGCTTAGCATTTTTTTTTTTACTGAGGGAATGCTGAGATTAAGCACTGAAAAGTGTAAAGGTACATCTCAGTTATGATGGTGATGGTTACAGTTCAGATTGCTGGAAAGTTTGTGTCCACTTTCCAGGGGAATGGCCATCTGTGTCCTGATCACTGGAGGTAGAAACTGCCTCTCCGAAGAACCTGTCATAGTAGATGCCACCAATTCCTTCCTCCAAAGTGATGGAGCAAGTTTAGTGGGTTACAGGAAGAATTGTAGAAAACCCCAATACAGACAATCTGTAGTTCATTCAGAATTGCTCTGATTAGAAACAGAACTCTGCAGTTTAGTCTTTCTATGCAGACATCAATGCAAGGGGTCATTGATTATTTTAAAAGCCAGAGGGTTTTTTGTTCTGTTTTCCTTTCTTTCTTTTTTTTTTTTTTCCTTAAGTAGATAGCTGCAAGCTCTGCTTTCTTTTAATGCAAATGATCTTATTTAGACCTGCTGACATTAAAAACCACTGCATGCTTTCTGAATCTAGCATGGAGGCAGAGAAAATAGAATATTTCATTAGCTCATTTTAAGAGAACTCTCTAAAGAAAAAAAATAAATGAATAAAATAAAATAAAATAAAATAAAATAAAATAAAATAAAATAAAATAAAATAAAATACAAAAGCATAAGAAAAGATTTGCAGGCTATCTGTCTGCTGGCATTCCCTCCCTTCTTCCCACTTCCATTTCTGTCCCTTCAGGGGCTTACTACAGCCATGGGATTAATGGACACATAATGCCATCTCTGCTTTACAGCCTGGAAAGTCTCTTGTCTAGTTTACATTGATTTTTCTTTTCTGATGCATTTGCAGAATCTGAGATACCGATGGCGAGAAGCACAGATAAAGGGTGAGGACATGAGAAAGAGATACATCCTGTGCCTCATGCTCCCATTACTGAAAACACTTCTAGACACTGGAGCTTGCAGATACTTCCAGTAGCAAATGCCCACTTACTCTTTCCTGCCATCACAGAGGACATGGGAAGGGCAACAGTGATAGTCTTGCTCTCTGTTGCTCTGGTGTTATCCATCACTCAGGAACAGCTGGGGAAGGCACTGCTTAACAACAATTCCCAGTGTAGTCAGGTCCCCTTGATTTGCCAATGTGCTCCTTTTCATTGTAGTTCTATTACAATTATTATTAGCAACACCAAAGTAATTTTCCAGTATTACCATAAATGAATGGACACAGTGATCAGCTTTGTGAGGAAGCTCTCACCTACCCTCCTGGTTGTGTCACAGTGCTGCTGAATGCTGGAGAGCAGTGGGAAGATCTCACTGATTGGAATGATTTCAGAAAAGCTACAGGAGTGCTATGACTAAGAGATTTGTGAAACCTTTTTTGGGGGGATCAACCTCCTTGTGCACTGCTCATCCCCATGACACCATCCCCAGTGACTGCTCCAACAGGGAAAGGTCCTCCTCTCTCCCAAACTGTTCCTCTCTACGCAGGGAGGAGAGAGGAGCTGGAAGCACAGCCTACTTCTCTATTTAGTGCTATTGATCCTTCTCCTAACAAAGTACTGAAGCAAAGCAAGGCTGCTGCACAGTGCACCTCTGGGGTGAAATGACTTCAGTGCTTGAAAGCTCTGCAGTACTTTTTGTATTGGTATCATGCACAGGTGTCACCCATCAGTAACACAGAAAAGATGGATAATCCTTTAGTTAAGATGCCAAATGCTGCCTGAAACCAGGCTGTTTATTAGTAAATAGTCACAGAAACAGTGTTGGAAAGAACAGAAAGAAAATGCCATCCTGTGGCTGTGTCTCACTCTCATCTTTGGCATTTTGGTGTCAGCTTTGTAAAGCTCTTGGAATAGAACATGAACAGGACCAGAAATGATGGGTGGAGGTAACCCAGCCTCAGCTGGGATCCATCATTTGCCCAGTGGATGAGCAATGCTCTGAGAGTCCTTTCTTAGATGGCTTTACTGATCTATGGTATTTTCTGGTATCCTAGAGGTTCCTTAATGGACTGTTTGGAGTCCCTGTTGGACATCAATTCAGTTATGCAGCAGAGGTAGAAAGGCAGAGCGAAGCAGACTGATGCTATCCCATGTCTTTGGCTCTTTGCTGAACATCACACTCTATGTGAATGACTGACACGTTGTATTTGAGGAGCAGCAGGAGCCATTCAGCCCTGAGTGATGGTGCTGCTCAAGTGGTTGCAAAGGCATCTCATTTCCCTTCCACTGCCCTGTAATGCAGTCTCGTTTCCTATCAGGCCAGCATCTCAAGGCAATTGGGTCACGAAGCTTTTCTTTCCACCACCAGCTCCCAGTTCCAAGCAGTTCTTTTCACTCTGCCATGAAAGCGAGCAATCTGTTGTTCAAACAAGTGTGACCCTGTGCTTTGCTGTCATCGGGACAGCTTTTTAGAAGACATTTAATGTTTAATATGGAGCTCTTGACAGAAATGAGCTATCCCTTGCTGGGCTTCTGACAGACTGCTGGAGAGTCTCAGGAGGAAAAAAAGAGATTTATCAGAAGGAAAGATTTCTACTACAGGAAAAGGAAAAAATGAAATAAAATAAAATAAAATAAGAGTGTGGTAGTTCAAAAAGCAGAAAGCAGGAAAATGAAAGGAGCCCCGGTGGTAGGTCCTGCTTCCTAGCCAGATGAAGAAAGACATGCAAGCCTTCATATTAATCTTGTGAAATAAATGATATCTGAAGATTTCATTGCAAGAAATTACATGTTGTCACCATGCTTATTTATTTATTTTTACTTCAATTAATAGCTACATTCAGAGAATGAAAAGGAAAAATAGCATGCTGTTCTATTGGGAAGACTGTGAGGGAAAAAAAAACAGCAACCAAGGAGAAATAGTGTATGTATCTCAAGAACATTGTTTTTTGAAACCATTTCTATGCATATTTTCACATTTAAGAGAACCTGTGTTTGTTCATTGCTTTTTCAAGTCTGGATTTCTTCTTTTCTGGGAGTTCCAATGCAAACAGTAGTTGCTTGAGATACAGCCTGCAGAACTCCAGAGTTTCTTTTGTTTCACTTCCGAAATTTTTACAATTCCTTTTTTAATTCATTATTCACCTCTCCCATTGTTTCTCTGTGAGGAAGAAAAATTAGGCAGTGCCTTAGCTGACTGACTGCACAGTATGAACAGTGAAGAGACAGTTTTCCAACAATCCAAAGTCTAAAATCTGTCATCCCGCGGAGTGAATCCTAAAAGATAAACCAGTGTGAAGAAATCTTTTATAGAATGTGGTTGCTTTATTGCTGTTCACTTCAATGGATGTCAGACCACCAAGCCCCTCACATTACTTTGAGAATTGCACCCTACTTCCATGCATTACCGGGTTCAGAAATAACAAAGGAAAAGAATTAAGTTTAGAATGAATGTGATTTACACCAGTGTGTTCAGCAGCCAACTCAGGAAAGCTATGAGTGATTCAAACTCTCTTGTGACACAGCCACAAGAAAGGATGGATAGCATAAAGACTCTAAGATGAACAGGCCAATAAATATGGTGCGAACTGGTGCCAATAAATACGGTGCAAATATGGTGCTGTCCCCTCCCTGGAAGCACTCAAGGCCAGGTTGGATGGGGCTGTGAGCAACCTGGTCTAGTGAGAGCTGTCCCTGCTTGTGGCAGTGGTTTGGAACTACATGATCTTAAAGGTCCCTTCTAAGCCAAACCATTGTATGATTCTGTGAAACTCTTATGCCTTCCCTGAAGTCAGGAGAATGATGATAGATTTCATCTCCTAAGAACTTTAAACTGAATCATCCAAATTGGATGCCTAGAAAAATCCTTTATAAAAGCAGGCTATCTCTGTTGTGAAGAGAGCAGAGTTGTTTAGAGATGAAAAAGTTTTGCTGATGTTTGGATGTTCACAGTCTGCCCCAAGCTGCATCTTGGAGGTCAATGAAAACTGGATTTGCTCAAGGGAGGTTGGGACACCCTATGACATGTAGAGGAAGGAAGGAGAGACAAAAGGAACCCCAGTTTTGGCAGTAATTCATTGAACAAAATACTCATTTTTGCTAACTGCCCATTAGAGACACAGAGAAAGAGGGATAAACTTCAAGGGTGCTCCCCTAAAACATATCCATATAGATGCTAAGATACAGCAGCCCAGCAATGAGTGCTTTTCCCGAGGACCAAAGGTTTGTCCTTCAGTGCCTGAGCCCTCCACTTCAGCTCCCAGTTCGAGTCATCAGCCTGGCCAAGTCCAAACATAGTCCTCTCATTACTGCTTTATTTTTTTGCCACAAAAGCACCTCAGAGAAATAACCAGGGATCAACACCCTGTCACATTAAACATCATAAGGAAAGAGATTAGAAAGCCTGGACTGTGCCCCAGAGATCTTACAGTGTAATTGAAATTCCAGGAACACACCCAGATTTGAGGAAGAGCTCTGTTTATTGTATTGTTCTGCCAACCAGCCTTCTCACATTCATCAAGAGAGAAAGTTTCCTTCTTCACTGCTCCTTTCAAAGTAAAACTCCACTTTTTTTCTTTTATTTTCCCCCTCCGAACATAAAAAGAAAAGAGAATGAGAGGTGAGAGCTGATTGAGTGAGCAACAGCGGGGGAAAGAAATGAGTATTTATCAGTGTTCCTCTGCTTTTAAAGCACATCAATTCTGAAGCTGCTGACAGAGGTCTTGCTGTAACTGCTGGAAGAACCTCCAGGAGCTAATAATTTTATGTTCAGACTTATGTAAAACTTGTTTTGATTAATTATTGATGCAAAGTTAGGAAAACGAACATTCTCTCTGTCTTGGCACAGCCCTATCAAATAAATGGCACGGCAGCGATGCACAGTGTGCTATTCACCCCCTGTCCTGTCTCACAGCTCTTCATTAGTGGGAAGGTTTAGGTCCCTCGCAGGGGGCAGCCAATCCCTCCAAAGCAATGTCTCACAAGCAATGAAGCTCATTTTTGGGTTCCTAAAATGTAGGAGCAGCCATGCTGGGCAGTACAAGCTTTCCCTATTCACCTCAGATAGAAGTTTGCTTTTGCACGATTGCTGAGCTGGGCAAACGCGCCTCTTCTTGAACTCCTGATTTGAGATTAGTGCCTGAAATCTCTTTCTTATTTTGTCACTGTTTTGTGAAGCTGGCTGGGGGTCAGCTGAAGGCACAGTGTTCCCATGTCCAGCTCGGCACTCCTGTAGGTTCCTAAACAATGTATTCGTGCACAGAAAGCAGCCCTGACAATAACTGCTTAGCAGATTCAATTCAATTCCATCTAATTAAATAGGTTCAGCAGCACAAAGACTGCAGAAATGGCTGCCATCTCATGCTAGACACGCAGCTGCCGAGCTGCAGTGCACCCTTGTAAAAGGTGCAAAAAGTACATTTAACCTTCTTTTAGTGGAAAAGCCCCTTGCAATGTAAAATTCTCTACAGTGCACATATATCAAAGGCCACACTCCAACTTCTGGATGCCAACGCTAAGAGGCTGACCCACAGATAGATGCACGTTTCTGCTCTGTACACAGCAGTGCTTCCACCTCACGTTAGCCACACGTGAACCTCCTTTTCCATTCTGTAATAGTGTTTTTGTTTTGGTTTGTGGATTTTTTTTTTTTTGCCTGGATACAACTCCACTCGTTTATGCGGGGCTGCACTGTTCACAGTTGGAGCCATATAGCAGAAAAACATATTTCAGAGGTAGAGGAGGGAGTTTCATCAACTGCTTCTAGCTAACCAAACAGCCTATGTCATCTGGCCATTAATGAGCATGTCATAAAGCTCTGCTCTTCACTTCATCGCTTTCGTGTCCCTTCCAGAGTGATGCCATTTTACATCCCGCAGCCTTTTATAAGCTCCTGATGTCCAATACAGATAGTCTCTTCTTATCATCTTTTGCTTTTTCTTTTGAGCACTCCTGGATTCCCGGAACCATTTTCTGGGGCCGACTTTTCATAATGGTTTCAATTCTTCACTCTTCACTCTTCCAATTGTTCTTTACAGATATGGAGGGTGGGTGACTTAAAAGTACCCTGCCTTAATTCAGCTCCCCTTGAACTCACTAGTATAGAAAAACTGAACTGCACATTTCCATTGATTTCAACAGAGGAAGAGTAAGGCAAGTGCTCTGGGCTTTAGAAATTCCCCCCCTTGATGTTTTCCCATCACCCCATTCTGTCATTAGCACACTTTGTATGACAGTTCCCACTTCTGCTATAAAGTGTGCTCCTATTTTCAATCCCTTCTGCACCTGTCCTTCTCCATGCTTTGACACGATTGAATTTCTTAATGTGAGTTTTGCAGGACTGTAGCCCTGACTTGTGAGACAATTACCACTGCTTTGTAATGGAGTTTAGACTGAGTTATTCCCAACCAGAGCTCCATTAGGAATATATCATACAGCCATATTAAGGAGACATCATCTGCAGCCTCACGGTTAAGCAGCAAGGCTTCCTTCTTTTTCATAGTCAAGACTATCATCCTCAGAACCTGAAGCAAATTTTTAATGAGAAATCTTTAATAGAAGTTTGCTTGACATTATAGTTAATCTGAAGTTCATGTAAGCACTATTCCATTAGAAGAAAACATATTGAGGCAGGTTATAACTGAACCTGTTGCTTTTCTTTCTATTTTCTAATGTCCAATTTTGCAGTAGAGTAGTGGAGATTATCTCTTTAACTCAGCCATGGATGACACCAGAATCTTTGTACAATATCCTAAGAGCAGAAATAAGCTGTTTACCCTCATCTCTACAAAGTTAGACCTCACTTTCAAATACCAGCCATAGAGATTAGAGTTTCCCTGTGAGATTTACCCCAACAGGCACAGTTAGATGCAGCCTTGTTCTCCAGCCAAATGGAAAAGAACCCAAGACGTGAGACCAAACCCTTAGCACAGTTCCAGCACTGAGTTTTCTCTACCCTCAGTGTCCTCCCATGCAGCAAACCAATGCCAGACGGCTGGACCTCAAGCAGAGACTTTAACCAGCACAGAGGGCTGATGCTGCACCAAGGGAAAAGCCATCACTGATGCCTTTCCCACTAGCTCTTTTCAGTGAATATAACCCAGACAGTGGATCCCCTGCCTGAACTCATGTGCAAACTTTCAAAAATGGCATCTGAGGTCGCATTGATCACTGCTCTCCAGGCGGTTGTACAAGACATTCTTCCCAACACCCAAAATTATGTCTGAAATCAGTTTAGGGAATGAGCAAGTCTTTTAATTAAAACAGTCTGTTATGATGAATCTGTTATTACAAAGTCTTACCTATGTAAAACATTAATAATACAAATTTCATTTGTTTATGTCAGCACCAAGCATTAATTTTTAATGGCGAAATGTATGAGTTATGAAAGGCATTAATGCAAAACAAATCACCAACTGAGAATGGAAAGGAAATCCATTTTTTAGGGTAAGCAGTGGGAATGAAATATTATTGTGGTTCTAACCAAGGGGAAAAAAAACATTTCTTAGGGCTCCAAGAGCAATTAAAAAAAAAAAAAAACAGTGAAGCCTTGGGTTTTATCATCATGCTTAATATTGGTCTTATACCCAGAAAAGATTGTGTCCATTTCATGCAGCCCGTGCCTTGATGCCATCTCTGAGGAAACCTTTTATACAAAATGACTCTAATTGCCATGCAACTGCCATGAAAGCAGATCAGACACAGGCTGCATAACAAGCATTTCACTGCCGCAAAGAACAAGATCTCAGAGAGCCCACAAGTTACTCCTGCTGGCTTGGTGGGCCAGATCCATCACAGGAAAAATGGGAGAAGCTCAGTGTGATTTAAGAGTCACTCATGCTTACGCTAGCCATGAATTAACTTCAGGCATTAATTGCCAACCTGTTCTTAGAGTTTATGATTATAATTCTGCTGGATAAATCAGTACCCAGTCATTTTCAGTGCAGACTGCTAGGGAGCTGGCTGTGCTGTGCTGGTCCTGTGTCCGATGCAGAACTGCTGAGAAATTATAGCTTCTGCTGGGACCTTGGCTTCTGCAGTGCCTGACCTCTCACAAACAGCTGACCCTTGCTCTGACAACAGTTTTGCAACATATAAATGCTATTAAGACCTGGGCAGACAGAAAAGGGAGGGATTTATGCTCCAGTAGTTAGGGACCAGGTCTCATTGGTATTGGGCCAGCACTGTAGCAGGGCTTAGGCTGGTGGGTTATAAGTGGTTGGTAAAGCAGTAGTGGCTATAGGGTGATTTCCTGAAGCTTGGAAATAGCATCTATACACAGCATGGACAGACTGGGACCTGAAACACTGTGTTAACAACTCAGTGTGCTGGGTGTTGCGCTCTGCAACAAGAAACCCACGCTGTAGATCTCAGCAGTGGGATTATGTGTGAGAGGCTCAGTGAGCTCCAGGGCCTCTCTGTTCTACACTGAACTCTGTTCTACATTGCCCTGGCACAGCCTAATCAGCAGTTCTCTTCGTTACCAGCCTAGTCTGGCTGTGGCTATTAGAGGGCTGCTACAGAGCTAAAGAATGGGGACACAGGATGCTTTTTAAATTTATAGGCATGGGCATTGCCTTTTTCCGCTACTTAAGACTTCAACACCATAAGCAACACATCTTGTAGCTTTTGCCTCTCTCCCACACTCTTCCTTTCTCTCTTTCTTGTCTCCATCTAAAAATGCTGCTGATATTAGCAATAAAGCAAGAATTTAATATCTTCCTACAGGGTGCTACGACAAACTGCCCCTTGGTTCCATCAATTCAACAGGCCTGAAATATAGAAAGGAATATAAGAGGGAAGAATACAAGATGAACTTTGCAGATATAAATTCTGTAGTATTGGATTTCTCCTAACACATTTCAGGGCTCTGTTGTTTTGCACTGGTATCTCTCCCTCTTAGACTACAGGGTTTCTTTTAGCTAAGCGACAGGTTCTTGCTGGTGAAGCATTTAGAGCAGGCCCCAGTATTTCATCTCAACAACAGCCCCCATATTACAATGTGTGACACATCCACTGCTCTGTGCCTCCAATAGAGACACACTACTCAGCCTGAGGGCAGCAGGATCTGTTAGAAGCAATCTTAGGTGACATAAATTTTTGGGCTCCTCACTACAAGAGAGACATTGAGGGCCTGGAGCATGTCCAGAGAAGGGCAACTAAACTGGTGAGGCAAGTGCAAGTGCAAGACTTAGAGGGAGAGGCTGAGGGAATTGGGATTGCTCAGTCTGGAGGGGAAGGGGCTTAGGGGAGACCTTAATGCTCTCTACGAGTGCCTGAAAGGAGGCTGTGGTGAGGTGGGAGTCAGCCTCTTTTCCTGTGTAACTAGCCATAGGATGAGAGGAGACGGCCTCAAGTAGAGTCAGTGGAGGTTCAGGTTGGATACTAGAAAAAATAACAAAATCTTGCTCCTCTTTGCCTTTTGAATACTTAGTGAGCTCATTTTGAAGATACTTAATATGAAAATTTGGGTTTGGTTTAGCGTATCAAGCACTCCAAATGACTGCCAACCAGCTTTTCCAAGAGAAAGAGTCCAGATCAATCTGAAAGATTCTGTGGAAGTTCTCATTCTGCTACTTCTTACGACATTGCATTCACAGTACCAAATACATTGGCAATGGTCTCCGTGCCAATCTTTTGCCTCTTAAAATTAAAGCCAAAGGAGAAAGAAAATAGAACATCTCACCACATCGGCTTCGTCATGTTAGGACATGGCTTTGACCTTTAAAATCCTTTCTTTTGAGACTCTGGCTAATTTAAAATTATTCAGAAAAAAAGATCTCTATTCTGAACGTGGTACAGAATACAGCAGGATTTGCAATAAATGGCATTTATACTTTCTTCAGCAATGATCCCCAAGTAATATGGTTTCTTGCCACAAGTTCCGTACATGAAGTCTCACGTCCAGATCCCTGAACCAGGCACAAAGATGATAGGCTGATGTTTGTTGAAAGAACAGCATCATAAAATGCTATTAACCACGATGTGTCTTGTGTTAAATGACATCAAAAACCCTGTGGTCAACCAGCAAGCAAAAAGACAAAACCATCCATTTTCGGTGTTATATTTCCCAGAAGTCCAAAGGCTTTTTATTTCTTAGAAGTAAGAGGTGGGGGGAAATGAACACGTTTCAGCCTGGGTTGTTCAAGCTCCAGACTTCCTTGAAAGGCAGGACAGGACTAGCCTGAATATGATGAAGTTTGTGTATAATCAATAAAAAGAACTTGAGTTCTACTTGAAAGGGGTATGAGGTCAGTGTGATAACCTTCACAGTTCTTTTTATTTATTATTAATACCTGCTTGCTGGAACTCCAGCAACAAGAAATAAGGAATAGGAGGCAAAGCAGAGACTCCTCTCTCTACTCCCAACATCCAGCTGCTTTATTTTTCCTCCAATTTCATTTCTTTCTTGTCTGTTGTTCTTGAATCTCCTGAGACTGTGCCTAAGAAACACTGAGTACTTTAGGGCAACAAAACTCAAGTTTCCCCAAAAAGTGGTTTTAAAGAATAGTTAGCAAAACTGTGAAGGGAAGCAATTGTAGTAGGAGCCAAAAGGGTTATTAAATTTTCTTATCTCCTATTACAGAGAACGCCTCTGTTTTACCACCTCAGGGCACAGGACAAGGATACACTCCTTGTCTCAGAATCTACTGACAGTGTTTGTCCCAGTGCTGGGTGCCTATAGCTTCAAGACCTGTATTTTGAGAAGGAGAAAAGAGAACCAAGCATAGGGCATATAAATGCCTGACTTGTCTTTTGAAAGAAAAAGATCTGAGCCTGTGATAGAAGAAGGCTATCAGCCCCACCAACAGCCCACCTGCTACTTCTGAGCTCAGGTAGTTCATGGCATCTCTGCATGGCCTTTAGCAGGCAGATAAATGAAAGCTGTGACTGTGCTCTGGGTCAGCTGGAAGCTGGGTGGTGTCTGTCTGGTGCTGAGCCTGAGATCATCCGAGAGCATCCATCCAATTAGTCACTTCCAGCATTCCCTGAAGTTTCAGGACCCATCCTGCTTTCTTTTTCTACTCACTGGTACCAGGTGCACAGAACTGACTTTTCATTCTGGGCTGGATGATCAGCTGGTGTCCTTCAGTGTGAAATAGTCTAAAAGTGAATTGTGTCTGTCTGTCATGAAAACACTTTCTGAAAGCCAAAACAGATATATTTTTTTTCAGGTTCTTTATCAACAAGGAATGTCCCCAGGCACAGGCAACTAAATAAACACATTTAGAAATGATATACTTCCCCTAATCCAGAAGATCAATCAGATTCAGAGCCTATAAATGCTGTAGGGTTTGGTAGCTGGTTTCAGTGAAGGGAGAGAGAATCTTTATTTCTGTTTTTCCTCCAGTACTGAGAAGCATAAACCCAGCAGCAGCACTGAGAGCCTCTGTGTGAATATTCTCCACCAGCTTTACTGCTGGTGCAATGTAAATTATTTCAAATTTTGATATAGTTTTATACAGTAATCATGAGTCGGAATTTTAAAAGGCAAGTTTCCTCCTCTTTTATTCTGGATCAGTTCTCCTCTGGTCACGCTCTCCGTTCTCTTGCCATGGCAGGGCAATTCTCTCCAGCTTTTTGTTCACTTCTTACCTTGGTACCCATTAGCAGATACATTTCCCTCTATCAGCTCTTTCCTACAGGAGAAATTCTCCCATGTAAAGTATTTGCCAATTATCACCTTCAGCTTTTCTTCATACACTACAGTGATTTATCATAGTTATTTCAACTGTCCCTACCCTTTGGCTCTCAAATTATTCTCTTTACTGTTTACTGTTATTATTTATATTATTATAACTTCTAGTTACAGACTGGAACAAGAATCTGTTTTGCATTCTGCGCTGCTTGGATTCTTGTGTGGGCTGCCTCTTTGTTATTTCCCTGAAGGACAATGTGTGTACAAGCTGCAATTTTCCAATGTAGCACAGCTGTAGTTAACTTTGTAGACACGCAACTGAATTCAGAAGAATATCCAGTATTGCTTCACATGGGAACCTCATAATAGGAGAGTAGTGTATGATTTGGGGCACCTGAACTGTGCAGGCTCAAATTTCTTTCCTCTCTGTCCTGTAAGTCATTCATTTTAACATTCTCTTCAGGATTTCTTCTGTCTGACATTTTTCTCACATTGTAGTAAGGCATCCTGGCTTGCTTGTTGTTAAGAAAGAAGAGCAGCTTGGCCAGGAGCTCATTTGTAACTAAATCAGCTCTTTGGAAATGCTTGGACTTGCGTTGTCCTGAGATGGTTGTTGTTATCAGCCTTCTGGTCATGCAGATGCACCTACACCATATTTTGCTGTACCTCAAAGTCAATTCGTAGTCCTGCAAAAGCCAGTAGAAAAATCTGTTGCCTTCATTTGGCCATAGACAAAACCCTAACTGGCATTTCAACTTGTCAGCACGCTGCTGAAAAACTGCTTAGCTTGCAAGGAAGACACTGCAATATCAGATGCCATTTGCCACTTGAAAACATGAAGAGCACCCTTTCTTTGAAATGTAATCTGCCCATACTATAGCTCCAACGCTGATGTCTATTATTTAGTACTTTCTTTTAACTTAATTTTTTACCAGCAGTTTTTAAAAACTCTGCAGTTTTAATCTCAAAAAAAGTTTAAAGCAATTTTTTATTAGTGCATAACTCCAAAATACCACTTTGGAATGAAAAATTATCTCTCAAGCACTTACAAGATAGGCTTTACTTTTCTGTTAGTTAATCTGACAGTATTTTATTAATAATCAGCCCTTTTTGTATTGCTATTATGCATTTTTTTCTATTAACGCAGTTTATATCTCTAGCATCGCTGTTGTAAAGAAGACTATGAAATATCTCTCAGATACGCTGTGTAGGAGCAAAGTAGATAAATACTGCTTGCAAATCACAGGCACTATTTTTTCCATTGAATTTTCTTGCTGTTAATAAACAGTGAAACTCTTAATACCAATTTTAAGAAATGTTATAGATGAGAATCTGGGTACAATATGGTCTACAACCACTACAAGGGAAGAGGAAGGGAACAGGTACTCTTTCATGGTTTTTTTGTATCCTTCCTTACAATTCATTGCTCAAAACAAGCCCATAGCTCACTGTGTATTCTTGTCTTCATTTGAGTATCACTGAGTTGGAGGAACAGAACAGACAGAAGCTTGAACCCAGACTTCTTTCTCTGTTTTAGAAGATTTATCCATAAATTTAGTTTAGTTCTCATTCTTATTCAATTTTAATCCAATCTAGAAATTTACAAAGAGTAACTTCAAGATCTTGTTGAATCTAATAGGTTTATGCAGGAGGTCTCTGGTAAGCCTGTTAATTTTATATAGTACAATTCAATTCACTTCTCTGGTGATTCACACCACAGTAAGTGGGAAAAAATTATGCTACAGAAGCCTAGTACTGGCTCCTAGCTTTTCATTAGCTCACAGTTCTGATCAACTCAGTGCATTTGGGTCATTTCACCGTCTACAGTGTTTGCCATCACTGCCCTGGAGTATAATCTGCAACCAGAATTAATACTGTGTGTATGCTTTCCCCCCAGTCATTAAGATTGATGGAGTAAAAATGGTGCTGATACTGATGCTTTCTGGCATTCTACAGGGCAGTGCTTTCTACTGTGCTTACTGCACCACTGCTCTCTTACCCATCCTTTATTGTGTTGCTGGCATTTTTCCATCCCTGTCAATACCTGTCATGCTTTAGAGAATTATTTGCAAGGTAAATCTTACATCTAACAGAAACCTAAACAAACCATCTCCCCTCTCACATTCATTCTCAGAAGGATCTTGTCCCAACCTCAAACCAATTTGGAAGCCCCTGCTGAGTAATCAAGCACTGCCTCACAAGCCTAAATGTCTAATGGGACATTATTTGCCTACAATCATGTACGAGGCCGCAGGAGAGCTAAGATTGGAGCAGCTCTCCCATCCATCACTAGGAACAAAAATTGGGCAGACTAAAAGGTAATTGCTGGTGTCTCTCTTATTTCCACCTTTTAAGAGTAGTACCTCTTAAGGGATCCAATTTTGATCTCACTGTTTCAGATCAGAAATGAACCAGCTACAAACCACGCAGCCAAAATAATTTTCCCATTTTTCTGATCTCATCCCAGTGATGTGGGCTTTTTTAGCAGTGTCAATAAACTGTCTCTCTTTTGGGGCATGAGACTATTGCTCACCTAGATTCTCTGTTGAGTCCATAAAGGGTGAACTTCGTTATAAATATTTATTTTAAAAGCTGATTCTGCTTTTGAGGCTAAACCATCCCCTTTTACTTTCAACAGAAATCTTCCCATTGACTTCAATGGGTGAAAATTATTAAGATTGAATTCTTCCCACAAGAGACCCATGAAACTGTAAGCTTTCCAAATCAGGCATATGTATAAAACCAGAATTTGCATCTTGGGAGAATGAAGTGAGTTCTGACGGGCATTTTAATGCCAAGACAGATAAGTGAAATTATAAATGACTCAAGCCAATGCTTCATTAAACTGGTACAGAGATTTATGGACCCTCAAGAATACAAGGTTTTTCCACCTTTGCAAACGTCAAAGAAAATCAAAGAAATACCTTTTCAGCCTAATCCTCATGACCACAAGCCCTGATGAGCAGTTTAAACAAGCACCAAGCACATCAACACAAATGGGAACCAGCTTCTGAATGGAAGGTTTGATCCAGAGAGCTGGACGATCACTAGGAGGAGTGATCAGTAAAATGCAAATCCACTGTTTTCAGTTTAGTGTCTGCTTTATCTGTTCCTTGTCATCAGCTCTATTGACAAGGTCTTCATTGCTTCCTAATTGTTTGTCCCAGTTTTCTGTGCTTTGCTGGTTTGAAAAGAAGAGTTCAGTAACTCAGCTGTGTTCTGAGTAACTCAGCTGTCATTGATTGTATTCCTTTTCAAGTGTAGTAAAGTCCCTGTTTTCTCTCTGTTACAACTGCCTTGCACACACCCCAACATTTACAGCACTCTTAAAGCTCTTTCTCATTGAAAACTGTAATTAATTTGTTCTGCTGTTTTCCCTTTATGCATCTTATTTTCCTACAGAGTTCAACCACTGCTATGACTCTTTCCTGCCACCTTCCCCGGTTCCACGTGCTCATGACTGTAGCTCTTCTTTGTCTTTCAGTATTTGAACACCGTCCAATCCCCATGCTTGTACATCTACAGTTCTAGAATATTTCCTCTTCTTTTACCTCAGCATTTTTACAATATTCACCTCAAAACGAGTTAAGACTGTGTCCCTACCATCACGCTGAAGACATTTGCCAATTCCACATCCCTCCTTCCCTCCATCCAGTACTGACTCCCTGTGTTTCCATACCATTTCGCTCTGCAGCAGAGGCTCTGGTACAGGTTAACGGAGAGGAGTGTCAAGTAACACAACAGCATTGAGGTCAGAGGTGGAGCAATGTGACAAAAGCACAACAGGACGAACTGCTCCAGCTTTGCCTTCTTTACTCTGCAAGCAATGACGCAGTGTTCAATTTAAGACTTCAGTGCTTTATACAAAGCCATTTTAAACAATCTATCACCAAAAATTAAAAAATAAAATAAAATAAAACAAAAAGTCCCAGGAAGCTGGATGCAGAATTCCAGCAGAAATGCATAAATAAGCCTGGCTGCATCCTTGAGTCAAACCAGTGATGCAACCTCGGGAGTACAGCATGCAGTGCTGTTTGTCCCAGCTGAGAAGGGGCAATGCAAAACTAAAGGGTTCAGAGGAAATTCCCGTGAGAAGAAAGCATGCAGTTCAGAACAGGGACAAAGGCAGCAGGAATATGAGAAAGACATAAGGACTGCCAAACAGGCTGGAGATGGTGGGGTGAGAGCTCTGATCCCCATGTCTCATGACAGGAGAACAAAAAGCCAGTTGATGGAATATTAAGAAGCAGCAAATTCAAAACTGATAAAAGGAATGACTTCTTCACAGTTTGTTCCAGTGCCAAAGGAAATCTCTGAGGATGAGAATTTAACAGGGTTGCCTAGGGACGAGCCGCTCGCTCAGGGAATGCCTGCAATAAGAGCAGTTAATGCCACAAACCCTTGCAAGGGCCATCAGACATCACGTACCAGGCCTTAAAACAATTCTCTTAGAAAACGGAGTGCATTAGAGAATAAGTGGGAGGGAGGGGGAGATGGATTATCCTACATCTGCTTGTTGTGCGCATCTTCTATCTTCTTTAAAAGCATCTGGCAGAATCCATAGTCACAGGACCTGCCCTAACCCAGGCTGACAGTTGTACTGCTGCCAGTTCTTGGTGTCCCTTCCTTTCTTCTCTCCCTACTCCACCTGGTTAAAAGGGACTAAAAATCAACAGCCGAATTTCACACAAAAATTCAAAACCATTTTCTTCCTGAAAAGTTAAAAAATAGGCTCATTTTTCTTCTCTCCTTTGGATTTTCCTTAGGAACTTATGGCAAAACTCTTTAAATAAAACATTTACTGCAAACACAGGTGCTAGTAAACAAAATATGTTAGTATACACTTTGGAACTATTTACAATGCAAGGGGCGTGGGAGAGATGGAATATTTTAATAAAACAACCGCTTTTCATGAAAAGTAGCCTGTTTTGTTTTCTCAGTTTTTGTAGGAAAAGTCTGCTTTTGTGTTGCTTTTTTTTTAAAGACCTTGAAAAATCCTGATCAACTCAATTCCCAAAGACGGACTCAAATGGCCCTGCCAAGGATTACCGCAGCTAGGAGACAGCAGCAGCATCCCAGAGCAGGGATGACCAAGTGAGCAGCACCAACAGCCTGAAGGATGTTTCAGGGCTGGGGAGTTGAGGACAGGTGACAAAGCCATGTCCAGCAACCGCTGCCAGCAAAACCCATAGCAAAGTATTTTTTTGACATGGATGGGAGTGGGACATGCTGTCTGCTCCGTAGGGTGGCTGCAGGCTGTGCTGGGGTCAGCCCTTGTTCCTCTGCAGTCGCAGGGACAGCGGTGGCAGACAAAGTGCCAGCGTATTCGGGATTAAACTGACGAGATGGAGTTGCTGGCAGCAAAGTGAGCTCCCCCCATTCCAGCCAAGCTCTGGAAGGAGGTGAGGAAGGAGTAAGCATTAGCAGAGCCTCTAATGAGGAAGGAACGGGGAGCTCATCCCTGTGGTGCATGCAGCCGGCTGGGGAAGGAGTTCAGCCCGTCTGGTACAAGCTGAATCACTTTAAGATTTCCTCTGTCTGCCGTTATCCTCGTCCCTTTGCTACATGTTAATTGAACCTTTCTCTTTTTTTCCCTTTCTGGCTGAAACATCTGTTTTTAATGCACGCAAACAATAAACCCTTTCTTTTTTCTCTGCTCACAGGGGATGTAAATCCACACAGAAGGGGAAACAGGGGAAAGAGCTGCACACCACGTTCCTAGCATTAGCATAAGAGCCGTGACTGCAGCTCAGTGCAGTTCCGTGCTCAGCAAGCCCAACCTGCCTGCAGAAACCAACCCAACCTGGAGCCTCTCACCAGAGCCCCCAGAATCTGTCAGTCGGCTCACAGGGGTGCTGAAAGTTGGCTCACCCCCCACTGTCAACACGGCTGACAGGTTTCTTAAGAAAAAGCAAGCAGTAGCTGTGAGGATGCCTAACACCTTCACTCTGCTATGAAAAAGTCACTTAAAATAAAAGACTTGTATGTAAAACTGGCCACAAGCCTTATCTCACATACACACCTGAATGCATCTCAGCAAGCCAGACTCTTGAGAGCATTAACTCCTGAAACACAGCAGCCAGCTGATCCAGACTAGGCTGTGTCTATCATTCTGCAGAAAACAATCTTTGGGTGACTGCACACTCAGCTGGGCTGCTGGCTCTACCCCACCTGCTTGCCTGCCTTCACGTCTGAAGTGGGTAAACCCAGCCAGAGCTCAGTTTGTGGACTGTCCTAATCCTGCTGTGTCACTAGCACCTGTCATGAGGATGTAGCACCTCCAGGAAACTACTTCTGCATGAACCTCAAGCTATTAATGGCATGGGTGCTGCTTATTTGTGCTTAAAATGGTAGGTGGGAGATAGCAGACGTCCTTCTACCTCCTCACACCCCTCCAAAGCACCAGTGCCACCTCCTTTAGCCAAATTCTGGCTATAGCAAAGGATGGACACAAGGTCCCAGATGAGATATGAACACTGAGGAACAAATACAGGCTCTATGCTGAGCCCTCCCAGCACCGTGTCATCAGTGTCTGCCACTGGGACAGCATTAACTCAGATGCTGTCACAGTACAAGCCCTTTGCCAGCCTCAGTCTGTAAGCGAAGGGGAAGAGATAAAGGTATTATCATTAAAGAGTCCAAACCCACCTTCCAGAGCCACATGCAAGTGAGACGGCTGTATCGGCTGTGGGAGCATAATGCTTAAGACTCAAAGTCACATTCAACTAAATTTTCCCGTTTCTGACAAAAATAAGGTGTTACAACTACAAGCTGTTCCAGTAAAGCCTCCTCAACAGATAATCGGATTTACATAATTGGGTGCTGGTGGGACTTCAATAAATCATCAACGTGGCAGTGTGTTTATTACAGCCACACAGATTCACTGCTTCCCCAGATAGTTCCTGGAGCCCAAAATACACCAAATACTGCTGAGAGGGGACAGACACATAGATAAAGCTTGAGGGCAGGAGAAATACAAACAGGCTGTAGCTAACTGCCACTAATGACTTCTTACACTCCAGGTGATTTGAGCTTGGTGGTCTGGTAATGGGCTCCTCAGGCTTGACCACACATTCACCCCTAGCCTAGGTCATATTATAACAGTATATGTCTGCATCAACAAACCTTATGCTGGTATTTCTAGCCTGTCACCTCCATGGAAAGCCCAAATGCCATATAGAAGGAGGTAGAACCTCTATTCCAACTCATCTAGCAAGAGGGGAGATTGCCCTGCTGTTGGGATGGAGGTACATATACGAATGGAATATTGTATTGATCGTTCACTTTTCAGCGGCCCTAGGCTTCTCCACACCTGCAATAAGCTGTGATTCAAAGCCTCTTTGGGAAAAAAAGTGTTTTCTACACATTTGAAAGTGGGGACAAGTTATTTTCCATGAGGATAGGGCTAAATTTGAGAGAAGAACAGAGGCTGTCAGTGTCTTCCTAGTACGTACATATGGATAATGCCACATGCCAGGGACAACCCGTGAACAGCGGTGATTTGTGAGCTGGGAAATGGGATTGCCAAAAGAGATGGAACAGAAATGAGGTTTTAATCCCCCAGCCCAATCTTCCCTGGTAGTGGCTGTCTGCAAGAGCAGGATTTTATCAGTGCAGCCCACAGGGAACTTTTCTGACCTTCACTTTACTGGAGCCTGGTAGAGCATTGCACTTCTCTAAGATGTGTGAAGACAAGTTTTCAAAATACACAGATGCTCCTGTGAGCTAGAGCCATAGCACAACACAATACACACCAGAACATATTGTGGAGAGCAGACTGAACTCCACAGAGGAAGTCTGTGCACAGCTTACAGGTCCTGCAAATTCACAGGAACAGGTACATCAACATTTTCTACACTCTTCATTGCCAGTGAGCTTACAAAGTCAATCGCCTTGGGACCCATGTATTTTCCAGGCTAGATGAAAACAGCCTTCCCTATTCTCTTTTGGAGGGCTCTCCAGGTTAAAGAGGAAGAGAAAACTGTGTATAAGACCCACAGCTATACCACACAGGAGACCGATGTGTTTGCTTGAAAAATTAGATTTGCTTGTATTGCACAGCCTTCTCCAAGAGCTTTCTATACCTGATCCCACCCCCCCAGCTCAGCCCTCTGCCTGCCTGTCTGCCAGAGAGACAACACCAGCACAAGCACTCTCAGCTGCCAAAGCACATTGTCCTGGGACTTCATTTCTCTATATCACAAGCTACCAGCAGAAATCTTGTCATTGAAATTTTTCATGTATTTTCTTCTGTTTTTTTTTATCTTTCCAAAATCTCAACTCCCTAAATCATGGCCGTAGGCTATCACAAGACTGGAACAAAACTTATTCTCAATCCGAAGCAAAATGAGTAAGGTGAAAGACAACAGGCACAACAAAGAAAACAGTTCATGTTTGGAGCAATAAGCATTGGTTTCTGCCCACCTCAGATTTGGAAGGGTAGGAACATGGGAAGCTTCTCACAAGTGGTGTCTGTCCCCAGTGAGCAGCTCAACTGGTGGCTTTGTGTGATGAATGGCAGGTTGCAGGTCCATGCAATTGCCTCAGCCACGATATTTCTATCTCATATCATGGCAAATTTCAGTTGAAGAGGTTTCATCCCACCTTCACACTCAGAATTAGTACCACCAAATCCACTGTGTACTCAGATAGCTGACTGAGAACTACAGAATGTCTTGCAGTGAATGGCCTGTGAAGAGATATGTAAGTGATGTCCCCACAGCACACAACTGTGTTTGACTAACAGGAGACACTGTTCTTTCATGCACTGTGCAACAAGCAGCAAGGCAGATAGTTCACTCTCATTTTCTCCTTTTCCTTCTTTCCTTCCTCCTTCCCTTTCCTATTTTCTTTCACTTGCTTTTCTTTTTCTTCTCTCTCTTTTTAACGCTTCAGCCGAATGAGGCTGACTGTTCCACCAGCTGAGTAAACTTTGAGGGCTTTAAGAAAAACAAATAGTAAGTTTTGCTCGCCAGGTGTTTCTTCCTCCCTTCTCAGCTCCAGTTCCATCCCTAATTTAGAATCTGCAGCCGGTTAACGAGCCCAGAAGAGACACGGGCTCGGTGCAGAGCATCCCTTTCTAAACACAAACACATACACACACTTCCAGATGTTTCATCTTCTTAATAACGTCTCAAGCCATGTGAAAAGAAAGGCTTCAGATCTGAAAATAACAAAACGGCCCATGAGAAGGGTACTTAGAGCACTGGTGTTGGGCTGGCAGCTTTTTTATGTTTGTTTGCTTAATCCTGAAATATTATGCAGAATCGAACCCTGGAAAATTTCTTATTTCCTTGCACCAAAAGTGGTCTCCAAAGAACTGAGCAAAATCTGCATATTAAATCAAATGTATTTTCCTGCCCACACCTTCTCCCCACTCTAACCTCTCTTACACAGACACACAACTGCTTTTCATAGCAAGGCTATAATTTAACAGCTAACGCTTTGCATGAGCACCACCCCTTCCCCAAATTCTGCTTTTCAGTTTCTATTCAAATTCAAAGCCAGATTATTTTAGCTCTACAGACCTGGAGAAAAATGAAATGACAATATTTGAAGAAGCTGCTAGTAGTTCTTTTCCCCCTTTCAGTTCACACCCAGGCAATATCAAGTGTAAGTCTGTTCTTTCCGCCTGCAGATACAGAGACAGTTGGGAGCTCAATAAATAATATTCCAGGGCTGAAATGTCCTATTTTAGACATGAGAAGGGATTTAATTCTCTGGTGAGTATCCAGAGACATGACTTAAACAAAAAAAAGCCATGGCCCTCAAAAAAGTTGGTTGGGCAGTGAAGGTCTGAAGGCTCTTCTGCCCATCCTGACAGCAACCTCTGCTGTCAGTTGCACTAATGCAACTGATCCAAGCCATGGCTAGGGACCTACCCAGTTAGACTGAGATACATCATGTTCCATAGCTCCAATGGAACAGTTCATTGGTAGGCAAGTCAGGGTTGTAATGCAGCAGGGTTCAGCCTTTACACCTTTGTATGCTGCACACCATGATAACCAACATCTCTCAGCAGTGAGGGACGCGGTTTGTTTCTTGCTTTATGTACTTAAATAGTGCTATGCTCCAACAGAGAGTGGAGAGGAAATCCTGTATGGAAAACACAGCCTCAGATAGAGAGAGAGCTCCTTTCTCCTTCTCAAAGCCAAAGCAAGCACTTCCCTACCAGGCCAAACAATTTGAGCCTTCACTGTTTAATGCTGAATGATGCAAAGCTGGAGAGGCCTTTTGCAGCATTCTGTATGCTGTACAGAAGAATTGCCAACCCCAAGTTGTGGGGTACAGCAGTGAAGCTTATCTCAATGATATACAGTGAGGGGAGATAGGGGGGGGAAAAAAAAGAAAAAAAAAAGAAAAAAAAGAGAAAAAAAGGCAGCATCATAATCAACACCAGGTGTAGGCCAATTAAACAGCCGTTTCTGTGTGCTCGCAGGAGGGCACTCACTCACAATTTACCCAAACAAATCCACACTTAAAAACTCTCAGGAGTTTCACAGAAAAATCACATTTCTCTTCAGAGCTCTTTAAAAATATTTGAGAGCACTTTCGTCTGTACACACCAGCTTTGCACACCCGAACCGGCTCCCTCTCAGCCCAGGAGAACCGATCAGCCTGGATTAAAGTGCTGGCAGATGCTTGCTCCTTGCAAAGAAGCAAGAGGGTCCTTCTTTCCCCAGCTCTCCTCCTTCAGCTACCTCTTCTAATCCCCATCTGATTTTCTTCAAGGCAGCGCTGACTTTCGGCTTGTACTTTCAAAAGGCATCTTAGGGGCAGCTAGGTCCTCGAGTCTGATTTATTTATAGGATCCAGGCACTCAGCTCCTAGGCTCCTTTGAAGCCCTACAAGCTACAGTAGTATATGTATTCCAAGTTCAGTTTCCCTTCACTGTCAAATTGTTTGATGTGTACAGAGGTGCACGTCAAACTGGACAGAGTTCTACTGTGTCACATTGGGACGTGCTGCCCACCCCGCCTCCATCCTGCCCACTGCAGCTGTTCAGGTGTCAGCCTCTTCCTCTGAGACACTGGGCCCCAACTCTCCATGTCTGATATTTAATCAACCTCTACCCACAGTGATCAGCACCCCACAAGCCACTTGGGTGGATGTGCACCTCAGGCCAACCTCAGTTCCAACTCAACATGCCAACCAACTTGTGCCACCTGAGCATAGTTCGTAGCTGAAACCACACCTGTAGCAAAATTCTCTTCTTGCTGGTCTGCTGGAACTAGTTAGCTTGATTTGTTTGGTGGAAACTTGGGATAAAGCCTGAGCTCATCCATGTTACTGCCCATTATAACAAGCACTAGTGCCCATGGAAAAGTTCTCCAGTGCCTTCTCAGGACTCCCCAGTTAAGCCTTTGTAGAGGCTCTCCAGGAAGCTCTCACAGGGAGAAAATTCATGGCAAAGGTGAGTAAATAGGTAGCACAGTATTTCGTAGGGTTTTGCCTTTCTCCTCACCTTACCAACAAACATAAGTCTTAGGGTGACACACAAAGGACTGCAGCACAAGTGTAACAACACACACAACACTTCTGGAGTGTAGCCAAGTAAGGATGGGACAAAAAAAAGGACTATTTCAGGCTCACAAGTCACCTCTGTGGGAGTCAGTGTTAGGGATAGGATTCCTCCATCCACCATCCTGCATTTCAGTTGATAAAATCCTCCTGCGTTGTCCTTTGTCGAACGCAGCTGAACCCTCTTCCCCTTACATTTCTATAGCAATAAATCCCATCATCTCATACTGACAATTGATTTTGCATGTGTAACTAACAGGCATGGCAGGAAAAGGGTAAAGTGTCATCCTCTGGGTCTAGACGTGAATTTCAAGGCTGCCTTCAACTATAAACAGTTATTGATTATTCACTTGGAAAGTCAAAGGCAGAGAGGGCTGATGATAGCTATATAAACCTTGGCAGAACATTGGATATAGATGCTGGATTACCTGATGGCATCTGAGCACATGTTGATCTTTGACTTTGACCCTACAATAATTGAAGGGGTCCAGGACCTCTCTGGATCCCATCACAAAAAAAAACCAGCAGCTTTGGCCGAGGGAAGTAGGAGATGTGCGCACTCACTCTTTGGATTCCTCTTATTGTTTGTGGTCCTCAACAAAATTACAAAAGACAATCATCTGGCTGTTGTACTGCTTAATGCTGGTCGTCATCTCTACTTGAGGTTGTTGATTGTCATCAGGAAGGATGAGGCTGCCTCTGCCACTTAACATTAGGATTTAGCACATCAAATGTCATCACCTTTTTAGTTTTTATTTTCAAGGGATTTCAGCTCCAACTATATCATAAGAGGGAGAAAGAAAGTGTGTCTAGCAAGAATGAAACTGCCTGGAAGCTCTCCTAAGGGTTTGAAATTTTAGAAATAATGCCAGATTAAAGAAGCAGCTCTCTGAGCAGCAAAGCCAATGAAACTGGGCAATAGATGGGTTTATGCCTCAAGACTCAACGTCCCTTTACATCTTCTGATACCTGGTAAGAGTTGAGCTAACTTGGTAGCCAGGGGATACTATTATGGCTCCTCTTCTTTTCCATCTGTCTGCTTTCATGAAATCCATAGCAATTTAAAATTTTGGACAGATTCACCCATTAACCAAGTTTGTTTGATGCAAGCCACTGAGTTCAGAGGTTATTACTTGGGGTCTGATAGATGCCTGGACATGTATCACAGACATCTCAATTCCCAGAGAAATAAAGTACAACTCATGGCTTAGCTCTCTCTTATTGTACCCATGCTTTTGTAATAATGTGCAGTGAGCATGCCCTGCCCCTGCAAAATGCTAACACATTCAACTTGTGCCAGGGCTGAATTGCTACCCATTCAGCACGCAGAATTCACCATCAGCATTGTGCCAGATCCACAGGGCAGCTGATAGTCCTACAGCCTGGGAAGATGATCCTTATGAATCAGATCAGCAGGGCATGATCAGGAGGGCCGTCTCTGTCACTGGGGATGAGCGAGATGACAGATGTTATATGAGGCTGTGGCTGAAAAAGGAAAGAAGCAATATATATGTATATCTATCAAACTGCCTGGCTTGTGCAACTAATAACACCAGAGATTAGATCAGTTTTACTAATGCTCATTTCTTCTGTTTCCTTGGGTTTTTTATATTCCCTTTGGCTTGGAGTATGTAAATAGACTGATTACCTGCCTCTTGATTCTGTTTCCAAAACACCACCTTTGCATTGCCTTCACCAGGGAAGAAAATAATTGATGGGGTAAAACCAGTTATATATCTCTTTATTATTATTTGATGGCAGCATTTCCATCACTGTTATGATTGATCAGGCCTTTAAGTCCTGTTCAAAACCTCCATCTTTCCTCAGTTCCTGCCACTGTCCATGTATTTACCGAGAGTTCATATCCAGCAATTCTTTTCTCCTTCTTCCTGCCTATTCCTTTGACAGGGGCTGTCAGAAGAGGTTTCCATCTGCTTTCCAGAGTTGAGTAACCAGTTCATTATAAAGTCAACATGACAGGCTGCGGAAAATAAAATGAACACCTTTCCATAACCACCCTATTTATGCAAAGAGAAATCAGTCTTCAGTGGGGCTGCTTATCTTTGCAGATGTCCCTGGGCTGGGAAAACAGCACAGACCAGAGACAGTAAAAGAGTTTTTGTTGGTGGTGGTGTAGACGATTGCAGCTCGAGGGAAAAAAACGTTGGACATTAAAAAATAAAGTGCATGTTAGAGGAATTTCAGTAGATTAGAGAGAAAGTGTCTCATCTAAATGGGCAAGAGCAGTCCTGTCCTCAGACATCTGTCTGTTTGCCCGGCTTTGAGTTTAAGATAATTGAGGTTTTGTTGGTCTGAAAGCCTTGGGAAAAATGTTTGAAAAATAGACAAGGGAGAGACAAGTTCCAAGACTCAGAGGTTCTCACTTGCAGAGATGAGGTTGTGGCAAGGTCAGGTGGATTTGGGATCCCCTACCAGGCACTTTAATTAGTGACAGTTACATCTCTATCAGGAATTGCTTTCCTCAGTGCTGTGGCTATAATGTACTGAGCCAAAATTTGCCTGGTTAAGCAAATAAATGTGAGTGGTTTAGCAAATAATAGTATATCACTGGGCTGGTTTGGCAAAAGAAAGGCTTCATCTTCCCCTTTTTAGTACCTTCTGGCTCAAATTGCCCCTTCTCATTTCTCTTAATCTCTGTAGGGCAAACTCTGCAAGCAGCTTGAATGCTGGAGATGACAAAGGTTAATAAAACTCATCCTAAAATGATACACGCAGCTTAGATTCCCTCAGAGCAGGCTTTGCTTAGATGTGAGGCCTCCCTGAACTGACAGGAATCCACAGAGCCAAAGGAAATCAGGATCATAGAATCACAGAATCATTAAGATTGGAAAAGATCACTGGGATCCCCAAGCCCAACCATCAGCCAACCCCCAGTGTGCTCAATGTGTCCCTCAGTGCCACATCTCCATGGTTCTGGTGCACCTCCAGTGATGATGACTCCACAACTCCCTGGGCAGCTGTACCACTGCATCACCACTTGAAGAAGCGGGTTTTCCTTTTCTTGCTTAAACACATCCCTGCAAGCTCAGTGAGCAGAGAAGGTGCTACAAGGATGCTCACGTATTGCAGTAGAGGAACACTTAATGCCCAGCAGGATTGGTGCCCTGAGCATTCTGAAGATCCAGCCATGTGCAGAGCTCACTGCACAGCTGCAAACAGGGCCCCGGTGATCTTGAGGACATGAAGTTCAACATGAAGTGAAATCTCAATTTCACAGAGATTTCACAGCTGAAAACATTCTCCCACTACAAATAAATAAGCAAGAGTTAAATCTATGCATCAAGCACAATGTACACTGCCAGAAGGATTCCACTGAACTGCAGGGTGGGTCTGTGAGCCCACCATTATGTGCGAAATGCAGCTCAGCAGGACAGCCCACATTTCAATAATGTCATCACATTTTGCTGGGCCCATCTCAAGTTGTTTATGTCTGAAATTGACACATTTTATTGGGTCTAAGTAGTATCATAAAAACAATAAAAAGCAGCTCTGACATTTTCTCCTCCCCTGCTGTCTCAGCCACCACAGCCCTGACCTTCTCCTCTCTGTATCCAGTCCATATTTCAAAAGAAAAGAACCTCAGAAATTTTTTTTGCCCCTCAAAGTTTGCTGCCATTGCTGGAAATGTTGGATGATTTTTTGGAGAGGGTAAAATGACCGTAAAAAGTAATACTTCGTCAGCAACACCAAGGTTTTGCTTAAATTAAAAATACAAAATTAAAGAGAATAAGAAGTTAAAAGAAGGAAAAGAAAATTAGAAAAAAACAGGGAGAAGAAGAAAATGGGAGAATGTGTGTGGTAGAAACATTATCTATCTGAAGAAAGCCAGTGTGGATGGCCTGTGAAATTAGGCTTTTATCACTCCAGAACATGACTATCTTTATCAAGTAGATGTGATCACACAGAATTTTTTAGCTACTGCATAATAACTTCTAATTCCCCCTGTCCTAAATCCCTTAGGAATGGAGAAATCGGCTCTACCTGACCATATCCATGTGCTTTAAAATCCATCAGATACCACCGCAGTCTCTGATCACATCAGGCAGAGTGAGTCAGATGAGGTTAGGGCTGCAAACAGGAAACATCTGACCTCCAGAGTAATCTGCAGTGGTGGTTATGTTAATAAGTGTCACTGTTTCTGTTGGGTCTCTTTATCCTCCAGCACAACAACAAAAAAAAAGAGTTAGTGTCATGGGGAGTGATGGGATGCTTAAACAAAGGTTGGTTCTCTCCTACATATACTGCATGGTAAGAGAAACCAAGTTCACCAAGTGCGTGAGTGGGTGCACATTCAGATGTTCATGAAGCAAGCTTTCTGGTGTCTAGAGAAGCCTTCCCATTTAGTGAGGCAGTGCACAGGTTGCCCAGTGAGGTGGTGGTACCCATCCCTGCAGACACCCAAGGTCTGGCAGTTGGGTCTCTGAGCACT
Organism: Tympanuchus pallidicinctus; assembly: GCF_026119805.1. Classification (NCBI taxonomy): domain Eukaryota; kingdom Metazoa; phylum Chordata; class Aves; order Galliformes; family Phasianidae; genus Tympanuchus; species Tympanuchus pallidicinctus. Next base: position 50,145,363 of record NW_026294802.1, read on the forward strand.
GATAGAGCTGTGGGTGTCCCTGCACATTGCAAAGAGTGGGACCAGATGGCTTTTAAAGGTCCCTTCCAACTCAAACAACGCTATGATGACAATATCCAATCTGGTAACATGTAAAACACCCTGAATCCTTTTACATAAAGTATGTTTTGCACAGACATACCATCAACATATAATTCCTCTTACACTTGTTTCTTTGCACTATGTCTGCACCAGAGGTGCTCATAAAGGGTTAAAGCAATAAAGCAGGCAGAATGCCTATAGGCAGCCAGTTCATTTCCCAGTATCAAAGATATTTATACTTTCTCTGTGCCTGAGTTATTGTGATAAATATGTTGAGGTTGTATTATTAGTAAGATAGTTGCAGTCTCATGGAACTACTTGCTGTAATACAGAATTCATGAGCTCCTGGCAACAGACTGCATTAAACCACTTAACAGAGGTCACTTCTCCAAAGTTTAGACATTTACATTCTAACCAGCAGCCTGGCTGCAAGCTGTGATTTATCCTCCGTCACTCAGGCACTGACCAGAGGCTGCTGGGAGCTGAGGATGGTGGCAGGGCCACCTCCCACAGACCTGCAGGATGGAAACAAGGGGAAGAGTTGGCTTGCACAGTGCTGAAAATGACATTTCACTCCTCTGCTTCAGCAATTTAGTAAGCTGCACCCACAAGGTGCAAAGACAGGGACTCCATTTTACTTGCTGATTTAACAAGACTCAAATGCACATACAAACGTACATGCACACTTTAGTGGCCAAAGAAATGAAGAGGTGTAAAAGGTGTACTATCAAGTGCTTTAGTCACTTAACAAGAGACTGCATTTCAATCTGCTGTTTTCATACCTGTTCCTCTACTGCCAATGTCCCACTCCCATTAGGGAATGGCCTCGAGTTGTGCCAAGGGAGGTTCAGGTTGGATATTAGGAAACATTTCTTCGCCAAAAGCGTGGTCAGGAATTGGCACAGCTGCCCAGGGTGTGGTGGATCTACCATCCCTGCAGGTGTTACAGAACTGTGGAAACGTGGCAGTGAGGGATGTGGTCAGTGGGCAGTGCTGGTGGTAGGTGGACAAGATTATCTTAGAGGTCTTTTCCAACCTTAACGATTCTGTGATTTGGGAGTGTGATGAGTTCCCAAACAAAGAGCGCTGCCAGATGTGTCCCCTCGGGGTGTGACTGCTCACAGTCTGCATCATTCCCTGTGGCTGCGAGGTCTGAGCCTCCTCCAGAGTTGCAAAGATAGGTTGTTTCTGCCAAAAGGAAAGGAAAAAAGAGAGAGAGAAAGAGAGATTTATTTATTGGGGAAAGAAGATTTATGGGGGAAATGGTGGTAATAAATCACCATTCTAAAGTCTGGGCTTTTTTTAAAAAAGAAAAGGATTAGGTCATAAAAATGCAACTGGTTAAATAATCTTTTTTTTTTTTTCCATTGCATAAATGCATTCTAAAAATAATTTTATTGGAACTTAGATACCTATAACAGCTTGACCTATTTATCATTTTAACATATATCTGTAGTCTCAATAAATTTATTAAAATGTTATATCCCATAATCTGCCTGATCAAACTCAGATAAATCATTGTACTTTGAAAATCTTGTTAACAAGCAATTAATCACAGCTCCTGAGTGCAGCAAGGGAGCTAATTTTGATATTTGCTTTTCTTGGTGGCATAGGTAATGCATCCTCCAGAGCTCTCAAGTCTTCTTTAGATCAGTAGAAATCAGGTGTAATTTGTGCAGATGAATCTTTTCACCCAAAAAAATACCTCATACAAACGTCTGTATTCAATCAACATTAAAATAAAAGATTAAAAATAAATTTAAAACAAATTGAAAATTCTCTTTATATATTCTGACTTCCACTCTTTATATCCAACTACTTTATGTCTAATACCCCACTTCTCAGCATCACATTGATTTAAAAACATCCAAGTTAATGGGAAATCTTTGTGTTCCTGATTCAATCTTCTCCAAACAGCTTATGAAACAAAAATGCCATTCTGAGTATGATACAAAAATCAGATTTATTTCTGGGATTAAACGGTGTTGCAGCAGGCGGGGCAAATCCCCACTGCCTTAATCCCCATCGATTGCTACCAGGTTAACTCCTGGTTTGATCCAATGTTATTTAAGGTTTCCTTTTCTATATATTTTTAAATCATTATTATTTTTTTAATAAGCAGCAATCTCCTCTCTATTTCTAATATCATAAATAATTGATCATACTGATAAAACATTTTGGCTGGACCAAAGCTAATATCTTCAGAATTACTCAAAACAACATGAAAGAGCTCAGCATGGAGCCAGTTTCACAGGGGCCATTAAACTATCATTGTGGTCTGGCTATTTGTTTGAATAAATTGTTTGTGTTTGTTATCATTTCTTAGTAAAACTAATTAAGGAACTAATTGATTGTTTTGTTGTTCTACTAATTAACTCCATATGGTGCACATCTCCATGGAGATATTGTATGAGTTATTGAAAGTTTGGTGATTTAATGCGTCACTATTGGATTCAGGGACAATTCTTTAAATCTAAGCATCCTTTCTATTTAAGTCTCCTTTTCAGATGTGCTTTCTAGTTTTTCAGCTCTCTCTTTGGTTATAAATGTCCAACAGCATCCAACTGCACAAAACCAAGAAATTTGAAAGGCAAGCCAGACAAAGAAGAAGGAGACATGGACGATTACTATGAGAGGGCTTTATTCTGTGAATAAATGAGACAGTGTTGGCAACTTAGCTTCTTTTTTAGCTTCAGGCTACTGAAAGTAAACTCTTTAGGTTCACTCAGTAGTCAACAGAGCAAGGTGGTTCTTTAAAACAGCAATTCAGCTTAACCTGGCAGCTGTTCCAGCTTCCAGAAAAGCCATCCTTCTGTCATCATAAAAAGCCAAGGAAGATGAGCGCATAAATAAGTCCTTCAGGAAAACTCCCAAATCACTAAAATCAGAACCTCAGAAAAGCATTTAGCAATGCTGATCATATTGTTCCATGGGCAATTCCTGTTCCTGGGATTCAGAAGTCAGTTTCAAACCCCACCTTTGCTACAGTCACTCCATGAAATTTACTGAGTCACTTTGCATCTCAGTTCCTCCTCCAAGAAGGAAGATGTTACCACTTCTTTTCTCCCATCTTTCAGGATTTTGTCTGAGAAAGAAAATGACTCAGGAAACACTTTATATTCCATTTGTACAGATCCACCATATGGTATCTAAAGACCCTGAGCACCAGCGTAGCAGAAATTATTCATGTTTCTTAGAACAGGGAAGCTGATCCTATGTGTCTCTGGCTATTTTTACCCATTGTAAGTCACAGCCTGATTCCTGCTTTTGGGTCACAGTGGTAAGAACTGAATCGAGGACCACTGATTTTAAAAAGCATTAGGTTTGTCACTCAGTCAGCTCTAAAGTTTGAAGGTAGAATCATCATTCTATCAGATTAAATTAGTGTGATTATCCCTTCTATTGAGGACACAGCAGCAGTTGCTAAGACAGTCCTGTGGCTAGCTCACACAGACTCAGGTTTTATGCACCAAACCAAGTGTGCTCTGAAAATTAGGTTCAAAAACTAATTTGTACCCAAAAGAATTTCTGATGAATAAATAAACACAGCATGGGGTTAATATTCAGAGCTCTCTTTAGTGGCTGGCTTTGATGAGAATGGCTAGATAAATCCCTTCAAATTTCATCTGTAGTTCAGTTTAATGATGATGAGAGACCAGACTGGACGTAGAAGAATTGCCATAGTATTTCAAGGTTTCAAGCTGTCTAGTTCAAATATAGAGGGCTGAGTACATAAGCACCATGTTAAAATGACTTCCCTGGGGTCTGCGCTTGATGATGTGAGAAAGCTTTTGAGTTCCAGTGATCCTGAAAGCCATGCTGGCAGATGCTTTAACTTCCAGTAGTGACACCTATGTCTGCAAGGAGACAGACAAAAAGCTTGGTCCATTGGGTTTGCATGAAGCACCTGGACAAAACACACATTTGTATTCTTAGTCATGCCCTTCTGAGCCAGAAGAGGAGTTAGATCTTGAATGCTAAAAACCTTGGCTAGGTTTCTCCATAGTCTGTTTTCCCAATGCTTGAGATCACTTGTTCTTGAGTCCAACTCTCCAGGGGGTTCCCTGAAAGCTGCAGATCCTACAAACAAGTATGAACATTTCTTGGTGATCCTTTTTCCGAAAGAAATGGGATTATGTACTCATCTGTATGTACTCATCCCCAGCAATGATGTGGGAACTTGTGGGCCATCTTTCAGCCATCTGAAAGAGTGCTTTACCAAGAGGTAAAGCACTGAGACACACTGGCATTTGGCACTGAGGGATATGTATGGTCAGTGGGCATGGTGGTGGTGTGGTGATGGTTGGACTTGGTGTACTTAGCAGTCGTTTCCAACCTTAATGATTCTATGATTCTAGATTCTACTCCTGTAGATTTTCTGAAGCTAGACAGAAGATTAGGAAAAAGAGGCCTATGCTTTCACTGAGGGATTATCTGGAATATGAAGTCTACTCTAGACTACATTGAATTCACATACACCAGAGCCATCCTGAAATTCTCAGCTAGAAGTTTTCAACAAGGATTCATAACGGGACATCAGAGACATCAATACAACAGGCTCCCTCCCTCAGTGTCATGCTTTTCCAGCAGTGCCTGTTTTGTTTCCACATGACTTTCTAACTTCTGTCACTGGAGGAAAAATAACTGTAGGAATGCAAAACAAAATGCGCTCTAAAAATTCAAAATCCTGAAGCCAAATCCTGAAAAAAATCTGGTCCATATATATATTTGCGTATATCTGTAAACAAAAAATCTGAGACTTCTGAAGATAGGCTTAGGTTTGGGGAGTTCTAGGAGTATGAGCTGATTCAGGATTTGAGCACCAGGGGCTGGCATTTTTGGACCTCGGTTTTGCGTTTGTGAGAGCATTCATTCCTCAAATTGCTGTACTGTCCTGGACTAAGAAGAAGGTGAGCAACAAGCACAATCTCTCACATGCTGAGGACATATTTCAAACTGATGCCTTCTCCAGAGCACCTGCCTGTAGTCAGTGGAGACTGCAATAGGAAACCACACCATCCCCAATTCCACCTTAAGTGAGTCTGCTTCAATAAGGGAAGTTCCACACCCACAGTGCCTGGAGACTGACACACAGAGACAAAGAGGCAGAAAGAAAACCAAGAAATAAGACTTTCTTTTTCCCTTCTTCTTTGTTCTCTTTAGTATTCAGCCCTGACCTATTTTAGCCTTAAGTGTTGAGTTGTGACTGATGATTACTCTCCTCTGGCCTTTGTTTTCAGCTTTCAGATTGTTGATGTATTACAGAAATGATGTTGTCTGAAGCACCTCGGCTGATCACCGAGGCAGCAATCAGCTCACCCTTCGATGAGCCATTGAGACAGCCAGGCGAGCGGCCGCATTAGCCTGTCAATTTTGGCTCTTCGAACAGTTAGAACAATTTTGGTGAATTACAAGCAATAGAAAATCACTTTAGCTGCTCATTAGCTGGGAGACAGGAATGATGATAAATGCTCAGGGACTTTGAAAAGGCTTATGCACACACAGCCTCCCTCCACAGCAAGGCCCATTTAACCCTGGTGCAGCTTAGAAAGTGGGTACTGTGGTGGGTACAGGTCAGCTTCCTACTGGGCCCTGCTAATGACCAATCCCCAGCAGAAGCCAAGGCTTCCAAAAGGAAGCATATGTGGGATTTGAACCTCCATATCTTCCACTGCACTGAAAAGTATCTCCCTCTCACTGGTTGCTATCTCCTATGCAAGATTGATAGCTAGATATGTCAGGAGAGACAAAAGCACAACTTTTTGCACAGGCTTTTGCAAGAACATGGCACAAAGATACCATTTGCCATGGTCTGATCTACCCATTTGAAACACAGTGATTTCATCAGTCTTATTTTATTCTATCTACACACATGACTCAAGTTTTAGATGCATAAAGTATTCTCTGGACAAAGGAATAGAGAGGATCTATGGGAAAGATGTGACTGCATTGCCTAAGGTTGCTTTCTTACATGGAAGATCACTGTAAATATTAGCAAGGACTGTAAAGGTCTCTTGGTGCAATGGTTTTATAAGAACACAAAATTCTATACAAGCATTGCAAGCTGCTGACAATGCAAGTAAGGACATGTTGCAATGTCCTGTACACAAGTTTTGGAGGTTTTGTATTAATAGTTATAGGAAAGTAACTCAATCATAGCTCTTGAACTGGCAGTGTTAGACTGGGATCCTCTCACAGGTCATATCTCTCAGACCCAAGAGGTGAATTACTAGACAAATAAGAAAGGAAAGGATATATATTTAAAAAAGGCAGCACTAGGAAAAATTCTGATAATATAAATGTAGAGCTGCAATGACCTTAGCAGTCAGATGCTCCTAAGTCACCCTGGAAGATGCTGAAATACCATGTTGACAGACTTTGTACAAGAACATGGAAAGTTGACAGTAAGGATGCTGGAGGGACTGCCTTGTTAATGAGGAATTTTGGAGACAGACAAAAATTGATCCCGTTTTCACTGGGGACACATAAGACTACTAAAGACAACACAGTAATCTGGGCCCAAGTTTGGATTGTAATACTACATGGTATTGGTACCTCACCTGTCTAAAAGACATTGCTGATGTCCACAAGAGGGGCAACCATGAATGAGGCCATCTTTGTAGCTCAGTCTACAAAGCACCAAGGATCTGTGATGAGGAAGCTTATTGTGAAGACTGAATAATCCAGATCTGGCCCTGAAACTTTGAGCATTCATAGACTGAACCGAACCTCTGAGCACTTTGTCTCTTGTCTGTTGCTATTTTAGGCAGCCTGCTGAAGGACTGGTTCCTCCCGCCATGTCATTGAGAATGACAAAGCCTCTCTACAGCATTCAGGAGAATTGGATGGATGAAGGACATGCAGGACAAAGAAGCTGATATTTTGAGGAGCTTCCTTTATTCAGATCAGGTCTTTTAACTTGCCCTCGTGCCTTTGTTCTGCTGATTTAATGATTCTCTCCTCCACGCCTCCCCTCTATTTCCACTTGTGTGGATCAACCACAGCAGCAGGAAACCCTTTAATTGGCAAAAACATTTGCTCAGCAGAAGGGGTCTGCAGGTAAAGGAGCACATTCAATGATGTCCTTTCAGCACATAGGAGAAGAAAATGCCCTGTCTTCTATACTGGCCTTAACTGGGACCATTTTCTATTCCTTGGTTCTGGCTTCTGAAATATTGGCTTTGCTTCTCTCTCTCTCATCAGTACTGGGAAGGAAGCTGACCTGGGAACTAGAAGACCTCACTTCCACATTTCACTACAAGCTTTCTGTTGGCCTCCCTGCAAGCTCTTTAAATGCAACATTTAGGCATTGCTCTACAAAGTGCTGCAATGCAGAAGTGTAGGAAACTAAGTCCACTCACTTTCACTCAAGCTTAAGCTCCTAATTTAATACATCACTCAGAATATGTCACTTGGATTTCTAAGTCACTCAAGCTATATAATTTTTAGCAGAATCTCACATCTATTCCTTTACTAATCTGAATGTTACAGAGAGGTCACAATCTGAGTCATGGTGGTAACAGTACTTCTGTACCAAATTGGAGTCATGCAAAGATACTGTACCAAAATACCAAGGCACTGCAGTGAGGTATAAACAGCTCAGATTTGCAGCTCTTGAGCTGTGGTCTATGGGCTGCAGTCAGGGGTCTGCAGCTGATCTCTGTGTTTACAGAGCAGCACCATTCACAAGAAAGTCTGTGCCACTTTTGCCACCAAGACAAAAAACTACAGAAAACTGATAAGATCATATAACGAAAAAAAAAGAAAAAGACAACATCGTGCACTGGAGATTGATATCTCAATGACAATCAGAAGTAAGGAAATGAGATACACTTGGAAGACAAATCTACCAGGGGACTTCACTAGCTGACATAGTGAGACAACTGACAGATGGAGGAAAGTGATTCACACGATAACTTGATAACTCAAATAACTTATGGACTGGCACAACTTCATACTTTGGCTGATTAATAGACTGAGGTGTCGTGAAAAGAAGCAAACCCGACACAGTAGTCCATCTAATACCGAGATGTGACATGCATCAAGAATCAGGACCATGAGATCTCCAGGTGAGCTGGTCTGCGTGCCCATAATTGTTACTTTCTGATTCTACATTGAGATGGACACAGGCCAGCAGGAGAATATCAAAACTTCCACTAAGACCTTTTTAAACAATAATTACTCCATAGCAGTGCTGTGAAATCTGTCATTAACCTGAGGCCAAAGGGCACTTTGTTAATCAGTCAGGGCTCATACTCTATCAAAAGAAGCTATGCTGGCATAATCATAGGGTGACAGCAGCTGTCAGATGTGACATCAATTCTAGAATGAAAACAACCCTAAGAGCCCAACTTTGCTGCAGGGCTTATAGACAGTGGCATTTCTGCATAGTGATTTTGGGGTGGACACAGCAAAATGACACTTGCATAACTCATAAATGTAGTGGCCCTCAGGTCCTCACTGGGACACCTCCCAGCTTCAAGTGCTCTGCAACAGCATAGGAAACTGTGCAACAAGTCTTCTCTTCCAAGCACATCCTTTCAGTTGGTTTCCAGTGCCTTTTATCCTGTTTGTTACTGAGGCTGCATGCTGAAAGCAGAAATTAGTGATGTGTTTCCTTCTATCCAGTTCTTTTGCCTTACAGAGCCCAGTTGATATCCTCTCTTTTGCTGACAGCCAGCAGAAACCTTATGCTCAAGTCCCACACAGGCTTTTGCTGAGAAAAAGTAGAGTTTGCAGCATGAGGCGGAAAGATGCAGGAGGGAAAAGCAAGAATACAGTGCCTGAGAGCAAAAAGGAGACAGTTATAGAAAATCAAGAAAAATCAGGGAATTGGATTGGGGAGAGGCTACTGAATTGTAAAACCATATAAAGATCCATGTGGAGCAGGGAATGTTGTGTGATAAAGCAGCTTTTGCCCTTGAGCCAATGCTGTGCAATCTGCCCTCAGCAAGCTCCACCCCAGTTCATTGTCCCAGGACTCTGAAGGAAACTGCAGTAGCTCCAGGCTCTTTACTTTTTGCTGCTTTATTGAAATTCTCCCCATCTCCCTTCATCTTCTGCTTGTATTACTGGATTATTGAGTTTCATATTCATCTGTCTCTGAAAGATTAAACTGTCCCCTGGAAAAGGCCATTGCGTCCTGGAGGAGGAGATCCCATTTCCACTCCAACCCCTAAGAAACAGTCTCTGAAAGTTTTTCAGCTTGATAAGTTTCTGTCATTATAAGAAATCTTCTTGCTGTAAATGAGACCAAAGCCTAAGTGACAGATGTTGGCAGGTTTCTATACCCCTTGGCACAGAAACTACATCTGGAAGTGGGAAAAAGCATGGCGCAGTGAGGCATTGCCAAACCAGCACAGTGGAGCTGAGCATCCTCACCAGCTCCATGTGGCATGGTTCATTGTGGATGTTGCAGACAGGAAGGGTTAAGCCACCAGCCACAGACTTATGGGGTTTTATTTTGGCTTTTAGAAACATCTGCAGCAGGTGGCTCACCTAACACGTGCAGGGTCAGGAGGGCTGAGCCACACTGCTCATTCTGACTCCCCAGGAGCTGAAGCTTTAGCCATGCTCATCTAGTAGCTCCACACTCCTGACCTTTCCCTGAGCCTGTCTCTGTAGTCTCCAATCTCTGCCTCCTATTCACAACAGCAATTTCCTCCCCATTGCTCAGGTCCAGTCCCTGTCAGTCAGCATCGACCTCCCCCTCCTCCCTTCTCTCCCAGGCCAAGCTGTGTACAAATCTCTGTGGCTTTTTTATTTTCCCTTCTCAAATCCAGGCCTTTGCTCAAGCTCACATTAGCAGCCTCATCTTATCCCCATCCTTGACAGCATCAAGCTTCACACTCTGTCCCTGGCTTGGCAGGCGTGTCATCGAAGCTGCTGACAGCCATCTGCACCCTGCTTTGCCTGGTTGGTCTCCGCAGCTTCTGAGCGCTCCCAGGGTCACAGCCCAGCACCCCTTTCCCAAAACCAATTCAGTGCTCAGTGCTGTTCCCATATCCATGCAGCACAGCAGGAAGCACCACTCCAGCCAAGAGGGCAGCCCACCAACAAGCCCAGGGTGTTCTCATGGTGCTCTCCCATCTGCTTTGCCAGCATGCAGTGAGGCCAGAAAACAAACAACCACAGCCACTGAGCTGCACTTGAACTGTTCCTCTGCTATCAGTCTTCATGCCACCAGAACATATGCAAAGCAACCCCCTCCCTTTGCAGCTCCCCCACCATAAGCCACAAATCCAGCTAATTAAAAGCCAGATCCATCCACATCTCAACGAACATCGCGGTACGTCTCTGCATTTGCTTGGAGCTAAATGCTAGGAGTGCACGACAGCAGGCTGTCGCTGTGACTTATTACTTTGTCATACTGTAAATATTATACAGGCCATATGGATTTTCAATACCTGAGCACCACACCGCCATTAATATCAAATATAATAAGATATTATATGCATGACAATCAGAGAAAGAAATTGCAAAGCTTGGAAACTGCCTGATGGAGCTAAGCACGGTTTGTTTTTGCTATGAAAAGTCAGAGGAAGCCAAAATGAATCATTTAGCTGACGAATTTTATCTCTTTCTCTGTTTGCAAACTATCTGCCAGCAGATTGTCATTTTCTCAAATGTATCCATTATTTGGAACTTGTCAGTGGACAATAACTTATGTGTCTAATCATGGGCCATTTCTGAAGGATTTGTTGTGGGTGTGCATTGCTCTCAACGTGAGCTGATTTGAGCAGGTGCCCAGGTCCCGTGCTGTGGCTGTCTCCCAAATGCATGAGAGAGATTGGAAAACAGTGTGGATGGTAAGGACTGTGCATTAGCAATCTGCTCAGTGTGCCTTTGGCAATATTTATTGAAGAGTAGCTAAAAGTGGATTTCTGCAGCACTTGGATCACTCTATCACAGGCACATCAGTAGGGCAGGGCTCCCTGGATACCAGAAGGGGATAACAGCAGTGAGATTCTCAACATGCAGCTCAGATGACCATAGCACTGAAATTACAGTCATGGATCACCCTTGTAGGCACTGAAACACCCCAGTGAAGTCTACACAACATCAGTTGCTTTCCTGGCTGGGAAGACCAAGACATTTTCTGCTGTAACCTCCTAAATCCAGCAAACTTGTTGATTCACTGAGTTTATGCCAGCAGGGCCCCCCAAAAATTGAAAAATTGAAAACCATTGCTTTGTCTCCTTATTGGAAGGAACAAGTTGTAAGAACCAGAAAGAAAGCATCTTTTTTCCATATCCTCCCCATTTCATGTGTTTAAACAGGCTGCACCACTCAGCTTGGTGTTGTCTGCAAACTTGCTGAGAGTGCACTCAATCCCATCAACTGTGTCACTGATAAAGATGTTAAAGAATACCAGATCCACAATGGGCCACGGGGACACCACTGGGGACCAGCCTTCACCTGGACATAGAGCCATTGACAACAATTCTCTGGTTGTGACCACCCAACACATTCCTTATGTACAAAATAGTCTACCTTTCAAACCCATCTCTCTCCAATTTAGAGACAAAGATGTAATGTGGTACCATGTCAAAGGCCCTGCAGAACTCCAGGTAGATGACATCAGTTGCCCTTCTTTTGCCCACTGATGTCATCACTCCACTGTAAAAGGCCACCAGATTGGTGAGCCATAATCTGCCTTTGGTGAAGTCATGCTGACTCTCTTGGAGCACCTGCTTGTCCCTCATGTACATTAGCATGTCTTTCTCTGGGGGAGGCGGTGGCAGCCTGATCTAGTGTCTGATATGGTGGTTGGCAACCCTGTCCACAGCATGGGTTTGGAACTAGATGATCTTTGAGGTCCCTTCAAACCCAAGCCATTCCAATATTTTATAGTAACATACAGCCAGTGCCCTTTGAGTATATGTAGTTTATAGGAAGCTTGCACTGACCATTAGCATAATGGACTCTGCTCCTAGCTCTGAGTGTGACATGAATAGCTTAACAGTTTATTAGAGATTTGACACAGTGGCTTTCATGGGAGTCAAAGCACAGTGCTGGGTACAAAAACAAGCCACTCATTGAGCATGTGGACAAGCATATCAAGCAAAAAATAGAAGGAGATCAGATAGAGTGGATAAAAATTATAAAAGAATTTGAGTTAGATTTTAAATGAGTTAATGAGATCACGGAATGTCTGTCTGTAGGGAAATCTCTATCAGGCTGCTGAGCACAAGACAAAAGGCTCAAAGTGTGGAATCTGAAACTGGTGACAACACAGCCACCTAGGCTCTGGCACAAGAATGCACAGAGAAAAACTAAGTGCCTGGAAGGTAGCACTAATGATCACAATGCCAGTTCATTTTCAGTAGGTTACAGGAGGGTTGATACTAAGATGATCTTTGAGGTCCCTTCCAACCCAAGCCATTCTATGATTCTGTGATATGATTCCTCCTAGCTGCAGCTGTCAAAGGGATTTATAATGAATACAGGCTCTCCCCATTTTACAGGAGGGAAACTGCAATGGGATGACTTGACCCACATCATCAGTAGGGAATCCAGAAAGAAAACCCAGGTCTAATGACACCCAGATCAGTTCATTCTCTGCCAACAGCTCCCCAGCTGGCCATCAGACACCTGTAACTCACAGTGATGAACTAAGTCACCAGCTGAAGGAAACGTGCAGTCTAGAAATTGCTTTCATTTAAAGGCCTGGTCTTTGAGAAACACTGGGGACTACAAGTGCTCTGCAGTCCTTACTGCCTGAGACGACTGAATTAAGCCACACCATTTCTCAAGAACACAGAGGCAGTCAGAAAAATAAATAACTTTCTGTGTGTTTCAGATGGGCTCGTTTTGATTCCCTTCCTGCTCTGTGAAGGTATGGGTGGCACCGACTGCCTTTAACTGATTTGTTATGGCAGAGCTGCAGGAGCAAGGAGAGGAGAACAGACTGCGCAAACACACATCTGTGGGGAAGATGGAAAGAGTGGGAGAGAAACTGCCTTTTTGAAATCAATTTCCGATGACAACGTTAGAATGGTTCAAGATAAGGATAGTTTCCCCTCCATGAAATACAATAAAAAGAAAGAATAAGGAGAGAATGACAACAAGGAGTAAAGCTACTCAGTCATGTTAGATAAGGAGCAGAGCAAGCCTTGCCATGCCACGTAGAGCTGGCTGCAGCACAGCCAGGTTCAGCTCAAGTGGTCTGGGCTCATCCATAAATCTGAAGTTAAGGCCAAACCTGCAAATATTTACAAAGCTTTCAGTGAACCGGTGTTGTCTGGCCCCAGGTCTCTTCCTTTTCTTTCTGGATTCACCTGTAGGACCTCTTCCGTAGCCTTCATTTGAAACAAGCAATATTAAAATTTTCAGTGTCTTCCATCACTGCAGCCAGTGTGGTCCAACACATCCCATTTGTTTCATTGTTCTTTTTCCTTTGCTTTGTCTGAGTCTTACATGCAGCAAGGGAAAAGATCAGTCTGAAAAACTCTCTGGTTCTACTTTATTAAATCATAATTCCAGAAATAAGATCTGGAGAAGAAAAATGGTCTGAAAAGATTTGTTTATATTCAAATCCAGCACTTTGCTTTCCCCCATGAGAAGCATTTGGATGGAAACCAAGGCGGGAGAGACAACTTCAACTGGAAAGATTTTAGACAGGCAGAAAGGCAAAAGTAAAATGTTGGACTGGGGAGAAAATTTCTTCTCAGAAAGAGTGGTGATTTATTGGTTCCAGAATGGTGGAGATGTGGCACTGAGGGATGTGGGCAGTGGGCATGGTGGGGTGGGCTGGGATTGGATGTGGGGATCTTAGAGGTCTTTCACAGCCTTAATGATTGTATGAGAAGGAGAATCTTATGGACTGGACTAATTCTTCCCACCATCCCTTTCTCTTCCCAGCACCACAGAGGTTGTGAACGTGCTCTGCCCTAAATGTCCAGTAGTGCCATGTGTACCTGAAGGTTATTTGCAGGCAGTACATTAACAGTCAGCTGTCCTACTGCAATGTGAGGGCTGCGATGGAGCCAGCGTGGGACAGAGTTTCTGCTGGGGCTCAGTGACAGAAAAACAACTTCTGGAAATGTCTGATAAATAAGAGCAAGAGATCTTAATGACTACGCTAATACATGAATGAAATAGCAATTTGGAGCTGCAAAATGAAACTCAGATTTTGTAGCTCTGAAACAGGAGACGTCGGAGACGGATTTATCTCAAAATGGAAAGACGTGGAGAGACAGAACCTAAAAATAAAATCTCATTCTTAGCTGTGCTGAGTAGTAAACGATTAGCAGCATTCAGTCGGAAACACCACTTGGGCTATGACAAATACACTGACAAAAAAAATCAGCCAAAAACCCAGGGAAGGGCTAAATCTGTACTCTGTCTGCATATAAACTAATGCTGAAACCAGTAGGAAGTGTCAGGAGACCCCTGAGCGGAGGCAAGGATACAGAACTGAGCCGTGCACAAAACTTCTTTAAAAATAATTGGAACAACTAACTGCCCAAGAGGAATGGTCTGAGAGATACGCACCACAAACAGTGAGAGCTGCAATAAACAGCAGAGAAACAACTCCGAGCTGGAAGCATCTATCCCACAGGTTGGACAGCATGGATGTGAAGAAATCAGGAGCCTTGCAGCTCGGTTGGGAAGCTGACTCATCCCTGATCCTACACGCATTTACACAGAGGAGGAACTTGACACGTGAGACATCAAGGTTAAAACTGGCAATCAATAGTTAGCTGCCTAACTTAGATATTCATTTGATAATGAGAAAATTTACCTCTCCATGTGTCAATTTCCTCAAATGTAAATTAAGAGCTATGATTAGACGCCAAGATAATGACACTTGGGCAAGCCATGGATACATTTCTAAATTAATTTCCTTCTGCTACCTACACCTGAAAGCTAATAGATGAGTGGATTTAGCCTGTTTTAAGTGAGATCTGAATACATGTCCTACGGTAATACAGACTTAGTTTTCAACATTTACACAAATTCGCTAACTACAAGGTTGATGCTGTCATCAGATTCTCTCATTTTCCAAGCAATAAAGCACAGAGTAGGCCTTACAGAACTCAGATCGCCATGGGAGTTAGGTTTGGAGCAACCACCAGCTTTAAGGGGACCTTGGCTGAAACAAATGTCTTTTAATTGTTTATTATTACAGGAATTTCCTAAGTACAATACCTCAATATTTAATAAACAGTTTTAGTATGCACTTGGGAATATGGGCATGTTGGAGGGGTCAACCCTCCAATTCTTCAACACGATCTGGTAAGTGATAACACTTTTGGTTGTGGAGTGGGATAGTCAGAGATAGACATTTGAGATGAGCAAAGCAGCAATTTCCATTCACTCTCAAAAATATTCCGGTAGCAGGACTGGAATTGAAGAGAATAGTGTTCAGAATCCATTTTCGAATTCATTATAGATGTATACGAACAAATATTTGTAATAATACATACAAGACAACATATTGTGCCACCAAAATCCCTTTTCCTCCACCAGCATTTCTAATTAATTACCAATATGCATTACAGAGTGTGAAAGCCTCATACTAGAAAAGGTCACACTTCCTGCCACTCATTTCACCTTGCCTGCCCAGCTAGGAATATTCACCACCTTTCACTGACAGCATCAGATGAGTTCCTACCCGTGTCACATTATTTACAAAACCTTTCACACGGCTCCAATATGCTGGGACAGTGAGTGATAATAAACTCTATTCTGACATATCAACGGCTCAAGGAAATTTTCTATTGCAATTTTCAACATAAAATGAAACATCCTAGCAGGAGCCAAAGCTGGAGGAATCTGCTCTGAGAGGAATGATTTCAGGTAATTTATCATTATGAAATGAAAATGCAAAAGCCATTGAAGTCTCCTGAAACGATACAAATAAACCCGTGCTGTAAAGTCCATGATCAGTGAGGGTTTATATTTGGCAGTACTTGCTCCAATAAACATAGAGGAACTAAATCACTCTTCGTGTATTACAGTTCTCTTTCAGGGTGTTAGACAGGGAGCTTTTCATTGCAGCTAGGACATACTGCACCTTCCATGACATTTCTCTCCAGAGTTCCCCTCTGCTATTAGCAATGTGAATGGTAAACTGGAGAACTGAACTGTATTTGTGGGGTCAGATGAGATATTGAATGAGATATCAGAGTCACGTCCATCAGATTTGCTCATAGTCTGTCTGTCTCAGGCTTTGCTGAATGCAAACGCCACTGATGAATGTGAATAGAAGTTGGCAAATATGTTCAGAAACTGTAAATTGGTCGAAAAGTGCAGTACCAGGAGGAAAAATTTGCAAATACTACGTAATGAGCCTGTATAACGCAGCCCTGAATTACTGTGAGTGAGACAGAAGGTCCTCTAAGCTTAAATAAAACATTTCTGTTTGACCTGAGTGTGAAATATATTGCTTTCTTAAACGGAGAATTCCAGATACAAATCAAAAGCTTTCTTGTAGAGCTTTAATCAGGCCTCAGCATATTGCTGAGCCACTGGACTTCGCAGTGCAAACAAGTCTAGCTTGCACTTTGCAGCTTGCATGACCATGCACAAGAAATGCTCCTTGAACTCCATGAGTTCCTAAAGTAGGAGGAAGTGCTTGTTTTGAAGACTGCTCGGTGGGAAAAAAAGCGTGTTATTTTCTGCAAAACCTGCATGTCCTCATGGGCCATCCTGAAATCAGAGTGCCCTTCCATTCCTTTGTCAGACTTCGACTGGGAGTGACTTGGGATCAGAGCAGCAGATGGGGTTTGTAAGTGCCAAGGGAAAGGTACGTGGGAAAAGCAATGTGAGGACACCGAACTTGCAGAAAAAAAAACGAGGTTGTTGCATGTCAAAAGTAATGTGCTTGAATAGCACTGTGTGGAAGGCTAGAATTGCACAAGTCAGGGCAACTTTGGCTTAAGTTTCGGGGATGTGAAATTGCCATCTCTCTAACTTGTACTACACCTGATCTCTCTCTAACCAGTGCTATCAATCTCACTTACCCACTCAGATTCCTGCTGTTTGACAATTGGGAAAAAAAGTAGTGGGCATTCAAATGCTCTTGAAGAGAATTTCCTTGCACCTGACACAGATAAGAACTGAGTTACATTTAAGAAGATTTCATACCATGACACTGACAGTTCATTGGTCTGATTATGGGCAGTTTTGAACCTCATAGGACTGGTAAGTATAAGAATCACTGAGATTTTCTACGATATCTAAGTAGAAATGATGCCTTTCCATCAAAGATGTGCAAGTTAGTGCTAAGACCAACTCTGTAAGTGGGGCAGCAGGTGGCATTAATGGTGCAGGGAGAACATTGCATTATATGAAGCTCCCTATTCTGTTTGCATGATGAGAAAGTAGGCACCAGGCAGAGCACACCACCCACCAAGCAGCCTGAGGATGGGGTGCACACTGCAATGCAGCAATGAAACACTTAAAGATGAAGAGAGATGTAGAGCTTGGCTGAATGCATCTAAAGAAATAATAGGCAAATGCTGTGATCCCTGAGTGATTGTATTGGAGAAAAAAGTCCTCGCTGAGGCTTGTTGGACTTACACTCCAGTTTCACACTTGGAAGTTCAGCTCTGTCTTTCACAGCAAGAAGATTTTCAGGAGATAGGCTCCACAGATCCCTGGAAAAAAGTGTGACTGCATCAGTGTGCTGTCAGCACTGGTACCCAGCAGCACCCCCAAATGTTAAAATGATGATCCAGAGAGAGGAAGGAGAGCTGCACAAAGCCTTCACTTGCAGCCAGGCACACTGTGAGTTAATTCCCATGCTGCAGTTTAGAATTGAAAAGTCTCTTTTTTCACTCCGCGTCTCATGCAGATGAAGGGTAATACATATGGAACTTGTTTTCAGCAGCAACTTAAGAAGTAGTCAAAGTTTTAAATCTAGGGCAAGGAAATCAAGCAGAAATACATAGAAAGGACACAGAAGTTGTAGTTGTCCTTCTCTATCACAGAGGAAGCGAGCTGCAGGAGGTTGGAGCACCGCAGAGTATCCTCAGCAAGAGGCCTCCACTACCCACGAAAACAGTTCAAGGGAATTTAGAGCAATCTAATATGTGCAGCAAGGACAGCAAATTGGGGAAGAAAGCAATGGGTTTGAGTTTGTCTGACTTTGTGTGGCTTCCTCAGTGCTGTAAACATCTGACATCGGCCAGAATGGATGAGATGGAAATGTCACAGCTTAACTGCCTGGAAGCCTTGGACGTGTTATTCATATCCTCAAACTGGCAAATGTTGAGATATTTAAATGAAAAGCCATTAGCTTCTATGCCATTAGATGAAATTCTTTCCCAGATGCTGTTCGTTACTCCCTGCCCCAAAACTCCGGTTGTACTCAATGGGGAATTTTCTGATATGACAAAAAGCAAACAGGATTTCACTTATGATGAGTCAGCCCCAAAAGATAGAGCTGGTTTTCAAAAGAAATATGCATACACAAGCTGGTAGACAAATTAAATCTAGAAAAAAATATCTGACCGCCACTTCTCTTGCAGACTTGAAATTCTTGCCTAATGTTTTTTTTTTTAACCACTGTGTAAAAATGTATTCCATTTTTAAGCATGTCTCCTTTCGCTGGTTCAGCTGCTCCAGGAGCACAGAGAGGGCTGATTTAAATTATGCTAAGATCCACACATCTCACAGGAACGCCTTTGCCTGGAAGATCTCCATTGGTTTTGCAAACATTGACGGCATTGGTGGGTCACCAAATTAATCTGAAGTTCTGTTTCTAGAGGATGTGTCTGCAGGTTAGAGGTGTCCGGCTGCTGCTGCCTTCTCTTTACAGCTGTTGCCTCTCCCTTTCACCATCCATTCCCTGGGGGCACAAAGCTGGAGGGGCAGCTATTCCCATCCCAATGGGAAAGGAAATATAGGGAGTCATTTAGTCATTTTCCTTAGCTGAGAGCTGGAAAGGAGGATTTATTCTTCAGCAAAAGTCAGTATAGTTTCCTCTTTTTTTTTTTTTTTTTTTTTTTTTTTTTTTTTGGTCTTTTAGCTTTTTTTCCTGTGTTTACCAGGCTCAAGAGCCTCACTGGAATTAGCTCAAAAGGTCCAAGAAATAATAATAATAGTAATAATAATAATAGCAGCTCTGTTGCAGGAATACTAAAAAAGGAAACCAAGAGGATAGAATCTAAGCAAACTTCAGTGAGATATTGGGAGGTGAAACACACATAAAAAAATAAAATCAGGAAATATTTGTGTAAATGCTGCCACAGCACCAGCCCCTCCTGTGTATTCCCCCTCGCTGCCTGCAAGCTGAGAGCATCTGTCCACATCTCCCTGCGCCAGAAGGATTACAACAAAAAGGAATTTACATTCTGTCAATTAAAGCACCATCAAGCTAAGGATTAAAGTCACAAACACATGAATTAGAGATGGTGCCACGGGACTCTGCCTATCTATCTTCCTTGACATTTCTAGGTGCATGTTATAGAAACATTAAATGCACCTTTAATCTGCTACATTTCCGTGCATGGCATTTACTTATAGGGGTGGCCTACAAGAACAAGGCAAGCAAAAAACTGTACTGGCACTTGTTCCCTTCATAGAATGCATGCACAAGTTGGCTTGTCAAAGTTCAAACAGAAAGGTTATGTGTGACATAGTGCTGTGACAGCTGCCAAAGCCTTTTTGCAATGGGTCAAGGGAAAAGATGGGGATGACAGAACTGGTCCCTTCCCCATCCTGAAAGGAGTCAGGCTGTTGGGCATTCCCCCCAGTACTGGGTAGAGGACTGTACATAAACATTTATTCCATTAATCCTTGCTAAATTTTAGCTATAAAGAGCTTGCAAAATACCCCACCACCCCCTCCCAAAAGCCTGATGGTCAAGGAATGGACTATCTTGCGCCAGACTGCCCATCAGAACATACAAATAGCTGCATTTTATGGCCTAAATTTACCCTGCTGTGGTTTACATTGAATCAAGGTGGAGCAGATGGCAGGAGTATTGCCACTTTAGTAACCATGCCACATTTCCAGTTGAAATGGCAGCACTTGGCTCCAACAGTGAGAGACAGAGCAAAGTATTTTGAGCAATTGTGTATTCCTGGGCAGAAAAAGCAAAACATTTTGATTTCAGCCTATGTCACCTTCTGGGTGTATTCACTGCACAAAATGGTCTTTCTTCCCTGATGACCGTGATGGCAGGCACTACAGAAATGCAATGGAAAAGAATAAGAATGGCACATTCTGTCTCATAACCATCCCCATATCACATGCTTGGGAAAGAGAAGAGCACTGTAGAAAAGTCACTGTACTGGAGCTCAAAAAAAGCAAGTTTAACCCAGTTCTGCAACCAGCTGCCTATGCAGCATTCAGGACTTCAACCAGAAGAACAGCTTTTCCTTCTCATCTTACATTCTTGTTCAATTTTTTGGTGGGAGGAAACTGTGAACACCTTGTGTACTCCAATCAGGAACAGCATCTCTAGCTGCTAGCTTAATAGTCAGTAATAAATGGGTGTGAGTTTGGGGGGTGTTGGGGTTTACTCCCTGGGTTTTGCAAACTAGCACAGTGGAATATTTTTCACCCTGCTGGCCCCCAGGCTTCGCAGAGCTGCAGCTTCCGCAGGAACAAATGGAGTCTGGTTACAGTTAGGAAAGATTATTACAATTTGATTATAGGCTTGGCTCCGATGGTTCACTCTGTGCTACCGAGAGACGAGAAAGAGCACAATCCTTATCCTCTGGAGACTGCAATACAAATGAGGAGAGAGAAGATAGGAAACCCACAGCGGAGAAAATGGAAAAGTCTGCAAACTCAGGGTCATTTGTCTGTATATTTTAATAATGACAAAGTGGCAGCAGTTTTCCCAGCAAAGGTCAAAATTTGTGCATTTCGGAGAAGTGAGGCAAAGGAGTTGTGCACTTTTCCAGCAAAGCTTATCTTTAATCTGCCACACCTCCATTTATCCCGGTGAAACTGTCCTCACTTTGAGTACAGCCTTCAGCCCTTAGTGGGGAAAAAGCTCCAGTACAGAAGTGCACTATGGGAATGATTACAAACTGAGGCAGAAGGAGCACTGAGCACCATTAAGCATAGGATTGCAGCACGGTCTGGTTGGAAGGGACCTCAAAGCCCCCCCAGCCCCACCCCCTGCCATGGGCTGGTTGCCCCTTGCCAGCTCAGGCTGCCCAGAGCCCCATTCATGGCCTTGGGCACCTCCAGGGATGGGGCACCCACAGTTCCTTTGCCCAATCTTTTCTGGTGCCTCACCACTCTCTGAATAAAGAATTTCTTTCTTACATCTTACCTGAATCTCTCCTCTTTGAGTTTAAATCCATTCCCCCCTTCTCCTCTCACTACACATGCCAGTAATCTCTCCCAGAGTTTTAACGGTGAGAGATTGAAGACAAGTCAGGTTGGTCTTTCTGGATTCTTCCAGCAAGAAATGAGGAGATTTCATACTACATAGAGCATCTGAATACATTTGGAATGTCCCCCTATAAACATGCCAAAACTCAGTATTTTTATTTCCTCTGAGCCCTACACTGGTATCTCCGTCTTTTCCCCATTTCTGCCAATTGCAGCGATAAAACTCAAACACCGCTATAGGAAGAATTAAGAGCATTTTCCCCTTTCCTTTCCTGGATCTTTACCCTTGTGTCTTGGCACAGCTGCAAGCTGCCTGCCAACCCCCACTTTCCCCATCCTTTTTCCCCTGGCTGCCTAGGAGCCTTCCATGGCTGCAGTGAACAAGCCGCTGCTGGCTGACGAGAGGCAAATGCCACTAAACTTCCCACTGCTTTGACGAGCATCAAGCCCAATCTAAAGGCAAGAGCAAAGCAGCAAACAGCAAGCTCCTCACTGCTGCAACCACTAATGAGCCACTTACTTGGCATGAACCATCCCGCTGGCCATGGCACAGCCTCTCGTTGCCAGTTCCCAGCTGCCAGGCACAGGGAGGGCAGAGCTGCGTGGTGGGAACAGCCAGCATTACACACACAAAGTATTTGCAGCCTCATCCAAGAGGGTAAAAGATGATGTTTTGCAACCACTGCTACAGGGACCGAAGGAGAATGCAATTTTATTTGTCTTTCTTTTTTCTTGCTTCATCAGGAAATAATTCTAATGAGCTCTTGGAGTCACTGGGGCTAAAAGCAATACCGATTTCATTCTCACACACCAGGTCTGACTGTGGAGCTGAAGGAGAGTTCATGGCACACCTTTTTCTCCTAAGCGTTTCCTCATCTCACTGACACTGGTTGAGGGCACTCTGAGGCCATAAGTACCTGTTTACCTTTCTCCTTTCAATCCAGTCCTTCCCAGCAATGTCTACTGATGTCTTTGAGGTTGCTGGTCCCCATGCGTGGGAGACAGCTTAATCGTTCAGGCTGCTCTTGCATGGAAAAAGACATGAATGTGAGATCACCTCCAGCTGACCCTGCAACATTACACAGCCCTGTGAGGAGAGGATGGGTCTGGCATCCCTGCCATTCTATTCTACATAAAATTTATCTTTAATCAATGGTTATGGGCCAAATTAAATCCTGTGGAAAACACACACCAGCCCCCTCATTACATTTCTGAGTGGCGTTGCACCAAGGCACCACTAAATTCAGTGGAGTTCCTCCCCTTTCCATTCAGGCGAGCCATGAGCTTGGACCCACTTGTACTAATAAAGGCAGTCAAGCTGCAGCCATTTGCACCAACGTTGGTTTTGGCTTTCCTATATCAACATTACCTCTCACTGCAGCGTTCCCTGATATTAGGTGCTTTTCCTCAAGCAATGGGTGATGAAGACACTTACGGAGAACTTTATAGCACTTCAGTTGACAATTTTCTGAGTTGAATGTGTGTCTCCTTCATAGCAGAGGTCTCTGCACTACAGATGGTGTTTTACATATAGCAGTAAAACGACATAGTTGGAGCTGCAGCATATGTGCCTTTGCCATGTCTCTGTATCCCATGCAAGTCCGCTGGGTTTCCAGCTAGTTCCCATTCTGCATACATCAGCTTAACATTCAGTAGAGGCAGATGGGATGCTGGCCTCTAGCTTTAGCATCAATTGGTAAAAAAGATTGAAGTATTAAAGTGGAGAAAAAGAAAATGAACAGGACCTTGCTCATGAGCAATATAATATTTCCCTCCACTACAAAGTCACAATGTTGTAAAATTACTATCTCTTCCCCAGTCTGTCCTCAGAATAAATTGGCAGCGCTCACTTTCCAGGGTTTCCATTTAAGAGAATCTTACAGGTTCTTTGGTGTTTAAAGCTTGTGAAATATTTCCCACCTGATTCATTGAGGATTATTATTAAAGTGAATTTAGCACTGACTAAAGCTCCTGGATTGTCAATCCTAAGAACCTGATGTTCTTTTTCAGCTACAAACTATTACAACAGGGGCAGAGGAAGATTGCCTACCACAGTTGCTCGCCAGCATGCTCAGCTGGGAGGAAGGACAGAAAGCCGTTTCTCTTGTCCACTCTACCTTCTCCAATAAACTCTTCTGCTGTGGGATCACACTGCTGGGGTGCAGGGAACTGACTTTTTTTTTTTTTTTTTGCCCTGCAGCTTTCAGAGGAAGGCACTCTCTAATCTGGCATTGCTGTAGAGGAAGTCTGTGGCTGTGTCAGGCCATCAGCACGGATCCAAGAGGGTCTGAGAGATAGCATCAGAGAGTGATTCCCCAGGGCAGTCACAGCAGAAAATCAGAGAGATTGAGAAGATCAAGACAGAAAACTTGTTAGCCTGGCTTAATCTCTGATAAAAAAGAAAAAAAAAAAAATGATCTCAGCTTACATAAAGATGGCAAAACACATCAGAAATGATCTGAAGGGAGTTCGGGAAGATGGGAGCAAGGTCATAAATCGAAGGTACCTTCCAGGGTGCCACAGAGTGATGGAAGCTGATAATTTCCAGTTTCTTTCTTGTCTCTTCCAACTACCCATGCTCCCCTGAAGCTCATGAGAAGGAAATCATGTTGCCTCCTCAGTAGAGAGAAAGGCATGAAATCCTTCCTGCATCAGCCAGCTGCCAAAGGATCAACATTTCCAAAAAACCCACAGTTCAGGCTTCCAGATTCCTATAAGAGCCCTTCTGTGAAGCTAGAGCAAAGAGCTCATGCAGTGCAACCATATCATGCCTCGCCTTCACGAGTCTCTACTTCCACGAAAATCCCTGGAAATGAAGAACAGGCAAGTGTAAAGGTGGGGAGCTCGCTGCTACATCCAGGCTTCAGGCCTCTCCCATGGGAGACCATGTAAGTGTCTCCCCATTTCTACTGAAAATGGTGACTGTGTGATCTCTCCCAGGCTTAAAAATAAATAAGGCAAGCTCCTTTCTTCACTTAAAAAAAAAAAAAAAATGGCTTTGGAGCCAATCTTGTGATTTCTAGATGAGTTCCCTCATGATCCCTCAATGTTCAAGGTTGGCAACATTGACCCTAGCCTATATTCTAGGAGAACATGACAGGGAGACTTGCTCTCTCAGCTAGCTTGTAAACACTGTAAACTGTCTGTACTTATGTTGAATAATCACTTTTGCAGGGCAAGCGAAAAACAGAGTTCATAGTGCTAGAAGAAAAAAAAACAGGAAAAAAAAAAGCCTGAAATCAATACACCCTTAGTTCTCTTGTCTCAGCAAAAGGAGAGTCTCAGGCACATTTTTAATGGTTTCTCCCTCTGAAAAAAGAGGACAAACAACAGCCTGAACAGGCCAATCTCTGCCTTACCACACTTGTTAACATCACCTCTCTGATCTGATTCAAGACATTGTGACAACAGCCTAAGCCCACGTCCAATGAATATTTTAAAATACGGGATGTATATGGTAAAATATTAAGGTCCATAAGCACTGTAAGGGTTGGTGCTACAACTGATCCAGGAAAGCTCTGCATCCCTGGCTTGCTGCATCCTCCCTGGATGCTTCCCAGTCCCCAGAAGATCTCAGAGCCCTGCGGTGCTGCAAGCGAAAGAAATCATGCTGGGATTGCCAGCTCAGCTCCCCCACCCTTAACATATGCAGGTAGCACTGCTGGTCCGCATGATGTCATCCCACAATTAACATGCTGATTAACAGCTGGCTTCCTGCCATTCTAATAGGCTCTAAATACCTCTCCTAGGAGCTCCTAAAAAGGAATTGGATTTTGGAAGTGGTGGGAGAGGATATTTTGTATTCATGGGGTCTTCTTCATACCCATAGGATGTGCAGTAATTCTCAGTAGTTGCCCTACACTCCGGTTTTAAAGCTTGTTGTTTTCAGAAAGTGTTCCATTGGCAGTTGCTCCTGCATCCCCCATTCCTGGCTCTCCCTTTCCCCCCTTGAATTATTGATCTTTAGCCAGAACAGGATTTGTCTTCATTATACATGAGCTGCTATCACCACAGATATTAGCGTAAACTCCTGGCAGCAGATTGATTAGTTTCTTACATATGGAAGCAGGGGGTCCCTCCCACAGCTTTATCAGGAATCCCCAGAGCCTGGTGTTCTTTACAGGACACAAAAATGGAAATTAGATTTCAGTTAAATACATCAGAAATTAGATTAGATGTTATTACTTCAAAAAGTCAAGCTCGGGGGAGCAGTGCACCTCAAAAGATCTCTAAAAATGTTCTGTATGGAAGTATCAGCAGCATTGCCCTGTGCTTTAGTGAGCTCCAAGAGGGAAAAACTTGAATTTCTCTTCCTACCACTCATGGCCAACAGGTCTAAGAGCAATCCTCCACAATAGGGTGCAAAAAGAAACAGTGGTGATGATAACAGCCACTCATCCTTGGAAACTGCAAAAACTAAGCCTGTGTTCTCCATAGCTCTTCAGCATCACTGCCACTGGTCTTTGCTTGTTGTGAGCTTTACCAAATCAAGCAAGTCTCTCATCATCTTATATCCTGATTAACATTTTTCTTACTACCCATATAACCACCGGTTACCTACTTTCATGTTTCCCTTACCTACCCCCATCTATTGTCCCTAACACAACTTGTTCCCATTCCATATCTTTGCCAGACTAAGCTCAGAGAAGTCCTGATTACACTGGAGATTTTAGACAGATTCGATTCCATCCAATCACACTTGAATTATTACAGAAAGTTGCAAGCTTTTTAAAGTACAAATTAAGCCATACAGTTAACATTTCTATTGTGAGGAAGCTTGCAAACAACTTGGTAATAGGCTGTTAGCACTTTTGTATTCATAGCTTCTTTGGCCTGGAAGAACAAGATGATTAACATATGTAAAAGCTTCAAATGATCAGCATCCTTGATGCTGATCCAAAGAACCTCTGAAGAGCCATTCCTCAGACATGTCCTTTTACAACGCAAAACATTCAATTTACATACATAATTTACATATGTCCCACAACACTTTAAAAGTTTCTCGTTGGATGAGTTCAATAGCAATTCATTCACGTTTATCTCACTTCCACATTTGTAAGATCATTAGAGTCACAATGAGCTTAAAATACTGAAACAAAATCCTTGGTGTCAGAACAGCCCCACCTCAGAAATGTCTTATTAAAATTCCTCATCACCCAGTCTCAAAACATCTTCTAATCATATTCCAGTGCTACAAATTAGCAGATCACAAGGTTGCAGCTCACGTTATCCAATTAAATGAAAACGAAGGACTTTAGCTGTGTCAAAGACAAATTATTCCTGCTGCTGTTTTCAGCCAACTTGACTTTCTGTTTCTATTCTACCATCACTGCTACCAAGAAACACCTTACAAGCAGTAAAGGCATGTTGCTCCAAGGGCAAATTTCCCCAAATGTCCCACTGCCCCCTTAATCCCATGGGCCATTCAGATTCCTGAGTTGATGACCCCACACTGGACAGATACTCACTGTTCTTGGAGCATCCACCACAATGTGGTCCTGGTCTGTAAGCAAGGCTTCAAGATTAGAAATAATCCTTTACTTTTTCACTAAAATTTGTCCCTAAAATAGTTCTCCTCTCTTGTTGGCCTTTCCTATTTATACTGCAAGTTCCCTGGAGGTAGTAGTCAGCTCAACAGAGCACCAAATTCCCTCACAAACACAGGTGATATTCCTTCCTTAATCATTCACGATCAACACCATTGCTGACCTTTTCATATCACGTCCCAATCTCACCATCACATGCAGCTGTTATTTTTGGAGCCATCTCACACCCCTAAGGTGGTTACATGGCTTTCATCATTTTGGCAGTCAGAAAACTTGCTACCATAAAAGAACAGTTTCCCAGGTAAAGGAAAGCCACTCAAGAGCCTTCTCATTTTCCAAAGCTAAGGGTGTCACTGACAAAAGCGTTCACAGGTTTTCTATGCAGTAGGCTAGAATTAAAGAAGGGGCTGAATCATTTTTCATTTGCAGAATTTTAATGACTACCGACAACATTAACATTCATTATTCTTTCATGACATACCAAAGAGCTGGGGAAATTTTTGCACTTAGAAAACTGCATTGGTGCAATACTAGTTATGTCAAGGCCTTAATGTTTATCTGAATTGTTCTTGGCATATTTTTTCTTCTCAGAGCACCACGAAGCATATAATTACTAGGTTCAATATATATCCTCACATGTGTGCTTGTATAAACACACTACAGAACTGGTCATCTCTACAAAAATATTTTCCATTAAAGGATCATATAGTTGCGAAGGATCACATGTAGAGGCTGTTTTTGTTTTTCACCTAGACTGTGATTTTGTGAGACCATGTCAGAGCAAGAACCCATAACCAGGACTTTGGAAAGGAATAATGGATTTGGAGAGTCTCTGTGATTTTTTCATGGAGGATTTAGAATATCTCCATTTAAGAACTTGAATTTCAGAGTGGTAGATTTCTCAAATTAGATACTTCCAATATGTCTCCAGCTACAAATGTGAGATGCACTCCCTCATGAACCACTCTGAGAAGACAGAGCCCAGCAATCAACTGAACACCAGAGGCAATATTACACAGAGGATCCCTGCCATGTTCAACAACCCCAGTTTAGAGAAGCTGCTCACAGGAGTTCAGCCCTGACAGCCAATTCAGTTCCTGGTTTCCCTGGTGAGTATGATGACGAATGAGTCATTTCACGCCAAGGAAGACAACAGCTTTTCTGATTTAGATTTTCCATCAATAAAAAAAAGCTCAGAGAGCAATAAGTCGTGCCAGTTGGGTCAACAACAGATCCGGAGTGTTCTGATTTTTCATTATTTGATAAAATGGATAAACCTCATCCAATACCTAGCTAGCAGTAGGTTAAAACCTTCTCCAAATAAATTAAATGCTCACGCTCTCACATCTGTGTATGAAGACAAGTATAGGCCGCTAAGAATGGCTCACATTCAACCAGGTATGGACTAGTTTTCCAAACAGGAATACCAAGAACTTCCAATGGAAACATCACCTGGGCAATGGACTCCGCAACAGTACCACTAGCTTACACAATGGAGAGTGATCATGCTGTTATCTGCACATGCCCAAGTGTCACAACGCATCTGCAGGCAGCCATGGGCTGTGTCAGAGGATTTATACTTATTTTTCACCACTGGGAGCTGGAAGCAAGCTCTGAGCATCGGCACAAGATCTTCTAAGGGCTGACACGATGTAAACCACATCATCCCACAAAGCGTGGCAGTGGTGAAATCGGGTTAAACCTGACCAGAGGACTGCCACTTCCACTCCTCATATCTCAACAGTCCACTCCTTAAATCTCAGTAGTCCTCAGAGGCAAGGAGCACGAAATTGAGACCAGGAGCTACACTTGTCTCTGTACCTTAAAGGAAATCCTGATGGATTGGTTTATTTATTTTTGTATCTTACGGCAGGTATCTGAACTTTTACTGATAGAAGACTGATTTTTCTTTGGTTTCAATTCTAGGGGTAGCAGCACTTTTATGTTGGAATATGCCTTGCAGTGCAGATTTTCAGCATAATAAACCTGAGCTACAGAACTGACCTGTCACACATCATTGCTAGCCTGGCCCAGATTTTAAACCCATCACAAAACAGTGAAAGACTCCATATTTTAGCTTTTATCCTTATAACTACAAATATAATTTACTTCTTTCTTTCGTAAGACAGCAAACGTAAGCATCGCTAAGAGAAAGTAGAGGTACTGCTTAAAGTAGTTCAGGGAATCTGTAATCCCTAGGCCAACACAGCCTATGCTTTATATGATATTTACTCTCCCTTGATTTCCTGGCCATGAAGCTCTACATTCTGTTGACATTCCCCTACTAATTAGAGAGACATTTTATGGTACCAAAGAGACGTTCTTTCCCTTCCAGTCCCAGACCTATGAATTCCCTTATTTCTCATCCTTATTTGATCAACAAGTAAAGAAATGACAAATTGGTCATTTACAATTCTCTAGATGAAACCTACATCTCTGTGTGTCTCTAATGAAGCTAGCCTAATGTGTCATGAATTTCTGATGCTACCTTTCAGAAACACTTGCAATGCAAAGCTTGTATGAAACAATGTACTTACAAAGCTATATTTTACAGTCTATCTCCTCGTATGGGGCTCGCACACACATGTGGAAAAGCACTTAGCAGTAGTTATCTCTACTCTGTTGAAAAAGGAACTTTCCAATTTTCAGTTATGTTAATACAAAACCTAATGTCCTGTGGAAGCTGATGTGGGTTGTGCATGCATGAATTATTATCGATTTTCTTGCAAAGACTTATCTCTGAACTACAAACAGTCTGATAATAAAAGTTAAGGTGAAATACTATCTGAACTGTGTTACACGAAAGCAAGCTATTTCTATTCTTCTGTGGGTAAACTGACGGCTACTGCTATGATATCTAGTTAATCCTTTCTGAATGAGTATTAGATTATTCTTGGCACAGCATCTTGCACTAGTTAAAAAAATATGCTGTTGCCAAGTCATTAAGCAAGAAAAAATTGAATGCTATTCTTGTAAAAGTAGCTCAAATGAGCTATCAGTGCTCGGGATAAAGTGGGAAATACATGAGTCAGGATAAGCCATTGTGTCTGCTGGGATGGTGGGGGGCCACGCACTCCATCCATGCTCTGCTAAGAGCATCAGTAGAGGCACCCTATAGGAGATGCCCCACATGAGCTCCCTTCCAGGACTGCAGCTTTCTGTTTTGGTGGTGACTCAGTTTAAGCTTGTCAGGAAATAATTATTCCACCTACTGAGGGAAAACATTGATCTTTACATGAAAACCTCTAAACTGTACACATTTTGCACATCATGTATGCTAAACCAGAGATTAATAAATGATGCTGCAATACTTCTCAGACATTTCTACCCTGCCTTCATTGTGTTTCCATTCTCCCTCGTGGGGTATGTTCAGTGGGTGGACTACATTTCCACCAGCACACTGTAATTTCAGTTCTTAGCAGTTTTCCATTGTTCATCATGGGAGTTCCCAGCTGCATCAAGAGTTTTGTGTCCAAGAACGGAGTCCAGACAAAAGAAAATACAGACATGAGAACGGAGAGAACAGCAACACAGTGGAGGGCAAACGTGTCTGGGCAGGCTTTACCTGATCCTCATTTATGCATGGAAACTCCATTTTCTGCAAGCAAGTTGCAACTCTCAACTCGTTACCTGCTCTTCCATCCCACTGCTTCACCAGGAAATGCTGCAGCCAGGGAGAAGGGCTCTGTCCTCACAGTGTGAATGCTGAGAGGGAACTTCTTTGTGCTCTGGATGGAGGAATCTGCCCCACAGCTCCTGGGCCAGGGAGGGAGATGTGCTGAAGGCAGCAGAGGGGAGCACATGGCGTGTGATTTTATGCTCAGAGCAAGCCTGTTGGTTTGGTGACAATACCAACCATTTGCTCTGCTGTAAATGAAATCAAAAGCAGGCAAAGAGCTCATACAGAGGCTGTACTGATCCCACATAGCTGTCATTGCTTTGTTTTTTCCTCCCATATCACAAAGGCGAGTAACACAGGATCCCCAATTACACTATCTTCTGTTCACTACAAGGAAAATGAATTTATCCTGATCACTCCAGTAAACACTAAACCCACCAAGGCACACATTTAATCAAATAATTAGGAGAGGTGGAGGGGAAATGTGTGCTGGAAAGATAATGTTGCACTTTAAAGGATTCATTATTGGTTATTACATTTTACATAGAATGTCATTTTCTTTACTAGTTAAAGAAAAGGTGAAGGAAGAAAAACAGAGTCCTACAAAATGCTCCATCTAAATTATAGACTGCTCAGAACATGCCTGAAATCAGAGGTGCCACCTCTCGAAGCAGCACTGTCATTATGCTGCTAACATGTCCTGATCTGATTTTTCTCTCTTTTTATTTTAAACTTATTCCCTACATTCAATCACTTGAGCAAAGAGACCCGTGGCTCTTCTGGCAGAGCGCTTACATCCCACAACCCCTCCGAAGAGTAAAAGGCTCATTTTCACCCCCACATCAATGCCCTGAAATAGTCTTGATTTACCACAATGTAAATAAAAGGACAAGCCAAGCCACAAAATCTCCTAATATCACTTCCCATACTTCACCAGCAGCAGCTTCCCTCTCTGCTGAGGTCTATTTTAAAGCCAGCAGACTGACAAACAGTTAAATACCACCTATTGAAACGCGTCTGCTGCTGGTTCTGCTGTTCGTACTGAGATTTCCTGTCAGCCTTTACAGAAATTCTTTGGGAGTCTGACAGGATTAAGGGGATTAATACATTAAAGCATTATTACAGCTTTCACAGGGGATTTTCAAAGACTTTACACTGTGATCTATTTGTCCTGTTACATAAAACGAGCACTAATAGGCCGATTGAAAAGAATCGCTGCAATCAATAACCTTAATTTTTGTAAACACACTCCGCTATCAGAACGAGGAGCTAAGGTCACCAGCCCTCCCACGGTGCGTTACTTAATTTAAGCTGTGTGAATGCATTTTCAGTGCAAGCCAAAGGGTGGTCTGGGTGTTGAACCGACTGGCAGAGAGAGATTTGGTAACAATGAGTCACCAGCCCCTCGTCCTGGCTGACTCATCACCTGGGCTGCACAGCACCTGCTATGCAGAGACCTGCAGAGATTGCATTGCCAAATGGCTCCATCCTGAGGACGCAGCTTTATCTTAATTAAAGGCTCACCTGTTGCAAATCAGCATAAATGAGCACAGATTGAGGGTGAAGGCAGCATTTTCGAAAGAGTCTCCTAAAATGGAGGAGCGCCTGGGCTGTGCTCTTTGCTTTCACCTGTCCTGAGCTTTCAGGCAGTGCTTTACTTAACCAGCCCCAACTAAACCAGTATCTGCATAATTCACAGACATTACAGGATCCGTGGATGTCTAAATTAGGAAAAGTAGCATTAGCCTTGGCTTTCAGATCAAGACCTAAAATAAAGGAAGATTATAGCTAAAAATCGTATTTTTTAATCTAAACTAGTATCCCATTCTCAGTGAAATATGGTAGTTATTGTGTGCCTGATTTCCCTAGGCTGCTCTGAAAACCCAGGTGCCATGAAATCACTCAGAGACTGAGCAGGGGTCACTCACCTCACAGCCATTATCCTCACAAAGTGGTTGCTCAGCTATTGTGTCTAGTCTCAATTAAGAGCTATTAATGAGCTACTTGTATCAGCATGATGTATATTATTGTATAAATGTGATTGTCAAGTTTTTTTGTTGCTGCAAAATGTAAGGTTGGCTACATGAAAAAGGCTGCACGCAGAGATTTCAGCATTGCCGTGCCAGGCAGAAAAGAGCATGCTATCTTACAAGAGGTTAACACCTTGTTATGGAGATACTTAAGCATGGGAGCAGTGGGTTGTCTGGTGGGTGGAGGGTTAAAACTGATCTGAAGTTACGTTGAAGAACTAAGATACTAAGAAATCTGTGCTGGGAGAGACTGCAGTTAAAATAGAACATCAAATGGGATTTTAAAAAAAAACTTGTATATCCACATCAGCATCCTCTCCCCTGCTGGCAATCTAAGAATACGGACTTTGCCTAAGAGTGGGAGATGTAGGCATGTGGTTAAGAAGGTATTGCAAATGGCAATTGCCAGCTGGATAATGGAGAATCGGAGGATTCTCTTAGATCTACCTGAGCAGAAGCAAATAGAAAAAAACATTTTTATTTCTATTTCATTTTTTTATAGCTCCTTTCAGCACAATACTGCAACTGTGCTACCTCTGTCTTTATTTTGCAAATATTTTTTCGCTTGTCATCCACTTGAATTATAATACTTTTCTTTCTTTACTTTTGGCCCATCTCTCATCGTTCTATCTCAGTTCAAGAGCCTGGACTGCAGATGCAGCAGCTTGCACCTTTGAGAGGCTGGGGCAAGTCTGGGATGTGTCCTTGCCCTGGTAATCTGTATCACAAACTCCTCTGGTTTGCTCCTGGGCACAGCCTGCTCCTTTTAATTTTGTGTCTCAGGAAAAATTGCCATGTTTTTACTGGATTTGATAGGAATGGCAATGTGCACGTGTCAGGGGAGCTTTTCTAAATCAAGAGAGACTTTCCAGAATTTCTTTCTTTCAATTTTATCCACTAAACCAGAGATTTGCTGCAGTTGATATAGGCAAATGGTTAAAAAAGCAACTCTAGCAAGTGGCTGCTGCTATTCCTCTTAATATTGAGATCTCCTGTCAACCCCTTCACAAAAAGACTGGGTAGTTTGACAGGATTAGGAGGATTAATATATTAATGCATTATTACAGCTTTTATAGGAGATTTTCAAAGACTTTAAGAGTGAGATCCATTTGTCCTGTTACATAAAACGTACAGTAATTGTCTTAATTGCTCCATTGTGACTAGGTATTGCTGCTCAAATAGTACTGCATGTCTAATTGTGCCAATTGTTCCAGGATCTCACAGCAGCACAGAACAACAAGGTGAGCCAAACACAGGGCTGCTCTCCAAAGATAGCTCAGCTTCAGCCTGGGTTCTCCATTATGCCTCTGAACGGGACGCAGGAAACAAAACTGATCCCAAATTCCCAAAAATCCAGTTGGTGCAGGCAGGGTAGATATTGTGCAAAGGCAGTCATGGGCACAAAGTAGAAACAAGTAGAGATTTCAAGGGAAGTAAATGAAGCAAAAAAAAACCTCCCTGTTGAAAGAGGGAGATGTCATTTCTCCCGTGTTGTTTTCTTAGAGGAGTCGATCGTTAAACAGAGCCCGTAGCTCCAGCTCAAGCAGCATGCAGACAAGATGTGGGGACGTGGCAGATGTATGCTGTCCTGCTCATGCACAGCTGCCAGCCTTCTGGCCACGCACACGGGGATGTGTCTGTGCTGCAGTCCTGCCCCAAAAGCATGGGCACAAAGCAATTTGTTCGTAACTCTGCATAATGAATGAGTACTCCCAGTGTTATGCACTAAAAGTCATGGGATCTGTCCTTTATGTCCTCTAAAGAAACACGTGAAAGTGCTGTTAGAGATGCAGCCGGGCAAGTCTCACTTGGAGTGACATTTGAGAAGACAATTGCTGACAGATACCTGCTTGTGTAATTCTCAGTTAAATACTTTTTGCACCCAGAAATGCTGCTATGCCATGGACACGTGCAAACATCCTTTTGGCTCATAGGATTCATAGCAGCGGCTGGAAAGGGCAGCCCACGTTGCTGAGAGTGGTGCACAAGGATCTGAGAACAGCTGAGTTCTGCCCACTGCAGTTTTGGTGTTTTGCCTCTGTCAGAATCTGCCACCATGTGCTTCTGAGAAAAAATGCGAGGAAAATTAGAACAGAGAAATGAGAGAGATCCTGCATTTCAGGGTGTTCTCTCTTTAGCTCTCAAGTATGCTATGAAGCACCAGAGCTGATATCCTTCCTAAGTCTCCCTTGTATTTCCTGGCAATTTGGGGTGTTCTATCCCTGTTCCATTCCCCAGACAGATCCCCTGCTATGTGCAGAGTACACAGGCAGAGCATTTTATGACATAGTCACAAGTAACCTTCAGGGATCTTATTGTTCTAATTTCTCAAGTTCTCTTTTACACTTGTTTGCACCTGACTAAAGAATTCACTTAACTTCCTAAATGTGTTCCAAAGAAATCCAAATGAAAATGCTGGGGGGGAAGGCAAAAGGATAGGGAAAAGAATGAGACCTGCTGCATTGGGAGAAGAACTTATCAGCAAGCAAACAAAAGAGACTTAGAGTTGAGAAGAAGTCTGATCAGATCTGCTGAGGTCCTTTGTAAGACTGAGACAACTCCTTCCATAAAGACAGCACGTTCCTCTTTCAAAAGTGTACAAGATCACCGCACAGACAATTGATGCTATCCCCTGTGAAAGCCTTTCTGCAGTTAGGGAACACACAGCATCACGCTGATTTCCTTCCCCCCAGATTTGCTGCAATGGAAATTGTATTTCACAGCATGCCTCCTACAACCAAATTATTCGTTGAGTTGTTATCCATTCCATAGGGTACACTGAAGTCACTTACACAACATCTCCCCATTTGAACTCTCTTTGATTGCTTTGGTCTTTGGAAAGCATGGGTAATATCTGTTGCAAACACATGCCTTTTTTTTTTTTTTTTTCTTCTTACCATTTTCTTTAGTGCTTTGTATCCAGATGAGTTGGGAGAGTGGAATGTGGTTTTTTTTTCCTGTACCAGCTTGGAGGTGTCCACAGAGCTGTCCTCTCCACCATCTACTGAAACATCTGCACCTACTTTGAGTCACCAGAACCACCTTCCTCTCCTTCCCTCCTTGCCCCCATATCTGACTTCATTGGCACTGGGCTTTGTGAAGAAAGGAGATGGATTTTCCCAAACTTGAGTGGGGAGAGACATGAGGCTAAGGTTTAAGAATCTGTCACTTGTACATAGAAATAGGGAGGAAATATATATATTGATGGACTGTTTGCATTTCTTCTCATTGTGGGCTTAAAAAAATGTTAATTTGTGGGTTTCAATCCTGTTAATAAGCTGTCAGATCTAGATGAAAAATTATACAAAGTGCAGTAATTGAAAAAGAAGGAGAAGAAAAGCACAGAAATTAAAGAGAAATCTTTGTCCTAATTTGATTTGTGACTTCATTGTAACAGAATAAAGCATGTGTAGATATTAACAATTCATTTACATAACCAACTCCAATCAAGCAATTCAGATAAATGTGCATTCACTTCTGGAAAGGTGGGAGGATTCATTTTAACCTATTAACACCCATTTCTTTTTGTCTACTTTCTTCTATTACTAGATAAAGTTGTTTACTGGTGAAGAAAACAACTTGCTGGCTGGCATGACATTTAATTTTCAAAGTTGCAAGGTTCAATCGAGCATTATCTCTGCCTACATACACCAAAACAGGAAGGCAGTGATAAATGGACACAGTGAAGAAGCTGCACTGCGTGGGTAAGAAATGGGAAACTGAGGCACAGCCTAAACTGCTCTGCACCATCCATCATGGAAATTTTAGGGGATCACCTGGTTTAAAACCATCTGAGGGACCCCACTGCCTCCTCCTGTTTCTCTTGCATCCTTCATCCCTGCATCCAGGCACCAGTGTCAAGACTTCTAATGTAACTTGCCCTGCTTTAAGACTCCTTGTGCACATTTACGACACAAATCAAATATTCGTTCTTCTCGCCTGTCATCTGCAAAGAAGCTGAGGTAGAGAAATTTAAGTGGCTGGTCTGAAGTCAAAGAAAAAAGCCCTGAGGCACAATACACCACAAGGGCCCTCAAGTCCTGTCTTTAAGCCTTCATTGCCCACAGCTCTGTGCCACGCAGGCTGCTCCTTACTTACGTTGTCCCTGGTCATAATTAAGTACAATAGTTCTGTAGTTCTTTACTGAGAAATAAAACAAGAGGTTCCCAGATCTTTCACTTACTGGGATACCCAAGGCTGGCTTTGTCTCTATACATTACTCAGATCTAATTAGAATCGTAAAGGATTTTCATGACTTTGTAGTTTTCCCTGCTCAAAAGTAAATCTGTCCTTAATACCATGGAGAGCACATACTGAGAAAGTCAGTGAGAAGAGAGAATTAAAGGAAAGCCCAGGCGAAGGTACAGGAGAGGATGCCAGGTACAATCACTGAAGCAAATAAAGTGAATTAGTTGAGAGGCAGTTAACCATCCTGCTGAGAGAAGGAGCTAGGGACAGAATGGCAAAACAGGGAGATCTGAACGGAGATGCAGTGCTCACAGAGATGACATTAAGGAATTTGGCAGCCACATGCTTTGTTCTTATTTACATAGGTATGAGATCTAGATGACCAGCTTGATGTGGGAGTTATTTGTATGCTATTGGTCTCTGTGTAGCAAAGAGCAGAATTCGACCTCCTTTTCATCATAAAGTCTTCGATCAGTCACAAGAAAGTGGATTTTTTTCACTTCTGCCAGCTGTTGAGTGAATGATGTGTCAACTGATAGCTTAAAGCCACAAAAATAAAGTTTCTGAGGCCAATGTCTTCCTACTCATTTATATACAGTGATAACATACTTGTTTCATAGCCCATCTGGGATTGCTTTACTGTTTAGGTGTCAGGCTTTCCACCACCATTATGCACTCCTTCCATTCCCTCGTGGCCAACCTTCCCAGTGTCAGATAACTCCATGGATCAGGTATAGAAGAATAAGGATGTTGAGGTCCTGCAGCATGTCCAGAGAAGTGCAAGAGATGCGAAGGGAACTTGGATGGTTCAGCCTGGAGAAGAGAGGCTAAAGGGAAACCTCATCACTCTCTAAACACCCTGAAAGGAGTTAGCAGTGAGGTGGGAGTCAATCTCTGCTCCCAGGTAATAGAGATAGGATGAGAGGGGTTGGCCTTAAATTGTGCCAGGGGAGGTTCAGATTGGATATTAGGAAAAAATTCTTCTCTGAAAGAGTGGTGACATATTGGAACACGCTGCCCAGGGCAATGGTAGAGTCACTGTCCCTGAAGGTGTTCAAGAAAAGGGTAAATGTGACGTTTGGGGTTGGACTCCGTGATCTCTTGAGGTGCATTCAGACCCCTGCAATTCTATAAAGATCATCAAGTCCAACCACCAACCCACCCTGAAGCAGGAACCCTACAATAGGTCACACATTTGGCACCCAGACAGCTCTTAGTGATCTTTTCCAACCTTAATGATTCTGTTCTATGATAGAACATCCTACAGAGGCCCAAGGTCTGTACTGCATGTAGGTCTGCCATTCACTATCCTTGAAAGCACTGCAGGACACCTTTTGTGGTTGCAGCAGTGTTATCTGGGGTAATTCTGGGAAACAGAATGAGATTCCATCAGGGTGAATTGAGCCATTTGTGGTCTGGTTCTGTACTTTGAGAAAGCCTCAGCCACCGGTAAAACCTTGAGATCACCTATTGATCAAGCAGGAGAAGCCAGACGCTCCTGGGAGCGCAGGTCTAGGTCCAGTAGACAACAGCAACCACAAATGCTCATGTTTCACAGTTTGGTTTGATGCACAATTTACAATAAGGGAAGGATTTCTAGGTGGGTATAATGGCCTAACTAACCTTTCAGTTATATTTGGGGATTTCTCAAATATTCTTCTAAGCATCAGATAATTTAGAAGTTTTCAGCACATGAAATGTGAACACGATGTAGAGCAGAGCACAGACAGGAGCTACAGCCATGATCTGACAAACTGCACAGAGCATAGGACACACTTGCATGCACAGGGCACTGGCATGGATCCCTGGAGAGTACCAGGAGCTGCTCCAGCCACCAACCCATGCTTCTGTGCAGAGGAGATGCCTAAGACATAATTTCCACATTGTAATTTCATAGGAAAATACAGCTTGGTGTTGAATTAGATCCAGAAATGTAATAAATAAATCATTAAATAAACATTACTCAGTTGAAGCCAACTGAAGTACTCTGGTTTCAGAACAGTCAATAGAACCGTTGCAGTTCTCTTTCCCTTGTTACAGAAACTAGTAAGGTTAATATTTTCTAATAGAATTCTTCTTACTTTGCAGAAGCTGCATTTTTCTATTTAAAAATAAAGAAAATAGGGCTTGGTTTGGTATTTTTGCCTTCTTACTGGAAAGTAATAATAAATTGGTGATTTAATTAACTCGGATTAACTAATACAGCAGGACTACACCTTCTGCTAAAAGACATTCAGCAATTATGGGAACCAATGCATTTCCGCAAAAGCAAATCTGCAGGAGAGCCAGACGTTGCACATCTGCCTCTGGATTCTTAGGCATGTTGGATAGTTTAAGCAGCTGTAAGCATATCTGAATTTCATTGTTATTGTCTGGTTTGTAGAAGAAAAACTTTCTTCTTCCAACAGCAAAGACAACACTTGAGAAAATCAGGAAGAGGATAGAAAGTAGCAAAGATCTGTGATGGTTTGCTATGTTCGTGTATAGCACCCATCCCAATTTGCTTCCTTGAGGAGAAGAAAGGAGAGAAGAGGCTGTACTCTGGAATTGCCTCCCTGCGTCCTCACCCACTCAGAAGGCAGCAGCACATACATCACACAGATAGCATCAGGGGAGGACTACAGCACTCTGGAAGCATATCCCAAACCTTTATATCTGTGCCCCAGTCCTGCAAAGCAACTTCAGCTGACAGTGATCATTTTGCCCACCTGAGAAAGATGGTGGTGATGATGCCCAGGTAAAACAGGCAGCTCTACATACTGAAGGACTGCAGAAGCAGCAGCATGTGCTGGTGGCGAGCACTTTGATTTCCCCAGACAACTAACAAGGACCCCTGCATAGGCTGTTGTCTAAGCAGAGCTCCACTGGCTGTGCATTCTGAAATGTATTTTCACTCTCTTTAACGTTGCTCAGAGAATGGCTTCATTACACTGCTCCAGACTTCTCCTGGCTGTGCCTATCCCAGGAGGACCCAAGCTCTGGGAAAGCATTTTATGTTTGCCTAAGAATGCACCCTATTTATAACTCACTCCACTGTAGCAGGCAAAGTACTTTTTGCTGGACCCTTTCCCTCATACGTACACCTAGATGCATATTTTTTGTCCTCTCAGTTTTCTCATTCACTGAGCCACAGATAATTATTGTGCTGGGAATGATAAAAGACAAGCCAGTTAATAAAATAAAGGCAAACAAGAATAAAAATACAAACAACTTGGGCCTCGGCCAAAGTAGATCTGTGCTGCAGAGGCTGTGGATGAGCTTGGCTGTCTTGAAGATGCCCTTGCCTATTTTTCATAGTGCCAGGGAAGGAATAGTGCACCCACGACTTTAAGGCTCCCTCAAGTTCTTGTGTTTGTGTGGGTTCCTCTGATTGATTTTCCCCCTTTGCTGAGGTATTTCCTCAAAGTCTGACAAAGGAAGGTGCACGTTCCCCTTGC
Source organism: Tympanuchus pallidicinctus (assembly GCF_026119805.1). Lineage (NCBI taxonomy): Eukaryota > Metazoa > Chordata > Aves > Galliformes > Phasianidae > Tympanuchus > Tympanuchus pallidicinctus. The sequence goes on from NW_026294802.1 coordinate 50,185,546, forward strand.
ACTACATCAGACTATGTTACAGTGCAGCAGAGATCTGAGATGCTGCGTTCTTTGTCTGAAGATAAAGTGAAGAATACACCCCAGGAATTGGACCTCGGGTTTTTGCCATTGATCAGGCAACTCTGCCTGCAACAGGGAGGTTGGAACTGCCTGATCTTTGAGGTTCTTTTCTACCCAAGCCATTCTGTGATTCTATGATCCTAAGACATGAACCAAGGACAAAGAATGGGCACAAAGCCATCTTTCATATAGCCATTTAGGTGCCAGATGTGGCTTGGGAGGGACTCTGTGGGTTTGAGGCCAATTTGCTTTTGCAGTCAACACTTCCACAGAGAGTCTGTGAATCAAATGAGGAAATCTATGGCCAGAACAACACTTGGTGAGTGGATGCTATAAGGATATTTCTTAGATTGCCAGCCCCAAGTTTTACATGAGAGAGAAGACTCTCATTCTCTACACCTTGTCTTAAGAGGCTCCTTCATATTTGATCAATCAGGCATAGAAATACCCAGATATGAATGCAGAATGACCGATATTCCCAGTTCCTCTATTGTATATCTGCATCATAAACAGGCTTTTGACTTTACAGTATGAATTGAACAACGAATATTGTACAACACAGCAAGCCCAGAAGGTTTGGTTCACCATTAATATGAATTAAAATGTATTTGGGTTTCCAAATACGTTTTTGGGTTTCCAGAGGGCTTTTGCCTTAAATTCCCATGCATACTTGAAAGACTTGCTTATAGGTGTTGTATTTGTGTGTACTGAAAAATCATCAGGATTCCAGATTCAAACCACGATGCTGTAACATCTAAAGAAATAAATGCCTGAAATAAATAGGGAATTAAATGGTAAAGATTTGTCCCCTCTATTTTGCCAGCTCTTCCCACACCCTGCTGTGAAGGACTGAACAATCTTTTCGTAGGCTGTGGATAGGATCAATTTTTTGTCTAATTCCCATATACACTGTCTCTGCAGTTGTCTTGTTTCCAATTTTGCAAGATTAAGGTGCAGTTTCCATAAAGAAACAAGTTGTATTTGTATAGAAATATGCACCACAAAGCACATGTGCATATTGGCATTCAGGTCTCTACACCAATAACTATGCAGCACAGAACCACACTTACAGCTACAGGCATTCAGCACAAGGGGTCCCCAGATCAGGAAAAGGCAAAGGGTGGAAGAATTTATAGGTTTCCTATTAGGACTGCATGCAGCTGGGCCTATTTGTGGCTACAGATACGCTCACAGTCTCTGCAACTCATGGCACAGAGATTTACCTGGCATGAATAGATGCATGGCCTGTAATGCCTGATGTTCTTGCGCACAATGGCAGCCCAGACAAAATGTGCATGGACCTGCCTCTTCACGCTGCACAGGTTGACATTACAACATAAACACACATAAAAACCATTCATAAATAAACGCAGGATGCAACCCAGACCTTCCCACTGTGCTGTGCATGCAGCACACTTTGCCATGTATTTGCAGCAGGCACACGGTTACGCCTATAATGAAGCTCACAACACATAGAATCCTAATTGCTTTTGTGAAGCCAGGTGCCTGTGGACTCAGCACCTACTAAAATACCCAGATCACACCAGCTTTTGCTGTCCATCTCTCTCCTGATCCCCGCTGTGGAAAGCAGAGTTGCATTAGGAACTCTGAGAGCAGAGGTGATATTGCCAACCAAATTGAAGACACGGCTTTGCAAGATGCTTCAAATCTAGCAAATCTGGAGATAAAATACGTATCTCCAGAGCACTGGTGGGAAGAAAAAAAAGAGATTCATTTCCAGATCTAGAATTTTGCAATGGATAGCCATTATTTTAAAAATAATGATCCACAAATGATCAGTTTAAAGCGCTTCCAATCTCTGAGTCACAAAGAAGCTAAGTGCTTCCACATACCACAGTTGAGGAGCCTGGACTGGGATTTGGGCTGCAGATGGATAGTAGCAACTCTTGTACACTTGTAGCAGCAGCAGCTCCTGGGAGCAAAATGGACCTGAGACCAAAAATGTAGGAAACAGGAGGGTGTTTGGAGCTGTCTGTAGGGTCTGCTGTACTGCTAGCTCTAACCCATGCCAAGGCAAAAGACATCAGAGTTTCAAGGCAGTGGTGAATTCCTACTGGGCTCATGTGTTGCACAATTAGTCTGGTGAAAAAAGACTCAGAGCTGGAGGTCGTTTTCCACTGAATCATCACAGATTGGCCACTGCTGAAGGCAGGAAGCAGTGCAAAATGGATGGGTGATCTCAGGAGACACAGTAAATCCTGTGCTCCCACTTAATGCCGAAGCCCAAGCTCTCCTGTAACCCCTCCAAGGAAAATGGAGTTCTGCATGACTTCCACACATATTCGTATTCAATAATAGATGAGCTCAGTGAATTTCTTGCAAAGTAGCTCCTTCTAACCACTTCCTTTAGTTAAATGCAATTGTTTGTTTAAAATCATGAAATGAAAGCTCAGAGGGAGCCCGAGAGTTTGACCTCCTGTGTGCACTGTAAGAGATCCTCAGTCAGGATTTTGCTGCTCTGCAATGCTGACACTTTCAAAAAGTTGCTGATAAGCCCAGCACTAGAGCTCTCTCCCTAGTGCTAAAGGAATCTCCATGGCCTGTTGGCAAATCATGGTACATGACCTCCATATATGTGTTCATGATGAAAGAACCATTCCTGTTGGAAAAGACCTCTAAGGTCCCCAAGTCCAACCCAAACCCATCCCACCAAACCCATTGGCCATGTCCCTCAGTGCCACATCCCCATGGGTCTGGAACACCTCCAGGGATGGTGACTCCACCACGCCCTGGGCAGCTGTGCCAGTGTAGCACTGCTCTTTCTTAGAAGACATTTTTCCTACTATTCATCCTAAACATCCCCCACTGATTCTGCAATAAGCCTTGGTGTGTACATTCCCCAAGCTCCCAATATCTGCATAGTTGAACTGGGGTTTGTATAGAAGACATACATTTACTCACAAGCTTTTCCAGTCCTTGCTGCTGGTGCTTCTGGCTGCACTGGAAACAGCACAGACACATCCTTAGCCAGAGGTGTTCAGCTCCCTGCCTTTCAGGTGGATCTAAGAAGTACCAAGTCAGATGAAAGCAGTGGATAAAAGGAAGGAGAGAGTTTCCTCTTCTGGTCTCAGGAATCTGTTTTGGACTCAGCATGGGTTGAGTACACAGCTCTGCAGCAGTCCTACCCACCAAAACATGCTCAGTGTGGCGCTCAACCACTCCAAGCTGCACACAGGTCTGTCCTCTCTGGGCTCTGGGCACACCAGTGTACCCACAAAGCACCTGCCAATCGATTAAGCCCCATGGAATGTTTGCCATACAAACCCTGTCCTCGGGAGACACAGTCTGGATGCACACAGCAGTGTTTCTGGGCGCTTTGCCCTTGGGCAGAGAGTGATTCAGGAGACAGCAGCATCCCTAACAGGAAAATTTAAGCATATCTGACAAGTCCAGGAAAGCGAAATGTGCTATTTGGTTTGGCCCTGATCCTGCAAAGACTCAGAGGTGTGTTAACTTCATGCACTGCAAATAGTGCCACAGCAGCAATTATAAAGGCATATAGTTTATCGCACTGCTCGTCCCAGCTCTGCAAAGCAGCTTGACCTTCTCTGTACTAATGCATCCTGCACTGAGCCTCCCTGTCTCATCCCAAGCATGTTTGTGACTGAGAGGAAGTCTGGCTGGGAAGGCAGAAGCACATCTGGCTGCAGGATGCTTGTAGCACCTGAGGCAAAGCCCCATGTATTGTGTGCGTGCGGTTAAACCTGCGCTGTGTGTGCTTGATAGCTGGGTATCAGCTAGGTATATGGCTATGTAATTATACTGCAATTAAATTTAATAGCTTTGCTAACAGCTCAACTGCAGGAGAGTTTGTCTAAGAATTTTTGTACTGGGATTATTAACCTTTTGTTGGCTTCACCCATCTATTTATCCTGTCCTGTAAAATCATGTTTACAGTTCAGCCAGAGGTTTAGAAAAACAGTTTTTGTTGTGATTGTTCTTTTATAAGCCAGAATTGCTCAGTCCTAGACTAAATCCAGCAGCATGTTGCACATGTGGGGAGAGACCTGTGTGCCAACGCCGATGGCTGGAAGGGTTTGATTCCATGAGCTTGTGGTCCTCTAGAAGCCTCTATAACACCTCTCAAAACAGAGTGAGGAACATCTGGAATTATTGTATTCCCTCAGGAAAAGATGTAAGGTGGCACTGAGTTATAGCAGAGGGACACAGAAAAAGAAAAGGCTATTGAGGTATAGCAGAAACTCCTAAATATCGACTTGAGATCAGCACTCTCTCATTAGCTGATCTGCACTCTCTTGCTTAATGGACCTTGGCTAGATAATTGAGGGTTTCCATCTAATGCTCCATGTCCGAAGCAAATGTGTGTACTGGAAACACCACCACCTGAACTATGGAAGGAGAAATAGGAGGAGTGGCAGCCCAGGTTCCCAGTAAACAATGCTCTCCTCTCCAGTTAATTCATTGCTTTGATAGTTCTCCAGGGACATGGTAGAGAAGATTCTGTCTTCAAAGATCAGAATTCCATGCAGGTACACCATACAGTGAGTTTCCATCCTTTGCCTTGTTCAACTCACAGGACTCTATCCATCTCTTTATTTTAACCTTTGGTATTGTGCAAGGTCTGTGTTCAGGCATCCTCATTTCTCTCTATTTATTCAGAGCAGTGATTTCTCGTTTGCAGATTGGAATCTGCTTAAGCTTTCATGGTGATTTATAAAGTCCTATCCCTCCTACCGTGCCAGGTTTTGTTTTCCTGTTTTAACATGTTTTCAGCTCCGTAATGATTTTTAATCAGACAGCAATTAATGATGCAAATAAGAAAAACGGACAGTAAGGGATTGTTACATCTACTGTATTATGGTTATTTGGATTGTAATATTTCTGTCCTCTTCTTTCTTATATCATTTGGAGGCCCGTTACCACAAGTGCTTAGCAACATGTTTAATGGTCAGCATAGAGGAGCCCAGTCCGTTGATATGTTACGGTCCAGTGGACAGAGCTTTGTGCTAAATGTCATGATACATTAGCTTTTTATGCAAGGGGTGTTTATGGGCAATGAAAGATGTTAGCCTTTAACCTGTCATCGTATTATAATAAACAGGAAGACAAAGTTTGGGCCTCTGGCTACAAGAAGTCTTCAACCTGCCTGAGCACATCACATTTTCTATTATTGTTTTTAAGAAGAGATATAATCTTTGGTAAATTTACTTTTCTTTACATCATTAGTGCATTAGTTTCTAGAAAGTATTGCAGTACTAGGAACCAATCTTTAAGGAAAGAAGAGGAAATCGTTTGATGGCATGGTGTGTTTGATGGCACCAGCTGTCTTTTTATTGAAGCTGCTGTGATTTCCAAGCTGTTCCTTAGCCAATGGCTGCCCCAGAGTGTGGCAGGTCTCAGCTCTAGCCCTTCCATTAACGCCTATTCCAATTAGGGGACACTTAAAACACCAGAGTCTTGATAACCTATGTTACCAATCTATGCCTTACCTGCAAGGCAGCTTTGCTGTGGGTGTGGGCGACATGGAAGACAATTTCCAGTCTTTATGTTTGAGGAAAGCCAAAGAAATATGCTACAGTTCTCTGAGTAATTTCTTCTAATTGGAGTGGAGTTTTTGGAGGCTTTTCTCTCCACTCCCATCTATATAATGCAGTTTTCCATGAAATGTATAATGATGTGTCAATAAATCACTGGGCAAAATAAATATGCAGATCTTTTAGTGGTGAATGTTGCAAGAAATAAACCTTTTGTAATTGATAATTAATGTCTTCAGGATCGATAACTGGCAGAAGAACCTGTAGAGTAAGTCTGAATCATCATGGCTGCTCAGGAATGATTGATGCTTTAGAAACAAGCCTGAGTACCAGCCAAGTGTATAAATTAAAGCTTTAATATAAAACAGCTACCCAATGGCCTGAAACAGGTCCTGCTAGTGGCAGATGCTGGCCATTTGGCCTATTTTAGGAGCAATAATACATTTTTTCATCATGTTGAGATAGAGATAGAGGGATGAGTATTACTCCAGCTTGGGAAGGTATCTCACACAATTCAAGGACAGGCTATCTTGCTTTCTCCTGCTATTCACAAAGATAGAAAACCCATTGATGGGTACAAGGATGGGCCTTTGGCATGAATTCCCACATGTGTGCAGTAAACTCCAATAGTCCAAGCAATGACGGCTGCAGCTCACAGAGAGAGCTGTTGTGAATCTGGGGGGATCTGATATACGGAGCAAGAAAAATAATCAAACCCTTCCTTCAAGCTGTGCAGTTTGGGGATGAATCCAGACCTCACTGCTGAGATCATCCTGCCCAGTATTTTTGGTAGATCTCTATTCTCTGTGTGTGTGGCTATAGATGTTAGATGCACTGCATCCATCATCATGTCCTGTATATATCAGCTCTACGATGTTACATGCGCAGCAACTGGAAGGACAAATGTAAACATGCAAACAAATACAGGCAGCTCAGATTATGTGCTGAGAGACCCAGTTATCATAAAAAGACCAATAAGAAAGAGTAGAAGGATGTCTGACTGCTGGAATGACTCTTGTTTCCTTTTCATTATTCTTAATAAAAGGAGATGGTACCAAAAAATTGTGTTTCCCTGGTTATTTTTCCCAGGTGATGCTTTATAAAACACAGAATATATAACAGACTGTGTTGCAAGCAAATATCTTATTAAGTGAGTATAGTTACAAAGAAATAGTAACAAAAATGAATGGTAATATTTTTCCCCTCTTAGAGTTAGTGAAAAATGTAATAGTTCTTGGTGATAGGGATTTAATAGCAGATACCCTAGGAGTGGTGAAGAAAGAATTTGACCAGCATGGTGAATAGAAGAACTTTTAAAGTACTAGTGTTGAACCATTAGCAATGAACAAGGTGGTGTAAGACTTTCTGAGTGGATGGTAATAAGATTTCTCCTCAGAGATTTGGCAGTGAACAGAAGGCATTTCTTTTTCTGAAGTCCAAAACTGCAGGTCTTCAGGAAAATATGTAAAGCTGCACTTAATGGCAGCATCTATGTGACAGCCACTGATTTCAAGACTCCCAAGTACAGTCCAGAGGGCAACAGAGATGTAGGCATCTTGGGGCATCCACCTCTTTTTAAAGAAGCCACGGTCAATTAGTCCTCTAACCTAAGTGCCCCAAGTTAACTGAGGTGAACACCAGGGCAGTAAAGAAAATCCATAGCAAAGTCAGCTCAAGCTAAATGGGGAGAATGTGCTTGTCCAGTATTTGTCTGGGAGGGAATTTTCAGCTCACAGGTCCATGGCCCTGGGTACAGCTGCAGACTGGATGTGAGGAGGTTCATGAAAGAAGAACATCTGTTGGCATCAAGCTTGTTGTCAGCAGTGATACAGCTGCCTCATGCTCTTGTGGTACCATGAAAAGGTCTCTGTGTCAGAAGGCAAACAGGACGTCCTTTAGTCCTTTAGCCCACCAAAGCGGGACCCTACTGGTGGCACAGCCTTGTTCTTCCATGTTCTGCCAGCCAGATAATAAACCTGAGCAGCTGAGATAAAGTTATGTTCTTTCCACTGATGCTGGATGACTTTTTCAGTCAAAGCCATCCTATTCAGTTACATTATTTTTTACTATTTTTTCCCCTCAAGGATTTGAGTCACCTTCATCAGCAATCCTCCCCCTCCCTGCTGCTATCATTCCAGCATCATCTGGAAATGCCTGTAAAGATAACAACAAAACCTGGGGAGTAAAAGAAGAATAATATTGAAAAAAAAAGAAAGAAAAAAAAAAAAAAAAAAAAAGAAGAAGAAGAAGAAGAAAAAACAGCCAAAACCAACCAGAACTTTTATTTCTTGTTGAGTAACCATATTCCATGAGGCATGGCAAGCAGACATTAAATTCTCACTCGACTCGAAGGCAAACCATTATTCTGTAATTTTGTATGTAAATAAGATGTATTAGGAAATCACTCAAGCAATTAATTAAACAGCTGTTACAGAATAAGTGATAAAGGAAACAGGGGGGTGAATACGCGGAATTTTCCTTGCATTTTATGCATTTATTTATTTATTTGTTTGTTTGTTTGCTGCCTGTGTAGATGTGCACAACAATTCCTGTGTACCTTGGTGTCAGCATTCAGCATCATCAGGAGAAGGTTATCCCTTGTGGTCAGATTACGATCTCTTTGCTACAACAAGAGGACTGGGGAATGAAGATGTCTTGGAAGGGGGTGGAGGTCTGTGGCTGTTGGCATGTGAAGCTGCCAGTGGCATATCTGATCTGCATGCATGGACTAGACTTTAGCTGAAAGAGGGACTTCTCTCTTTAAGAGATGCAGTGACCTGGAAATGATGTGCTTGATCCTAAGCCAAATGTCAGCCTTGGTATCTTCAGTTGGCCACTTGTTTGTTTGGAGAGAAGCTTACAGCTTTATAACTCAGGCCATATATTGCTCAAGGAAGCCATGTAATAAGGGAAAACCTTTTGGTAGAACACAGTCCTCCAGGCCAAATACCTAAAGTTGTCCAAGCTGAGATCCAGCCAAAGCAATACAAGGAACACAGAAAGAGACAGTCTGGAACTGATGAGCAAAGGTAAAAAGAAAAATGGCACCACAGAGATGGGATTTGGTTGAGAACACACAAAAGGCCATAAACTGACTAGACTGCTGATTCTGCTAGAGTCCCTATTCCTCTTTCCTTGCATCATACTTGGTCTGATGGCTATGCTTAGAAAAATCCCTCTGACCCTGCAGGGTTTGTGTCTTACAGGTGTATTGGTGATGTCTAGTCTAAAGCAACTGGGAATGCAAGGCATGGTGCTCTGCTCCCATCTCATACTCCTGCTGTTCACCCCTGGTGGGGCTGGGCTCAGACTCATCTCCTGTGTACACATCTACCCTTTTGGTGCAAGGCTACTATTTTGTTTTAACAGCCTTTTAATTTCAGTACTAGGCTTGGCAGCTGTCTTCCCAGCCATTCCCATTTGCAGTGAGAACAGACTGTACCACTGCTAGCTGCAGGTCTGCAATGGACACAGTCCAGCTCTAGATGATGTCCAAATTGAACAGAAGCCTTCCAGATTATGAGGGAGAGAAGCACACGTGTTGTGACAGCCTTGAAAGGTAGAGAAAGCTGGCAATGAGCAGCGTAAAGGATGCCTTCTCTGGGATGTACTCAGCCCTCTATAGCAGCAGCACAAGGCAATGCATCAGAGCCTCTCTCAGACTTTGAGTGTTTCCGTTTTTTCAGCTTAGGAGGATAAATGCACTGGCTGAGTGGCTGCAAAACTGAGCTTTGCACAAAGATGGCAGCATTGCTAGAGTACACGTGTGGGAAGCAGGGTCTTCAGGGTATCTGCAGCAATTCGCTTCGTTCTGGGACCATACTGTGTCCCATTCCCAGCCTTATTAAAAAGAGCTCACTGCCCCTCCAGTGGAAACGATCTGAGCCTTGAAGAGACAGAGGACCGTTCTGGCTAGTCAAGGAAGTAATTCTAATTTGCAGCATTCAGCTTCCAACTGTTCTACAATAGCGAGAGGTTAACAGTGTGGAACCGGGTCTTGCTCGGAGCAGCCATTTCGCTCAGGCACTTTGTGCTGTCACTGCCAGCCCCCAGGCTGCTCTTTCTCCTGCTCCCACCTCCAGCTGAAGGGACCCCCACGTAGATTCCTACCCCTTGGCAATGCCACGGGCTCCTACCTGACTGCAGTTTTGAAAGCAGTGTCAAAATGACACGAACCCGAGGTCAGCAGCAGCCTTTTACCGCTCTCCAATCCGGCTGCACGCCAGAATTTTCTCTCTCCACCGGAGATTTGGGAGTTCTCTCTCCGGTCCCATGAGATTGCTGCTGATTGCAGCTCATGATGTCATTTAGCAGCTTCCCCAGGGCTGCCTTCAGTGCAAGCAGGTAGACCAGACCTCTCAGGTTGTCCCACCCCTGGTGCTGCAGTCTGATGCCTCGTGGACCCAAACAGTTGGATTTAGTGCCAGCCTGTGGCACTGCCGCCCAGCTCTCATGAAAAAGAGCTCTTCAATGATTTTGCAGGGCAACAGCTTTTCTGGGTTTTGTGTCTTAGCTGCGAACAACCAGTGATGGAACATAGAAATACGGGCAGGGTTCAGCTCCTTCGCGCAACAAAAGATCAAAAGGCATCCAGTTCACAAAGTACTGTGGTCACATTGTCTTGCAAAGGCTGTGCCCATCAGACCAATTAGTGTCAACCATGCTCAGTTCAACCACTTGCTACCACCACCCTAATCTTCTTGGCTAAGAACAACTTGCTGCCCAGCTAATTAAACAAGGAAACTCCAAGGGCAGCCAGGGGGAAGGGGCTGGCTTCACTCCTTGCTTGGGAATGATGGCTGGACAAGAAGATCTTAGTGCTCTTTTCCAACCTTAATGACTTCATGATTTTATGATTTCCCCCACTTGTTTACATTCAGACTAGAAGAAAAGGGACACAGCATATTCTACAACTCCAGACTGTATCGGTGATATCTTGGTGAGTCTTTCTTGCTTCAGACCACCAGTCCCAGGTGGGGAAGGACACGGGTATTTTCTTTTTCTATCCATTCTGGACAATTATTCCAACAGTTGTCCTGGACGGGACAGATTTAACAGCTGCAAATGAAGGACATTTTTCTCTGAAATAAATGTTTTGATAAAAAATGGTAAAATCAATGAATTCATTATTACACATTGACAACAATACTCAGAGAAGAAAAAAAAAAAAAAGCTAGTGCTGTTATAAATGATTGCAGCCCAGTGGCATTTCATAGTTCAAAGAGGTATTTTTGTGTAATGGAAACATCTGTGGCCTTTATAGAAATCCAGTGAGCTAACGAGCAGAGCTTACCTTCTGCAAGCACCACTACAGAAGGCTGCTGGACCACCTTCAATTGCTGATCTATCCTCACTGGTGGAGCTCAGTGCAAATTGCAGGCAGGTAAGCAATCACTCAGCGTTTCAGATCTGCTGACACAGGAGAGAGACACAGAGATCTCATAGAAACACCTCTGCTCTCACCAGCATTAAAGCCTGAACACACAAACCTCCAGCATGCAGAAAAGCTGGTTTAGCACAAACCACATTTCAGTACAGTGAATTTTTCTCATAGGGTTACCCACAGCAGCAAGTGCCTACACAGGTGTATGGTTCTGGGATAGACATCTATGGCCAACGTCAGCCATAGCAATAGAAACTCACAGCATTATTTCATAATAGGACCAGTACTGGAAATTTTCTTGGTGCTGTTGAAAAGTTGCACCTGAACAAACTTAGAGAGCATTAGTCTCCATTGCAAAACCTTTTAAAAGTATTATTGTGGAATTTCTGCCAAATATTTTCATCTCCAGTCCTGCAACTGTCTGTGTGTTTTTCTTCCCTTTATCCCCTCTTTCCTTTTCCCTTCCAAATTCACCATTCAGAGGAAGAGAAATGAATTAACAAGTCAACATTTCATTTGCTTTTTTTTTTTTTTTTTTGCATGTTACTGAAGAAATAGAGTAGAAATCTTTGTAACAACATTACAATTTTATCTTTCTCGGTGGAACAGAAAAATTTGGTGCTCATTTGTGGTGTCTTGATCCACTCAGGTTTAGACAGCTCCAGAAGACTTTCACCTCCTATAAAAGTGAATGGCTTTACATTGATTTAAATTACCATTACATGAGGTCAAAACATGCGCTGAGAGCTCCTTGTATTGCGAGCTTGAGGCCTTCCAGCTGCCAAGCTGCACAGAAATGCCTCAAAACATTCAGCTCAATAGGTTCGTGTGGTGTTCACACATACAGTGATGGGATTTAGGGGTGTACCACCCAACTCTTCTTCTTTCCAAAAAGCAGAGGTGGATTTTGTGAGGTGAAACCGAAACCCACCTCCCCCTTCAGGGTTCATTAGCAAAAGTCATTCTTGCACATCACACTTGTGACACTGAGCTTTCACTCGGCAGCTTCTCTCTTCTCATCTTGCTTTGCTTTTCATCTCAGTATTTCTTGATGGGGATTTGTAGTGACTGCCTCTCCTGCCTGTTTGCAAGAAGCCAGTATATGATGTGAAACCCCTAAGCCTGCAGATCTGCACAGCTCCTTTGCCATCAGTGGGTTGGGGCCAACTGACACCAGCTGAGGATCTGGCCCATAACCCACAGCCAGAGAAGCAGCAAGGGGCAGCTCTTGACTGGGCCAATTGGCTGGGCCAATACACAGCTGTATGGAGGGATGCAAGAGCTTAGATACAGTAGATAAGTCTGAATAAATCCATGCTGTACTCACCATTCCCTTACCCTAGAAATAACAGCCTCATCAGAGCACAGTGTACTGGCAAGAATAGCAAAGCATCCGACATGATGAATAATGTTTACATCGAGAATCCAGATGTCATTTTCCATCCTGTAGCTTTAGAAATAATGGCCTGTTACTTCTTATTAAATCAAGGGTAATCCATTCACCTACAGGCCCAATGATAGCTGTCTCTGCTAATCTCCACTCAGGGAGCTATATTCATCAACGGGGAAGGCCTGTGTTTCTAGCAACAACTGGAAGCCCAATGATCTTCAGCAATGAAATTTCAAATATCAATTAGTAGTTTAAAAGTATGGGTCTGTCAGCACAGTCCAGCATTAGCATAAACCCCAGCTTTCCATCAGAAGCATGACCTCCTGTGTCCTCCTGCAGCACAGACATCCTATTATTCATCTCCTTTAAAAATCTTTTTATTTACAAGAAATAAAAAGCTCAATGACCCCTCAGTGATGATTCTCCAGTGTCAAGCAGCACTTCAGCCAGTTTAATTCTCTTGTGGGTGGACCTAGCTTCAAAATTGACCCTGCTTTGTGCTGGGGTTTGGAGGAGATGACCTCCATTTGTCCTTTTCAACCCAATCTTTTCTTTGACTCCAAGAGGGAGGCAGTGATAATAGCTATGATTAAAATGCCATGACCTTGAAAAACAATGGAACATTCTCTTTAAATCAGCTTTATGCAGTTTGTTTTTCCTAGTTGGGTTGAACCACTGACACCTCTGATTTGACCTGGCAATTCTGTCAGTGTGCACCTGCCCACCTTTGGCTTTTTGCTGAAGTGTGAAGAAAGGTTATTTTTTCTGTGCAAGAAGAAAGGGAATTTTGAAAGCGTAGATTAAATAAACAAATGTGTGACCAATTTAATGTGAGATATTTGCACACAGCAAGATCTGGTCACATCTACTTTCTGATTCTAGTCCTTCGCTTTGGGGCTTTTGGACTGTAATTGTGTTCAGTCTTCTATTTATACAATGAATCTATAATGTAATTTCATGAGGTACTGAGATGCACTGAAAAACATATGAGCACTAAGTTGCTCTGCCTAATCCATATGAAACAGTGTTGGAAATCAGCCTGGTAAACATGGCAAGAGAATGAGCAAGGATTTCATCTGGGGCTCTGACACTAATCTAAAAAGGATTACCAAGGAGATAGCCTGAGATGCAGAGCACTTGAACAGAGAGGACAACGAATCCTATTTAAATGAATGCCTTGAATTGCGAGTGGCTTGTAAGTGATTAGCACACTGACTTCATACTGACCAAGCCAGTAGGAGTTCATCCCTCACAGCCACTGGTTACATTTACTGCTCCATTCACCGACTGCAAATAGAGGTTAAGAGAAACAGATGATTTTCAAACATTAACTTTTAATAGGGACAGCATGTCTGGCAAGATGAAAAGAATGAAAAGCCCTTGCTGTTCACAGTTGTAATCCACCCCCAGTTGTCTCGCTGTCATTTCTCCATAAGCTCCACCACTTGTTCCTTTGGGGAATGATCATCGAAAACTGATACTGAGCAGCCTGAGTGTCCCAGCAGAAGGCAACTCTTGTTCTTGTTTTCACACACTGCCAAAAATGGGTGCTCATGACCGTGCTCCTCTGTGCTTCCTGCTCAATGTTCTTGTCTTGTTTGCTCCTTAAATTGTAATTTGAAAATCAGATCAGTCCGTTTGGGATGATAGATAGTGAGGATCAGGTCAGTAAATTATTTAATTGAGGGTTTAACATATATCATGAGAATTATGCTTTCTGTCATCAAAGAAATAAGCCCTTCCCTCCTTTTGTGGCAGAAACCTAAGAACGCTCTGATTCCTTTGGTCTCATTAGCTTGCATACCTCTGGCATATTGAAGATTCTGTGGCTTTTGTCCCTTTGTACTATGGGATTTAGCTTCCAAATACTAGAAAATATTTAGTGGATTTTAGCATGTGCAGTGCTGTGTTGCTGTATCCCACATGCCTGAAGCAAAGTGTCTAGCCAAGCATCTCCCAGGATCAAGAATTTATGCAGTGTTTCAGTAACAACTGAACAAATCCATGTTAATTCCATAAAAGATCTGTCATCCATCCTCCTACTCTTCTCTTTGCTTTTTGGCTATAACTAAATTATGCAAGCCCAGAAGTCCCCTAAAATCTTCACAGGTTAGCAGAGTGTCATGCGATGAATGAACAACTTAAATATGGCCTGTTTAAAGCCTGACAACTCTGTGTATGCTGTGGTTCTCCAAACAGCCCTGAGCATTGCTGCAAGCACGTCCACCTCGAGCACAACCGCTTTGCAGTGATGCTGCTGCTTCCTTACCCTACACATGGGAAGATGGGGAACATAAAATTTCTCACTGATCCATTCCATTCCCCTTCTTTTTTTTGTTTTTTTTTTTTTCTTCTGTTATTTCTGGCAAAGGCCACTAAAGTTCATGAGATGGAAAATGTATTAATTATGCCAACTTTTATACCTCTCACAAGCCTAGTCACGTTCTTTCACCAGTTTTGTTGAGCAGCTTTATTTCCACACAAAAGCACCACCATGTAATTATTTTATCAACATGGTTCAGTGGTTGAGTTAGAAATTGTACCGGATGATACAGAACATTCCTTATTTCAAGTGAAACTGTCACAAATGTATCAAAACCCCCTTTTTTTTTTAATGCATGCTGTACAATAGAAGCTGTTACGTGTACTACAAGCACTTATCCATTATAAAGTCATATTTGATTCAGGAAGGCCGGAATGAGTTGCAGTAGGTTAAACATCTCAAAAGCCAAGCTTCTCCCTTTCTGCAGTTCATGTGCTTAGTTCACTTAACTTTCCAAACATAAAAGTAATCATAACATAATAACATACCCAGGGGATCTGAAAACCTCACTGGGTAGTTCATGGGATGTGTTAAGCCATCCACCATGACTTTCATCCACCAGTAGATCAGTGCAGAATGGAGAACATCATTATAAAAGAAGACATCATAAAACAGAGGGCCAAGCCCACAAGTTGTGTTTCATAAAGCCAGTAACACTATACTGATTTGAGTCAACAGAGGATCTGACTCTTTGTATTTAAAGTAGAGGTAAATATCTCAGAGCAGTAAAAGTGAAATATGCTTTAGCTGTACTTTAAGGAGAGATTTCAGCAAAGTTTATGTTTAAATTTCTTGGCTGATTAGCCCACAATGACTTCTAATCGCTTGGGAGAATTTTTTAAAATCGAACTTGAATACACTCAAGGCACAGAAGCTGAGAAAGTTGTCTGTAATTCATGGGGACCAACTTTTATTTTTTAAGGGAAAAAAGAAAAAAACCTTCATCTTCTTTGAAAACAGCTATTGCATCCAGTACTGAGGACCTGAAGCTAACAAAGCCTGTTGTTTCAATGAAAGCTCAGCACCCCATTTTCCACTCTTGCAAAGGATGTGCAGTCCTGTGGAAAATGATAGTAATAATATTATAAAAATGGAGTGATAGATAACTAGAATCCTGTGTGTTTATCTTTTTTTGAGCTAGATCTAGCAAGGATTTTCTGAGCCACCTTGCAGGTAGGTTTTTAATGTGTGTGCTTGAAGATAGGATATGAATCCACCCCGTCACCCGTCACACGAGGCATGCAGAGGTATGTAATAAACTCAAGTCAGCACTGGGTCTAACCAAACAGAAACACCATGGAAACACTATGGAAAATCACGGTGCTCCAAATCTCTTCCTCTCTCTGACTTCCACTGTGATTGAAGGTGATCAGCACACTGAAAACCCAACAATTCCTAGGGCACGGTCAGGTTTTCCATTCAGGAGAGATAACACAGACATTGCTGGGAAAGCTGTCTGCACCCCTGACTGCCCAGCTGTAAAATGTAACTAATTTCATTCACTGGGGAGTGCTGGGAGGATTAATTGGATTTAGTGGCCGCAATGTACTTTACATTGGTTGGGTGGAAGGAGACTGATAAGAGCTGAGGTGCAAATTTCTCAGAGGTGCGAGGAAATAACTGACCAAGAAGGAGGGTGATTATTTAAAGAGTCAGTGAAGCAAGGAAAAGACAATTAGCATTGGTATCACCTAATTCACAACAATTTACAACAATGAAGCTGAGCCACTCTTCCAATCAAGGCCAGAATACATAATTCAGTTGACCTTATTATAAAACATTGAAAAAAATGAGTGAAGAGTCTGCATGTATGCACAGGCAAGCAGAAAACTGAAGGACACATGAAGGAGCCAAATGAAAGTGTTTCTTGAGAACCCCAAATCTGAAATAAGACAGCAGTAGGTCTGTCAAGATTTGCAGGGTTGCTCAGTGCAGTGGTCACAAAACTTTCTATTCATCTATCTCTTGTCTCAGCATTGCTGGCAAGGAATCTAAATTTTGGTATCCAAATGAGTGAAGGACTACATAGCTAGTCCACCCTCCTCCATTGCTGGATTTCTTTTCTCCTGCTGGTTATCTTAGATGTTAGCCTCAAAGTCTCCAGCAATGCAGCATGGAACAAACATTAGAGAAGCAGATGGAACACCAGGAGCAGCAGCATCAATAACTTATGAGTGGATTAGAAGCTGGAATACAGCTGCCACCTTCTTGATCTTTTATTAGCAAGTAATGTTATTAATTATAGAGTTAAAGGAAAGACGTTTTGGAAGGGACAAGAGGACAGCAGACCTCTAATAGAATTGTGACTCTTGTATACCCTTGGCCTTTCTGTTCTTTTCTGTGCCTTGTCTTTCTTATATGGAGCATCAGTTTTATGTAGGATGCTGTTTTTTAAGGAATATGTGGAGCTAGGGACTTAGACCAGATCTGTTTTCAATAAGAAAAGTACTCCTATATCTGCCTTTACCACTTTTAAAATTTTCCCCTGTAATGCCTTTTTAGGCTGCTTAAGATGCTTGTACCTAAGAGTGTTGTCTGTCCAGGAAGCAGTGGGCAGACAAGTGGTAGCTCTCCTGTTTAGCTGTGATTGCCATTCTCTCTTCAATCAGGAAAAAAACCTGCTCCGAGGAACTCCTTAATTCTGTTGAAAAGAATATTTTTGTCTTCATCTGTGAAATGTTCCATTCCCAGATAGAAACATTTGCAGAATTCCTATTATGCTGAGGAGAAAATATTCATCAGCATTAAAGGGCAAGAAATCTTTGATAATAGCAATCCTATGCAGTTTTTCCTAGTGCATCTTACACCATAAAAGCATCATTTCCCTACTCTACAAGAGTAGAAGGTGATTTGAAGGCTGAAGCCAGTAGGAATGGAGAATCCAGGTCTCCTTTCTGCCCTCTCGGTCCAGAAACTTCACTCATGCCCTTCACACCAGTACATCAAAGTGACACCCAATTTTGATCTGCCACTGGGTATGCTGAGCCTGGTGACAATATTTTAGTCGCGTATCATTGCTTGCTGCATAACTTTAAAGTTTTCACTGAGCTGCACAGCCTCACGATTTACACTGCAGGGAGGGGGAGGTTAGATTTCAACTCTTTGGATCCATCTCATTTTTCAATAAGGCAGCCATGAAATTTGACTTTTTGCCTGACAGCATCTGTTTTTGGGAACCCTGAGCTACCAAACACAGTATGTCTGGAAAGACAGACCCTCAAAAGCTGTTTTGGTGCTTCCAAAATGACCAGGAAAACCTATCTTAGGGACTGCAAGCCTCAGTCCACAATTACCGTTGTGTATTTGTCTCCTCTTATTTGACTGAGGGAAAGAGCCAGGCTTTTCCGTTGCAAAAATGTGCTACAGGTATAAAAGACTGAATAAAGGCAAAAACATAATTATAGGGTACAGTTGCTGAGGATTCCTTATGCTCACTCCATCCTTCTTAGCCTGTACCCTGAAGATGTATTCCAGACTCAAATCTTCCATTCCACTTAATCAGCGACGTCCTCAGCATAGAATCCATTGTCTCCATCACATAGAATCATAGAATCCAAGCCATGCTTGTTAGATTCTTTATGATTTTCCAAGGCAAAATATCCTCAAAATTTGGTCCAAAGTCCACTCAGAGGGACCTTAACCTTCCACTTCTTAAGAACTCTGGGATAAACAACCCCAGCCAACGTTAATACGGCACAAATTTTACAAATCTTTCATAGCTGCAAGATGTATGTGGGCTGACTATCAACCTCCTTGATTTTTACAGTTGTTTACAAAATATCTAGTGTGCTGTAACATTATTTACAGGACTATTGATTTTTATTATTCATCTGTATGGCTGTCTTGTTCTCTGCTGGCTGATCGCTGTCAGATGTACTAGATTGTGCTCATGGATTGGACTAGAGTTGATGGGATTAATTGATTTGATTACATTGAGTGAAATCAGTGGATTTCACATCAAATAGAATCAATAATCTGAATTACATTAGACAGATGAGCAAACACTGGACAGGATCATTGCTTTGGTTTTCGTGGGCTGTTATGATGGTTGAGATCAACGGATTGAATTTCCCTGTGCAAGACAGGGACTGGTTCCATTTGAATCGCGCTAGTGGGCTCAATAACTACAATTCCTTTTTAACTTGAGTTTTCACTGATCTTTATTATAATAATTATACCTAGCGGCAATCACCCTCCCTGGTACACACACAAAAAAGTTCATTATATGACACAGAGATGAAGTGGCTCATTTTCCCCCTGTTCTAATTTGGTAAATGGTGATTACAGAGGTAGGAGCTCAGCGAAACCCAATGAGCCTTGATGCGTTAGTTAGATTTTTAGCAAGTCATCTTTACTGAGACCTAACTGCATGTAGCCAAGTAAGATGACAAGTCCAAAACTCCTGCCTGCTGGTAGTGTTGTTATTCTCCTGATTATCCTCCGGCATGTCAAACACTCCTGTGTTAGAAGGACAGCACAGCTGGCTATGGCGTCTTTCTCTTGTCCTTAATCAGAAATGTTGAACTGCTCCCTAATTCCCAAGAGAAAAAGGAATTCATTTGATTCCAGCTTTTTTCACTCCTGAATGCTAAGCGGATCCTCCTTTTTCTCTCTCTTCCCGTTGAAAATGTGTAAGGAACTAATGTTTAGGAAAAAAAAATATTATATTTTGCAAATCCCATATGATGCTAAATCTCATCTTCTGCATGAAACCACAGTCAAATGTCACTGTAGCAGAGGGATAGGATGTCAGCGATATTCCCTTTCAATTCAGTGATCAAAATGGAGGATTAGCACTATCTTTCCCAGCTTAATGATACAAAAACCATGGGACTGGTCTGTGAAAGTAAAGGCAGGCAGTGTCAGCAATGAGAGGAAAGTTCAGTGGGTCACGACTGAAGTTGTCATTTGAAAATAAAAGATCATTCATATTTTCACATACATAACAGCACCAGTTTGGGGAGGACAAGACAGAAGTTTTGACAGGGAGTCCATGAGGGTTAGAAGAAAGGTTCTGAGCCAGAAACTCATTTCACCTGCAAAATCCCTTCAAGGTCAGCTCAGGGATGGAAATGTTCCATCCTTTGGAGAACCTGGCAGGTCAATCTGAGTCTTACTTGCTTATCACATTCTTGTCCAGCAAGCCTTTCTTTTTAAAGCAATTTAAGTTTATACCAAAAATCTGTACTATTGCTAAAAGAAGTTAGCCTCTTGCTTCTTTCTGTTCTTCAGATTTTTTTTTTTCCCTAAGAAGTGAGTCCAGAGGCTAAATTCACAACTAGGAATAACAAAATTTATTAATAAACTTTTCTGTTGTTGTTGTTTCCACCAAGTCTGCAATTATCAGAACCATTCTGGAGGAGAGGTGGCACAGAGCAGGAACAAGGACACCTGCCTACCAGTGAGAAGCAACCATTCCAGTGCTAGAAGAGCCAGGTACCCATCCCTGGGAGCAATCATTTATGTGTTAACATGCCAAGCAGCAATCTCGGGGGGGCTGGACTCCTGGACTCCTTAAATAGCTTGGTAACTGCCATGATTAAGCAGGAGTCAAACAGTGAATGTGCAACTTTATGCAGAGGTGACTCTTAGTGAACTGCTAGCTTTTATGCAATGGTTATGTTCTCTTAGTGAGGATAAATTCCTTTGCAAGATCTCTGAAATCTTAAATATTAATTTAACCACCGCAGACGAGTTGTCTAATTTCTCCATTCTCTTGCTGCCCCAATATAAGGCCATTCCTTCTTGTCCTATCTCTTGTTACCTGGGAAAAAAGGCCACTCATGCACAACCAGACAAGGACATTTCCTGGTCTTTGCCTAGAAGGGTAGACTTGATTGGGCTGTTAAGGAACAGGAGAAAATGTCTGGCTCAGAACATGAAAAACATAACAATGCTAGGGGATATGCTCAGTTTAAAAAACATTTTAATGCAGAAAGTCAGATTCACGTTGCACACAAGCACTAGAAAAGCAGAGGCAGGCATTGCAGTAATATCTCAACAAGTCCTACTTGCAGCTCATCAGTGTTGCTGGCTACATACTGAGACTACTGAGACCCAGCCTCTCTTGTCCCTTTCCTCCCACTCTCCAAAGTTCTCCCCCTTCCTCTGTCTCCCTGGGAAGGCTGAATCTCATCTGTCTGCAGTTAGCGGAAACCGAAGTAACTGGACTTGCTGCTGGAACAGGAGAAATATGTGATGTTAACAGTTCATTGAGCTGTGAGATGAACAAGCTGGGTGTTGAAAAGGAAATCCGAGCTAAGAGTACATTTCCAGTGTTAATAAAGCTTCCTCCTGTTGTTGTATATTTCCGAACACTGATTCCAGGATGGTTGTCATCTGTTTTCTTCCAGAATTAGACAACAGGACAAGTTTAAGGTATCTTGGGCTCATTTGTCCTTGTTAAATGATAGCTCTGCCTGCATTAGAAGATCTACTTCCTCCTCCGTTCTTTGCTGAAATCTCTATCATGCCTACAACTGCCTTTAATTTTGGCAACAAAGTCTTCAACAACACTTTTGAGTCTTTCTCGTTTGTGTCCTTCTTCTAACATGGAAGTGATAAACCAGAAAGTGGGACATGAATTTACTAGGAGCAGAAGCAAGGCTGCTTGCTAGTCAGAGAAAGATGGAATAATCTTTCTACTTCTGGTTTCCTGCATGATTACAGTGTGGTCAGGATCCAGACCTGGTTGTTGGTGATGGGAAGCCTGTAACAGAAGAGCAACCACGAAGCCCAGCACAACTGGCAGAAGGAGCTGGGTGTTTGCTGAGACAGCAACAGGGGAAAACCCAGTCCATTTTCTTTGAAATGCATGGTTTCCTTCAGAATATGGTGCAGGACAGAAAATAGAAGTTCTCCCCCTTTTTTTCCAGCCATCAAGGCGTTGCTTTAAGTGTCATCTTATTTCCACCTTTTCAGAGAATTAGCATAGGTAAGGCAGGTGGGGATGTGAGCTACTCTTCCCAGATGTTTTTGCTTTCACACGATGTGAGCAGATGTTGCATCCAGGCTGCTCAGTGCTGTTCTTGGCAGGAGCTAACTCAAAAATCTCTGCACTACACTTTCAGATGGAGATGAGTTTTAGTTGTTTGTGTTGTTTTTGATTCTGTTTTGTGGTTTTCTTTTTTAAACTTTTTAGGAGCATTATGTGTGGCAATTTCATAGCCTGAAATGATTTAGACATCTTCTGTTACAGTAAGACCATTTGGCATTTACTTTCATGAGCCACAACGGAGACCCCGTGCTGCAGTGAGGTTTGTCTTGAATTTCTGTTTCGCTGTCACAAAGCCATCAGCGTCTGCTTTTGCCACTGAGCTGCATCTCCAGAGAGGAGTAATATATATTATTCACATCGCGTTAGCGTTCACAACATGTGAGATGCTGGACAAATGCATTATAAGGGAACAGTCGCTGCTGTGAAGAGTTTACAACCTAAGCAGAGAAAGCAGGAGAAATTTAAAGGAAAGGAGATGTAACATTAAAAATAAAATAAGAAAATATTCAGTGTGTCGTGATTAACAGATGTGTTGTTAATTCATTTTTTGTTTTAATATTTCATTTAGTTGGCAGAGATTGCTGATTTTTTTTTTTTTTCCCAGAACTCTCCCTACTTCTGCTTGAAAAAAATAAACTTCATGGTGAAGACGTGGAACTTGTTTTTGCTCTGTCTTTTGAAAATTGATTTTCAGAAACGCTTTTTTATCTTTTGAAAGCTCAAATGCAGAAATGCTTTGGTAAACTCCATTTGCAAAAAGTGACATGTTAGATTTGCCTTTAAAAAATGAAGAAGCCTACAGAACCTCACTGGGAATTCCACTTTTCCATGAAAAAGTCTCCTCCAGTTGCAATAATTCCACGTTTAGTGCAGCACTGACACTGGATATCATCTCGTGCTCACATCCTTCACCTTGGATGTTACAGTTGCCTTGTACCCATCTGGTGGTCACTTCCAGACACATCTGCCACATCACTGTGCCTTATTTTGGCTATCATCAGTCAGAGAATCATAGAATCACAGAACTGTTTGAGTTGGAAGGGGTCCTTAAAGGTCATCTGGTCCCACTCCCTGCAATGCACAGGGACACCCACAGCTCCATCAGTGCTCAGATCCCATCTCCTGACCTTGCCTGTCTGTAGGGACAGGGCACCAACACCACTCTGGGCGACCTGTGCCACTGCCTCACTGTCCTTAGTGTAGAAAACTTTTTCCTTATGTCCAATCTAAATCGGCCCTCTTTTAGTTTGAAACCATTTCCCCTTGTGCTGTCACAACAGACCCTCATGGTACATGGCTACTACCACAGTTACTACCACTTTCTTTTCTGTATACTATTTAATCTTCTGTTTATTTCCTCTTGAGCCCTCTTCCCACTCCAAGCATGGCTCAAGCCTTCCCCAGGCAGGAGGACACATGTGACACCCTACCCATGACCAGAGCAGGGCTGAGAATCCTTTGGTTGGACATCACAAACTTATTTTTGCATCTTTCCATCCTGCTGACAGCACTGATGGATTTGGTGGCACAGCTCTACATCAGACTTCCACCACCTACAAAAATGTGAGTTTACCTGATACAGGCCCTTGAAAGATCTCTTATCTTGTGAAGAATACCAGCAGGTATCTTTCATCACCAGAAGGGCAGAGCAGGTAGCTTCTAGCTGGCAAACTGTCCATTTCACTATGGGGTTTTAGTTGGTTTTCTCCAGCAGGTCTCTTTTATAACAGCCGAACTTCAACAAGCCCTTGACTGGAACAATTGCCTTTGTGAAACTACAGCAAAGAGCATCCTTCTTTTATTTTCCTCGGGGCATCTCAGTTCAGTAGCAGCATCCTTGAGATGTCCTGCAAACTCCCAAAACAGGGCAGCAATAGCCTGTGTTTGCATCTGAGATGGCAAGTCCAAATGTGCAGTCACTTTGATGTGATTTTTAGGAGTGGGGATTATGTTGCCAGTGCTAACATGCTCTTTTTAAGCTATTCATGTTTCTTTAAATAGATGCAGGCTGCATCCCAGCAAGAACCAGGGGAGAACCTCTGCTTTGTGTCATACACAGAGTGGAATGCAGGCAGAGGGGGGAGTGGGCAGGCAGTGTGTTTTCTGCTTCATGGGAAACTCCCTTCAGAGGAAAGTACATCAATTCAGAGGCAGATGAAGCCCTCTGTTGTCACTCTGCATTTCTTTTCCAGTGAAATGTCGCAGACAAGCAGTTTTCTGTTGGTCAAAATGACTTGTTTTGAAGGAGGAGGAATAAGTTTTCCCAAGTTTAATGTTAACCTTAATTCACGTTTTGATGCGGACTCCTTCGGATTCAGGAATCCCATTTCAACATTAAACATGGCCACATTAAAAAAAAATAAAAAATCAGCAAGTCCTCCAATATACTGAAAGGTCACCACACAGGTCTCAGCCACCATCCATCACCTCTCCCTGCATCCCTTTGCGCCGCTGGAAATCAGTAACTATTGGATTTCCTAGGTGAGGTTCTGCCATCCACATAACAAATGGTAGCTGCTTTTTTTTGTTTACTGTATGCTGTGCCCTGGTAGAAGGAAATTGCTGGGGAGGAAGGGCCAATCCCTCACCTGCTTTGCTTCAGCGCTGTGTATTGGATGGAGAGAAAGCTGCCCCATGTCAGGGTGATGGAGCTTGCTGTGTGATGGAGCTTGCCATGTTCATGAGTTCAGGGGCTGAAATGCTGCAGGGACCTCCCCTTGAGAGAGGAGCAGTGTCAGTAGGGTCAGCTGCAAGTGAAGAAGCTCCCAGCTGTGACAGCTGTCCCAAAGACCCCCATAGCCAACCTGCTCTCAGCTCAAAGTTCCTCCATTTCAGAAAATTCCAGATTGGACAAAAGTGGTGTGAAAGGCCCCTTTGGCTGTCTCAGTGCCATCACATCAAGGAGAAGGTGCAGTTCCATCTGCCCTGGGATCCCACCCAGTTTTTCCAGTCGTCCCATCTGACACAGCATCGTTTGGGTTTGACAGCAGGCACACTAATAAAACTGGAGCCTGGTTAAACTGCTGCGCTGTGTTTTGTCCTCTCCAAAAGAGAGGAATTTTGCTTTTTCAGGTTGCTGCGTGTCACAGTCCCTTATTGTTCAGGTGCTAGTTTCCTATTTGTTATCAACAGCTCAATTTTCTGCTTCATCTGAGGTATGTTTGCAGGGCATTGTGGCTGGGCTTTCTTTGCCTTGTTTTCTGCCTGATTTCTGGATTCCCCTGCCTTGCCTTTCCTTTCCTGCAGCTTATTGAATTCCTGTTGATGTGAAACAGACTTCACCATCTCGGTTGTTTTTCTCTCTAAGCTTTTCAGCATCTCCATTGTCACCTCTGGTTTTGGTTCTCAGATGTAACTCTCTGGGCTATTTTTACAATTTATAGTTTATTATTTCTGCTTCTACATTTTAACTTAATGTTTGCTTTCAGAGATGAGCTCTGGTTTCACATTCTGAAAAGATTTCTGCTGGAAAAAGGAAGAAGGTATTGAGGTGTAAAACCTGCTGAAAATTAAAGAAAAAAAAATAATAATGTTGAAGACATTCTGTTTCATTTATATGAGTGTGCTTAACGGAACAGGTGATATTCCAGCAAACTATCAGCAGATGGCAACTCCACCGGCAGTGAGCTCAGGGGGAGCCAGGAGAAATAGCTTTGTTGCTTTAAGCATGAGGTAGATATATTCCTCCAAGTGCATACAGCTATAGATTATAGCTATTACTTGACAACCTGCCACTAATTAAATCATAAACGACGTGACAAAGAAATGCTTCAAAATCACGGGATAACTTTTTGGGACACTTTTAGTACATTTCAGCTGCGCTCCGTTTTCTGAAGCAGAGTGACATCTCCCAGTGTTTATATTTAAAGTAAATTGAAGTAGTGAAGAATCTGACACGTATTCCTTCGTGGGAAACCAGAGTGATTGCTGAAGGAGCTGCAGGAGCCTCTGCTAACAGCCTGAGCTCGCTCCTCCATTCATTAAGGGCTTTCCCTGCATGGTAGCACTGTCCTAATGCTTCCATCAGCCACAGCTGCTTCAGCAGGTGGGAGAACCTTGTACTGGTGGGAAGAGAGCTGCTGCCCTTCATCATCCATGTGGTGCTGGTGGAGAAACAGTCCTGTGACTAACAGCTAGTGTGCGACCCGCCTTGGCTTGCAGCTCTATGATATTCCTCTGCACGTAACAAATAATGCCTCAGGTTTAAATAATACAGGCTAAACTCACAGGGATTGATTTTATTCAGGCCCTCCAGTAAGGTCTACTGCTTTTGGCACAGAGAGACCATACTGACACCAGCTCCAAAACACTGCTGTCCTGTGCTCTCCCTGATAACCCATTTCCATGGATTTCAGGCAAAGCTATATATCTTTTCTCAAGTAACAGTGATAGGGTGAGAGATGATGTCCTCACGTTGCACCGGTGGTTCAGGTTGGAAGCATTTCTTCTCAGAAAGAGCAGAGATGCACTGGCAGTGCTGCCCAGGGAGTGGTGGAGTCACCGACTATGGAGGTGTTCCAGAACCATGGAGATGTGGCAGCAAAGGATGTGGTCAGAGGGCATGGTGGGATGGTTTGGGGTTGGACTTAGGGATCTTAGAGGTCTTCTCCAAACTTAATGATTCTATATTGCCCAAGTCATCTTCCCAGCTCCATTCTGGGATTCACAACATGAAAGGGAACAACATGGATTTGGCATGCCAGTGCATCACCAGGACCCATGTCCAATCAACAGTGCTGGTGGAGCCATGTGTCACACTGCAGATAATCAGCTGATAAAGCAGATTCATGGTCTTCCTTTTTCCACTGGAAAATGACATAAATCATAGCGTTTTTTTTCTTTGATAACTTAATGCTGCAGATGTGAAGTGTTTGGGGATGAATAGGATTCAGTGTTTGTTAATGAGAGTTTAATGTCTTCATCTTCTGCATTAAACTCTCGTCAATTAATATTCACTCAATTAGAAAATGTAAAAATAAATTATACAAAATTAAGCTTTACACAGGAAGTGAGTGACCTCATTTCTGCTGTTTTCAGGTGCTAATTAGATTAGTCTCTTTCCTTTCAAGGGGGAGGCACCAAGTCCTGTTAGTCCTGATAAGGAGCCTTAATGCACAGAGCTTTGCAGCTGTGAGTTCCAGCCTGCCCTGAGCTGATGGAGATTGAAACCTGCAGCCAGGTAAGATAGAGTGATGATTTCTGATGATCTTTAGCTGAGAATTATGCTGGTTGGTGGAAAGACTCCAGAGGGGTGCTGGTAGTTTTGAGGAGCTGAGTATTGCTGGAAGCGAAGGAAGTGTGCTCAGCTGGTGGTAGGTAGGAGGATGAAGTCTTGGTTCTAGTCCAGTTCTGTTTGCTGGCTTTGCTTGGGAGTTTCTTCCTTTCTTTTATGCTCTTTTTTTTTTTTTTTTTTTTTCTCTCTCTCTGATAAGATTGTCTAAGCTTAGAAAGCCTTCGGGAGATGTATTAAATGGTGTTCCTTTGGAGTTGAGTGTTTTTGGGTTAGAGAGACGATGTAGTCATCTGACATAAAGAGGTGGTCTGACTTGAGCAAGATTAAGGCAGCATAAAGCAAGCCAGTCTAGGCAGTCTTTATACAGAGAGACTGCAGGGGTCCTAAATAATCAGTTATCAGCTTGCCTAATGGAACTTTGAAGTTGTCCTTGCTTTGAGTAAGGGGTTGGACCAGGTGACCTGTAGAGGTCCTTCCAATTTCAATTACTTTGTAATGTTATGCTCCTTCTGCGTACCAAGATCCTGAAACTGTGCTTGTCTTCTGTTGCAGAAATAGTGTAAAAGGCAGTGAGATCCAGTAGAAAACTCAAACTACTTAAAGACTTACTGTGATTATTACATAGTGTGCTGTGAGGGGATGGGGGCATGGAGGTTTTATGCTGTTACCCGTTTTATAGTGCATCATCCATTACTCCCCTTAATCTGACACTTTCCAGTAGCCTTGAATAGCGATTCACTTATGAAATGAAGGGGAGGGATGGATAAAATTCAAAGGTTGCATCTTATCTTTGTGGATTGCCAAAAGGAGACAACATGGTTGGATAAAGGTGGATCAATTACCAAGTGCTTAGGGAATTGTTTTTTTGTGTACTGTTAGGAGTCAAAAGCAGTACAGACCATCACTGACACTGCAGTGAGATTGCTTGTGATGATAAATACCTCTTGCAAAGGAGGAGGATATACTAAAGCAATAAATACTGTAGAACAACCTAGAAAAATTACAACAGGCTTGATATAAAGAGATGTGGGGCCCAATTGTGTTTCACTGTGCCATCTCCTCAAGGAGAGAAATGGGATTAGTCCTAGTGTGACGTGTCATATTTGACTTAGCTCATCATAAAGACATGATTTGTGAAGGATACACAAATGGACTACAGCATGACAGCCACAGGCACTTTGGCAGAAAGGAGGGTATTTTGTGGAAGGGAGGTCATCAGTGTTACAAAAGATAGCTTTTTTCCTCTGCTGGCTGCTCCTGCTGTGGCCTTTCACAATAGGAACACAATAACTCTACCGAGGCTTGCCCCTTTGTGAATTCCTGTAAAGGCTGCCATCCCATTCATCACTCGTTTTTCCTTTTCTACTGCTTCTGTATCGTTCTACTTGCTGCATCTCCACATTAGCTAAAATATCTTAATCTTTAGAACCTGTTCTTGGTTTCAAGCCAGATTCCTGCTTTTCTTGGCTCATTCTAGCTATCACAATAGTTGGCACCAACTGTTAGGGCCACGCTGAAGGTGCTGTTTCAGGGTATTGCTTACAAAGCGATCTGCAGGTACTTGTTTGTCTGATGTAGGCAATGCTGAGAGGAATGAACTGCTGCAGTCATTGACTTCAGTGTTTTGTGCTTCCAGGTGTCATTCAGGTGATCTTAATTTGCTGTCTCACTGAGCTGCAAGAGAAGTCCCCAGAGCTTCAATTTCATAGAGTGATTCGGGTGACATGATGTTTGTTCTGATCACAGTACTGGTGTGCAAAGCACTTCTGTGCCTCCTTAGCTCAGTGTGTGCTCAGGGTCTGTTGCAGTCGATTGGGTCTGCCTCTGTGTGCTGAAGTACTCTGCTGAACTGATCTGCTTTGTCTTGAGCCATTGGTAATTAGTGCAGGGCATGGGTTGGAGATGAGCTCCAGGCTCTTGGGTGATTGGTGAGGCTGTAACAAGCTTGATCACATCAAAAGGTTAAAACCTGAAACAAACTTCCTGATGTTATTGGATTATTTTTGGCTGGAGTCCTGTGGGCGTAGGGAGGGACATTCCTCAATTTGTTTTTCGCTCTAACAAAGATGATTGTCTATACACACCTCCCACCAAACCTTGCTGAGAGGCAGGTAGAAGCCTTTGGG
Source organism: Tympanuchus pallidicinctus (assembly GCF_026119805.1). Classification (NCBI taxonomy): domain Eukaryota; kingdom Metazoa; phylum Chordata; class Aves; order Galliformes; family Phasianidae; genus Tympanuchus; species Tympanuchus pallidicinctus. The sequence goes on from NW_026294802.1 coordinate 50,214,574, forward strand.
AGTTCACTGCGAGCCCTTTCTCTGCATGCTACCTTCCAGGAGAGCTTTTCACTGCTAATGTAAGGTCTGCCTGAGTAGAACTAACAAACGCTGCCCTTTAACATCACAGCCCCGCAGGTTAGCTTTGTCCCTGACATCAAGTTTTTCTCCCATATCCTCTCAACAATACCTTTTGTTCTGTAAGAGTCAACTTGGGAACACCGACAGCTGTGGGTATGTCACAAAAAAAAAAAAAGAAGACTGGCCTCCCATTCCCCCCCCACTGCTGAGTCAAGAAGTGTTTACACTTGACGAGATTAATCTCGCCACCTATTTGAAGGCTTTACTGAAGTCTTTCATTTCACTGCTCACTCAGGCTGCTCAGGAAGGTTAGTGATTGCTGATGGCTTTGCAAACTGCTCCAGTGGACACTGAGTAAATATTTTAGGGAGCGTGGCTGCAAAGCACTCAAAATCCAGCCCTTTTGATGACAGGCTTCACCTAACCAGCTCAGAAGGGGAAACGCCATACCCTCGACTGCAAATCCTCCTCCTTATCCTTTTAAGAAGGACCAGAGTCAAGTTCAGTGTCTCTCACCATCAAACCTTGACTTGTGGTTGTTTTCTGTCCTGTGCTTCTGGGCACGCAGTTCAGAAGGTGGGCACACACCTGGTCCTACACCTGCAGTTGGTTCTTGGTGTCAGCGTGGCATGAATCTTTCTGGCTCCTATATAACCCAGTGAAAATATTTCTCTTTGACTATTGGGAATCCGTTAACTAGTGATATGTCTGGTGAGTTAATTACATGTGCAGTGAGTGAGCAATGAAACAGCCAGCTGTGTACTTCCACCCAGCTGCTGTGATATTCAGGGTAGACCATAGACAGCCAATTTCCAGAATCTCTTGTAACTATGGAAGAATTCCTGAGTTCCTCATGCCCTGGGTATTGCATGCAAACTTTAGACCCAGGCATTGGAACTTCTCAAATATTAGACTGTCTTGGTGGAAAATTTAGCAGAGGCTTCACTGCTGGGAGATGATCAGGGCAGGAATACACCAAGGACGAAATAAGTATAGCATCACCTATTAGCCCAGGGAAGATCACATTTCTGCTTCTCCCATAGTTTTTGTGTAGGATTGAAGTATTTTAGCATTCTGACAGAAATCTAACAGATTTGTGATCTCATATTCCTCTGAAGTTAACTAATACCTGTGATGATTTCTGAACAGATCTCACTAAGATTTGTCCAAGGTAAAGTTTTTGTTGTTTTTGTTGGGTTTTTTTGTTTTGTTTTTTTTTTTGTCTGACCCTTGGATCATACCAAAAATCAAGATCACAGTATTTCAAACCCTTTGTAACACCTCTGCATGATTCACCCTTCAGTCAAGGTGTGCCATCGCCTTTCCCCATCCCTCCTGTGCCTCCTGTGGGGGCACTGAACTCAAAGGGGAAGCACAGCTGTGTAAAGCAGCCAGGCTCCTGGCAAGCTGTCTCTCCTCAAGCCAGCTCCGCTTATTTCTTTTCGCATCTATCGCTTCCTCAGCCACACACATGCTTACGTACACTGTAATGATACTGATGGTGGCCAGAATTTTAAGTTCACTTTATATTTCTCTCTGTTTCTTTGGCTTTTATCCAGTCTGCAAGTCCCACTAGAAATACATAAATAAAAGCTGTTGTCTGAGCTGATTATGGGCCATCAGGCTTGAAGGCCCTTTTAAATTATGACTGGTCTTCAGAGATGGACAGATCTGTGCTGCTGTCTGATGCTGATGGGTCGTGTATTCCTACAAGAGAATAGGGGGAGGGCAGGCTCTGATGCCTGCTTTTTTTCCTTTGGGTGAAGGGGACATTTTCTAAATGGGATTTTATTACAGTGACAGTTCTGAGTGTGAATCACCCCATTTATGTGATATTTTCAGCAGCTCCACCAATTATGGCCACCTTTGCCATGAAGAACAAGGAAATTAACAGCAGCTAATGGACTGACAGAGCTTTCAGTGCCAACTTGCTAGCATATGACAAGGCAGATCAGTCCCCGCCTGCCTCTTTTCTTATTTTCTTCACTGTCAGATATTTATTGTAATAGCTGAAAGGCAGCATTTAGCTAGCATAGCACTTTCTATTTAAGGTGCAGTGCAGAACAGTCCATTCCACAGATAAAGGGAAAAGTATGTTTGAGGATGATATTGGTACTGAAATGGAAATTGCCTAAAATTGGGTTGGGTGAACATGCTTATTATTCATTGAATGATTTAAGTACCTGTTTTAGAAAAGAGGAGCAAAGAGTGAGAGCGAAGTAAACTGTTATCTTCTCATTTAAAATAAATTTGTGGCTCAGGGAGTGCCCAGTGACCCCTGTGCAGGCTTCAGGATGGTGGTGGGTGTTGGGAGCAGCTCTGGGTTGGATTCCCATGGGGACTCTGCACGGAGCATCCTTGACGGGAATATCTGCTAACCTGGGCAACTGATAATGGTTAAGGAAGAAATCCCATCCTTTGCTTCAGTCCTTGTGTGCAGGTGCATTGGGAGGCAGGAGAACAGCTGCTATGTGGGATCTATGGGGTCTGTTCTTGATTTTGAGTGTGTGTATGGACTCTACAGTACATTCTATTCTGCAATCCACTATTATGGATCAATTTGTAAGTGGCACAAGGAGCCCCCAAAAATATGGGCAGCCCATGAAGTGACTAACCTCTCAGCTCAATGCAGAGTTCCCAGGACAAGGAAATAACCTTTCTCTTTCTATCACTGCAGGTGACTCTATGATGGGACACTTGTTTTTTTTTTAACAAGACTGGAAAAGATAGTTGCAGCAGATGCTGTGGGATTTGGTGTGCATTTGGGTTTCATTTTTCTTTTGCTTGTGTAGTGTGGATTGAAGGGTTTTGCCACAAGAAGCCCTTGAGAGCATCTCATTCCAAAATACTGGCATCTCATGGCTCTATTTTGGTACTAGGAGTTCTGATGTTAATACCAGAACTGCTTGTCATGCCTTTGAACTGCAGTCAGTTTGGAGAAGTGCATTATTGTAAGTGCTATGGGCTGGTGAAGCTGTGCCAATGTTCAGAGCAGAAAATGAGGAACCTCAGTATCTAACTGCAGATGAGCAAGGACTGTGCTTATCAGGGTGTAATTAGCCTGATCTGTGACCTTGGGGGAACTGAAGCTGTGATAAGAAGCCCCTGGGAAGGGTACTGTCTTGTCAGACGGAGAACATGCACAGAGATTAACTTCTGCTCTTATCCAAGCCTTGCCTTTATTTCTTTTTGCTTTTTACTTCTTCCTACAGGAAAAAATGGTTCATGAGATTGGTGCTTTTTAAACTCCCTAGGCAGCAGCCTGAAGAAAATCACTTTTCCATCCTTTTTATGGCAGGGCCATCTCCAGGTTCCCCTCTGGTGCACTGCAGGTGGCTGTAGTGTCCTGGTGTCACCTGCAGTGGGCTGTGCTCTACTGAACTTTTTAGTTCTCAGTAGGCATTATCTCTGTAGCCTGGGCATCAATTGATGGTGATGGCATTTAGGGACCTGGATGCTGCATGAATAGCTCTGGAGGCAAAATGGAGGTGATGATTCCCCTTGGGCATATGGATCTTCTCACCCTGCTGAAAGAACCTTAATGTCTTAGTTCAGACATAGGTTTAACTCTATGCTCTCCATCTCTAAGCAAAGCTAGGTACAGAAACAGGCTGTATCAAAAGAAAATAGAAAGCATTCAGGCTTTTGCTAGGAAGGTCCTCAAAAAGTGTTTCTCACTTCAGTTTTGTGTTTGGGAACTCTTAAATATAATCAAATTTTTAAAACAGAAGGCTTTGAAAAGTGTAGGAGCCGAGGCAGACATTTCTGAAGCTTGTTAGGACTCAAGTCCACAGTACTGGCTTTGAACTGAAGGTCTGTAGATGAAGGCCTGGATCTTCGTATCATGTAACACACCTTGTTTTCCCCAAAGAAAAGAATGACAGGAAGTTGTGCAGAATTTTTTTAATATAAGTTTCTTCTAGCAGCACTGACTACATGGGAACCACATGGGTACAATTCAGTTTCAAATAACCGTGCCTGCTAACCATATCTAAACCAATGAAGCCTAGATACAGATGCATACTGCTTGCATAAGTCTGCTTCTGTGTGAGGAAACAGATGTGTTCCTTGTAGGCTTCTGAGGTTATTTAAATATCCACTGCCACTGTACTACACGTAGCCCTGACACGGTTATTTTACATAACACTGCTGCTCTTCTAAAACAGTAATAACAGTGCAGTGCCCTCCTGCATTAAGATCAGCATGTGCGTGTTATTTCTGACAGCATAACTATTTAACGTCCCCCTGGAGCAGTTTGAGAAGAGCTTTTCTGGGAAAAAGAGATGGCAGAAGTTTATTCCTTCTTACCTGCATCACTTTGTATATGCTTCTTCAGCTATCACAAACAGACTGCATTTCCCAAAGTCCAGCACTGATTTATTTTTAATTTTTTCTTTTTTCCCCTTGCCCAAGGATCACTCACTGGTAACCTTTGGAAAGCTGAAACCAAAGAAGACTTTTCAAAAATAGTGTCTGCATTTGAGGTCCTCAGCTGAGGACCTCTCCCTTTCTTTGAGTACATCTTCAGAGCTGTTTCACTGGGGGTAAGTTATTGAGCTCAATAGGTTCACTTCCTTCAGGGGGTTTGGGAGCTTCTCTCCTTTCCTAGGTTTGCACACTCAGAGCTCTGGGGATGCTGTCTGAGCAAACCACACCAGCCCTGAGGATCCTGAGCTCATTGTGATATGAGAATATCACTGCAAGCACCCAGCTCTGCCAGCAGCAATCTGAGCTGACAATGTCCTGGTGCATCTCGGAATGTACCAGACTGAAACTGCAACTTCCATTTTGCTGCTAATTGTTTGGAATTCTTTGAACTCACGTCTGTAGATGGCACTTAAAACTGCCTCTGCCTGGTGCTCCTCATAAACAGATGGAGCGTTTGTTGACGTTTCAGTGACAGCTTGAAAACTTGTCTCCTACCTCTGAGCTGAGCCCTTTCTGCCTTGTCCTCCATCTGCCATCTCATTTTAAAACTAGCAGAACAACTCGAGTGAAGCAATTCCGACTTTTTCCATCTGTGCACAGTTAATTAAGAGGGTAATGAGAGCTCCGAATGAACAAGCCCTGCATTAATTCAAGATATGATTAAAGGAAACATCCAAAAATGAAAAACATATATATGTGCCTACATACATTTAAAAAATAAAAAATAAAAAATTCTGAGTCCCTTTTGTCTGTCCCTGTATTTGCCAACATTATGGCTGCTGATGATAGAAAAATGGAGGAAGGACTGTGAAACATCATATCCATATTCTGAACGTAAAATCTGCCCCAGCAGCTCAAAGGTGGGGGGACGGAGCTGCAGCTGAGGCTTCGCATGATGGGCTTCCCCATTGTAAGGGCTGTGCATGCAAAGATAGGTGCTTGATACCAGAAAAAGAAAACACTCTGCTCTTTTCTTTGGATGGGCAAGCCATAATCAAGGGCCTTGAGGTGTGCACAAACCAAGGAATCAGCTTAACTGCAATGAATTCAAAAGGTATGGCTCTCCATGCCATTTGCTTTGGTGGCCCTCTCTGTTGACAGCCAAGCAATGTGTGATCACATGAATCTACCTTGAGAAAGGTAGATTACAGCTTGCAGCCACATACTTTCTTGAATTTCAATTCTAGTGTAGGCTGGAAAAAGTGATACAGTGTCTTTGGTTTAGTTAGACTAAAGATGCAGCAAAAAGCCTGACTGGGGAGTTATGAATTGAACCACACGGAGTGGAAAAGGCTCCTAAGATCACCAAGTCCAACTTCAGTCCACCCCACTGTGCCCACTGACCACATCCCTCAGTGCCACATCTCCACAGTTCTGGAACACCTCCAGGGATGGTGGCTGCACGGCTCCCAGGCAGCCCATTACCTTACACTCATCCCTAATACCCAACCTGAGCCTCCCCTGGGGCAACATGAGGCCATTATCTCTTGTCCTATTGCTGTTACCTGGTTGTAGATGCTGACCCTCTCCTCACTAACACCTCCTGTCAGGATGTCAGCAACAATATCTCCCCTGAGCTCCTCTTTGAGAGCAAGGCAACCTGTGGCGTCAGGAGAAGACCCTGAATCAGGGCACAAAAAAGGGGCCTGAGGAGCCTTCAGAGTGAGGAAGAGGAGTGGCTGAAGAGTGAAGCATGGTCAGAAAGGACTATCAGCTTTTCCTCTGTGCTGGTTGGCTCTCCCTTGCTTCTTAGCCAGTAATTTGTTTTACTGGGGGTGGAAAAATGAGTGGCACTGAGGAGGCTGAGTGAATTGTTGTTTGGGTTTGTTCTCCCTCTTAGCTTCTTGCAGCAGCAGGAAACAAGAAATATTTCCAAACAAAGCCTGCAACTGACTGTGTGTGTTTTGCTTGTGAAACTTCCCATGGCGCACAAACTGGGCTCTTGTCCCCTCACTACTGGGGACTTGTCAGCAGCCAGCACTGAGGGGCTGCTCCTCCTGCTTTATTGAAGGAGCCAATGGCATCCATGCAGATCCAGAGGAGACAGCCAGGGTGCAGCGTCCTGGCCAGGATGATTACATGGAAGCACACAGAATAGAACATGAGACATCAAAACACATATTCTTTCTGTTTTGAAAGGATTTCCAGAGTGCTGTGGGAAATAAGATAGGAAGGGAAATCAAGATATAATCCCTTGCCCCAGAGGAGCATCAAAATTGTCACTCCTGTCAGGCATTTGTCTAATCTTTGCTTAAAACCTCCCAGAGTGGGGATTTTGTGCTTTCCCTGGGCCATTTTTTCTGGTGTTTAACTACCCTTGCTGTTACAAAGTTCGTCTTGATGTCTTGTCTGAATCTCCCTGGCTGTGCAATTTAAGTCCATTATTCCTTGTTATACCCTACATAGAGGAAAAATTTGTTCTCCTTTTCTTCTTGTTTTTCATTGTGTGGCTTTCTGAAAACAGATGTCTTCCAAAAGGCTCATGTGGAGTTCAGCTTAGAGCCCACAAGCAGGAATGGAGCCACAAGCATTTTCTCTAAAGCAGTGCATTCGCATGTCATGATCGTACTTGCTGCTCTGTACCCAGCACTGGTACCCAACACTGGAGCTGGGCTGAATCTGCACTCGTTTAGTGAGGCTGATGCCAGAATTGTCCAGAAGTAGGGCAGTAACACAGGACTAAGAAATAAAATTGAGCTCTAAGTGCTTAAGTCACACTGAAGTTATATAGTGGGTGAGTTCTACAAGTTGGCCTTCTGGAACACCTGATCACTTGTGCTTTTTGTACTGGGGCCTTCAGCAGTTATCTTTGGGAATGAGAACGTGCCCTGTGGAGGCTTCCAGAGCTGTTTTTGAAGAGCAAGTGCTAAATTTCTTGGTATCCTGTGAGAGCACATTGTGTACGTGTGCTTGAAGTACACAAAAAATGGAATTTCTAGTACAATGTATGCAGTGATGTACCATATGCTTTATTATATTGTTGAAGACTCACACTAAATTTACACAGATAATTATGTGATTGCACTTCATAGACCTATTAATGGAAATTTTATGTTCTTACTACATAGAAGACCCCACTTCTTTGATGAAACTTCCTATCTATGTTTTCAGTTTTCCCTACCTTTCATAAGGCTTCTGCTATACCCCTAAACTTTTGGAAGATTGGTTTTCTCATTATGCTTCAAAAGGAAAACAGGCAAGGATTTTTGTTAGAATCTGAAGAAAATGAGGAATTCCTCAGGCTGGGAACTTGCTATAAATTCCCATTAAGAAAAAAGTTTCCCCACCTTTCTACCACCAAGTTTGAAGCTCCTTGAAATAAGGGCTAGTAATGGAAATGCTGACAGTATCTTAACTAGAGCAGCGTGAAAGGAGTGATATAATAGTTTATTTCAGGTAATGCCATGGTGATTTTTAATTTACATAATGTCAAAAATGCAGTATGTGAACTTTCTGAAAGCAAAAAAGTGGTGATAAAAACATCTATTTATTCCTCCTGCCTCCTTGCAGAGATGAGAGAATGAACAAAGCCACAAGGAAAAACCTCAAGGCCACGGTATTTGCATGAAGCATGCTACACATTATGTACCCTAGAAGTGTTTGAAAGAAAGCTGACCCTGTATACTTACTCTTGTCTCAAATCATTTGCTAGTTTAATAGCTTAACATTTGCAAAGTGATGTTCAGGTTTTCCCCCCTCCTAGCATTAAAATGTAACTGGTACAGAGTTGACACGAGAGATCTCTGTAGGAATTCGGTCCCAAAGTCAATTCTCGTGACAGTTCAATATGTTTGAGTTGGGTTTGCAGGAAGCATTGGAAACAGAGGAGTCTGCGGGGTCTAAAGCTCTACCAGAGCTCAGGGTTTTATAGATCTGAAGCTGCTAGGGATGTGCGAGTCAGGCATCTGCTGTTACTGAGGAAAAAACTGCTCATTCCTACTATCCAAATCAAAACCCTGTTCATAGCAATGGGGTTGGAAATGGATAATCTTTGAGATCCCTTCCAAGCCATTCTTTGGTTCAAGTGGTGTCTTCCAGTCTTGAGTTCTATCACCATTATATTCTGAGTCTTTCCAGATGGTATCAAGTTCTCAAAACAGTATTCTACCAAATTTTCAGTGCACAGTCCTTCCACTAGCCCTCCACAAAGGGAAAACATGAGCTATTAACACAACTCAGTGTGACACAGTAATGCTTGCAGCCACTAAAGCAGCCTAGTGTGACAAAAATGGCTCTGAGAAGCTAATGGAAATCCTGCATATAAAGGAATCTAGAGTAAGAGAGCCCCTTGTGAAAATATTATACCGTCATTCATAAAAATAAAACAAATAAAAGTCGATTGTAAGGTCCAGGATACCAAAAAATATGAGTTTGGATAGAAAAACTTAGAAGGAAAATTCGCTTTAAATCTGTGTAACCACCTTGAAGCCTCACACATTTACAGTTTTAATCTCTCACATTAGTGAGATTAGTACATGGGTTTTTTTGCAATTAAACTGCATATTTTATCACTTCTTCTACTTTCATGCTATATAAACTTCCAGGAAATCACAGGTCTATAAAATGTTGCTGGTGCCCTGCTCCTGTGGGAGACAGAAAAGACAGAAGAGGTGCTTCAGAGGGTGGCTGCTCCCTTGTTCTCCCCTCCCCAGCTTGTGTCATTAGTAAAAAAAATGACAAGTTTATAAATGCAACTGTATGATTAGACTTGTATTCATAGGAACCTGAGTTGTGTACCCGTAACTAGAGATGCTTTCCACTGAAGGTGCAGTATGGGTCTTACTGCAAAGGAAAGGGAGAAAGCAGTGCACCTCCACATTTCCCAGTGAGTTCTTATCAGCTAAATCCTTTTTCTCCTTTTGTTCCTTTGCACTGTTGTTGGGCAACAACAGTGTTGTCTGAGACAGGAGAGTTCAGATGTTCCTTTTCCTTTACAGCTGTTAAGAGCAGAGGAACCTAGGATCTGGTTCAGTGTTGGGTCTGTGACTTCTAACCTCTGGACCCCTACAACTGTTGTTGGAGGTTCCCTGTGTCCCACAGAAAGTGCTCTCGGGCAAGTAAGGTTTGAGCCCTGCTCCCAAGTCATGCACTGTAGAGCAACAGATAATGCTTGAGGCAGACATGGAGGCAGAGAGGGTTGCAGACAAGAAAAGGGCATTTCTGGAGATCAAGGCCACTCTGCTGCAGGAAAAACAAATAAAACCTGAGCTTTAGGCAAGTGTTGAGTAGCTTGAGAGTAGTCTGGAATGTGATCCACTCAATCCAATGCTGCTGATGCCTCTAGCATAGTAAACTCAACTTCCTTAAATGTCAGTTTGGAAGGTGAACAGATGGGAAGTGGAGCTAGAAATATAATCATGTTACATCTCTTAAACTTTTTTTAATAATAAAGTCTTCCTTGCAAGCACTTATCTGCCCTTTATTCTCTTCCTCACTTTTTTTTTTTTTTTTTTTTTAAAGAATGGAATTTCAGTCTGGTGCATTTATGGAAGTGTCTGTCAGTAGTTGAAGGAAAGGCCTGATGTGATGAAGGCAGGAGCTGAAGCTCTGAGTCCTTTCCCCCTTTCCCATGTGCTGCTTCTGATGGTGACCCAGCAGAAGCAGAACTTTGACCCAAGGTGCAGCCTGGGAAGGGGAAAAGCACCAGGAGCTGAATGCAGAGTGTCCTTCAGTGAACCAGGGAAGATTTGCTGAAGAGTCTCTAAGCAGCATGCAAGATCTGCATGTTGAGTGCAGCCAGGAGGCAGCTTTTGAAACTCCTAGCAAAGCTGTTGCATACAGATTATGAGCCTGCAGATTTGAGGAAATAATGGGCAGGACTCAAAGACTCTTGCTTCCCTGTAGGGGCAATAACCAAATTCCTTCATCTTATCAACCTACATTTTCAAAACTGACAAGTGATTTGGGATGCTAATGCTTCAACAAACCCACAACAATATAGCCTGAAGAGACCTATTTTTCAAAGACAAACTAATTAAACACATTGTGCAGGACTTCCTCTCATGTTCCCAGCTAACAGCACTCGTGCATCCTCCAGGGTTCCTTTGTGGAGCTGAGATTGGGCCCACCCACTATATCAGGTGCTCATGTGGTAGACAGAATGACTGGGAAGTTGAGCTAGTGAGCAAAGTATTATTGATGAAGGGTTATGTCCTAGCTTTGACCTTGTACCTTAGTTGCTCTGCTATAGTCAGATTTGCTGTGCAATCGCATTCCTATCACCTGAGAATTTGGTAGGCGTCTGACTCATCAGTACCACATGCTTCCTTCTGCAAACGGAGCTTTTTGAGGGTGTTGGAAGCAAAGAAGAACAGGTGTCTCTGAGTGGTGGTGGCCTCTTGCAGAGGATCAGCCGGGGATACAAACTTCCCATGCCCACCTAACACAAACCCTTACACCCCAGGGTCACCAGAGATTTATTCTGCCATGACTCCCCAGTGCTCCAAGTCCTCCTACCTACTCCCATCACTGAAGTTGATGGGAGAGAGAACTGGATGGGGAAAAAACAGTGTGATTTTGCATAGTCCATTCTCACTGGTACATAAGTAGAGTTCCCATCTCTCACTTGTGTTCAGAAAATTAGGGTCTGTGGAAGGGCTCATTGTGGGGAAAGATGTTTTTTCTTTTTCCCACTGATTTTTGTCTCCAGAGAAATGAGTAAAAGCATTACAGATAAACGTGGCATAGAAGAAAGAACATATGCTGTACATGCATTTAAATAGCATTTATCTTACTTTTCACTGACGTAGTGGTGAAATATGTTCTCTTTGCTTTCAAATTTTAGGGACGAACAGATGGTAAAAAGCTTAGTTTTGGGTATTACGTCCATCAAAATAACCTGTATTGCAAGTACCTCTTACTATAATTGGAGATTTTAGCTGCAGTAGGATTTGGACTCTAGGAAAAGTCCACTGCAGAAGGAGACATGTGCCAAAAAAGGACTGCCTTCTATTTTCTTTTTTTCTCAACAAAAATTAACTTTTCTCATAGTGTGCTAAGAAATCCTTGTTTCTTTGGTCCTGATTTGCTATGGATTGAGCAAAGCCTAAACAATTCCATTCCCATATGGGCTCTACATCTCCCCATCCCCAAATGGGCCGTCATCCCCCCAAAAGTATTCAGCCATCAAAATCAGGCAGGGAACAAGATCTAGAGTGGTTTTAACGCTATCTGTTCCTTTGAGAACTTGTTCTCCCATTCCTTCAAAATCTCATGAGGATGGATGATTTGGGACCTGAGATCATCCCTGAAGTGAAACAAGAAGCACCATGGGAGGTTACATGAAGATGCAGTAGGAAGGAAAATCTTACCTCTCAAAAAGAGAAGCTCAACAGTTCTGAAGTTTTATGTACTTTAATCACTGTTTGGCTAGTCTGAAAAAAATTCTGAAATTTCCAATGTGAAATGAGTTTGAGTACTTGCTCCACCTAGTCACTCCACTCTGGATAACACATTGTAATGCCATAATAGGATGGAAAGTACTGCAGTAACAATAGGATAGCAAAGTCATTAGCTAGAGCAAATAAGAACAAGCCCAAATGCAGCAGCTGCAAAAATGAAGGAAAAGAGCTGCTTACCTTCAGAAGGCCTGAGGTGCACAGAGGTCTCCAGCAAAAGATACCTTTGCCTCCCTTGCCAACCCTTAAATGAGGTCTGGGAAGGGATGGATCCTGGCTCCAGCGCCTCCAGTCACTCAGGTGCATTGCATATAGCTGAGCTCCCCTGGGTTTCCACTTGGTGCTCAATCACTGCTTCAAGCTGTGACTTAGCATTTCTACTACACACACGTTGTACCAAACCTATAGGAGATGAGGCATTCTGGCAATGCATGAATACACTCAATCAAAAACCGTAAAGTAATCCCCATCCTTTGTTTAAAGCACTGCAGTAAGGGAAGACTTGGCCCTGGAACTGAATGAGCTTTTGGGAAAGAAGGAGCGTGTCGAATGTGTGTTTTTACCATAGCCAGGATGATGGGAACCTCCTCTGATGTGCCTGTAGTGCTTATGTATCACAGAGCTTGTAGACAAGTGAATGATCCCATTATGGGTTTATATATAGACAGGCATACTCTGAAACATTCAGAAGCTGCCTTGCCCGATTTCGGAGAATTTCTAGTTTTCATTTTTTCTCTCTGGGTTTTTCTGCTTTTGTGTTGTTGTTGTTTATTTGTGTTGTTTTGGTTTTTTTTGCCATGAGTTTTGTTTTGTTTGTCTGGTTGTTTCTGGGGGGGCTCTGAGCTGCTGCTTCTGCTCCTCAGCAGTTTTCCTGGTTCAGTGAGTCAATTTCTAATCTCTTTGGTCAGTGTGTGTTTTGCATGAATTTAATACCTGGTCAGCATTATCCCAGCTTTGCAGAGGATGGTCTCTTGCACTGCTGGTTCATTCCTGCAGCTCAGATTCAGGTTAGCTAATTGTGCAGAAGGGTCTTCTAGCAACGTGTTCAGAGACGTAGAAAAAAGGCATCTTCCCATGAGGGAAACTTAGATAATCCAGCCACCTCACTGGAAGAGTGCCCAATGCAGCAGCATTTGAAGAGTCACCATTTGCTGCTAATAGCTGGAGAGTAGCAAGACTGGGGCTGCCTTTTCTCCCTGTGATTCAAAAAAAGGAAATAACTGCCTCAAGTATGCTGAAAAGTAATTATGGAGAACGTACTTCAGACACATCCTTCATTTTTAGAGTTGTCAATCATTTTAGACCCAAAATTACAATGTACAATCAATGTCCCTCCCATTATTTTTCCTTCAGGATTGTTTACTGCAGAACTGAAATAAGAAAAAAAAAAAAAAAGTGATGGATAGAGTTATCTGCATATAGAGAAGGAATGCAACCATATTTTATTTGCCTACATAAACAATTCTTTTATTTAGTGTAGACTGTATCTCAACTTTGGACCCTACCAGACTGAGAGCTATCGTTCTCATTGTATTTATCTCCATACACTGAAGTATTTGTTTGGATTAAAAGTGGGGGCTCAGAGACTCAGAGAATGTTTAAACATGAGCACTGTTACAAATTGTCTGGTGTGTGTTTACCATGGCACCCCGCTGCTTGATACGAACTTACTTAATTGTGCTCGTTTGCATCATCTGTTCTATAATGCTAACAGCATTTTAGTCATGTAGCAGGAGCCTGTGTCTTTGCATTAGGAGAATATTATTTTTATCTGTGTTGGAGCACACTAGAAATTATACTTTTGATTTCTTTTTTTCTTTAAAATGAAAAGCAGAAAAGCTATTCCACTTTTTTGTGGTTAAATACTGATTTTTTTTATATAAGGATTTTTTTAATGTAGATCTGGAAAAAAAATGCAGAAAATCTTGAAGTAAAATGAAGAATTAGCTAATCTTGTCTTACAAAACACATTTCCATCCAGTTTTTCTCCTCTATGGTTAGGACACTGTGAGAGTTCTTTCAGTCCAGGGCACTGCTTCTTCGTGCTGCTTCGGATGGCTATAAATGAAACTGCACAAGACTGAATTTCCTTTAATAGTATGTTTTAGGGGGCAAGGGCAAGAACTGCACTTGCAGAATCACAGAATCATGAAGTTTGGAAAAGGCCTCTAAGATTCCACCATGCCCACTGACCACATCCCCACAGTTCTGCAGCACCTCCATAGATGGTTGTGTATTCACCACTTCCCCAAACTTCAAAGTCCAATTTCTCCCACAATGAATTGATGTGTACACTTCACAACCTGACCCTTGCACGCAGGGTTGGACCTGCTGCAGGGTATTTTTGAAGGAGGGAAGGATAAAAACTGAGGCTGTACACAGAAATATTTGGTAATAAGAGCTAAAGCCAAGGGAAATTGTAACATTCTTCCAAGTTTTAATCCCTGTCTATGCCGGATTTGCTCATCTGGAGCTCGTGTGCTGTTCAGGCACATCCACACTCACACTGTGGGTGGAAGAAGAGTACATTTCACATCATTCTGTAGAAAGGACAGACTTGTTAAGCTTCTTCCTTTGGAAAAATTGAGATCGAAAATTCAAAGCTACCTCTGGGAATGCAAGGTCTAAAGAATAGGCAAACTGAATTGGAGCCAGGAGCCCCATTACTGACTGTTTGCTCTTGAGCACAGAGATGTGGGCCAAGCAGGATGCTTTTCCCACCTGCAAGCTCCCATCATCAAGAAGTCTCTGTGAAAGGATTGATCTCTGTTTAGAATCCAAATTTTTCTCCCTGTCAGAGCTGCCTCCTTCCACTCGGTTCCAAAACCAACAGGAAGGCGATCCCAGTTGAGTCACCTTAGCAAACACAACCATGACCTCCAGAGACTCATGCTGCTTAATGCATGGCTGCAGAAGACCTCCCACAAGCACCTGGAGATGTTTACAAGCTCCACACTGACAGCCAGCCCCCTGCCTCCTCCTCTTCCTCCTTCTTCTTCTCTTCCTTTGCATGGGGATGTGGAGGCAGCTACAGTCTTTATTCTAAAGTTCCTCTCAACTCAAGCTCTAGCACGACCTTCTGCCCTATATTTATTGGAAGTGATTCAGTCTTTCTTTCCATTGTCTGTAGGCTGAAGGTGGAGGTTACTGCTCTATAAAGCCTTTACAGCAAACACAACTCTGCGTGCGGTCTTTGTTGCGGTGTTATTCGTCACAGCAGAAATAAGTTGTGGCAAGAATTCGAATGTGGAGGTGGCAGAGCCCAGGCTGGGAGGATTTCCTTGTAGCTCAGGAGGACCTGCTGTAAATCAGCCCTGCTCCACAGAAATTCTAATCTTTCCCATCTGCCCAGAACAGAACAGCCAGGGAAACACGAGTTCCCACCGCTGCCTATTTGCATGAGTCCTTGCTTTGTTACTGCTCTGTCACTGAGATCTTTGGGATAAGCACAGTTTTGTCCAGATATTCTTGGGCACAGTTAGCGAGAAGCACAGGAGTTATCAGTTATACCCAAACAAAAACTTGCCCATCAAAAGTTCACGGATGAAATTTATCCCTGTAGGATATGATACTTTTCCCTACTGGCAAACCAGGTTTTTAGCCTAAACAATGTGACATTGTTCCTTTAAAGAATTCTTATTACTTTCTTACCTTGAAAGATCTTAATACCCTTCTCCTTAGCAATTCCAACTGTATAACTTCGACATGTCAAGGTTATCTAAAATTTCTTCATTTCCTTTCAGAAGGGCTTCCTACCTACACACTACATCATGCATCTTTTATCACCACCTCAATGTATTTATAAAATATTGATAATTCATTCCGAATGGCTTTGCAAATGAAGCCATGTGGCACGGTGTTCCCTTCAATTAGCAGCATGTTCATCTGTTTACTGAAATGACCCCATCTTCAGAAGGTGGTCCTGAAAATGAAGCTTGAAAACAAGCTTTTGTGTGTTTTTGGTTCTCATGCCAATTTTTGCCTTTGGTTATATTCAGCCTACACCCCAAATATTATATATTTTTTTTTAAGTTGCTCTCAGTTCTTACTGCAGTAACTGGGGACAGAATGGGGTTAGTGGAGCTACTCTGTTTTCCTCTGAATTAGCAGAGATCCAGGTAGATGTAACAGAGATTTGTGCTGCAGGAACTGAGAACTGCATGGGGTTGCTCGGGATTTCTCCTGGAGAATGGAAAACACAGGTTAGACTCCATTGGCACCAACAGAGCTGAGTTTTGAATTTAGAACACAATGTGTAAATTAGCACCTGGAATTAATTTAGCATCACGCTGGCTAATGAGAAAATAGAAAAGCTAGTTTATAAAAGAAAGAAACACAGTTCAACAGGAAGAATAAGTGATAAGGAGGACTTAGGGAAAGACTCAGCTGCAGCCTCCTTCATAAGGCAAGTTTGTTGTTAAATTTAATGGGCTATAGGTGTTGATTGGTAGAGTCATAAAATGAACTGTTAATTTGCTATTCTAAGAGTGGAGAAGCTAAATTATGCAAATTGCTTTTAAAACTAGTCTGTTCCCAGCATACAGTATAACAAGGTAACGTGGTCCTTTCCACACCATTATTTTTAGGACTCTTCCCCATTGCCATCACAGGTAAATCTTAATGCTTTGAAGTGCTACAAGGCTTTGATTGCCTCTGATCTGCAGTCTCACCAGTGCAGTTCTGCTAGGTGCTGCTGTGCTGTGTCAGCTCAAAAAGGGCTCCCTTTTGTCACATGTTTGAGCACCTACATGAGCAAGATTTTAAACTGACAACCCAAAAGAGGCAGCGATACTTAATGCTTTCAGGATGACATGCAGAGAGAGCGAGCTCCGGGAAAGTCAGTGAGCACTTTGGTGGATGTGCAGGCTTCATTCATCTGCCTCACAGCTGCATCGCAACGAGGTTGGGAAGGTGTCAGCATTAAAGTTTGTGAAGGATGAAATGTGTCTTCCAAGTCTGGTGGTTGCAGTGCAGGAGCATCAGCCCTGGGGAGCTCTACACGAGCACCTGAGCAGATAGAATCATGCAATCATAGAATTGCTCAGGTTGGAAAACACCTTCAAGATCATCAAGTCCAACCTCAACCCAACCACACTACCCTAACGACTCACCAGTAAAGAACACACAGTCATTGCAATGAGCATGCACCTGGCAGTAGGTGGCATATTGGAGTGTGCATTGTGAGTGCATGGAGAAAGTTCTCTAAGGATAACACCAAAATGTATCAATCTGATGTGTGAGTTGTCCTAGGCTCTTTGAGCCACAGGCACTACACTGGCATCGGTCACAATCCCATAAACTTTGAAACTTTGTCCATGACAATCTCAAACGTACTTTTGCTCAGAGCAGCAGTCAGTGGACCACATTTCTGTTGACTCAACCAGGGTTCGTCTTGAGGCCATCTTCTAGAGCACAGGATGTGTGCATCAAACACACGTCCCAGAGAAGCGGACAGGTCGAGGACCTCCATGTTCACCTTCCTAACATGTATCTCATTGAAATGGATGAGTTGATTTTAGCAGCCCGCACCGTTGTCGTGAACCTCCCTGCTGGTTTCCCTTTGTCACATCTTAACAACTGCTTTTGGAACTATAATACTAGATACTAGACATACCACATGGACCATAGGGTAGCTGTTTCCTTGCTGTTTCGAATTGGAGGTTTTTGTAGGATTGGTGGGTTTCAGCAAAGATGGAGACTTTTTCAATATCCATAAAAAATAACTTCCAAGTGAGTAATATATTTACCAAAATTGCTTTTTTTTTCTTTTCTTTTCAGTGAGTTAGAGTAATTTGTGCTGGTAGGCGAGCAGAATTCTGCATCTAATATTGACACTGAGGAGAGGTATAAAAGCTATTACACCCAGTGCCAATGGCTTCTCTTTTCTAATCAAAACAATGTCAAAATAGTAAGAGAAAAGGAATGAAATAAGCCCAGTCCTTTCCAGCTCTCCTGTCTCTACAAAACAAGAAAGTGTGATGGCATTTCAGATATTTGGAGCAACCAGTACGAAGTCTTGCAAAACCCTGTGGTATTCTTTTCTGTTGCTTATTTGTTTGTTTTATTATTGCTATTATCATACTCACAACTGTTAAGTGAATCACTGAGATTTGAGCTGAACATCCAGCAGAAACATGCCTAGGGCAACAACAGGGCTTTATTTATTTAACTTCAGAAACGAGGAAGGGAGGAGAGGAGATCTCGTATGCATCTGTCTCCAGCTGAGCTTTGAGCATCTATTTACACCATGTCCATTCCCTCAGCACTTCTGACTCCAACCCCAACTTGCTTGCTCAGCACAGGCCAACATGGGCCTCTCAAAGGCCTGGCTGTCCCTTGGAAAAGGCAGCAGTCTGTGCAGGACACATCCCTCCTAACCTTCCTGTGGCACAGCTGCCCAGGGAATGGTGGAGTCACTGTCTCTGGAGGTGTTCCAGAACTGCAGAGATGTGGCAATGAGGAACGTGGTCAGTGGTCACGGTGGCTTGGGGTTGAACTTGATGGTCTTAGTGTTTTTTTCCAACCATAATGATTCTCTGATTCCCATGAGCTCCCTGCACAGAGATCTTCTCATTGCCCAGCTCTCAGCATCTACATCAACTGATTTCCCACAGTGAGGGATCAGACTCTCACACTTCACTTTTCATTATATCTCTGATTAAACACTTCCCTGTAAGTACACCTGCTGATATCTGTGTCTCCAAGTAGCAGTCCCAGTGTTAATATTCGTGTATTATTGCTTTGAGAAGAACTTCATACCTTGAGGAGCCTCATTGGGTTCAGCCAGATTTCCCCAAGAGGAGACTTCCCAGTATGGGTGAGGGACAGCAGAGCTCAGCTTCTAGCAATTGGCCTGACCTGGAATTTCGCTGACATTCTGGTAATGTTTCATTGGTTTAAAATATAAAACATATTTTCTGAAATATAATTACAGGGCAATGATGTTTATTTTCTGTCTTAGTATATTACTATAGTAACAGGACCATTGTTTATTCTATTTTAAATTTGTCTGTGTGTGAAATAACTGAAATGCTAACTGGGGGATTTACTCCTGACAAAACCAGAGTGAGGATATCCTATGCAGGGAAACCAGCCCCATGGGCAAGGCAGGTGGGATGGTGCATTCTGCCCTGCTCCATAACTAGTGGTTGAGGATGTGGTGCTGCACACTGCTTTGTGGTGCCTAAAATGGAGCAATGATCAACCATGATCAACCATGATCAACCGTGTCATGGCTTAAGGGGTTAGAAGCAATTTGGGCTGATCATTGTTCAAGGAGCCCGCACCCTGGTTTCCTCTGCTGTGAAAGTGGAAAGAGGACAGCATATGGCTGTCTAATTCACGAACCTTTCCTTCCCACTTCTGCCACATCCCTAGAGGCACATGGGGACCCAGGGACTCATCTGAGCATTGCCACAGCATGCCTTGCTTATGGCAAACTGCTCATTCTGCGCTGCAAATATTTGTCTCCTGCACACCGCGGGGACAAACCTGAGCACCAGAGAGCATCTGTGGCAGCAGTGAGAAGATGTTAATGAATCTTCGTTGATAAGCACTATTTACCCGTTTTGCCTGACCTCCAGCTGATAAAGCAGACATGCAGAATGGCACATGCTGCTGCAACGTGGTGCTCTGCTCCGCTTGAAGGGAGTGCTTCTCTTCCAGCCGTGCCTCTCACCAGGTGCATTTGCATGCTTTTTCCTGCTCTAATTTAGTCTGATGTCACCAAATGACATTTACAGGGCAGCGGTTAAATGGGTTTTTGCTGTCTCACCCCCTGCCCATCTGTGATGGGTGCTTTGATGGTCTTTGCTTACACGGATTAAGCTGTAGAGCGGATGGAGGAGGCTACAAGCTTTATCACTTCCTAGATAAGCCAGAGCTGTAGATGGAAGATGAGCCCAACTTGATTAGTGGGTGATGTTTAAGTGCTTGGAGATCTGAATTTTACGTAGTGTGGTGCAGCCACTCGGACTATAATCCCAGCCCAGTGCTTAATGATATAAACAGTGCTAATAATGCTGGGTCACCTATCTGGGGAAGACAGATAAGGGATTGAAAATTATGCACATTACCATAGGTAATCTACTCCCAAATACTGTTGAGCGGAGACCTCGATTTTTATTTCATTCCCCTTATGTTCTTGCCCTGATTGCACAGCAAATAAATTGGAAATTTGGAATTAAAGGGTCTGTTAATTCAAATTGATCTGCAGCCTCCAGCACCCTGTTTCCCATAGAAGGTGTAAATGGATCCTGGTATCTGCCTTACAACAGCAAATCTTTGGTCTTTTCTGCTGCAGTCAGAAATAGGAGAGGAAAGACAATTTTCAATGGCACCAGGAAAAAGAAAAGTTTTTCAGAGGGAGCAGGTGATGTTCTGTTTTATTGTATCAGACAAATTATTTGCTAGCAGTTAATATCCACAGTCCTATTTCTGGTCTCACAAACCAAACAGTAGCTTGCTTTTGAAAGTCACGCTTAATTTCCAGGACAAAATGCAACCCATCCTTCGTTCTGGAGGGAGCTGAGCCTGCTACAGCCTCTGCTGACAGGAACTGGGTGTGGGGCTGGGGACGTGGGGCAGCTGGCAGCCCCCCCAGCACTATTTAAGCTAAGAACTTTAAGGGGTGCACAGTTGCTAGGGAATGGTTTATTAACGTGAAGCGCTAAGGAAAAACAACCCCAGCAACCTCAGGTGACTATAGTGGATGTAATTGGCCTCTTTCCTGTGAAAAAAAGATGAAATAATAAATGGAGTAAATGAATGGATTTATATGCACAGAAGTAGAACTGCTGGACATTTACAGAGCTTTGGGAAGGATGCCAACTCTGAGGTAGTGCCATAGGTCATCTGAACTCAAAGGACACACCACCCCCTTGCCACCTACATAGGGCAGCCCATGCTGTGGCACGTGCAGATCTTGCAGGCAGATTATTTTTTCCTTGTATTTTTCCTGACATGGATGCAAATTGCTTGGGGCCAGGTGGAGTCACCTGCCACCTCTCACCTGTGTCCTGCAAGGTGAGATTGAGATGGTGATGAATCATTGCTGGGCCCAACTTCTGAGCCTACGTTGCAGCTGCCACCCACCAGGCTGAAAACTGCAGATGAAAAGTGTCCTCTGAGCAAAGTGAAAATAAAGAGAAAGCAGTGCTGTTACTGTAGATTACATTTCTCTGTGCTGCTAGCCATGTGACAGACAGACTGTGTTTCTCTATTTGTACCTGGAACACTCCAATTTCTCCCGATAGTCTTAAAACATTATTTTTAAAGCTCTCTTTTGACACTTACACAGTGTGACTTGATTTGATAAATAAAACCTTCTGGTGCTGTTGTTCAGATTAAACACTTAATGCTCTACATAAAGAAATGCTTTCGATGGGGGAATTTAATACCTTTTGGTTACCCCCAGAACTAAGTTTATTGCAGAAGGTTCAGTTCACAGGTGAGCAGCAGGAGGACCACAGAGATGACTGCCATCACAGAAAGGCCCCTCGTTATGGAGCCTCTGCTGCACAATGCTTCACGCTGTTCGTGATAATTTGATGGCATTTTATTTATGAGAACAGAACAAGCAAAGTAACTTTTCCAATAACTCAGAAGCAACACAGACTAATTTCTTAAATTTATTTTGGAAGATATTTTTTATTGCTCTGGAGCAATGAGAGCCGTATCTGAGTCATCCTTCTTGTTGATTATGTCTGGGTGTTGAATAATACCACAGTCTTCTGTACAAATTTTACACCTCAAAGCCCATAATACTTGCATTTCCAATTTTTAAGGGCCTGCTAGCTGGTACAGTTACCTCTCCATTGCAGGTGTGGAAACTGAGGCATCCCAAGAAGTGGTGTGGCACTATATTTATGCAGTAAAGTGAGGGCATAAATGCAGGATTGGACAACCACCACTTGAGCTTGCTCCTTGTGTTTGTTGTATTCATTGTATTAATAATAAATTGCATAACAGCAACAGCCAGAGGCCCCAGAATCAACCCATGTCATTTGGTCCTTCACATCACTCTGCCTGGGCACTGCATGACCCGTTCTGGTGCTGTAGGAAAGAAACGGGGGAGAAGCAAAGATGTGACTCAGCTTTTTGCAGGAGAGCTGTGTACAATCCCATGTTCTTGCAGTCAAGCCAATAGATATCTCTGAGTTCTTGGCTTTCTTGTTTCATGTAAACATAGTGGATTTCATTTAATTTTGTTATGTGAAGCAAACTGTTTGTTTTAAACATTTGATTTACTGCACTTCCATGCATTATGGCTTGAGTTGTCCTGCATACACTGATTCTGGAGTCTGATTGCATGCTAGATCTGCCTTGTGCTCATGAGTCTGGTCAGAGAAATAGAAATTATCCACATCCCAGCAATGCAGAATCACACGTGCATGCTCAGCCCCATTTAAACTCGGGCTGGGAAGGTTAAATGCTCTGCAGTCTGTATCACTGAGATACAGTAAATTCCTTCGCAGAAGTTTGAGCTTGTCTGATTCTGCAGAAAAATGTAACAGCATCAAAAACATGGCATACAAAGGTCAAGGCAGCATTGATCCATGAGAACTACCAGCTACAGTCAGCTCTCTCCTTATGTTACTTTTGATGAAAGCACTGTATATTTTTAAATATACACACACTTAAATATCTATACAAGTGTAAAGCCTGATCCATCATATGCTGTAGTTGTTGCCTTCGGGGTGTGCTGGTGATGCAGGTTTATAATTCCCAGCGTGGTTTGGTCCATCTCCTGAGCCCAACATCGTTGGTGTTTTGCTACTTTGGATGCTGAATCTCACCCTGGATATGGTCAGCTTGATGCACCTGCACTCCTGAGCCCATCTCATTTCTGAAATCAACTTTGAAGTGGAAAAACTAAGGGTAACCTGATAGATAACCTATCTGGTCACTTGAAGAATTAACAGGTGAGCACACAGAGCTCCCAAAGAGCCTCATCTCATATCCAGATTGAGAGCATTTTGCATCCCAACTTTTGCAAGTTTCACTGTGAACTTAGAGAGTTTCACTTCCATATCGATTTTCTTGGACTCAGTCCTCTAGTTTTAAAACTACTGAAGTGATAAAATACCTCCTGGCATTAAGGACAAACAAACTCAGCTGTTGTCATGAATGCTATTGATCAAAGATCACTTAAACTAACTACATTACATCATGTCACCCCTGTTCACCAATTTGCTTAATCTGTCCACGTGCACCTGCTCTGATTTCTTTGTTGACAAAAACAAGGCAGGATAATTCTTAAGGAAATTCCAGTGAAATAAATAATACGGGATGATTATAGCTCTATAGATCTTGGTTCAAGGTCTTGCTTAAGAAAGCTGATACTCAGTCAATTCCTGCAGATTTTCAGTACAAATAATAGCTTGCAGTATGCAGTCGGCTTCTTGGCCTCTTGCCTGAACCCTTCACAGTCTCTGTTCTGCTCATGGACTTCTGCATTTATAAGCACTTTCTTTTATCTAACCCTGAGAGCCCATCATGTTTTATTTACCCTTCTTTTAGCTCTACCTATACATTTCCATCTGCACAAAAATCAATGAGCGTGTTGCTAATTTTACCTAGAAAAAAAAAAAGAGAGAGAGAATTTACTAGAAGATTAAATGCAGCTGTTTTTGAAGCCTGTTCTTTGGGGTTTTGATACGTTATATATATAGCTTCTGTTTTCCAAACTGACTTGTTTTCTTTTGCTGGCACAAGTGTGGCTTTCAGACTTCTATGTGCTTCATTATGCTGCAGATCCAATATTTTTGCAGCTGTTTTTGTTTTGTGCTTACCTCTCAGTACAGATGCAATATTAAGATAACTCGAGAACACTTAGCACTAACAGTGCTTCAAATGCTTGCAGGTTTGAGTAGGCTGCAGCCAGGCTTTGTTTCTCCTTCCCCATATGCAGTGCTGGCTTTGCTCATACTTGACCCCATTTGCAAAGCAAGGAAAAGATCTGAATGGTGCTCTGCTTATGGCTCAGCCGTTGCTTTCAGCACTTTCCAACTTTTCCTTTATTCCTGTTTATCAGATTTCTGTGGCGTGATGCATTTGAAAAAATATATGCATGTCTTTTCCTTGTGTGTGTACCTGGAGAATAGTGAACGAACGTGCAGCATAAATTTAACAAATAAGTAAATTAAATATTCCAGAACAATCAGTCTGCCAGCAGAATCCTTCAAAAGCACAAATAATATTCAGGGGAAAGTCCATTTATTTGATTCACTCATAAAGAAAGGGGGGGGAAAAAATGGAAAAAACAACAACAACAACAACAAGACAACCTTATTTGCTCTTAGTTCTGAATGAAAATTTATTTTGGACCAGATCCTGAAAGATGCTGAGCATCTGCACACCTGAAATGTGATAAGCATCCTCAACCTCCAATGACTTCAGTGGGAATTGAGCATCCTTAGCACATGGCAGGATTGAACCTTGTGTCGGGAGACTATCAACAGGCTTGGGTGCTTATCTGGAAAGAGATATTTCATGTGCTGGCATGATAATAACTAGATCTCGGAGTATCCCCCTGGAAGTAGGTACTTGCTTTAGGTCTCATAGACATTGTCTTAATTGTATAGTAAATCAGCACTCAGTGGCAGACAGTTCAGCCACAGGCAGCAGAGCAGACTGCTCCGGTCTCTGGTGATGCTGTGTATTAGCAGCTCCTACCAAATACTTGCTAAATAAGGTTCACATTTTGTGACATAAACTGCATTGGGCTGTTATCCTTCAGAGCGATCTGTTAATGCATCTCTCAGTTGGATTTCCTTTCTTTACTTTTTTTCCTTTTTTTTCCTTTTCTTTTTTTCTTTCTTTTTTGGATAATAATCAGCTTGGAGAGGGGTTTTTAAAAAGGAGAAAAGGTTATTTCACTGGCATCATTTTTTTGTGTGTTAAATGTGCTCTTGGCCAACAGCCAAAATATTTAATTTCTTTGCTGTCCTTCCCAGTTGAATACAATTTAAGATTTATTGAATTCTTTTTCATTCTGACTTGAGACAAGGTTAAGACTTAAGTAATTTTTTTCCCCTCCAATGGCATCACGGTCTTTGCTAAAGTCAAAGCTGCCCTTTGATGTACTTCTGGTGCCGGCTGTCTGGGGCTGGAAGTGATCTTTCTGGGAATGCTTTCTGCCCTGGACCTTAGTGATTGTGCACATCACGCCTGCACATGTCAGGAGGAGAGGCTGTGAAGGGAGCCCTTCTTCCTGGGCTTTGTTAATGGGTGAGGAATTGCAGTCTGTGCTGCTTTGGGGCTTTCCTTCTTCCTCCGAGGAAAGGACAGCGCTGGAGGATGCGATTCAAGAGCACAAGGAGGTCTCAGAGGAGATGCTCTGCTGGCTGTGGGCTCTTTGGAGGAAGAACTGATGTCTGGACAGGAGCCCAATAGTGCTAACAACAAGACATTGGTTTGGCAATTGGTTGAAAGCTTTCCTCAGAGTGATGTGGAGGAAGGGGATGGTGAGGATTAAGCCAAGACCAGGAGCAGCTTTTGCTGAGCAGTGGGGCTGATGGCTGTGTCCTGTGGCTGTCCCTTTGCACTGCATGGCTTACCATTGATGGTTAGACGCCTGGAAAACCCTTACCTAGAGAAAATCTTCCTGAGCTGCTGGTTTGGTCAAGGGTCAGTACCTCTCATTTTAACCAAGTCCACTATCTGTCTTAATGATCCCCTGCTTAAGCAAGCTTGAGTGCAGCCACAGAAACTAATGGCAGCATCCAGAGGAGTTTGATTAGTCCCAGCTTTATTCACATGACCCAGAGCATCACCTAAGGAAAATGCTAGGTATGTTTGTGAGCAATTATTTGAGTCGGATCCTCTCCCCTTTCCATCTCATGTCTAATGTAACCCAATTCACTTCCACAGGAACTCGTGTCACTCAGCTAAAATGCCCCTCTGACCAATAATGCTCCTCTGGCATTGCACTGTGTTGTGTTACATCTCTGTACTATTTCATTATTGTTTTAACCTTATTATGATATGAGAACCTCTGCATGTTTTAGTGCACTGAGTAAGTGGTGCAGGTCACTAATGTACCTCTAATCTGGTAATAGGTAATTAATAATGATTACAGCTTGGCCATATGATCCCACTTCCCTTTGTGAACACTCCATGTCGCTTTCCTACCCTACTGCCAACCACCTGCTTAAAGGCTGTGCTGGAAATGATGCCTTTCCCACATCACCTACTGAAGAGGCACCACTTCCATTGGCCTTGGCTCCCACCAACGATCACATGTCCATTGCAAGGACTGCGCAAGCCTGAGCTCTGCTGGTTCCTGTCCTCCCATCCAACTCTGATAATTCCTCTGAATTGCAGGCTGAAACCAGCAACCTTGAAGGAATTGTAGCTGCCCATGTATTTGAAAATTCAATAAGGTTATTTGCAGCATCTGCAGAGATTCTTGCATGAGGGTAAACGAGAGTTTTCATCAGCGTAAAAGCATGTAGCACTAATGCTAACAAACTTATCGTGCTGTGCACTGACAACACAATCCCCTGTGGCAAGAAGCACATGGCACAGTTTCCCTGGACAGAACCAAGCTGTGTTTGCTTCTCAGCATTACTGCAGCAAGAGTTTCTTTAAAAAATATTATTTTCCTGTTTTCTTTTTTTCCCCTCCAACAAAACTTTTCCCCAGGCACAAATTAAAAATAATAACCTGCAGTGTTCTCTGATTGTTAGGAGAACTCTGAGCTGGAGCTTTATAACTGAGATGGGTCTCTACCATAAATCAGAGGAACCCAGGCTTCACTGCATGGTGAAGCACTCCTGAGCAGAGTCAGAAAAGGGCAAATGCCCCCTGAAAACAGCATATGTGGAGTCTGCCCCATTCTCTCAGCAAGCTCCAGATTTACTGAACATGCAGAGCATACTAACCGTGCTGTTGCACATCCAGCAACTTGCAAGCATGCAGCTCAGGTAAACCTCACAACAGAGCATGGCTGGACATGAACTGCCAGCATGAGACTTTGGGCCTTTAGGAAAGAAGGGAATGACCTGGCAAGTTGCTGTCTGATGCTGTGCTAAGCAGAAGCTCAGCTACTGGTGGTAGGTGAGGAGTTGGACCAGATGGTCTTAGAGGTCTTTTCCAACCTTAATGATTCAATGGTGTTTTTGTGGGGAAAGTACTTCAGGATACAGGAATGGGGCCACCCTTGGTTGTTTGGCTTTTATAGTGTCAAGTCCATGTGCTGAGTTTCTCAGGCTGTGTTAAATCTGTGGAGAGAGATTTGATATTTGTATTGATTTTAACCAGAGAGTAAATACGGTGGGCCATATCCTCCACTGTTTTATACCTCCTCAGTGCAATATCTTGGAGAGCCATAGGATTGTTTGGGATGTCGTTCAGGCTAGAATATGACCCTTTAATATTTGTCCAAAGAAAAAAAACTTTTCTTTATTCAATATCCATTCTGGAGTTTGCTTTTCCAAACGTGCCAACACAAATCAGTATGAGCTTTCTAGATGTCCAGAAAAACTCCATGGGCTTCCCACAGAGGTAAAACTGCCTCCATCTTTGGCATAACCACAGGAAGGCAGAGGGGAAAGGAATTTTTCATTCTCCTTTCTGCTTGCAAGCAGTGCCTATTAAGCATAATCAGGAAATTCTAGGGAGAGTTTTTATAACGTAATCCAACAAGGATAGTCCTATTTAGTTTCTATAGAAAGTCTCTAGGAAATGTTCTCAATCCATTGAGATTTCTGAGGGTAATGTGTTACAGCAAATGACCTCTTTAAAGTTTAGCAGACAGGCAAGATGTGAGAGAATGCATACTCCTTATGTTACAAATGAGGATAGGGTCATGTGTGTTTACAAATCAGCCCTTTATTAAAATCCTCTTTAATAGGGTTTCCTTAGCACAGCTCTGGTTCAGATTAGCAGATCTAGATGTGAGAGGCAGCAGTAACAGCAGTGCATTAACTCAGTGCCTGGGTGACTCTCATCGAGTCCAGAGAGACCAACTTCCACCAGTGGTAATGAGCCAAGCAGTAGAGCTCCTTCCCCACTACTGCTCTGACTTATTGGTAACTCCAGTGATCCCATCTCATTTCACATTATAGCATACTCTTATTAAATCTGCAGTCTGAAACACCAAGATATCACATGGGATGTGAAGACCAAGCTGTTAAGTCTCACTGTTGGCTCCCATTGAACACATTTAGATATTACATAGGCTGTCTTCATCAAGTACAGTCCTTGCCTTAGGTCTTAGTACTTACTAACCAAGCTGCATTTTTTTTCTTTTTTTTTTTCCCTTCCTACACTTCTGGAGATCTGAGACCAAGATCCTCAGTGCTGCTACATCTGTGCTTGCAGAGCACTCTGCTATTGATAGCTTTCTGTGCATGAGCTGAGCAGCAGGAGGTATCTCCTGAGATTCCATCCCTTTTGCCCACACAAGGAGCTGGCATAGCCCCCAGTGGATGCTTTTAATCCAGAATAGCATCAGGACAGTGTGGCCCAATTGGCAGAGTATTTGGAAGACCTGTGTTCACAGCCCAGGTCTACTGCTGGATGACATTGGTCAAGGCACATCGTGTTCCTACATCTGACTCACGAAACTCAATGATACAGACCTCACTCAGAACGTGCTGTAAGAGCTCTTTATCATCAAGACCTGATGGTTTTGTGATATATTACTTAAAACATGCACAAGGTTCTTTCAGCATGACTTTAGATCAGCATTCAGAGTATGTAGGCACGTCCCATTGGCACAATTCAGCTCTTACATGCCATCACAGTCAACCTCATCACCTGTAAATTACTCCCTGCTTCATTATCTTTGCATTAGGTTCATCAAAGCTTTGGACAAGGTAAGCATCTTACAGGGATATAAAAAAGCATAAAAGCTGATCACTGCCCCTCTTTGCTTTTACTCCCATGCAACTAGGACGTACTTACACCACTCCAGCTGGCCTCATCTTCCAGCTGCCCCATATCATTCCAACATGAGGCCCCAGTGAAGCCAGCAGCAGTCAGATCGCTCCGTGCCCAGGACTGAATTTGGGCCATTATTTATAAATAATTTAAAGCAATTCTGTAAATGTTTTTGTGCCCAGAGGTCTGGGGATGATTTACAGCTCTCTCAAATTGTGCAGACCCTTGATCTGGTGGTGTCATTCACAGTAATGGGATGTCTCAGCTGTCCAAACAGAGACATGTTTTTAATGTTAAAAATGTTCTGGAATCGATCTTTCTGTGTTTATGGTAAATGCCTTGATTAGATTCTCTTGTAGGCACTTCAAAGGCAGACTCTCACTCAGTCTTTCCCTATCATGAAATCAAGTACTTTCTTTGCTCTCCTTTTTGTTTTTCCCTCCCTTAAATGAATGTAGTGCTTGAGAAAGGTGACTGATTGATGGCCTTGACGACTGAGGCTTTCTGGAAAAGCATCTATGGACATGATTCTGCCGCCTGACCTCCAGGCAATGAGGCATTCTCTGAAAGCAGAGGGGTGAGTGAGACATGGATCTCCTTGGGAAATGAAGGTTAGTAAGCCTGCCTCTTCCCAGCCTCAACGATAAACTGTTTAGCTTTATGTTCTGATAAGTCAGATGTCATCTTTCTTTTATGTGTACTGAGACCATGAGGTGACTTGACAGAGCTTGGAGAGACTGCAGAGCAGAGGTGGGGATGGACAAAAGAGTCCCAGTTGGATATTTCAATCTCACTTTATTCCTTCATCAGATCTCTGCATTTCTATTAAAAAAAAAAAAAAAAAAAAAAAGAATGGGGGAATGAAGTATTTTTGTGAAGTGTGCCCTGAACCAGATTGAGACCATCAGTTCATTTCACATCCATCACTAACCACCCGTTAAACACAAAGGCTTTCATTCTCACTATTGACCTGGTCTGTAGTTGGTCCAGAGACCTTGAAATGCAAATGACACTTTATCCTATTAACAGATCCCTGAGTTATCTGATTCCCTACTTTTGCCCTTTTTTTCTATCTTTTTTTTTTTTCCTTTACCTATATTTTCAGTGGAAATATCTCCACTTTGATCTATGCATCTCCACTGATCAGGAGACCAAGTATACTTGACAGCCATTGCACAAAGAAGTGTGACACTAAGAGCTTGTGACCTACTATGAGAGGATTGGTCCAATTATTATTAATTAAAAAAAAAAATAAATCATTTAATTTGCAACTTAGCCTTCTGAATGCTTTCTCTGTTCCTCTTCATGGGTCAAGATGATCATCCTTCATTTCCTACCTCACACACTCCTTTTTCCTGACCCTTCTCTCTGGCAGATGTGAACATTTCATCTATGATGCCACAGGTCGTACACAGTAAACAAGTAACAGGAGCCTTCTATTTCTCTTGACAGTATCAAAGAGAAATATACATGCACTGTGACAGAACAGAGCTGCACAGATGGGAAGAAAATTTCACCAGGGTTTGTTTTTTTCCAGATTTTGATGGTTAATTTGTGACAAGATAATTTCACCTAGAAACGATACAGGAGAGGTGAATAGGAGGGCTGGATGATCTTGCCAGAAGACCTGCTTGTATTCATTTGGCTTAGAAACAAAGGAGTTAGAGAAACTCTTAGATTCAGAGAAGATTATTTCATAGCAGAGATCAGAACGTGTGGAGAGCTCAGAGTATTCAGGAGCAAGAAATCCTTGGAAATGCATGCTATCCTGAAGGCTTTGACAGTCTTGTGGGGATGAAAGCTGTTTGATGTCATCCCTGCTAGTTCAAAAACTGTGTACCTCTGCACTGCTCAATTTTCTTTGTGCATGCACTTTTGTATACAAATACCATATCTCTCCCCAGGCCTTTCAACTGGCCAATGTCATAACACTACGTTTTTGTTGCACGGTTTCATTCCAAGGCAGTTCAGCATACCATAGCTGCCCAGCAGAACTTCCAGTTTTCTTCAATAGAAGAAAGGTGCTATCCTGGTCATGCTTTGGGGCTTTCCTATCCCCAGGGGATCAAGTTGTTTCTGCTTTTAGAAGTCACTCTGCTTTTCCATTAGAAGATGACTAATGTCCTTTCATAGCCTTAAAAATAAATGTGTGACATCACCGATCCCCATTATTTTATTTTCAAGGACTATATTTGTGAATTACCAACTCATCTCTACTGTAACAAAACCACATTAGGGGAAATGGCCTCAAGCTGCACCAGGGTAAGTTTAGGTTGGATACTAGGAAACCCTTTTGTACACAAAGGGTTGTTAAGCACTGGAATGGGCTCCCAAGGGAGGTGGTTGAGTCACCACCCCTGGATGTGTTTAAAATCCATTTAGATGTGGTGTTCAGGGGCATGATTTAGCAGAGGGTTTTTAGTTAAGGTAGTATGGTTAGGTCACGGTTGGACTCGATGATCTTTAAGGTCTTTTCCAACCTGTGTGATTCTATGATTCTACAAATTAAGTCAAAAGGGACCTTAGCTTTTGGATAATGTTCCAACATCGACTCTTCCAAGGGAAGCCTCCCTACATGACCACAGCTGGTGGCCTCTGCACCGCTCTTGTTTTGTTTGGATCATGTCTAACCCCAATTTGCACTGAAATAGAGCCAGACGAGAGACTTTCAGGGTATTACCAGTTCTCTGGGCACAGTGATGCACAGACCCAGATGGTCATTTCAGGCACGGAAAAGGGTTGGGAAGCACATAATAAGCCCCAGTCAGCTAGGCACTAATCCTGTAAGAGTCTACTCTAGTTATGAAGAAGAGCATATTCAATGCAAGAAATAATTCAGGGTCATGACAAAGCAGAAGGAAGATATTATGTGTGGAGTGCCTTTGTGTGTGCCTGGGAACACTGCTTATATTCTGTAACATCTCTTTGCAACGTGCATTTTGGACATCACATTTTAAACCCGTTAAGCATGAGAAGCAGTTATGTTTGGTAGCTAAATCGAGAAATTAACTTCTACCATACAGCTTGCTTCCGTTAGTTCATTTAGTGAATTTTGGACTAATGGAAAGATTTGAGTTGGCCATTCCTTATTTGAAGAAACCTTAATCAAGGAAAAGTCTGTAGCGCATTTTCTCCCATAGTGCTTGCTCACCCTAGATTTTCAGTGCTAACCTTGGCTAGTTTGTGACCATTCTGATTTTCTTGGGACTTCTTTTTCTTTATTGCAACTATCCACAGGGGAAGCAGCTATGAGCGTGGTTTCTTTGACAAAGATAACAGAGACTTCAGATATCAATAGGGCAGCATTAATTCACTGCCATATCTTCCACCAGTATCCATGCACATGTCAGTTGAGCTGCAATAGCAAGACACATTATAACTCAACTGCATTTGCAGTTGCATTTGCTACCAATTTATTTTCAATTCTGAGCACTTGCCTGCCTGACCAGGCACAAAGAATGGAATGATGGGAGTGAGGAAAGCACAGGTAATGTTTCCAAATGGTAAATTGCTTCTGAGCTCTTGAACATGCTGTCACTCAGGAGCCTTGTCCCTATGGCTGCCTCGGGCTTTTGTTCTGCCTGTAGGGCTGTGCTGAGAGCTCACAGGGACTCTCCAGCTTGCTTCCCTCCTCAGGCAGGATCCAGGGCTGGGCTGGCAGGTAGTCACCAAGGCAGGAGAATAGTAAGCAGAGCCAAAAATGCTGCTTTTAAAGGAGCACTCTAGAAATTACAGTGCAATCAGACCATCAAACAGCATTGGATGAGTGTTGAAGATGTTCACTAGAAGGGTAATGAGTGTCTGAGAGACTTCTCACCAATGCCATGTGGGGACAAATAGGCAAAAAGTGCATGCACAGTCAGATGTAGCATCTCACCTGAAAAGGTCCATAATTTGCTTTGAATTACTTTAACTTGACTGCTGGTGAGGGTCTGTCCATCTCTTTTGGGAAGAACTAAGAAAAGGCAGCCCAGCACTGCAGGGTCAGGAGAGACTCTACTTCCTAATCAAATGCAGGGCAGGATGCAGAAAGTGCCTTATCTTTACATACAGGGAGTTTCATTTCATGTAAGTTCTCTGAACCTTGGTTTTATTCACCTTGACTGCAAATCTTGTGAGAACAGACTTTCCTTGTGAGATGTTGGGCAGCCTCACATCCCCAGCTGCATGATGTCTTTTTAAGCATGACATCCTACTATGTCAGGACAAGATCTGAAGCATATACATACCAATAGCCTCAACTGGGAAATGTACACATAGCAGGGCCGTGTTACAAGCCAGTCATTCTCCTCCAGCAGGAACTTTCTGCCCAAAATGGGTCCCTTCTCTGTTATATACCTGTCCCAATACATGACAACCATGATCCTGGTAGCTATTTATCGTCATGCATGTATGGAATGTGTCTGAACTGGAATCTATGTTTGTTTTGGGGAGGATTTCTTTCTTTTTTTTTTATTCATCATTTTCTAGGAGGATAGGAAGCCATGATGCTCTGCTGTAGTATTTTATTTTTCAGCCTGCCTCTGTAACTTGAGTTGCCCTTTATTGCAAGTCTCCCTTTGTTCCCTAAGGGTCACCAAGGCACGGTGAGAAGGCTGAGAGTTTTGTGCAATTTAAAATGTCATATCAAAGCACAGAATTCATCCTAGCCCAAAGACACAGGCTAGAGATTGCTTACACTTCATTCTTGATTATCTCTTAGGTCAAGGTCACTGCTAGAAGGAATAGCATTTAGAAAGCTCCTTGGGCTTTGCCTCTGTCACTGACCTTCTCTGCAGCCTGAAGCAAGTCACTTCATTCTTCAGGATTTCTTCTTCCCCTTCCACCTTTCCTTCATTTGTTTGAACGGTGTGTGCTTGAGGCCAGGCAGTATTTCGAAGGGTGCATATCTCACCTAAAGCAACAGAGTTCCCATTTCATTCGGGGCCTCAGCTACTGTAGCACAGAAGAATGAACTCTTTCCTGTCTTTGTCTCTCCCAATGAGTGCTTTGGTACCAGAATGAAGTGGCATTTAACGAGCAAGCAATGCTGTCTTGCAGTTAATGTCAAGGGAGAAAGAGGGAGGTGATGAGTCTACTTACTAGGTATGTCTTTCTGCTCGTGTGTACCAGCCCCGTGCTTTTGGAAAGGAAGAAGCAGGATTCTCATCTGGAGTCCCACGGTGTTCTTATAGCAGCAGAACCCACAGTCTGTAGATCTTATTGAGCAACTTGCAATAACAGTTTGAGCTGTAACAGGCAGTAGAGTATGCTGGGGGTAGCAGGATTAATGCAACCCTGTGGGAGAGAAATTGCATCGTTATCTGCTGATGACATGATCAAGACCTTTCAGCAGAAGCATAGGTGTGTTCCAGAGGGGGCTCATCATCTGGCTTAGGCTCTAGCCATATCCTTCAATTGCAAGACATTTTCAGGTGTTGGTTGTGGAAAATAGAATTTTTTAAAGGAAGTTTTAAGATAGCTTGAGCACTCCTAGAGGACAACGAATGCAGAGGCAAATCATATTAGTTGTTAAAATCAAGGTGAGCTGAAGCCATTTAGGAAAAAAAATCACCATTCTCTGCAATCCCCCGTATGACCCAGAATTCCAGTTCACTTATACTGCACACCAGCTCATGTAGCCGCCCCTGGAAGGGACATTGCAGACACAATGTGCATTATATTTGTGCACTGATGCTCACACAGACATGCCTTCCCACTCCCTGCAGTAAGTTTTTTAGGAATTCCTGGCAAGGAATTTCCTTTCTGAAACCAACATAATCAGGGGGCTTAGTGCAAAAAACTCAGCCACGTAGGTTGTATTTAGCTTTAGTCCAATAGGCTTTCCTGACACAGATGCTGTCTATCCCCTAATGTGAAGAGGAAATGATATACATTCACCTAATGCAATCAGTGACGGTTGCATATATTAACAGGTGGCAAAGTGTGAACAAGTATTTTGCAAAAGTTGAAATATTGGGGTAGCTTAACCAAATCAACACTGACAAAACTCAGACTTCCGACTTCCAACCTGCAAGAGAAGTAATTCAGAAGATCGGAGCAAGTCTGGGGTTTGGAGTTTGACTTCATGCTTTATTTTCTTGGAGCAGTACAATCTGTAAGTGAAAACCAGAGCAGTTTTCTGGAAGAGTGGCCACCCTTTTGCCTCCAAGGAAGCTAATGACTCATCTACCAATTCAGCAGGAGTCAGGAGATAGTCATCTTACTGTAATATCTTTTGTCTTTCTCCACCGACACCTCATTGATGGGCAATTTTTCTAAACAACAGCAAAATTGCTGTGCCTGCTTCTCTGTCAATAAATTCCATTATTTCACGTGGAGGTTGGTAGTATAGCTAGAAAATGCCAAAGTGATTACATTGAGAAACTACAGATCTGTGGTCTGAGCACTCTATAAATCTATGGACAAAGTTTGATAAAGCATGTTGATACTTTATCTGACAACAGCCTGTCTAGATTTACGGGGCTCAAAGCTGTTTGCACTGTCATCATCCTTGATTCAATTAATGCAGCCACACTTCACATCCCCACGCTTCTTTTTTTGTTGGACTAAATGTGATCTTGACACTTTCCCCCCATCATTAATGAGCAAAATATAAAGTGAAAGAATCAGCCAAAGAATAATAGTATAGCTCCAGAGCTGGTAGGATAATGCAATCAAGCACTTTCAGGTTAATGTGCAGAATGATCCATGGAGAATTTGCTTCAGTGCTGGGGTGCCATCAGTTTTCCCCTTAATCGTTTGTAGTCCTAATGATGAGCAGCAAAATCAGATGAAATTGTGGCAGGTTTAAAAAATGTTGCACTTCGCTTTTTCATTTGCTCCAAAGTTGCTAGGATTAGGGCACCAGGATACAAGGAGAATGAGCAGAGTTTATGGTGTGCTTTAGCACTGCTAGCATGAAGCCTGGGTGAGAAGGTCCTTAGTTACGATGCCAGGGGCACACATCGCTGTCCTGGTTTTGTTGCTGTGTCCTGGAAGTGACAGCACAGTGAGAGAACAGACTTGGTGCAAGGGCTGTACTGAATGTAGCTTTTGAAGAACTGTTCTTAACGCATTGATCGGTGAGGAGAAAGGACTCCTGTATGAGGGGCATGCTGCAGTACGGTGTGACAAGGTGCAGGTTTACAGCAGCCTGTCTCTTGCTTTCTCTTTACCACAGATAGAGGCAAAAATGCACTCCTGCAACTTGCTCTGACTTTGTCTTTCTTTGCTTTATTACGGGAAAAATGTTTATTTAATACTTGCTGTTGCACTGATGTTTCAGGCTCACTTTTACATCCCTTAAAGCCCCCAAAGTCTCTCTGGGATAAGAATTCAGGACTTGTCCTGTATTCCCGCTGGGATGCAGTTTAGGGAGTGGTAGAGCAGAGTGAGATACCTCGTGTTGGTGTGCACTGCAATTGTGTGTGAGGTAATATCTTTCCATGGAAGAAATCGTGTAAAGCAGTAGACCTGGAGGATTAGGACTATTTGCTGTGATTTCTACCCAAGAAAAGGGAGTTTCTCCTGACCATGCCTGGTAAAGTTTGAAGACTGAAGTGACACATGAGAAGTGCACAGGCTTTGTGATGGCCCCCGAGGCAGGGACAGATTCCCCCTGCAGCATCTGTGTCGTACTGTGGAGATTGCTTACTTTCCCCTGACACCGTGTAACTCCTCACTGCTCCCTGACAGGAATACAATTTACTGCAATTTACTATAAATCCTCATAAAAGCCCTTCTCTTGTGACACACTCAGTCAGAAACCCTAAAAATGACTGACAGGCTCTTCATAAATATTTATGATCTCTAAAAAAAGATTGAAAGAAAGAAAAGTTAGCTTCTCCCCTTCCGTGAAGTTTGATGGCAGGTTTCCCGCAGCGGTTTGCCCTGTCCTTGCCAGGAGGGACTGGGGAGGCTTCAGTAGAAATGGGAGTTATCCCCCATGTCCCACATGGGCCCAGAGCATCCATCTGGGCTGCATCAGCAGGGTTGTGTATGGTAGACCCATAGCTTGCTTGCTCATGGCTTTAAACCCAGTGAGACCCTGAGTACAGGATGCCTCTGAAGCAGTAAGAAATGGCCCCCAGCAGGCAGAGCTACTTTTGTGCCTGGCACAGAGCTGCTGTGCTTGGTCATTTCCACCTTTCTCACCATGGAAAAGGCAGTCAGAACCCAAAGAGGGTCCTTCAGGGCCATGCTTCCCAAAGGAAAGAAGCCACGTGCATTGAGCCTGTCTGTTAAGCTCTTTGGGACTGATTAAGAGATTATATCCATTTTATTCTGCCACCTTGACTCTCGTTCTTGTTCAGTTTATATATAGTTATGACATTTACTGCTCTTAGTTTGGGAGGGAAAAAGTGGAATGGGTTTGAACCAAGCAAAGTATCAGGGCTTTGTGACGTGGAGTTGAGCCAGCAGAGGAAACCTGAATGTGGTAAATTAAGAGAACGTTCCTCAGATGAAACTGTCTCCCAATCATAAGTCATGTGATGATAAATTTCAGCTGAGTGACAACAATATTAACAAACTGAATATAAGATTGATGTGCATCACAGGTCTATGAATGCAAAATAAAAGGGAAAGGCTTGCTAGCCTGTGATAGGCAAAGTATAAATATGTATCACTTGGTTCTAAAGTGAGTTATGATTACATTTTCCTACTTGTACCTGAAATCTGTAGAGGTTATTCATCTTATCCTTATATCAGCCTTGACAGTTATAGCCATGCGGTGCATACAGCATAGATACCTGTTCAACAGATAAATCAGCAGGCATGAAGGGAGCCGTTGTTATCAATTTGATCTTCAGAATAAATATACAAATATGTGTACAGTATTGTTGTCACTGAGAACAATTTCCTTTCTTCTCGCCGATACATTTTTAAGAGGTTGTTCCAAGAGCCACTTTTGAACAATGCCGGAGGGAGATGGAGGGAAGCACTGATCAAGCAGGAGAACTAGATTTATGGACTGTTGTCTATTTTTTAAGCAAAAAAAAAGAGAAAAAGAAAAAGAAGAACGCTTCCTTCTAGCATTGCTTGTCCTTAGAGTGCAGTGCAAGCTGCCTTGTAGTGACGCAGTGGGTGATGGTAGAGAAGAGAGATGATGGGGACAGCTACGATCAGCGAACATTTGTAAAAGAAAACGTTTCCTGATGAGGCTGAGAGTGGTACTGCCTCTCAACTGGTGCTAAAGAGCTAAAGTTTTTACGATTCAGTGGGGACTGCAGATTAATCCTGATTTACCACAGCAGTTTGGCGAGACAGCCTGGCAGCTTGGATGGCATGGGGACCATTGTGTGCAGCTTGGAGGGGACATTTCTTCCTCTTCCCCAGCAAACCAGAGCACAGTGACAGGCACAAGGATGCTCAAACACTGGGACCATGCTGTTGCCTTGCACTGCACATGAGCAGTGAGCTGGGTCCTACAGCCCATGCTGCTGGGTACTAAAAGTCAATTCAGGTGAATTCACTCTCCCCTTCCCTCGTGACAGTCTGTAGCTGTGTCATTGTCATTGTACAGAAAAATGCATAAGCTGCATCAGGGACACAGCCAGTCCCTTGCATTCATGGTACCAAATCTGCACACAGATTACTTCAGTATGAAACAGTTATCTCTGACAGATGAGATCCACTCTCTTATTTTTTGTAAAGCTGGAAGGAACGAGAGTGTTCCCACTTCCAGGTGGGACTGGAATGCAGTCTCTTGGTGATGTCTGCCAAAGCGCTGGGGAGAAGGCTTATGCCTGAACCGTTTGTGTTTTTAAATTCTGTTTTTTTTTCTGGAAAGGTTTCACTTACTTAATTACTACCATTCATTTAATTCACATCACAACAGTGCGTGAGGTCCCCAGCAAGGATAGAGGCTCAGATTTGGAAGAGGTTAAAAAAACAAGTTTCCAAATAAAGTACTATTTGGATAGGTCTTTGATAGCTACGAATCATAATCTTGAGGCTTCTTTGTACTTTATGAGCCTTATTATCCTGACTTCCCATCAGGCAGCCATGTACACGAAGGCTGTAACACAGCCAGATGCCAGGCTTCTGCCTCAGATACTCCTGGGTTTGACACAAACCCAGATTATGAAGCTTTCTGACCATCTCTCCTTGAGCCACAAAACAAAGATTACACCTTCATTTTTACCCCATGGAAATATGTCATGGAGTATGGCAAAGCTTCTGTTTTATTTCCCCGTGGAAACCTCAGGATTTAGTTGGGAAAACCAGAGGTTAATAAAGATGCGTTTCATTTGGAAATGTGAAGCTCAGGTGGAAGTGCTGGTGATTCTGAGACACAGGAGGAGCAGCAATCCTGGCTCTGAAGGTGGCTGAGGACATCACCTCCAGGCACTCGAGATGCTGCATGCTGAGTCTGTTTAACGCCATGGGGGGAGAGTCGATGAATTGGATTGTTTTCCTAAACGATGATACTTTAATGAAAAACAACTTCTGTCCTTCAGCCGTAAGAGCTATTCCTATTCTTGAACTGTGAAGGAGGAGGAGTGAGCAGGAAAATGCCATATGAAATTGTGAAGCTAAATTCAGAGACAGTACGTTCTGGCCAACAGGGAAGATGCAACCATATATCACAGCATTCTGTTAATGAGGGTTCATTTTTAGCCCGACATGTCTGCAATGGAAAACCCTAACATTTAATTTTCATGGAGCTAGAATTGAAGCTGACTTTAACCTTAGTGTTCTCTCCACATAAGATTATTTTTTTCCATGGTGTAAATCTCTCTGCTCTAATAGCAATACAGGAGCCATCCCCTCGCCGTAATAAATGGGGGATGATGACTTATAACTCATTACATAGCATAATTCCAGACCACAAATATGCAGCAGCCATTGTTGGGAATATAGTGCCTAAAAGGTATCTTTCCTTGAGTAAGAGATTTGTGAAAATAAACTGCCACACATCAAGATCTCTGCATTTGTACTGAAGTGGTTTTAAAAGCATGAAGGTAAATATCCTTCCTTCATATCCATTAAAAATGGAAAAAAATCAATTTTTTTCCCAGCTGTATTAGTGGCTTACATTGCTGTGGTGATTTAGGCACATATTTTTTTGTTTTGGTTTCAAAACACCTTTGAAAATGTGGGCTATAGTGTTACAGTGATAGTTTTGCACTTAAAACCAAAGCAATCCCCTACTGAATGAGCTCTAAAGGACAACTCTTCTGTCCCTGTCACACTCAAGCATACTCTAAAACACTGCTTTCCCTCATCTGCAGAGATCCCCTGCATCAGTATAAACACAGGACCCAAAATGAGGGCAAAGGAGAATGGCAGAAGCTGCCACACACATTGATATGGATGGGAGAAAGCTGCAGAATAACACATTGTTAGCTGAGTCTCCATTTCATGCCCTGCAAAATGAAGGCACCGTCGCCTTCAAAGGAGGGCTCTGAGATTTGCCTCCCAAATGTGCTTAGGGGTTCTTGGATGGAAAATGCACAGGAATGGTAAAGTATCATCACACTATGACTGCCTGGAGAAATCAGGAATCCTAATGTTAATTAGAGCTGGGTGAATAATTCATAACAGATCATTTATTAAAAGAATGCTGCCACTTTTTTTCCTGTTTGCAAATTGTCCATAAGCAGATGGTGATTTTGCTGGATTGCGTTCATTATTCAAACCTATTTGCTTAATTATTCGGGGGAGGAAGCTCTGCTCTGTGCCTCATTCAGGAGGAGTTAGCTGGGCATATTTAATGGTCTGAATAACTGTAAGCATGTTAGCTTTCGTTGGACATACTGGTCAGTGGGTGTGTTCCTGCTCCAGACTGGATGCACTCACTTTTGTAACGGGAAACTTCAGCATGAGGGGAGTCACCATCCCTGGAAGCATTCAAGAAATCAAGACATGCTCTAGTGGGCAATGGTGGACAGTTGGACTGGAGGATCTTAGAGGTCTTTTCCAACCTTAACGATTGTGCAATTCTGCGTCTCCTTGAGCTCCCCATCTGTATGCCACATCAACCCGCCGCCTCTGTGCTCACAACATGCCTGGGTGTGGAATTATTCAGAAATGTTTAAATCAGAACAATTATTCCTGAATAGCTCTCTCTGTGAGCACTTATTCTATAATAAGAGTGCTGCGTACGTACCAGTTTAGTTTAATCCGCTTGAAAGTGATCTAAACCAAACAGGAGTAAGGCATGCCACCTGCAAGAGAAAAGATGCTGCAACATTTAAATTCACAGCCCATCTCTTGGGGTTTTTTTTTTAAGCACAAAATACCATTTCTGGGTCAGAGAGGCTTCTGAACAGCAAAGAGGAAGCTGGAGGGTTGCAGCAGAGGAAGGATTACTCTGTAAATATCCCGTTGGATGTGTTGTTGTAAAGAGAGGATATGTTGATGGGAACCTTGGGTCTGACCCCAAAGAGCCGTTCTGTGGTTATCCAAATGAATTCCTATGTGTACACACATGCTTTGCTGCAAGTGCTGTCTCTGCTTTGGGAACATGCAGCTCCTAACCCAGCAGTGCTCAGTGCACAGAGGGGTTAACGAGTCAGAAGCGTCACAGAGCAAGGGCAGAATTAGGACTGTACTCCAGCAACCCAACACAACACCTCCAAGCCTCCATTTCTAACCTCTGAATAAAAACTAAAGATAGCCTATCGAAATGCTGCTGGATAAATATTCCGTCTGCACCACAAACTGTTGCTTACAGCTAGTATTTTTTTGGGTAATGATCTGCTTTTAGATTTTCCCTGAGATGTATATTCCATCTCTTTGACACTGTCTCAGCCTTATCTCTGCTCATTTTTCCCCCTTTCCTTAAATCTCTTTCTTTACACTTAAAAGCACTCTTTCCCCAGCAGTTGCAGACTCATTGCTGTGCTCCTAGCATGCAGCTGAGCAGTTGTGGAGGCAGAGCAGGTGCTCGTGGTGCTCTCTGCACTCATACACAGCTGATGCTGACCTCCAGGACTACCAAGAGCAAAGAGTTATAAAAAAAAAAAAAAAAAAAAGTGACGTTAAAAAGATAGATTTCATTTCCTTGGGCTCAGCAGGGTGCAGTCACTGATGAGTTTCTCCCAAGCGATCAAAGTTGTTGCATTTCAGTGGGATTCCCCAGTGGGAGGAGTGCTCCTGGCCAGACTTTACCTGCTTCAGGTTGGCGCCTGGCTTAACGTGGGGGAGAACTGTTGGACACACATCTCAGCTAGAAAGAATTAAGTGCCCTTTCCTGCAGCACCAAATCTGCCCACATTCCCCAACGAGGCCAGTAGGAGTGCGGATTGCAGCAGGGAAGGTGGGATGAAATTGGAGCAGGCTGGAAATGTGTAGGAGAAATGCTGGAAGTGCATGTACATAGCAGGAGACTTGGTGTGGTAGGAGTGGTGTGCCTGCACTGACCTTGCTGCAGCTATGAGGAGGGGAGAAATTAAGAAGTGTTCGGTAAGCACAGAGTGACTTTGCAATGCTTCTGCTGCAATCTTTACCAGAGAGGGGATTGAAAAAATACTGGGAGGTTGTATGAGTTAGAATAAAAGCTTTTCCATCATGAGTGATATTGAAATTAACAAATAAACTTAAAAGCTGCAAATTGTCAAAGTAATAGGAAGACACTGGCAATTACAGAGCACATGCCTTAATGTGGGACAGGGCCAAAATATGAGGTACAAGACAAGCCGTGCTGCTCAGAGAGCTCAGACAAGGGTCATGCATCATTACCAGCATCCAGCCCTGCCCCATCCCCAGCATCTCCTCCCCTCATTACACACCACCCTCCTTCAGTCACCTGTTTATATGGATTCTGATGTCTGCCTCTAGCACTTGCTGGTAGCTTTGGTCCCTCTGGCATCTTTGCAGTCTAGCGAAGGCTTGGCAAGAGTTTCATTCCAAGCCTTTGCATGTTCTTGTGCTCTCATCCTCTTGACCTGGAGGGGCACAGCACCAGGCTGGCTTCAGCTCTGAGCAGGGCACGGGACATGGTCACTGCTCAGGGATGAATGAGGTGGAAGAATCTTCTGACATACCCTGGCATCCCGTTGCTCAAGTTCCTACAAGCTCGCCCTGTCCCTGTCTGTTCAGTGGGTAACAGAACCTGGAACACCAAAGCCCCACAGAGATGTTGGTGTAAAGCGATGCACAGCTTTGTGCCAACACTCTGTAAAGACAAAGTAATCCTCTCAGAGGCAGTGCATGTGCTTGAGACAACGCGTCCCCAAGGACAGCTTCAGCAGGGCCACTGCTTTCCCCATCTGCCTTTCCATCATGGTGTTTCCTGGGAGTTAAGCTGAAGTTCTGCAGGACATGTGCCAGCCTTCCTGCAACCAAGTCTATAAAGAACAGCAAACATTTCCCCTGTGCTTGTGTTTCCTGGGAAGGGTATGTTAATATAACCTGTCTTTATTATCCTATCTGAAAAGATATTTCATTTTACCAGCTTTTACTACACAATCTCAATAACTGGAACTTGTTTAAAGGCTCACTGCTCCAGGAAAATGCATTACATCTTGGCTTTTAAATCCGCCAGCTCCCATTTATTGGTATTAATAATACATTGGGAAAGCTGTTCTCTTTATTTTATTTTAGTCTTCTGATTATTTTCTTTTTTTTTTTTTTTTTTTGTTCCAAGCAGTTCTAGAATAAAATATTTTTAAAAGAGAATGTTTTTAACTGCTTTCCCATATCCTAAAGGTGACCACCCAATGCAAACTGCTCGTAAGTCATTTGCAGGGCTTAGGAAGGGGGAAAGGCAAAAGGGAAAAAACAAAGAAGCAGCAAAACTGTTTCATAATCATTTATGAGCCCAAAGGGTCCAGGGAAAAACTTTTTAATAATGAAGGAAATACCTAAATTAGTTTCCATTTAAAGTTTAGGCGTCTCTAATTTATAAACGCTCCTTAAGCAGAGCCATGTTGATGAGGGCTGGAGTAATTACTCGCATAAGTGGAAATGCAAAACTTTGGTGCTTCCACGCAGTTCATTCTCCTTCTGTTAACTCCACTGAGCTTTTTTTAAGCTCAGCACACCCAGGGAATTGCTGCTGCATGTTTATGTATTTACTGGAGAAGATACTTCTTTTTTTTTTGTGCCAAGCCAGCACAGCTTTTTAA
Source organism: Tympanuchus pallidicinctus (assembly GCF_026119805.1). Taxonomy (NCBI): domain Eukaryota; kingdom Metazoa; phylum Chordata; class Aves; order Galliformes; family Phasianidae; genus Tympanuchus; species Tympanuchus pallidicinctus. The sequence continues at coordinate 50,258,402 of NW_026294802.1, forward strand.
TCTTTCACTGGTTTCAGCATTGCTATTGTGAAGGAGGCTACAACAACTCCTTCCCTCGGTGACACCGGTGTAAAATGGGCTGAAGTTGGTGGAATTTCTGCCCATGCAAAGCACAGCTCGGAGGATCTGATAACTCAGGATCACCCTCTGCTTACGTCCACCTCTCTCCTCCTGCTCTAATCAAAATGGGAGAGAGGAAGTTTGGCAAATAGCAATTTTTTTTTCCCCCTCCACTGTATGCTGTATAAATGCAATCCCTGCATTATTATATTGAAGCTGGGAACCTCTAAGCAATTACTTCCCAGCACATTAGTGTCCATGTAGTAAATGCTAAAGTGTTTATTCAGTGCATTGCAGGATCAGGTTATTGCTGAGTCTGTCCATCAAGCCAAGAAATTATTGCTATAAGTGCTTTAAGAGCATGGCCAGTACAATGGAGATATAACCAAGCTGAAGGACTGCAGTGCTCCTGCTCAATGTAGGGAGGTCAGGCATGTCTTTATTTAGACAGAAGGAAAAAAATGAAAAGGAGGCCACGAAAGCGTTCAGATCCACAAAATCTCATCATCAAAAGCACATTGCTGTAGGAACCAGAAGGAGGAAGAAAAAAAAAAGCCACAAACAACTTTATACCGAAATTGAGTGGAAATTGGAATAGTGAAGGAAATATGCTTTCTTTTTCAATTCCAGATGCTCACGCAGTCTTTTGCCTGGGATTAAGAGGTCACTTATTGCAGCCTTAAAGGATAAGGACTGGGCTAGATAGGAGAATCAGCAGCTGTTTATTCTGTAAACGCTTGAATATGAATCACATCTTCCTTTTCAGAGCTTCGCTTATTACTTTTATTTACTGGGATAATATCAGGCGTCTAATTAATTCTTCCCACCTCTTTCAATTCTCAGTGTCTCAGTGCTTCAGCAAAGCTGGAACCCTTTAGAGCTTTCTATCTATTGAATGAAATATCCTTGTTTATAGGGATGGCTATGTCTTTATCTTTTCAGTTGAGATTGCCTTAAAATGTGCCGGTGCAGAACATAGAGATAATGCCAGAGGAATAATCATTTCCCTTTTTTTTTTTTTTTTTTTTTTTTTTGCATTTGGTTATCAACCAGTGGTTTATTTCTGTAGTCATCTTTATCGGAGTCCTCGCTGCACAGGTGTTAATATTCGGGAATGATTTTTCTCTCTGTCAAAAGTTGGAAATATCGGCCCCAAGGAGACAAACCGAGATGCAGTGCTGGTGAGCAGCTGCTCAGAGTCACACAGACAGGGATGTTAAGGGTGGGATGCAGCAGACCTAAAGGTGATGTTCAGAAAGTGATGTCTAACCCACAGCTACTTCTACTGATGCTTTTTGGGGTGACGGCCACTCTGGAGGCAGCTGCTTGGATGGAGCTGTGTGCAATGGATCCCAGCCCACAAATCTGGGTTCTGCTGCTGTGATGATGCCAAAGGACCTGATTTTGGCTAAAAAGCAAAATCCCTTTGCAATTTTCATCCCATTTCCATTACCATGTACTAGAGGCAAGGTGGGAGGACAGCAGTGTCCTGGGGCATGGATGGCAATCAGCATTTCCCTGGGCTTGGAGCAGACTCCAGTGACTTCCACAGCAGAATGGAATAGTACCAAGGGGCACCCTTTGCTCTCTACAGCTCCTTGAAAGGAGGTTATGGTGAGGTGGGGGTCAGCCTCTGCTCCCAGATGATAGCAATAGGATAAGAAGTGATGGCCTCACATTGCGCCAGAGGAGATTCAGGTTGGGTGTTTGGGAACATTTCATCTCAGAAGGAGCAGTGCTGCTTTGGCACAGCAGTTGGGGTCACTGTCTTTGGAGGTGTTCAGGAACCATGGAGATGTGGCACTGAGGGATGTGTCTGTGACACGGTGGGGTGGCTTTGGGTTGGACTTTGGGATCTTAGTGATCTTTTCTAACCTTCATCATCCTATGATTCTATGATTTAGATGGTCCTGTGTTGAGCCACCAGGAGTTGAACTCAATGATCCTTGTGGGTCCCTTTCAGCTCATCATATTCTGCAGTTCTGCAAAACTCAGGGGTGGACACGACGAAGGATGGTGTGATTGGTGCTCACAGGGCACTCTGCTTTCCTGAACAGGGTACTGTGACCTTGAGTGAGCAGCCCAGAGATGACAGCTGTGTGTATTCTGACCGTAAGATCTTTAAGTTGAATCTCGTGTAATATTTGCACGTCCTGTCCTAGAAAGCTGCCACAACAGCCCTTATCTTGATGAGGGACTCAGTGTGCTGCCCTAGTACACTGTAATAATAACATCATTAGAAAAATTCCTTCGTATCATGCAGCCCAAGGACAAATGAGATCTCCCTCTGTGCTAATTCAACACGGATTTTGTTTATTCTTGATTATTTTTGTTGGTGATGCTCTTATTACCGGAGTTGGTTCTGTTTGCTCACAGCACTCTCTCTGCTGTTAAAGCCTTTCTTTTGCATTTGACCTAAATGCTTCCAGTTTTTAAAACATTTGGGCAATTCCTCAGCAAATTGCTCCTCTTGGCTTTTAAACAAAGTTTCTTCCTCCTTATGCCTCTGGTACAAGCAAAATAGTAGCTCAGCAATAACAGCTTGCATTAACTTTGCAGCTAAAAGAGGTGCACAAGGGAACCATCCATTTCCTAAACATATCACAAGGAGTTCTGTGTTGATTGCGCATTCATTATTGATAATTATTAATTATATTCTGGTTATTACAGTTCTCTCATTTTATTGGCATGCCATGCATTTTACAGAGGCAAAAAAAAACATTCGAAGAGAAATGGGTGACATTAGCTCAGCACAATGATTAATAACTTTATGATAATCATATCTATCCAATTATTGACCTCTGAAACACAAAAGTCCTATGCAAGCTTGTTCACACCGTGCACAGTACATGAGAAGATGATTTTGCCACAAAGATTGGGCCACATCTATAGCAGAAAGAGGAAGATGACAATTAGTCCCCATTAATTAGTGGAGGTTGGCTGAGCTTGGGCCAGCCAGACTTTTGCAAAGTGAATTTATGTTTGGATTCTCAAGGGAATCTAAGGATAGGCCTAAGCATGCATAGCCAACTGGGCTTGCACACACACAGGCTCGATGCCCAAGAAATGCCAAGTAATGAAAATCTTATCCCTTCCCTCGTGTTGACAGTTTGTTGGCCAAACTGGAGTCACCTCTGAAAATCTGCTCCTTTGAGCACATTAACCCGGGACCCAACATGGGAGCACATCATCAACCCTTGGGTTGGATTGCTTCCAGTGTAACTCCTTCTTCTCCAGCTGCCCAGGGCACTGCCATCCTGATACTGACAGATGTGCTTTCATGAATGGTGCCACGTGAGGTTTATTTTACACCAGCATCCAAACCCTCTCCCTAACATGTCTGTCACCCCAGCTGTGCCAAGCCTGTATCAGTTTTGATTTCCAGCCTCGGTGTTATATGAATGTACAGTAAGTAGCCTCTTGGTGGAAATGCTGATAGCTTCCAAAATCTGTATTCCAACCTCGAGATAACAAAAAAATACGTTTCACATCTTGGGGAAACAAGGTGACAGTAAGGGAGGAGGTGAGGATATGCACAAGTGAGTAACCCCACCTCTCTGCTCAGAATTTGTGCATTTCCAGGCAGGATGACACAACTGGGGTGATGGAAATGTCCCATTTCCAGAGAGGGGATGGGAGGGAGGTGACCCCTGCACAGGGCTGGATTGATTTTCCTCTGCGGAAGCAATCGCTATTCCGAGGTGGCAAAAATAAATAATAATAAATGAGTAATAAACACCCCATTTGAATCTTTAAATGAATATTGGATTTTAATTATAAAGGTTTAATTTTCAGAATGGAAAAGCTACTTTTGCACAATTACTGCATGCAACTTTTAATTAACTTTCAAGAACTTTTTCTTACTTAAAGAAATCTAATTAATAATACTTAGGGAACTGTTAGCATAAAATAATTCACGGCAAGGGGCAGAGAAATATGAAACAAATATATTTTGTACAAAATTACTTGGGAGAAAGATTCTGAAAACAAAAGCCAAATCTTCCAGCTTTCCTAGTTCTGGTCTATAAGGAGATTTTTTGATGAATGAAAGCATGGGAAAGACACCAGGATCACAGGATTTAGGACAGAAAATACTGTTATGTTAATCAGCTGTTACAGAGACCTGTTAGAGTAGAAGAGATGATCTGTTTAAAATACCAAAGGTTTCTGTATTGGGGGCAAAAATGGCACTGGAAGATAAGACAGGGAGGTCATAGAATCATGGAATCCTTAAAATTGGAAGAGACCTTAAAGGTCCAACTCGCCTGCAATGAACAGGGACAAGCACTGCTAGATTAGGCTGCCCAGGGCTTGATCCAGCCTCGCATTGAAAGTCTCCAGGAATGGGGTATCAACCACATCTCAGGGCAACCTGTGCCAGTGCTTCACCAACCTCACTGTAAAAGACTTATTGCTTACACCCAACCTAAATCTCCCCTCTCTAATCTTGAAGCCATTTCCCCTTATTCTATCACCGCAGGCCCTGCTAAAGGGTCTGTCTCCTTCTTTCCTGTAGCTCCCCTTTAGATACTGACAGGCCGCTATCAGGTCACCTTGCAGCCTTCTCTTCTCCATCTGCACAGCCCCAGCCCTCAGCCTGTCCTCACAGGGAGGCATTCCATCCCTTGGATCATTTCTGTTGCACTCCAACAGATCCATGTCTCTCCTGTACTGAGGACTCCACATCTGGACTCAGCGCTCCAGCACAGAGCAGAGGGGCAGATCCCCTCCCTTTCCCTGCTGGACACATTTCTTTCCATGTAGCCCAAGGTACAGTTGGCTCTCTGGGCTGTGAAGGCACACTACTGGCTCATGTCCAGCCTCCCATCCATCAGTACCCCTTGGTCTTTTTCAGCAGGACTGGGTTCAATCCTTTCATCTTCAGCTTGTATTGTCAGTGGGGGTTAAGTGAGGTGCTGGATAGGCACTATGTTTGGGTCTGTAAGTACGAAAAATGAGTAGACTGGGATCAAAGGGGCTCACATTTGGAGCAGAAATGGATTCCTGTAAGTACCAAACAGGAAAATAAGGTAGGGATGCAAGGGCACGAGGCAGTAAAACTTGTTGCTCCACTGATTGAACACAAGCTCCTTTTCCTAATCTGATCAATATAGCTGAAAAAAGAAATCAGTGAGCAGGAGCAAGGGACCTCCTTCCTATGTGCACAACAGTGGCTTCACATTCACCTTGCTGACCACCACTTGGCTCTGTGCATGGCTCTGCAGCAACTGTGGGCAGCATTCAGCTACACCTGGAGCAGAAACAGTAAGACCTTGGACTGAGGACCTGCCTGATAACCTCAAGGGCAGCTCAAGAACATGAGGCATCTTTACTGACTATATACCATGTCAGTTATTGCTTGGTACTGGTTGTACTGGTGGGACTCCATGGCCTTGGGCTAGAATCCTATCAGTCAAGTCCTATGACCAGAAAAGGGAGAAGGGTAAAGGAAGAAAAGGGATGAAAAGCATTGATTAGGGCAAATTCACAAAAATTTTTGTAGTCCAGAGCCCCTGAGTCTGCAGGGCATGTGCTGGACTGCAACTACCTCTGCTGATCCGATGGAAAGGCAGTGCTGTGCTCTGGAGCTATGAAAACATGTCACAAAATGTTCTCCTTTTGTATTCCAAGTAATTTTACTCTGCAAGAAAAAACACCCTAAGCTGTTGAAAAACAACCACCACAACAACAGAAAAAAAAAGAAAAAAAAGAAAGAATAACACCCAAACGAGTTTAGATTCTCATATCCCTGCTAGGATGTTCCTAATATAACCACCAAACACAGTTCTTAAGCCCATATTTATTACTATACAAATCTAGTTTAAAAACAGCTCTACAGGGGTTTGTGCTGAGCTGTAGCACTAGATCAGAGTAAAAAGGACATCTTATTCCAGGCAGAACTGCAATGCTGCACTGACCTCCAGTGGAATTTGAGGAGATGTTCCCATTCGAGGCTTTGCAGGTTTGGAGCCAGGATTTGCCTTGTTTTAGGATTTTAGATTCCTATGGGATCGGCACACTCATAGCAGATTGCTGTGTATTTTAGGGTAGTTACAGTAAAATACAATAAAATTGTTTATTTGGAAAAACTATTTCCAGCATAAGTCAAATTTAAATTTAAATACGCAGGTATTAAATGAAGTTTCTCAATATCATTCAGCTTGAGGGGTTTTTCATTGATCCAAGACGATGCATTGAATTTTCCTCCATTTTTCCGTTGCTGATTAAAACAAAAAAAAAAGTAATTGCTATTTACCCATCAGAAAACCCTGAGTTTCAGTTTGGCCACCTAACCAAGACGCTCCAATGGCAGTCACTTCCTGCCTTGTCCTATCAGCAGGAGATATTCAAGGTCAGACCAAGGTGACCAAATGGCAGAGCAGCGCTTCCCAACCTGCACGAGTGATGCACTGCCCTGATCACACCGTAGAGCAGCTCCATGTGACAGTGCATCCTTTCATGTCCTGATCAAAGAAAAAGAGCTCAACCTGCTCAGATATCCTCTGGAATTGAGCAGTCCCAAGGTCACCTGGAGGAGATGGTGGTACCTATTGTATGGTCATCTCCAGGCTTGGCTTTGCTGCTGGGAGCTGGATGTACACCGAACAAAGCAGCTTTCACTGAGGCAAATATCTCCTGGTCTGAATATTAGAAAATCAGTTCAGCTTCCATTTTAAAAGATAACCTTTACTGAAAATGATCCCTTTCCCCTGAAACAGCTAGAGGGCCATTCCAGGTTGTTCAGGAGTTTTCTCTGAAGAGCAATTAGAGAACTATTGTTCAAAGTGTGCTCAAGGAGGAGGCAATGAGGACTTCAGAGGAAAGAGGCAGAGATTGATAAAGCCACTCTAGAAACAAGCGGGCGGGAGTCAGACTGACAAGGAGACCTGAAAGCAGAACAGCGGAAAGGAAGGCAGTTTTATTCTTACTCTTTTTTTTTTTTTTCTTTAAAGAAAGATAAAGAAAAATATTCACATCGAAGTGAATACGATTTCTGATCTATTTAGGATTTGGGTTATTTTAAACTTTTTTTCTCTGCCATTCATTCTAACCATCCCTTAATCATTGGCCACACGTGAAATCAAAATCATAGCTGGGGAAGTTGATGAGTTTGGTTTCTTGGAAATGCAGTTCTGATGTTTCACATGGAAGCATTCAGATACAAACATGTCTCAGGAAGATTGACGGCAAGGAAAACGTCAGCTGAAATGGTTAAATTTTGGCAAAATTATAATTAACTGACAACAGTGTCTTAATAATGAGAGGTATCAGGCAACTTTAATAACTGCAGATGCCACTCTTCTGCATAACGTATCAAGAGAATGATTTAGAATGTATGCCAAACTCTTGAACTACATACTGACTGTGGATCTGCTGGAGACTGATCCACCTGCGATGGAGTCTTTGCAGGATTTCTTCCCATTAGCATTATGAAGGCTGCTCCAAGAATAAAACCTTCCATTTTATGATGTTGGCCCAAAACATCAGAGGAGGATGTTGGTGGTGTGGAAGTAGAGTTTGAAGCTTCCCACCAATATTCCATCACATTTTTTTGCTGAGTGGCAACAGATGACAGCAGAGTGGCAGTCTGACAGAATGGCATCTGACGTGGAAGCTTGAATGAAGCAAGGTGTGGAAGGAAGTGAATTCCTCCACACAAAAAACATGACACCCATTGACATTGATCAACACTTGCTGAATATTTATGGAGACCAAACAGTGGATGTGTAGCAGAAATGCAAAGTCATGGCTTGAAGCAGTGATTGAGCACCTGGTGGAAAGGCAGGGCCAACCCAGGGGAGCTCACGTGCATGCAATGCTTCTGAGTGACTGGAAGGGCTGGAGCCAGGATCTACCCCTTCCCAGAGCTCATTTAGGGGTTGGCAGTGGAGGCAAAGGGGTCTTGCTGGAGATCCCTGCATACTCAAGGCCTTCCGAAGGGAAGCAGCTTCTTTCCTTTATTTCTGTAGCTGTTGTATTTGAGTAAGTCCTCACTTGTTGCACCTTAGGACCTTGCTGCTCTGCTGTCATTGCTGAGCTTTCCGTTGCATTATACGATGTTACACGGAGAAGCAGTGAGTGGTGTGTTCCAGCAGTGGTGAGAGTGGGTTGCTTCTGCTGGTGCAGAGCATGGCCTGCAGTCTCTTGTTCATTGCTGGTGAAAACACACAGTTAACAGTGGTGACTATGTTGAAAAACAGTGTTTTGTAAATGAGAATTTGCTCAATCAAACAGCATTACTGTGCTCTTTGTAGCTGTTGTGATTTCCATGTAAGTTAATGGGAGGCATTACTTTTGGAGCAAGCCACGTGCGAAAGGGATACAGAACTTTATATTTGATTTCTTGTTACTAATATTATCACAGAGGAAACAAGCAATGCCTAGTGGATGGGAAGATGCTGTGTATGCAGTATGCTGTGTGCTTCCTGGGACTTCTTTTGGTCAGCAGGCAGTTGGTGGTTTTTGTTATTGCTGTGGGGTCAGGCCAGCTGTGGCTTTACATAGAAATTATGGCATGGCTGAAGCAGGGCCCTCAGAATGGGGAATGTTTCTCCTCCTGATCTGTTGCCACTCTTCCAGCCACTGCTTGCAGGCTCATTGTAATGCAGCAAGCGTCACAGGTTTATATAATCTATCATATCTTAATTAAAAGGTCTGCAGCTTTCATTTGGACTTTGCTCATTTTGTTTTTGTATTACCAAACCGAAGCGATTGGACACTATTGAAAAAACATGTCTCGATGGCACTGAACCAAGACTCCTGACAAAAATGCTGGCAGAGAACTTCACAAGTATGACTGTTCATCATGCTTCACAGAAGTTAGCTATTTCAAAATGTCAGAATCTTTTCCACAGACCAGAAATTCCTGTTCCTTCCTGTCTCTATTATAAAGTGCCTCAGCCCACACCCCCCACATCCAAATGCTCTGGCATCGAGTCTGCAGGAATGCGTGCATCAGCAAGACGCGCCAAGAGCTCCTGAAAGGATAAACAAAGTTACTCAAATTATTCTTACAAAGCAGAAAAATATGGATGTAATCTTATGAAATTACTTGCTGAGTGTTGCACAATGAAACGAGCCCTCTAGCCCAGGTATATAACGTCCCAGTTATGCCAACCCCGGATTCATTAACCCCACTTTGTCATCCTGCATATGGGGTTTCTCCACACATCACGTGGCACTACTTTTTAGTTCACTGTGGAAAATCGCATAGACATTTAATGGGTCAATTAATGAGACATAGGTTGTGAAACTGGGATGGCTAAGCTAGAAGTGCTTTCTTGCTCTCAAAAAAATAAATAATTTTGAGTAATTTTGAGTAAGATAACCTATGTTGAAATCCAAACTGTATTTCTGTCCCATGTATCAGTTATCACTGTTGGGCTGAAAAATAGAATATACTGTGTTGTCGGTAGACTTACAGAACTGTTTGAGTTGGAAGGGACCTTTGGCCATCTAGTCCCACTCCCTGGAGTGCAGAGGGACACCCACACCTCCATCAGTGCTCAGAGCCCCGTCCAGCTCTGACCTTGGGGCTCTCATCAATGGCATCCCATCTGTTTGCCATCTTTGCATCTAAGGGTGGAGATCTTTAAGAGATCTCAGGCCCTCAGACAGCATCGTGCAGGCAGCCCTCTGCAGCCTCACAAAGCACTTCTGGGAACAGCAGAAGCATTCGTGGCTGTGGTGACCTACAGTCAAACAGCAAAGGCTGTTAGTGGAAACTAAATTTCACATGCAGTCACATCAGGAGTCGAAAGGATTAGATCACCTCGTCAAAGAGCTAAAACAATATCCTGCCTCATACACCCGATCAGGAGCAATCAGCAGAGCTCTAAATTTTGTGTCTGCTTATAACAAACTGCCCATAAACAAGCTGCAGACCTAGGCAGGAACTTCAGATAACAAATGAATTTGAGCAAATCTCAGCAACAGCTCCTGGACAACTTGCAAACAGAGAGGAAACTAAATTAATCAGATAAATGATTTGCTCAGCTCTGGTGGAAAATGTCAAACACTTCAAAACTAACCTTTTGGATTGCTCTTCCTGGATCTATTTAAGATTTCTGCCTTTTGCATTTGTCAACAGAGCAAGGAAATAAGTGTGCTTCAATAAGGGCGATGTGCCACTCACAGCACACTGTGCTGGCCCTGTACTGATCAAATCCCTTCCTTTCTGTGAGCACATTTGATGCAGTTGCACCAAAGTGAGTGCTTTGCTGAATGGGAACATGGGTTCCTTGCTTGGCACACAGCCTTTTGCTGCTGGAGATGGCTTCACCATGAGCGCGGGTGGGAGGCCCAACTTTACACCATGCATGGGGACGCCTCGTTACACAGCATAGCAGCCTTGCTGTGCCACGTATTGATCAGGCAGAGGTGCATTCGGTGCAGAGATGTCTCTTAGCTGGTTGAAGTACAGGGCGTTTGATGTTTATTGTGTTCTCAAAGTCTGTTATCAGCAGGTTTGAAGTTTGTTGCTATCTCCCAGCTTCTTAGACTAATCACTGTAATGAAGGCATTGAACGGAGCCCTTCTCAGGTGGCATTTACCATTGTTTGCTGCAGATAACATAAAGCTTTCTGATTACAGTCGGCTTTTATCACTTCAGAGCAAATCTACTCTACTGAAATGTGCTAATAAAACCCACGGAAGCAACAAACTGGAAAGAAGTGTTACAGCAATAAAGGAACATGAGGGAAAATGTACGGCTTTTGCCGCTGTTATCATTTTCAATTTATTAAGATCTAACCATTTTTGTAATACAGAGCTATTGCTGGGGGTTAATTTAATCTTCTATAATACCAGGTTCGGGTCAGTTTTCAGTGTCAATTTGGATGCAATGCATATTTTTGCGTTAGAACCAGAGAAACACCCTCCACGGCCCCATGACCATATGCTTTCAACAATCCGAGCATAAATGCCCAGCACTTCACACGTCTGTTTTATGAGATTAGCTCCAGCCCTTAAACACACAAATACCATCAAAAGCACCTGACGTCACGGCTCCAAGGACGAGCAGCTCCTGGATGCGACGCAGTGGTGCTGAGTTATGAGCTGGAGCCATCCATTGCTGCCCTCAGCCAACCACCATGTATTTATCTGCTGCCTTTCTCTCTAAACGGTCTCAGAAGCAGATTAGAAAACTGCCGGGCTAAATCTTGAGTTCTTCATCCCATCTGAACCAAAGACGGCAGTTCTGTGTGTAGAAGGGCAATGTAAAATCCAGTAAAGGTTTTATGCTGCCACTAGGGAGGCTGAAAGACAGCAGCCCAGCAATGTACATAAAGCACAGAGGGGAAAATGGGATCTGAATACTTGGGCCAAAAGAGATGTGGGACAATCAGTGTCCTCCATGTCTGTGCATGGGAGGCGGGATATTAATTATTGAGAACTCCATAATCCCACTGTGCAAATAGCATCAAACATGTGCTGCATGAGGATGCTGAAAGGTTAGGATTTCAGTATGCCTTTCTATTCAGGTCATCTGCAAATCGAGGGCATTGAATTCTTCTGCATCACACCTCCCTGATGGTTTCCTGGTTCAGTCCAGCTGTCCCATGATTTCCTGTGTTGGTGTCTTTCCTGCTTTTTCTCTTTTTACGTGCTTCTGTGCAGCTAAAGCCATTCACTTCACCAAAATGGCTAAAGAGGAGAAGCACTTTAGCAGAGCGCTTTTTCCTTCTTTGGAGCTGCATAGGCCTCTACGAGTGCTGTGTAGAAGGAAACACCAAGCCCAGAAGCTTCATGTGTTGCAGTGCTGCCCCGTGTGCATGCATACACTCAAAGCACGGAGTGCTCACTCTGTTCCAGTCCTTATTCAATCTCCACTTATGTTCAAGTTGCTCATGAACTCCATGCTCAGCCTGATGGAACTGGCTCCATCCTAATGGAGCAGCTGGAGAAACTGAATCTTCAAAGGATTTAGTGATGAGTGATTTAGTGAGGTCATATAGGACTGAATGGACAGAGGCTGAATTTAAATCTGAAGAACTCATGTTCTTCTGCTGCTTTCTCTGGACTCCAATGAGGGGCTGAAACAGGGTGCCAGGGACATTACAGCTATGAAGTGGTAAGAAAACATTATCTTCAGCATTTGGCCAAAACCACTGCACAGAGATCACAGGAGGCTCTGGAATTTCAGAAAAGCCATGTAACATCCCAGTGAGAATTAATGAGACTCTCAGGTCAGTGGCTAATTAGGGGTTCCAAGCTCTACAGAGGACTTGGGATGAAGGAGGGTGCAGAACTGCAGCAGAGCAAAGTGTGTGTAAGTATGTACCCCCCTCCCTTCCCACCAGAGCTTATGCACATGACACAAGCATCCATGGCCCTGTTCTATTTAATCCCAGGAAATTCTGCAGGATGTCATTTGTGTGGCTGGTGTGATAAGGGATAATGTACTGTGCAAGGCTGAACCAAGTTACATTGGATTGCATTACACAGAAGTACAGCGAGGAAAATACCAATCATCTGTGAATCACAGTGATTGAGGCTGGGAGAGAATGTGAAACTGCAGCACCTTTGAATGCTCTGCCTGTGAGGTTTGGTGTCTTGTTTAGAGAACGCTGAGAGGCATTGCTTGCTGCTGAATCAAGATTTCCTCTTAAACTCACTCCAGCAGCTTCCCTGTGTTTGCCTCGAGCCACCACTCAAATAGCAGAGCTTGCTCCTGATGGAACAATGTTATCTGCTGCGAGATCCTCAGCTGGACACGGATGGGATGGGCAGCAGCTGAGGAAGCCAAGGTACAGGCACAGCATGGACAACAAGGCAGGGATTGCCAGAGTTTGCTCACCCTCAGCCCTGTGCTGCAGAATTGCATGTGGGAGGGGATGGGGCAGAGCAGTGGGACAGCTGTGTCCCCTCATTCTGCAGCAAGGAGTCGTATTGTGAGCAGCTAATGAGATCAGTGTAAATGGGAGTACCAAGTTATACAACATACACATGCCCTTCACCCAATGACGGACACCTTCTGCTACAGTTTATTTTTCTAGCAATCATCAGTTGCACTAATAATAATTAAATCTCAGAAGCTGTAATGAATAATACATAGCAGCATTCTGTTAGCAAAACAAAAACACTTTAAAAGATTTTCTCCTAAGCTAACATCAGTGCTTATTTTTTTGCAATTATCTTTTTTTTAATGTATTAAGCACCTTTAAAGTTTGCTGTATTGAAATATAGTACTGAGTCACTGATGCACAAAAATCCTGGAAGCAATTTAAAGGAACAAGGCACTGTTATGGTGATAGTTTCCATTTGCGTGTAGCCAGCAAAGGAGCAGCAGTCACACTTGAGCTCCTACAATGGACAGGAGAGAAGGGACAGGGGAGGCTGAGCAGCACAGGGACTCAGTCCTTCTGCACATGGATTAGGGATGAAGTTCACCTCTTCCCAAAGTTAGACATCCAGGTGAGGATGGTGAGTGAGTCAAAGCCAAGGAGGGGGCAGCAGTGCAGAGAGCAGCTCCTGCCAATATGCGCAGACACCCAGGACTGGTTCAGTAGCCTAAGGGTAGAAGTGATTTAAGCTTTGTTTCTCCTGGGCTAGGGTTTGATAAAGGCAGCTTCCAAGCACAAATATGTGCGGTATGGCACAAGCCCTGCTGCTGTTGCAGTCTCACAAGTGAATAAAAGTTCTTTTGGTGAAAGAGCATCCTCTGCTCCTGCAATTGCCAATGATGTGCTCTTCCTTTTTCATGATGTGTTTGCAGAGCTGGAAGGGAAAAATAACCATGTCAAATGCCCCTACCCACACCACTGTGTAATGATTTGGTCACTCTCAGGATCGTGACTTAAAAAAGAGTGTGTAATGCCATCATTACTCAAGGGCTAGAGGGGCTGAAGATGTTGGGTATGGTAGATCAGGTCCTGAAAGGGGATTTGCATCTATTCCCCCAGCTGCACTGAACAATCAGGCACCACAAAGTTATGTGATGACATGCATGCATGTTACAGCTGAACTCACTCAGATTAATATATTGTCCAGTATACACTACAAGTAGCCAATATGTAATCGTAGAATGGCCTGGGTTGAAAAGGACCATAATGATCACTGAGTTTCAACCCCCCTGCTATGTGCAATGGAAGATAGCTGACTTCATTTTCTTCTCAAGCACTGACAGGGTCACATACCTTCAGTGCATGTGAACGTCCTACCAGTTTACAAGTTGACATTATCCCAGTTCTCAGCAATCACTACAGTCAGGTGCTACAAGGGTGACAAGCCTTGTTCCATGTCCAACGTCAGTCACCCAAAGGTCAAGCAGCAAAGTCCAGGAGCAACTGGTTTGCTCAGTAGCTCTGCCTGCAGAAGACAGGAATGCCATTTGCATAGACGGGTGGATATGGAGCAAAAAGTTCCCTCTGGTGCAGGAATAGTGTGAAGCTGAGTGAGGGGAGGATCAGATGTGGGATGGGGAAAGGCTCTGCTCCACAGGGTAGTGAGCCTGGCATGGGCTCCAGGGGTTGTGCTCAATGACTCCTGTATGTCCCTACCAACTCAAGATACTCTGAGGTTCTGTGGAACTAGCAAAAAATGAATTTCAGAGCTAGGTGACCTTACATAGCATGCTCAGAAAGTTCTTTGCAGTGGAAGGGTTCTGATTTCTGGAGACGCTGAATCTGAGCCGTGCTAACAGGGAGTTTCACAGAAAGCCAGCCAAAAGAAAAGCATACTGTGGAACTGATCTGAAGAGCAGAGACTTTTTTCTTTCCCTATGATACTGGATCAGACAATGGAATCACCTACCAAAAGGAGCAGCTTGTTTAATCAGTATAATCAGATATCACAGGGATAAGCATAAGATAAATAGCTCGATACCTCAGCTACGAGCACTGCATAAATAACGCAATACCTTTAGCAATGAGCTCAACATAAATAACCCAATACCACAGCAGCATGCTCAGTATAAATAATCCAATACCACGGTGATTAGCTTAGCATGAACACTGCAATACCACAGCAATTAGCCTGGCATAAATAACCCAAAATCCCAGCAATCAGCATGGCATGAATAATCGAATCCCGTACCAACAAGCATGGCACTGCTACCAGAGAGAGGAGGCAGCCCTGGGACGTGGTTATTAATGAGGTGGAGGTTTGTATGGCAATAGCAGCTTTGGAGCACTCCTTGCTCTTCCCATGCCTCCAGATGGGTTGTGCCCTGCAGCTACCCAGGAACCAGGTCTGTGGACTGAGCAGAGCATGTCTGGACAGGAGGAAAACCAGTGGGAGCAATGAGTCGACTTCTGGGTGTCCGTTTGTGCTTCTCAGGGTGCTCACTGTGATGCCACCATGAGCCTGGCCCCTCTGGTCCTCTCACATCCCCCCCATGCTGAGCATCTTGGCAGCGTTACCAGGAGTCCATTTAGCGCCTGAGTGCTGAATTTCTGTGTGAGTCACAAATACATCTTTTATGCACTCTTAAAAAGCAGAAGCGTAATTACTAAGGTCAATATATAATGTTTATTTCCTTTATAATAGACATTATAATTTCACTTTAGGGAAAAGGAACTGTATGCATAAAAATAATGACAAATATTAAAGTCACCAAAATAATGGAACCAGATCACTCTACTAATCCTAAATTTAAATGCATTAACGATCCTGTAACATTAAAGGTCTGATAAGCCAAATTAGGTTTCTTGTAAGCATAATTAATCTTCTTTTTCAATGAAGATATTACAAGGGAGTTAATTTGAATCCCAAAGGCATTTCTAAAATTGAATTATATAGATAAAGCAAATATTTGACCTTTTACTGATAATTACTACAAAAAAATCAACATGCAAATGAGGCTTATGAAAACTGCTGCTGAAAATGGTATTGGGGCATTGAAATCCATAGAATAAAAAAATAATCATTTAAGGATTTGAAGCACAGGTAGCCCCTACACATCTGTAATTTGGAAGCATTAAATTAGCCTGTGTTTGTTAGCAAATAACTGAATGGAATGCAATCTAGCTGATTATATCAAACACACAGATTATCTGGTTTCATTTGTAGGTCAGTAAGTTTACATGTTTTGGTCCACCTTCTCTTCTGACATGTTTTGTAGTGTTGTTGGGTGATGGCAGTATTTATGGATTTAAGTTACTCTCTGGCTGGGAGGTGCTATTTCATAGCACTGATCAGGGTGCTTTCTAGAAAATCTTGATTCGGTTCAATAAAAACAGAACAAAATCCCTCCAGAGGCTCCTTGCTGGATGGGTTTAGGCAGGATTCAGGTGCCAAAGGGTCTCTGGTGCTGAGCATGTTGCCCAGGCTGGGGAGGGAATGAGGGATCAAACAACGAGCCATCAAACAAGTGACAGAATCACCTGAGGAAAGCCTTCTTTGGTCAAGGTTTTGCATTAAAATGGAAGTTACTAACGACAAGGGTAACGCTTCCATGCATTCCCACAGCACCTTGTTAGGGGCACTGGTTTCCAGGTAGTGCAATTGGATATTCAAGGCTACTTCTCTGAAATCGGACATTTAATCAGATGCTTATTGTCATTAAGACACGTTCTCATCCCATTTTGCCCATTTTTGAGCTTAGCTGCTGCTTGCCAGAAGGAAACCTTTTGTGCAATGGCCAAATTCTCATCACATGACACACCTCAAGGCTTTGGCTTGACTGCTGTCACACAGCTTTGTCCTTTTGTCTTTGCAGCTGCCCGAGCAAGACAGCTTCTGCTAAGGCTCCCAGGTCTTGGTGGTTGGTGACTAAGCTGCTGTGAGCAAGGCTGGGCTGACAGGAGTAATAGGTAATAGCTGTGTTGTGCAGAGATGAAGCACTGAGCTGATAGCAGCTGGGTCATTATCATCAACCAGGGGTTTTATTAGTTGAAAAAAGGGAGTGCAGTAATAGATGTTTGTGACTGAAGGCTCAGCTGATAACAACTGGGTCGAAATCAAACCTCAGTATCACCAGCAAAAACAGCAAGCTTCCTACTAGCAAGCTTCCTTGGATAGGCCCAGAAAGTAAAGGAAAAATTTTCCCATATTTTGCATTACTCCATTCAGCACAGATTTGAGGACAACTAACTCTAGAATGGAACTAAAGCACATATCAGCTATTCTGCCCCTATTTTGCTTCTAAATTAAGGACTTCGACCTTCAGACCTGTCAATCCAGACCCTCTCACAAGACCGGGGGTGGAAAAAAAACCCTTTAAAATGCATAAAGAGAAAGAAATGCTCTGCTGACTCTGGCTGCACACCAGCTCAAGACAATGCATATAGTTATTTCCAATTGATGCCAAGGTGCATTGTGATGAGACCGCTCTGAAGCGATGCAGGACCATTTGGGCTGAGTGCGCTATCAGCAAATGAGCTGCTGCTTCTGAGGCCAGCAAAAGGAATTTCACAGCTCTAACAATAACTGGTGTCACATCAAGGGAAGAATGGCTGAACAGCCAAGACTCCTGGAGTTTATTTCCAGCTGTGCCGCCGATTTATCAGCCAGCTCTGAGCCACTTGTATGCTGAGTTTCTCAAACATGATCTTGTAGTTTGGCCCCTCCTTGATTTTTATTGTTGTTGAGCCAAGCGCAAGTGGCTGGTGAGACACTCCAAGAGCTCTCAGCATAGATGCTGCACTGCTAACATGGCTTTTGGGAGGAATTTCTTTGTGTTTCCCAGAGAGCAGCTAGACTGAGCGGATTGCTTTTGCAAAATCCTGCCTCCAGATAAGCATCCTCCTTATGCTCGTGTGGCTCCAACAGCCCTGATCTCTACTCAGACACTCCAGGCGCTGCTGTAATACCAACAGTAACATTTTCAAGATGCTCAGCATGCTTAGAGCATCCACCTTCAAAGTTTTCAAACCGCTCAGTGCTAGGATTGAGTAATCACGAAATAGAAAGGAGCAAGTGGAGCTCGTGTAGAACCAGATAAGCTCATTTCAAGCTAGCTCAGGTGGCTGCAGCACTCTGCCATCATGAATTGATCTCCCTGCCAAATATAAAATCCCCCATGACCTGCAGCACTACCATGCTGCCTCTGTCAGGCCAGCCAAATGCAAGCCAAGAGGTGATGTAGGCACTGTAGGGCTGCAGGTTGGCCAGCAAGGTTCCTCTGTCCCTTAGGCTCTTTTGAAATACACCCCTGGAAATGCATAATAACTTGCTTTTATTCAGATCTCGCTTTGACTTAACAGTGCTGACAGATAGTGCTTCCCACAACGGGTTTTAATCTGTCCAAGGTCATTGGAAGCCTTTGGAGAAGCACCATTCCTTTATTGAAAGACTTTTCCAAGACAACATTAGCCAGTCTATTCTATCGCAGGCCTCTAGCCTTTAGATATAATTGCTTTATTAAATGTCACAAATGCTCTTTTGACTTAGCTGGTGTCTCTCTCACTCAAAAAGGGAGAATGTTAATTTAGACACAGAAAATGGCCCGTTTGCTGTTGAATTCAGAGCAAATACCCTGTCTCTGACTCTAAACACAGCCTCTTCTTCTGGAGTGTTTGCAGTAAGGGACATTTAAATGGTCTGAAACAAAGTCATTTTCTTTGTCATTATTACACTGGAGTTTTCTATCTCTCTGATTAGATTAGAATTGAATCTGGTTGAAAGAAATTGAATTTGTACATTTCCCTAATCATACAATCTTCAAACACTGAACTTTCTAGTACCAATTAGACTGTCCTGATCCGAATGAACCTTCCAAGATGTCCCTATTGATGGGAACTAGGAATGAAAAGCTGTTGATGAAAGTGATGATCGATTGATAAACTGCCACCTGCATAAAAGCCCTCATGCTCTTTTAAGATGATTGAGTTTGTGGCATCTTCAGAGCTTCTCTGAAGCCGGTGAGTAATGAAAAAACCACGCTGTTCTGTTCTGCATTTGTAGAAAATTTGCATCCTTTCTTCTCATGGTCGTGATCAGGGTGGGATCACTGTCTAGATATCCCTTACTTGTTCCTGGCTGAGTTTTGGTATTCTCAGTTGACCAGTCCAGGCAGTAGGAAGCTCTTGTAAATCCCTTCTGCAAGCAGCTAGTTGTTCCTCATGTACCTCCAGAAACTCTATTCAGGATTGTCTTGGACAAGATAATGCAGAACTGTAACTCACATTCGTTATAGCAATTTATTTTCTGGATATAGAAATCATTTCCATCTGTCCCCATTTCTAATCTGAAAAAAACCTTTTTTGTACCCCCACATATGCCCACTGCCTGTCTTTTTGCAGTGGGAACCACCTCTTAAAATAACAGCTAAGGGTGACAAATGGTAATTCAGTGATGTATCCTCCAGCAAGAAGCAGTGGTCTTGGGTGCAGCCATCATGTGTGCACACATATGGGCATGTCAGCAGTAAACGATTCCAATCATCTTGGAAGATCAGTACCTGTTCTCAGTCTTCAGAGGTTGTAGCTGTGATGCTACCATTATGGGCATCACCAATAGCAGGGGAAGAGGCTAGGGTGAAAAAGGAAAGACTTACAGATGAAGGAATTATCAATAGGGAAGATAACAGCAAGTATTCAAGGCAAAGGAGATGGCTTCTGACAGACAACAGGGGATAAATGACTGCTGAAGTGACATTAAATTAAGCTGGTTTTGGCACAGATATATTTACCTCTGTGAGCAGAGAATCGCTCGCTGGTACCAGGGACTGGAGACATGAAGACAGGTTTAGTGACTGCTCAAACGGAATGTGTTTTTATACTGGGAAAGGTTGTCTGGAGGAAACATCTATCAGAAGGGAAGAAAGGTTCTGGCAAGCAGAGGCATTGTTAGATCAGAACACAAGAGATGAAGAGTGGGATCATCGTTAGCGGAAGAGGGAAAATAAAATAGGAGAAGTCCAACTTTGAAACGTTCAGCTTCATTCCTCTTCAGTTCTCAAACAGTGAGAATCGCCTCAGGTCATCTCTGCACAGTTTTTTTCCCCCCACGTTTTGAGCTCTGTTCCACAGGGGCGCTCTCTGCAGCTGCTCAGATGGTGCTGCTTTGTAAACCCCTCTGCAGCTCTGTGTATCCCCTGCATCCTACAGACAGGCTGCTGTGACGCTGTGGGGAAATCTGCTCAGGGCTTTCCTTTCCCCAGACATGAAACGCAGACTTGCCAGGCCTGGATCCCTGCTGCTGTGTAGCACAACAGTAGGACTGAAATATAATATTAAAGAAATTGTAGCTATCCCACATAAAGCGAGAACATAGAATCCATCTATCATTAAGGGAATGAATGGGAAAGGCATTTCAAAGAGGAACTCACCATGATTTCTGTTTAAATTAAGAACTCTCAGCGTCCCCATCTCCACAGATAACAGAGGAGCATAGATCATGACATAGTGGCAGGTGGCAAAAATCAGATTAAGCAGATCCATGCAAGTGGATCCTCTCTAGCTGGCTTGGAGACTGCCCACAAAAGTCCACAAAGCTGTGGTTTCGTGAGGGAACCAATGAGACTGGTGAATACCCCTGAGCATTATGACCACAGATGAATGGGGGCAGCTCTAGCAAAGCAGTGTGACTTTGCAGGGCCTCCAGCTCAAAGGCAACGGCTGCCCATGCACTGGCACTGGCTGCTCAAAGCAGCCATTTTTTGCCAAACGTTGGCAGTAGTTTTTCTGTTTAGAGTTGTGAGCTCACATAATGATCCCTTTAATAAAAGAACACATTTTGTTTTAGCTCCCACAAACCCTTTGATTGACTGTCGTCAGCTCTGTAAGCTCTGGAATTAGCCAGCACAATTGAGCGTCCTCTCGAATAATGATAATTCATCTGTGTTCACTTTGCTAAACTATCATATTTTATGGAAGAAGTTAATTAAATGGCGATTTGCACTTCCGCTGAACATTAAGCATTTAATGCAGATGCTCCAGTCGTTGCCTGAGCTCTAAAGTGGGAAATGGCTTCCAAACTCCGTATTTCCTTAAGAGGTTTAATGATGCTAGATCAGGCCATTTGCATACATACATACACTGGCATATTTTATACTAGCATTTACTGCAAACAAACTCAGCTTTCTTCTTACCTCATTCTCAAGCATATAAGGTGGGGCATGCAGATTGCAACTGAAGTGTTCTCTCTGGATGATTTGCCCCAGCCGCCATTAAATTAATGGGCTCATTAATGAGAGATTTTCTAGGAAGGCATTAGAAAGGAACCGTTATCTACAGCAGGTCGCCTCTCCTATAATTTAGAAGAAACTAATTGGTAATAAATTAAGAATTCTAATAATTAATTCCTGTACAGCAGGAGTGGGGTTTATGCACGTTGCCTTCAGCTGAAGTGTCACAGTAAATCCTCTGCAAAGTAAATAATTGTTGGGATGAGGGAGGAAGAAGAAATTAATATTAATGTGCGTTGGAGGGGGATGCCACAGAGGTGAAATGTAAGGCAGCCTTTGGATGGTGTGCGATGGATGTTCCTCCTCTCTGAAATATGAGTCTTTGTAGGAGGTGGTAACATAAAGCACGCGATGCCGCTGGGTGTCTCCCATCTTTCATGCTCTGCGTGGCCCTGATAAATCACATTGCTCTCATCCAAATGGCCCTGGCTGTGTAACAGGGCACACTGAGGGGCAGGCTCTCATTTCCTAAGCATGTGGATGGCAGTGAGACCTTAACTGCGCCTGCCTGTGTGCGAGGGCAATGCTTGTTTCTGTGCAGAAGCAGTGTAGAAGCTGGCTCTCAGTTTTAAATAATTTAGCACTTTTTTTCCCCATTACTCCTACAAAAACATTGGCTTTCCTTCAATTTTGCAATGCAGTGAGTAAAAGTGGAATAGCTTTGTTTGTTTGTTTTTAATGAACTGTCATCCTCCGCGTAAGGGAGAGACGGGGATAGAGCAGAGCTTTCAATACATCTTCAAAAGCACAGAAATTTTGTTCTCTCCACTCACAGAAATCACTTACGAAAAGAAAAAGCCACACTTTTTCTTCAAGTTTTTCTATTAACTCGACTGCATCTTCTAAATACCAAATTGCTTTGGTCTTTCCCTCCTCCTACATTTGCACAGCGTCAGTCTGAAATATAAGGAGCTCCGATCTCTCCTTCTACCCCAGGATTTTCAGATCTAAATTTCTTTTAGCTATCACCCAATCATCTCTTTCTTAAAAAAATAAAAAATAAAAAATAAATACAGGCTTAAAGTAGTTATTGGTGCATATAACAAATGCACTTAGGGTAGCAGATATGCTTTAATGGGCATTAATTTTAGATTTGCTGGCCCTTTTCCAGCTAAGCCTCTCTCTAGAATTTTTTAGAATATGAAAAATCATTCACAGATACGCCATGCATTACGTTAGTAAATGAATATAGGTTTGAATTCAATTTGTTTTAGCAAACTGCTGTTATAAAGAGCCTAGTGTAGCGTGAATTATTATCCAGATTTATGCTTAGCATCTGACAAAACGTTAAGCTACTTTTTCAATTATCCATTAATTCTAAATAAAGGCAGAATTGTGCCATTCCTGCATGGTAGATTCCAATACCAGCTTCATACTCCATCACTTTGTTAGCTTGATGCTGTTCCTATCATTGATAACTTCCATTTCCAAATGCTTCAGCACAGGCAGGATTTATTCTGTGCAGCCTGGAGACAAGAAGGCCCATGGAGTGCTGAGAGCAGTTGGTCAGGGGACCAGATGATTTTTAAAGGTCCCCTCCATTGCAAACCATTCTATGATTCTATTCAGATCTTGCTAATTTGGACAACAGGATGTGATTTCTCAGTATTAAACTGACTCAAAACCATGTTCTTCACCATTCCTGCCATGTTCTACACCCACTTCAGGGCAAAGATCCTGATCCTGGCTGATTCTGAGCAGGTAACAAAATGAAAATGTTGAAGGAGGATGCTCTGGGCTCAGAGTAAAACCCAGGATGGGATCAGCCCAAACCCAGAGGGTTTAAATGAGCTTTGCTTGTAATCTAGATTTTTTATCCCAACATATGTTGTGTCTGCAGAAGAAACTTCTGCCTGAATGTGAACTTTAGGCTCTGCAAAGTTGCAATGAGGTGTGTCAGATGCAGGGCTAGGAGTGGGAACAGAGCTGCTCCCCATCGCTGGCTTTGGGAGGGTTGGCAAGGCTCTGACACAGCAGTGCAATGCACTGCCCTCATTTTGGGGCTGTGTGTTTGATCAGACATTGCCAGGCTGAGCTCCAGCCTCACCCTGGAAAGAAGCCACCAGCACATCACAGCCACACGGCAAGATTTACAAGGAGCAGATGAAGTCAAGTCCTACACTAGTTCATTATAATTAACAAAGCTGGAATTGCACCGGGCTTTAAGCTGTACATCAGTGCTAAATATCTCATTACCAACATAAAATATTTATGTCTCATGGTCTTTATCACAAATGCAGGCTCACCTTTAGTGCGAATGAATTCCAAGGGGAAAATGAACTGCTTGGCTTCAAAGGCTGGCAGCCCCACAGGACAAAACTCCTTACTGCACGTGATGGAGCGAGAAAAGACAGTAATAAATGCACAGCAAGGGGCTGCAGATTTATGGTTTTTGCAGAACACTCTCTGCTTTTTCCCTTTGCTGTTGCCTTAAAGCCAGAGCTATCTCTGGGCTGCCACAGTTGACAGCCACTTTTGGGTACGGATTCATGGCCTTGCAGGGATCTGTGTGCTGGGTGGGATGGCAACACGCTGGCAACAACCAAACTGCCATTCAGAAATGAGCTGCTAAGCTCAGCAACATTTACTTTCCCAACTCTGTAACAGCCATTGCCAACTTGCTCCAAAGAATGGGGCCATTCTTCACATTCCAATTAGCTGGCCAACAGGTTTTGACAGAGGGAAGCTGGGAGCATGGAGGCATGTTTTGTACATTTGTGACATTTAGATGAGAGATTAGCACCTTTTAATAAATAGGTATTAACTAAAATCTGTCTGAATTATGTTCCTAATTACTATTTCATTTGTGCTGGTGTTGTATTTATTACAGTAAGCATCTTGTGTATTTATTGCATTATGTCTTGGCGTGAGACTGTAGATGCTGAATGTATGTGCGAAACACAAAGCCTAATAAGCATTACAGTGCAAAACGTTTGATAGGACTCGAGCCATTTTATCCAAGCCTTGGAACCCTTCTCTCAAATTAAATGCAAGAAATATTCTATGTGCCTTCCTCCATTCCCATCTTTTCACATATTGCTCAGTCTTCTTTATTGCTTCTTTTTTTTTTTTTTTTGCTTTTTGACCAAAATGCCAGTCCTAACTTTTTTCCCCAGTGGCCTCTCTCTGTTGGGGTTATGGTTGGTAGCAGGATTGCCCCATGCTTCTGCTGCAAGCCCCACTTTGTGATGGTTCACAGCAGTTACTGCTACGTTGTGAAGCTGACAATCCCTACTATCTTCTCCAAACTGTCTCTGGGTTTGGTTGCTGCTCCAAGGGACCTAAGACACAGCTGTGGATAGAGGCCCACATCTGAGGAGCCCATTCCAGATTTCATGCCACAGCTCTCTGAGCCTTTATGCAAACTAAACAGAGCCAGGACGGCTATAAATTGTGGTTAGATGATTGTGCATTTAATGCTTCTCATAAACGCATAAAGTTTGTCTTCAGAAAGCTGTAATGAAGAAAAGCAGATTGAAGCCAGGAAGTGTCTCGTTAGCATGTGATGGAAATGTTAATCAGGGCTCCTTGAGGAGGATGTGATTAATTCATTCCCCACTCACTGCTGTGGGAGGGTCTGAGGACAAATCTGGAAGCAAAGGGTAAATTGGTTGGAAGGGGCAGAGGGAAGGGGCTGCTCTGTGGTGAGTTGGGCTCCATAGAGTTGCACTGGGTGCCTCTCCCTTGTGTTGTTGTGCTGCTGTGGGACTGGAGCAAAGACTGACCTGACAGCTGGCCTCACAGAAATGGGTAAGAAATGGTGCTCTCAGCTTCCTCATCTGAAAGTTGGAGGTGGGCACGTGTTTGATGAACAGAACTGTGCAATGAGGGAAGTGTCTGAGAGCTATGAAGTTAGCTGCTGCTGAGCGCCTGCTCCTTCCTCTCTCGTTGTCTCCCAGTCCCTCTGTGCTGCTCTGGTGGCCCTGCTCTGTTTGGAACTTGTTGCTGTTTTCCGAAGGGCTTTCAGGTGTCTGAACAGAACTGAAAGATTGAGTTCACTTCCCTTGGACTTTCATTAGTTATTATGTCTGGTTTGGATTCAAATTTCATCCTCGTTATTGCGCTTTTCACGCTCTGCCTGAAGCCTCAGTGTTGTAAAGGAGCAAAAATCCCCAGTCCCTGGGGGCCTCTATTGAATATGACTCTGGTAACATCTGGGACTCTTCCACCCCAATAGATTCGCAAGTACACAGAGGCTTTATTTTACTGACTAATGCAGCAGAAAAGAATAAAACTTCTGAAACAGTGAGACTGTAAACCAAACCCATTAAACCTGATTATTGCCAATTTGTACCCAGTACCTGTGGCTTGTAGGAAGTTCTTGCCTGTGGTTAACTGGCAGTCGTTGTTGTTTATGTGTTTATTAGTTTGTACCCAACATATGCTTAATGGCTCTTCTGCTCCATTTTTTTTTTTTATTTTTTGCTGTGGTTTTAATCTGTTTTTTGCAATGCATGGTGGTCGCAGCAGTCACAGTCTGTCTCTTCCCTGCAAGGTTTGCTGACCTTTTTGTGAGAGACCCTCTTGTGATGGGCTTTGAACTCTTGTCCTTCTCTCTAATGCTGCTTTTGTCTCATGATGCAAGGAACAACGTGGCAATGAGTTCGGTGGCTGTGTCAAATTCTGGCTGAGGGCTGGAGGGGTAAAGGCCATACCTTTTTTTGAGATAGCTGCTACATCCCAGCACCATCTGGGCAATTGGAAAATATTCCAGCTATTCCAGAGTCAGCAGAGTTGTTGCTTTTGTCAACAGAAAGGATCTTCTAACGTAACCTGGATCTTCTAACACTTCAAGTGGGTTGTTGGATGGTTCCAGAAGCAGGACCCCATATAGGAAGATTTATCTTTCACTTGTGTGTGCTGGAACTCCTTTGTCTGGGGCCTTGGTGTTTGCAGAGATCTCCTCCTTTAGAGCATTATTTCTGTGCTTATGCTCAGTTGTATCTGGAATCCAGTTTTTAAGGCTCTGTGAAAGATGATCTTTTCATGGCATACCTTACAAGAGTAAGGACATTACTATTCCAACAGATGCTGCCTCTGTAGCCAGAGGGAAATGATGTGGCTCTCCAGGGAGAATGGTTGTCCTGCAGCAAGGAAGGAGCCCAGGGCTCTCTGTGCAGAAGGAGCAGTGACCTGGGGACATGTGGATCTGTGCTGGGCTAGCAGGGGAGTGCCTGCTGTGTGTGTTATCTCTGCAAAGGGCAAGCTGGGACTGGAAATCCAAACTGCTCCTTCTGTGTGCCTTCTGGTCACCTTTCCTGGCACCTGGGAGAAAAGGTGCCAAAAACCCAAGGGTGTTTTGTTTTGTTTTGGTTTTTTTTGTGGCAATACAGTCCCAAAGGTGCTGAGCCCTATGCTGTCAGCTTGGCAGCTTTCAGCAGGGCACTAACTTCAAACACTTGGGTCCATAAACGCATGCTGGTCCTTGCCCTTCATATCATATTCCAGGAACATTCATATATGCTCATTAGAGACCTCTCCTGTCCTGCCAGGCTGCTCATCAGCTGCTCTTGAGCACCAGCCCCTTACAAACACACAACGATGCTGGCTGTGGCTCTGACTCTCAGGTCTACCCACTTCCTCACTGCTCTTAAAAAAATCCCATAACCCAGCTCTGCTCTGAGCAACTTGAGGAAGAACTGTCCTTCCTACCTGCCCCACTCGAGTCCCACACCTCACCTGCTGCAGCTTCACCCTTCACCCTTCAGCTGCAGCAGCTGCTCCCTTCTTAGCCAGGAAACCAACGTTTCTGCTCACGTTTTCAACTCGACTCTGTAAGGAATGCAAACTATTACTTCAGTGCCTGCATTTCTCTTACGGGGCTGAAGGAATGTTACCTTTGCTTAGTTGGTAGGATAGATATATTCCATAAGTCTTTGGGGAATTAATATTCATGCTATTAACTTTAACATATTGCTCTCAGTTCCACATCTTTTTGGTTTAACAAGCAGTTGCAGGCTCAAAATGATGAGCTTGGTTGAAAACGGTGCACCTCTCTGTGGAGTCTGGGGACTGAGTTTTACCAATTAAAGTCAAAATATGTTTGAACTGCACTGTGGAAAATCAACGTTCAAATTAGTAGCGTGTGGGATTAAAGTTACTGCTGTAAGAGGACCTTGCTGGAGGTCAGTGCAGTCCTCACCTGGAGGAGGCCGCCTGAGGTCAAGGTCCCTATGGGGCAGCTGGTTCAGCTCCTTTTGTGTAAGCTTGTCCTTAGGGATGCTCATGGCTGTAAGTTGGAGCACCCCTGGGCAGTGCTGCTGTCAGCAAGCACCACAGCTCCAAAAACCTCAGTGCAAGGAGGTGCAGGCAGACAAGAAAGGCAAAACTCAAACATCTCTTGGCAGTATCTGCAGTCACTTCTGGTTCTGGAGCTCACTTCAGGTTTTTACTCTTATTGTTCTTTTCTGGCAAGAAGGTCATGATAGAAAGGTCCTGCAGATATGATACAGGTCTCATGGCTTTGGGAGGGCCTAAGGTACAGCTCCTCACTTTGCTGTAGGGCAGTCACTGAAGTTTCCTGGTAAAAACACTTCTGGAACTTCTTTCCAGTCTTCCAATTTAATAGGTGGCTTCACGCCTCCTCTCGGCTGCTGCAGCACGAGGTGTGACGTGCTGGGGAGAACACAGGGAGGAGAAAACCTCTCTGAGTCTGTTCTGGGAGAGACCCAGGGGCTCCTTCTCTGCCAAATGGATCCTACTGAGCAGTTCTTCCCTTCTCTGAAATTATGTGGCCTCGTTCTTCACCCCCTGAAAGGAGCTGTGTTTGCATGGGTATGGCACAAAGTTACGCTCTGAATGGGAAGCTGGTGACATCAAACTCAAACGCTGATGGGTGCAATAATCATTAACAGATCGTTTAGAAGAAGTGTAAAGCTTCTTAATGAGTGCTTTATCGGGAACCTCCTTCTGGAACATGTTCACTGGGGTTTTCTACCTTAATCCCACGTAGCTTTCAGCCACGTTTTAAAAGTGCTTGGAGTGATTTAAACGATATGAGCACCTAAGAATTAGAGATACATATAATAATATAAAACCGACATAAAGAATGGTCCAGCCTTCAGACAAAGCGCCCTGCTAGCCTTGGTAGTGAAAATGAGTTTGCTTTGCCCCGGGGTTATTTTGTGCTACTGAGTTTGTGGCTCCAGTCCAGGGTAATTTCTAATAATGCTTTTCTATCTGTGAGCATGAAGTTGTCATTCTTTCAGCATCCGTGTGTCATGAGCTCTTCTGTCCCACTCTTGCTCACCTCGAATGAGTCACTTCTGTAGCCGATGCACTCAGCTTCTTCCATCTTGCCAGCCATACGTAGGCAATTGCATAAAGAAAGAAATAACAAGCTCTCACACCATTAAATTCAAGGAGCTGATGCATTACGAACGTGGAAAACAGAAGCAATAGAGTGCCTTGCTAATTTTTACATTAATTTACTCCAGAGGGAATAAGAAGTCTCCTAAATCAGATGCTAATTTTGTTTATTTAACTTCCTAGTCAGCACAGTGACCTTTCATCCACGAGTAAGAACAAATTAGCGCAGAAGTTCTTTGTGGGAGGCTGGAGAACTTGTCTCAACCTGATACTGAATAATACCCAATTAAAGCTACTTCCTAACAACTCTGCCTTCCCTCCTAGAAAGAAGTTTCGGATAAAAGAACAAAACGAGATGCCTTTTATTTGCCACTCTACAAAATCTCTTCACGTAACGCAAACAACCCTAACCCTGGTGTGTCTGATACAGGATTTGCAACGCTCTTGGTTATTGGTAAGAGGATAAGGAGCTTATAAATGTTTATCAGGAGGAGGATAAAAGATCCCCTGCCCCCAGTGCTAGGAGAAGAATGGATTTCCATGTCGATCAACAATCAAGGTGGGAGGGAAGCGTTTGGTAACAAAGCTGTAAACACAAGAGGAGTTTGTGGAAGGATAGGAGCTCTTCCTATTTGGTAATAGGATAAGAGATGTTAGGCAGGCCCTTTTGTGAGATAAGAAGCTTACTCTAAAATCAAAATAGTTTTTTTTGGTATCAAGAGGACCCAGAGACCTTCTGATGATGGACAGCAACCCCTGGGGGGTTTGCAGAAAGAGCAGAGGTGCTCTTGAGATGCAGCACAAGTCCATTGAGCGTGGATGTGAGAGCACCTGGAGACCTCAGAGAACTGTGGCTGAAGTAAAGCACAGGAGATGGCAGCTCCTTTGGGGTCAGTGGATGTGATGGAGCGCTGGCTGGGGGCAGCACCTGTGATTTGCAGGCATGCAGGGTTTGGGAGAGGTTTGGCATGGAGACACCTCCAGCACTGTCTCCCACCACATGAGATCTCTTTTTAAAAGCCAAGACATCTCAAAGATGCCTTGTAAAGTGCACCAGGCACTGGGTTGGCTGCAGGGCTGGGTGGGCAGCTAACAGCAGAAGTAGCTGGCATTAAATCTGTAGCACGAGTTTTGTCACAATAGGTTTGGTTCTTCTGCTGGCAGTGTAGTTTAGGTACAAATGGCCTTCTGCTGCAGCTGGACTGGTGGAAAGGTGATCTGTAAGATCTGTGCTGTGTTGGAATGCAATGCTTGAACACATCTGGTGCTGTCCTATGCAGCCTGTTTTCCCACTGAATTTGAACGAGCCATGGGGACTGGGTGAAATTCATAAGTGTGTGCCAGAGAAGTGTGAACCAAATATGTGATCCTGTGCTAAGCATGCTGTACTGTAGAGGTCATACTGCACAGCTCCTTTTAGTCCCAATGAAGTCCCACAGTCGTGTGAGATGTCCTCTTCGAAAGCTGCTCCTCCCAGCAGGAACTTGGGACCACAAGATAAAATGAATCCTAGCGTATTTCCAGCTCTGTTCTCCTGTGCCTGGCTGAAGCCATCTGTTCATGCACTGCACGGGTCACTAGATGCTAGGACATGTCACTAGGAGAGAAGCCTATTTAATTCTTCCTATTGCAGAAGGGGCTGGCAAACAGCCCGGGAGCACTGCATGTACCCACTTCTGCACCCTGAGTCTGAAAGGTTTGAGCTGCAAATTTAAAGCCATCCATGCTCATGGCTCCCCCTCCCACCCCGCTGTGCACATGGACTCGCCTCCAGCTCCAACATGCGGGTCAGCTCGGCTGAGGGCTGAGGTTTGGGCTTCCTTCCAGTTGGGTACAGGGAATGGATTCCAGCCTTGCTTATCCTCCCCTTGATGAAGCCTCCAGCTCCAATCCCAACCCGTTATCGGAGGGATCCAGATGCTAGCCAGCAGAGCGTGGTCCTTGGCAGGGCCTGTACGTGCTGTGGCCTCTTTGTAGGACCATGGAGCAGCAGTGCTGGAGCTGCTCCTGGGGCTGGCAGCAGACCAGGCTGACAGCACATTTATTTATCAGCGGTCGAAATTCGTGTGCTAAGTCCATTCAGATGCCCGAGTTATTTTCTTAATGGATATTGCTCTGCGAATTGTGCACGGTCATTTATTTTTAGATGTGCCCATTGGTTTTGGGGAGGAGCAGAGAGATGCTATGGACTTGTCCCCTCTGAGCTCGGGTACCTGTTGGTGCGTGGCAGATCTTCACCATAAATAACCCCCAGCTCTGTAAGATCTGTAGGATGCACACTCAGCATCTGGCTGCGTGTCACCCCCAATAAATACAATATAAAAACATCCCTGGGACCCTCCTGAGCGAGCTGCTGCCCCGGATGTGTCCCACGTCAGGGGCTCTCCCTGCCCTCCCACCCGTGGGGAGCTCACATTTCCCACTTCCAGATGAATCTCCCTCTCTGGAGTCTGACTCCAGCAAAGGAATGATTTGCACTTACAGCGCTGCTAATGAATTTCTGAAATAAGGAATTAATTACCGTCTGTCTAAATTAGAGTTGTCCTATCCTTTGAGATCCATCTTTTTGATTCTAATTAATTTTAAAAATTACTTCTAGAGTCTTCAGTAGAGATTCTAATTTATTTTACTCTAATATTATTTCTCTGATAAGCAATTTAATTTTTTAGATCGGAATCCGCCTAATCTCGAATTTGTCACACAAACTCCTCTCTCTCAGATACTGTTTACAGAATTTGGGAGATGACAGACGATGCACAAATCCTTTCTTCTTTTTTCCTTTTAAACACCTGAATGCGTGTTCAAAGGAGATTAATTGAAACCCTTCACTGCGCCGTGTTTAGGAAAGATCCTTAATATTTTAGAACCAAAAACAAATATTAGTTAGAAAGCTTCTCTAATTGCGCTATTTCACGGAGAAAAATGCATGTCTAATTTGCTTTTCTTTTTTTTTTAAAGAACACTTGCTTTATGGGTATTTGCTGGAGTCTGACAGTTACTTAACTGGCTGTTTTTATTAACTCGTGTTCTCAGCATCGGGCGCGCTGGCAGCTGGGGAAAATTCAGATATCAATTTTACGTTCTTATCTAAGCTGCCATCCCACAGGCTGCAATGAGCTGCACAGCAAACTTCGCTCTGACTCCTGAATTTGTCCTGTCTGAGTTTCAGACTTCAGAGCATTATTTTTGCCCTTGGTGGTGATTCCTGCACCTTAGCTGAGACTGGGGCTCCCAAGTGCTTCATCTCTGGGGTCTTCAATCCAAGCACAAAAGCCCACAAAGGGCAAATCTTGGCCCACTGGCCCGTCTCTTCCTCTGCTTGGTGGCAGTCTTTGTCAAGGACGAGGGCAGGTGGATTGGTGACATTTGGAAGTGATGGTAGGGCAGTTGGTCCTACAGATTGGGTCTCCATCTTGGTTATCAAGCAACATCCCATGTTGGAAGGGGCCCACCATCATCTCCATCATGGGTACCATAGAATATCCCAAGTTGGAAGGGACCTAGAACGATCGCTGAGTCCAAATCCTGAGCAGTCTATAGGCACACAGCCCTCTCCATTGGCACTTGTGTATTTTCTTGCCAAATATGAATGAAAGGTTTAAAAACATATTAGCAAGGGACAGATGTGAATGGAGATCTCACAGTGCTTGCCATATCTCTTGCAAAAGCTACAGAGCTCTGGAATTCTTCCTGGATTCCATGGAATTTGGGCTTTCCATGTATATCTTTGTGGAGAAGACCCCTTCTCTGCAGCCTTTCCATGCCCCATCTTATGGTACATGATCAGTTTTCACACTGATGTGTGCTGAGAAGCTCTGGTTTAATGAAGCTGATGCAGTTACTTGACTGTGCACCTGCTTGCTGTGTAGGGAAGACCTTGTCCTTGTAAAACTCTGCTGCTTATGTTGGTATGCAGGGGAGGCAAGAAAGTCCTTCGTCATTTTGGACAATTTTACATTATAGTTTGTTTGGGTTCTTAAGCTCCTTCTATTTGTATTTTTTAATTCCCACCTGCGTGTGGTATGGATCTTGGATTCTAAGAATCCCAGATGCTTAGCAGATGGTTAGCTCGAAAAAATAATCAAAGAGGCAGCAAAATTCTGTGTTCATGAGCTCCTATTTATTTCAATCTGGTGTTTTGCCTCACAACAAGACTAATAAGCAATTACTCTAGCATCTCAAATGCTTATGCAGTGTAAATGCATCTGTCAACCAGATTCAACATCATCAATAAAGCTGCCAAAGCTGTTCATAACTCAATGATATATGCTTTGAGCATCTTTTTTGAATATAATTTAAAGATTGCAGTCCTATGATTCCGACATTATTTTGTGTGTGTTTAAAATACCTCCAGCTGGAAAGATCCCTGCCTTGCGTCACATCATCACCTCTGCTGTGTGGGCTGCTGTCAGCCGTGCCATTTGGCTTGAGTGCCCATCACAGTTCTGGCTGTTCCTACAGGGCTCCCACTGGGGATGCTGGAGATGCAGGCAGCTCTATGGGATTTGCAGCATTTCGTT
This sequence comes from Tympanuchus pallidicinctus, assembly GCF_026119805.1. Lineage (NCBI taxonomy): Eukaryota > Metazoa > Chordata > Aves > Galliformes > Phasianidae > Tympanuchus > Tympanuchus pallidicinctus. Next base: position 50,291,360 of record NW_026294802.1, read on the forward strand.
CCTCTTTTGCTCTTCTGGTGAACGTTTTCCCCTGTGCAGAATTCCATTGCAGTGTGAGAATTCCTCAACAGAGAAGGTGTATTTCACAGTGCCTTGGGTAGTAGTTTTTTGGGTTTGTTTTCCCCATTTTAATGTTCTCTAAAGACATCTGTTTGTAAGGGGCCGGCTGCTGTGATCAGTCTCTATGTATACATGCACATCTTAATTGTTTTTCTGAATTTCAATCCAATTTGACAGCAATGTCCAAAACATGATGATTTCATTATTACGCATGAACAAATTATAGCTCCTTGCTGCAAACTGGCACCTAGCCATAGCTTTGGAATTACTTAACAGGCAATGAGAATCCCCTCTCTCCCCTCCCATGCTGCTGTCATACCTCCCTTTCCTTACCATCTTCCCTCACCTACTTTGTGCCTGAAAACTTTTTGTATCATTATAAAATCACAATCATTTGAGTTGGAGGGGCCCCTTAAAGGCTGTTTGGTCCCTCTCCCTGCATGCACAGGGACACCCACAGCTCCATCAGTGCTCAGAGCCCCAGCAGCCTCACCTTGGCTGTCTGCAGGGATGGCCACTATCACCTCTCTGGGCAACCTTTGCCACTGCTTCAAGTGCCCTTGTATCCAATCTTTTCTTTATATCCCAATAGTGTTTGTGGATGCAGAGATCCATGCCTCAGCTGTAGGAAGAGCAGCCCCACAAGCTCATCTGTTCATTATATCCCAAAGGCAAAGGAGAGGCCTTCATGCATGTCCCAGCTGCTGGAAGTACTTTGATCAGATGTAGCAGATTGCCCTGGGAGACTAAGCTGTGGGAAACAGCTCTTCCTCCATGTCGGTGCTGCTGAGCTGAGGCTTTCAACCTGTGCCATCAGATTGTGGAAAATACAGGGTATTTTCTTTGTTGAGTGTGGGTTGGTCTGGTTGGTGCCTGCCAGTTGCTGGTCCAGTGTGGAGGCACAAAGACATGCCTGGAGTCCCAGCTTCAATACCAGCATCTTGGTTGTGCTCAGAGGCATGTGAATGCCGAGAACCCACACTGAAATGAGCATCGTTCTGCTCCATCCTTGCATCAACTAAAGCCAGGTGGAGCAAGGCAGAGGCTGTGGGCATGGCTGACAGCCGTGTGCAGCCAAATCACTGACAGCTGTCCTGCTTTGCCCCCTGCTGCTCACCATTACCTGGTCACGCTTATCCAGGTGGGGTCTTGGCATCAGAAATGGACGCTGAAATCCCTTGCAGTTTAGCTGCCCCATCTCAGCTTTCCAGAGCTGCTGCTGCAGCGGTTCAGGATGGACCCTGCTCGGCTCTCTCCCTGAGGGGTAGAACCCAGCTTTCTGTCACTGTGTAATGGGATTACGGTCATTTTCTTGTTTACCAGCTTTCCTTTAGCTCTCAGTGTGGCTGTTTGCTATCAGGGCACTCTCAGCCGCTTGCATTTTTCCAAGTGCAGCGCACGTTCCCCAGCTTGAAGCAGAGCAGCTCATCAATCACAGGAAGCGATGCTCGCTGGGGTTTGGTTCCTTCTTATCTCTGCTACCAAATTCTCACAGACCCTCTTGGCCACGTGTTGCTGTTGCACTGGGACTGACTGTTCCTCCCATCAGGATCACCTTGTGAGAGCCAAAATCCTCTGCTCACATTGCAAGCTGACTGTGCTTATTTACTCTGCCTATGTTTTCTCGCTGCCTACCAGTGTGAGCCTCCTGTGCTTTCGGTTTGTGTTGTGCCTTAAACCAGAGTTAATGGAATAGAGATTTCTGAGAAAAGAGATCACGAGGTTTCTTTGTGATTATAGATTTTTTTTTTTTTAAGTTTCTGTGCAAATAAGAACCTGAGCATGTCAATGCAGGAGGCAATGCATGGCTTCACTACTCTGCTCTCTCAACTGTGGGAGCTCCTGAGGGGGAAAGAGCTGGTTAAAGCAGCAGGCTAGGAGCAGCAGCCCGAGGCTGGGAAAAGGAATTGTTACAGGGCTATTTGGAAAAGCTCAGCTTTGGGAAGAGGTCAGCTGTGTTGTTTGTGTCTTCGCAATGGGCTCTATTTTATTTTGTCAGCTTCCCTTATGTTTTGCAAATAGCTGCCACCTCTGTTAAGATGGGCTCTGCATTCTTTAGATATGTGTGTTCAAATTGCTCCTCCTGGGTCTGCCATGCAAGGAGACTAAAAACCCAGGACCACCCCTGCAGCTTCTGAAACTGGTGACATCGGATGCTCACCAAAACACCACCCACAAACAGTGAATCTGGAATGCACCATTGGGCTGAGGAGGAACCGGAGGATCACTTCAGACTGAGTGTTTTTATACAGCTGATCACAGTGCATGATTTTATTCCATTATATGCTTTTGCAGCTAAGAATAATTGTAAGGTGCAATAGTGATGATATTTTCCCTTACCCAGCTGACCCTGTCCCACTGAGCTCTCCAGCCTCCTTTTATAGGCAAGAGGCATAGGGAAAGAAAGGTGGCAGAGAAATTTAAAACACTTTGTATTGTAGAGAAGAGTGATGGAGCATATGTGGAGTGGTTAATAGCATGGTGCAAGTAACTGATGGCGCTGATATGTGGGGAATCGCCGTGTGAGCTCACACTAATTAAACCCTTAATCAGCACAGTGTAACCATCACCACTCAGGGAGATGCTGCCCTGGGTCTGGTGAGAGCTGTGGGTTACAACTGCTGCAAAAATCCCCCCAGCAGCAGAGCCTGGGGGAAATGAGTTCGGTGCCAGAGAACTGGAGGGAGGGGAGCAGCTCGTGCTTACGGAAATGCAGAACTGGCTGCATGAAACTTTCATGATGTTTCTGAGTTTCCCCATGTCGAGGCTTGGTGTAAATTCTGTGCTGCTTGTGGAGGTCAGTAGGGCAGCTCGCTGCGTATCGATCTTTCTCTCTGCGTTATCGTCGGGTGTAACTAAAAACAATCCAGGAGTGTATGCATGTGAGCCTGCATTCAGGCAGACAAATGCAAATCTCCTTCCTGTTCTGCAGGGTGAATTCCATCAAGGAAATTGGTTTTGGAGTGGAAGCCAGCCCCATTTTTTTTTTTTTTTTTCCCAGTAGAAGAAATAGAAACGTCAGGTTTCAGGACCGTATACATCTCTGCCTCTACACCAACAAAAAATAATCAGGCTCCCATCAAAACGTGTCCCCTCTTATCTTGACAGCTGCTGACAGTGATGGAGACTGACAGGTTTAAGAGATCAAACACAAGACAACCCATACTGCATTTCAAACCACCCGAGGCTCTTAAGAGCCGTTGTGACATCTGGAGGTCTCAGGAACACGAATGATGCTCGGCAACACCTCTGTCCACATCAACCCTCATTTAGAATCATAGAATCATTCGAGTTGGAAGGGGCCCTTAAAGACATCTGGTCCCACTCCCTGCACTGAACAGGGACACCCGCAGCTCCATCAGTGCTCAGAGCCATCCCCTCACCTTGGGTGTCTGCAGGGTTGGGGCATCACCACCTCTCTGGGCAACCTGTGCTGCTGCCTCACTGTCCTTAGTGTAAGAAATACCACTGTTATCAATTAATAGCTTTCTCCACTTTGAACTCACTATCCAACATGTGCACTACATGTGTTTCTCTGTTAGGGATCAGGCTGTCTTGAAGGCCGGAGGCCATGGGAATGGTGATAGGATATGCGAGATGAATATGGAGCTGTAAGAGGATGCCTTGTGCCAAATAGTACATTGGGAACATGACGTGGGTTCCACAGTGACACTGGAGGGAAACCACGAGCAATTGGACTCAAATGGTGCTCAGGGAATGCAGAGAACTCTCCCATTTGCAGCAAGGCTGGCTCACAACACAGTTATTTGAGGGTTATGCAACTGTTGGAGACTGCACGATGTGCTCTGGTGACTCAAGGTGAAGCAGGCTGCCTTTTCACCCCTCAGCTGTCAGTTTTCCAGGCTGCTGGCACGTATAGGCCTGAGAGCTGTGAAGGGCACCACTGGGCCTGGTGCAGGTGATGCTGCTCCCAGCAGTGCCAGCGTGTTAATGATGCAATAATGTGGTTACATTTCCCACTTTTCCAAGCACTAATACTGCGATTACTTCATCTCAATAATGTCCAGGCTCAGGCTGCCATGTTAGCTTCCTGAAGTGCAATTTACAGGCGTGATAAATTAGCCTTATATCTCGATCCTTCCTTTATCTGCTGTTCCTTTTTCTTCAAGAGCCGTGCAGATGTGGTACTCAGGGACGTGGTGTAGTGGGTGATGTTGGTGACGGGTGAACAGTCGGACCAAATGATCTCCGAGGTCTCTTTCAACCATAATGATTCTACGATTCTTACTCTAAAATAATATTAGGTGACCTCCAAGCATGGAATACAGCATGGAGAGGGTTGCCTGGATGGCCTCCGAATTGTCTGTGCCTTTTTTGTGTGGTTCTGTTTCACCAGCTCAGCCCAGGGCATTGGGCACAGTGCTGGCAGCTCATGTCCTCAGATCCTGAAAGGGATGGAGAGAGCAAATCTCCTCCTAGGACACAGCGAGTGGCACCTGAGCTGGGTGGCTGTGCCTGGTGACAGTGCTGAGCACCCTCACCAACTGCATGTCATACAGAGCACAGCTGCTCTGAGCTGGTTTACTCAGCACAATACAGAGGTGTCTGCTTTTGCTGTCAGTTGCTCTGAGCAATCCCAAGCAGAGCAGCTTGAAAGAGTGGAGAGTTTCTTGTCTCCACTCTTTCCTTTAAACAAATGGGCATTTTCTTTCTTTCTTTCTTTCTTTTTTTTTTTTTTTTTTTTTAGCAGCTAATGTTCATTTTGCGTGCGGGCACGCAGTTCCAATTCTGTTTGAGAATGCACACAGTGCAGTGCAAAAATAAAGATTGCATCTCATCCATAATGCATGCCCCAGCAATCCGCTTTAACAAATTACCCAAGTAGATTCCTCTGATGGGGCTAAGGGGAAAGGGGGGTGGGGGGAGGGATTGTAACAAGTATCTTTCTAAAGAAAGGAAAGGCAAACACGCACAAAAAGTAGGCAGCAGGGCTTTTCTCAAGAGGAATCGATTCAGAAAGCAGGCTGGGTGCTGGGCTTGGACAGGACAGCAGCCCTGAGATCCCTGACCTCCCTTCAGATCATTGCGCTCCATGGAGGGCACATCTTCAGGCTCTTAAAGTCGGGCAGAGGGGAAGAAGGGGTGCCCCTGTGTGTGAGGTTATCCTGCATGGGGGAACCCGTGTGCATGGGGGTACCCGTGTTGTACTGTGCTGGGGGTACCGTGATAGGAATGGGAGGGTGGTTGGACTAGATGATCTTGCAGGTCGTTTCCAACCTTGTGATTCTGTGATTCTGTGATTCTGTGATTCTGTGATTCTGTGATTCTGTGATTCTGTGATTCTGTGATTCTGTGATTCTGTGATTCTGTGGTTGTTGACACTTTATTTCCACCCATTGCAGATGTGAGCAGGAGGGCAGCGTGTGGCACTTTGCAGAGCGCAGTGCTGCCAGGTGAGGCTTCGTGTCAGAGTCAGCAGCCTGCAAAGCCTTTTGGCTTTGAGTGTCAACAGAACATCAAAAGGTGCTGCAGCTATTTCTGGTTTTGGTGGTGTTTTTTTGTTTTATTTTTCTTTCCTCCTCTCTTTTCCATATTGCAGCTTCTGTTGAATTTGGAAGTGATGACAGGAGCCGCTTTGTCTCGTTCAGGGTTGAGAATAAAGCCAGAGCGCAAGCAAGGTGTTGTGCACCTCGCTCAGCTCTGCAGGTGACATTCAGCAGGGTGTGAGCCCTGTCCTGCCTGAACCCCGGTGTGAATTGCACACCCCCCCAAAACGCAGCTTCGGTGAATTAAAATACCACCCTGTTCTACTGTGCTTTTGTTTTTAAACGCTTGACTGCATTAGCATTGATTTATTTTTAATACAACCAGCTGCTGCGATTTGGGGCATTGCTTCCGTTTGTTCGCTTTGGCGACTGTAATGACAGCTACAGGCACAGCCTGCAGGACAGGGGGCTGGTGGCAGGAATGTTGTGTGACACCAGCAGCGCCTTCACTCATTGCTTGTAGGGGCTTAAGGAGAAGGAAAAAGCATTCTCTTGCTTTTCTCGGCTGTTTCCAATCACCTTGCACATGAAATGGAAGCACAGACAGGAATTCCCTAAGTAAATGAGCCCCTCCTTTAATTCTATTTGCTTATGCCGCTGATTTTTCTCCCCCGTAATTATTTTTACAGGAAAACTTAATTCTGTGTAATGGGGACAAAGTTTAACACTCCATAAGCTTTGTCTGCTGCAGCCCTCCATCTGCTACGCTTTTTTAGCTTAATTGTTTTTAAACTGGCCCAGTAAATAGCGCGTTTAAGAGGCGCTCCTCGTCGAGATGCAATGCTTTGATCTCATAGAACTGTCTGGTTTTAAAGAGCTGATGATCCACCAGCATTTTTTTCTTCCCAGTAGGGAACCTGTCTGCCTCACCTGCCCTGCTCTGCCAGAGCTCCGTTCAGACTGATGGAAGGCAAAGGGGCTCAGGAGCAGAGCTGGGCACAGCAGGGACCAGCAGGAGTCAGTGACAAATCAGCTCAGGAAAAAAAGGAAACGTTTAATTTTTATTATTTAATCACAGATGGTGTAAGGGAAAAAAAAAAAAAAAGAAAAAAAGCTGCACGAAGACCAAGAGAGGGGTTGCACTATATATAGATGTACAGCTGTTTCCTTCAGGTGTTATAACTCAAAAACGTAGGATGATTAATTTTGAAAGTTGAAATGTATAGCAGATTCTGATTACATCTGAGTGTCTATAATTTAGCTACTTAGTAAAATTAACTTGACGTTTTTAGTGAGCTGTGAGGACAATAATGTGTGAAGAGACTGAAGAGCAAGTTTGACTGCATGCTCTTTCCTTACCTCCCCCCCTCACTTTTCAATTTGCAAAGTTAAAAATAAACTTTTTCACTTTTTTTCCTGCATCTTTCCTTTAATCCAGACAAATGAGTTTGCCTCCCCCTGCTGTCAGCTGCAGTCCAACGTTTTGCTTCGGAGCATCTCAGAAGGAGAGGTTGAGCACTGCGCAGCCAGGAGCAGGAACAGAGCTTTGGGCAGCCCAGGTAAGGAGCAGCCCAGCTTGGGATCTCATTGCTGTGCTTCAGAGAAAACCCAGTGCTGTGATTTTGGGAAAATCAGGCAGCTCAAAAGCGTGTGGCTGTTGTTCTACCTTTAATAAAACCCCACCAGCACACACAACCCTTGTGGGGAGCACAGCCAGCATTCAGTGAGCACAAACTCATTTTCCAGTGAAAGCCTCTTGCTCTTGCCTGTTCTCCAGAGCGCAGCGTGAAGGACCCAACAGAACCCAACTCTGTGCTGAGGTATCCCAGACCTCGTTGCCAACCTCTGTGGATGATGAGGGTAAGTTATCTTGTACAGCATCATCAACTTCAAACTCATTTTGTTCCACAGAGCCAGGACTGCGCCACGTTTTTGTAACCAACAAGCACTTTCAGTGCTTATGTGAGGGTTAAACTTAATGGTGTCCCAGCTCATGCTGTGCCACTACCTGCATAGAGTCTGTGTGGGCAGCTTGGACTGAGCTGTGGAAAAGGCAACAGAGGATGAAGGGAGCACAACCACATATGTGTGGTGCTGCCTGGCCAAAATATTGCTATGAGAGCACTTTTAAAAGTAATAATAAATGATTAGCTTTAAAATTAGGACATTTTGGAGTGTTTGTAGCAGAAAAATGGATTTCAAAACTGTCAAGCTGTGGTCTTTCTGCGAGGTCCTGTTCTCTTCGTATGGATTTGAGGGGTACAGAAGGGAGTGCAATGCTTGTGCCAACAGCAAAATGCCTTTTGATTGTGGCTGCTTGAAAGCAGGCTCTCAAAGGGAGAACTTAGCAGTGATGTGAGCAAACACAGCTGCAAGGGCTGCATTCCATTTGCTCCATGATGACAGACTCAGAGCTCTGTGCCCGCCGTACCGAAGATGCCCAGCCTTGCCTTCTTTGTTCAACAAGAGCTCGAAGTTCTGCCGTCTCAAACAAAACAACGCAAACAGATCTGTGATTATGTTAAAATTTAATTGAGTGGTCTGACCCTATACAGTACTTTCAGACCTAGCATCAATCTAACTTCCTAACAGGGCAGTGAGGAAGCACAGGAGGTGGCTTCCAGGAGAATCTTCCAGATGAGATTTAAATGCTTTTAAATACTGAACATTATTTATGTTACTATAAAGCAACGACAGCTGGCAAAACCATTCTTCTTTCACCTCTGTTCTGTCATTTCAGCAGTAGAGAAAAGGGCTGGAAGATGGATTGTGCTCTTGATTCTTTCAGGACCTGTATGACTACAACAACAAACAGCTGTATAACACAATATAAAATCTCAAATGAGCCAGCTTTAAAAAAAATCTGGGTTTTTTCAATAACTCCAGTACCATGTTTTTGTAATAAATATTAAAAACCAACATCTTTTACATTACAGAAAATGTTAAATAAGTTATTTACAAAAAAAAATTTCTTTTTGCTCTCCTCCCTCCCCACAGCTGGTTCTGTAAAAATATTCTTTCAGCTCTTTTAACATCAATAAATAGTAAGGCATAAAGAAGCAACCACCATGCAGAGGAACGGTCTGTCTTTATTAGTGGACCTTTCTCCTTCAGAGAATCCTTTTTTTGCTGGAATAGGAAGCTGGTTTTTGATTGTCAGCTGCTGGGACCTGGTTAGAAAAGCAATAATTAATACTGTTGTGCTGTACTGCACAGATCCAGTCCCTATCCCTGAGCTCTCATCCCACAAAAGAATCAGCAAATCCTGTGTTCAGCTGATCTACCCACAAAAGATGAGATTTCTGTAAGCAGAAAGACTTCATGTCCTCAACCTCCAACTCAGGTAGGACTGAGCCTGTGTAGGAGCTGCATAAGGAGGTGCTCAGAAGGTGCTGGTGATGAGGATAATAGAGAAGAGATTCACAAAAAGAGAGAGAAATTTAAGGGCGGGCTGGGAACCATACAGCCATTGAGAATGGAATGGTGTGAGGAGAAGGATGCGATTTAGGAGTGGAGAAGTATATTACAGCCTTCTGGGAGTGAAGTCAGAGCCTTCTGGGAGAAATCAAATCCAAACAGTGGATACTTAAACGCTCAAAGTAATTTAATGCTCTGCATCAGCAAAGAGCTGTTTGCAGAAGCTTCACCTATCAGGTCTGCATTTTAGGAAAACAGAAGCACCGGTTGTTAACCCACACTCAGGCTTTAAATAAAGATGCCTTTTGTGAACTTCTTCAGTAGACAGCTTATTGGACTGGGAGCTGATGAAAATAAACCATCGGAGAAGAAAAAAGACATCTGAATATTAATCTGGGGAAAAGTATCAGAAAAGAGAGAGGGTTTAGCTGTTTGCAGGGCCAGTCATGAAACTCTAATTCAAACATCAAGTAGTGCAGAATATTTATCGTGGCAACCTGCTGTCACCCAGACTTGATCTTAATGTTGTTCCAATTGCAAACCCAAAACAAATTGGACTAATTCTGCAAAATGCTACTGGCATAGCAGTGCCTATTTCTACTGAGCATGTCAAGGAATTAAGGGCAGCAGATACTTCACTTACTTCCAGGTTTCCTCTAGCCTTCTTCAGGACATCATGAGTTAAAACCACTGGAAACAAAGAGGCAATGATTACAGGACACTGCACTGCACTCAAAGTCTTACAATCAAATAATAAACGATGTACAAACTGACATCTATGAGCTGGGCAGCAGCCAGGCAACCGTACACAGCCCCATCACCACCACTTCAGCTTTCTTACTTAGCAAAACCCAGAACTGTTCCTCTGTCCAAAGCCCTGTTTGGGCTCAATCCAAGGCATCAAAGGAACGCTTTCGGTTCATTTTAAGAGAGATGGTGCATGATCTAACAGAGGTTAGGGGGAGAAGGAAGAAAATGGTGCAGTGGAGAGGTTATGTGGGATGATGGGCTGGGAAGACAAGGGATGGCGAAGAAGTCAGCCAGCTCCTCCTGCAGTTCAAGGACAAAGCAACCTAGATATGCTTGGGGGAAATCACATCAGTGGCTCGCTCTGAAGTGGCCCAAGCTTTCTCTGCTCATTCAGCTAGTTTGCCTCTGCAGGGAGAGAGCAAGACCTGTGAATGGAGGAGGGGATGCTTCTAAACAAAACTGATATTTAGAAATGTCAGGTTAAATATGTGATTCTCTAATCTGTGTCAGCTCCATAACTGCTGAAAAATACCATTCACAAGTGCCAATTTAATATTCCAGTCTCAAAAATAAACAATTTAGCCATAATAAAGATTTTTCATTACAATAATAAGAACCCAACAACTCCAAGGGTATAGCTGTCATGAGATAATTATACCCTTGGCGGATTGCTGCAATTTGGCACTGCATTGTTACATGTTCAGAGGTTCAGATGAGGTTTATAAGCATTACATTCTCTTGCCCAGAGAAAGCAGACAGAAGACTCTGAGCCATAAGAATGTTCCAGTCTCTGACTCTAATGTATTTAGGAATGCTAAACTAAATAACAGAAACCTGAAAATCCTCAGTGGAGTGACCAGCTAGCAGGGTACTTAGAGAATGAAGCCAAGCAAGGTCACCCACTGGAATGCCTGTGGTTGCTTACTAGCAAAACAAAACAAATCTAAGCATCATCATAAACTCCAGCCTATGATTCACCAGTTTTGTTGTTTGTACACAGATGCAATTTGGAAACATTTCTGAAATTGCTCTTTAAGGCACAGGTGACTTGACATCCATAATTCCCATAATCAATGAAACTTAAAGAATCTTGTATCTAAGTCTTTCTGTGCTCCTTGCTCATAAAGAGCTCTGCTAGTAAACTCACTTCACCTGGCAAACTAGATTTTTCTAAATCAAAAATATTAAATTCAGTCCATGAAGAGAATTTAGAGTATGTGACACTAATGGTGAAGCTGCTGGGAGGCAGGCAGGACTGCGCAGTACGGCTTCAGAATACACAGGTTTCATTTGATTAGGATCTAATTCTGGGTGTGAAATGGAGTGAGTAAAATAAGAGGGAGATGCTCTGTTTCCTCTCTGAAAGTGTGGATGGAAGGAGAGGCTGTGTCCATAAGGTTCAATCTCTGCTGATTTAAACCCTGCACAGCTCTACTGAAATTACCCACTGTCTGTCTGACACGTCACTGGAACTAGGAACTGACCAAAGCAAATCAGTTAATCTCTCCTGAGGGATTTTAGTGGCACAGACACAATAATAGCTTTGATTTGTTTATATGACAAATCCCAAACTGAGTTACTAAAAACCTAAACAAAATCTAATTTTAGATTTTGTGCAAGTAACTTGTACGTTATCTGGTACAGCACTTCTGGAGGAGATGATCAAAAACCAGCTCATAAGTGGTAAAAAAGCAACAATAATCTGTATGCAGGAGATATATGAAATTTAGACATACAAATTATAGGCTATGGAGCAAAATAACACAATGAGTTAAATAGGGGCAAAATAAATGACTTGAGGAACACAGTGTTACAATAAACAATAACTTTGCATGATGCAGAGCCTTTTACAATCTAGATTAACTACTGATAGAATGAATGCCATTCAGCACAGCCTAACAGCCTTCATTTTGCTGTTTCTCTAATTCAGTGGAAGCCATGAATTACAAAAAGGAAGAGCCATTGTAAGGCACACACTTACACTGGTCAATGATGACTTTCTCCATGTTTTCCTTCAGCTGGTTTGTAGAGTGCAAGCGTTTCACTGTGCTGTGTAACTTCTTCTCTTGCTCAGTCAGTTTCTTCCGCAATCGAAGTATTTCTGCTTTCATTCCTTCATCCTGCATCCAGAGATGATGATAATATATTAAAGCATTACAGAAATTATTTATACCCTCTTAACATTTAGACTTTAGGTTCAGTTTTTAACCACCAATTCTAAGCAGGTCATGGTTGGCACCCTGTAAAACAGGACTTCAAGTAGCCCTGATGCAGTCTGCTAATAATGCACTGATCTGAATTCCCCATGCAAAGTTAAGCTTATACATTTGTCTTGTTGTGCTGTGAGATAATAGTACCTTCTGGAATTCTCCCCCAGCACTTTGCTCTTTAGAAGAGCTGATTACTCCTGTGGGGCTAAACAGAAGGCAGCGAACACTCAGTATCTTTTGGGAGGCATTCTTTCATATACTGCATTTAAGACATCAGAAGCACTCTAATGATCATAGATCTCAGTATGTTGGATAAGAAGGTCTAAAAAAGAATTCTAAATAGACTCTAATTAAGAACTGTAGTAGAAACTCAGATCTCTCACACACGAGGTCAGATTTTCTGACTGATCCAGATCAGGGTTTAAATCATACAGAAGAAAAAGCCTTTGTCTGTGTGTATCTGTGACGTGCTCAGATCACCCAAGCCAGGCCAACATACAGCTGCCCACATATACTGTGCACATAGGGATAAAAATGGAGGTGTTCCAATATCCCACATATGGAAGTGAGACATGGAAGATTTATACTGCTTTTCTGATTTAACACATATAACGGTGCCAGAAAACCGCAACAAAAACGTTATTAAAATGATATATCAAGTGTTAGCTTTCCTAAAGTTCTATTCTCTTCAGCAATCTCCTGCTTCTTTTAAGAAATACGTACAAAAAGCTCAGGGAAAAAAAAAAAATTCAGATGGATTTTACAGCCAGAGTTTGAAGCAGTTTATTGTTGAGTGGTGATATCATGACAGTACAGATAATTCATTCCTCATTCGGTTTACTTTCATTCATTTGCATACTGCAATCCTTTTTAGTTAAAATGTTATAAAACTTGTCTCGGGGTTTTGTCACACTTTTAAGAAAGCATCCTATTTTACAGCTTAGGCATCAAAAACATAACACGAAAATGTAGCTCAGATTACATCAAAGTTGCTGAAGTTTCTGTTGTTACTGGAATATATATAATCAAATTGAATTTAATTCTATAACAGGGAGTCCAAATCTTTTCTCACTGAAAGGGAATGTTTGCAGTTTGCCTAGCTTGCCTAAATATCACACGGCAAGGCTGCAGATGAAACCTGCATATAAGGAAATCTGGTAAATAAACAGCTGAGTTGTGCAGTATGATCAGCACAGGAAGGCAGTGCACATTCAGCCATGGCCTTCAGATGAGAGCTACCTAAAAACTGGGCTACCCACGGTGGATTTACAAACCATTTTCCCAGATGACATGTTCTTAACTGGTGTGTCCTCCCTGACACACTGCAACAGCTCGAGACAGCAAAACTCAAACAACATGAAACAGAACAATACCTGAGTGCTGTGAGCAGAACTATGTGCTGCTTTCATTGGAAGGGAAACTCTCCAGAGAAGTTTCAATAAACGTGCAGCCTCTTCTAAAATCTGCTGCACTGTGTTGGTGCTTGCAGAAAAGCTTTGCAGCGATGCCTGGTCTGGTACCTGTATTGTAGGATTGGACACACGTTACATTTTACCTTTAAGGAACGATGAAAATGTAATCTTGATTAGTGGTATAAATTCAGTTGATAAGGTTTCATATTTAAGATGATGTACACAGCTATTGTGTGCCAAAAAAGCTCATTTCTTCGTTTAGACAGGCTGCTGAATTGCACATTATCTCAGAATTTGAGGGAGGAAGGAGATATCTCCTCATCAATAACCATGATTAATAATAGATTACATTTACTGGATTTGCTGTGCCACATGGTAACAGTTGGCAACTCTTGCCTTCCTCCATTTGCATTTTGTGTCACGTTATTTGAAAGTCAAATGATTACAGACATCAATTCAAGCAATATAGATGTTTCTTCCTTAGCAGACCCTTTAAACTGTTCCATTTAATGCTAAAATAACTATCAGAACACACATAAAGTGTTTTCCTCTGCTGACAGATGAGAAAATCAAATTGAAGAAATTGCACAAATGTGAAATAAAGGAGAGAAAGAATGCAAGGGGAGCAAATGGATTACCAAAGCAGCAGTGATACAGAATGGGGGAGGGCAGTGAAGTAAAGGCATTTATGGTTTGTGCCCCATCCAACGTATCATCTGAACAGTGACTCGGAATTGCAATCCTCCTGTCATACAAAGCATCCCATTTGCCAAGTGGTCTGAAACTTCAACGATGTAAAGCCTGATAGGAAACCTCACTGCTTTTATCTTTACACCAACAGAAGTTAAAAACTTAGATTTCTTTTTCAGTCATTATTAGCACCTTAACTGGGTCATCTGAAAACACACGGTACTTCAGAGACCCTTGAGTGTCATTCACACATCTTTCTACTGTGAGTGTGCAGGTGATACTACAAAAAGAATTTCAGAGTTGTTGCAGGCTGCATTCTCAACAGCTTTACTAATTACTTAATATTATTACTATTATTGGAAATAGAAGTGTTCTTAGAAATATCTCTGCTAATAGTGATTCAGCAGTGTCAGTGAGCAGCCTCCAGTACAGTGTTTCACTGTTTCTACCACCAGCATCTTGTTCCAACCTTCTGTTCCAAATCTCCCCTATTGCAGGTTAAGTTTCTCAGTTCATTATTAACTGCCATGGACACATACAGATTGTTCTTTCCCTTTTGCTGAAACTTGGAGGTAGTTTGATTATCTCATCCATCCCGAATGCACTATTGGGCTGTTAACTGCACCCAGATATTAACGCTAAGTAAGAACAAATCAGTGTAAGCAAACACTTGCTCTCCTGATTCTAGGGGAAAACCTTGAAATATCTGATCTTTTTTTTCCCTTGGTATCTTTATGTCACATGTGATGCAGAAAGAAAGACTGACTGTGTCTAAGAAGTCAAGACTTTCCCATTACTGAGATATTCAAGTTGCTGGATTAGCTGCTGATATTACTGAAGTATTCACCTGCTACCAGAAAGTGGAAAAAATATATAAGAGCTTCCTCAGTGTGAAACCACCCTCGTTAGCATACATCAGTCATTGCTGTAATGGGATCACTTGTGTTACTGGAGGGCAGGGTACAGGTAAGCAGAGAACCCAGCCAGCTGGCTGTCGTCAGCTGTCTATTAAATTACTTTTAACTAACTCTCATTTCCTGGGCTTATCCCAAGCCTCCATTACAACAAAATCTCCTTTATTATTATTATCCTTAGGTTACTGATACATACCCATAGCTTAAGCCCTGTCTAAAGCATTTTACAGTTGAACCTGTTTTGCTGTTGTTTTTCAGTAACTTCCAGTGTGATGACTACCAGTTTCCATAGGAAAAGCAAGCAGTCTCACCTCATTTCAAGTAAAGTGAGACACCTTATTAAAGGACCAGAATTAACTAACTTATCCACAGCCCCATTAATACAGAATCACAAACAGGAGCCTGCATCTAGATGCAACTTCAACAGCCAAGGCTGAGGTATCCCACCAGAGTTAAGAAGTTAATAGTGCCTGCTGCACCATTAACCTGGTTGTTTTTGTAATCTATACGTTTTGCATCGCTAGGCAAAATCCAGCACTTTCTACCAGCTTTCACTGCTTACCTTTATTCCAGGCTCCTGCAGCTTCGTACCGGTGACCTCTCTTAAAGTAACCTCCATTTCTCCCAAAACCTCTTGCCCTTCTGAAATCTGTTTCCGGAGAGCATTGTAATCCTCAATCAAACCAAGGACGTGGCGCCCATTTTTGTCTGCCCACATCCGATGCCCAGGAACGAGCCGAGGGGTACATGGTGTACCAGAAGATGAGGTACTGCAGCAGTCTAAGTCATCTTTAGAGGCACAGTGTGTACCTGGCACAGAAAAGCAGTACAGATTTGTTTTATCCTTACACATAGTTGACATGAGACGTCTTTCAAACATGCACATACAGGGTACCTGTGGACGTACCTGTTTGTGCCAGCGAAAAGCCGTGTCTGTGCTTCTGCAGCTCACAAGTGTTTCTGCTGGCAGCAGGGCATTTGCAAGGATTTTCTATACATCAAAAGAGAATAAGGAAGAGCGTATCAATAGAAGTTAACACACATTTAAAAAGTCACCCTGGGTCAACTTCTGTTCCTCTTTTCTACAAGAAGTAGGGAAATGCAATGGATTTTCTTGTACTCAGGCCAAGCACCTTCCATCCTTCACCCACACTCATTATTTTTGGCATCTACCCAGAGTTGAAGATATCTCCCAAACTCAAGATGTGGCTACAGTATAGCCTGATGAAGATATTTTAATCAGCTCCATAAGGATGACACTCTGCAAAGCTACATCATACATAAGGTCAGATCTTGTATACCTGTACAAGCAGTGAGAAGGGAGGCTTTAGGCTGTATGTATGGAAAACTGCAGAGCACTTCAGCAGCAAGACAGACCATTTTTGTCCCCTGTTCATCCATAGTGGGGCCATAACCCGAAATGCAGCCATAAGAATACATTTTCCCTAATATGCTGCAACAGTATCACTTAACAGTGATTGAAATAAAGGTAAAATATTTCCTAAAAGCATAAAGGGGAAAACTGATTTATACGAAGACCATTTAGTGAACTTATTGATCCTTCCTGAGTCAACCACAGCAAATGCTATAGAAGTCTGCATTAAAATAAGAACCCTCCAGTAAGCAAAATTTCTGGCACTTCAACACAGCCATCCTTCCATCCCAGACATTTTCCATGCTTTTCTTGAATGAAAAAGAAGTGACAGTTGGAGCCTATAAGACAGCACAGTGTGCATGTCATCACCCCGTGCACTAATTGCTCTAGCATGAAAGGGATCCGAAGGGCTGATGGGCAGTTTCCAAACTGTAGAGTTGGTGTTGAATAAAGTTTTAAGAGCATCTTTAAACAAGGAACAGGTTCTACAGTGTAACCAAAGCACTTGTGGCACAGTACCGTTCATTCCTGCATAATGCTGAGATTGTTTGAAAAGATAATTGATATTCACAGCTGACACTGATCCCATTTCCTCCTTCTTTTCTTTTGAAAGCTGCTCCTCCAATTTTTCGTGCAAAGTCTTGTTTGTCTCTATGCTTCTTTCAAGCTGCACTCGCAAACTCTGTATTTCAGTCAGTAGTTCATGCAAGTCAACTGGATTATTCTGATCTTTTCGAAATTCTTCTGATGCATCACATCTGGGATCTGAAACGATTTGAAAGAAACACTTAACATCTTTCACAATTAAAATAATATCAGCCATTATCAGAATGCTGAACAAGTAAATTATAGCCAGTTTTATCCTCAATATTAAGAATTAACTACAAACGGCACTGAGATAATGGTTTGACAAAGCATGTCTTAATTGCTTTTACTCTCAAAAGATCTGAAGAGCTGAAAATTATTTTGTACTTCGTCCATAAAAGCTAATAAGTCTCATACCAACAGCAAAAATATAATAGTAAGAGAATGAAGAAGATTTACAAAATTTGAAGTGCAATAAAGCACAGTCTGGGGGAAAAAGAAGTAATGGGTAATCTTGGAGTACAGAGGAGGAATAGAGGACAACTGGGAGTTTAATTTTACACACTGCAGAGAAAAAGAAAACAGTGATCACCTGGCAACCAGCAACAAATCTGAACATCACAAAAAAAAAAAAGGCTTCATCTTTCATAGAAGGGGGTCGGTACACAAAAAATTTCATGTGTTGCTGATGCTGAAATCAAACTGTTCTCCAGATAGTGGAAAGGATTCCAGTGGCGTGAGGTGGGTGCTGCTGCTCTCTAATCACATTACCAGTTCTGCAAGGAAATGTACTTCTATCCCTGAGCCAACAGTGGCTTAATGTCTAACAACAAGAGGGCTGTTCTGTAGTTAGGCATGAAATACAGTAACAGCAGGGCATATTACTTAATGTTGGAAGAAGAGAAAAGCTGACTTTCACAAGAACTTCCAGCGGGACATTCGCTGGATCCTGTATGCTGTACTGACCAGCATTCTGCTGTTTTACCTAACCATGCTACCCCTATTTGGTGCCATATCTTCCATTAAAGGTGGAAAGCAACCTGAACATGCCTGGTCAGAGCATAAGCACACCTTGCAGCTACACTTCCCAAGTAAAAAGCAACATTTTATCATCAGGCTGTTGCTTCTGCTTTTGCAAAGCAAACCCAAGCAAAACCAAAGCAGCAGTGACCGAGCCCTACTGTCCTCTGACAAGATCATATCCAGGGAGAGAAGGGCTGCAAGAGCCCAGGGTAAAGAAATAACTGTGCTTATACCTGTCCTCTTCCTCCTTGCTTCCTCCAGCTTTTCATAAACTTTGATCTCAGTCCGGAGCGACTGCAGTAACTTCTCATTCTCGGAGAGCTGATGCTGCTTTACATTCATTTCTGTTTGCAACCTGTTAAGATCCAATAAATCACTAAGTTAATGGTTGAATTCTTACCCTTTATTTCAAAATCTAGAATCTAGTCCTCCTTCCTCAACAATTCCTCCGTTGCCTTTTGAATGTATCTATGAACCTGATTAATGTTAATGGCTATGGCTAAACACATCCACATCACGCTGACAATTTTCTTCTCTAAATGCATGTCTAAATGTGGACAGAATCTATACCTGTTTAATTCATTACGACTGCTGTAAATTTCACAGGTCAGATATCTGGTCTCGTCCTCCTTTTTGCCAATTTGTTTTTGCAACCTTTCATTTTCTTTCTTGATGCATTCATAATCCTCGTGAAGACGTTCAATGATTGCATTCTTTTTAGAAAGAGATTCTCTTAGCTTTTCATTTTCCTTTTGTTTATCTGAAAGAAGAAACACGTGGTGTTTGTATTGCCTATAACACATTAAAAGCTTTTCAACAGAATCAGCTCTCTTAGAGACTGACAGAAAATAGCAGCTGCTCTTGTGAGTTTTAGGATTTCACTTTTCCAATTGTTAAATGATTTTTTGCTGTATATATTTCCTGTGAAAATACAACATTTAATCCCCAAGACTTGCAAGAGGTTCTTTAGGAGGGCTCAATAAAAACCTATGTACAGCCTCCTTTGCCAATGCCCCACATCTTGGAACTGATCAGAAGGAAAGCATTCAAAAACCAGCGGCAGCAATTTCCCAAAGAAGGCACATTAACTTTGCTAATCCTCCCAGAATAACTTTTTTTAGTTGTTAGGAGGAAAAAAAAAATAATAGGCTTGCTTCTGGGAGTTGCATCCATTCCATCTCATCCCACAGAAATCCCTTCATCCTATCCTTCCCAGTCTTATCCATCTGGCAACTTTATCACAGCTCTCCTCCCTTCCTTGGTACAACAATTCCCCAGGACAAAGAACTGTTGGTAGGGACAAATGCTGCTGCGGCCAGAGAGCTCCACAGGGACATTAAGTCACCCGAAGCGAACCAGCATTAGAAAAGAAAGAGGCAGGTTTGGCAAGGTAACACAAGGCAGAGTCATTCCAACTCCCATCAGTTAGAAAATCATTCCTTCACCTTCAGTAGCCGTGCTGAAAGCACATGCAAATGGTAATACCACGTGCTGCTGACAACAAGCACCTTCAGCCTTCCACTGCTAACAGGATAAGCTAAGATTGGACCCAAGATGAAAGCAAGCAAGAGGTAAGTAGGCAGCTTTCCTCCAGGAACAAAAGGAAAAGAAGCTCAGAGCTCTGGAGACGTGGATATTATTTTAAAACTCAAGGGCAGCAATGCGTTATTCATCACAGTTCTTAATATAAAAAAGAAACAGTGGTATTATCAGATCACATTGTCAGATGTAGAAACAAACAAAAGCTGTAATATTTTAACAAACAGTACATTTTAAACACAATGGTAAGCTGTAAGAGGCACCAAGACGAGGGCTTCAGAACACAGACATGGGGAAAAAAGGATTATGAAAATGGGAATAAAAGGCACAGAAGAAAGAGGGGAAAGGACATATAAAAAGAATGGTATATAAAAAGAAGAATGGAAAAATGAAAGCACACATCAAATGGAAAATGCTACGAATAAAGAGAAAGGAGCATTACTGCTTCACTTTTATCACTGTTAACCCCAGTGTGAGTGCTTATGGCTGAGCATGGAATTTCAGGTGTGGGAAGAACGGTGAAGGTAATTTAATGGACTGTAAATACTTCCTTGTTTTCTGATTTGGAATGAGTTGCAGTCTACTTCTGTAAAGCAGAGTTTTACATTTTACCTCTGGATCCTTTTGCCAGCATTGCATTCAGAACTTGATTTTGCTTTCTCAGGAAATGTACTTCAGAAGTGAGAGAATTATGCTGCTCTGAGCCATGGATAAAATTGTTTGCAGAACCTATAAATATGTACATAAAAGATGATTTATGAGTCATCTCTAGGTCATTAAAGATTAAACTTTCCAGACAAGAACAATTTTTAAAATTGCAGAAAAACATGTTATGAAAGGTATTTATCCCCTATGTGTTTTGAAGGTTATCCTTACAGGCTGAAAGACAGTTCAGGTTAATGCCAAGTAACCTAAAGCTCTGCATCACAAGTACCTCTCATTGCTGTGCAGCCATTACCCAAATTGCAAAATTATCCCTGCTAGTCTGTAACTATCAGCCAAGAACGCACCAGGACAAAATGCAGCAGTATTTTGTGACATTGCTATTCTAAAATAATGCAAACTGTACCAAGGTTTACCTGTATTTCTGCATTGCTCTGTTCATACAAACCATTGCAGAGACGGCTAGCTTTTACAAATCAATTAACAATGGCTAATGAAGGAAGTAATGTGATGTTAATATACACGATGCCATTTCAGTCCAGACTGTAAGCGTGGAGTCACCATCTTTCCCTCCAGTTATAATTTATGATGCTAGGGATGAAGTCTCATACCTCTTTATTTCAGATATTTAAGGTTTATATAGCTGAGCCTGTGTTGATCACCTTGGGCTTCCATCAGTGGTTATGGGGAGGCACAGGAACCCCCAGAGAGGGACACATCCTCTGCACATCCCTCTGGGGAGGAAATGCACTGTCCTCCAAAGGGAGGAACTTCTTGCCAGTGCCTCCAAGAGGAGCTGTGTGTGACTGGATTTTAATGTCTGACTGCTAGAAACTCAGGGTTGGTGAATCCTACTATGAAGGTCTCACATGGATGTGAGTGTTGAATCCTGTTGTATCCACATCAGGTGAACTCCAGCCTAAGTAATCCTCACAACGTACTGCATTTACACTACTCATCCCACATTGATGTGTACAGTACACCTTGAAAACTGCCATATTCCATTCTCAAGGCAGCTGCCTTGCAAACACAAGTCAAGTAACTGTTATTGCCCTTTATAACCTATTTCTAGTCAGTAAAGCACTTCAAAACCCACTGGAATTAACATTACCATTAAAACTATTTTTCAGTTGATTGGTTATCCCAGCATCTACTATACTTTAGTGCTCGAGATAACTGCATGAGTATCAACTGTTTGGTTAATAGAGAAATAACCAGCTGGCAGAAAAATTAGTGGAATGTATGAGGAGGATGCCTTTCAGCTCTGGCAATTCAATTCAACTGGATGTGCTGCACTTCCTCTGAATAATCTCATTTTATTGTAATCCCAACTGAAGCTTTTACCAACTACCTAACTGCGATGTAGTGTGCCATGATATGCACCTCTTGTCATTACTGAAAGACTCACAGGCTCTAGAAGCTCAGCACTAATGGCATTTTACTATCTATATGTTAAAGAGTTGAGGTAGCTACGTGAACTCAAAAGGATTTTTCCTTTCAGATTTTAACAAAGCAATTCAACTTCAAGTGGCAAACCTTGATGGTCTCATCTTGATTCTAATTTAATTTATTGCCCATCACCCAGCTTTATCCTATTTGAAAAGTTATGCTATCACAATCCGACCGAAAAGCTTTAGAATATAACTATTAGTTATCTTACATAATAAGGGATAATGCAGAGCCAGTGGTAATAAGGCCACAATCCTGCAATTTGACCTACTACTGAGACTACTACTTCTGTGCAGAGCCCTGCTGACATCAATTATGCTCTCCATAGATGCAAAGGTCCATCCAGCCAGAGTACAGTGAAGCATCAGGGCCTGCAATTGGGCTACACTTGAGTTTTCATTATGTTATGTGCTGAGCACTACGTGTGAGCACTAAGAAAGCATACCTTGAAGGTTTCAAAGAAGCACTGGCTGAAAGACAGGCACTACAGAACATCACAGCAAAGAGGAAGGGAAGAAGCACTCGTTCCCAATGAAAGCAAAATAAAGGCAAAACAAAGCTGAAGGCTGAGGACAGACATTAGTTGCTTATGGGTTAAAAAAAAGGAAACAAAAACCCCTTTTAATGTTAACTGCTGTTATTAACATTTGAAACATAGGAAACTCAAAATTAAACCTTTGATTTTATTTTGATGCCTAACATTTGAAATGATTGAAGCAATTATTTCAGTTCTACTTGCACTGCAAATCTCAGCTCTGTAGTAATGATGTAGTCATTACCAGCACCTTGTATCACTTATAGAATGGTGGAAGCCCAGAGGCACTCAAATGCTTTGAAAATCAACTTATTAAAAATAGCATGGCAAAAAAAGCGGGCAGGTGTGTGTGCATGCATAGATGCAATATCTACCAAATAGTCAAGAAAAATTCTGTGTGTTAAATTTCTTTGAACACACAACTCAATATCAAACAAATTTAAGAGGCTCTCATCAGCAATTAAGTTCTGTTACAACTTGGTTTCGATTTTTAAAAGAAAACAGAGTAAGGATATTAAGTTAAAACTGAAAAAACTGCTTTGAAGATTATGACTCAAAGCTAAAATCCCCTTCAGCTCCACTTGGGAACCTGTTTTTACACTGAAAGTTAAAACATAAAATAACAAAACCCCACGAACAAAACCCATCTATTATGAAAATAAGTAGCATCATTACTCGAAGAGAAGATATCTGAGAACATGAAAGAGATCTTCAGAACTGAGAGAATAAGGAAGAGCAGAAAGAACACCATAACAAAAAGGAACAGCTGTAACACACAGTTGTTTTTTCTTTTCTTTTTGAAGATTTTCCTCCATGCATTGCTAGGTGCACCAAGGCAACAAGAAGACAGACAGAAAGCATAAGACAGTTTATAAAGAAAATATACTTTCACTGCATTAATGGATGCCCTTGCCAGAATCTTTATGAAGCCGTAACAGAGCTGGAAGTGTTTCAGTGTGGTTATTTCAAGAGAACGGTGTGCCTTTCCAGCACTGTAAATACTTCATGTATGAAATGAATGCTTTTTTTATACACCATTCCAGCAGAGTAAATTATTCCTGAAAGCACACTGCCATTTGTAGCCAGTATCCATTTAAACAACAACAGAAATGGATCACGGGGATGATGTAAAACATAATGAATCTAATGTCAGTATTAGTGAAACTGAGTTAAGAGAAGAGCATAGATGTATTCATTGCCTGCTTCCACTCTGAGTAATATTACATATTAATCAATTGTCCTATAGGGAAAAACTTGGGAAGGAGAACAAGAAAAGAGCAAAATGTGGGAAGGTACGTCTGGTGCTGTGTGCTTGAAAGGTGCTAGGAAATGGTCCTGAGTGGGAGCCTGGCCACCATCTCATGACAAGTTTTACATGCACCACTGAGTTTTCAGAGGTGCCAAATACTACCAAGAGAGCACAGTAATTCTGAATTTGCATGTTTATTTTTAGTCTTTTTCATCCACTGCTTTATATTACAGTTTGGAATGAAAACCCACACTATGTTCAAATTTCCATCGGTTTGACAGGTACTTCTCATTAAAAACTCACAATGTCATTTTGTGTAGAACACATTTATCATAGAAATCACTTCAAATGACAGGTTGAACAACAAGGCCCAGGCTCTGTGCTCTACTGTGGCTATTCGTCCCTTATGTACACAAACCTGGCTTCAGAGGCAGTCATAGAGCTGCACAGAAGGCACTGTGCTGTACGTGGAGCACTGACCACCCTGAGTACACAGGGAGGAGAAGTATGAGAGCTAATTCCACAGCATTCTTCCTTCATATCAATAGCAGCAATGTAATTTAGTGCAAATAGCCTCCTTTTTTCATACTGGGCTTGGGCCCAACTGAAATTATGTTGTTAAAATTGGCTTCCTCACCTGCAACTGCCCCCAGCTGGACGTGGCAGAGGATTAAGAGGGTGACATCCTAACATCCAAGACCATTATAACAATA
Source organism: Tympanuchus pallidicinctus (assembly GCF_026119805.1). Lineage (NCBI taxonomy): Eukaryota > Metazoa > Chordata > Aves > Galliformes > Phasianidae > Tympanuchus > Tympanuchus pallidicinctus. The sequence goes on from NW_026294802.1 coordinate 50,315,391, forward strand.
ATGATGTCCTAAAGGCAAAAGGAAGCGGGCTGTTCTCTGATAACAGAACTAGAAGGTCATTCAATTTTCTGGGTGAAATTCAACCACAGTAACATCAAATGGCTTAAAACAACCTGGTAGCACTTCGGTCCTGTTCTCTTAGCAACACTTGCAACTGTAGGCTCTGTGGTGTATCCACATCCCACAGAAGCTCTGTGCATCTGTATTGCTTCAAGGAATGGAGTTAAGGTTAGGATTAGGCATTTGTTCCCTCAGGCTTCAGGCAGAAGAGGTGGATTTAGGTTATGAGCAGATAAATTCTTACCTTGATCTAGCTCTTTGTCTCTTACTTGCCTCTCAAGCTGCTTCCTCAGTCTCTCATTGTTTTTTATGGAGTATTCTAAACGCTGTCTCAGGATTCGAATTTCATTCAGATACTCCATTAATAACTCTGCATGAACCAAGAGATCACTTCTTATTTACAAGAAATTCTTATTTGGACCACTTCTTATTTAGTGCAAATGACTGTATCCCTCTCCACTGAGCACTCCTGTCAAATCTAATGTGTGTTACGACACACAACCATTCAAAATGTTACACACTAAGTAACTGTCTCCACAACAGGCATTTCTCCATTTGGGCCCAAACCACACATGTCCTGAGAACTACTCTAAATGTTAACAATGGTCCAGTTTTCAGGCTTTTTAAACATCATCTTCCTAAAAAAACTGTAGCAGATGGAAATAACATCTAGTTAGAACATTGCCTACATTCAGACATGAATCCAAAGCTCTGCAATACAGCCAAACATTCAGACTAAACACACTAAGAGTACACATTCTTCCTTGTAACAATAGGAAGCTTACTGGAGTAATTCAGATATAAATTTGACTTTGGCTCACACAATGCATACCTTAATAAATAAATCTGCTCTATCAAGTTTCATTACCATACCTGTTCCTTCTTGCTTTGCCATTCTACAATTCTTCTTCCACTGGCTGTAAGTTTCAGCGTTACCCAGGAACTTATCTGTTTTAGCTGTCACTATCTTATTTGCCAGTTTATCCATGTCATACACTCCTGGTTTACTCTGCAATATTTTTCTCCTGCACACGACGTGCTATCTCAGCTATTAAATTTTCATTGCTGCCTGTAACAAACTGCTGCCAGCACCGCTCGTGCTTAGCGAAACTATCCAGGTCAAACGTGACACTGCTTATTAATTATGCAGCACTTACAATTCTCAAGGAAACACAACACTGGCTTTTATAAAATTAGAAAATCTTTCTTTTTCAGTGCAATAATCTCTTGACAATTGTCTATTTCCCCTCATAACTTGTCTATTTAAAGACCGTCTGGAGTACCGTAAAAGATGATAGTCTAAAACAACAAAGACAAAATATCGTAGTTAATTTTGTTTCAAACAGGAGGTAGTTCAAATCGTTGTCATCTCTGTATGCCTTATTACTGAAATTGCAATGATTATGCAAGATACTGGAAAGCTGGAGCAGACAAACATTCTTCATTATTTCTTAATTAGTTCCCTCGTGTCTTATTTATCGCAGTTTCCCCAATATCTTCGTTGGGAAGATTGTTACCTGGGGGAAATTTGCTTGGCAGAAGTGCCAGTGTGGCATGCTGTCCTTCTCCTAGGTCATGTCTGGGCTCTGGTGATCCGAGAGATGACTTCTCTGACAAATCAAAATCAGACAGGCTATGAAGAGCAGATGGTACAGGTGATTCATCCTTAAGCTCCTCATACATCGTGGCATTCTTCTCATTTTCCCTTTTGAGACAGGCAACATGTTTTAAAATGTAAGAATTATTCTATTATTTTGGGAGCAGGAAAGACAGCATGGTATCATGTTTACAAGACAAAGGTAAAGCAAGTGATTTTAGGTGACTAAACATTACAGAGCACTATGTTAGCTGCATGTATCAAGATTGAAATCCAAACCTCACTGAAGTCAGCAGGAACAACCAATGAATCTAAAGCCCAGTGTTCACACTGCAGCACAAGGTGGTCACCTCTGTGCTAAGGGGACCTCAAACTGCCTTCAATAGGAAGCTGAGGACTTCTGTAGCACAAAAGAACCCCAGGCTGGCAGAAACCCAGCATATGCAGCCAACACCTGCTCTCTTCACCTTCACCCTTATGCTACTTTCTTCAGCAGAATGGTGTTCTGACAGTGAAGTACAACAGAACTGTATACTGGTGCACCAAGATCACACAACCAGAAAAGCTACCCTTTCTAGCAGCTGCAATTAAGATAATACCTAAATACACACAGTGGCATCTTACAGCACAACAGCGAACATTTTGTTTCTTTGTGAAAGGGAAAACCTGGCAACACGATGGTTTGCCTCAGTAATTAAACCATGCATTGGTGAAATACTGGCAGAGGTTGGTGGTGGACGCCCTGTCTCTGGAGACATTCAAGGTGAGGCCAGACCAGGCTCTGAGCACCCTGACCAAGATGCAGATGTCTCTGCTCAATGCAGGAAGGTGGACCTTTAATGATCCCTTCCAAATGATTCCATGATTTACTAAGTAGAGCAAAAAAAAACTAAGCTTGTTTTCTGTGTATATTTTACTAACAAAATGTATATTACTGAAACAGGCAGCATAAAAAAAGTCCCCTCCAAAAAGTAAGACAGTTAGGTTGGGCTGCAAAACACTTAAATAACACTGAGTTGCACTCTTACCTTTGAGCTAATTCATAAAGTATGGTAACTTCTGCACCTAGTGACTCTCCTGCAAAGCAAAAGCATCTGATTAAAGAGAGAGACTGAGAATAATTTTTGCTTCCCCTCCATTTCAAGCTATTCAAACACAGAATGGTAAATTAATGAGAATTTAGAGAAGCCAGTGGATTCTCAACACGCTGCGCATTCATGTCAAATATGTACGTGAGAAAAACTACTTAGAACACAGCAACAAAAGTTTCTTTGAGTTCAAAAAAATGACCAAGGAAGGACTGAGCAACATATGTGCCAGATTTTACATAGATTTTAGTGTTTTAGTTAGCAGACTGAGATGAAATATCCTGCTACATGACAAAAGGATTAGGGGTACTACTACTGCCACTGCTACTTCAATAAAAATTACACAAGAACCATTCCAGCTCACTTGGATGTTGGCCATCTGGAGCCAAGCTAACAAGCTGTCCTTAATAAAGGAGCACACACAGGGCTCTGCCTGCGGTACTCTCAGTGGCACAGTGTGTAAGCACACACACAGCTCAGTGCTAGAGACCTGGGCTCAGACACTAATTTGAATTAGGAAATAAGAATTGTGTCGTGTCACCTTGGCTCAGCACAGTGCAAAATTTTTGTGCAATTAAGCAAAAGTGGCAGGCAAGAGTTGCACAGCTCAGATTTCAGGGGAATGAACTGAAGGTTAGGATGGAAATGCAGAGACAGACGGCTGTTTATGCACCTTCTTTACAGTCAGTTCCTAGTAAGCTGGATGTTCTTTATCACCCTACAAACATCATTTTATTTTACAGTGAGATTCAGTGCGATTCAGTGCAATAGCATTGTGTTAGATACATTGAATTGTCTCAGTTGTCAGTGGCTTTTCATAGTATATAGGATACCATCTGTTGGCTCAGTGGTTTTTTTTTGTTTTGTTTTGTTTTTAAGACATTTAATGTTTATTCACTGCACACTCTTCCTATTTTTAATGCAAGGAATCTCTGTTGCCACCAAAATCACTGAAGACACTCAATCTTTTATTACACTGCTATGACACACTGCCCGTTAATGCCTTTTTCTCATATACAGCTCCCTTCCATGAGCCATCACAAACAGCAAAATGCTGCAACTATCTTTAAAGAAAGACAGAATACAGATCATTGCAGGGCTAGGAGCTGAACATTTCCAAACAAAGGGATCTTCCAGAAGCAATGTCAGAAAGACACAGGGGGTCTGGGTCCCTTTTTTTAGGGCAATTCAAGTGCTTGGCTGAAGATGTCCGTTTTGCAGCTGACATCTGCAGAAGCTCTACCAGCTGGGTGACAAACAGCACCATTTGCAATCATAGGACTGAAATTAAAACTTTAATAAACTATAACCACTGGGTTTTGAGCAGTTTAAAATCCTCTAAGACAACTCAAAATGGAAGGTGTCAATACAGAGGGCAACTGCAAAGGTAAAGCCCAGTCTTTTTGGATCTTCCAAGCCAGTCCATCGCATAACACATCCAGAAGCAACCATGAGAAAGCAAGGGTTTCATTTCCACAGACACAAAACTCTACACGAACACGCTTCAAACAAGCACAAAGCTTTGCTACTTACCATACAGGAGTTTCCTTTCCAGCTTTTCAAACAACAGCACACTTTGATTCAGCTGCTCACGGAAGCCTTCAGCAACGTAATAATCCACATCACTGGCTTGAAGCAGTTCCTCAAAAGCCTTAATAAGGCTCGTCAGATGCTGATGGTAAGTGACACAGCCACAGCGGATCTCCTTAATTTGGTGGTGTTGAATGGAAAGCTCTTGAGCTTGTGAACGAACTAATGAATCATATCTGAGGAAATGAAATTATCTTTGAAAGTAATTTTCTGACCGTAAATAACATTTAAATATAAATAAAAAGTGAATTAAATTTATATTTCTAAGCTATAATTTTATGGGACTCGATTTTCTTTTAAAATGCTTTTATGGCCACAAACGCTTTGTCTCTAAGTGCTGAGTTTTGTATCTGTGGGCATAACTGGTGGTTATTGTCCCTCACTTAACTGCTTCATTTTTAAGATGTGCAGAAACTACAATGAACTGGATTGTCTGCCTGAAAGTAACACAGATTGCATCGAAGGTGCCAAAATAAATAAGGCAGAATACACTAAGAGAATGTTAAAGAATACACTTATTTTTTCCTGTTATTATTATTGTTTTTTACTCAGCATGCAAACTTTCTATACTGGCCACCAGGAGCACATTTGACTTTCATCCAGCTTGATGAATTCTACACATCTCTGCATGCTTATTACCAAAGACACGACCATGGCAACCACTGCAGTGTTCAAACTCTTCCCCACAAGCTAGGCTCTACATATCAGTTCAGAACAGTTGAATTTATTCTGCACTTGTGAATGTAGACATCTCCTTTATATTGCAACTATCTGTAGCACAGATGCATTCCCTTTTATGGAATCAAACATCAGCGGATCTGAAAAAATGCAGGGAGTCAAAGAATAGAGGGCATAAACAAAATTTATGATGGTGTGGGTTGTTATGGCATTTTTATTGTCATTTGTATAGGGAGAGACACATAATTCATTTTGGGGTCTGTCATTTGTGACTCGTGTCGTTGTTCTACACAGTGGCCATAAAAACCTCACACAGCTCCATACCTTCCCATTCCTTAATTCACACAGTTACATCTCCCTTTGTAATATGAAAGAGGTGTACTTTCAAGGAATGTAAATTTATACATGCTATGTAGTAAGACTGTATTTTATGACAGTAATACTAGAAGATAAACAATTGTCCATGTTGCTGGTTGCTCGCTGTCTCCAAATATTTCTACCCAAGCATTCCAAAGAAAGCCAACAGGATGAATACCTTTCCTTGTAATGCTTCCTGTTATTCAATCAGCCCTCAAGAAATTAATGACACTACAGTCAGGGAAAAAAAAAGGTTGGGTCTTATGAGCCCACATTTTATGTCTGTGATTTCTATATATGCTATCAGAGATGCTGCCCCTAGTCCTTCCATATGAAAAATAGGACTGATACTTCCCAGCCTCCCATAAATGATTTTCTAGCTTACAAGTTTATGCCATAAAATTTCATTCATTAATTTCAACATATATATACTTCTACATCCTTCAAAGAAGGCACTACAGCACACAACTGCAAAATAAATTATAACTAGTCTCAAATTCTTATTTTACACATAAAGTGTGGTCACACAAACAGAGGGTTTGTATGAACATGTCAGCCAGCTTCCCAGGGAAATGTCTGTAGCTTAGTGGGACCTTCCATTTCCTTATGCATGTCAATGGACAGAAACAACCTCTGAGTGATGTAAGGTCATCCCACCTCATAGAGTAACCAAGGATATTTGAGTTTGCTCAGGAGAGGATATTTCACTGCAGAGCTGTGGGCCTGAGGTGTGGAAAGAGATCCATAGCATCCCTACTGCAGGCAGTATGAGCTTTTCAGTAGTTCTGCACTAAGAAATATAGTAATTTGTACTTCAAGATATCTCTTTATTAAATGCTTCAGTTCTTTTATATTATATTAGTAAAATTTATCATTTAGTGCAACACAGTTGTACGTGAATAAAATCTATCACTTGGTAGTGCTGTTTAGAAAAAGGAACCTGAAGCAGTAACAACTTTACTCACTTGGATGGTGATGTGTCTCTCAGTTTGTTTTGAAGACTGTACACGTCATCAGGATGCATATCTGCAACCAGCTCTTTTTTGAGGTCTGTCTCATTAGCTGAGAGTATTTCCTTAAAGTTTTGTGCTGGCCACAAGGTTTGTGCTTTTGAAGACTGTGAATTCCTATTTTCGGTGTGAATCTCACAATCCTTCAGCTGATGTAAACCAGGAAATGGTTTGATTTCCTGCATAGCTGTATCTTGTACAAAACGTCCTGCCCCAGGCAAAGCTGCATCACTCAGCACTGCACTGGAAATACCACTCAATAAAAGCTGGTCAGAGGTCTGTAAATGAAATACGAACATTTTGTACTTTTCAAGTTCAGACTGCATACTCTTAATTCTTTGTTTCAGTTCTTCTGTATCATCTACGACTTCGCAGTCATCAAGTGCATCTGTGCTTGTTACACTCGATTTGAGAGAACGAAGACACTTGGAACCTGAATGTGCTGTGGCTGAGTCAGTGTCCTCATGTTCCACTGAATAAAGCTCTTCATTTATTTCTTTTAATGAATGCTGGATATTCACATCACTAATGTCATGATGATTTTCCATTTCTGAAAAACAGGAGGCTCGTGTGTGAATATTAATATTTATTTATCTAACATTCTGCTCTTAACAGCACTAGAACGAATTCATTTACTTCTATAATGACTGAATAAAAATGCAGAATAATTACGAACTGCACCACACTTGTTTTGGCCCTTTCACCCCTTTCTGTGATTTGCCCATTAATTCAACTTGAACATCAAATACTGCAAACTCCTTATCAGCTGTCAAATAACCAGTACTGAAAATAAATCCACTTTCTTTTCCCAAAAGACTGAAGAGTACTTTTGGTACATTCACTTCTGAATCAGAGACACTGACGATGCCCACTTCTTTCCAGCCAAAGAGATGATAACTTCAGACATAAGGCAGTGAGGTTTAAAAGCTGACTGCATGACCTTAAATGTGTCTTTCTAAAACTTCTAATCATATATTCTTTTTCTTCTCACTTCAAAATCTATGTAAAACCATTTGGAGCAAAAAGTTGGTGGAATTTTAAAAGGACTATTAACAAAACAGTAAAATTTGAAAAAAGAGTCTTTAATAACATCTTTTTTAAAATGTGCTCAAAACAAAATTCATTAAAACATTCACTGCTAAAGGTTTTACCAGCACTGATTTGGCATTCACAGCACATCTCTTGGTTGTCTTTGCCACTCTAAGTAATGAAATGAACGCAGACTCAAAGCAATAAAAGTTATATATATTGCTACATATGCTCTGTGTTAATAGTTCTGCGTGTGCTGAGGGCTGTAAGTATCAAAGAAAATGGTATTTTCTGGTTACCAATAAATTAAAGTCTCCCCTTCTATTAATTCTGCAAAAGATCTTAACTACTTAGAAACTCCCTTCTGGGAGTCATTCACTGATGTTGAGTAAGTCTGAAGATTTTCAAATCCCTTTTCATGAAGAATGAATGTGAATGCCCAAAATCTGACTCAGGATAGTATGTTTGAGGGGACAGCTGTATGTGAAGTCTTAGGTCAAGCAGAAGGATGAGATAATAAGAACAAAATAACCTAAAAAGAGGGGGGGGGGGGGGGGGGGGGGGGGAGAAAAGGAAGCTAGATTACTGGGATATCAACATATTTGAAATTAAGGGTAGATGATATTCTCTGCAACACACAGATTGCTGAACGCCATTTACATCATTCCAAAGGCAAAAGAATCACAGGACCGAAATGCTTCTCAGAAAGCATTCAGGTATGAATTCAAGAAGACACAGTGAATAAGAGATGCAACATGAAGTTCATTCGCTTCTCTTCTTCCTTCCCTACCTGAAAGGCACAACCCTTTGACTTGGAAGTTTATTTCTGTGGAAAGAGATGCAGAAGGGCTGTGGACTGAAGTACCACATGAACTCAAAACTCTACAAGCCTGACTTGGGGAGTAAATGTTTCTGGTTAGAATATGGCCTATAGCTTTTAATGAAACACTGTCCATTAACAACTAAAATGCCCTATGTGTGTACGTGTGTCCATGCACACAGAGCATGAGCTTGCAGACTGACAGGCTTCAAGGACTCTTATGAATAAAAAAAGCCATGTGATCAAAATTGACTATATCCTCTATCTTGTGAACAACAGGTTAACTTCGTTATTCAAGCCCCTCCATAAATGACTGATACACAGTAATAAGCCTATTTACATTTTCATTAAATGATTTCATTAGGTTTCAACCTAGTTGAATGCCTTCAAATAATTCAGATAAGCAAAATTCTGTCATTCGACTGCTTCATTCCAACAGTTTTTAAGTAGATGCAGAAGCATAAATATATAAAAATATATGTATTTAATACAGAACAGTGTTCAGAAGCAAGGACGTTAACAGCAGAGATCGGGGTTAGGCACACAAGTCACTGTTTTTACTGGTATCCAGATTATGAATTCCTGTGACCCTTCTGAAAACATAACCCTTAACTTGGATTCTTAGAGCAATTCATCCATACTAGCCAAGTAAGCAAGATTTAGAACTCACAAACAATGACAAAGGAGACAGCTACCTGCAGCAAATTACAATATTGCAAAACTTAGCAGAAAATAGTTTCTTTTTTTTTGTTATCCCCTATAAATGCTCTACCTTGACAGTTCTGCTGATTTCTGTACATCACATATTCCTTCTTGCCCCCTGTATCGGCATCCTGTGATTCAACCTGGGGCCCAGTGCTGCCTGCTTTGCTGAATGAGTCACCTGGAGAGCAGCAGAGCAGGGAACAGAAGGCAGTAAGTGAATGGAAAAAAAAAAAAACACACCCACAAATCCAAACCTGATCTCACAAGTCAGAACTGGAAAATCATGAAAGGAACGACTCCTGAAAACCTGATACAAATATTATTGGTGGCATGCAACAGGTTTCCCATTTCTTAAAGCACTTGACTAAATTACAAGAATAACTACTGAAGAATGTCCAAAGCATCTTAACAATGAATAAAAACAAATATTTGCAAGTCCCATTTGTAATATAACTGCTAATCAATTTTTAGTGCATTTTCAGATGTCTCATGTGAAACCCAGAGAAAGGCTGAGAGGTGCGACCTGCTATAGGGAACCTGCTTTGGCAGGGGGGTTGGACTCTATGATCTCTGGAGGTCCCTTCCAACCCCTACAATTCTGTGATTCTGTGATTCTGCGTGTCTGCTGCTCCTCTGCAATCTTCCATTGCATCCAGTCTCAGAATTAGTCTGTAGTACAATCATTACCCTCTACAGGATAAAGAATCCCTCTACAGGAATGGAAAGGAAATCTCAGCACTGCAGTATTCATTTCAGGACCAGTCCAAAAGCACTTTCCCTCTCAGAATTCTCCATAGAATTTGCATCTATCAAAATTAAATGCTACAGTCCTATCAACTTCAGCATTAACAATTAAGTCATGCCATATCTGACCCATCCCACAATGTTACCCTTAATGCAAAGCCTCTCATCTTCTGCTTTTGACAGCAGTTCACTTGGAACTTGATTTAATCTTATTTCCTACATTTATGTCTTCTCTGTCCCCCAGTTGTCCTTTACATCTCTACCCAGTTCTAACCTTACTAAATGCATTTCTCCTTTACCACTCCAAATCTTTATATAGTACCCATCGTTCTCTGCCTTACAAATTTGTCATACTTTGCTGATGCAGACACTTTGTCAACAAGTGAGTTTAAATTAACCCAGCCACGCTGGAAACTGACACGGCTGACTTGACTGATCAGTTGAATAGTAGAAAAATATATTTACACAGCATAAACAAATACAGTATTTTTGTATTCTCCTGTCTCTGTTACAGTTTTCATTAGACTTGGAAGCCCACGCAAGAAAGTGTTGAATTACCTGAACACTGACATGTATGTGTGCACATGTGGGCACCCTGCAAAACTGCCATTTATTCTGCACTTCATGCCACATATGCAATGTGCTTCCTATTCCATACAAAGCTGTTTTACATTCTAGCAGCAAAAATTCAACTAAAAGAAAAAAAAAACAACAGTGCTTCTCAAGACCTACATACATATAACTCACTACTCAATAAGATCTTAAGTTTAAGCAGCATTTGATGTGTGTAAAAGTGACCTGTTTTCACTTTCCACAAGGAAAGAATCCACTATTTCAAGCAGCACTGTAATGTCTGCTCTTTAAATACAATTGCTTATTCACCTGTCACTAATGTGCTCTCCTGTGCAGGCTCTTCTGGCAGGTCTGCAGTTCCAGACTCGTGCAATAGCAGCTCTCCATTTGCTTGTGGTTGAAGTTGCTTGGTTTGAACCTCACATGCCTTCAGACCTTCATAGGGTGCTCCGGTGTGATTCCAGAGTGCTGAATGCAGCCTGTGCACAGAGGAGCTCACAGGCCAATTTCCTACTGGCCTGGATGATCGTAGCAGGACGGGCAGCCGGGACTTCCTCAGCAGATGAGCAGCATCAGTCTGAAAAAGGCATTGAATAAAATAGGTTAACAGTTAAGTATGGGAAGTAGAAACAAGCATTGCAGGAAAAATAAAGATTTTCCAGCAATATCAGTCAGCTGTCACATGAAATTGTTTTGAAAATAAGACTGTAACACCCTTGCATGGAAAACAAATATGCAGTGAGAACAAAAAACTCTGTTCCGCCGGTTCAGTTTTCTGAGTGAGTGCTGCTAATGCATCCACAGCCACTGGAATGGCTTCCAGTCCATGAAGTAAGACAGCAAATTCACCCAAACAAAGGATTTTGGTAAGGAGGTCATCAACCTCAAATTTTTGTGTGTCCTAGGAAAATAGCTTATTACTCAAACTGACTTCTGTTACTACCCACTCCAATGATTTGTACCACACGTGACTGCCAAGCAATTGTTTCCCTCAAAACCTTTTTTTTCTGTTTGTTTTGAAGATCTTTCTAATTTTTCCTAAATTCCTGAACATATTTTCCTTTCTTCCTCTGCCTCCAGGCCCTACACCTCACCCCAGCCCTTTCTAACCTTCGACCAAACAAACAGAGCTCTGCATCAGCTGCAGAAGAAATGCGCTCTGCCTGAGAGAAATTACTGATGAACATGAACACTTTTATCACCCACACACTCTATACATCGCTCTTGCAGGACTCCATCACCTACTGTAACTGACATTCCATCAATGGAGTTGGGAGGAGAAACTCAATTTCTTAGTGGAGATCACAGCACGTCAGCTGCTCACCTTGTGAAGACACCACATAAAATAAATGCAGCCTTGGTTAAGCCATAGAGCATAAGATAGCACTATCTCCAGAAGGATAAAAACATGCTATATGTTGATGGAAGTTATAGAATTGTGTGTAATAATAGTAATAAAAATCAATAATAGCATGTTCAAACAGATTTAGTTTATTCTTTTGCTGTTCATTTGCTCCACCAGCATCATCAGGCCCTGTAATTTCTTTTACCACCCAATGTATTCTGAAATACCTTTCCACATTCATTTCTTAGCAATTATAGTCTTTACACAATTTAAAATAATAAAAAGCAAGTCCCATTTTCATAATGACATCCTCAATTCGTTTTCTACGTTCGTGAATACAAATATCATTTGGAAGCTGAAAAATAAAGCCTGTTGAGATGAACTTTTCTAGCTTTACTGAAATGCTCTTAATAGTGTCAAATTATTTCCACCTGTGTCAGGGCTGTTGTATATACACACACATTGCACAGATTACTCTAAGTTCAATTCAGCAGGCTATATGAAATAAAAGCCATTCAGATATACCAGTGTATTGCATTAGACCAAACAGGAAGAATTTTAACCAGTGCTGAGGTTGCAACTCATCTGGCAAATGATGAATCAAAATAGCATGCTAAAATTTAACAAAGACAAGAACTTGAAATAAAGAGGTGACAGTGATCAGAGTTGCAGAAAGAACTCTTGGCATTTCTCACAGGGGGCAGGCAGGTCTCCATTTGCCTCCAGAAAGACTGTCCTTCGTTCCTGAGAGGTGACACCAAAGACACCATGTGTGCTTTTACACAAATCATCACAAGTAGATCTGCATTAATAGGCCAGCTGGGATCTCCAAGCCCTCCCCCTACCAACACAACTTAACTATTTGTTACCAGCTGCCTTCATCTCCTCAAGTGTTTCTAAAGCCAGCTGCTCCAGGCAGCCCCAAAAGAGAGAGACCAGTTCCTTCGTGCCTCCAAAGGACTTGGTCAGAGCAGCCAAAAGACGGAGGCAAAACAGTCAGCCTGCCAAACACAGCTGACTAAATACCCAGCAGCCTAAAAACACTAACAGTCACAGAATTACCAAATGGGTTGGGTTGAAAGGGACCTGAAAGATCACCCAGTTCCAACTCCCAGCTGTGGGCTGGTTGCTGCATCCTGTCCCCAGCTCAGGCTGCCCATGGCCCCCTCCAGCCTGGCCTTGGGCATCACCAAGGATGGGGCACCTACTGCTCTGGGCAGCACTGCCACGGCCTCACTGCCATCTGAGTAAAGAATTCTCTGCTAACATCTAACCTAAACCTTCCCTACAATGGCCCTAAGAACATTCCTGTTATCATTATCTTTTCTACCCACTTATTTTTTAAAAGATAGAAAAATTGCAACCAGGACGGAAAGCTTGAAAGTCTGGGAATGTAACTGAATCTCTGCCAGCAAACAAACAGTTTGATTACGTGTAAAACGATTAGTGAAACAAGATGTTGTTTCTGTCAGCTGCATACATGGGTTTTGAATTCTAAGAATTCTCCATAGGGTTTCCCAGGAACCAACAATGCATGACAAAATCTTAACGTCCCAAACCATACTGAGTTGCTTACACCAGTACAGACAACACCTCTAGGTTTACAAGCACCCTCTTTTAATGAAATGAAGACAAGGAGAACAAGCCAGAACAAAAATCACCAGCTGTCAGCAACCTCTTGATCACTAAAGTCACAGAAAACATTCTTTGCAGCAGGTGCTACAACATTCTCTATTAGAAGCACACAAAATCAACAACAAGATTCTTCTTTGCCTCCCTTCCAAGACCTTCAAAGATTTCTCACCTTAGCCTCTCCACTCGCTACTGAAACAATATGCAGGAACCCTTTAGTAGACATTACTTTGTCCCCTTTTTGTTTGGGATCACAGAGTACCTGCTTGCAAAAGGCCTGAAAACTTTAACGGCACAAGCAAACAAAGTCTGTGCACAAAGCAGATTCTGTGCTCTTAGTTCCCCAAACAAATACGAAGAACTGACCTCCCAGTTTATAAAACTTTCAGACATCCCTAAGAGAGAGACATGATGGTAAGATGTTCATAAAAGCACAGAAGAAAGATTTGAGTTTGTTGAAATCCACCATTAGTGCTTCACCTGTGTGCTCTGAGATATTACACAAGTCTTCTAGATCTCACTTGCTACTTACACTTAATAAACCAGAGGTTCAGAACACCCTGGTTCTGCACTTTATGAGCATCTATACTGAGATATGAGGCAGCACAGAATCAGGCCACTAAGCTGTAATCTATGTCTCTATCCAACAGCTGTAATATTTACTGGTGCCTAGATTCAGTGAGGAATGAAATTCCATTAATGTTCTAAGGCATGCTGAAGGATGAAAAGCTCCGAACATTAAGAACAATTACCTTACATATATTTAGTGTACATCTCTCTTTTTAATTTTAAAAATTACACAAAAGCAAAATCTGATATTAGAAACGACATGTACTTTTCTCTTTGTACATCTACTCCCTGGGTACTAAAAAGAGAATCTTAAACTCACTTCAGTTGTTCTTGGAAAAAAGCCTCTTTCATGCTGTTTGCTCTTACACACGTTCTCCTGCTGAAGTTCTCCTTCTGCATTTAATCTTGAATATTTTGTTCTCCCTTCCGAGGCTCCTTTATTGTCTTCACATTTGAGTCTCATGACATTTTCCTCTAAAGTCATTGTTTGTGTAGCTGCATCTTTCTGTTCTGCTTTCAGCAACTCAATATCCTTATTAATCTCTGGCGTTGCATCTGCATGGAGCTTCTCTTTCCCATCAAAAGTTGATTTTAATTCTGCTTGCTGCTTTAAGAATTTATTGGCTTGCTTGAAATGTTTGAGTTCAGCTCTTAGTTGAATGATCATTTGCCTAAGATCTTCTTCATTCTCTTTCTCTGTGTCTTCACTTGAATGTTCTTGCTCAGTTGTGCTCAGATGATCTAACAGTTCATTTACAGTTTTCATTTGTTCTTGTCTGCTATACGCAGGAAGGAGGAAGGAAAAGGCATGAATTTTGATTTTTATTTAAGCAAACAAGAACACCTTCTAAGAAACACTTTTGCAGCATCTTGACATACTTGAAATTCCCGGGAGGCTTTATTTTATGCACTAATGAATTACTCACTAATGAACAGAGGTTTTGAAACATTTTCACAGCGTGAATTGTAACACAAATTATCTCATCAACACTTTTCTTCTATTCATGACCATATATGCTCTACCAGCCCTCTCCTCATCCATGAACAGTTAGTAAACCTCTAGTAACTAAATTAATTGTTTACATAACAGCAATAGAAGAAACAGGAATGTATTTTGAAATGAGTTTACTCTCGGATTTAAATACTTCAAAAATAAAACTCCCACCAATACACAGGAGGCTCCAGAGGTTGATCTCTTTCTTAAATGGGTCCCTTTGTGCTTTTCTAATGTAACATGGAAGCTGGAAAAGGAGAAAGCAGCCAAAAGCCTGCCGAAATAGCTCACTACAGACCACCGCACTGCCTCACAGACCACCAGCGTCCATTGACAACAGTTTTGAAAACAACACTGTACATGAAACTGAAGCCAAATAAGCTGCACTTCAGGCATAAGCAAGTCTTCAAATCCTACAGATGATATCATGTGTCCAATAAAGAACAGTTTGTGCCACTAAACATATAAACTAGCATTTTAAACAACTGTATTTATATAGTTAGCATTTGAAGTGCTACAGACTAACTAGGCTCTTTATGTCTCTGTCTGGCATCTAATGTCATTAGTGAGAATTAAGTTACCCAAAGTACAGGCTCATCACCAGCCAGTCTGGTCATTTATATCTGAATACAGAAAAAATTACACACTAGAGAGCTAAAGATGATGGTGTTGGAATCATTAGCAGACTTTTAAGTAAAGTTAACAAATAAAACAATGTTATGTGTTCATATTCTATGAGTAATAACCCCCTCATTTATCACTGACTGGTGCTTTGACAGCTAAGATCATTGGAGCTCTTGGAGAGTTCTGATCAGCAATGTAAAAACACAGAACTGCTTGAGTAAAGCCAGCTGCAGTGCATGCTGAACACAGAATAGGATTTGACTTGTGTAACTCCACAGGAAATTCTGCTACCAGCACTGCTGAGTGCTCAGTATATGGAAGGTCATTGCCATTACTCTGAAAGCACAACACTGATGGGCACAGGAAGAAAAAGTCATTCAATACTGTATACAGTCATAACACTGTGGAAAGAACAAAGCAAGAAAAATGAGAGTGATCTCCAGGAAAGCTGTAATTGAGTTTTCAACCAGAAGATTAAGTGGTTTAAGCATAAAACGGGAGGAAAAAAACCTAATAAGGGTGTGTTTTTTCTAGACACCTTGTTTGGTATTGTCCAGTTCCTGCATTTCAGCTGGGAACTGACTGCACTGTAGTATAACACACACACACAAATAGAAAAGACAGAGGCCACGAAGGGTACCAGCAATGTCTAATCAGAATTAACCCTCCAGTCACTGTAACTCCATTTCTACCGTCCATAATTTCTCACTCATACCCCTTCTAAGCAATATGGATTCACTCCCTTCAGCACACCATCATTTACTGCCCTGTGTTTTCAGCTATTTTAGTATCATTAAAACAAAAAAATAAATAAATAAAAACAGAAAGCAGTAGCATGTGTTATCATCTGAGTCCTTTAGCACTGCTAGTCCCCGCTCTGAAAACATTCCTCTGTACAGTAAAGCTCCATGTATCAATAACTTTGGGGAGTTTTTTTTTCTTGTAATGGTTTTTTCATAAGGATTTCTACTGATAGTATATTTCCTAATTACTTAATTGCATGATAGACTAAAATGGCTCTGAAGGCGCCTTGCCAATCTCTCAGGTAAATTAGACAGTGCCATTATCTAAATTCACTTTAGCAAAATTACTTTATTCTCTTCTCAAATAGAAATACTGTCAAAAGCAGTGCATCTCTCTCATACTTACGTAGATTCAAGTACAGATGTTCTATTTTCTCTTAAAAAAGATGTGAGCAAGTTCATCTCTTCTGTTTCATGTTCACTCATCCCTATTCTGCCAAAGTGTTTGCCAGTTGTATCATGTTCAAGCTGAGGCTTATTTGGATTCCTATAATGTCCATCTTTGCAGAAACTCTCTGAATAGTCTGATGGAGTTATCTGTTAAAAAATTGCAAATATTTTCTTATTAGATAGGTATGCAATGCTCAATTAAATTAAGGGCTGTAATCTTTTTGTAATCAGGTTTTCTAATTCCTAGTGCCCTTTATCTACATTAAGAAGCATCCACAGACATTTCACTGACCAGTTATTAATTGAAAAACAAATGAACATCTATTTCACATGATTAATTCATACAGATCAATTGTTCAGTAGTAAGTAGACTTCCCTGAAGGTATTTATCTATGAATAGGTATGAAATTTCTGGAATGCTGCCTGCACATCCCTGCTAGCTTTCTAGTTACCTTTGAATCATTTGTCTTTACAGTATCAAATTCTGTCCTGAGATCACCAGGCGCAAGCTCTGCAGCAAGGATAGGATAGAACTTAAACTATTTACAAACTGCCAGCTTCTTGCATGGAGACTTTGTTTCTACATGGGTCCTCTCCAGTAATTCAGCATTCCTTTACCTCAATGGGAGTCTTTTGTATCAACTACGTGAGTATATACACCTGGTCCATGTCATGCAGTTTCATGGGTAGGCATCCCATTTAGTGAGACACTAAAATGTTTAAGAGGCAGGAGAATCATTACAACATTTACCTGCTTATCCACCTCAGAAGGACAATCCATGGGTTCATGAAGGCATATCTAGTCAACAGAGAAACACAGACATTACAAACAACAGCATGTCTCTGTGCTTCAGCACAACCACTCCAAATGTGTCACTCTGTGCCCTATTTTAGCACCTCACCATTTTCAAACTACTAGAAATGTCCAGCAAATGACACTTTATGATCTTCTGAGGTTCCTTTTAACTTGAATTATTTAAAGATACCATGATGCTTTGGAATGATCAGAGTACAGCAGATTCCAGAAGCTTTTGTCAAGTACACAAATGTCTCTAGCAAGTTACCATGACATCCAGTATTCCAACCCAGAAGGATCTCAAATACTTCTCATCAATGATGGCAGCAGACAAACCTCACATCAATTGAACTACAGACTTTTTAAGGAGAAACACAGTGCATTCAGTGCAGTCCTACCTGACTGTCCCTCTCATAAAACTGACTGCTCTGCATCTTCCTGTCATTGTCACCATCTTCAGTCTGCTTCACCTGCTCTTCCGTTATTTCAAGAAACTACACAAAGTATGGAATGATGTGAAAATGTAGCACAAAAGAATACTGTGATATGAAACATGCATAAATAAGTCAGTGACATGTCTTAAAAGAAAACAAAAAAAGCCTGCAATACAAAGTAACAAACACCAAATTAGATTTCTTCAACAAGATCAAAGAAAATTAATATAAAAACCAGGAATTATTCATATTACAGTGAAACCTTATTTTATACATTACCTCATTGTTATTTAACCCTCTCCCCTCAGATATTACAATAACAAGTGAGCATCTTTTAGGCTCTCCAGACAAACGTCCCCTATCTTCAGTCATGTTCTCACTGTGCCTATTTTATTTTCCCACTGCCAACATTCACTTTTCCTTGTTGCACCATTAGGGCTTTTCTCCAGCGCCCATGAAACAGACACTGGTCAAAGAAAGCACATGCAGCTTTCTAGAAAGAGTTACAACAGTTACATCTGCTTTGTCTAGCCTGAATTTGCCAGTTTGCAGCAAATGGTATTGAATTTACCTATGATGAGGCCCTTGGAGCTGTACAGCATAAGCAAGCTTTGGTCTCTTTTGCTTTTTTTGCTGATATATAACTAAGTACTTAGTAATGCAGAAGAGTGAAAATAATCCATTTACATCCCTGGCTACATTCCTGTAGCTCACAGAGTAAAACTGGTGCTTTCTGGGGGAGTTCTTGCCTGCACTGTGGTATGAATTTGGCAAAATTTAGTATTTTAGCAACACTTTGGAACAAAGGTTCCCAAACTGTAGCAAACCTGAGCCAGAGAGCAGCTCCAACCCTACCCAGCTGGGAAGAATGAGCAGCAGAGCACCAGAGGAGAAGCACAGCACAGAGCCTCTGAATCACTGCAGACAGCATCCAAACAGCTCCATTTAAAGAAATCTGAGCTAAAATTTCAACCAGACCGGACATTTATATCATTTTGTTTATAGCATCTTTTTTCAGTCTAATAGAAAAAGATGGTTATTTCAGACCTTTCCTGCTAGAACATCATTAAAAATAGGGAACATGAGTGATGGTAAATACCAACGATGCTGTGCCTAGGATGTCTAAACCACAGGCAGGATATAGCATTGGTACAGCAGATTCAGACTTGCACTAGATTCCATTTTTTACCCTTAAAGCACTCTGCCAATAACATAGCACTGCTGTGTTTAACAGTCGTGTGGAGCTACAGAAAAATTAACTTGAGACAAGAGGAAGCAGAATCCTGAGCACGCTCACAGAAAAAGCAGTAAACTAAGAGTAAACTATAGGTACAGAGACTGAGATGACAAATTGAAAGGAAAGAAACTGGAGCCTAGTGGTTGAGATGTGATATTTATAGTTTTGATGGATACAAAGTGTGGAGCTGAAACTTGGGACATGAAAAGAAAAACCTGCTTCCCTGGTATCACGTGCTGTAAAGTCTCAGCTCTCAGCACGTCCATCCAAGTGCAGACAAACAGGATTCTGCAGGGAGTGTTATTTTTGCTTCCTATGAACACTGGGAATTGAACACATGCGTGGGTTCGTTGTTTTTATTTTTAATTGAGCACAAAAGGTGCACATAAATGTATATGGGAAATAAATGAGAAAAGCTTTCTTTTTTAATCTTCCGATCTCTAGCACTATAATCAGCTCTAATGGTTTTAAGTAACTGGATGGTGCAGTCTATTAATATATTTGCCTTTTACTATTAGAAATCCATATTCAAAATTAACTTCTAAGTCACGCTTCAATTATCTTGGTATTTTCACTTAAAACTTAGTTTTCCAGGACAACACAAAGTAAAGGCAATCTGAAAATCAGAGCAAGATAGGCAGAGCTGTGATAGACAGCAACAACATGCATTTAAAAAGACAGCTTTTCATTGCAGTCATAGAAAATCAAAAGCCCAACCATATTTGCTAAATATGACTAAATTTCATTTTTCCATGTAGGGTTTGATAACCTGAATCTACACATTTGTGTATTAAAATTCAACTTATTAGCATATGCAACTTATCCTCCTAATGCAACTACCTCTACTGGCTCAATATTTCCTTGCATACGAGTTTCCCAGGCCAGTATTGGACTAAATAAGTGGTGCTGTTCAGAACAGAACTCTTATGTCACACCAACAGGTTGCAGCACACCATAACAAGGAATCGCTGCAGTTTAAGCCTGGTTCTACGTCTGAGATGCTGAAAGGAAGCTTTCTGTGCTCCAAGGAACATAATCTAATGCTCAACAAAATATTAGAAGCAAATAAGTGGCTTAAGGACAGAAAAAAAAGTCTGCTAAAAATAAGCAGCCTGTTTAAAGTACTTCCTTGGGGACTGAAAACCTTTTCCTAAATGAACCACTGATATGCTTGGTTTGTAAAGATCCCCGGAGCCCTGAAGGCTGAAATCACTGAGGCTGCTTGTCTCAGAGAAAGCAGATGTTCAGAGGACAGCACACAAACAACCTTTTTCTGCTCTCCTCACTCCCTTCCAAACACAAGGCCAAGAAATGGAGCACCGGAGGCTGCCAGGCCCCTGGGAGATGCCCTGCAGAGACCCCAGGATGCACATTTATCTGATCTGTGCTCTGGCTTTCGGAAAGAAAAGAAAGATGGGTTCATTTTAAGAACCTGAGAAGGGTGCATGCTTCTGTTCCTGTCCCAATTCCTGTTTAGCATCATCTCAGCACTACCTGCCAACAAATCCTTGCCCAAAATACACACAAGAAATAGAACATGGTCTCTCTGACAACTGTTATTAACATGCAAAATACACCGTTGTCACAATCCCTAGCCTGGAAACGAGATAGCCCTTTATTGCCAAGGCTGATGAAATAGTCCCTTTTAAGCTAAAAGCATTTAATCACAGCTCCTCTAACTTCTGAGCTCTACAGCACTGTCATCATACTGACACGCAATCAGATGTTACCAAATTTTACATTCCTATGTCTGCTACAAGAATTTTGGGGGTTTTTATTTTACAGGCTTCTTCACTCTTTGCCATTCCACATCTATTTTCACGTAGGCAGCTTCCTAAGCAGCCTCACACGTTCCACCCATGCCGAGACAAACGCACGGTCACGATATCCTGTCATGATAACGACACCAATTCCTTCGGTCTGAGCCATGGCATCAGTGGGGGTGCAGCACCCTCTGCAGGACGGCACGGCAAACGACCAGGGGAGACACCCACAGAAAGCACAAGCACTCTGAAACGGGTTGCCCACAAGCTTTTCAGTGCAGAACCATTACAACAACCTGAAAATGTATTATTTGAATACAATTCACCACGCTCCTAAAGGCTGTTCTGTAATTTAAGCATATTTGCGATTAAAATATATTTCAAGTAAAGGTAACAAAAGCATGTCTTGAAACTGAAAAGCCAAGAATATTTTGTGATTTCTGATGACACCAAAGGAATTTGTGCCCTGGACTGATACAATCACGACAGGACGTTGCTTACTTGTAAAGCAAAATTAACTCTTTCTTCCTCTTCTAAATGAGGAAACCAACAGATGGCAGACCCAATAAATGTTTTAACATACATGTCGTTTCTTTAAAATCTACTAAAAACATCTCTGAACACTTGCTGAATTGAGATTGTGAGATCTTGTGTTAACCTCTTAAATTTACTTCCATCATTAATTTAAGTTCCTATAAGGAATTAACGATCTCAAGTCCCCAGGTTTTATGGTCATTCTCACTTATGTAAACCATTCCACAAAGTACATTAGAGGTGAGACTCAGATTCACTGCTTTAACACTGAAAACCTACCTCACTCTGGTTTAATATCTTCACTGCTTCCTTCCCTTGAGAATCTGTTGTGAAGAATCCAAGCTGTTTCATCTTAAGTTCTTGATTAATTAACTGCAGGTCCTTAACCACCAAGAGAAGATCAGTAACCTAAACAACCAAAGGAAGAACAAGCAAAACTGATAGCAACCATGCTAGTACGAAAGCAAATTATAATATATAAATCTCTATGTAAATCTAAACTGTAAAGTTAGAATGTCTGAGCTCTCGTAACTGCTCATAAGGCAATCTCCCTACATAAGGAAAACATAAGTTGGTGTTCAAGAAACCTCAACTTGGAAGACTCTAGTTTCCAGCTAAGATGAAGCACCAAACTTCAGTATTCAGCATCAGAAAGAAACTCAGAGAGCACCTCACAACAACAGGCTGATTTATGAAGATTTTTGATTCCCTTTTGATGCAAGGGAAGCCAGCACTACATAGAAATAGTAACACTCTGAAGCAATCTGTTCTTGTACCTCAAACACCCTATAAGACACTACCACTGAGTTATTTCACAGATATGAAATCTGCATCAGAGTGAACAGTCAAGGCTCTTGAACAGACATCAGGGACACAGAGTTGCGTAGCTATATCAAGAAGGCAGCACTTGCAGAAGGTGGTGAAATGTTTTTATTAGAGCAATTAGTGTATTTGCGAAAAGCAGATCGGTATGCAGTCATAGAACCTTTTCTTCAGGCAAGAAATGGTTAATCAACATCTTTTGCTAATGCTGTCCCTGAATTTGCCAGAGGGAATATGTTCAGGGATAAAGGCAGTGTTCCTCAGAATGGGACTGATAGACAGTCTGGGGCTTTTTTACTTACACCTGCTCAGTGTAAGGCAAGATTCTTTCCTTCCCATAACCCACCCCCACATTTTGAACACTTGCCTACAATTCAGCTGCCCATGAGAAATGGAAAGCCTCACTTATGTTCAATCTCAAACAATTGCATTCAGCACAGTTCCTTATCATAAATTGGTGCACTGCTCAGAGATCAACGCACAGGATGATGAGTTAGAACAGTTTTCTGAACTCCAATACTAATCTATTGCTTGACAACTGTCTGCAAATTTAATTTCTTTGAATTTCAATTCTACTTATGTAGAATGAAGATAATATTAACCTACCTCAGGGTTCCTTTTTAACATTCCATATTTGTCAAAAAAATTGTGAAGCCCGTGATGGAGTGTGCTATACAGAATAAATTACAGACACCACTACCATATTCATGATTAATAAAGGCAGGTGAGATGTGCATTGTAGGATACTTAATACAAAAACTTTTCTTTGGAGTCGGCATACTTCATGATCACTAAAATAGGGCATTGAGTTTGAAACCTGAACCCAGCTGACTATTTGAAAAGCTTTGCAGCAGCTCACCTACCTTGCAGTTGACTCTCAAGCTCATGTTGTGTAACAAGTAGAAACTGCTCATAAAGGGTAGATCACAAACCACACAGATAAGAACATCAAATCCTTTCAGAACTAGCAAGTCATACCTAAATAAAATGCTTCTTCAAATGAGAGACGCACAAACTACAAATGAATCAGAATTAAGTCATTAAAAGCAGTAAATATTAAAACAGATCAATACCTTTTTCTTAAGTTCTTCAAGAGACAGATGGTCTATCTGTAGGTTTAAATTATCTTGCTCTCCTAAGCAAATACTCATATAAGATGTTTGATCTCCACAGAAAGATAGCGTTTCATCTGTCAAAATAACCAACAACAGGAATTATTTCAGAAACTCTCATTTGTTTGCAGGAAAAGAAAGCACAAGATGCAAAGAGAGGACTTTTCAAATAAGAGCCTACCAGGAAGTCTGGGGGAGGTCTGTTAAAACTGTTTCATTCCCCAAAATAAGCTTTATGTTCAATTGAACCAATTTTGTCCTTACATTTCTTTGTGCCTCTGACAACTAGACATGCTGTATTTTCTGTGGTTATCAGCATGAGTTGTGGATGCAATTCCACATTATAATCTGCATATTTAGCATTATATTTAGAAACATTTTTTAGGAAGGATAAGCAAGGCATGAGCAGTTATTCTAGCTGTATTTGTAAGAGTTAGAAGTCTCGAGGTGAAGAGCCTGGTTGGACAAGGTCACAGAATTCATTCTGCTTTGGGGCCAAAGGAACTGAAAACAAATGGAATTGCCTCTACAACCACATGACTGGTTTGTTATGCTTCAATAAACACCTGTTCATTTACAGCAAAGATGACAGTTCTTTAATATTATCTCGTTAGACAGCGAGAAAGCATCTCTGAATTGTGACAAAGAGGAGACATCCAAATTCTATTCCCAACTCTGACACTGATCCTATGGAAGCTGCGAGGATCCGATGATTCACAAATGATCACAAAATTTCAGGCTTCTTCCCTCACAGCTTCAGCTACAGCCCCACTGCTTCTGACAACTGGACCAGGAGTACCCACAGCTCCTCTGGGCTTCTCCTGGCTGTTCATCACCTCTTTACTCTGGAGGCTGAAAAACTGTGACAAAGCAGAAGCTCACCTTTGGTCACTTATCAAAGTGGAGAAGAGAATGATGCCAAAATGGAAACTCTAAGTTGAAAGGCCAAGTGAACAGGCTTTGTTGTTCTTTAATGTATCTCCTAAGAACAAAATAGATCTCTCTGCACATGCAGTGAACTTTTAATATCCATCATTCTTTTCTACAGTTAAGTGTAAACTTAAACCATCTTCAAAGAAGTAAAACCAAACTGTATTTAAAAGCTCTAATATTTCTGAATAAACTACAAAAGAATAAAACTACTGGCTGTTTTTCTTCTCTGGAAGTGCTTCTTGCCTTAGGAGGAGTTTACCAATTTCCTGAGACATAAGCTCTTTAGCAAAGTATCATCCAATTACAAAGTTCCAGGGACAGAAAGTGATCCCATGGCCACAGAGCCAGGAATCTGATTTCTGCAGAAAACAGGAAATTCTATGGGTACAAAATTGTAGGCAGCTTGAAATGATCGCTGCAGCAGAATTGCCACAGAATTACCAACATTTGCTGCAGGGAAAGAGAAAAGCTGTCCCTTTATACAACTCTTTATGAGTTCTGATTGCTCAAAGATATTCTGTTACAAATCCCCCAAATAATTTTTAGTACAGAAGGCTGAAGTCTTTCTTACACCTTTATCTAATTTCAAACGGTTCTCCTCCATCACAGCAAACTGAGTGCAATAAAACCAGTTTTCTTTTGTGCAAGAAGATTAAGAAAAGGGAAGGGCTGCACGTGCATACAGACCTTGCCTGTTTTTAGCATTCTTAACCTGATCTTCTAAGACCTTCTGGAGATTCCGAGTGGCTAGAATGTCATCTTCGAGTTGTTTCCGTAACATGAAGATCTTGTTTAATTCTGTCTGCAAGCTATTCAAACTAAGGAAAAAAGAAGAAAACCAGAAATTAAACAAAAACATTTAAGATTTTGATTAAAAGCCCTCAGTTAGGCAAGGCAGCATCTTTTACACCTCCAGGCTTCCACAAAGACCCCATTTCACACAGCCAGCACTGGTTTTCATCACACGGTTACATCGTTTTGATGCGTAAGAGTTAACTAATCCCTATACAGAAAGGAGGTATCAAACCTTTACATCCACATCCTCTTCTTGCTGTTTTGAACTGTTGCTACTTTTAAATCAGCTTAAGCAGTACAGATACACTGTATTGGGCAAACGTGAGGGTGTTTGTTTGCTTGAAGGAAAACCAAAACAACCAATCTTAGTCTATTCCATATGGTGACTATGGAAACTCTGTTCCCCTGCTACAGGGCTGTACTGTACAATCCAATGCTCCCCTGAAAAAATAAGTGTTAAAAAAATATAAACCATGTTTCATTGAAAATATGATTCAGGCACAACCCAACTATTTTATTTCTTCCATCAGCCAGCAGTCTGCAAAAAGACCTTTCAAGTTTAAATGGTGCCAATTATCTCAACTGGGTATAAATTTCAAAACTTAAAAATGACAATTTGTCAACATGAATTAATTCCTTAAGCAGCTTTTTTTTTTCCCAGCATAGTCACCGAAGTGCTTACTTTAGCATCAGTCACTGCCCCCTGCTTCTCTCCATGTCAGCACATCCAGCTGTCCCTTGCTAGATCATCCCCATCACCCTTCACCAGCACCGACAAGACAGCTACAATCAGTCCAGAAAAAGACTTAACTACACTAAAAACTGAAATTGTAACAGTATGAAATAAACAGCATTTAATAAAAAATGTGCTACCGAGCTCACTGTATTATTTATTTTGTCATTAAATTCACTCCAAACCTCAGGACTTTACGATAAATTATGCTGCCGTAGAATTTCCAACCCACAATATTGAAATGCCTAAGAATTCAGGAATCCTTCAAAACAAAATTCAAATCTGCCTTACAGGAGGCTACACAGGAGCAAACAGTGCATCATACTTGCATGAGGATAACAGCATCTTGCAGAAACACATTAATTAAAAGGCAGCATATATGAAAAGACTCTCGGTCTGTCTTCTGACAAGTGTGCTGTTGTCAGTATTTCTTGCACATGAACCCACTCCTTTAACTAACGCTCCCTGGCTCGGGAATATTCTTTGAAGAGAAAACTCTCTTAAATGCTCAGCAAAAATTAAGAAGGAAAGCAAAGCAAGACATTAGTAGAAGCTAAGTAAGCACATTCTCTCCTCCTCATGAGCTAAAGGTTTTATCAGAATAAGCATCGATTCTCTGCTTGGAGAGACAAGGAATGCCATGGTACTGACATCAGTATCTTATTTTGAAAAATCCCCATTCAAGTTGCACAGTCAGCTACTGTTATAATTTTCCCCATTTGAAAGATATTCTAAGAAAAGATAGCAGCAGATCTGTTTCTTTGTTGCTGCCATCACTACACAGTGTTGACACAACCACCTCACCCACAGACTGTTTCAACAGCAGGGCACTTTGTGTGAAATACTGAACCAAATGGGCTCCCTCCTTCATTTGGTGATTGCCACAAAAGCCATTGATCTTCTCCTGGAGATAAGAAATAACCTCCATAGTCTGCCTTCTATCACTATTTCTAATGAGAAAGATTCCATTCTCTAAAACAGCTTCTGAGCTATGGCCAAGCACAGGATGACATTACTATTAATGTGCCTCATTCAAATTCTAGATCTCATCTACCTCAGTGCTACTCACTTGCTGCTTTCCAAACTACAGCTCCTACGTGCTGACCGCAAAACACAAACAGGCATTCCCAAAAAGCTGCAGGTATGAGCCACTGCATTCAGGCAGTACGAGGGAGGAGCCATCTCCTAAACGTCCCCAGTACCTAATTAAGATATTTGTAATTATAACAGCAGAAGTACATTTTATTAAACATTATTTCTTTTACCCAAAGGCTAAGAATATTCCTCATTTCATCAGAACATCTCTTCCTCAATGCCAAGCAATAGCAGAATACAAAGTAGGTTAGAGATTTCTTTCTAAAATGCTGTGCTCTTTGATATTAAAAGGTTGAAAAGCACTACCTCCTGCCGTTTAGAATGCTTCTGAATGCTTGATGTTGAAAGAATGTTATGAAAATTTCACTTATTCTATTTTGTTTAAACATCTCCAAAACCTTACCTGCTTAATTCTCATCAAAATGTTCACTGTGCCACTCTTAAAGTAAGCTTTATATTATTATTTGAGAAGGAGCAGACTATGGTAAATCATCCAGCGCAGCACAGTTGACAGGGATTTGATTTTTCCCCTATATTCCAACACAGGACAAGAACCTCCTCTGAAAACCTATCTGCTTTCTTTGTATGCAAATGGAAATCTAATCCAAAGAGAAATATCTCCAGAAAGATTCAGCTCACTGAAATAACATCCCCTTCTTTACAGAAACATTTCTTTTTTAAGAAGCCTACAACAGCAAGTTTATCACCTGTAACAATTAGCCTGCACAAAATACTGCCTACCCAGTTAAGCTGCACCTTTATTCACATCTTCTAACTTTCTTTGAGTTTAGATTGACCATCAAAACAGAAAAATTACTTACCTATCTGATTCCTTAAAGGTCTGCACCAGTGTAGAATAAATATTTTGTTCCTTTTTTAAAGCAAGGATCAGCTTTTCATATTCAGATTCTTTTTTTTCCTAAATTAAGAAAAAACAGTTACCTTTGGATGCACTTTTTATGTCCGCACGTCTACAACTTCGTGCAGCCATGAAAAGGAGAGAAGGTGAAGAGAGCAACTCAGAAGACAGGAGTGCCCACCTCAAAAATGTCGTGTGAATCTGGAAATGATTTCTGACACGTAAATCTGCTGTTATTACAGGAGGTGAATAGTGGTTTGCTATTTACCTATCATAAGTGAGCTATGGATCCAAACAGCGGCTCAACCCAGGAACAACCCAGCAAGTTGTTATCATAGGGAAGAAAAGGCAAAGGCGAGTAGAAGCCCAAAGACCAAGTGCCCATTTTAGAACACTGTCCTAACAGTCCTCTCCATTTCCTGGATAAAAGTGGCTTTCTTTGGGGCCGGGTTTTCTGCAAATTCTGTTCCATTTCTGAATAAAAAGGTCTGCATTGAGCCAACAAATACAGGATGTACATGCCAGCCTCGTGCTCGTCGAGTCTGAACACTCAAGCTGGGTCACTCCAAGCTGCTTTCTTTACTCATACAAAAAAAATTGTTTGCCTGCAGCCTTGCTCACAGAAGGTATATTATTACAAGAATAAATCCAGACTCCTGTGCTACTTTCTCAGTAAGCATCCACTGTTAAGTTCCGAAGACTTTTTTCAATCCAACAACCACTCAGCCACTTTTTCAGCAGGAAGCAAAAAAATGCAGCTATTTAAAGGAGTATTTGCTTGCTCTTATTACATAAAAATACCTAAGATGTCAGCTGGCTCGGAAGAGAAAATAACTGGGATATCCAAAGGAAATGTAAATGTATTAATGTCAGGCACAGTATCTTCTGTCTCTGTTTGAGAAGAAAAGGCCACGATGCTTCTCTCACTTTTCCTTCCACTCGAAAATTGAAAGCACAAACAAAAAAGGTGCCACAGCCAAGGGGGATGTGCATGGCTCCAGCATGACAAGATAACTCCAGAGGACGGGAATGAAAGGTAATTCTATTTTCTCCACATTACAACCTCAAGTCTGGAAACTAAACTCTCATGAGATACTAAATCATTAGTGAACACATCATTAACAGGGAAGAAATCTACACCCAGGAGTTTCAAGCAGCTGTTATTACTTCAATTGCAGTTCCTAAGCCAGGAAACTGCAACAAAAATTCAGCTACAGTAGAATCTCTTTAATTCACGCTAACGATGCAGAGACTGTTAATTTGAAGAACTCATATTCTGCAAAGTAAACAGCACAAAAGCAAGGACAACTGTTGTTTACTTTTAATTATTTATGCTCGTACTTCACAGCGTGCTAGCAAACACATTAAATAATATTTTGCAAATGTAATCAAGTTTTGATCAAATTATTTCCATTGAGTAATCTGCATAACAGATCTCAGTGCTGAAAGAGCAGCTCGTGCCACTTAACCCCGCGGGCTCTTTGAAGAAGTGACCTTGTCCTTGTGTTCATCACGCTCCACCAGCACCATCCCTCACGGTGCCCTAACACACGTTTCAAGGTTCTCGTGCTGTTTGTACGTTCAATACTATTTGAACAGCAAAATACTGAGCTTCATGTCAAGCTTACTGTCAGGGCGAGCAGAGAAGCAGCACACAGCAATGACTTCTGCTGGCTGAGGAACACAAAGGCAAACGGGCTGAGATGGGTGATCCAGAGTCCATTCATAAAAAATACCTTTTAAAAAGTGTCAAAAAATGAATCTCACAGCCTGAGTTAAGGACTCTTAGCAACGTGCAGGAATCCCAGCCTTATAAGCATAGGCATTAAGCATGAAGTACTCTGATTGCAATTCAGTTTGGAACAGCATTCATCGCTGACAACAGCACTGATCAATGACACAAAAGGAAGGGGAAGAGATAAATCTTTTGACTTAATTTAGTTGGTTAACAGCCTGTTAAAAGTTCTAGTGAACTCTTCCATATGTCTGATACAAGCCTTGTAATTATTACTGAAAATACTACAGAACTGTATCCTAATTAGAAGGTCTTTCTGAGTAATGTCACTCTGAAGAGTTTAGGACAGGCACATTAGATAACGGCTGTTACCAGTTGTTCAGGGGCTGTGACTGCTGCTTAGCAAATCAGTGCTACACAGACCTTGCCTCTTTTCTTACCCTTTTTTTCTGAATTCATGAGTTAATTCAGTTCAACATTTGCACCAAAATCTGAGCAACCCCACGAAAACCTCCCAATGTTTTTTTTCCTCCATTAACAAGGGCTGTTTCTAAACTCCAAATGTCACAGATTATAGGCAAATTATTACAAAGTCTAAATTCAATTAGCTAGGTAAAGGTTAGCAAAATCATGAAGAAACGTTCTTGATTACTCAGATTCTTCCCTGAATAATAAGGATGAGAAGATACAGCACGAGCATTTTTTTGGGGCACATTATTACTGTCACTTCTAAATAAAGCATAGGAGTGAATTATTCCAATCAACTCCCCAAAGGTACACAAAACATACGGCAGCTCCGTAACTTACACAGACCATAATGCTGTGGGAGTTAATGAAACATTAAACCTCTTGACACATGGTGTGAGGGAAAATGTGTTAGAAGAGATAGCTGCAAGACATCCAGGACCATATTGCAGTGGAAGATTTATATTCCCGTGAAAGCAGGCAATCTAATACATTAAAGTCTATATTTAAATCTGAAATACTATTGCTAAGCAGCAGCGGTGGAAAACATCACTTATTTTCATTAAAAGGTTTCTGCAATTGTAAGCAAAGAAAGGAAAAAGGTTTGTACCTCTGCAGTAAGTAACCTACTGGCAACGTCACAGGAATATTTGGTGGCCTCATTGGGATCACTTTAAAATCTGTGAAGGTCAGGGAATGAACGACAGAGATGAGGCCACAACCTACAGCCCAGCATTGACCCAGCCAGGCAGCCATCAGCACCAGGATTTGATCATTTCTTATAACCTTGCAGAGAACAGGACGTATGGACTACTGCAAATGAAACAATCACTAATAAGATCAAAATCGTTACAGGCCAGTGAGTCACAGACCTGAAGATGGAAATTACTGAAGCTAAAGACTGCTGCTGACTTTTAGAAGATGCCATCTCAACCACAGAAAATGTCAAAAAGCTGATGGCTCTGAGGAACTCATGGCCCCTCCTGATGATACATATGGCGAGATTACTGGACTATAAACATCTGCAAATATCACCTCATCAGGCTAACTCTGCTAAGATGAAACTGCTGCTAATATGGAAATGCTGCAATACACAGATCCCACCCCAGCAGGAAGCCACAATCAGTGTAACAGTGAAAAGCATCACGGCTGCAGTGCGTGAACACAAGCATAGTGACAAAAAAAACGATGGCTGATTTCAGCTGTGAGCCAATTTCATCAGACCAGAAGCTGAATTGCTTCCCAGTTCATGCATTCACAACAGCAATTGAAAGAGGCTGAAAACAAC
Organism: Tympanuchus pallidicinctus; assembly: GCF_026119805.1. Lineage (NCBI taxonomy): Eukaryota > Metazoa > Chordata > Aves > Galliformes > Phasianidae > Tympanuchus > Tympanuchus pallidicinctus. The sequence goes on from NW_026294802.1 coordinate 50,346,601, forward strand.
AACTACAAAGCACTGATAACTGTTTAATAGACACTTGTATTAAAAAAATCAGCTACAACACTTTCCATCTCCCTGATGACTTGGCAACAGCACTGCATCGGTTTACCAGTTAAAACACATCCATAGAGCTGCACCAATTCTGGTTCTCAGCACCCAGCAACTGCAGCACTGGCTACATCAATGACTTCATGCTTTGACTACAACTTCACCAACTGCAGGAAATCAGACATCACAACTGCACACACAGTATTCTTCAATTCCCTGGCTGCACAGCATTAACTCCCAAAATACTGCAGTAATTATAACTGAAGTCAAATAATGTGCTGATTGTACAGGAATTAAAAAGCACCGTGTTGTTTGCAGAAACATCAGGTTTCAGCTGCTCTCATTTCCCACTCCACCCCTCGAGTGGCACATAAGCTTCCCTTCTCAGAAACAGACATTATGGAGAGATATCACAGCAAATCCAAGGATTCTTTTGGACAGTCAGAGAAACCAATTTAGAATTAAAATTCACATCACTGTGACTCCCTACTGCTGTATGCAAGGTTATATGTGTAACACAACAGAACCCAGAAACATACATACAGGATTGAGCAAGAGCCACTGTTCTCAATTTTCCTGCTTTTTCCTGCTTTTCTCAGTATTGGAATGAACTGCAAAGGTCTACAAATCTGTTAGAAATGTATTTGCCTAACAAATTGTCCAACAAAAAAAGCTTTGCAAGTAAAGGAGTATTGGGAGTGAGAGCAGCATTAAGCACAAAATCATCTACAGTTTTCAAAATTGCAGGAGTCCATTGCACTTCTAAATTCCTTGCTGTAAAAAATACTTAATTCCTAGACTTCATAGATACCAGAGTCAGCAGTTGCATGACTAACCTCATCAGCAGTGCTCTCGCACACTCCCTCCCTCCCCTGCTCTCTCCAGCCCATAACAGTGGCTCAAGAATCCAAACTTTAATTGGAAACTGTCATTTATCTTCCCCGGCCTGGCCAAGGCACCCAGCAGAGCTTTGGATGTTGGTTGCTTTAAAATTTATCATTACATTAAAATAAAGTAAAAAGGTATGATGAAAGAGAGAAAGTTCTGCATCTCTCAATTCCGTTTCTTCAACTTCAGAGATCAGTGAGGCCAGAACAGCTCGGTTTCTGTTCTCTCTGGTGGGGAGGATCCCACTGTGCATTTGCTGAGCGTTGGTGCAGCGCTGCAAAGTCATCAAAGAGTCCAAAGCAGCCAATGAGAGCAGAGCTCCAGATAATCTGTGTCCAAAAACTTATGATTAATATGCCAAAAGGGGTTCTTAGAGGTGATATCTTACACGGAGGTTGAGCAGAGAGGACAAAGGGTTGTGATTAGGTATTGTTCACAATCACTAAGTGAACCAGCAATACAGAATAGGTTGTGATTAGCAGGTGGGTATTGGGTCATTACCATGCATGGCTTCACTTGCCACTGTTCTCTTTCCTGGTTGTACACCTGTATCTGAAGTGGGGTGCCCAAAAGCAAATCACTGTTGGATTTGTATTAATTCTATATGATTTTCCATCACGACTAGGTCCCTTCATTACAGAAGGTACATGCACACACTGCAGTTTGTTTTACAGAGCTAAAACTTTTACACAGCCTTTCACAGACCTCAATTTCCCTGTATGCATATTCATTCATTGTTTGTTACACTCTCTGTTGGTATCCTGGCCAACAGTGCTTCAGCTCCTTATCTCTGTGCTTGTCAAATAACTCATGTCTCAGACTGTGTTTGCACCTACCTTATTTAACAATCTGGTCCCTAACATATTAAACATTCCATTCACTAGTGTTCTCAGAATGTGACAGTACACGTAGTACTCATGTTTCCTTTGCCATTGGCTCTTTTAATTTTAAATATCCTCAATAAAGTGTCATTAGTGACCAATTTATTATTAAATGAAATAGCTTTCTCCACCACAAGGAAGCGTCAGTCTGGATCTTGCTGCTTTGCATAATCCTTTTGGAGATCTTAACAGACTACATTGCAAGTGATACAAAAAACAGAACGTATCTCTAAAAGAAACTTCTTTCTCCACTAATCTGGACACAACAAGAAACAATGCACTGATGGAGTCAGCAAGTGATTCAAAAAATCTCTTGTCAGTTCTTAATCTTTCCTTTTGGCTAGTGCCAAAATAGAGGGGGAAAATGTAACTGTACCTGTATTCTGATTTCTTATACTCAAGGTCCCTTCTCTTTTATGTTCATTAGATACGTTTAATCCTTCCCCTTTCCTACTAGGAGGGTACAAACTCTCCTTTGCATTGCTCTTCAGTAGCAGAGATACTACCTCATTCACAGAAGTATCCATACCCTAATGACCACAAAACTCTACACGTGTATGGTAGGCAGACAAATTATTTTATGCACTTTTCAAGAGTCAAGTTTACAAGTTCATCAGTGCACAATTCTATGTACACTTTTAATACCAAATCAAGAGCATCACAGTCATAGGCTTGCAAAACATTTCAAGCAATCTAAAAATAATAACTCGACTACTAATAAAGTCACTGTTATCATCTCATTACAGATCGAAATGGCACTGGTCTGAAAGAAAAGCTGCCCCTTGCTACATGGATGAATTACAACACACACAAATCCACAAGCATGAAGACAAAGGGAAAATGATCATTAATTTCATGTCAAAGTATTTAGCTGCAAATGATCACAGTTCTGTGAAACTCACCTCTAACTCTCTGACTATCCTGATGACTGACTGTTCAGACTGTGCAGCATATTTTTCCTTTACCAAGCCCTCATTTTTCAGCTCAAGTTCTTGATTGTCTCTTAGAAGGTTCTTGTACTTATTCAGCAGCTCTTGCAATTCTGCTTCCTTTTCTTTAATTGTTTCATCAGATTTCTAACAAAAGAAAACAATGAGACGTTTTGGCAAAACTCACTCTGGTTTTATACTGTAAAATATACACAGAAACAAAACTGAGGAAATAACCAAGGATGATCCAGTACGTTCTTTATAGATCTTACAAAAGAGAAGCTCAACACAGCAAAACAGAAATAAGAAAAGAAAAAGAAACAAAAGCTTCAGCCAGCTATTCAATCCTTCAAATACTAACAAAAATTTAAAAGAAAAAAGAAAAAAGGCTGATTAAATCTGAAAACTCAGCAGTATTTATGCATGCACTTTGGTGCAGAGCAACCTCAATTACCGGTTGTCACAGTGCTGGTTGAGTGCCATCAGTACTGCTCAGGATCATACCTCCAGCTATAACAGCTTTGAGCAAGACCTTAAACACCCAGGCAGCTACTACCTCACATACTTTGCTTGGAGTCGGCTCTTTGCTCCCCCTCACTCCCAAAAAAGAGAGAGAAAATGTTTCACTATCTATACCTATTCCTCAACTCCTACTTTCTCTGGTCTCTGCACAAATTGTAAATCATAGGCCCTGCAAAGCTTTTAAGTATCTTATCACAGCAGTGAAAATTCTGCATCAATATTAGAAAAGCTCTTTCCCCCCCTCTGTCCAAACATTTAATGTAACCCTAGTAAGAAATCTATTTAATGGCACAGATCCTCATAATTATATGTCCATTCTGCAAATACAGTATTATAAGAAGTGAAGGATTATCATCAAAATCAACAGCAAATCCAAACACAAATGGGACTTTGTAATCATTCCTCATACAAAGCCAAATGATAACTTCACATTTTTCATTTCGACTCAGGTCTGCCCACCTGAAGCCAAAGATCCTTTTGACTGACGTTGTCTGTTAGTTGCTTGATAAGTAGCTCTTGGCTCTGCAACTTCTGATTGCTTTCGCTCAAAAGAATATTGTAATGATGTTCAACAGCTTTTTCTTTCTCAGCCATTTCACCGTGTAATTTCTCTACTTGATTCCTGAGATCCTACAAAAAAATGAAATGGAATATTTAGCAAATCGATTTTAATAAAAGTTCAAGATTGACAAATCACATTAATGGCTCAACTTTCTATTACTTTAGATTACACATAGCACTGCATGTTCTGGTGAACCTACTGAAGTCTACAGCTTTCTCTTAATATCTATAAATACAGTTCAAGACAACTTTTAGATAAGGTACCAGCATTGCTTTTTAAAAATCTAGACTGTTCTAGTTTAAATGCTTTTCACACTGAATGAATGGACACCAAGGCTGTTATGAATAACACACACACACGCAAGTTGCTACTGTCACAACATTCACTTCGGAGTCTGCTTATTATTTTGATAGGAATAAGAAAAAAATGCTTATGGCTGATTCAGTTTGACATTTGCTCTTTTCCCTTCCAGCAGCTCCAAGATGAGCCGTGCCATTTCCACATTGTTTTCATGCCAAACTTCCCCTCAGACACAAAAAATGGGCTAACAGAGCCCACATCTTCAAATTAATTTGTTTTCCTTCCATTTCCAAAAAGGGCCCATTTGTGGAGTATCATAAGCCCTTTAAATAGTTTGCACATCTGGTAGTCACCTATAAACTTCACTTTTACCTCCACTGGGATTTAAAATTCAATAGTTTTCTTATCCTAGGTACAGGGAAATAGTATTAGTGACACTTTAATTGCATTCTCTTTACAAACTGCTTTATGCCCTTTTTTTTAACTTAATTACCTTGCTTCATGCAGGTTCACATCAAATCTTTAGCAACACTTTACTACTTCCCTGCTTTATGTCTGTTTTGCACATTAAATACAAATTGTCATTTGCAACTCATTTTGGTTTACTTGCTTAATTTTAGCTTCATTATCAGGAATCAGCTAAAACATTCCTAATAGCTCCCACAAACCCTCATCAAATGTTGTTCTGTTTCAAAGAATGGGTAAACTTATGCACTTAGTTCTGCAAACTAATAATTTTTTCACCACCAAAATAACTACTTGCTTGCCTAAGAAAACTGAGGACAACAGCATCAGTTCCAAATTTTGTAAATACATACTAACTAAAATATGTTTCCATTCCATCTTTACTAACTGCAAATCACAGAGTGGAAGTAGCGTCAGGTCTGACTACTGCAGAACCTTCTGGCTTTCAGCTACTGACATCTTCACGTGGGTCACATCACCTACACAGGAATTGGAAGTGAAGGGCTAATTGTAACATTATGACTTTCATGACGCACTGCAAAGTTGACTCCTTTTTATTTTTATGTCATCTTCGAGCTACTGTATCAGAAGTCAGTAAGTAAACTTTAAAGAGACACTTGTGACTTGTCCTGGAACTTCAAGCAATTATTACTCTGTGGTTTCTCTTTATGAAGACCATAAATAGATTTAAGAGAAAATGCAGACGTGTGTAGATGGAAAACATGCTGTTGGCAATAATAGTACTCCACTTCCTATAACCTAGCCTCAGACTTTTCAGTGCACAACACTTGTCAGGCACAGAAGTTACATTTCTGCCTCTAAAGCAGCACATACACTATGGCTAGAGTTAGGAAAAGAGCTGGACTGGCAATACACATTATTGCAGGAAATGGAAAGGCCCGTGAGAGTTTGCCTCCAGTATTTCTGCCTCCAATATTCCCTTAAATTCTTCTGCAAACAAATTAAGAGTTGAGATTGAAAGTTATTTTCTTTGCATGAGATGGAATTCTGTAACACACAACACTATCCATCACTGGAGCAGGTCGCTTGAACTCATTGACCACTCAAATTGTCTTAGAGAAAATTTTCTGGCTTCTATACATTGAGTTGCAAGGATAATATAGTACCTACGTTCTCAGAGCATAAGCTTTGCTATTCCTTCTGCCAACCTTTCTCCCCAAGAGACTTTCCTATGATTAATGATAGCTGAACTAAGAAAAATGAATGTGAAACACAATAACGTCAAAGACTGGTGCAGATGCCTCCCCCTCATCAGATGGGGAGCAGACTGGTGGATAATTAAGTCATGAAGCTACAAAACCTCCCCCTCAGCCTAACTTATGTGCAGGAAGACTCCATAATAAATCCTACCTAGTGAGTTATGCACTTCCCAAACAAGTGAACAAATACGAGCAACTAGCAAGTACATTCTAATTGTCTATATATAGGTCTGGAGAGACAATGGTTAAAGTGCTTGAATGATCTGAGGCTGGACAAAGGCTTTGATCAAGAAAAACTAGATGTTATATACGTAGCAAGATGGTGGACACAAGTAGAACATGGCGATGTTTACTCCTCATCAGTTGTACGGAAGAATAAATGCCCAAAGCTTCTTGTTTCAAAGATCTAAAATGCAGATGCAGAACTCAAGAGCAGCTTCTGGAAAGCTCTGAACCAAAAAAGTTTTTAAGCTGACACACAAAATCTGGAGCATCCAACCCACAGTGCCAGGGACAACACGTCAAGAACATGTGCTGCTTCAGAAGAGCCATGCTGTGGGCCATTCAGATGACCAGCTCACACGCAGCAGCCTTAACTCAGCTTAAGCATTTTCTGTTGCAGGACAGTAATGCCCAAATCACCTTCAGGCAGAAGAACCTCACCCAGAGGTTTGCTTCTCCCCCTTCCTCCCCTTCATCTGCCCTCTTCTTCATTTTAAGTAGATAATGAAAAAAATTGCCATTACAATGTAGGTGAACAACGTTGTAGGTGAAAAGCCACTGAAACCTTCCCTGAGTGAGAGGAAGAGGTAGGACAGCTTAGAATAAAGCTAGCAAGACTGGTCATAACAGAGTAGAAACACTGATAAATAGGTAACACAGGGCATAAACAGAATAGGATTTTTAGGGCTGTCTCATAAGAGGTTTGCATCAGATCACTGAAGTGGTTTCCTATTTGTCAAACAGTGAAATATCACAGCATATTTTTTTACTCCCACATATCTACTACTTAATGGGCAACATTTCACAGGCAGTCTTGCTCTACCCAAACGCACTAGCAACTCTGAAATTGAAGCAGCTGTTCTGCAAGGAGTAGGAAATAGGTTAGGGATATAATTTTTATAAGACTGCTCATCTTTTGACAGGAATGCTTTTCCCCAAGGAACCAGTCATTTACATGAAAAACTTGGACATAATGGAGTCAAATAGATTTCTGTAATACCAGTAACTTTGAATCCCCTGGCAAATCCCTACTCAGTCCTATTTTTCGTGCTTTTCCCATACAGATTTATATTCTAGCTCCCCTTAAAGATGAAAAAAGATCCTGAATAGAGAAGACAGTTAAAGACAAAATACTTAAATCAATAAAATATGTTCTTTGTGGCTGTTTTACAGCTATCTGTTCCTTCTTCCCTTAACCTCAACACCCAGAAGAAATTTCAAAGCGCAGCAAAGATAAAGACCGTGTGACAGGAGCCTAACCACAGCTGACAATCAACCCAAACTGTAAGTTAAATAAATACAGCAGGCTGGGGGGAAAAGATCTTCTTCCTTTGTAGGTAAAGAGATCCCTCTACTGGTTTTAAGCGATATTGCACGGGCAGCAATTTCCATATCTACACACTGTATTTAATAAAGTCCTTATTCAATAATTAGGGCAAAATATAAACTAAAGAAGTACAAGCTCATTTGATCTTTTATGTTATTTAAAGGTAGAAAGAGGCTAATTTTTAATTGAAAACTATCAGCCTTCGCAGCCAGGCAGGAGTCTGCCCATCATGCAGGTGCTGCCCTTAGGAAAGAAAAATCTGCATTGCAAGAGAGGTGAGAAGTATTTAATGCCTGCACTCAGCAGAATGCGCATCTTTTTTCAAAAGGAAGAAAAGAGTTCAGCCCAAGCACCCACTTTGTTGCAGGAGGTGTGCAGGTTGGAAGAAGAGCTTGTCAAGACATCTACCCTCACATCTCAAGAAAGCCCTGAAGAGAATATTAAGATTAAGGAACAGATGCATCTTTTTTCTTATATTCAGCAAGTTGTGGTTTTGGGATTTTACAAGCAAAAGTTGCTATTAATTTTACAGCCTTTACAGTGACCAAGCTATGATAGTGAAAAGCAAGCTGATGTTTCAGGCTGCAACAACAGGCTTCTTATTCTTGCGCTGCATTAGAACTTGCATATACTGCAATTTAAGACAAAGGAGATATATAACATAGTAAATACAGCAGAAATAACACATACATTCTGCGTCAGGCATGTTCAGACTGCAATCAGAAAATTGTAGCAAACAGCTACTTATTCACTGCTTATAAAGGCTAACCATTTTAGTTAGCTATGACATAACCAAGGCTACCAAAGTAAGATTTAAAAAAATACTTTTCTGTGCAGACTAAGTGCCAGGATTTTCCTTAGTCTTCCTGGCCAAATTCTTCTGAACACTGAGCAAATACATTTGCCTCTCCAAAAAAAGCACCAGTTAAAAATTTAAATTTGTTAGAAAAGGGTATGGTTGTAACAAGCAAACACAGCATTTCTAAACTTAATGAAGGAAAAAAAATGATAATAACATTAATGGTTTTGTCACTTCTGTTCTTCTGCAGCTGTGCTTCATCCAGCTCCTTCTCCATTTTCTCCCTTTCTAAATTCAGATCGTTTAGCTCTTGATCAGTCCTTTTAATCCTCCGTTGCAGTTTACGATTCTCAGCATCTTTTGTGAGGTTTTCTGAACGCAGCTCTGCTAAGAGGGTCTCTTTTTCCATCAGGAGAGCTTGATAATCCTCAGCACCCTGAAACATAAAGCAGCAGTCAAAGCCTATACAGGTACTTTGTACAACCTGCAAGTTTTAGCTGTTGCTTTCCCCACATGTACTCTTTCCACCACTTCAAGTTTCTGATACCAAAATCCAGTGAGTCACCCAAACAACATACCAACATTATACTAAACATTGTCTCAAGTATGCAACGTAACACAGCTTTCAGTGACATCTAACATAAGACAAAGTCTCAGATAAGTAAAAATTAGATGAAGGCTGACATGCAAAGGAATCCACAGCATAAATGAGACTGTATTATTATTGGTTCCCAAAGCTCTCATTACATAAAATTGCTATTTTGGGGTCAGTTTGAATCCAGACTAGGCCAAGAAGTTATCAAATCATACACATATGTGGTATATAAAATACCAAGTGTGATTTCTTCCCTCTCACATTCTGTTCCAACAGGCCTCCGGTTCACAACAAGGGGACAGGAGCTGAGGTTATGATCTACTCACAGAGAACTGCCCTCAAGTTTGCAGCTAAGGAGCAGAGTAATGAGGAAGGCCTGCTCTGTGACACACTGTGCAACATGGGTTTGTGGGCAGGAAGGATTAGTTGCACATTTTTTAAACCCAGAACTCAAAAATAATCAAGCTCAAAAATAAAAGGGTTAAATTAGACTAATATTTCATAAAGCAGTAATTGTGTGGTATTAAACATAAAAAAAAAAAAAGCCCTACAGTTCCACACAGAGGACAAAGTGGCTCAGAGACAACACAGGATGTATTTGTTTCAGTATTGTACACTTAAATTCAGGTTTATGTGAAATAAACCTCTTGGAAAAAAAAAGTGGAGGTGCTTTCTGAGAACTAAACACTACTGTTTCAATTAGATACTGAAATCAAAACCCAATACAGACAGTTACAAAGCTTGGGTGAACACTGCAGAAGCAAACATATCAACCTCTTCCATTTCAACTGATTTGAGAGCAAATGACGAACAGTTTTTTATATTGCCATTAATACTAATTACTGAAAGTAGCAAGTCCACTTTTCTCTAGGCTTCTGTTTAAGATTAGCTGGTGTACATTACGTGGTCTGTTTTGAAAGACAATTTACTTCCTCCTGTTTTACATATTACACTCGTTATCATCACGAAGTCATCTCTCCCTTGCACATACAAAAGTGAAACTGATGTTGCAGAAAGATGATTATTTTTTAAACAGTGACTTCACATTGATTATAGGAAGAAATACAACTACAAACAAGCATCTCAGGTCCTTTTTAACTGCTGATGTGGAAGGGTGGGCTGTTACTGCAGTTTTTGAAGAACAACAGAAACATTCAATTCAGAGAACTCAGTATAATCTCAACTCCACACGTTATTGCAGCTTTATCTTCAACTCGTGCTTCTACGTATTTCTTACTTAGTTCTCAGTTGTTATAGAAGAAGAAAATGAACCAAGAAGTCTGATATCCTAAGATTCAATCATTTAAACAATTACCTTGGGCAAAATGTGTTACATAAAAAAAAAAAAAAAATGAACATTCAAAAATACCAATTCTTTGAACTATTTTCCAATCCTTTACTTTCAAACACAAAGTAATACATGTTATGTGGAAATACATAGAAGGAAGGTGCAGAGAAAGGGAAAGTCGTATTAACTGCTTGTTTACCTTGAATTTTTGGATGTGTGCTTGATGAGTTGCCTCTCTTGCCTTAGCCAACGAAGTATTGAGAGCTTCAATTTCAGAAGCAAGTTCTTCATTCTTTAAGTGAAGTAAAATGAACACTACACAAAGTTATTTTCAAGGGATGGCGACTCAGTAACAGCCATCCCACCACCTCATTACCCATCCAGCCAACTACGCAAAACAAAGATTTTTTAAGACCAAATGCATCATAATAAATCCCACATAAAGAAACTCTTGCCTCACACCCTACTCACTACACTCCTATCGCTCAAGTTAAACACTTCCCTCTCCTCCATAAAATTCGAATTTCGTCTGACATTGACCTACTATTTCACCTTTTTTTATGACAGCTCTACTCACTCAATAACAAAAAAAATACTTCTCATACCTTTTAAGTGGCTCTCAGAGCTGATAAACAGCAGTGTTTAAATGAAATCATTTTTCCTCTAAGTTCTTAAGGAGAAAGCATCAGTTAAGTACCTTTTTCCTCTCCCCTCCAGCTGAAGGCCCAAAGCTATTGATAACAAAGAGAACTGCTTACATGCATGACAGCAGCAATTTAGAATCTACCAGAAGCTTCCTAAACAGTTAAAGGGAGAGAAAACAATCCCTGACACAGGTACATCACGCACACACATTCAGCAATGGATCTAAAAACAAGCAAGATCATAGCCATCATACCTCTTTTTCCTTTGCTTTTAGTGCAACAGTTAGCCCTTGAATGGTTTTATCCCTTTTCAAGCCATTCTTCTTTTCAACAGCAAGCTCATTTTCCCTCTCTTGCAACTCTTCTTCGAGAGACTAAATTAGATTATGAGCAAGTTGCATTAACTTCTTACTGAGAGATGCTGTAGCAGCAGATTAATAAGTAGAGACTCTAAGTTCTTATATCTTATAATTCAAATTACTAATATTAAATAAATCCCAAACGCAAATCATCATCTTAAAGATAAGCCTGGAATATAGTAAAAGAAACCTAATGATGTGCTGGCCATGAGTACCAGCCACAGAGCTTTAATATTTAATGAGTGCCTTTCAGCTTCACTGAAAACTGCTTTAAAAACAAGGGGAATCCTTCCTGCCACCGAAAAAAAAGAATCAACCAAAGGAGTTGCTTCACTACTTCCCTAGCCAAGACTTGTCCATATTTATGAATGTATAACAGCAGATATCCCAACACACACTGCATGGAGCAAAAAATACAGAAAGACAACTAGGACTTACCTGGATTTTTTTTTCAAAGGAATTTCTCTCATTTTTAAGTTCCATCTTAATAGCCTATCAAAACAAAACAGGTACATTGATTCTAAACACAGAAGCAACACATTAAGCATTAAAACTAAAAAAAAAAAAAAAAAAAAAAAGAACTTTGAGGAAAAACACTCTGTATGTGTCTCAGAACTGTACTACAGCCAACATTTAGACAGGAATGCATAGTTGGTTCCTGGTACCCTACAGATGTATCTGGGCATGGTATGAAAGAAAACAGTGTTCTTCAATGAGAGACAGGACAATTCTACTTGGTAAGCTAATAAAAGTGCATTTTTTTGACACCTAGCCACCTCAGCAGGATCCTTTTAATACAGATTTTAATTAGTGCTTTTCTCTGGGGAAGATTGGTTTTTAAAGAGCAGTAATCCTATATAAAAATGGAGCTGTGCACCAAACACGTTCAGCTTTCTTTCTCTAGTTCTATAGCCCAAAAGGATGATAGTCTGTCCATTTGCTTGGAAATGATTAAAGATGACTCCGCTTTCACCTTGACACAAAATAATCTTGTGGATCTAGGATAGTCCTTCCTGACACATTGATTTCACTCCAGTAAGACCCAGAAGTGAAGTTCTAATTCAGTTCAGTTGAAGAAGGCTCTCATCTATTCCTGACAGAAACAAAAAGGTGTTTCTGCGCTGATTGTTATGAAGTTGTCGTCGTCATCCCCCCCCAAAAAAAGAGATGAATCTCAGAAGCACAACAGCCTCCATAATTTCTTTTTTCTTCCTGTTTTGTTAGTGTGAATAACCAATGGAAAAGCAAACAACCAAGTAAAGCAAGGCTTCAGACTTATTCGTGCTTTTAAGCTGTCAAGGTATCTGCTCTCAAAGAGACAACAGAAATGCAATGACAACTTTTGGAACTTTTTGTAAGCTAACAGCAATGCTTTCACTTTATTTCACGACAATTTTTTAACACTTACCTCCTTCAATAAAGCTTTTTCCTCCAAACAAGAGTACAGAAATATCTTCCTAAAACAAACTCTCAGGTCACACTCTTAACTTACAGTACTGTAAAAGTTCTGTTATCTACTGGTGGGGATCTAGTAACATTTAGCTTTTCTTTAAAATACATACTTCTGTAAAGCAATTACACAGTATCTATGACAAAACAAGTATAAAGTAGAGAGAAATTATCTCTCTTTGAAAGAATGAAAAGCATGGCTGGTAACAATGAATACTGGCTGCCAAAACACAGTATAAACAGTGAATGTTTAGAGGATGAAAAAGGGAGAAAGGAATAAACGTGGAGAAGGATTTTGTGTTATTAAGTCACTCACATACTGCCATGCACAAAGCCTTGAGAATCCCAGACCAGGTGAGATTTACCAGATTTACTCTGTGCAGCAGTTTCCTCACCTCTATCTCACTGTCTTTTTCACACCTCAAAGCAATGGTAACTTCTTCAATTTTCTCTGCTAAGCTCCCATCACCAGGTCCGCTCTGAGAGTTTTCTTCAAGATGTTGAATTGCAGCTTCTTTACTTTTCAAAGACAGATTCAGTTGCTCTATAAGTCTAAAATTGTAAGATTTTTCATGTTAATCTTGCACGATCTACCAGCAATTCCACAGTTATTGCAGTACATCTTGCAGGCAGCTCTCCTACCTGAAGACTCCAGACAATACTTGTAGAACCTTTCTTTCCACAACCCACCCTCCTCCAGAGAAGCTAGAAAAGCTGCCATTCACTTGAAGCAAGCAACAAACACATTTGAGCTATCTGCAAAGCACTCATTTTTCTTTTCCTCCAAAACTATTTTAAACATAAATGCTTAAAGCTTCAACATTTTGTTTCCATTACCCTATACACAAAAGCTTATCAATGCATTCCACTTCTAGCACACATCACTACATACCATCATGAAGGGGTCCCTCAAGTACCATCACTTCTATTTGTGGCTAAAGTTGATCCTAGTTCCACACAACCTCCTCAAAATTAAGCCATGGCCACTTCCATCAGTCAGATACACATCTCAGCACCTCCAGTCTTGATTAATTAAAATCAATGCTACCATCTTTTGACAGACGCAAGGGTTATACCTGAAAACTTTCTGGCATAAGATGCCAGCTGTGATCTTAGTGTTTTGCAACCCAGATGGCGAAAGGATCTTTTTAATACAGCACGAACTCCCTATGTGCTACTTTCAGATCAGTTTGAAGTGTTGCATGTTAGTACTTTGTTCACTTCAAGGAATCAAATGCCTTCCTCCATCAGCACTGTTTTTCCGATTCTGCAAATGCTCAGACATGTCAGCATAGAGTGACAGGGGATCCTGCCAGTACAGATCACCAGAAGAGCTCCTTACTCCACACAGCCTTTATTTCAGTGATTCAGTACTGACAATTTCTTCCCACACTTGAAGCACTGTTTTCACACAAGCTTTAGAGCTGGAAACTGAAGTACATTGGAAAGGGATTGCTTTTGTAACACACTCCTTCAGCTTGTATCACTCAGGAGAGCAACCGTGTACCCATGGAGGTCTAAGAGACTGAAAGAGGACAGGGAAAATAAAGGCAAAGGGAAGAAGACTGCCTAACAGCCAAGTTACAATCACTGCAGCATCACTTAATGTGCAGTAAGAACGATTTCATCAGATTATGATACTGCAGGAGTTCAGATCGGCAGTTTTCAATCTGCACGTTCACATAAAAGCTGGCTGACAAACACTACAAACTTCACTTTGGTCCTACTGTACCATTAAATTAATAAATGAAAGCCTCAGGCCAACATATCTTACCATTACCAGGGCAGACCAATTATGCAGTGACTCAGCAGCTAACTTCAGGGTTCAGTGAGAAAAGGACAGGAAAGGATACTCCAAAGCATTAGTAATTATAACATTCTTCTCATGTCCTCCCCAGGCTTACATACCCAAGTTACAGAAGCTTTACTGGGTTAACAAGATTTTATCCTAAATATATTTAAAAACTAAAATCAGTCCTCCAAGCGTTGAGATCTGACTGTACACATCTCCCTGCCTGAAGAACAACTCGAGCATCTTTTCAACTACCTGCCAAACTAAGCCAAACCAACGCTTTGCAAAGCATAATCAAAGCCATACAGCTCACATTTTCCTTTTCTCATTAGATTTTACCAACCTCAATAGATACACCAAGACTGAAGTGCATGTAAGCACTATGAAAACTGCAAGCGAACACAGACATAAGAGTGCATCTCTATTTAAGCAATGGCTCAAAAGCAGGAAGTAGAAGACAAGAAAGCAGTCACAAAAAGGCTTTAAAGCAGGACACCATGTCACATGCACATTGATTCTTTTACACTTTCAGACATCTTTTAAAGATTTTGCTGTCATGCAACATGTAAACCGGTCACTGAACTCATTTACAAGCTGATAGGATATCTAGTAACACTCATCTATCTCAGGAAAGGATCAAATCATTACAGTCTGTACCCATGCTGACTCTTTGCACTTCAACAGTAAAAGAACTTTCATCTGGTTAGAAATATCACCAGCAAGTGTCCTGACCTGTCCTTCTCAGTTCCTGCAATCATATCCAGATCCTTTGCAGGAGCGTTTGCAAGTGAAGAAAGTTTCTGCTCAGCAACAATTCTCAATGCTTTCTCCTTCTCTGCCATTGCAATGGCTTTCTCCACCTCCTCTTGGGCAGCTTTAAGATTCTGTAGTTAAAATAATTTAAAAAAAAAAAAAAAAACAAAAAAACACAACATTTTGATGCCTATAGGAACAAAATGCTCACAGAAGTTTTTCATGCACTGATAAATTATCTCAAGCAAATCACTTTGCAAACACTCCTTGAAAATACAGACACGAAAAGTTCAGGTTAATCAATTTGCTGTGGTACATAAAGATGGGAAGCTCATTTCAAAGTAGAAATCAAATTCCCTACCCAACAGCAGAAATAGAAACAGAAGTGCCCCCGTGCTATTGCTTTAGATTTAGCTATGATAATTTGCTTTAAAATAATTTGATTCTACCCCACTATCCTCCCACCACCGTAAGAAACAGACAGAAATTAAAGGAGGTTTTATTCAATCAGGGATAAAAATCAATATTCACAGCCTCACTGTAGCTGACTGGAACTCCAAGATGATTGATTAAGCATTGATAGAGCACAAATCAAGTTTCCTTTGGACAGCAACAGAAATAGAGGAAACACCCAGACGTTCCCCAGCCCAGTGAGCTGGATCACTAGAAGTTGACTGGAACAAAAAGCCACCAACAAAACAAAAATGCACAAAAGCAACCTGTCACATACTGCATAACATTTGTTTCAGATCTTCATTTTTCTGTGGTAAGCTTCCCTGCTGTGCTCGCTGAGTTTTGCTTTCTATGATCTATCAGCCTCCCTGAAGCCTAACAAGTAACCCCCTCCCCTCCAAAGATGATCTCTTGAGGAATGGGGTGTGAAGAAAAAGCCCTTCTCCACTAGAATTCACTGCTCCTCTCCCCTCCCCATCAGCATTCATCTTTCAGAGAAAAACTCCAATGGAAATTCACACCTGGATCTGTGTACCTATACAGCATTACATGAGCAAGAGACTAACACTGCTCTGCAGTATTTACATTCACCAGCATAATAAAATTCATGTCAGAGGCCAACCCCTACCTTCAGGCTACAGAAAATACTATAGCACTGTGAGTTAATATCTGCTACTCTACAGGCCAGATTTAGGAAACGCCAGTCTGATCAATCATTTTGTTTTACAATCAGTAGTTTGGGATATTTTCTACCTCAGCAATCGCACAAGGAATGCTTTGAGAAACCCCAGTTCTGCTAAAGAAAAGGTTGTGGTGAATCCCCACAGCTCAGCTCTGAAGGAGCTCACTGCTTAATCCATAGAAAATAGCATTATGAGCCTGCTACACTATCTTCTATGACCAAATCGTTCTTTAGAGACTGAAAAGCAAACACTGGAGCTTAACCTTGCCCTATTTATTTACTCACAAAAGAGCACCAGATCTCTATTCTCTCAAAAGATACAGTTACATAATCCTTTACCTAAGTATACGCACTCAATGATGCAAAACAACTATGAATTTATTTATAGAGCTTAAATATTTCCAGCCAGCACAGGCCATTCAATATCTGATTTGTTCTTTACAAGGAAGAGAAGTCTCCTTGCTTCTGAGGAAGCATGTTATTCATACGGAGACAATTCTTTTCCTCGTGGTGCCTATACACTACAAAACAAGAAAAACACGAAGCAATTCCCCTGTTAAGATATCAGCAATGGCTCAGAAATAAATACAGGAGTAAACTGTGTCAGTTACACAACAGGAGCTCCTACAGAGTGGTTTCAGCTATTTACAAAGCTGAGACCTTACCAGAACAAGTGTCCAAAATGCAGACCCTCTTCCTCTAAACAGATATGGCAGCTCTGGAAACAAAGCTGCTTCACTGGAACTCAAGACTTAAAGGTCTGTTATGAACATATCCAAACAGCATCCAAAGGTAGGAATTTCCTGAAGAATTGCTATCCTCCTGTTCAGTGCTTTAAGAGTAGCTAATGGTACTTTCCCTTTCACTGTTTGTTTTGGTTTTCCCCTCTTTTCTTTTCCTCTTGCATTTGCACTAGCTATTTCCCCATGAAAGCTGAAGCAATTTTGAAAATACAGACCTATCACAGTATCAAATCTGAGATAACAGTACAAAGCACAGATTCCTAACTACTCATTCCATTTTAGGCACTCACCTCCTCCAGAAGGTTTATTCTGCCAGTCAAGATTGCTTCCATTTCTTGTAACTTTCTTTGTGCCTCCTCTTTCACACGCTGTATTTCAGCATCACCACCCTGGGCCAGGCTTTCAACTGCTTTTCTGAAAGGCCATAATATATAATAGAAATCCCATTGCATATCAAAGTAAAAAACGTTTTAGTGAAAGCAGCTGATAGATTACAAAGAAGTTCCTTCTACTTTATCTGAACCTGCTTGTCACTGTAAGGTGAAAATACAAACATCTACACAGCACGTAACAACTTTGGTGGTACAGTCTCTGCTTGATGTACAGCAATGAGAGCTCCACACAAGCCTTGTCGCAATGAATAAGCATACAAAGAAAAATAGTTACTATTTCCTGCATATTTTTAAAGCTTTCAAGTATAGTACCAAGCCTTCAATATAGCTGTATTACCTACAAGCAACAGCACTGGAATAAACTGAAGACACGTAGCTGCAGATACCTCTCCTAATCACTTCTTTAGTAATTAGTAATTCCTTACCAGCTCCTTCTTCTCTCATACTTCCTCACTAAGCAAAGGATGAGCACTTGTTTATGATTTCACTCTAAATTCCATGTTCTATTATGAACTCATGCAAGGTTCCATTCAAAGTCCAATGAAACTTTCTTACAGCTACAAATGGAAATTTATCAAGTCTGCAGGATCTACTTGGAACTCCAAACTACTGAAAGAAGTAATTAGTAGCAACTCAACGCTCAATGCCACGTAATGTCAGCCACAGAGAAAATTCCATTGCAACTGAGGCCTGCGTAGCAGTCATTCGCTATCACTGCCAGCTTGGATTCGTTTTGAAACTGCTATCTAGAAGGAAACAGCTCTACAGGGAGTTATTATCCGAGCTATGCTAACGCTAGTAGGAATGCTAACCCATTCTCTACTAAGGAGCTGCATTTATCTGAAAAAGAATATTAACTTCATCCCACAAGTTACTCTGTGACATCATTGTGTGTAAGAACTAAAATGTCAATCCGGCATCACAAGGGACAATTTCTGGAAAAACTTTAAAACACGGAACACTGAAATGCTACTTTGCACTCTTCATGTTCCAGAAGCAACAGGAAAAACACATACAAACAGACACAAGACCTCAGAAGTCTTAAACAACACTCAGTTTTAATATACTGGTACTCACGAGGCCTTGATGAGGAGTTTCTCTCTCTCCTGCAGATCACGCTTCAGACTTTCTATCTCAACTTTCAGCTCAATGTTCTAGAACATAAGAATGAAAGCATCTGCAGAGAACTCAGGGGTCACCATATGGGTAAGTTAATGTCACCGTATAGATTACTTTTGCTTGGAACAGCAAATAAAGTATCACTGGGATAAGGCCAGCATAGCAATTTCAGCTTATGAAAGCACATTTTACAAGGGCCAAGCATTTAGGACCACTGTATTCAAGCAAGTCTATGCACACGTGTATGCTGAGCTACAGTGGGATGTGGTGCAAATCAACTTGGGAGTTACTAGAGCTTGGAAGCTATAATTTCTAGTGATTTTCTTTTTAAAATCTGGTTATACCAATTATTGAGGCTTTTAATCATTTTAAAATGATTTTCTTACAGCCTGGGAAAACACATCATACAAGAATCCTTGGCACACAAGCTGACAGAATTTTCAATACATCAGCCATTACAAGACAAGCATACAGTAGAAGACCAGAATAGACCAATTAACAATATTCAGTTGAAACCATGACCTAGCTAGGCAGCTATGCACTTAACTACTGTGACAACCACCAAAAAAACCCTAAATTTTCCATTCCATTACAGAGGAGACTAAATACCACTGCATTACCAAAATGAATGCCTTGTAGAATGCAGACAAAAAAGTGCTTGTCCCACGGATGCATAGACTCAAATCCTTCTTCAAACTTAAATAAGAAAGCCAAACCTCACCTTCTCCTCTATAAACTTAGATAGGAACCAAACAGATGAATTCCTGATTGAGAGGTACGTAGAGCAATAATTCAAGAAGCTATACACAACCCAAACACAACTTCATCTACATGCTTCAGAGGAAACTGCTCCGTGTAGACTGGAAAGTTTGCCCCTTTGATAAGCAGGCTGCCACAGAGCTGGTGAAATACCATTAAAGAACTGCTAGAAAGGAAGCAGACTCCTCCAGTGAACAATCAGAGGGCAGAATAAGATAGTAATACTGAGAGTTCCAGCTGAGAGATTCAGAAGTAAAACAGGCAGCTTTCCCATTAAACAAACTCTCCAGAGATACATAATGATCTTACGATATTCTAAGCACATACAATTTTGTACATGTCTTCTGTGGGACCATCAAACTTCTGCTGTATTCGCATTTCCTGGAAGTATATACGAAGCTTCAGGTTGAAGTTCTCTTTTTTCAGATCAGAGATTTGCTGTGAAAGAAAGAAAAGGAGCCAACTACATCATGAGTTTCAAATCAGCGAAAACAAACAGCAAGAACTGCATCCACTTGGTTTTGCTCTCCACTGTGAAAGACAATTACTGGGATGGAATCCAACCAACATGGTGAGCCATGCATGCGTGTGCATACATGTTTATTTTTAGTCCTTAAAGCTCTGATACATTGGCACTGAAATCATAATTATAGAAGAGTATTGTTTAATAAGCACTGCATGCTGTCATATAGTGCTCTTTACAATACTCCTTCTCTAAGTACTAAAACATTGTCTGGCTTTATAAGAGAAACCAAGAGAATGTGTTTAGACTAAAAAAAAGAACTTTTTTCCCCACTCTGCAGAGTTTAAGCAAAATCTGAAAAGGTGTGTTGAAATAGAAGTATTTCCTCAGCAAAAGCATGGGATGGGAACATCATTCATGGGAGGAAAAGCCACAGGCACACAAGGCAGCAGAGCCAAATCAACTACCAATAAAATCTTTATGCACCCCTGTAAGTTTCACAGCACAATTCTTTGGGAAAAAGGCCTCTGATACATGTCCTTCAGGACTTATGATTTTTGCACTAGTAGGAGCAGTAACATAGTTGATGGTTTCATTAAAAAGAGTTTCCCTCTGAAATGGTTTAAGAGGCCAAGCATAAAACATTCATTCAAATAAGCCTCGTGACCCCTGTCAGATGCTCTCAGCAAAAGGAAATCTAATATGCTACAGAGCTCCTAATAAAACATTTATGTAGGCTTTTCCAGAACAGTATAGCACCACTTGTAAAAATTATTACCAATGCAATTTTTATAATACTCAGCTTGTGTAAGCCTAGGAATACTCTTTTCTGTAACTCCTCTCACCACTTGCACTCACAATCTCTTCCAGTGTAGCAATCTCTGCCTAGCAAGGGGCCCTTTATTATTCACAAGCAAGCATCACCCAAGCAACCAGAAATCCAGAGGACTGTAACAGCTCTGTGGCCCATCCACACATCCTGCAGAAGCTGTCTTCAGTAGCAGCAGCAATGCACTCACAACTCCTTCCCTCCTTTTTGTATCCCTACGCTTCCAACCCAAAGACCACAAACAGCAACACGAACTGTAAGCGTAGAAGCGGTGACCGCTTACAGCATGACACCTCCTGAGGATCACAAGGCACCTTGAGGAACTGGAAGGAGTATTCAGGAGCATTCGGATGGATGTGAGCGTTCTGATTCACCTCACAGAGCACAATGCTCTCAGCGCTGCTCGAAACTGAAGCCCTTATTTGGAATGAACAAAATTTAATGATTTCTTCAGGGAAGCAAGGCTGTAGAGTTGTCTTTCACATTTTACTCAGCTTTGCTCCCAAAAATTGAGCCCTATTCACAACGAGTCACAGCACACCTTGCAGTTCTGTTTTTAAAGCCATCAGAAAATTATTCAGAAAAAGCCCAAACATCAAAGACTGAAGTTATAAGAGCTGGACTTCTGCTACACTTCATACTTTCAGTACCGATCTGAGCTAAAAAAAAACAACAAACAACAACCAAACAAAACCAATTTCAGATCTCAGTGTTCCTTAACTCTATTCTCATGTATTTCTGTGGCAACAGAATTAAACCAAAGAGCTTAAGCACACTTTCTGCAGAAGGCAAGCAAACATACTGTACCATTAGAAATGAAGAAGTGAAATAAGTTCCCTCTGACATTCAGTTCCCCCGAGCAAAGTGAATTCGAGCAGGCAACAATTAAAAGTTATAGCTTAATAAAAAGCAACCTATAAAATATGAACAAGTTCACATCGCAAAGGAACCTTCATGGCAACTCTCCTGCCTTCCTTCTGCATTTACAGACCCACTCTTCATGCCTTCATACATTTTCATGTCCGTACTTAAGAACAAAAGAGGAGAAACAGTAAAGACTTCACGAAAACAGAGGAAAATGTCATACACTGCATGGAAAATTACACACCACAGACACCATGGTAGCAAATACCACTTCCCCAGCTCAGCTCAGCTCCTCTCCAAGTCTGCACAGAGCCATTTTTATGCAAAGCAGCATCTGTCAACAGGAGCTGTGGTTTCACAGCACCGTTTTTGCCAGCAGAGGCCATTTTACAAGACAGCACAATTCTGAATGGGTTTAGAAAGGCAATAACAATAAATATATAAAAATAAAGCCACCCACAAAAATACAAACGAAGAACCACATACAGACAATTACTAAGTACCCTGACTTGCTACCAATAACTCTACTCACGAGCATCTAATAAATCATAACAAGGTCCTCAAATAATGAAGTCTTTCATTTTTGTCCATGTAATTGCATTCAAAGTCACTGGTGTTTTCCCCTTCTCGATGACACATCATAAACACCTCCAGGATTATCTGCCTTTCTTCGTCCCCTATCTCCAGAAAGAGATAAAAGAGACCTTTCACACATAGGTCCACCCACTGTCCCCTTCAAGGGTCACCACATCCATCCTGGTCTCTCCAAACCTCAAGGCAAGTTCTTCCATTCTTTCCTTCCAAGTTCTTTCCCACTCTTCCTTCATTTTCTTCTCACATCCTGAGCAAGCAGCATAGCTCAAAGATCAGCAAATGAACATATGTATATACACACATCTCCAGGCAGGAGCTATCAGGAATTGTATCTGCCTTTAACATGTTAACTCAGATTTGTTTTACGGCAGGATAAGAGCAGGCTTATGATGTCAATCCAAGCACATCTAACGGCTCCTGGATGCTAATAAACAGTACAAGGACAAAAGAGTGAGCGCTCCCTTTCTCACATTTAGCCTTCCAGCTACCTGCAATCTCAAAAACAGGAGCAGCAGAAACCCCGGTGTGCTCCATTATCCTTCATTAGATTCTTCTGCCAGTACTTTAAGAGATTTTTGAGCATTCTGGTACTGTAAGCAACCACAAAGACCTCCAAGAAATCCCACAGCTTAGCTGAACACAAGGGGTCTGTACACACCACAAAGGCCTTTCCTCTTCCATATGAGGCCCAGGCTGACATAGCTCATCTCTAACACACCTCAGCAATACAGACCATGGTAAAAGGCACGATGCCAATTCTTCTGCCTGCTCCAAAAGGAAAACAGAACTTCTCCATCACACATAACCAACAACAGATTCTTCCTTCTACATTTTCTCCTGTGAAAATGCTGCTGAGAGCAAACCATTTGCAGAATGTATATTTTAGACTCAGATCTCATGCATGTCATAGTAAAAGACTTTAAGCACATACTAATGCCAAAGCAGAGTCCTACCCCAGATAATATTCCAAAATAAAAGCGAAATAGAAACAGTAACAAATGTTATTTACTGAGACTTTCCAAAGCAAGCCCTAACTTCTAAACAAAGGGCACAGCTCTCTCCTCAGAGGAAAATAAGAAAAACTGAAAGAGTTCAGAAGAAAGGCCCATTTCAGACTTAGCAGTGCTACTAAGGGTAACAGGCAGTAAGAAGCACACTAAAAACCACCAAGACTTGACACATCCTGAAGATAGCAAGCCACAAAGTTGTGCAGCAATCATAAAAACTTGAGCTAAACACAAAAAATTCTACGGAAGTGTTGTCCTGCTCTACCCAAACAGACATCACTCAGCAGCCGTAAACAATTAGCTCGTAACTTAAACAGTTTACTCAATGCAGTTGACACTTCAAAAGCATCTGATGATTTCCTCTGTATTCCAGCAAGCACCAAAACCAGCTTTATCTACAGCATTGTCACAATGATAGAAGACCTTTTACAACAAAAAGCTTGTACATAAATGTACAAAATACCATGCAACAGTCAGTGAACACAAAATCCTACGCAGGTATAAATGAAGATAAGTTTGATGCTTCCTTGAAATACAAGGAATCAACTGCAGACTTGCAAACTATGCTCTCATATTTCCGGTGATTGCATCTACTTCTGAGCAGATGGTGCCAATTTCTGTTTCGCAACTTAAGAGCAGCAGCTGGCTAGTCTGCCTTGCAGCAATATTTTGCCTTTGGTTCTAAAGGCAGAGAGATGGAAGCTGACAGCACAAATACCTACAGATCACACCTGTGACATAAGCAAAGCACCCAATCCATAGCCAGCATATCAGAATTACCTTAGACATAACTCCGTCACTAAGTCTTACATTAAAAGCCTGCTTACATTTTCATAGTCCTTCATGGTCCGAGCTCTGATTGGTGAGACTGTGTCTTCTGCCACATCTGGTAAACCTGGACATTGAAGAGACAGAATGAGTTCAGACAGGGGAATCCAAGATAGGTTTCACTCTGGAAACACTGAGTTTTAGTATTACCTTCCAGTCACAGTCAGGATTTCTTTCTGCTCCCAATACCTGGTCTATCTCTGAATTTTGAACTTTTAAATCAAGAGGTACATCAAAGTTAAGCTGTACAAGAGGCACTTCTAAACACAAGCCTTCAGAGCATCTGCAACAGGCTTCAGTATCAGAATGAAGTCCTATTAAGCTATTAGAAGTTGGAAACGACCAGCATCAGTATTCCTAAAGCATAATGCCTTCTAAGCACGTATGTATTTAAACTGCTTGCATGCATGCATGTTCTGCAACAACTGTATTTAACAGGGCTGCGTAACCATTCCATTCAAAGCTCCCATGAGAGTAAACTTAATGAAAATAGCAAGAATGTATACAGCTCATAGCACTCGGGTTATCCGAAGTACAAAGAGGCATCTGTGGCCTTAGGCTAACACCCACGTGAATTCAAACACTTCATTGAAGTACATTCAAAGTCATTGTGTAACCAGTCTTTAAAGCATCCCAGGCAATACCAGCAAACTGTTTTTAACTCTTTGACATTGTTAACAATCACAAAACTGCATTCCTCGAGCCCAGGCTGAGCACGGTCACATTATTTGGCAGCAGTAGCATCATTGCTTGCTTCTGGCAGCCAGGAGGTCCTGGTGAGCCTGGCTCCGTCTGCATTCCCCGCTTCTGCGCAACGAGGTGAGCCGGGTTACAGCGCTGGATGCAGGCGGGAACAAAGGCAAATCAGAAACACGCGCCGTAGGCTCGCGGAGCAGAACAAAGAACAGCTTGACCAGCAATTCTTCTCAATGTAACACCTTCCAGCCATTTTATCTCAAAAGAAGCTTTATTCCGTTCCTGCCAGCCAGCCTGAAGGATGCCGAACATAACGACACCTCGTCATTTAGAAAAACAGATCTAACTACAGCTTCTGTTCAGCACAGGGGGAAAGTTCTCAAGGTGGGAGCAGATAAAGCGTGAGGCGCCGAGTCCATCCCTGGCATTCAGACAGAAGGGAGCCGGGCAGCCTCACACACAGGCAGCGCGCAGCGCCCGTCACCTCCCCCAACCCGCCGGGACCCGCAGCCCACGCGCAGCGCCCGCCGCCCCGCCTCACCTCGGCAGCCGGCCGGCTCGAGCTGCGGGCCCTCGCGGGAGATGTCTGGCAGCGCGGAGACACTGCAGAGAAAGCACGGCGCTAAGAAGGCCCGACACGCACCACGGGGGGCGGCGGGCCGGTTCCTCAGCCCGAGCCGGTTACCTCGGCTCCGCGTACCCTGAGAACCGCTCGCCTACCTGCCCTCGAAGCCCACCGGCAGCGTTACGTCTTCCCCTGGTAGAGAATCCATACCGCCCGCAGCCAGCCACGGCTCCGGCGCCTTTGTGCGTAGCTTTGGCGGCTCCGCTGGAATTCAAACGGCCGCAACCGCTTCCGCCATCTTTGCGTCGACGGAGATGAAGCCGCTGAAGGCAGCGCGGAGGAGGGCGGGGGGGGGAAGGGCACAATGGGAACGAAAGGGGAGGCGCCATCTTTGTTGTGGGTACTGGCAGGAGGCGGGCGAGCGGGCGCCATGTTGGTCGAGGGCAGAGCGGGGCGGTGACTGCCAGCTGGGCGCGAGAGGAGAGCGGTAGGCGCCATCTTGAGTGAGGGAAGAAGCAGCGACGGACAGAGCCGCCATCTTTTTAAAGCAGACAGAGAGGCGGTGACCGCGGGCCGTCGTCTTTACTGAGGTCACAGCGTCAGACTTTGAGAGTGAAATACTTGAGTTTGACGACAAAGTTCCAGTCACGGGCAGAGCGTAGTCACGCAGAGGGCCGGCCTTGCTTTGCTTCACACACCTACCTCAGCGTTTCAGACTGTGGCACTGACGTATCTCTGTGACATTCTAAACTTGAGTCAGAGCACTGGGATTTTCCCAGTGAGAAAGGGATATTTCTGCAGCTGCTGGCCCAGGGGAGTGGGGAAATCCAGACAGCGAGCACTTTTCTTCGTGGCACTGTAACATAAGGACACTCTGTGGGGTGGGACACACACCGCTCTCCCCTCAGGATCAGCAACAGCGTTTGGTTTCCTCGGCTCTTTCAAGTGTGTCACGTTTCTCTCAGTCACCATCCAGGCTGCCTCAGGGGAATTCTCACCTGGCTGGGAAATAGGCCAACGGTGGGGCTGGCACAGACTGTGGGCTGTGATGATTAGCTTTATGTTCTCGGCATATCTCCCTGCAGCTGTTGCTCTCTGTTTGGAGCAGGTGAATGCTGTCAGCCTGGGTGTGCCCCAGTCCCAGCCCCTATCACCCAGTCCCTGCTTCTATCACTCTTCCCTGGATGCACGAGTGCACGTGGGGCAGCTGTCGGTGCTCCTAACAGCAAGGAAATGCATGCTTGGTACAGCTAAGCTCTTAATCTTATCTCCTTTCCAGTAAGCTATGCCTGATGTTTTGCACTTGGGCTCCAAGGGTCCTAAGATATGCTCTGTCCCTTCAACTCCCTCACTGCCTTCCAGAAACATTTGTCACCTCATGTGACCGGCTCCCCCTTTTTGCAGTGGCCTCACCTTCTGTCCTGCTGAAGTTCACTGTGCAAACCAGGTCTTACACATGGCACCAAGATCACTTCATCCCGACTGCAGTGTGCCTGCACATCCTTACAATGCAGAAATGAGTGTTCACTTCATAAAATGAGTGAATATTTACTTAGAATACCAGTGTGGTGTTGGTTAAGGTTACAGTAGGATATTATATATTTGATGCATGCCATTAAGTCACCATCCATCAGCCACAAAGGTGAGACTGCAGAGTCCCAGCATATTCCTTCATGAAAGAAAGTCAGAAGGGCCCTCCTCATCAACACTTCATGAAATGACTGATGGACAACAGCATATGGACAGAGATGTACACAAATACATATGCAGATGTGATGGAAAACTCCCCTGGGTTACTGCACTGCCCAAAGCTTTAAAATCTGCAACTGCAAGAGGCAAGGAAGGTAAACGTATTGCCTGAAAGCCATTAACAACTTCTGGTAATCTTCTTAATGTTATTTAACCTTATCTTAATTAGCAGTACATTTGGGGAGATTATGGAAAATCCTTGTACCAGCAAGCCAGGCTGGAGTGGTGTTCTCCTACTTCAGAAGCCAGTCTGAGATTCTTACTGCTCCAGAAACAAAGTGCTAAAGGGAGTTTAAGAAATACATACTTATGGACAGTGCAATGGAATGATCTATGAACAGGTTGCCCAAAGAATTGTGGATGCCCCATCCCTGGAGGAGTTCAAAACCAGGCTGGATGGGGTCCTGGGCAGCCTGGTCTGTTAGGAGGCAACCAGTCCACAGCAGAGGGTCAGAACTGGATGATATTTAAAGTCTCTTCCAATCTGAGCCATTCTATGATTCTATGTTGACCACAAAGTCTGAGGGAGCAAGGTGACAACCTGCTGCTCAGTGCAGAAGCACGGTGCTGGCACAAGGATGGATGTCACCATCAGCTGAACCTGGGTTGCTTGCTGTCCTCAAGTCTTGGCACTGGCAACCTAGTTCAGCATTCAGTTTTGCTCACTCCTGAGCAAAATTCCTCCTCAGCTAAGTCATGCAGAATCAAACTGTTCTGCTAATGCAAATCAGGTCTCAATAAACTCCCTGGAATTTCACTAGTGTGGCCCTTGCTTTTATAGCTCTGGCTCAGTTAAGCATTTGAATGAACACATAGTTCTTAAGTTCACTCAATTGATGCTGGCTCACCTCTCTTCAGGTTCTTTGCTTAATAGGAGTCAAAGAGTTAGACATAACGTTCCAGGCATGAAGGCAAAACTAGCCTTTAGCATTTGTATTTACACCAAGCAGATAATACTGACAAGTGAGAAAGAAGTGCAAGTTTATCAGAAGTCCTTTTGCAGACATGGCCAAAAAAATGTCCAACACTGCTGATGCCACAGATGTGGATTTCAGAGTGTGTTATAACCTTAAATTTTCTTTGGAAGACCCATTGTGCTCACAAAGAAAAAATACGATACAATATCCTCTTCTAATTTCTTTGCTCTGAAGGTTTCATTTTTAATGACTGCATA
This sequence comes from Tympanuchus pallidicinctus, assembly GCF_026119805.1. Lineage (NCBI taxonomy): Eukaryota > Metazoa > Chordata > Aves > Galliformes > Phasianidae > Tympanuchus > Tympanuchus pallidicinctus. The sequence goes on from NW_026294802.1 coordinate 50,374,558, forward strand.
GATCTCTGACAAAATATGTCTATGTGAACATCACATTAAATGATGGGGAAATAAGGGCTGGCTGTCCAGCTACCAAGCACACAAATGAAAGCTGAAAGCTGGGATGGTTAATAAGCAGACACAACAGATCACAGGGCTCATTTTTTAGATGGATTATCTGACACAGTGTCAGCTGGACTAATGAATATCTGATGTTAAAAAACATTTTTAGGCCACAGTTCTCATCTCACATACAGCAGTATAATAAAGGAATAATTCTCTTGGAATAAATGCCATTACTGGGATGAGATCAGATTCATTCCTTTAGGTTTCAAGCCAGCTTTGATTGGTATCTGTACAAAGACTCCTGCTGAACTCAAATGAACAAAAAACAAATGCAAAAATCCAAGTGGCATAGATACAAATTATATACATTTATTTTTATTCATTTTAAATAACATTCTTCTGTATAAATTCTGACATATATTCAAATCATACACTTTTTTTTTTCCCTAGAAATGCATTTGTAAGCATAGCATATGCTTAGGAGACGCCTTATTTGGATGTGTAGTAAGACTGATGGGTTTCAGTTGGGAGCAAGTACAAGGCCCACATTTTTCTGATTTTAATCCATTCCTCTGACACACAAAGAACAGAATCCTGTGGGAGCTCATTTCAAAACTTCATTTTAACAAGAAATGTATTTTTAGGATACAATCTTAAATCCATTACTTAAAGGAGACTGTGCAAATTATCTGCCACATTTACATTGCATTTAACATTTATGATAAGACACTGTATAGCAGTGGTTAACTGGCCCAGGATACCTGAAGGATGCTGAATACATCCTCTTCTCTTTCGAAAAAAGACATCCAGTGTGCTAAGTTTGCTCAGCCTGGTCCAAGGGAATTATCATTCCAATGGATGACATCTCCTGACAGCTCCCCAGGGCTACTGCTCCACGCAGTTATTTCTAGCTGCAGTGGTTCCTAAGATTTAAGATCATCTACTCATATTAACCCAATCATACTTTTGCACTTTGCTTACCAAATACTCTCCTAAATTGTGAGCCAGCCAGGCTGCCCCATGCCTTTGACACATCATTGCTTTTTGCCCTTTATCTGCTCCATTATATCCTCTTGCCTTCAGTTATTTGTGGAACTGAACTCACCCCATTCAGACCAGCTGGATCCACAGAGCCTCACAACCCCGAGGATCGTGCCTGCACAGCTGGCTTCCCACCCCTACTCACCTCATCGTACCTTTGCTGTGTTCTCCAGCTACTTTACCATCCCACCACTGCCTTTCCACACAGTGGTCACAGCCAGACAGTGGTATGGTCCATTAGAATTGAAAGCTCTGGGTATCTGTATTGCTACATCAGCCCTACAAGTCATCTAGATGCCTTTGCCTTTTCCTGACAGACACTGAGTTGGGCCCCAGTGCAGCCCTGTAAGTCCATTCTGGCCAATCTACCCATGGCATTTGCAAACCTCAGCATCTGAGAAGCTTTGAGACAAGTTATGACATAGGGCAGGCTGGTGTTCCTAGTGGCCTTTCATACCCTGGCACAGGTGTTCTGGCTCTACACTCCATCCACAAGTGATGCCAACCCAAGCTGACTGGAGATGTAACTTGCTTCACCTTCCACAGTGCCTGAGGGGTGACTGCATGACTGACGGAGGCAGCAAGAAGAACCTAATCTCAGATCAAACCCAAACATGAAGCTGTTTATTCTTTCTTTTCTGGGGTTTCCCTTTATAAATATAATTCCTCCACACCAAAGTTCTGGCTGGCTGGAGATGGCTGCTCCACCCTGCTGAGTCAGCTTGCAATCTGACAAGCACTGTCCCACTGCCACATCCTTTCTGTGCTTTCTTCTGCTGTCCAAACCTGGGCAGCCAGGCCCCACCTCAGCCATTCTTCTCATCACAACTGCAGAGGCCATCTAGATCCCTTTGTCCAGATGTACAACCCCCACACACCATGGCTGCATCACCCTCCTTTGCATAAGGCATCCTGACCTCCTCATCTTTTCAATCTCAGGGCTAAAACAAAAAGCTCTTAAGAGTTCTGGAGGCCAGAAGCAACCCAGACACAAACACCTGCCTTTGCAGTGTATGGGATGGGAGGGCTCAGCACCTGAACTCATGCTCTGGTTCACCAGATGGTTGGTATTTTTACAGCCAGAGAAAAATTAAACCCTATTCCAGGTACAAGGTAGCCTACTGTCTTATCAAATCTGGGGAAGAGGTGTTTTGTGGCAAAGAGGATAACATCTACTAAAATGTTCTGGAAACATTAGAGTGAACAACCCATCCTTCACTTTGCCTGCTAGCATTAGTCCCAGAAGCTAACAGTTCCTAAATTACCTTTCCCCAACCTATGAAGTGACCAAGTGCAAGCGTATCACAAAATGAGCATTGTCAAATAATTACAATTTTTAGGAAATTCTCTATTTGTCACCACTCTGCTCTTTAAAAGCTGGAAGAATAACTCAAGGATTAGCAATATCCACATTTTCTCCTCTGTTCCTCCCCCATTTTATAACTAAATGTAGCATTGCTCGAACTTCAGCCCAATTTACAGAACTACAGAACCTCACTCAGGCCCATAGCAGGCAGCAGGATCTCTTCCACATTCCTCTATGCAATACCACATTCTCCTCTCACCATTTCTTGCCATCCTCTTGGCTATTCTTCCTCGCTGTGCCTCACCTTTAAATCAAGCAACAAGCTTTTGAAGCAGAAATGGCATCTTTGTGCTTGTGTTTAAAGCACCTATTCCCTACTCCCCCAAAAGTCTCCAAAGATAAGAAAAGCCTCCATGCAGCAAATAAATAATCACCACATTCTTCCTACCATTTCTCACACTGAGAAATATTTACTTTGCCCGGCTCTGAGGATGCATCAGCCAGCTCCTGCTGACCCTTAGCAGGTACTTCATTCCTCCTCAGCACCAACACGTACAGTGATGCAGCTTTGTTTTGCAGGTCGCCTGTGAGTTGGGTGTAATATCTGTGCATATCCAGCAGCACGCTATTGATTTACATGGGGCTGTCCAGCACTACCAGCAAGGTGCCCCATGGCACGACTTCCCCAAGCTGTGCTGCCCATTTGTTGTTCTCTCTGTCTGCCAGGCCCACTGAAAACTCAGGGGAACCCATAAAACCTTGTAGAATTCTAGACAGCTGATTCTCCTCCACCACCTTGTGCTACATGAATTTCCTGAAAGCACTCGTGCACGTTCAGCTTTTAAGGCCAGAAGTGCAATTCGGTTTCTGCGAGTATTGTGACTGAAAGCCATTTCCACCCAAATCCAGGCAAGTTTTGCCTTCATCCTTTAAGAGAAGCCAGCAGGCTGCACCCAGCCATAGACATCACTGTGTCCAACGGGAGGAACAGCACCGAGATCCCAAACGTGAGGAGCTTCAGGAAAGCTCAGTCATTGAGAGCCAGTGTATTTGCATCTTGTACAGAGACTTAAAAAGAAGTAACAAAAAGGTACATCTGCCAGCTGGACACCTCCAGGCTTTACTCGTGGCAACGCTGGCTATTCACTCTGTATTTAAAGGAATAGGGAAATTTGACAGATGCAAGTAGGGAGCACTCACATTTTCTCTAAAAAACAAAGTTATTCGATGACACACTAGAAGAAAAGCTTTAAGCAGTGGGTGTTTGCCAGAGTCCCAGCTCTGACAATATTGCCATCTAATTTACAGTATTTTAAACAACCTCTTTTTTTTTCTTTTTTTTCTTTTTAAACAATGCCACTAACCACTGTACAATTAAAATCTAGATGATAAAATATGACTGGGGAACAGAGGAGGTTGGGGAGGGGTCCACTTTGGGTTGGCTTTTTTGGTTGTTTGTCTTTTTTTTACAAATAATTACAAATACAGCTCCAAGAAGATATATTACATTTTATATACAGAACACACCATTGCTATCAGGGTAGGGTATTAAGCCTAGCTTTTATTTGTACACAGCAACCCTGAGATGTCTTGTCGTCTTCCCTTGCACAGAAACTATACAAGTTCATTAACCTCTTCTAGAAAAAAAAAAAAAAAAGTGGATTGCTATGTTTTAATAGCATCATCACCCTGTATAAATACTCAGAAAGGGAAAAGCTTACTCTCCTCCCTAACTCCAATATCTTTGTGATATTTTTTCCTGTTTCCCAGCTTTGTGGAAACTGTTAATGGTGACTTTTGTTCAAGTGTGCAACTCACTCCTCTACTTGCTTGGTAGTACAATAAAGAATCATTTCCCATTTTTTGTCCTCCTTTTCAAGCAAATTCACATCAGGAAGTAATACAAAGCCTTTACAAAGGTCTGTTTCCTGAAAATCCACTGTTAATCCGTAAGCTACTTTTCAAGCTAAAGATGCAGGCATAAGTGTTAGGTTGGCTGGAAACAGAGTAGCTTCTGATTAATGGGGCATTGCTTTCACTGCCCCATCACCTCTACATAAAAAGGATATTTTAAGATCAGCATAATCGAGTCTTGTACCGACAGTGAATTATGTGGGTCCTTACGGAGAACAACACACTGAATGCATTTCACCACGTTACCTGACGTTTGGGCACTACAGCTTCCTCCTGTTCACCTGCAAGCTACAGCATGCCCAGCTAAGAGTATCTGAAGAGCAAATTCCTCTGCACCGAGCCTTGGCACGGATCCTGATACCCCTTCAACAAGCTCTGTAACTTCTTGAAGCCAACTCTGGAACAGCTGGATTGCTTCCTCTTCTAAGCTTTAAAATTGTGCATGGGAGTCGTCAGCGTCAGCTGTCCGTTCGGTGCCACTTCATTGCCATCATCTTCCAGCAGCCCTGAAACATCAGCGTTGGGGATGCTGTCGTGGTAGCTGCTGAAGCTGATGTTGTCCTCTTTGAGTTCAATGGTCCAAAAAGGAGCATTAAGTTTTCTGTTCTGATACTCACGGTACATGTAGACAGCACCCACAAAGCCCATTAGTAGGACCACGACAATGATGATGACTGTCAAAATAATTATATTAAACTGAGTCCAAGAAACATCTGCAAAAGCAGAGGTACTATTGTCAGAGGAACTTAAAGGGAATATAGTCTGTATAGTTGTTGGTGACAACGTACTGTTTGTCACTGCAGTTGGAAGTGATGTTGCCTTGCTAGTGTTCGGAGCAGGACTTATAAACTCTGTTATTTCTGGGCCAAGAGTGGCTTCTACAAAACAAAAAAAAATAGAGATGCAGTCAATAAAGAAACATGATAAACTGCCATCAAACACACTCATGTAACAGTTATTATGTCAATCAAATCTACACTGCTAAAGCTGGATGTTTTGCAAAATAGCTCACAAAAAAGGTTAGCCAGGGATTTTTAAAGTAAATCTGTGTGCTAAGTGCTCCCTGACGGCAGAGATCCTGTGAAAATCCGGTGATGGACAGCTGAGTTTACTACCCAAAGACAGATCACAAGTGCACTAACCAAGATTCAATGCTAGATACGTGACCTCGTGATGAAAGTAAGCCACCTGGTCCAGCTCATGCTTAGCACATGGAGATGGGACTCCAGCAGGCACAGCAAGAATTTGTGCTTCGGCCCAACAAAGGCAGAGCCTCACTGGAGCAACGGGGCTGGCATAGCACTGTGCACCTTACACAGAACACTACAGGCAGGATTTATGTTTGTCTTACCTGTGCAAGATCAAGAGAAAACTGACCCATCAGTATTCTGCTGTCACAGTGCTCAGTACTGGGTTCCAATCCAGTTACATTGTAATATGTAAAAGGACAAAACGATCCCGGTTCTGCTTTCAAATGAAGTCATACACAAACCTCAGGAACCCCTGAGCTGACAGAAAGCAGAGGGTAGCTGAACTGCAACTAAAGAATGCTTTGGATGCTCTCCTGAAGCCTGTAAACACATGGGAAGCCAGCCCAAATCCTGTTTTAGTCTCTGCTGCAGGCACATGTCCACACGCCGAGGACAAAACCACGGGGACAAGCAGAGGGCCTTTCCAACACCACCCTCCTCAGCAGCCTCAGACACAGGCAGCCAAGGAGCTGCCCTCCCTGCAGGATTAGCTCCCTGCCCAGAGCTGAGGCAGCCTGAAGGGAACGCTGGAGATCTCCGAGGTGAGAAAACACAATGGTTAAGCCTCAGAAAGCACCATAAGAACCTGAGTATCTTTTAAAATGTGATTATAATGAAGTATTTCCTTCACAGGAGTAACCTTTGAATCTATTTTAGACTCTTAAGTAAAAGCAGTAAGAACCTTCCAGAAGCTGAAACCTCAATCAGTCAAAATGTACTCAACACCCATTGTTCCACAGGACTCTCTGCACCCTCTTTTCTCTTCCTTTTCCATTTCTGCTATCAGAAACACAACCTCATCTGAAACCCACGAACAACTGTGGCAATTACAGCTCAAGGTGCTGTGCTGTATTGATTCAGCTCTCCTGGAGAGTCTAATGATGACTGAGGAGAGGAGCCACTTCTGAAAGAGTTATTTTGCAGAGTTGCATCTCCAGTGGCAACAGGAGCTGCTCGTATTGAGCATGTCTCCAGCCATGGGCCCTCAGAGGGACTCCCAGGAGTTAAATTCGGGCTGATGAATTCCCAGGTCAGGAATGAGAAAGAAATTCCTCTCGAAGAGGCAGCATGAACCTGCTTTGAGTCCTCCCTGCAGCAGCTTCTCTTTTCACTGCAGGTGCTGCATTAGGTTGATAAGGATGCTGGGTGACAGAAAGCACTTCTCCATGGGTTAATGGGCAGAATCTAGTAATAATAGGAAGGAACATTACGGGAGCAAGAGATTCCTGGATACAGCTTTGGCAGAAGGGCATGAGGAATTCAGTCATTCTTTCCAAATTCCTTCATCAATACTTAATTCTTGGCAAATCCGGACAGTAGCTATAATTAGCAAAAACAGAACTGAGACAATGGCTGATTCACCAGCAAGGAAACAGGACTTTTCAGGGCCTTATATGTGAGTCAGCACCAGCTAAGTGCTGGCAAGGGTGTCCCGGGTGAAAACATATCCTGGAACTGATGACAACATCACAGGAAACAGTGCCATGCTCTGACAGCGGACTGCAGCTTCTGAGCCACAACAAGGGTGCTTGTTTCTGCTCGGCAAGGCCGTGCCAGCCCTCCAGATGTCCTAGGCCTGCTCCTTGAGAGCAGCAGCTGTTCAGTCAATGGGCAGCTTTGGCAGCTTCATCATGAGCGTCATATCCAGCTGCTCTGCTCACCCACAACTTCTGCAAAGCTGCCACTAACTCGTGGCATGAGTGCTCCAGGGAGCCGGGGCCGTGCCTGCAGCACCTAAGGCAGACAGGGATGCTCTGCAGGATGGCATCCCCAGTTTTGGCTTCTGCTCCCTGTTGCACCCCATCACTGCATCAGGATCAGCAGCCATCTGGGGATTCAAACCCTCTACTTTGGTCATCCCATGTGACTCTTGACTGCTCTCGCAAGCTGCTGCTAAAGCATCACACCTGGTAAGGTTTATGAATGGTCCATGTGGAAAAATGAGGTTGGTTTTAGCCTTGTCCAGGGAGTGCAAAGTGTGTTGTCCTATCAACTCTGATGGCTTAGGAGAGCCTCAGAGCCCAACAATTTCATCTGCAGATCTGGTGAGGATTTCACTCCAGAAGCCACTCCAAACTAGGTCACTCAAACACACTGGTGGTTTGTGAAAATGTCATTCTAAACTAGTTAATGCACAGTACCACAGCAAGTCAGTCTTTAAACAAGTGAAAGAAACTGTCAGAAAGAGAAAAAGCAGGTGTCAAGGAAACAGGAAAGCTAGATGAACATGTCTCTGTCCCTCTGAACAGAGACAATCTTCTCCCACATCAGGAACTGACTTAACAATGTCCTTAAAATAAAACGAATTGCAGTGAAAGCTGCAAGTATACAAGCAAAATCATGCATATTTTAATGGAGCAAGGTCACGTAGTTCTTTATATGATGGCAGAGCTGTGCAGAGTGAGATGATGGATGACCCAATGCAAAACTGTCATTTCCTGCCCTGCATCTGCAAAGTTAGAGCTAATGAGCATTCAACTTTCTTTGTATTGATCATCTCCCTGCACAGAGGGCTCAGTGATTGCACCTCCAGAGACCAGCACGGGAGTAAAAACCACATTAGCTCCTAATGGAAGATCTGGATTAAATCTCTGTTGGTGACAGGGATGAATTTGGGTCCACGTACACTTCCTGAACAATGGGTTCTCTTACCTAACACAAGAGTGCTGGAATTGTGTCTATGCATGGAGCTGGAGGTCCACCTTGAGGAACAATGATATCCTAATATCCACTGAACTGGTAGTGTAAGAACTACCTTCTGTGATTTTACTCTGAATTTCACTATGCACTAGCTTTTCTAAGTACCAGAGCCAGCTTGCACCTGAGGATGCTACATGCAGCACTTCAGATGACAATGAAGATAGATGAGAGACCCCAGAGCAAGCACCACTAAGTTCTGGCATTCACTTGCTGCATAAGCCTGGCTCTCACCTCTCAGGGCAGATTCAGCTTCCCCATTTGCAAAGCCAAAATAAGAATGTCTAGATTAGTTCTGAGTCATTATTTGCACAGTATCAGGGGTGACAGAAGTTATTATGAATGCTCTTTGCATGGAACTAAACAGTGCACTAAAATGGATTGGTCAAACGGGGGCCCTGGGCAGCCTGATGGTGGGCAATCCTGTTCATGGCAGGGGAATGAGTCTGATGGTCTTTAGAGGTCCCTTCCAACCCAAATCATTCTGTGAGTCTACAACCTGGAAATTCATTGGGCACTAGGAACTCAAATACATCAAGCAACAGAAGCCTGAAAATCTACATTTCAATACACTGCAAGTAGATTTCTTCTCAGCACACTGTCGACCTGTGTGGGAAACTCAAGATATCTGCAGAACACTGAGGGCAAGCAGTGCATCAGGTGCATCCATTGCTGCTGCTCGTTTCAGTATTGGCTGCATTGAGCTTCTGGTAGTGGAGGGCAAAACTTCCCAAGGAAGTCTTCCCCGTGCCCCACGATGAGCCTTTTGGAGGCATGGGGTTCATTGTTTTCCCTGGAAGACTTCAAAGCCTCTTCCTCCTCAGTCCAAACCCACCCCATGAGCAATTACCAGCCTCCAGGCAGCTCATGCACATCTGGTACACAGCGGGCTCCAGCCCCGAGCCCAGGAGCACATTTTACCTTTCCTGGTGCAGTTGATTCCCTCGGGGTCCCTGACGTAGCCGTCCTCACACTCGTGGCAGTGGAAGCCAGCAGTGTGGTACAGGCACCCGATGCACTCGCCACTCTCTGGTTTGCAGATGCTGGGGGACAGCGTGGGGTCCACGTTCCCATTGCACTGGCACCTGACACAGATGCTGTCGGAGTTGTAGTAGCCGTCGGCACACTGGTTGCAGTTGGGGCCAGTGTAACCAACTTTGCATTTGTCACATGTTGGGGCAGCTTCACCAGGCTCTGCAGAATACAGAAAGCAGAAGAGCTGTGTGCCATAGCCCCTCTTTGTGGGGTTTGTTCTGTGGGACTGTGAACAACTAAGACAAACATCAGTGGCCACTGACTGTTAATCAATCTCAAATTTTAAGCTATAAATATAATTATTTAACTGCAGCATTTTCTGTTTCTGGGGAGAATAAAAAGCTTTATGGGGTTCTGATGCCTCGTACCAGCATCACAGAGCACGCTCAGCAGGTTGCTAAGCAAACATGCCTGCTCCCAAATGTCTCCATCTCAAGCAGCCAGTTTCAGGAAACAGCTGGATGGAGGCTGCCAGCAATCTGCAGCAACCTGGTGGCACTGCTTCCAGCAAGATGCCCTGGTCCCAGCACAGGGAGACCCAGCGGCTACACGTCGGCCCCATGGCTGTTGCACACTGAGCAGCAGTTTAACTGAAACACATTGAGAAGAGCTCAGACCAAGAGGAATCAGACCAAAAGGAGAGCCTTACGGATCTGGCAGGTGCCGGTCGATGCCACAGTGGAGCAGGGGCAGCGGTGGCAGCTGTGGGTGCTCCTGTAGAAGCCACTCCTGCAGAGCTCACAGTGCTTCCCCTCCGTGTTGTCCTGGCAGTGCAGGCAGGTGCCTGGGGAAAGAGCACAGCAGCCAGTTGGCAGCAGAACTGGAGCAGAGCATTTGGAGCATGAACCCACGTGGTGTGCTTGCAATTAGCAGAGCTCACAGGTGATTCAGGATGTCCTCCAGCCAAAATACAATCCTGGGACTTGCCTTGGACTCTTATGACCTTTAGACAGTGTTCCACACACTCAGATAATGTGAAAAAGTAGGTAGCCCCAACAAAGGTGCCCGTAACTCAAAGTCAAGGCAGGTAAACACATGCTATCAATATTAAATATTTCCCAACAGAAGGGGTTTGGAGCAGTATCTGTGACAGCAAGCCAGTATGGCAATACTTAAACCCCCACTTTTGCAAGGGGATTTCCCTCCAGCTTATGCCTTTGTTCCTTTTTGTGTTCCCATACTACAGAGCTGATAAACAAGTGCCACTGCACTGCTGTGGGGGCCAACAGCTACATCCCACCTGTGTGGATCCAGCTTCCCCCATTCCTAGCACAGGAGGAACATTTGTCAGGGGCACAAGCCAGCAGCAATCTGTGACCTTCCTGCGGGGACAGAGGAGACCTGCCTGGGGAAGCCCCTGAATCAGAAAACTGACAAGCTGTGTCTCATGAAGGCTGTGTCCTAATGGCCCTCTAAATTGCATTTTGATATTATTGTGAACAGGGAAAGAAAAATCAACCACAACCATCCATCAACAGGAACATCCTGTAATTCAGCAGGCTCCTCTTGGAGGTGGTGGTGACCTGAGGGATGCTTATTTGATTAAATCCCCTGCACAAGAATCTAAAAATGCATCAGCCTCCTTGCAACAACCCAAGCTAGCACTGCACATCCACTGCATTTCTGAGCACTGACAGGAGGTTCCCCAAGCTACACCAGCAGCGCTGCTCCTATCGATGCTAACCACATCTAATATGCTGAACTGGTTTCATGCTGACTATTAACATAACCACAGCAGATCTTCTCATTAATTTTGAAGCAGTTTGGCTCCCATGCAAGCCCACCGCATGGCTCCTGCTTCTCTCCTTGCACAGCGATGACTTCGCAGCAGAGCAACCCAAGCCCAGCACCAAGGAGACAAAGCAAACCCTGGTTAGCTGCTGAATTGGAGAAGTGGCTGATTCACCCACAGCAGTGCTGACAGCACCCTAGTAAGCCAGGATGCTTGCTCGGCATCAGCTCCCACACACTGTTTGCTCTGCTCCCGGCTGCCTGCCAGATACGAGCTGGTGGCTTTTGTGGGAGAGGTGCGGAGTTAGAGGGGAAATCACCTCCTGCTTTCTGTTCCCACAGCTGCAGCCCTCAGTCAGCTGCTCTGCCAGGCTGCCCTGTGCAAAGCCACTGCTGGAAAGCCAGTATGCTCCATCAGCACCGAGGGTGCCTTGAACTGTGCTCTGCAGGCTTCAGTGGGGCATAAATCTGGGCTCACACCTGCGTGCTCTGTACAGCTATGGTCATTTCAAGCCCAGTGTCTTTCCTGCCTGTGGAAATTACCAGCATTTATCTGCCCTGTGAAATGGCTGCACTTCCAATGAGTCAGCAGGTTGCTCAGCCGTGCACAGCAATCGAGTATCAATGTTGGAAAGCCTTAATAATTAATAGCTCTTCCCACCCTGATGACACCCTGGGGACGGCTCAGGGCTGGCTGTACCCCAGCTGGATACAACTGAAGCCGCACAGCCCCAACACCGTGCATGAGGGTCACAGCGGAGGAAGCGAGGCCACGTGGGGACTTCTGGCTGCCCAATTTCCAGCCCAGTAATTCTAAATATTCCTCCTGGGCAGAGCTGAGCTGAGACAGGCTGTGAGGAGCCGGCAGGGGGAGCCCAAAGGACAGCATTAGTGCGGAAAAAAGCCTTGAAAATTTGACAAAGACTGCACACAGTTGATGTGAAGCTGGGGAGGTCACACAAAGTGCAGTCTCTAGTGCAGGCTGAGAGCACTGTGTTACTTGTTAGACGTCGGAGCTCATTTTTATCGACTGTTCTCTGTTCTGGTTTTGTTGGGTTCCCCCATCTCCGGCAGCAAATAAAGCAGATGGAGGAAAAGGGAGGGGAAAAAAAAAAAAGGATTTTTGTCAAATCAACAATAGCTCATTAACTGAAATGAGGGCTTTTCTTTGCAGAGCTGCAGAGGCCAGGGCTGTAAACTGGGGTTTGAATCGAGAGAGAGGGATCATCGTGGGAGAAGAAGGTAGAGCAGATTATCTCACTCCTTCACAAAACCCACACAGCCAGCTCCAAATCAGCATCAGAGCTGAAGTGTGCACAGCTTTCATATCCTGCAATATCAAGAGGACGTAAAATCATGCTTGAAGTTCAGAGTAGGAATGAATGAATTCAATTCTGAGGAGTGCAGACCTGGAACATGCCCACGGAAGCAGGAGGAGGGCAGGAGCAGGTGCCAAAACTGCCCCAGATCACCACATTGATAAGCCCTGCCTCTCTGTGTGAGCTATTTAAAAAAGGGCAGCATTTCTGAAATGACTGCTCCTTGATAAGCTCCTGGATAAATATTACAGAATCACATTGCAATCTGGAAGATCTGATGAGAATGTGAATGTTACAGGGTGAACGCTGTTGCTACGTGGGGACTGTGCTGTCTGCACAGAGCTGCTCCTCCAGGAGCCCTCCTTGCAGCCGGGAGGAGAAACAGCTCAGCCTCCCCCTGCCCTCCCATACACCACCCAAGCACAGGTGCCTCAACATTTGCACCCCATCAGCATCCATATGCACAAGAGACAGCAAAGGGACGATCAAGAAAAACAAACGAGGCAAATTCACAAGAAGCAGGCAATAGTAATTAGACGTGGCCAGTTTTTTTCCCAGCGCTAATTACATAATCTGTGGCAATACCAGTCACCTTACATCACTGCCAGCACAGTGTATGTTTCCAGGTAAACAGCATTGAAACAAAAGCTCCTTAAGAGCCCGCGTCGTGTGTTAGAGCAGAACAATGGAGCACTGATTTCCGATAGAGACTGCAGGATAAAGGCTCTGCACTGCAGCCTGGAGCAAATAACCCAGCCTTTATCGGCTTCATTGGGAACAGGACTCCCTCCAGCCCTGCCCTGCGTCTTAATTTCAGCCTCACGGTGATGATCCTGAGCACTCAAAGCACAAAGATGGAGATCAGTAGGGTGAGTGAAAACGGGAAAGGAGACAAAGAGGCAAAGCTTGCAGGCGCGGTGCTCAGCAGGGGAAGGCAGAGTTACCTGTTAGGCGGTCGCAGGTGTTGGAGTGGTTGTTGCACTGGCACGGCTCACAGGTGCTGTTGGCTCTGTAATACCCATCACTGCACCGGTCACACTTCAGGTCTGTCACGCCGACTTTGCACCGGCACTTCCCATCGCTGCATGGAGAGGAGCAAGCAGTGAAATCGTAAGATCACAAAAAGAGACCTTTAAAGGCCATCGGGTCCGACTCCTTCCAATGAACAGGGGTGCTCAGGTTGGTCCCCTGCAGGAGAAGGGATCAGTGCAGGCACCACAACTCACAGAGCACCCCTGGGCAGCACGGGATGCAGCTCCTTCTCACCACCCCTTCCTTCCCCAGCATTTAGCATTGCCTGCATCCCATTGTTCTCCCTCACTCCTCCTGTGGAAGCCGAGCACCGTGCTATTTGCTTCTGAAAGCCCCCAGAAAAATCCGTTGATTCCAACTAATCGAGGCACCAAACAGCTCGATGTGTTGCTTTTAATTAAAACACATTGTGATGTTCTGGGAAGACGTTGCTTCTGTTAGAAATGAACATGATTTTGTATTTCTGTTCTTCGCTCTCTTGCTAAAGGAAAAGGAAGCACTCCAAGGCACACCAAAATGCAGCAGTCAGCCCGGGAGGCTGCACAATTAAACACTTGCAGAATACTAAATTTCAGGCATATTTAATGGACAGATTACAAGCAGGCAGAAGCAACGCGATGTTTCCTGGCTCTTCAGACCATTATCCAGAATTGGAGCGGGCAGATGCGGAATTCAAAGGGATGATGCTGTGAAGCAGCTCCGACTGTTTGACTTTTAAAAAGCTTTTCACAAGACCTGACATTAATCCAAACGTTGTCACAGTGTTTACAACGAGAGCAAACAGAAAGCAGCTTGTTTTTATTTGCTTCTGGCCACCGCTGGGCAGATATTCCTGTAAGAGGGCAGGGGATGGGCAGAGCCAAGCAGGGAAAAACAACAGCATGGGGATTTCCCAGAGTGCAGAGTCCCATATTATTGCCCCTTGTCCCATCCATGATCATGCCTGTATTTACTGACATCCTCCTGCACCTTTCCTCAGACTCCCACGTTTTTAAAGGTTTATTTCCCCACCAACTCCACTCAATGGAGCATTTTGGGGCAACGTCCCTTGATTTTACTTGTGAGCTTAAGAATAACAGGAAAGAAAGGTATTTTTATTTTAAAAGGTTTTGGAAAGTTTAATTTTAATGGCTCTCAAGCAGACCTTTTCTCAACATGTTACATATGGCACAGAGCCAGGTTCTGCATGTGCAAGAATTAAATCACTCAGCAAATATAAAGCTTTCCCTGTGGTCATTGCTTCCACAGAATAAAGCCCCCTTACAACACTCCTTTTCACAGCCCCAGCCCAGTAAGGGCTGTCAGACACTTTTTAAAGCAAAGGTCAATGATATAAATGCGTCGAAACCACAAAAAAAGTCCTGTTAACAGACCGAGTGCACCCATAAAAATCCAGCAACTTGAAAGAAAAGGGCCACAGTTTAATACTTGCACAGTGAGAACGGAGCTGCATTTTGAGCCAACGCCAGGAATTTCATTTTTGGGGGATGTGGGGGAAAGGAGGGGGAAGGGAGGAAACATTTTGATGCAGCGACATCAATTGCTCAACTCTATTTCGGAGATTAACTCCACCAAAGCCAACCAGCTTGTCGCTCTTGACAAACAAGTGATGCAGAGATGGGATGGGACAGAACCAGGCCCTAAATCCCAGCATCTCAGTCAGCTTTAACCCTGCCTGGGAGTGCCCTGGGAGCAGGGCACAAAGTCCCACCTCTGTAGCATCTTGTGCTCGGCCTGACGCTGCAGAGCCTCACAGGTAACTCCCAGCCAGGACTTACAGCCAGGGATGCAAACACAGACACAAAGAGCTGTGTGCAAACCCCTCACTGCTCAGCACAGGAACTTGAGGCCTCCTTGCATGGAAAATAAGGAAAGCACAAAAATATCTGTGGTCCAAGAGAAATTGCAGCATGCAGCTGTGATGGGAGCTGTGCTCCTGTACAGAGACCCCTAAAGAGAAGGGACAGACAGACACAAGACGGATGGGCACACGAGCAGCACAGCCTTAGGGCTGTTGGGAGGCACGCTGTGCATGGTTTAATGGTGTAACAGAAAACCCTTAGCAAACTCCAATAGTTTATTTTCTTCTTTCTTTTCTTTCCCAAGGAGAAGGGAAAAATTCATGCTGAACATTTTCCCAGCTGCCAGCAAAACACGGATGCCCAGCTGCCATCAGGAGCCCCAGGGCCAACCAATGTGCCCCAGCCCCAACCTTTTGTGCTTTCATTTTAAAATTTTCTCTTCATATACAAGGCTGGTGAGACTCTGGAGCAGGGTAAGAAGGAGGGCACACCTACGGGCATCAGCACAGGGCACGACGTGTGGGTTTCCCATCTCCCTGCTTGCACACCTGGAACAGGAAAAGCCCCCTTGGGTTTCACCTCCCCTCTCCCCCTGGAAGCCCCAACGCTTTCGTGGAAGTGATGCTCAGCTCTGAGCCGCCTTTGTGGCAGGCAGAAGAAGTGGGGCTTTATGGCACAGAACATTGGGCCTTTGTGCACCGCATTCCTCGCGCTGTGCCGGGGGAGGGCGCCTGGTTAGAGGGCAGCCCTCGATGGAGAGGGACCCTGAAAGGCCGCTCTGTGAGTGTCAAAGGGCCACCTTGTCCAGCCCTGCCACCGCATCCCCCCGCCGGGGACACCCCGCATCCCACCCTGGGAAAGCTGGGGATCTCCACCCCAGCACTGCCTCAGTGCTCAGAGGGAGCTCAGTGGGGAGAGCACAATGCCATTGGATACCAACGCTGCCCTACAGAGTGCAGAACTCAAATGGGCTCAGAACAGGATCCAGCCATGGGGAATGGGCTGCCGCCCATGGTTCTGCACAGCGCAGCCCCTCCATGCCCCAAATCCTCAATGCAGGGAGAGGGAAGGCACAGGGCAGCCTGAAAACCACAATGCAGCCATAACGACCCCAACAGCCATGCTGGTATCTTTGCGAGGGCAGGCAATGCTCATCAGAGCAGCAAGCCTGCAACACACGAACAGCAAAGCCTGTTGGAAAATCAACCAAATAACAGGATTTCTGAGCAGCCCAAATTACTGTAGGGGAGATTATGACAACCTGCCGCTCACTGTTGTGTTCATTCACTCAGTCCTTTCCCTCTTCTTTCTGCACGCCAATACAGATGAGTGCAGGGACAACATCCACCTGCTTGCACAGGAGAACCAATCAGCTGTAAAGCACAGGAGCCGGTAATAGAAGAGATATATGGATAATTAAAGCACACACACACACACAAATCTGCTCTGCCAGGGTATTCTTCCACATTTATGACGTCCACATGTAACAATTTCCGCTATGAAAATGATCTCTTCTTGGCAGAAGGATGCTGACGAGGCATTGCCTGGAGATAATGAGCCACTGCTTGTGCTCGGCTGATCCACAAAGGGAGCACAGTGTTTCAGATATGAAATAGGGAAAAGATGGCTTTTTGGAGACATTGTTTTGGAAGCCATTGAGGAGTTGGGCTCCCAGTGTGGCTTACTGGGCTGCTGGGATACAATGGGATGGCAATGCAGACCCCACCCTAAAAAATGACACTTCTAAGTGAATGACACCGATGACAGAAAACGAGCATTTTCTGCATGCAGAATGAGAACTCCACCATCTTCCCCCCAACAACCCTCTGAGCTGGGATGGGTGGAGACCCTGGGAACAAGGCCAGGGAAGCTCCACAAGTGGCTTTCTACAGATCTGCCTTTTCTAACAAACCCCACATTTCCACCCCACATGGCCTCACACCTCAAGATGCCCAACCTGGTTCCAGCTCCTGCCCTGCCCCAGTGCCTCCCAGCAAAACTAATGCTCCATGTTCACATTTCCCCATGGCCTCACTGCATCCTTCCCCTCCCAAAGAGCTCTGCAAGCCCAGCTCCCCCAGAACCCCCAGGCCTTAGCCAAAGACCTTCACAAAGGGCACTCTGTGGAGCTGCTGCTCCTACCCTCATTGCAGTGCTTCTGTAAATCCATCCAGGTCAGGATCCCACCCAGCCCCTCCAACCAGAGCCCAGCACATAGAGGGCATGCAGGGGGAGGCTGCTCCCTTTCCAGCCTCACCACATCCCTGCTCCAGGGCACAGCCATGTACAAATGCTCTCAGGGATGCTCTGCTTTAATTCTTTTTAATGCAAACACAAAGCATCGGATCCCCTCGAGGGGGGGCAAAACATCTCTGAATTAACACTCTGGCATTTATATGCATGCATTATCTTTTTTTTCTTTTCTTCTCAGAATGGAAGCAAGTGACAGCAGATCTTTGGTACATGCCTTACACCAGCCTGAGGTGTGAAGCATGGCTGCACCAAGACCAGAGCTGCCAGGCTGGCAGTGAGCACAGCAGCATGCAGGCTGCAGCCCAGGGCATGAAGCAAACTGCAGCACATGGACCTCGTGCTTTCCATTGCCCTTCTGCTTGTGGGGAAACTGAGGCACGGGCAGTGGGAGTGAATTATCAAACATTGCAAAGCCTCACTTTAACATATTCCTGTTTTCTTTTGGGACACACAACCACGCTGCACTCTTGTCCCCAAAGTCCCACGTGCGCTTCCCTCCACCAGCAATTTCCCTGAACACAATGATAAGAGACAACTGCATAGAAAGGAGAAATGGGGAACAGAGCCCTGAGCTCTTCTGCAGGGCAGTGCTGTCTCACAGCATCTCTTCATGTCACATCCCAATGCGCAGAGTGTGACAACAGCCACACGGGGCCGCCTGCTCGTGTGCCACCAGGAAGAAAAGCCAGCAGGTGCTGTGTGCCATGCTGTGAATTCCCAGCAAGATGCAAACACCGCTGCACTGTGGGGCTCAGGGACGTGCAGGGCTGCCCGACATTGGCAGGGAAAGACACAAAGTCCTTCGGCACCTCCTCTTTGTGGGCTGCTTCCTGCAGCCTGGAACCCTGCGTTACTCACTGAGTCAGAGGACAGGTTTCCACAGGAAGGCTGTTTCACCATCCTCTGAGATAGCCTCTGCAGCAGGAGGAGGCTCTGACCGCTCCCATCCTGTGCTTTGGGCACGGTTCCCAGCAGGAGCATCACGCCCAGCAAGGCGCAGGATGGGCAGGCAGGCACAGCTCTGCTCTGCAGGTGCCCACCCAGTGGTGCCAGGGGATGTCAGCGCAGCCCTGCTGACAGCAGCACCCAGCCCTGCTGACTCACAGCCTCCAGAGGGGACTCCCAGACAGGGAACTAAAACTAAAAGCGACCTTTGATTAGCAGCTGCGGAGCCCAGGCACGGCGACAGCATGTCAGGTCAATGTTCACTCCCCAGATCAATGACTTGCCTGAGGAAAAGGATTTTTATTTTTTATTTTTATTTGCAGTCTAGTTAATAAACAGCATTTTGGCTGGCCAGATGATGGCACACGGGTAGAGCATGCCTGGAAATGATACCAATAACGATCATACGGCGCTGCTTTCAAAGTCACTCTGGCAAAAGTCTGAGCAAGCTGACAGCAATGCATCACACGTGTTCTGGAGGCTACATCCATGCTGCTGCTCTGCTCAGAACAGCAGGTGTTTTTTTCTTAAATCAGGGTGCAGGAATTAACCTGTGCAAGTTAACACTTGGCTGCTGCTTTAATTAGTTCTAATAGTAATAATAGCAATAAGTCATAAACAGCTGGCAGTATTTTTAATGTCAACAAAGCAGGAGCCAGCTTTTGGTGTGCCTGGTCCTGAGCAGGGTGGAAAACTCCACACCCCCCAACAGCCACCCTTTCAATATGAAGGTCACTCCAACCAAGTGCAAAACTGCATTTAGGTTTTGATTTTTTAATCGTGTACGCCACCAGAAAAGGGCCAATAATGCAGGGCTTGGGAGCTTGGAAAAGAAATAAGGCACAACATTCTTACAGGCAGCATGTCCCTGCAGGACACTGCGGTTCTGACTCAGCACCAGCCTTGGCAGCAGAGTGCAGGTGTTGAGCACAGAGGGCGCCCGGACCAAACCCCAAAAGGCAACAAGAGCAATGCCAGCACAGCAGAACGCCCGGCAGAAGAGCACATTCGTTATCAGCAATTCAGGAGCATCTGCAGCAGCTCTCAGGTTAAATGAGGCTGGGTTAAAGCCCAGGCAGGGAAAGAGCCACAGGGCGGATGAGGGCAGACCCTGGTGCCACACCTGCCCCTGCCACCACCGATAACCTCCAATTAGCACCAACCAACATGACCCACCTACAGGCATTGGGCTGGAACGAGATGATCTTTGAGATCCCCAAGACATTCCACAACTCTATGATTCACACCTGCTCTGCATCTCAAACGCCCCCCCCCTCCCTGCCCACCCATCATCCCCACCTGGGGTCGTTTGGTTACTCACTCATCGCAGCTGGGTCCGAGGGCACCAGTGGGGCTGCAGGCACAGGGCAGGCAGTGCTGCTGGCTGTGGTCGGGGTGGAAGCCATGGGCGCAGTGCTCGCAGTGCAGCCCCGCATAGCCTGGCAGACAGGTGCAGCGTCCCGGAGCGTCGTGGCACCCACTGCTTCCCACAGCACTGCAGTTGCATGGCTCTCCTGTAAGAGGGAAAGAGAGGCTGAAAGGGGTGTGTGGAGGGCACAGGGATTGGGTCATAGCCATATTATAGGTGCTTAAATATACATACACACATATATAATCATGTTTGTCGTTGTCTGGTTATGTGGTTGGTCAGGAGCTGAGCAACACGAGGTGATATCGGGGTAAAATAACAGTGCTGGTGGTCCTGGGCAAGCTGCTCCAGGTAGCCCAGGTGAAGCAGAGCACCTCCAGGGATCCCTCCCTGCCTCGGCCAGTCTCTGAAAACCATTAGCAGGTGATGAACCCATTAACTGTAAGATCCAGTCTCTAGTTTACTGGTGGGATTGTCCTTACAACAAAGACATTTTCAACACACCTACATGGTGCACCGGGTAGGACCACTGCTCATGGAGAGAGGATACAAAATCCTCCAAAAGCTGACCAGATTTGAGCTCTGTGCATTTGGGGCTAAGCACCCTCCTTTTTTCCATTGCAAATCCCAACTGCAGCAGCCCAAGCCCCCTGCAAATCTGCGCTCCATGCCAGGAGCACAGAAAAAGCTTTAGCCAAGGGGTGATGGAGCTGGGCAGTAGAGACCCGCTTGCTTTGCCCATGACATGATGGCCATTACCAGCTGTCCATGAGCTTTATGGACCCACACACGTGCTTTGGAGACCCACAAGTCCTCCTGGCACCCACATACGTGCTCCAGGGATGCTCATCCTTCACAAAGCTATGAGACCAAGCACCAAGCAGTCAGTGTTTTAAGAGAGGAACAAACCTGAATCAGCAGTGCCTTCCCAGTCCCCACACACTTTATTTCTTGTAATATTTCCAAGTACCTAACACAGCAAAGAGAACAACCTCCCCAGCAATTTGTTTCTGCCATGAGGTTTATCTCCGCTTCTTCGCTGCAAAGTATTTGGTGCCTTAATAATTTACAGTCTTTTACTGCCAAGTGTGAATTATAAACAAGGATTATTTTCAGAAAGAGCACATCAGGGCTTTACGCAAGCGCTGCTGTTTGTTATTCCCTGAGGAAAGCCACATTTGGGGCACCTTGCAGAGAAGAGAGGACAGGCCCTCAGCACACGAAAACATGACTTCAACCAGGCTCCAGACACCCCACGAAGACCCAAGGATGCTGCTCAATGTCAGCACTAGGATGTAAGGTTATTTAACACTTACACTGCGTGCTTGTGCCCCAATGAACCATGGGTGCTTGTGAAACACCTCACCATGCTTTGACTGCTTGTCTGCTTTCTCTCAACACACATGCATCTCAAAAAGATGAGTTATTTGGCTCTGCCACTCCACCAGGGAAGTCATCCCATGGAAGTCACTTGGTGCCTATGCACCTGTGAAGCTGATGCCAGCAAGTTAAGACAAACACCCCAAAACCCACAGGACTCCAGAACTCACTTCACACAAGAGCCCAACTCTCAGCTCAATTAACCCAGTGGAACCCCATCCATGTGGGTATTGAGCTTTTGCCAGAGCGAGGCATGAAAACATGCACTGAGCCAACGCAGCACCTGCACTGGAGTCTGTCAAAAACACATCAAAATACCTCTCAAACTCAATCCGTGCTGTAGCTGACAGGGCTGTGCTGAAGGAGGGATCAACCTGGTTTTGTGGTTATGATGTACAACAGGACAGGAGCCAAAAGGGAGGTAAGAGCTGGGGCTGGGCCACCCCCAGGCACTGCGATCCCAAACAGCCTGGCTGCACCAGTCGGCTGCAGGCTGAGCTCAGCAGTGGTGTCAGCTGCAGATGTAGATCATGCCATTTTCCTTCCATGGGCCGAGGCTCCCTCAGGCTTTGGGAGCTGTATGCTCTCCAACACACACAATCATCTGGATGCCTTTTTTTCTTTTTTTTTTTTTCCCCTCCTTTTCTTTCACAGGTCTTTGCTCATCAAAACTGCACAAAGTCAGGTCCAAACCCAGAGGCAGCTCAGCTCCAGCAGCCGAGCTCAACAGCAACACAAACAGCACTGGCTCCGCATTCCCCATAGAACAAGCAATGCTGCAAGAATCCAAACTAACACAGGCAAAAGGAGCTCTGTGTTGGCAGGCTGGAGGGAGCGCTAAACCCGAGAAATAATTGCCCCTGGCTGCAAGGCACAGCACCACAGGGGCAGCACAACTCCCCAGGGACAGTCACCCCATGTGGCCTTCCTCCCTCGAGCACCCAGGAGGACTTTTGGGAACAGAGAAGCATCACACATTGTATCCCAAGGACAAAAGTCCACTCTGCTGCACTCGGCTGACGGATTCCAATCATGCCCTCAATGCCCTTTGGTGGGAAGCAGAGGAGCAGCAGACAGCAGCGTCAAAACCCGGCGGCGAGCGCAGCGTCAGGGTTTGACATGATGATGTACCAGACTATGAAAACCCCAGGCTTAATTCAGACAACACTTTGGTGTCCTGACGGCTGCCGGGATGGAGAAAGCAAATGCGATCTGCAGGCAGAAAGGGAACGTGGTAACAAAGCCTCAGCCTTAGAGGTGTGGGAATCCATCACAGAAAGTGGGGATGGGAGAAAAAGATAAGGGAGCCCTGCCCTGGCTCCTGGCTGGACTCTGGGTACTCAGAGCCTTTATTCTGTTCTGTCAAGCAGACACATTGCTTTTGAAGATAACCTTCACAAACACCTTACCAAGAGTTTCTGCCTAATGAGACAGGTCAGAGGAAGCTGGGCTGGAGGTACCAGGTTTGGCTGCACATTGCCTTCAGCAGCAGGCACAGCAAAGCCCCCAGGGCCACAGCTCTGCTCTGAGCTCCTCACCGTGCTCTGCACCTCGCTGCCTCAGTTTCCCCACGCACAGCTCCATTTCCCATTTCTAAAGCATCACAGTTTCCTTCCCTTCCTTCCTTCTCAAAGCGCTCAGCTCTCAATGATAAGAACAGCCACCTTCGCTCATGAAGGTGCTGGCAGGCTCTAATTAACGAGCAGCCCGGTGACACCATGAGATCCCTGAATAGAGGCACTATAAAAGCGTGCACCCTTCCCACGTGCTGCTACTCCTCCAGCTGAAAAAAGGAAACATCGCTCCCTCCGTGAGCTGCGTTTCAACCTTCACCATTCACTGCCAGATCCACAGAGGCAGCTGGAGGAACGGAGCAGGTTCCCAACACGCTGCAGCAACAGGCACGCTGCTCACAGTGCAGAAGACCCAGATTTAAAGTGCAATTACAGCCAGCAGCAAGCCTGAATTGAGTAATTATTATGCAAAAGTCATAGGTTGCCAATAAAGCAGAGAAGAGTTACTCCTGGATTTTCAGCCTACTGGATGCACACAGTCGCTGCAGGATTACTGAAAGTTCTGCTCAGCAGCACCGACACAATGAGGAACCTGCTGGGATCCGTGCACGCACTGATGGACCCAACACATCCCCAGCCATGCCCTGAGGCACAGAACACAGCGCTGAGCCCCAGGGCTGCTTTTAGTGAGCATTTCTAATGCGTGCACAGCACAGCCCCCAGCAGCTGTCCTGAAGGGCTCGTTGCAGTGCAAAAAATGTTTTCTGAATCATATTTTTTTTGCATCCTATTGGACCTGCCGTGTTTTTGGTCCCCACACGTGCTTTAAGCATGACTCCTTTTTCCAACTGAGGCGCTTAATGAGTTAATAATTTAAAAGCCAATGAAATATTCACAAAACAGCAAAAGAAGAAATCGCTGTGAGACACATCAAGATGCCTGTATAAGACCTATATTTGCTGGGGACATCCTTAAACACCTTAAATCCTGAACAAAGTCCCCTACTCATTGGGAACCAACACAAAATTTCTTCATAATTCTGCAAGCCTCATGGATTCTATCCATTGCCCAGCCCAAGAACTTCCCCATGGAGACAGCCATTATCTGTCCCCAGGACTGCTTTGATCTCCCAGGTGTTACAGCAGCACTGACTGCACCTCTGCATGCTGCAGTGTGCTCACTGCACACAATAACAGCTCGCCCTGGGAAGGCTCAGTGATGCTCTTCATTCAGCACAGGCTTCTCCCTACATTTCATCCCCAAGTGCAAGCTCTGCCTGCCCTCCCTTTCTCCCTTATTGAGTCCAACCACAGTTCCACACAGCACCACCCAAACCCTATGGCTAAGAGTGACGTCCCAACACTCCTACAGCTGTGGCATCTGGGCTGTGCCCATCACCCTTTAAGACACAGCCTTTCCCAACCCCAGCTTGGCAGTCCCCTGACGCAGCTCCTCACCACGAATTCTTGCATGCTGCCAGCACAGAGCAGCACTGCTCATGTTAATGCTGTTAAGAGCTTTACGGGAATCACTTGTGTTGTTGTTCCATAAAAGGATTGCGTGGGTCAGTAGGGGAGAAAAGACAAGGATTTCTCAATGCTTATACGCCGCTCGTAATATTGTTAAAAGATTAAATGTGTTTGTTGAGGAAAATTAAATCAGATTAAATCCATCTCTTATCACTTGGAAAGAAACACAACGCCAAGGTGCCAGCTCTGGGTCGCCAACAGCACGGAGGCAGCTGGGGTAAAGCCAAGACAGTCACTGCTCAGCTGCTCCTGGGCTTCCAAGGGCTGCATGTGGCTCCTGGTCATCCCCGTCCCCTATCTGAGCACAACAAGAAGCAGCAGGCCTGAAACAAACTCGAAGATGTGGAGGATGAGTTGTTTTTATTCCTTTCCTGCACCTGCAGTCAAACATCCAGGCGTTTGGTTTCCCAGCAGTTGGTGAAAGCTCCTCCGTTGCAGCGCAGGCACGAAGCAATTTGTTGTTCTGCTGTCCTTTTTGATGCTCAACAAGCCAGCAACCTGCACAGCAAGCTTTGAACCAGCTCCTTCCTGAGCAACGTGTGTCAAAGCAGCCAGACACACAGGTGTGCGACTGAAGCATCAAACCCTGCAGACAGGCACAAGATCAGCTAACAGGCTGCACGACCCATCAGCCTTGCTGGGACAAAAAGCCCTGGGCGGCTGGGATCCCACCACCATGGGGAGCAATTTGCACCTAAAGCTGAGTTTCCACAGACAGAGAAATCTTCTGGGTCTCTTGCACAGTATTTGAAAGTTGTTTTCATATAAAGAATGTGGTCCTAAAATGCTTATGATACAAGAAGCTGAAGTAACATCAAACAGAACAAAAGAATGTTTAGCGATTGCAATCCCTGCCGTTAATAAAAACCAGACTTGATCCTTTTAATCAATTTTGAAATAGTTTCACTGCCGTTTTCCTTTACTTGGTTATATTTTCACATTAATATTTTCGCAAATGCCTGCAACCATATAAATATTCTGCCTTGCTGTTTATGTTATTTTATTTTTTTTACCACCCAGAGTGCAACACAGCCCAACTGGGAGGTTGGAGGCAAACAAGACGAGACGTAACTTTGGCACACACCTGCCAAAACAGCCTGGCAAGCTCAATGCCACCAGGCACGCTCCCTTTGGACTGCAGGAACCTCAGTCATTTTGTCAGCATCCCCTTCAGATGGGGGATGAAGGCACCTCACACAGGCCAGGGTTGCAGATTTATGAGCACGCTTCAATTTTGGTATCAATCTGCTCCGTCCTCGTGGAGAGAGGGATTAAGAAAAGCTGCATGAATAATACAAACTACAATCAGCTGCTGAAGTCTCTGTGTGCTCAGATCCCTGCAAAAAGTAATTAAATTCACAAACTTTGCTCAGCGCTGTGGGGAATTGAAGCTAATGAACGGGTGCATTAATTTATAGCGGAGTTTTAACGCTGCTAACCTTGGGCAGGAGCCATCCTTCCCAGCACCTGCACAGGATATGAGCTCTGCTGCATGCACCAGCAGCAAGAACCCTGGTTAGGAGCAGGTACGAGACTGCTGCCTCCTTTCCCAGTCTTTAAGGGCCAGGGCTCAGTTCCTTCCCTGGTTTTCAAAGCTAGATGTTTCTCAGATGTTATTCTACAGCAAGCATCATAACCATCCGAAGGCTGCCTACCTGCAGCTCTGCATCTTACTGCTGTGCATCTTTTGGGGGATGCTGCAGCAATGCAAGTCCATCCCTCTGCCAAAGGGAACAACAACAAGCTGCCACACCGGGACAATTGGAGCCAAAAGGGGCAAAACCAACTGATGAACCGTGAACCAAATGCTGAGGACTGGGGCAGAAGTGTCACCGAGGACACAGAGCGCAGCTCCCAGTCACACGGATGGCAATGTTCAGCCCAGCACCTGGCATGCTGCCCCGACATCGCGCCCAAATTCGCTGACTGCTGACACAGCATGAAATGCCTGGCGCTGCCCAAAGCCCTGCGGAAGCTTTGTTATCTCAGAGCTTCACCCTCGAGCCTTCTCCTGGAGTTAATTTGTTGTCAATGATTTGGACGCTGTCGATGCGTGGTGCAAAGCACTCGTGTTCTCAGCTGAGGCTCCCAAGGGCTCTCCCTAATTAAAAGCATCTCATCAAGCTCCCATCTATCAGCTGCCCACCGAGGACGGCAGATGCAGCCACCAGCCCCACGTAAAGCACTCAGGTCTCCTGTGCAGCCCAGATCTCCAGCAAAGGGCAGAGGTGACATCCTTGATCACCATGGCTAATCTGCCACCCATTGCCCTTGCAGTGCACAGCCCAGTGCATGGCTTGAAGTGTACTAAGGCAATATCCCATGGCAGGAGAGTTGTGTGCCATTGTGCCAAGAAATAAGGCAACACAAAGTATTTATCCTGACTTGAAATAACAAACAAGACCTTCCTTGCAATGGATTGCAAGAAGCCAATCGATACCTTAAATCCACGGTAAGTAAGGATGGCATCACCAGAGACCTGCGAGCTCCATGTCTCCATCACTGGGACAGGGGGAAAGGAAGGTGGCACTGTTGTTCTTAGAATCATAGAATTGTTTGAACCAGAAGGGGCTCTTAAAAGTCATCTGGTCCAACTCCCTGCAGTGCACAGGGACACCCACAGCTCCATCAGTGCTCACAGCCTCATCCCCTGACTTCGGGCATCTGCGGGGATGGGGCACCACCACCTCTCTGGGCAATCCGTGCCACTGCCTCACTGCCTTTATCACAGAGAACTTTTTCCTTATATCCAGTCTAAGACTCCAGTCCCTGGGGAAGCTCTGTGTGCCAACAGCTCCTCACTAGCGAGGTGCTAACGAAGAGGGCCTTGCCTTCCCTCTCTCCAGAAGCCCTTCTGCACTCATGCAGCACCACTGCAGTTCCCCGCTGCATGCTGCTGGGGCCCCAATGCAGGAAAGCTCCCACCATTCAACCGAGGGCATAAAAGCACCAACAAGTTAAACACACACGATATCAAAGGCGGCCTCCAAACACCCACAGGCACTTTGCCCTGCTTGTGAGGGACCCCCCTGCTCACCTACACGAGCTGCTTTCTGCCGGCACATTTCCCTTGACCCGACTAAAACCAAACCATGCTGCTGCAAGGCTGCAGCACTTGAGAGCCCTTTACCCTCCAGACGAGCTGCTATCAGCAGATGCTGCAGATTCTCCTCTTCCAAGTCACAAGCACTGACCCAGCCTGGGCAGGGCCTGCACGGCTTCCTCGCCCCACACCAAGCCCAACATTGGGGCCCAGGAGCTCCATGGCACCCGAGAGCTGCCCCGGCCCCTCACAGGGCCCTCTAGATGGGAAGGGACGGACCAGGCCCAGCCTGCTGTAAGAAAGCACCTTGCTCAGCACAGAAACCATCTCTACAGCTGTAATGCATCTCCTTGAGCACCATCAGCACTCCTCTCTCGTTTCAAACAGTCACTCTTATGCCAGGAGAAAATACAGAGCAACAGCACGGAGATGGCAGAAGCAACAGCACGGACGTGCAATCAATACAGAATTCAATATGAAAATGCACAGACTCGCTTTGGAGGGCTGCAGGCTATTCTGCGTTTAAGCCTGTGGAGAAAATCTGGAATGCAAACTTCCCTCAGCATCTCCAGCAGGTGGCCAGGGCAGCTCCTTTCAAGCTTCAGTTCCTCCTCTGGAGCAGCAAAGGGACAGATCCTCTAACAAAGGCTTCTTTTATCCCTAATGTTAATAAACACTTACTGAAAGTGTTAATGAAGAGGCGCTTTGCAGAGCCTGAGGGAAGACCCCCCCCCCCCAACACACCCCATCCCTCTCAGCTCATTGCAGTTTCAGCTCACAGATCAGGTGAAGCCACAACAGTACAGGATTCATTTGCCATATAATTTTCTTCTTCCCTCCCCCCCCCAACTCTAAGTAAACAAATGCAAAGTTCTACTAATTACAGCAAAATAGCAAAGAATCATAGAGCCACAGATTGACTTAGGGTGGAGGGGACCTTAAAGATCACCTAGTAGTTCCAACTGCCCTGCCATGATATTCTCCATTCCTTTCATTCAATTTAACACCTCCGCAGAGGACAGGAGAAGAAAACCTTCCAGCAGCCCAAAGCCTGGGAGTTCTGGTTCTCAAGAGCTTGGTTCCAAGTTTAATGAAGCTATTGTGTCTCATTGCTCAATGAGTGGAATTACCACAGCAGAAACTCTACCGGGAAAGAAGGATAGCACAAGGCATGAGTAATCACAACTGGTTTCAGGCAGGTTTTGCCATTTGGATCTGGTTTCAAGACTATGACGACACAACGCTATAGGCAAATTTGGATTTACCACGATTCCTGCCAGGTGAGAAGTTGCAAGCTGTGAAGTGCTGCAAGCATGGGGAGCTCTGAACAGCACAAGGAAAATGCCCTCCCAGGAGGGAAGAGAGGATGCTTCCTGCTGGCCAGGTTTTATGGCTTCATTCCCATAGTTTATAACATGGGCCTCATGCTGGCCCTGCAGTGTTTTGTGTGGGACTCAGTGCTATGCTTGCTTCTCACTCTCATCCCATTCTGGAGTTCCCTTTGCTTTCAGCCAGCACCAGCAGAACTGGATTGTGGACATGTAATGAGACAAAACCTGCTGGCAAACCCTAAGAGGAGAAGCCAAACTTTTGAAAAGGGAACTGAGCTGGGCAGGACATATCAGGGAAATAATGCACAGAGGGGGAGGTGGGGACCAACAGCTGAAGGCCAACATTACCTTCTGGGTACCAGCACCCCAAGGCCCCCAGAGGAAGGGGGGGATGTCTGGGAGCACCTGAGCTCTCCTCTATGACTTCCCTCCAGCTGCAGTGTTGGCACAAGGCCGGAGCACAAACCCAGCATGCTGAGGGCTGAGCCTGCTGCTCCCCCGAGCCCTGCAGCAGATGGATGACCTCAAGCAGGGCTGCAGATTGGCTTTTAATTTCTCTCTTTAGTCAGTGTGCTGTCAGCAACACTGACGGACACGAGGTTCATCCAGCCGTGGCTTCTGCTTGTGTTTACTTAGCTCACCTTCAAAATGAAAACGGTTCCATCAAACAAACAAGTTCAGCAACTGCAAACAAAGATCGTGTCAGAGCCTAAGCCAAGGCTCAAGCCTTCACAATAAAACACCATGGCATCCACAGAGCCATACGTGGAGGGGTGAAGTGCCCACCTAAGCACTGACAAGAAACCAGAGTACATCACGCATGAGCCTTGCCCAACAGAAGAGCCAAATCCTCTTCAAAAAGGCCTAAGCAAAACACCTGTGCAGTGCTGCAGAGCACCCAGCAGCACCATGAGATGCACTGTGTTCCTGCATTGCCTGAGGAATCATCCGCAGAGCAAGGCACTAGATCCTGATTTGGATTAACAAAGGTGAGCCTGAGCCCAACTCAAAGAGATGCTCAAACCACAGGGCTTCAACTGCAGCCAAGGCTCGGCTACGAGAGGTTTGTTGTTTTTCCCTCCCAGCTGTTCCCTGGTTTTTGAGGGTTTTATAATGTTCCTGGAATAAATTGAATAAAACAAAAATCAATAGAGACTCTAGTTTGGCATAGCCAGTGGTACACTCTCTAATACATGTGATGCTAGAAACTGTGTAGATGCTGGTGAGAGGGACCAGCTCCATGAGAAGGAACATGCTGCTCCCTTAAGTACCCAGTGCTGGACACAAGCTTGGGTTTGATGCTAAGAGGGATCACATAAGGGGATTGATGGTGAGGAGAAGAGAGAAAATCATCGATTCCACCATTTACAAGGTTCAGTTCAGCATCTACATCTGTTCTGGACCACTCTCAGTGGGTTTGCAGCTCACAGAGACTGACAACCACTGCTGCAGGTGCCCAGCATTGCACCTGGGTACTGGAGGTCTCTGTATGGTGGAACACTGCTCTCCATCCCACCCAAAGCCTGCCCGGTTTGGCTGTGCAACCAGCAGCCACACACACTCCTTAAAGGACAAGCCATCTCTCATTTATTTTCTACTTCCAGTGGGTTAGACTTGCACAAAGGCCACCCCTGAAGAGAAACAACCAAGACACACGAGGAATGGAAGGGAAGACCCAAGCACAGGACATCAGCGATAACTCACATCAGCAGGCACGCTGCTGACAGCTTACAGTAAGCTTCCAGGAAGAAAAAAAAAACACAAACCAACACAGAAAAAAAACGCTCCGAGTGAAATAGTTAAGCCCAGACAAATGTTTGTCATTCATTATCTGGAGTCAAGCTTGGATTTCTCAACAACACAGCTGAGCCAAAGCAAGTGCGTTAATAATAAAAGACATTTTCCAGGGAGCTCCACGTTGGGCGTGCAGCCTGCCCTTGAAGGGAGAAACGCTGGAGGCAGGTGGAGGCTGTTTGCTTTTCTCCAAGAACAGGTATTTAGCTCCCTGCGTCACAGCGCTTATCGCCAACCGGAGCCACCAGTGCTGCTCCCTGGGCATGCAGCCATGGGGACATCATGCAAGGCACTGAGGGACCCGAGTCCTGCCCCGAAACTGGGACAGAGCACTGACACACACACACATCTCGGTTATAGCTTCATTATAAATAAGAATAATTTAATAATACCTTAACGCAGCTGCTTGCAGGGAGATGAAGGCGGCCGTGGTCACCATCAAGGTCTCTAGGGCTCAAACACAAGGCAAATCCTTCCCCAAGCTCCAAAGGGGGCTGGGGATGATGCTCAGCCCAGGAGGGAAGGCAGAGCAGGACGGGGCTGCTGCAAGCTGCTGGGGCAGCCACAGACAAAAGGCATCTGATGCACTCACACCAAGGGAGCAAACACCCAGCCTGGGCATGATCCAGAGTGCTCCAGCTTCTCTTCCACAGCACCATAGAATATCCTGAGCTGGAAGTGCTGAACAACCTTGGCAAGCCCTGCACCTGCTCAAGGCAAAAACAAGCAGGGATCCCCCTACTCCATCACTTATGCATCCCATGAGCCAGTTTGTAGGAATCTTACCCCCAAACCCTGCCCACCTTCCCAGCACTCGCTGCAATGCATCCCTTCCCAAAATAAATGGCTCCCTGCAGCAGTCAGGTTGGTGCGTCTCTGATCTGGGGCAAGGGAGGAACACTAGAAAACTTAAAAAATAAAGATAAAAATCTCTAATATTTTCTTTGCTCCCAGTGACAAAAGGCATGAGTTACAGCTGACAGAAAAATGGCTTTTCTATCCCACAGGAACTCCTGGCCTTACTAAAAAGTATATATCTGCTTTGGAAGAGAGGGCAGGAGGAAAACAAATCACTGAAAGGTTTTCATGAAGCTGTGAAGAATTTGGGGGAACAAAATGTCAAACAAACAGCTTTCAGTGGAAAAATCCTCTGAACAAAAAAAAGGATCTTTTCCGGAAAGATAGATATTCTGCTGATCTTGACAAAAAGCTCTGAGGGGAAAAAAAAAGAAAACACACCCCTCCTTTTGAAGGCTTTCAACTCACACTGCTTTGCATCTTTGTGCTTTTCAAGAAAGAACCCTTGCAGCACCTTCCTTGCACACAGTGTGCCCAGAAAAGGGCTCTGGGGATGGCCCTGCCTTGCCATGGAAGTGAGCAGGTGTCAGCAAGGCTGGAAGATAAACAGAAAGCAGCCTTTCCCCTCTGCTTTACCCCCAGGGAAAGGAAGTGCCGATCCTTTGGCTCGCTGATGGACCTCTTGCAGCCATCCTGACTCCCAGCCCACAGGACGGATGCGGGCAGGGTGAGCTCAGCCATAGGACGCAGCACTGGATGTGGTGGCATTCCCAGGGTGATCCCATCCCCACGCAGACCACATCTCACCCTGCAGAGGAGGAAGCTGCAGGTCAGGCAGCAATTAAAGTCATTCTCTTAATACCGAGCAGCACCAACCAACCTGTGACGGGTGACACAAAACACGCATTGCACCCACTCCATTCTGGCTGGTTTCAACCCCATTTAGGTGCCACAGTACCAGGAAAGACGAAGCATCACCTCCAAGGCCACAGTCCTCCCTGAATATCTCCCAAACACGGCCACAGATCCACAGCAGTGCCACCAAGGAAGCACTGAAATGGTGCTAAAACAGAAGCGCTCCACGTGCTGAAGCAGAGCGGCGCTTGGGGAAAGCAGTGAGAGCTGGAGAACCACTGGGGGGCAAAAAAAAAAAAAGCAACAAAACAAACAGTCCATTTCAATATCCTTTTCATAAGCAGTTGAAATGAACCCAGGAACACATCAGAGAATTATCATTTAGCACAGATCAAACAGCAGAACTCGCGCATTAAAAATACATGCGGCATTAATCAGCTACGCAGAGTTATGTGCCATCATTTCCATAAATAATACGGGATCAAAGCAGCCCAAGCAGCACTATCAGTTAATATAGGCAGCCAGTCAGTCAAAATACAGTAAAGCTGCCTGAAAAGTGCAGCAGGGTAATTTGCCAGGAATAAAGCAGATCCATCTGAGAAGTGGCACGACCAGTTAAACAGGTGAGGGCTTCCCGAAGCCTTAATTACACAGTGATGCCACAGAGCCAAAGCAAGGCAATAAAGGGTTAATGCAGCCCCAAAACGAAACTAAAGGAGAAAAAAAAATAATAAATCAAACTTGGGGGATGTTGATGTGAATCTGCCTGGAGGTGAACACCCAAGCAGCAGAAGGAGCACCGACCCAACCAGGAGCACCCCAGTGATGCTCCTGGTGGTGATGGCCACAGCAGAGACGCAGGGTCAGGACATGGGGTTCCCCCAACCGAGGGGACAGACCCCACCACAGAGCAGGGTTTGAAGTGCAGGCATCCATCACTGCGTGCAGCATGGCCGTGTCATTAAGTCTTTTGCTGAAAGGCTGCAGAGCCATTTAGCCGGCTGGTTTTTAAAGCAGGCGTGCGGAGCAGCGCAAGCTATAAATAGCAGGGATGCTTGCCTTGTCATGTTTCTGCTGGCTTATTTATAAGGACGTGGGGCGAGTGAATTAAAAATGGTAAAAAGAGCAGCTCGGGCTTCTCCCTGGTTTCAAGGCTGGTCTGCAGTAAGAAGAAAACCTCAGGGGGGGTTTGCTTTTTTTCCTTATCCAGGCAAAGAGCGAACACCCGCCCTTCCCACTGAGGCTCTGAACCGGTTACATTTACAAGGCAAATTTTAATTCATACAGCAGGTGCTCAGCAAATCCTCCTTCAAGCAGCAGAAGACCACACTGAGACTTAGCAGGAATCCGTGCAGCTCTGACACCTGCTTGGAAACAGGACTCATGCAGGCGAGGCAAGAAGAGGCCCCAAATCCATCCTTTTTCCATGGGTGAGTGCTCCAAAGCCTGCTCCGATAGTGATGCTCTGCACGTGACCTGAGCATCCCTTGGGATCTGGAGCCCTTGTGCACAGACAGGGACAAGCAGCAGTGCTGACTCTGCTCTCACTATAGAACCTGGACCAGCATCACCAGCCACCAACCTGCAGGGAGATGGGGGCAGAGGCGTCCCTATGAGTCCCCACGCATCTCCAAGAGCAGGCAGGAGGCCTGATCAGCACTGATGGAAAATTTCCTATTGAATAAAGAAAAAACATTCCGCCCTAACAGAGGGATTTATTCTTCATCCAGAATGCCTTGTTCAAAACGCTTCCAGATTGACAGGTTTAACCAAACTGAGACCCTTCCATACAAGCCCTGCTGACTCTGTGAGTGTTTTCCTCCAGCAGCCTTCCTCCAGAGCCCACGCTGGGGATGGAGCAGACGGACATTGCCCACAGGGCAGCACCACGGTGCAGGGCCCTTGAGCTTCATGGGAACACAGCCAGAAGCAATGCAATAACCAGCACGCAGCCACGTTATTTCAGTCTGACCCAACTGAAAGTCAAATTAAATGGAAGGGGGGGAAGAAAAGAAAAAAAGCAAATAATTTCCTGCAAAGCACAAACCTTGGGTTGCAGGCAGTTTAACGAGTCTGCAGGTGGGGTTCTGCTGGGGTGGTACAAGGCCACAAGAGCTCCCAAGGCAGGGCAGATGGCGAGGCTGCAATCCTCCCCCCAGGCTGTACACCATGTTAACATCCTATCAACCACCCAGCACAGTTCCAGCCCCGGCCCCACCTGCCCTCTACACAAGGCAGCCCCACAGAGCCCAGCGCCTGCAGTCCCCAAAAAGAGCTCAGGTCCTCTCTGCAGCCTCATTGAGAAGCCTCAGCTGCAGACTGAGTGCTGCATCCCGGCTTCAGCATCCCGGCAGTTTGGGGTTTATTTTAAGCACTTGTCGGAGGTACAGCAGAAGGAGTTGTCCTGGCCAGATGGCTGCGGGAGAAATCCCTGCTCCGCTCCCAGAACAGGCACAGCTTCAGCCCCACTGCCAGCAGATGCCTCACACAGCCCATCTCTGCTCTCGGGAGCACCAGGAGCTGCAGCAGCACTCCCTGCCAGCCCGCTGGCATCGGCTGCAAATATTAGAAGCAGCATGATGACTTATCCTGGGTATTTATAGAGCAAAACACTCTGAAATCTCTCCCCTGACTTCAGCAGGCTGGCGTGCCTCCGTTCCTCAGGGACAGGTCCTTCTGTGCTCCTCTGCCCGCAGCTCCTTGGGATGGTCCCTGGATGCCCCCAGCACGAGCCTGCCATCATGGTAAGCAGCTCACTACAGCACAGCCCCACTCTTCCATCTCATGCTCAGTTTTTCCCACCTGGCAGCTCAGCAGTGCAGTGTTTGTCCCAAAGGAAAAAAAGGCAAACCCTCGCACTGCACAAGGAAGCTAATAAGTGAGACTTTGGGTACTCCATAGGTCTTCCCAAAGCATCCCGATTTTTATAAGCACTGCTAAGCCCAAAAATCTCAAAAATCTTGAGTCAGGACCATTGGCAGCATCTGATTCAAGAGTGACTCAGGCACAACAGCATGGAGGCAGGAGGAAGGCAAGTGAGCCACAGGCAACATCCCTGCATTGTAAGCTCAGGATAAAACCTCACAATGTATTCTTCAATTGAAGTTAGGCTCTGCCCTGGCTGCTCCCCTACTCAACCCGAGTAACGTAAGCATCCTCCTTACCACAAGTCTTCACGTCTGTAACTTGATTTTCATGTCCTTAATTAAAATTAAAATGTGCCATCCAGAAGCCGAGCTGTCCCAGTAACTGAGCCACATCCAAACCTCAAACCAGGGAGCTCCTGTCCCACTGGGATCCGGGAGCTGCAGCCTCCCACAGAACACAGCCCTAGTGCAGCAGCAATGGGCCTGCCTGTTGATGGCCTTGGAGCCTGAAGCAAAGCCCTTTCCCCTACAAAATCACCATGGGGACCACAGAGGACCCCAGAAGACTTCTTCTTGCACGTAGGGTGCAGGGACCCCACGTGTGCAGCTAGGCCTGAAGCAAAGAAGCATACTTTGTGCTGGTGGCCATGCCCACCCATTTGGCCAGGTCACCCTATGCCACCTCTAACACCAGATCTGCTGGTGCTCTGTGCCCAATCTAAGCCCATGGGCTGGAATCCCCCCATGCAATGCAGCTGCACCTTCCACATCTGTGCTGAGAGCATCCCAGCTGTGAGCCGCAGCCAGCAAACCTCACCAGCACCCCAACTCATTGCACCCCAATGGGGTCCGAGACACCTGCACACTTCCTTGCTCCAAGTGCTGCTTTCCCAGAGAGACCCTCACGCACAAAGCACCCTGCAGGAAGGAGCAGACAGAAGGGTTTTGTTCTCCATGCAAGAGCAGCCTAAATGGGGCTGTGCTGACTGCATGCACCCAGCCAAGAAATCCCTGCAGTGTGAAGCCACCCCAGCCCCGAGCACACGGGGAGCACAGGGTGCTGTGTGGATAAGGCAGGGCACGCTTCTAAGCCCATCTCCACAAACAGGAGGATTAACAATTTGCTTCCCTTAAAAAGAAAATCCGGGATTTTAACAGGATTGGAAAGAAAAATAAATACTGTGAAACTAGGAAAGGGAGAAGAAGAACAAACCAAGCAGAGGCTGAAGGGCTTCTGAAATCAAAATGAGAACAACACACTGAAGTCAGGATTTCAGTCTTGGTAGCGTTGAGAAGAC
The DNA here is from genome assembly GCF_026119805.1 of Tympanuchus pallidicinctus. Lineage (NCBI taxonomy): Eukaryota > Metazoa > Chordata > Aves > Galliformes > Phasianidae > Tympanuchus > Tympanuchus pallidicinctus. The sequence continues at coordinate 50,410,706 of NW_026294802.1, forward strand.
TCACACACCAGTTCCTTATCAGGAATAATGCTATCAGCATTAAAGGAATTCCTTCTGATGCCTGTGAGAAGAGGCCCACTTGTTTCATATAATGAAGGATAGAAAGCATTAATTTCCTACTCAGGGCTGAAGAAACAGCACTGAAGGCACTGAAGCCAAGAAAACAGGCAACTGACCCCATGGATCCCATTGCCCTCACCAACCCTTCAGCTCCATGTGAGCTGGGAAACCCTCCAGCAGGTGCATCAGGCATGGCCAAGCCCAGGGAGCAGCCCCACATCACCAGGCCCCCGAAACAGCCCTGACACGTCACAGCCCCCACTAAGACCAACAGCTAAGGAACCACAACGAGCCCAACGAACTGACTCTTCAGAAAGGCATCGCAGGTCCACGTGCTCCCACTCCACACGCACTAAAGGGTGGAGAGCAAGAGGAGATCAGTGTCTGCCACCACCAACCCCTGGGCACAGCACGAGCATCTCAGTGCCACCTCAGTGCCCATCGCCACAGAGCCATGCTGGCAGAGGAGCCGGCCCATGGATAGGCAGAGCAGAGGGCAGGGAAGGCTGGCACGCTGCTGGGCTCCTGCCGGTCCCGTCTCAGACGTGGCAGCACCGCGGGATTTTGCTCTCAGGGACCCCAAACCCTCCTCCCGCTGTCAGCAGCTCCCCATCTCCACCCCTTCCATCTCCTGGAGAAAATAAAGACCCGAACCGCGATACAAAGAAGAGAAGCACCGAGGGCCGCACTTGGGAGCAGCCGCAGCCGTAACGCCAGGAGCGCCGGTCGGTGCCGTCGTTCAGCCGCGGGGCTCCGCAGCAGCGCAGAGCGGTCGCTCCGCCACGGGCGGCTCTCAGCAACCCCGGCAAGGAGCAAAAATTACCACCGTTACAGAAATAAAGCAAGCAAAGGAAGGAAGCAGCGCTCCGGCCCCGCTCCCCGCCCGCCGGGCACAAAGGAACCCCGGTACCTCGCGGCGCTCACCTGCGGGGCCCGCGGTCGCCGCCTCCTCCTCCTCCGCTTCCTCTCGGGGAGGCTCCGGGGGCGGCGGTGCGGGGCCGGGCCGGGCCGTGGGGCCGCGGGGCCGCGCGGTGGGTGCCGGGCTGCTGTCGGCGGGGCCGCCGCTGCCGCTGCCGGGCTCGGGGGGCGGCGCGGAGCCGGGGGGGGGCAGCCCGGCAGCGGCGGCCAGCAGGGCGGCGAGACAGAACAGGGCGAGCCCGGGCGCGGTCCGAGCCCGGCGCCTCATGGTGCGGGGCGGCGCTCCGCCATTCACTCCTCCATCCCTTCGCTCCCTCGTTCGGCGGCTCGCTCGCCGGGCGGCGGCGGCGGCTCCCGCCCGCCTCAGCCGGCCATGCCGCTCCGCTGCCCAGCGCCCGCAGGCGGCACCCGGCGCGCCCCGGCCCCGCTGACAGCGCCGCGCCCTCTCCGCCCCGCCCCGCTCGACCGCAGCCAATCACCGCGGCGCCCGCCGCACGTGACGCTAACTTTGGGACGCGCCCCGTGCCGTTCAGCCAATCCGAGGGCGGAGGGGGCGGGGAGAGGGGCGGGGCCAAGCGGCGAGGCCTCGGTGGTGCGGCATTGTGCGGAGCGCCCCGCCCCCAGCAGCGCCGCCCGCGTCGCGCTGCCGGCTGGGCTTCATTATGCTGCGTTACACCTCTGCTGTGTGCCTATGGCTTTGTATTTTCTTTTAAATATATTTTATGTGTTTATGCTTTACCTACTTAAAGATATCTCTTTTTTTTTTTTAAATAAATAAGTACAGAATTATATCTTTGGGCGGGTTTTTTTTTTTATTATTTTTGGCTTTTTTATATTTTATTTTCTTTCAGCATCATAGATCTTTTTTCTATATTTCACTCTTCCACATTTCATATTACAGCATTTTACATTATGGAGCGTTTTTAACGTTACTTATTTTTATCTATAGATATATATGTCTGTTATTGTTCATATTTTTACCTCTTTCATTCAGACGAATGAATCCTCCATCCCACCCCACCCAGCAGTGATGAAGGCTGTCCCCGTGGCCCCCTCCCACCGTTCCATGTTCCCACCCTGCACACAGCTCCCTGTGCTCCCCACCCAGACAGGGACAGCTGTGGGATAACAAAGCTGTGGATCCCTGCGCTCCCACCAGCTCTGTGCACCAGGAGTGACTTTGCCCCACCATGGAAGTGCGGTGATACAAATGTTAATTATTAACGTGGGGCACGTGGGTGCACTGTGAGCCCGGTGCTGTGAGGATCCATTGGAGCTGTGCAATAGGACTGTGGTCATCAGCACTACTGCACATGGCTGCTAATGGTGCTGTGAAAGCTTGCAGGGCTGGACAGGACCAGAGAGCAGCCACTGCTCTGCATCCCTCAGCGTCCTTTGCATCGGAATGGTGTTAGCTGGAAGGTACAGAGATCACCCAACTCCAGCCCTCCAACTGCAGGCATCTCCATGCATGGGGCACCTCACGTGGTGCAAACAGAATCATAGAATGACCTGGGTTGAAAAGGACAACAATCATCATCCAATTTCAACCCCCTGCTGTGTGCAGGTCGCCAACCAGCAGCCCAGGCTGCCCAGAGCCACATCCAGCCTGGCCTTGAATGCCTCCAGGGATGGGGCATCCACAGCCTCTCTGGGCAACCTGTGCCAGTGCCTCACCACCCTTTGTGCGTCACCCTTTGTGACAGACAGGTGTTGGCCTTGCATCTCTTTCTTACAGGAGGTGACAAACACCGCCCTGGGATCAGGCAGCCCCACCTTCACTGCTGATCCAGGCTGTGAGTCCTTCCCTAACACCACATTTCAGGTTTGTCTGCAAGGGCAACATGTCTGCAGCGGGTGAATTGCTGCTCAGTAATTCCCCGCTCTTCCCCCATATCCACTCCCTTTTCAGAAATGAATGGGTTTTTTTTCAGGCCTGATAATATAATTATTATCCCCCACCAGCTATGCCGTGCCATTTCCCTCGGGGCAAACCTGATGGCTTTGTGTGCCCGAGGTCTGAAAGCATCCTCTGAGCTCAGCATCGCAGCTCTGCAGCTCCCACCTCCCAGCACAGCGTTGCTCATCTGCGCTCCAAAACGCTTCTCCTATATAGGAGAAGCCCTTAGATGCTATCAAGGGGTGCAAGAAGGAATCGCCTCAGCGCTATTCGTGGCTCAGAGCCCCGGCGCTGCTCCCACCGCCCGCTGATCTCCACCAGCGCTGCGCTGCCCGAGGCGCTCCCCGAGGCCGGCCGGGCCGGGCCGGGCGGCAGAGCTCGCCGCTCCCCCTGGTGCTTTCAGTGAGGGTTGCAAGCGCTGCACGCTGCCCCGAGTTCGAAGCAGATCGAAATGGAGCTCATCGACACCCAGCGGTGCTCCGCGCGGCGTTCGGTGGGGCACAACCTCCTTTCTGCGTTCGGTCTGCAACCAGAAAGTGAGAACGGTGCGTCCTCGGGACCGAGCTCAGGTTTGGAGGATATCAGCATCCCCCTGGGGTTGTTCTTATTCCATCGCATCAGCAAGATTTCCTTCCCCACTGGAAAGTTTCCAGGAGCTGTTTAACAACCGGTGTTCTCTGACCTATTTGCAAGCCCCAAGCCTCTCCTCACCACCCACAGCTGGAAAGCTTTGATAATTCAATGAGATGTTAATTCTGATACCCACAAGGACGCAAGATACAAAACCTCTTTTTTTTAAATTCTCATTAATTGCAATGCAGGAGTAACGAGATTTCACCGCTGACTCCATTTCCAAAGCAGCATTGTGCTGCACTGCTCCCATTGGGCCTAAGTGCTGCCTGGGCAGGCAGCTCCCCGACATGCACACAGCCACTGCAGGGACCAGCAGGACCCATCCTGCCCTCCATCCTGCCAGCAGAGCCCCGTAGGGACAGCAGCACATTCCCTACACTGCTCTTTCTGGGTGAACTGTTTCATTATTCCACATGCAATCTGACCATCTTTTAAATCATCCAACAATCTGTTGGGGGGACGTCAGGTTCCCCAGAGCCTCTGAAAGGAGTGCATCACAGCACAGTGTTAATAAGCAGCTGCTCGGATGCTGATCCTAACCAGGAACCAGCTGAAAACATAAAGCAAAAGCAGCAGCTTTATCGTCACTGCTGCAGCCAGCACTGTGTGTATGTAACAGCATGGGTGTCGGGAAGAAACTCATTCCAAAAAATACCTCTGTTCTCATGACTGAGCTTAATGTTAGCAACAAGAGAACAACACAGCACACGTGTTCCCTGCGTGCTTCAGAAATCAAACACCATCGTTGTTCTGTCCCACAGCTGGCACCTCTCTTGCCACTTCCCAGCTAAGTGCATCCCCCCCAGCCAAACCCCAACCTGGGCATCAGCAGAGCCAGCACAGCTCTGTGTTCAGGTGAAATAAAAGCAGGAGTTGCTGGTGGCAGTGGGTGGGATGTGGTAGCAATCCTTGTGGGTCCCAGATGTGCACGCAACAGTGCCTTGACTTTGGGTACATCAAGGTCATGCACATGGAAAGCTAAGCTCCTTTTCACATCAAAAGTGGAAAAAGACTGAATAAATTTGAGTGCCACAAACATTTCTCGCTGCTCGCTGGGAGGTTGGGTTGGAACAGCTCTGTACTGCTGACTCAGATTGCTCAGAATCTGGAATTTCTGTTCCGAGGGCAACTGATGCCACTTTGTTTTGTGCTTCCACCTCCAAATCCACCCAAAATCTCCCACAGAATGAAAACTTTCAGAGCTCTGGATGGAGGTGACCGTGCTTGCCATGATGCAGCCCCATATAGTGGGAAGCACTGTGAGTTCCCATGCACACACCACATCTCACACCCCAATATTCCCCCTCACCTCCAGCTCTTCCCACCACACCCCAGGGATGTGCACTCCTGATGTGCAGAAGCACCTCCCCGTGCTGCTCTGTGTGCCCTGATTCACACTGCGGGGCACAGAGAAGAGCAGCCCTGGCACTGGTTGGGAAGCACAGAGCATCACTGACAGCAGGGTGGAAGAGTTTCCCTACTGCACATCCACAGAAGGGAGCAGCAAATCCTCCCCTTGTTTGATGGCGGATCGTGCAGGCAAGTCCTCGAATGAGAGATGCTGAGCTACCGGGGATTATGCATCTCCTTTGAAAAAGGGCTTTTCTTCGAGATCCCTGCAGCAAATCTCCTGCTCTTACCCACCCTGAAGCACTGGTAACACTCTCTATCTCTGCAGCTTTCTGCCACAGACACGCATTTTGCCTTTCAGTCCAAGGCTGGGGTTTGTCACCGAATGCTGAAAGCGCATTAGTGCCTGGGATGCAGGGCAGGCTTCGGTGGGGCCGCCCGAGTGAAACAAAGCTTTCTGTGTCTGACTGTTTTTCCACGTGTGCCTGTGGTAATGGAACCCTGTAGGCCTGTATGGAAGCCTGGGGCTCATTCTGACCAAGGGGAGCTGCAGCATCACACCGTCCCAATGGCACTGCAAGGCAGGGAGTCCCTGCAACCCTTAACCCAGCGATGCCCACATGGGGCATCTCATCCACCACTGTGCACCAGCTGGCTGCCTTCACCAATGCACAGCTTCTACCAAAGCCCCCAGGTTTTGTTTCAAGACCCCAAAGCTGGGAAAAAAAAAAGAAAAAAAAAGCACCACCACTTCCCTTTGGATTTGCTCCAAAACATTACACCTGGTTTTGTTCTCTTTTTGACAACGAAGGTGATTTATTTCCATTTTGACTCTGTCTGGCCCTCACTTCCAGCTGCCCATTTGTGTTTTCCCCCTGCTAGACTACAGGCCCTGCAGCACCCAGCCTGCTCCTCCATCAGGTATTTATATGCTGTCGTCAGGTCACCTCTCAACCTCTTGTTTTAATCACACAAACAGATGGAGCTCTGTAAGTTCTCCCCATCCACAGCTGCTTCTCCAGCCCTTCCATCATTTCCGCAGCTCTTTTCAACGCTCTCCACCACCCTCTGTTAAACACAGACACCTGAATTGGTTGCAAAATTCCCAAATCAGTCTCTCCAGGCCCATAAAAGACAAAGTCCTTTCCCAGCTCCTGTGCACCATTTCCCCTCTCACACACCCAACAATGAAATTCAGTCTTCTGGCTGAAGCTTCATCCATCACCAGGAAGATCCTGCAGAAATGCTGCTTCTGCTTCACTACAGCCCATTGGGGCTTCATAGAGAAAAGCCAGCCTAAATTACCCCCCTCAGTCCATTGCCTTGCCCTATAACCCCGGTGCTTCCTCTATAGGAAATGCTGCTTTTATGCGAGGAAGGTTCCCAGCTGGGATGTTTTCTGCTGGGAAATGGCTGAATTCTCTGCAGATGATGTGATGGGGTGCGGGGTTGGCAGCTGGTGGCTGCAGCACTGCAGTGTTGCTCCATCCACTGCAGGCACATTGCACATCACACACTCCTGAGCCCCACGTGCAGCACAGCATCCCCCAAACCGTGGGGTCTGGCTCAGCGTTGTTGCGAGGATAAAGGATTGACTGCACAAAGAAACCCTCTAAAAATGCAGAAGAGAGACAAAAATTGCTCCATTGTGGATAATAATCCCCAGGGATAACAGCATGGGGTGCTCAGTGCCCCTCAGAGCCTTCCACTGAAGACAACAGTAACTTGTGTTGACTCCCCCCATCCCCTCCAGGCTCTGCTGAAGAAGAAATCTGTAATATGAGGCTTGCTTTTTCCTCCCATTGCCTTGGCAACGTGTTTCCTCATTGTGTCCATCACCTCAATAAAACACGTATCAGTGTGGGGAAGGAAAGAGAACCCTGGAAGCCCCCTAAATCCCCAGCTGCAGGCTCAGCTCCAGGCTCAGCACCATGGTATTGTGCAAAGGGAGCCAAAAAGGCAGCAATTTTTCTTTGGTTCAGTGAAGTATCAGTACTGGCAAAGGTAGGAGGATTTATGGAGTGGAAATTGGGCTGACCACAACCAAACAAAGCCTTTGTTGACTTGGAGGTGAGGGAAGGTGTTGAATTCAAAGGCTGTACGTTGGCTGGCTGCATACCTGAGCTCTGCACTCAGCCAGAAGGCCATGCAGGTGTTTCACACTGCCTGACGTGCTCAGGAAGCTGTGAAGCAGAGGCCATCCTCCAAATCAGCAGCACCCCCCTTTCCTTGTCCTCAGGAAAAGAAAACAAACCATCGTGCAAACCAAGAAAACAAGAGCTGAATGGCAGCTCTGGGTCTGTGGGGCAGAGACCTCAAATCCCCTGCACACCACCCCGTGTATCAACCCGTGCACCAGCTGTGCATCACCCCTCATCACCTGTGCACCGTGGGTAACATGGGCAGTATGGGCAGCACTGCACAGAGCTTTGCTCAGTGACTCCAGCACCAACTTGGGAAGAATTCCCTCAGCCAGGAGAAGCTACGTGCAGTGGGCTCCCCGCAATGTGCAGCTCCTCTTTTGGCACGGCTGTGCCTATGTGAGGAATATCCATGGTGATGTGCCCACAGCATCTTGCCTGCAAAGAACAGAAGCACAGCTCTCATCTAAACGGGGGCTTGGAAAAGCAAAGGGATGGAGCTCTTGTTCTGATGGCGGATGGGAGAGTGTGGCAATGGAGCCACTTAAAGACTGCATCCATTCCAACATCACAGTGCCACATCCATCTCTACACCCAGACACCGTAGCAGGGTCAGAAGGAGACACACTGCTGCTGCTGCTGCTGAGTCACGCATCCTCTTCCCAAATTAGGGAAGGGGTTCCTGGAGCTGTTCCATTTTGAAACACTTCTTTGTATCTAATTGTAGGATTTCAAATAATTCAACACAAAAACAAAACAAAAACAAAATGCAAACACAAAATATTTTCCCAATCTCTTGCAGCGAAAGTTGAATCTTTCCAATTTCTCTCTCTCCGTGTCCCTGCCCCAAACATCCAGCACAGCTTTCTGCCCCACTTCCATTCCAGAGCCCTTTTCTTTCCTATGTTTCCAACAGCCATTTACATTTTTGTTTGTGTGAATAATCTCAAATACGAAAGCTTTGCTTTGCATTCCCCTTATTAGATAATATTAATTGCAGCAGGGAGTCAAGTAACTTGAAAAAAGGGGGAAAAAAATCCACTCTGCAAAAGTCGCAGGCCTTGCAAGTATTTAAAGGGCCATCTGCATCTCCTCCAGAACTGCAAAGACAAATGGGGGCAACAGTAGCACATATTTATTCAGTAGACATCATGGCAACATTTGTGCTCCTCTCTCAGCCAAGAACTCGTGCTAGGAATGTAAGGCTTGCTGCTCCCCTGGTCCTCCTGTCCTTTGGGAATGCAGCAGTGATGTCCCAGAAGGACCCAGAAGGAGTCGCTCAGAACTGGGGTCAGTTGCCAGCTCTGTGCTCTACCTCTTCCTCCACTTGCACCTCACCTCATCACTGTCCCTTCAGAACTGCTCCACATCTCCTCCCAGCAGGTCATCCAGGTTTCAGGACTGGGCATGCTGCCTGCAAGGTGCTGGATCCATGCAAACAAGTGGGCAGATGGACAAGAGATTATGATTCCCAACTCCTGCCCCAGGCATCACTGTAACCCCGGGCATCTCTCAGCTCAGCCAAGACCACCTCAGGGCAGGAACTGAGATCCATACAATCATTAAGGTTGGAAAAGAGCACGAAGGTCATCAAGTCCAACCATCAACCCACCCCCATCAACCACATCCCTCAGTGCCTGCAAGGGTTTAGGAAGCCATTAGGACAGAACACTGTGGTCCTTCTGCCCTTGGTTGAGGGTTCATTTATTGTAATACAAGCACACTCCATACGTATGAAGCTTTTGATTCATATAGGCGCAGCCCTATGGCCACAGCAAGGGAGGCCAGCACAGGCTGCCCCAGGAAACGGGGATGTGGGAATGGGTCCCATCCCAGGACAAGGGATGCAGCCAGAGGGAGATCACAGTGCTGGACACACTGATCTAAGTGTCACCCCCTGGGGAAAGGTCTCCTCATTTCACATCTGGACACAAGCACTTATTAGACATAATAAGGAAAGGTTGAAATCCATCTTAACATGCGGAGCGAGACAGACTGCTTAAGAACAATAATAAATATCAATGAGTTTACTCATAATTCATCCAGTTCAAGCAAACATCTTCTCCAGGCAGCCATTCCAGCCTGCTGTCTCTCCCTGACATTAAGCAGGGCTGCTCAGGCCTGCCCCTGATTTTGCCTTTGGAGAGCAGCCAGCAAAGCCTCCAGGTGGATGCTGCTGATTTACAGCCCATCTCCGTTTGCTGCTATATTTACCCAGGTTTTTCTTCTTTTTCTTTTTCTTTTTCTTTTTTTTTTTTTTTTTTTTTTTTTTTTTTTTTTTTTTTTTTTTTTTTTTGTGAAGTGCCTTTCAGGGTGCTCATCAGTTATGAAATACAGGAAGGAAATGTCAGCAATTGGAGGAAACCCTGAGTGAAATTCAGTCACAAATCTCGTATATTAATTCCTGTTCCGTCCCTCTGCTTCCTCAGCGCTCACATTGGGAAGTCATGCCCCTCACTGGCTGCTTTTCCACACAGATATTATACTGCTATAAATATCAGACATTTGAAGAACAATGCTATCTATTAGCATGTAAAAGACTGCCATTGTCTGCAAGTTGCTAGGTTCAAAGCCATCACTGTGCTTGGCAAATTGCTTTCTACATCTCCTGGCAAACCCCCATCTCCAAGCTACCTGTCACCAAAATGAGGCACCGAAATGAGAGAGACCTCCAAAACCCAGCCTACATCATCTGCTGCAGGGAGAATCATAGAATCATAGAATGGCCTGGGTTGAAAAGGACCACGATGATCATCTAGTTTCAACCCCCCTGCCATGTGCAGGGTCTCCAACCAGCAGACCAGGCTGCCCAGAGCCTCATCCAGCCTGGCCTTGAATGCTTCCAGGGATCCACTGAGAAGAATACTCCCAGCCCATGGGGAGGTGTACCCAAAGCTGAACGCCTGGCTGTGTGAATCCTTATGCTGAATGGTGCCAGAGCATTGGAACAGATGAGCCAGGAGGAATCTGTGGGTTTTGCTGCCAACTCCGGCTGCGTTCCTGTTGGCAACAAGTAACAGTAGGGAAAGGTGCACAGCCAGGTACAAGCCTACAGCTGGAAACCTAAATGCAGTGATTTGCCAGAGATCACACTGCTGATGGTAGGAGCTATTTCCTCACCAGAGTGTGCCGTTCTGGTGGCTCTGATGTTCCCTTTCAGAGGGGCACCACCAACCCCAAAACCCCTCCTCAAAGGTCTTTCATTTGCACTCCTCCCTCCTCAGCCCTTTGCTCAGTGCTGTGGGCAGTGAGACTGGCACTTGCAAGCATCTTGGCCTTAAAGCAGCAATAACCCCTGTGACAGAAAGGGGCTCTGGGACTGAGAAGCTGAGCCCACTTCGAGGTCAGGCCTCAGGGGAAGCAAATGCAGAGCAGGTGGTTGGAAACTGCACTAACAGCCCTGTTAACAAGCGCTGCCGATTAGACCAAACAAGAGCTCATCAGCATGCAGTCCAAAGACCACAGCCTGTGGAGTGAGGAGAATAGAGGAACAACAAGAAGGAGGGGAGATGAAAGGAAAGCGGAGATGGGAATGGGTTTTAATAATATTGTTTCCTAATTACAGCCCGGCAGAGGGAGCAGATGCACGCTGTGTGCTGTTCAGTACTCAGCCAGGGACGTGCTGCTGCACTGCTAGGCACTTGAGGGCATGCTCTGGGCTCATTTGTGTGTTCCAGGGTGCCCAGTGACTTCCCTGGGTGCCTGGTGGACCATTGGAGCTGTGGTAATATAGGGGATGTGGCAGTGGTGGCTTGGCGTGGTGACACACTAGAACAGGTTGTCCAGAGAGGCTGTGGATGCCCCATCCCTGCAGGCATTCAAGGCCAGGCTGGATGTGGCTCTGGGCAGCCGGGTCTGGTTGTTGGCGACCTGCACATAGCAGGGGGTTGGAACTGGATGATCATTGTGGTCCTTTTCAACCCAGGCCATTCTATGATTCTATGATGTGGGGCAACCGGCATTCAGACGCCAGCTGGGCTTGTGGTCCCCATGAGCTGTGCTTGCTGCTGCCCAGCGCTCTGCTGAGGCTGCAAAAAGTAATTTGAGGTCTTCTCCTGAATGAGGTCACTGAAGCAGTAGTAGCTTCCACGGAGCAACACATCTGGAGGCAGAAAGAGAGAAGGTTTTGGGGTGTCAGCTTTGTCTGAGCTGTGCTGGGCCTCTGGGGGAAGCAAGGAGTCGTCATACTTCTCCAGCACCATGGCACATCCTCTCTGACAGGAAGGACAGCAGGAATCTGCTGCTTTCACTTGGAATCCCCCAATGGCATTGAGTGGTAAGGTTGCCCCACAGCCAGCAGGGCGTGGATGGGTACAAACGGAGCCAGCCCTCACCTTCTCCGTTTCGCTGAGCATATACAGGAGTAAGGCTGCAACTCCCTAAGAACCTTTCCCCCACCTCAGCTCCGTGTCTGCGAGCCCCTCCGCTCGTTTGAGCTGTGTGCAGAAACCCACAGGATGAGGAGCACTAATGCATGTTTTGGCCCCAGTCCAAGATAAACGCCGGCTATAATAACCCTCATGGGAAAGCCAAACAGAGGACCCCATTGTTAGGGACAACCCGGCGCGTTACGCTTCATTTGGGCTAACAGCACTCCCTGCACGAGGCTCGGGGCACCGTCTGCTTGATGTGGGCAAGGTGGGCTGAGGCCAGAAACTGGAGAAAAAAGGGAAAGCTGGGGACAGGGGCTTCAGATGATGGCTCGCACATCAGTCCAGCCCATAGAGACACAGGAGAGCTTGGAAGAAGAGGGACTAAGCAGGTATGTTGCGTCCTGCTTTCTCCAGGGCAGGCAGCATCAATGGCAGCTCCTGTGCCATGCTCCCTCCATGCACATATGGATGGAGAGGTCCTCTCAGGATCCCCTCTGGTGAGCTCTTGTCTGGTTCCCTTCCAAAACAGCCACATAGAACACCAGTGTCGGGTGAAACCCTGCAGCTCTCTGCTTGAGCTCTGGTCTCTTATGGAAGCTCCTTCCCTGCTGCAAACTATTTTATTATTTTTAAGAGCCAGGGGAGCGCAGTGCTACAAAGAAATGGAGGTTTGCAAACAAAGCATCCTTTGCAGCCTCCAAGGGTTCAGGTTTGGAGCAGTGCTGACCTCCTTGGCACGCCCTGTGCAGCAGAAGGTGCAACAATGGGAAACACCTGGGAAAATGAAAAAAAAGCCAACCGGTGTTTGGGGTAGGCAGGAGGGAGAGCAGATGGTGCTGGGAGTGACACAGGTGTCCTGGATCACAAAGCTGTGATGAGGGCTGAATTGCCACCAGCTGGGTTAGCACTTGGTCTTGAGCACATGCAGGATGAGATGTGCTTTAGGAGGTGTTGTGGGGAGCTTGGCTCTTTTAGTTTCACTGCTGGGCTATCTGAGCAGGCTTGCTGGAGAGAAGGCATATGGCTGCTGTGGGCAATGCTACAGGAAGATAAGGTGAGATGGGGCAGTGAGTGCTGGTACTGGGGTGGATACAACCCTGCAAGCAGGAGCTGGAGGTCAGAGTGTTGTCCTGTCCTGGGGGGGCACCTATCTCCAGCTCCAAGTTCTGAGGTTGAGTGGCATTCAGTGGGAATCAGGGCTGCTTAGGGTAGCAAAGGCTCCTCTGTCTCCCTCGGTGCTCTGTATTTTGTTAACATGCAAAGCTTCCCAGTTTGTTTAATTTATAAAAATCCTTGATGCTGAACTAGCAGATAGGCACTAAGTTGATGCTGAATTGATAGGGAAGCTGCAAACTTGAGGTGTTTCTAAGCTCCCTTCTCCCTGCTAGCCCCTCAGCTGTGCTGCTGGCTGTGGGCAGCTCGTGATGTAGACTGAGGTTCTGAGCACCTGGTGGAGCTGTAGGTGTCCCTGTTCTCTACAGGGTGTCAGACCTGAGGGCCTTTAAGGGTTTGGATTGGATTAGTGGTTAAAGCCCTACCACCTTGCTGGGGATTTAAGAGCAGTGGAAGAGTTGGTGTATCTGCTTTGTGGGGTTGTGTTTGCTTTGTAGAATTTTGACCTGTTGCAGCAATTCAGCAGCAGTGAATGTAAACCTTGAATGTGAACGCAGAGGCCCCTACAAACCAGGGAGCCAAGGGAGATGTGGCCCTACAGCAGCAGCTCAGCCTCAAGGTGTCAGAGGCCCCTGGGAGCTCCTAAATCCTTGCCATGAATGCAGAGAACCACATACTGATGAGGATTTGCTGTTTCTTTTTCTCTTTAATTTTATTCCTGCTTCAGATTGGTGTCCTGATGGATAACAAATGGGGGAGTAAAGCAGTGCTGTGCGTTGCTTCCTGCCTGTCCAGATGAAGGAAAGTGCTGAGCCTGGGTGATGCTCCAGGCACACTGAAGCCTCTTAATGCGCTCAGTGGGGGCTGGAGACTAAAGCTCTGGTCTGAACATGCACGTGACTCATTGTGGTGCCTCATTTGGTTGATTGATGGATGAAACTCTGAAAAAGGCCACCTGTGTCCTGCTGGGAGCTCAGTGCTGTGGCTGCCAGAGAGTGCTGGGTGATGTCTTCCCCATTCAGGGACCCCAGCAGTGACAGCAGGAGCGGCTCAGGGAGATGGCTGCAAGGAAGCAGCGTGCAAACTGACCCTCTGTAGCAAATGCCGGTGTGTTCCTCTAACTTGCAGAGCACGTGCGGTGTCTGCCCGCAGATGAGGCACGCAGGGCTTTTCTGCATGTGCTTTTAGCAGTGCACTGCAGATGGCAGCAGAGCACCCTGACTGCTGTGCGATTCGGGCTCCGAAACGTGCTGCTTCTCACTTGGAGACTGGGAGCGATCTGCAGCACTGATGGTTTCTGAAGTGCTTGGTGTGCCTGTGGTGTGCTGGTCCTTAGGTCCGAGCAGTCCATCCCGCTGCATTTCCATTGATTTCCTCAGGAAATTCCTTCTGAAATTCCCAGGCTTTTAGCAGATTTCAAGGCCAGAGGCAGCTACTAAATCTTTTGGGTTTACCTCCTGTGCAACCCAGCCCGTGCAGCTCTGGGCTCTGCACTTCACTTGATTGAAGCAGGTTTCATTTACCTGGAGGAAGTATCTTAGCCACCCAACCATAGCCCTTGTAAGTTATTTGTTCACCGGGGTGTCTTGCATTAAATTGTGACATTGAGATGCACAGATTTTGTTGTACTTACTGGTGCATGAGGCTTTGTTGTTTGCTTTTTGCCTTGTGCTTCTTGCCTGGGTTGGTGGGAACTCACAGGTGATGTTTGCATGAAAATCATAAAATCATAGAATGGCCTGGATTGAAAAGGACCACAGTGCTCATCCAGTTTCAACCCCCTGCTGTGTGCAGGGTCACCAACCATCAGACCAGGCTGCCCAGAGACACATCCAGCCTGGCCTTGAATGCCTCCAGGGATGGGGCATCCACAGCCTCCTTGGGCAAAATCTTTTGGTTGTGCCCAATGATGCCAGCAGAGTTTGGGTGTGGGATGTGCTCAGCAGTGTGTAGGATGCCTTAAAGGATGCCCAACATGTCCTGTTTCACCCATCAGGGTCATTAGGTTTTTCAGAGTGATTACAGCTTTAAAGAGAGCTGAAGAACTGCAGAGATGTAAAGGTTTGCTCTGTGCAGTCCTTGCACTGGGACTGTCTCCATATGGTCTGCAGAGCTGGGGCAGTGGGGCTGTTCTTCCTCTAAGGGTGTTCCTCACAAGAAATACATGTATTTAAGTGGCAGAACGTCATGAGGTTGTTCCTAAGGAAGGACAATTGCAGCTGTGTCTGTTCTGGGATTGTCTGCTGTTAATGCAGTCTTTCCAGCAGCAGATGAAGATGTCTTTGGCCTGACTGCACGTGGTAGCTTTAGAGATGGTGTTGAAGTCATAGAATCGTGGAATGACTGGGGTTGGAAGGGATCTTAAAGATCATCTAGTTCCAACCCCCTGCAGCATGGAAGGGCTGCCAACCTCTAAATCAATGACCAGCTCAGGCTGTGCAGAGCCCCATCCAGGTTGGCCTGGGCACCTGCAGGGATGGGGCACCCACAGCTCGAGGCAAAAGTCAACGCCTCGCTGCCCTTTGGGTAAAGAATTTCCTCCTGACAGCCAAATGAAGCCTCAGCACAGCAGCAGCTATGAGCTGAGCAATCTGGTGTCTGTCACCCTCTGTAGGGCTGTGACCTAAGCCCAAAAGCTGCTCCAGGGCTCCCTGCAGCCCATGGCACCATCAGGCTCCCCCCTGGTATTCATATACCGCTGAGTGAAAAGAACAATACTCCCATTTTAAAAATAAACCTTAGTTTTAAACGGAGACCCAGTCCAATAAAAGATTAAGTGTCTTTGCAACTGGAAAGGATCAAAGTGAATACAAGTAATCTTTCTTTGTGGTGCGACTTTCATTTTTGCTCCAAAGGAGTCTAGTGTTTCTCAGGACTTGCTTGTGGAGGGACAAGAATAACTGCTTGGTTCAGTTCTTGGCAAAGCATAGACTGCTTTGATATTTATTTTTTTTTAAGCAAACTTTAAATAGCTTTTTGGCTTGAGATTTTATTGGAAATCCAATCCCCTTACACACAAATTTTTTTAATTGTTTCTATGAAAACCAGCATTGAGTGGAAGAATGTTTTTGTGTTGATCTTGGTGCAGCAGACTCCTCCTGCCAGCCTGGAGGAGTGCAGGAAGGTGGCTCAAAATGGGTTCGTGTCAGTAGGTCCAAATGCACCATGCAAAGAGCTGCTCCTCTTGGGGGGCTGCAGGATACACTGAGTGTTGTTGTATCTTGCTGCAGTACCTCACTTGAGCTGCACCACGAGAGGGCATCCTGAGGCTGCAAATCCTCTGCTCCAGCCCAGCAGATGCTGTAGGAGATCTGAGGAAGGATGACGGGTTGGAAAATGTAGCCACCACCTCTGTGCACAGAGCAGGGTTGGTGGCAGAGTGTGTTGGAGGTGTTTACAACCACGCTGATTCTCTATAGGAAGCATTTTGTTGGCATTGGCTCCATTCGTGCTGGTTATTTCTCTGCTCTATGGGTTGCTGTCAGCTCAGGGTTTGTGTTCTGTATGGGGGTCTGCCCTTTTAATTGATGTCTGCCAGCACCAAAAGAAGGAAAACTGCTGAAAATAAAGGAATGAAATGTTTTCAAGCAGAACTTGTTAGGATGATGTTGCTGCACATCTTGGAGCGATGACAAGTTAGAAGTTTTCATGCAGTCAAAATGGTGTGAGCTCCATCCCTGTGGAAAAGACGTGTTGGCACAGAGAGCAGTGCTCTGGGGCCGTGGCCTGGATGCACTGCAGCAATGAGAACTGCAAAGAGAGATTTGGTAAAAGTCCTCCTTGGGAACACTGGCCAAACTCTGGACCCAGATATGGGGGTGTGGTGGAGCTTCCCAGGCTTCTTGAGGCCGAAAGCTGAAAGTCATGCTTTGCATCCTCCTCCTCCTGTGCTTGAAGTTCAGGGATGCTGCGTGACTGCAGAGCCAGACAGGCTGGAGATTAAAACAAAGGACTACTTCTGAGCTCACCGCCAGCACTGTGAGTGGAAATGACTCCATGGAAGTAGACAGTGGTTTTAAACTCTCCTGACACAGAAAGCATTGCTCTGGTAATGGGTGAGGTAAGCAGAAAGGACCCTCAGAGTAATTTTAAATGGCTGGGCTGGGTGGGGGTGGAGGGAGAGAGAGGGAGAGGGGAGATGGAAAATACCACATCCCATGGGGAAAGAGCTTCCTGAGGATAGCTGCCTCCAGCACTGGGCATCATCAGGCCCAGCAGCCCCAGCTCAGAATAAGAACTTGTTTAAATAGCTGCAGGAGTGCAGTCAGAGCAGAGCGGAGGTACGTAACAGAAGGAATTGCACACTGTGATGAGTTAAAAGGACTGACGTGGGCCAGGGAAGGCCAGTCCTGAAATAGACCTCAAACAGGGCTTGTCGAAAATGCTTCCCTTGGAACAGTTTCCTGATGGAGAATTTGGCGTTTCTACTCAAAGAAATCTTTCAAGAAAAGCATCTGCTCCTGTGGAAAAACTCATCTTTTTGGGTTGGAAAAATGGAGCATGTGAAATCCGAAATCCTTCAGCCCAGCGAAGCATGGTGCCAGTTCTCAGACAGGCTCCACCTCTGTGCTGAGCTTTGCTTCTGGTTCCTGGGATTCCTCTGCACTGAGGAGAAATCCCAAATTGCTGAAGCCTCCCCTGTGCTGGTAACTCACACAGCAACAAAGCTCCCATAGGGTGTCTGTAAGGAGGGTTTCTGGAGCTCTATGCGTAGCAGCTCTTATCTGTGCCCACCCCTCCTGAAGGGAGGCTGCTGGGAGACCCATTTCCACCTGTATGGATGTTTCCTGAATCCTGGGAGCTGCCTATGACTGAGTTATCAGGAGAGAGACCTAATTTTTACAAGGCTTAATTATTTTACTGATTCTTATTTTAAATGGTTAATCTTTCAGGTGTTCTGAATGTTTCCTTGCTTCTGCTCCTGAGCATTGTCTATAATATCTTAATAGTGTTAGCTGCTGTGTTGGGAAAAAAATAGGGCATGAATGTTGGGATTTTCTGATGGTGTTTGTGCATTCAATGAGACCTGAGGTGAGAAAGCAGTTTCGCTTGTGGAACTTTGAGTGGAGGAGGGTTGGTTTGTTTCCCCACTACAGCTCCCTACCAAACCCCATCAAAAGGAGACTTTCAGAGGAGTTCTGAGTTCTTATTCCAGCTCTCTCTTGCTTTTGCCTGCTTTTCCCTCCCAGTTACTGATGTGGATGGATGGTGCTCACCTCACAGTGCTGGGGTGTCCAACATCCCTAAGGTTGTGCAGTACTTTGAGGTCCTTGGATGGATGAGTTTGCAGGACAGTTGAAGAGGTTTGTATTAGGGGGAATTTCTCCTAGAAAGAGCAGTGAGGAGTGGAAGAGGGAGAGGTGGAGGTGCTGCCCATGGAGGTGCTTCAGGAAAGGGCAGGTGTGGTACTGAGGGATGTGGTGTATGGGCAGCGTTGGTGGTAGGTGGATGGTCAGACTAGAGAGGTCTTTTCCAACCTTAATGACTCTATGAATTCTATGAAATATCCTTCGGATAGGAAGCTAGTTATCATGTGGAATAACCCAAGTTTGAAGCACTGCTGATACAGACTTGCTTACATCTGTTGTGTTGGTTTTTTTTTTCCAATGCAATGTTTTCAGAGGCTGAAAAGCCATGGAGTGCTCACAAAGCTGGGTATTTGCATTCCCGTTCAGGTGCCCAGACCTGAGAATAGTGTGGGGGAGAGAAGATCTTAAATTCTTTTTGTTCCTAAGATGACCAGTGCCAGGCTGGAGGAGGCTCTGTGCAGTCAGCAGAGGGAGCATCTCATGTGTGTATTCTGTAGCCAGGCTGTGGGAAGGACCCCTAACAGCCCTGAATGGGCAGGGAACGTCGCAGAAAGGAGTTCTGTGCGTGTCTTTGCTTCTTGGGGGCCCAGGCATTGTCATAAGGTGGTGGTGTGAGTGAACACTGAGCTGAAAACCTGCCTGGAGCCCACAGAAGTGCTTTCCCCATGTGAACTTTATGAAAGAACTTCTCAGTACATTTAAGAAAATATAAAAGTGTTAGGAGCAGAGGCTCAGCCAAAGCTTGGGGTCCTGGTCTGGAGACTGGAGGGAACAAAAAGAGCTCAGTAGAGAGCGTTTTATTAAAAGAAAAAAAAAAAAGAAACTTACACAGGCTGGGTTTGTGTTCCAATGCTAGCACAGGTTCTATTTACTGACCTTCCTCTGCTCATAGGGAATGAGGAGAGACATTTTAAAGGTAAAATGAGGAAAAAGCCCTTGTCTGGAGCAGAGCGATGGGGAGCCCCGTGTGCAGCATCCCCTGTGCCTGTTGCTGTGGATGAGGTCTCACATTGGCTCTATGCATCTCTTATTTTAAATTGTCACCCAACCCTGGTCTGTGTTATGACAAAGCCACTCGATCAGTTGCATTCAGGTGACAAATCTCACCATTGCTCTCAGGAGAAAGTGTGCTCCTGACAAAGCAGACCCTTCTCTTTCAAGTGGTCAAAGCAGCCCCCAAACACACTGGGGAATATTGATTCTTCATGCACTGCCAGAGATCTTGAAAAATGCAGCTGAGGCAGAATGTACCACATGGTGATATCTGTTACTTTATTTGCATCTGCTCCCTGCAGATGCTGTGCATCAATCTCTGCTGGGTGAGGGGGACCTGAGGTCAGGCTCTGCTGGAGCATGGGTTGCCCCAGCTTGGGTAAGCTCTGCTGGGTAATCTGCACTGCACAAAAGGCTGATGAGAACTGGGTTTGACTCAGTGTGTTTGTAGCTGTGTGTGCTGGAAGTCCTTGCTGTCAAATTAGCTATCATTTATAATTATCTCTCACTTTTTCTCTGCACCTCTTGGCAACAGCAGCTCTTTCCATAGTGTGAGAAGACTGCTCTCTGTACAGAGGTGCACGCAAATGGATGGAAGTGACCCACAAAGGGGCAGGTAATTCCTTCTGCCCATCTCCAACTTTTTCCTGGCTTCCCATTGGGAGCATCCCACTTGCTCCACATTGGAGTTGTGACCACGTGGCTTTGGGTGCAGTGGGGGATTACAAGGTTGTTGAGGTGGGAAGATCTGCTGTCCTTCTGTTAGGGTGGCTCAGTTTTGGGAGACATTGGGTTTCATGGTGCTGCATGGCCATGTGGCTGAGGGGCAGAAGAGGGTGAGCTGGTGACAGATGAACACCTTGCAGGGAGGAGCAGGTGGTGAATCCTTATGGCAAGCATATTTCAGCGAAGCAGTTGGGGTATGAGCCTGGCAAATAACCCAGTTCTGGATTCCTTCTTTGGTACACGACGTCTCTGTGCATCACTGCTAAAGGAAAAGCAACAAAACATGGAGAAAAGAATCATAGAATGGCCTGGATTGAGAAGGACCACAATGCTCATCTAGTTCCAACCCCCTGCTGTGTGCAGGTCGCCAACCAGCAGCCCAGGCTGCCCAAAGGCATCCAGCCTGGCCTTGAATGCCTGCAGGGATGGGGCATCCACAGCCTCCTTGGGCAACCTGTTCCAGTGCATCACCACTCTGTGTGAAAAACTTCCTCCTAATATCCAACCTAAACCTCCCCTGTTTCAGTTTGAAACCATTCCTCCTTGTCCTAGCATCATCCACCCTCACAAACAGCCATTCCCCCTCCTGTTCATACGCTTCCTTCAAGTACTGGAAGGCCACAATGAGGTCTCCTCAGATCCTTCTCTTATCCAAGCTAAACAAGCCCAGTTCCCTCAACCTTTCTTCATAGGTGAGATCAGAGCATGTTTCTAGCAATGATTCATAAATCACAGACAGGTCAGAAGAACCTCTTGCTGTTCTGATCCCAAATGTTCAATACATAGATCTGTTTGGCTGCCAGTGAGAAGCACGTGGGGGTAAATCATCTGACAGAGTGGCGTGGTCAGGTTGGTGGCACTGATCTGCACAGCCCCTGTGAGCTATGGCACCTGGGGCAGCACGAGGTTTTCTGTTTTGAGATGTACAACGTTTTGTGATATGAGTTCTGAGTCCTTTTAAAGGACTTTTCTGATTCTTCCACGTTGCCCTGAATGTGAAAGCATCTGAAGTTGCAGACACTTGAAAGTCAGACCAAGATTTCCTTGAAATAATCCCTGCAAGCATTTGAGATGTCACTGTTGTCTAGTCTGTATATCCTAGACATTACTGGTTCCATCTGATTGCATTTTATGTTTGCAAATAGAATAATCTAATGACCTAATTTCTGAAGGAAGCCTGTTACTTATTAACCGTGATGTAAATCCTACCAGCCTCAGAATAAAGAACATCAGGCTTTTGAATTTCTGCTATTTTTTTTTTTAAAGATCCAAATCTCAGGGGCAATTAATCATTTTTTCTGACATGTTGAATTCAGTCATGTGTTAGAGAAACAAAAATTCATATGGGCAGTTTATGATGCAACATTAACTTGTCAGCAAGAAGGACAATTCATGGCTGTCTATGACTAGCAAGTGGCAGGCATTTGGACAACTGTCCCATAGTTCTGCAAGCATCAGCAATTTTTTTTGGCAAAGTCTACGTAGGCAGAATATAATATATGCTTTTGCTCATATATTGGGGGGGAAGGAAAAAAAAAAAAACAACAAAAATTATAATCCCTTGCCAGGAGTTTCCACTTATTTTCCATAACGAGAGCTGGAGGGTCTGTAAAAGCTGGCCTTGTAAAAAGAAATCGCTTTTTTCCTTTGGAAAGATGAAATGGAAGAAATTTGGGATTGTTGGGATGCACAAATCTTCCTAAGCTGTAGGTTATCAGCTGTATTAGGGCTGTGCAGAGAGGGGCTGGGTGAGAAAAGTGATGGTCTGTCCCTGAGCCTGACGCTGCCGTGGGCTGAGATAAGGTGTGGGCAAATAGATTGCTAGGAGCAGAGCAGGGAGCTGCAGGAGACACGATGGCCTTGGGGCACCGACAGCCCAGCTGCTCTCAGGGCTTTTGAGATATTATAGGAAAGAGCTGAGAGGGCTTTGGGGGTGGGAAGGGGTATGCTTTGCTGCTGTTTGTGGTTGGGCAGTCTGATGGGTCCTTGAGAGTGCACAGGAGTGGCTTTGCTTGGATGCGGATGAGAAAACCAGAAGATAAGTGGAGAAGGAGGCATTACTTTGGAAAAGCAAACAGATTAAACAAAATCTCAATGGCACCGCTGCGGGCAGATACGTAGTGAGGTGAGGCTGTGTGCCAAGTCTGAGGACGGGCTGCAGGAACCAGGCTGTGAGCACATGGATCTCAACTGGGGATTTCAGCAGGGTGAGAGAATGCGAGGGGCCCGCTTCTCAGAGCAGGGAGCCCTGTTGTGCTTAGGTCTAATATGGGAGCAGGGCACAAGGCGGTAAGCTGTGGCTGTGGGCAGGCTGCTGGCTCGCAACACAGCTGGAGGTTTGATGGGGAGGCTTCCCGGGGGGCAGGAGGGAGAGAGATGGAGAATGGTGACTGTAGAAGGGCTGGGTGGAGAGCCGTGTATGTGCTGCAGGATGTAGGTGGGAGAATCATGATAATGAAGTAACCCAAAATGGCTTGATGTGTTCCACGGGGCAAGAAGATGCTAAAGATTAAATGCTGGTGGAGGTGGTTGTGAACTGCCCTTCTGTTCATCAGAGGTTTGGGCTGAGCCTCGTTGCAGGAGAGGGATTAGCAACGAGAGGAAAGTGTGGGAGTGCTGCTGGCCTGTGCCCAGGTGCGTGCAGACCAGGCTGAAAACATCCAACCGTGTCGGGCTGCCTGCATCCATCACTTGGCACTGAGGATAAAGTTCTGCAGGAGCCTATGGATGATGGGCACCAAAGCACAGCTGGAAAAGAAAGTATAAATGTAGAGGCAATGGGGAGATGCCATGGTACTAGTGTGGCTCTGCGGTGTTCCTCCAGCACTCCAGAGGAGCCGTGTGCCCTCTGCTGTAGCAAGCTGAGCACTGTGGGGCTGCTTCCACATGAATGGCTGCGGTTTGGATGGGATCTGTGGGTTGTGTGTATGTCATGTCCTGGCTGCACCTCCCTGACCACAGATCACACCCTTCTCCCAGCGAGGAGATGCTGTTCTTGTGCTTTAGCTGGGAGCAGAGAGATTGAGACTGCTTAGGTTTAAACTGAGCAGAAAAGGCTTCCAAAGCAGCAGCTTTTGACGGGAAGCATACATCATGTACCATTTGGAGATGGAGCATATGGCCACCAGTATCTTTGCATACCTCCCAGATCACAGTGATTTTTTTTGTCTTTTGTCTCAGTTGGTCGCTGTTGTTTGTTAAAGACTGACTTACGAAGGGTGTAAATGCAAAAGAAACATTGGGAATATAATCCCAGTTAACTGGGAGCTGCCCTGTGCCTTTGCCACTCCACTTAATGCTCTACAGGCATCAATGAGGGAGTGGGCTCGCACTGGAGGTATTTAGATCACTGCCTGGCATAAAACACCCTGAAGCATTCAGAGCAGTGCCAAAGAGGTTTTTGAGCACCATTTTGTTCCTGACTCCTTTCAAGGGCTCCTGAGGATGAGTTAGGCTGCACAGAACTGTAAGGCTAACCTGTAGTTGGCTTTGAAAAGTGGAGGGGAAAATAGGCACCGCAGCTTACCTCTGTTTTCTGGACTAGAGGAATGGCTTGTGCCTGCCCAGAGTTACCCTCCAGATATCAAGGCCTTGTCAGAAGCACATCCCAGAAAAACAAGCAGGTTTGTTTCGAGAATATGGGAAGAGGAGCATTGACTGATTTTGCAGATAAAGTTTTTGATGTTTTGTAACTTGGTATTCTAGTGAGTGAGCTACAAAAAACGTGTGGTTGCAATGTGACGTGGTATGCATGAAGTAGTTCATTTTTCCAGGTTATTGTTTTTGGAGCATATCACCACATTGGAGGTCCTTCAAACCATGTGGGAGGTTTGAAATCAGGTTCCAAGGTGGTTAAAAAGAAAAAAGTTTGAAGTTTTGTCCTGGTTTTAAGACCATTTTGTATCTTCATTATTGAACTGAACAATAGAGTAGGACATAGTCTTAGAAACGTTGCAAGTAACAGAAGAGTGGAAGGGTTTCAAGAATGCTAGGAGATGGTTTTCAGCTTGATCTTGAAATAATCCCTCCTAAATGAAAACCAAATCCTGAGTGATTCCCTAAAAACATGGATGAGTGCATGTGTGTATATATACGTATATTTGGGAGCAGTCCATTGAGGGATTGCAGGAGAGAATACTTTCTGGGCTCTGATTTGGCAGGAAATAATCCAACATTGTTATGAATCACAAACTGAGTGTGGGTGAAAGGTACTGTCCTGCTGTGAAAAGAAGGGACAGGTTAAGCAGCATGCTGAGACACCCAGCCACCAAAGCACTGTTTTCATGGAGTCCCCTTTGGCTTCAATGCTTGGGCAAGGCCTCCATAAACGACTGACCCAATTTTGTGCTGGAGGAAAAATAGGGTAAAGTGGGTCAGCCATCAGTCTGTGATAAGGAGGTAATCTAGAGCTGTTGGTTTCTCCAGGAGGTCCCCAGAAATGGCCAAGCAATGGGAGGAGAGGCGAGGGTACCACACTTCAAGCTGAGAAGAATTGCTCAAGACACCAAGATGAGCAGGTTTGGAGTTTTCCTGCTTTTGTGCTGTTGTTTGGCAGGAATGCTGGGAAGATGATGTGATCTGGCAGCCATGGCTCCTTCTGCTGCTGCTCACCAGTGCTGCGATAGTGGGGTCTTCAGCTACTCTTCTCTAGCAGATTGCTGGCAGTGCCTAGGATGTAACTGCCTGCACTTGTTGTTTGGGAACTTCTCCAGATCCCTTCAGGTTGTGATGAAGTGGTTCCGTCTTGCTCTTTTCCAAGAGCATAATTTGAGTTTTCAGCCATGCCTGAGCTTCCTTCAGAAGACCAGAGATCCAGGGGTCCTGTGTCTTTACCCAGCATGGCAACGTTAACCTTCCTGGGGGGCAGACTGGCTGTCACTCAGGAACTGGCTGCAATATGTAAATGTTTTGTCTTGCTGAGTAAAATGCTTTGTGTAAAAACTAGTGCTGTCTGCATCTGCTGAAATGTCCTTCTGTAATGTCAAATACTAAGCAAACTTCTCAAGGTGCCCATGAAGTCTTGCTTTGCAGACTTGAGACAAGACAGATAAATGTATGGAGTCGATAAGTTAACTTAGATGAACTTTCTCAGCCTTTCATAGCTCTCCAAACAGCTACATAGAGACAGAGAAGCTTGCTTATTCCTGTATGCCTCTCGTGTCCCTAGCGTTTAACTCCACTGCCTTGACTGCATGGACAGATATGCCCTGGCAGGCTTCCAGCCAAGATAGCCATGTGCACTCCTGCCTGTGTATTTAGCATGCCTGCACATCATCCTTCAGCTCCTCCACCACCTGCCACAAAGTGCATAAGCACACTCTGTCACCTCTGCACTGTGGAGCCTTATTTTTTACCATCAAAGTCACACTGAAGAGAGGAAGTTTGCACCAGAAAGCTTGTGTTTCTTGTTGCTCCTGGTTTATAGCCAGAAGGCCTCAACAAGCCATCTTGTTGCATGCCAGCCAGCCAACAGAAAGCCTCCTGTCAGCCTACTTGCAGAGTTTATCCAACAAATTCCATAAACTTGCCCATAAAATGCAGTTAAACGAGATGCCCAGAAGTATATGGACTTCTGATGTTTAGCACCAGCATGCACTGGTCAGTGCTGAGCACACAGCAGACCTTGGTTTGGTCTGACAGCCTCCTCCCATCCCCTGTCCTGCCCCAGCCAGCAGCTGCTCCCTATACACATACCCAGCTGGCTGGAGTCACTGGGGGCATCTAGTTTGTTCTCCTTTCCTGCTTGCAAGTTTTCTGACAGAGACATTCTAGGCTTGGTTAGGAGGACTTCCATCTAGGGGATTTGCCTTTACTCATTTAAAACCCATTTTTTTCATGATTGCCTTTCCATGATTTCTAGACTCAGAAGTTCAGAATCCATGTCAGAAGGAAATGCGCCCAAAGGTGACAATTGCATCAAGCTCCAACCATTCCTTTGCATGAGAGCCTTCTTGATGATTGTCATTTCCTCTATTTCTTAATTTCTTGTCTACGGTCAGTGGTGATGGAGCATTCCTTGGCTGAAGTGTATGAATCCTCCAAAATCCCTTGATCCCCCTGTCTGGCTTCAAACTTGTTTATGGAGCAGAGTCTGTGTGGGTATTAGTGACTGAATTAGCAATGGACAAGCAGAAATGTTTTTGGCTGTATTTGACACAGATCAAAGAAAGTCACGTCCTGATGGATGGCTCAGAGGATGCTCCAGCTCACGTTGCTCTGGAGGTGGAGTGGGGCTGAGCTGGGCAGCCTTGCAGATGAGAGGCAAATTTTGGCTGTGGTGTCTTGGCCAATTATCCATGCTGACTTAGCTGCAGTAAGCTGACTTCTGTCACCTAACAGGGTGATGCTGGAAGTTTCCTCCAGTTTTGTACTTTGTGTACGTGAAGCCAGTGGGGAAATGAGGTGTTAACTGATACACTGATGGTGATCAAAACTGTTTCCTTGTATTTAAACCAGAGGTGTCTGTCAGGGTCTGCAGCTTCCTACATGTCCAACACTGTGATGAGAGAGATTAGGGCTTCTGACTGCACCCCCTGATGCAGCAGAGAGGTCTGGCTGCTGACCTCCTGTAGGCATACAGATGCTGAGATTATTTCTGTTCTGATGAGACTTGACTAGAACTCTCTGTGGTCATGCTCTTGCCTCACTTATCCTGAATCTTGATGCCACATGTTTATATCTGAAGTTTGCATTGCTCAAGAGAAAAGCTGAGCTCTCCCGTGTAGGTTCTCACTTTACTAATGTATCATCAGCCCATAGCAGAGCATTCTCTGGTGTTAAAACAGCCCAAGATCAAGCCAGAACTCCTTGTGGATGGCAGCAGGCCTGAGCCAAGCCCTGGAAGAGCCCACAGCTGCCTTCCTGTTGAGCAAGCCTGAAATCAGAGATGGTCACCACCCCCCTGTAAACCCTTCTTTCCTCCTCATTTAGAAGAATGTTGTGATTACTTTATATAGTGGAAAGCTCCAGCACACCTTGCTTTTCCTGTGTATGTGATGCTTCCAACTAATTTCAACCTGGGCTATATTGGGTTCTCAGGTTATAAGCAGGAGAGCTGCACCACCAAAGGTCCCTGCTATTGAGGGCTTTGTTGGCTGTAACAGAGGATGCCTACGGTATCCTTTACCTCTCCCACCCCAACCTTCTGCACAGATCATCTTTTCTTCCCAGTTTGAAAGAGCTGCTGATGAGTGCTGTGGGGCTCACCTGGTTGTGGGCTCGGGCTCAGTGATATTTTGGGCAGGGGCATGTGAGGGCTGGGTGCTGTTTGCCTGGGAGGTGTATTGGGCCAGTGTAGCGTTGCGAGGACCTTGCCATGTTACACAGCAGCTTTGTGGCTGAGTAAAAATAAATGAGTGACTTATCCCACTGCCAAGGACCATCAGTGGGAGGTCAGGGTTTGATATTTCCACACCCAAGAAAGCAGCCCCAAGCTAGAATTACAGTACAAAATACCCATTCAGACCTCTCCAGCCTTCTGTTTTCATTGACTTCCATCCCCTGCTTGTACACACAAAGTCCCTTCCTTTCCAAAAGAAAACAGTATTGCTGATAAGGGACACTTATCTCAGCAAGTCATTACTGAACAAGTGAGCTTTTGTGTTTGCATGCGATTCCTGCCACAATATTAACAAACTCCTAGTATGGAAGCTTTATTTTCCACCCGAAGATGGCCCTTAGGGTGCTGTGCGAGGTGCATTATATGTCTCATAAATACTTCCCACAGATGTTTTTTCCTTTCCCCCCCAAAAAAAGAAAAAAAAAGAGGGAAAAAAAAATCACAAACTTCTTAATCTTTGAACATTTTATCTGTTGAGTGCTTTTAGACAATGATCTTTGGCTATGCTGCATGTGGGTATTTACCCTTCTCATGCTCTCTGCTGAGATGTTAGTGCCCGCAATACTTCAGTACTTTTAAAGCATTAGGTAGCACTGGAGTTTTCTCTTTCATCACAGTGGGTTCCCATTAGAAACTGCACATTTACCCCAAATGGTGGCAGTTTGAATCTGCTATGTTACTTCCCATCCTAAATGCTGGGGCAGAGCACGAGTCATGGGTAGCTGTTGTGGTGCTCTGGTATGGGAGTGCTACGTGTTGAAACCTGTGCTCCAAAGAGGCTTTCTGATCGAATTTCAGAGCATCTTCCAACATAATCCCTAGCATTAAGGATGTGATAGAAGAAAGAGGGTTTTCAGGGCTATTTCCAACCACTGTTGTCCTTCTGTAATTCTGTGGGGCTCTGTGGAGACAATGTTGTGGCCTTACTGTACTCAAAGGGAGCTCATAAACAGGAGGGAGAGCAGCTTTTCACATAGGCAGAGAGTCAGAGGACAAGGAGGAATGGTTTTAAACTAAAAAGGGGAGGCTCGGGTTGGATATTAGGAGGAAGTCTTTCACTCAGAGGGTAATGAGGCCCTGGCAGTGCTGCCCAGATCTGTGGGTGCCCCATCTCTGGAGGTGCCCATGGCCACAGATGGGGCTGGGGGCAGCCAGCCCATGGCAGGGATTGGAACTGGATGATCTTGAAGGCCCCTTCTAAACCATGCCATCCTGTGATTCCCAAGGAAGAAGGTTGGGCTGCTTTCCAGCTGCCAAGGAACAAACTTCATCCTTAGTGTTGTGATGTAGAAGCATTGCTAACAATCCAAAAGTCCTGAAACTGGAAGCGGGTTCCCAGCACAGCTGAGGGCAGGTGACAGCTGTGCACTGTGAGCCTGCAGCCCTCCCCAGGAGCTCTTCCCCAGCCTCGTGGTGCAAAGGCAAAGCAAGCTCAAGCCACGTGGTGAGTTGGTTGAAGCCCTGGGATAAGAGGGTGAGAGAAAGCTCTCCCTGCGTGGTGTCGAAACAGCTACTCTGCATCCCTTCACTGCAGCCAAAATCTGATGCAATTCTAATTCTGATTATGTACGCAAACTAAATTGGAGTGGGCTGTGACTATCCTTGACAAATAAACTACAAACAAGATCTGGTTGGAAAATGTCCTCCTTCCCAATGGGATTATTTTTTTTGGAGGCATATCTCAAATCCAGAAAATTCCAGTTCCTCTGTATTGCTTTGCATTGTGCTCTTGCTGCTCATCAGCAGGGCATCTCACTTGATCTGGGTGCTCCCCAATGTGTCCCTGCATCGTGGGAGCCCCTCACAGTGTGAGGGATGCGTTGTGACTGGGAATGCTGCCTGCTGAGGAGCAGAGAGACCTCAACGAACTGACATTTCTCCTGGGAAGCTGTAATCATGCTTTGGGCTTTGTTCAGAAATTTTTTGGTGTTTCTTTGGAAGAAGAGGTCACACGACTCATTATGTGAGATCTAACTCTCTACTGGAAAACTTGCATGGATTTTCTTCCCTATTTTGTTTTTCCTTTGCTTGCCACCTTTTAATTAAAACAGCCCAGTTTAAAACAGACTGCTCCCTTAAAGTGCTGTTGACATGTTGAAAATATCTTCCATCTTTAAGCCTTTTAAAATGAAGATTTTTCCACTTCCAGGCACCTGCCCAAATACACAAGCTTGCAGTGTGCTTTAGTAGTTCAATAACTGGGACTGTTCTGATCAAAGGAGAATTTCTGAAGCCATCCACGAGTTGTTCCTGGTCGAAGGAGATGAGAACTCCAGGTGTGGGGCAGCATATTCTTGGGTCTCATCCTTGGGTGGTGCTGGCTCTAACAAAATGGAAATGGAGGTCTGCAAATGTGCGCACCTGGCTGCCCAACCTGCAGCCCGTTTTACATGGTGTGTGTTAAAGCCTGGAAGATTTAACTACCTTCCTCTTGTACTAACTATTTTCCTTGTGATATATTTAAAACACTAATAATTTTAAGCATTTAAATAGCCTTCAGAGAGATTACTTGCATGGCATGGCATGAAGGCTGTAGCTTGCAGAGCTCTTCAGAAGAGCTTTTGGCCTTGTGCTGGAAAAGAGAAATTGAAAGCTTGGTAAATGACAGAGCTGGGACTGCATCCCAGATGGCAGCTCCCACTGTCCGGCTGTCTCTCCCTTATCCAGCCTGGTGTCTGCACATTGCCTTTTTCTGGCTGTAGCTGATTGCTGTTGTTCAAACTTTGATAACATGGTGACCTCCCCCCTGAAAGGAGCTGACTTTTAAAGATGGCAATGTTACGAGAGGTCAGATCTGTTTTCCTCTGGTACGTGCTCCTTCCTCTGCATCCCAGCTCAGTTCCATCCTATTTCTCATCACAGGGAGCTCACCCCATGGCTGTGGAGGGAGCAGGACTTGGTTTATGTGGGTTCCACTTGGGGCTCAGTGGTTGGCTCGTGTTGAGAGCTGGGCATCTGCTGCTGAGTGCAGGAAAATGCTGTATGTATGGGAGGGGAATACAACCTCTGGTACTTTTGAAACAGCTCTTTTACTAATTTTGACTATTGCTGGCAGGAAGAGCCTTAACACCCTTACAGGCACAGTACTGTGTAATGACTCTTCACTGTCATATAATCTAATTGCAAAAATGGACCAGATTCTGTCTATGGCCCAAATCCAAAGTACAGAACTCCTGAGCCCTGATCTCCCTGGCTTTATGAGCTTTCCTCTTGCATCTTTTTTTTTTTATTAAATCTCCAATGAATAGAAGTCTTCATCTTTTATAAACTCCAGCAGGACAACACACGTGTGGACTGACTCTACCACAAACTCCTCAGTAACACTCTCACTGTTTGGGGGAAGTAAATACGCAAATTTCAAAAGTCTTTCTGTGTGGAGAATCTGTTTGGATTTGAACAGGAAGTGGGGAGCAGGCATATAGGTAGCAATATTAATGAAGTTTTTTATAAAGGCTTCATTCAGGGCTTTCAAAGAAAATATGACTCTTATGGGACGCACGGTTTGTCTGCCAAGTCCAAGAATCTGGTTGGAATTTAAAATATATATATTTAAAGGGCTCTGAGAAGTAGATTAGAAGACAGAGCAGCCTGGGAAGGGCACATGGGAAATTAGTGCTAGAAGAGGAGATGGGTTTTTGGGGGCTGAGCTCTGCAGCAGGGTGCACAGCCACCAGACAAGAAATCTCTTTATTGGCCTCAGAGTGGTAGGAAGGGGGGATGGCTGGTGCAAATCCCATTGCCATCTCCAGCTGTTGTGTCATGCCAAAGCGATGGAGGACATCCAAAAATCCTCCTTCAGATGATGGACATGTGCTTTTGCAAGACCTCAAGTTCAGACTCCTTCTTCTCATGTGGGAGATGGCTGTGTTGGCTTGCTTGCTGTCTGAAAGATGCAGCTGAGTAGTATTGGCTTATAGACTTTGTTTCACTGAGGGTCTCAAGGCTGATTGTTGTGGGATTGGAAGCAAAGTGTGCACCAGTTAGGTGAGCTGCTCAGAACAGCACAGTGATGGAAGGATGTCCAAGCAGGAAGCAACCAGAGCCAGCAGCTTGGCATTTCTCAAGGCCTTTTGTGTCCCTGAAGCCCCCTGATGTACGTACATCATTACTCTGGGATGTGGAGGATCAGTCTGAGCAGTCCTCTGCTTATTTGAAGAAAAAGAGGCTCCCTGACAAGGACAAAGAGGTGACCTGAATTGGGAGGTTTTAGTGTTCTGTGGGGGCTGCAGCTCAAGAAGCCTTTGCTCTTCTTGGGGATGGTAGTTGGTTTCCTAATCCATGCTGGATGGTGACCAGAGCCTATAGCTCTCCCATTCCCTGTGTCTCCATGCAGACAGCAGTTCACCTGTGCTCAGGTGCTGTACAGACATACTGCTGGTGCCCATCCTGCACTGTGTGCTTGTGGCTTTCCCTGTGCCCCTCAAGAAGCTGGGGTTTGAGGTCTGTCTGCTGCTTGTGCCACATGAAAGGTGCTGCATTTGTTCAACTGTTTTGGGTCAGATTGTGTTAGCTTGGAGAAGAAGCCCGCAGAGCTCTGCCAGATGAAGTACAAGTGCGGTGTTTGTGATGGTGCTGCTCTCACGTGGCTGTGAGCCCCTTTGTGCCATGCCCCACGCTTTGCACTCATGGTGCAGGCAGAGTGATGTGGCTCCAGGCAAAGTCAGATGGCAGGAGCACAACTTTCATTGTTCAGAAAAATCAGCAATGCTAATTTGGAGTGAAGGCAGTCTCTGTGTGTGGGTCAAAGACCCTGAAAGTGTAGGAGGGTGGAGTACAGCTCTGCTGAGCCTTGTGCTCTCATCCCTAGCAAAAGCATTACCCAGGAAGAGGGTAATGACCCTTATACAGCCATAACTTTTTCCTTATGTGTGGTTTTTTTCCACCAGCTTCACTCTATGGGCTTCCTCAGCCAGTGATGCTGCCTTTTGGATTTAACACCTGCCAACAGGTTTTTCCAATTGTTCCTTATCGTGTCCCATAGCACAACCTTTTGCTGCTCAGATACTGTAGGGCTGTTTTCACCTCACCAGAGCTACGCCTGCTGTGTGGATCTGTATTGATGTGATCAAGCTTGTTAGCCTATCTGCTGGATGCGATGCTTTGTGTCCATCAATAGCTGCTTGCTACCCTAGGATGAGTCCCACAAACATTGGCTGCATTGAGCTCTCAGTGCTTCTTTCACATGCTATCTCTATTCTACATTTGCTGCTGCACTTTCACCTTTGCTGGGTCCCGTCCAGGCGTCACTCTTCAATGCAGTGCCTTTGTTGAGGTGTTACCGATAATCCTCTTTTCTTCTACAAGCCTCACAGTCTCACTGTTAGCAGAACAAATCTCTGTTTCCACTACAGAGGGATTTAGAAGAAAATTCTGGCTCTGTTTAAGATGATGACAAAACACTGGGGCTTCAGGGTGATTTCTGAGCCATATTTCCATAGGATCACAAGGCCATGTTTCAGTAGCAGCAGGAATAACTACCTGTAGAATGGGATCAGACTGACTCAAAGTTATTGTCTGGCTTTGACAAAAGGAAGCTCCTCACTTCTGGGTTTGGTAAGGAGGCATCAAACAGCCCAGTCCAAAGTACGTCCTGATTGGGATCTCCTGACTTTCTGTTCCATGTGCTTCAGATTAATGCAAGAGCAAATATCAGTGTTTACAGCACCAAAATAACTCGATGATGATGATTTGCTTCAGCACTGAATGAATGGAAAGGATTTCCAAGGAAATGTGGCTTGGATAATAAAATTAGTGAGCAGGCAGCTCGTGGGAGAGAACCCACAGGGAGAGGTGAGGATTTTTATTTCAAAGGATAAAGTGAACTTTGTAAGAAAGTCCACCCTGTTGGAGGAGGGTTGCTGTTTTTTTTTTGGTGACTCCAGTGGCTGAAACACCCAGAACTGGGTGGGTGTGTTGGCACGCTGGACAAACAGGAGCAGCAAACTTGTGACTCCCTCTGTATATAAACTGATGGTGATTCATCCAGGTTTTTACTTGCATGGCAAGGCCACCAAGCCAGCTGAAATACATCTGGGGTGAGGGCCATGGAATAAAAGGATCAGCTCAGGACAGCAGGGCAGTGTCCAGATGCCAACGCCCTGTGGTGGTACCACGGCTCGAGGCTTGTCCGTACAGCAGCCAGGCAGCAAGGAAAGAACGGGCAACTGCTGCTGCCTTGGCAGAGATGGGATAAAAACAAGCACTGAACTTGTCCACCCCTTTGGATTTTCGTCATTTTCTTTGGTCTACGTTCTGTTAAGTTTCCATGGGTTTAAAAACTGGAAGCGACCCGGGGCCCTTTTCTCCCCCGCATCCCCAAACCCAACTATTTCTGTTATTTGGCTGGGGAGAAAGGAAGAGATTTCAGTAGAAAATGGTTATTTTAAGACAATCTGGAAAAGGCAGTGGCTTTTAGCCAAATGAACAGCATAATGCCACTAAAATGTTGCTGTTCGTGTAATGCTTCTAGCAACTAACCCAATAATAAAGGGCAGAGAGTTGGTGGAGCTGCTGGGCATGGGTCTGAGTGACTGCGCTCCCTCTCAGCTGCTTCACCTCTTCCTCTTACAGCACAGGATGTCAGGGGCTGGAGCAGAGCTGCTGTTTCTCTTCTGGCTCTAATTCTAGCCAGAAAAAGGCAAGTGGACGCATATTTGTAGGGGTAACTTAAGGCTTCCGACCTGCTGAAAAAGAGCAGCTTTCCTCCTGAAAACGGAGCAGAGCTGCAACAGCGGCTGAAAAGTCATTCCTGATCTCTTGGAAGTGATGTTTCAAAAATTGAGATGTTTGTTTTGGTGAAGGGTGGTTTTGGTGCGATTTTTGTATGTAACTAAATGAGATTTCAGCTCCAATTCTTTTTTTTTTTCTTTTTAAATATATATAGAAATGAAGAAGGTGTTTATTGCTGAAGGAAATGCAGTGGGAAGAGCCCCATTTTTTTTGGCTTACTGTCTGGTTTCCACAACAGTGAGTGACTGTAAAAACACAAACAAATCTTTATTTCTGAGCTAATTGCTCAAAGCCAGGAGCTTGCAACAAGCTGAGAGTGACTTGATGCAAAATGCAGCTCTGTCACCCCGTTTTCACACTCCTCATTTCTCAATGCACTTCTGTTCCTCCTTTCACGTTAGTCCTTTCCCATTGCACTGTCCAGGCTATTGAAACCTGTAAGCTCATCCAAAAACGACTCAAAGGCACAAAGCTTTCTTTTGACTTAATGAACTCTAAGTACGTAAGGCCTAAACTAACACGGCCCTGCTCCCAGCCCATCTGTGGAAACAAGTTCAGACACCAACTCAAATGCTGGTTTGGAAGCACTTTTGACCGTTTTCATAATATTCTGAGATCCTCTGAATTTTGGTGTGGGTTTTGGTTTTTGTTTTTTTTGCTACAAAAAAAAAAAAAAAAAAAAAAAAAAGTCTTGAACAATAGAGGAAGATGATGGTTGGTTTGATTTGTTTTGGGAATGTACCTTTTGCTGGGGTTCTCACAGGACGTGCAGATCGCACTGCCGATCCCTCTGTGTGCTCAGAACTGGATGCCAACCACCTCCCCAGCACCCCGCTGCTTCATTTAACTGGTTGCACTGGGGGGGGAAAGGGGTTTTTCTTTTTCCTCCTTGTGAAAACATTGTGTGACACATTTGGCCTCGCTGTTCTGTTTTGTGTCTCAAGCCTTGTCCTGATGTTTCCAACAAATAGGACATCACGAATGCAGGCTTCTCCCAGGGAGGGAACGCTTCTGATGTTCCCTCAGCAGCCAAAACGTGCCTGGCTCCTGTGCTAGGACAGGGCTCTTCCCTGCCAGCCTCACCCAGCAGGGTGAAGAGGTGTAACTGGGTTTAAATGCATGCTAGATTGCGTGCATTAAGGAGATATCATCACCAGCTTAACAGCAGGGTGAGACTCTCATAACTTCAGGTACGTGGGAATGGTGAGGGCAAATGAAATGGTGAGCACAGGAGAAGATTTAGTGTGGCTGTCTGGAAGATTCCCATCTTAAATGTGTGGCACAGAAGAGGAGGGCAGTGTTTAATAAGGGATGTTGTTATGGGACAGACCGAGTCATTCAGGCACCATCAGAGGGAACAAAGAACCTCCTGAGATTCTGTTCCCTCAGTTCTTCCCAACACAAATCATCTACAACAACAGCACTGGAAGTACCAGATGGGACTTTGGGTTTGAAATTTGGGTGCGAGTTTTTGGTTTGAAAGAGCTGCTCTTTTTCCCCTTCTTTGTAAAGTCTGGCTAATACAGATGATCCCATTGGCTTCAGCAATTCAAGACGGGGAATGGCTTTGTTTCGGAATAACGCTCCTAAGTGATGCTCTAGGAAGCTTTTATTTGCTTCTGCTCTATTAGTTTAATGCATTAATTTGGCACATAGGAGGTGGAGCCCATAATATCCTGCTCCTGAGGAATGAGTGCTGGGTAACACTGCGAGCCACTGTTCCAAGCGTGGGCTTATTTACTTTAATTAGAAAGTGCACTTGTTGAGTCGTCAATTAATTAGGTAAAGCAGCACCTACTGAGAGCAGCTGAAAGAGCTACTGTATGAGGAAGGAGGAAGGGGGAGAAGTGAAGGATGAAAAGGGAAAGATAATACCAGCGCTGGAAAGCAAATGGTGGTGGAGGTGCCAGGAGGAGATCACAGGTACTGCTCTGTTAGAGCCTAAATTGTGGTCACTGTTCCTAAATTGCCTTCAGGTCCAGTTGCTGCTGCAGATTCTGTGGGATTACCTGGGGTCAGACTGCAAGCCGTTCTAAAGCAGATCATTCAGTAGGAGTTGGAGGTGGGTTTGTGCCGTCCTGTCCCACGCCCTGCCCGACTGCCATGGTCAACTGGCAGCTGGGAGCACCCTGGCTTACGGTCTTTTGTCCAGCAAAAGATACTGCAGAATAAAATGCACTCACTTGTTTGATGGAGCAAGGAGTTTGTTGCTTCTTAAAAGACATCTCAACGTCCTTTGCTGTTTTGTTTCCGTTTCTCTTCTTTTGCTTTTTTTTTTTTATCTTTATTTTTTGAGCCAGTATCTCCAAAATTTCAAAGCAAACAAGTTAGTCCATTTTGAAAGAAAATTTTCATGTTCTTATTCCAGAAACAAACTATTAATCCCAGATGTTCAAAAAGTTGTGAGTGCATTTCCCAAAAATAAGGGGACAGATGAAGCATCATGAGTAGTCCTTTCCTTCTGGATCCTCTGTGTGTAGGATTCATGTCCTGTATCTACGTGGAGGTTGGGGGTTTGTAAGCAGAGCTTGAATTCATTGTGCCAGTTTCCAAAAGCTGAGGTTTTAAGCAATGTGCCGAGCGTCATGAGACTTGTGATAAAATCAGGCAGGGTTGCCAATTTTAAACTTAAACCCATCTCCCCATCAAGAAGTTCACTTGAACTTCAGCCCAGAAGCAGTGGAAGAATGCAGTGAAGCTGGGCTGAGTTTTTTGGGCCTGACCCATTGCCTGGCAGCCCCGCGTTTGCCGTAAAAGTCTGTGGTTGTTTTAAATACCGTGGCTAATCAAAAACCCATTTACTGGCTGGTTGCAATGCTCTCCAAAAGGTTCCGTGTTGACAGATCGATGCTTTGGTGCTGCTGACAGATAATAGGTTTTCTGTGATCTTCTGAGCCTACGAGGTCTTTTCTGCCTTCCCCAGCATGTATACTCAGGGATATTTCGGAGGCTCCTGATGAAATGTTATGCTCCAGTGATGCCTACGTAGCAATTTCCAGGGAATGGTAATAACATACTGAACCAGTCTTCTCGGGGGTTGAGGGAACCTCTCCTCAACATTTCTGAGGTTCGCTGTCATTCCTTGGCTTTTCCATGCAGGAGCACAAGCGTGGTTCCTCCATGGATCGAGGCAGCGTTCGTGGTGGGCAGCAGGAACACTGTGAGCTCCTGTGAGCCTCTTCCCAAGCCTTTGGAATATTCCTAACAACGACATTTGTGTAATGGCACAGCATTAGGTAATGGCAACCCTCAGAGCCTGAGTCTGCTTAGCATTCACGTCACTCATGTTCCGCTCTGAGCAGAAGCGTGGTGTGAAGGAGAAGCTCTTGGAAAATGGACGATGAATGGTTGCTATGAAAACATGAGCATTTGGGGGGGAGGGGATGGGATGTGTTAAAAACACAAGCTTGACAGAAACTTTTGGAGACGTGCTCGCTGTCCCTGAGCACAGGAGAGACCCAGCGCTCTCCTCCCGCTGCTGTTCCTTGGTTCCTCTCTTGGTGTTGTGAGTGTTGAAACAAAGCCTGAATGCTCAGATCTGAGCAGTCCCTGCTGTCTGCTTGCCCCACGCTCAGCACAGCTGCTTCAGCTCTCTTTGCTTTTGTGTCATTGGTGCTTTGGGCTCTGAAATGCTGTAATCCCTTTCACTGAATCTGTTCCATGAGTGCATCCTGAAGACTTTTCTTTTCTTTGTTTTTAACTCCAAAGTGCAAGTTAGCTTTAAGTAATAACTGTGACTTTAAAAATAAATAAATAACGCGTGTATCGCTTCGTAAATCATTCTGGGAGGTTTTATAGGACAGAGATGACTTCTGAACCACAATGACTGAGGTTTCTGAGGAAGCATAGGGATTCAAATCCAAACCTTTCATTAATCTTAACGAGGAACAGAAGATTTGGGTGCACGTCTCCAGAAGAATGCTGTTAACTGTTAACCTGTGAACAAACCCTCCCCCTCTTTGATGCTGCAGTCTCCTGAGTTGATGCTCAGCAAGAATGGTGAAATGGTGACCTGTTGATGTGGACCTCAGAGTGGGTTTGGTGCCCCAAAAAACTGGGAGAGATGCAAGCAAGCCTGATTTCAGCCTTTGGGGCTTCAGGCATCAGCTTTGTCTCTGCAACAGCCCCTAAACCGAGGCCAAAGTAACAGGGAAATGATCCTCCTGCTAATGCTGGTCTGGAGCCTTGTGTGTAACTGATGGAAATCTTCATACAGACATTTCTTAGCTGCAGGTCCACCTGCACTGCAAAACAATGTGGAAGATGTGTATGTTTGGAACTGAGCAAAGTCGTCTTTGTAATGTACATAATGTACACGCTAAGAGTTGTTTGCATCGGGTCAACCACGGTTGTTGTTGAATTTTGCCCAATTCTAAGTAGTTTTCAGCTGGAGAAAGAATAATTGAAGCAAACCTGTATTTACACAGTGAAATGTTGCTGTCTCCATTTCAAAATTAATGTTTTTTTTTGTTGTTGTTTGTTTGTTTGTTTGTTTTTCTGAAATGAACTTTGAAAGTGATCAGAAAGTTCTGGCACTCTGAAACCATGGAATCTCAGAATGGTTTGGGCTGGAAGGGACCATTGGAGCTCACCTACTCCAAGCACTTGCACTGCCTATGAGAACAGTACATCTGTGCCATGGGCTGATGGCACTCATGAAGCTTTTCCTGTGGTATTTCCACATTTGTAAAGGAGTTGTGGTTTTTCAGCTTTGCATAGAACTTGATGCAACTAAGACAGCTTTTCTTCAACAAATGGAAGCAAACATCCTCCACGATGGTGCTGCTCATTAACGTGGTCTTGAAACTGGTTTCCCAAAACATCTTATTACTCCTTTGGTACCAAAGCAATGAAACCTGGTGAGGTTCTGTTGAGTCCTATAGCAGCTAAAGCTGTGTACGTGCACAATGACTTGGTGATGGGAGACACAGAACAGTGCTTTAAACTCTGTATCCACTAGAGTTAATCTTTGCAAGGTATTCCTATAATGATCCTAATATTTCCAGCAATCATCTGTAGCACAGCCTGTCTGGTTGGTCCTGAAGGAATTATAAAAGCAGTCTAACATTTCCTAACCCTGTTTCTCTCATTTGTATGTACTGAGGGATTCAAATAGCAGTGGAATTCTTATTTATTTTATGGGTGGTTTTATAATTTTGGTGTATTTTCCCAAGCT
Source organism: Tympanuchus pallidicinctus (assembly GCF_026119805.1). NCBI lineage: Eukaryota > Metazoa > Chordata > Aves > Galliformes > Phasianidae > Tympanuchus > Tympanuchus pallidicinctus. The sequence goes on from NW_026294802.1 coordinate 50,449,466, forward strand.
GCCACCATTAAAAAGAGTTGCCTTCATTGAAGTACCAAAAAGAGACAACTTGACTCATGCAATTGGTCACAGCTAAATTCAGCTTGGGCTACAAATCTCACATTTTGAATTTGCACGTTGTGCAGGGTTCTGAGAGACAAAATACCCATTTATGCTTTCCTGAGATGATGATGAAGCTACGAATTAGAGGGAGCAAAGGTTCTGTCTTGTTCAAAAGTTCTGTCTTATTCTCTCTGCTTATTTTCCGGTGGCAGTATCTGAAGATGTGCTGTTCTAAAGCCTTTTTGATCAAAAGCTAGAAAATCAAGCCCACTTAAGTCTCAGTTGAGGTTCAGAACTGAAGTAGCTGGAGTGTTCATACACAGCAGAAATATCAGAACAACCAAATAGCCCCAGGTGATGAGCTGCCAAGCAGTAGTAAAGGAAAACTTCATCTTTAATTGTGCCCAAATGCCATGCCTTGAAAGACGCTGCTGTGAAGATAGGCACTCTGCAAGGCCTTTATGTTGTCCTGCAAGATGCTGATGGTGGGCATGGCTTGCTTCCATCCTGACGTGTAAATTGTGCTGGATGCTGGACTTTCCTGCTGGAGAGAGAGCCAATGGGTGACCATAAAGTAGATGAAGAGTTTTAGACTCCAACGGTTGTGCTTAATTACTCACCAAGTCACCAGGGGGCACCCATGGCTAAAGCTTTAATTGTCCACAAGGAGCTGTGAGCCCTCGTGTCCATAGGATTCTCCTTTCACCCCCTCAGGACTGTGTCTGCTCCCTTTGGGGCTGACTGCCGCTGGAGGGGAGGCAGGAGGCTCTGGAGTCGGGTCTTGGCAAGATGAGAACAGGTTCCAGCCCCCTTCTGTAGGGAATAGGGGAGGAATCCCAAAGCGCCTCCCTTTGTCCAGGGGTTTAACTGAAGTCTGCTAAACTCCTGAAATAATAAGCTAGGGCCATTACAGCAGTCTCTTTAGGCATTTTGGTTCCATTCTTTTCCCTCCAGCCAATGCTAAAACCTTTTTAGTTCATGATAAATCCAGTACTGTTAAGCTAACGAGAGACAGTCATTTATAATTAAAGACAGGTTCATGTTTTTGCTGTTCAAGGATGGAATTAGAGTTCTGGAATAAGAATGAAGCTTTCTAGTGATCTTCTACGTAGGATGTTTATGTAGCGATGTGGAAGATTATGGGGTTTCAGCAGTCATGTAAGGACTTGAAAATACCAGTAAGTGAGCTTTGTATTGAGTTGTTATTGTCTTAATTTCTGTTTATTTTGAAATCGCTGATTAATTCTCAAAAGTGCAGAACATCTTTCTCCCCCTGTGCCCTTTAGTAGGAAATGTGGTGTTCTGCTTTTCTAAAATGGAAAGTTGAATGGAGATCTTGGCTGCTTTTCCCCACCTTCTCCCCTTTCTGCTCTTTGGACCATACTGATTCCACATCTGTATGAGCATCTCGTTCCAGCGACATGACACGTCCCTCTGCGTCCTTACAACCACAGCTTTACAGCCTCAAAAGATGAATTGCATTGGCAAGCAACACCGACAGCGCTGGTAGTTCTTTCCTTCCCGGCTCCAAGAATGGAAAGAGCCTTCCCCACTTTGATCAGGAAAAGCCTGAGCAAACAGACAAGCTTTAGGCATCCCCAGGGGTCGGGGACAGGAGGCGTGCAGCAGGGTTTGTGTGCTGGGAGCCTCCTCCTGCTGCCAGCCACACATCCACAGGCTGGGCTCACACTTGAGCACAATGAGGTAAATGAGCCTGAAGAAAATGTTATGTGGGGAAGAAATCCTGGCACTTCCCAACGAGAAATTTGCTTGCTGGAGAAGCCAGGTGCCCGGAGACTCCTGGAGCCCATAGCTGTAGCTTTGCATGCTTGCTGTTCTCACCTGGCACGCAGGAAGGAACCACTGGTTCTGCTGAGCTAATTGCCCTTTTTTAAAAGCAGATCCATCTAATTTCTGCTGAGTGAGCAGAAACTCTCATTAATTTGGAACAGGGAGGGAGGAATGCATAATGAGCAAGGAAGCACGGATGAACTCCATGCTCATCCTCACAGCAAATGAACCTGCAGCCAAGCCAAAAGCCCACCATGGGCTGGGGTAAGGTGCAGCCAATGCCTGCAGCTCTGTGGGATGCTTGTTCCCCTCAGCACCAGAGTGTCCACCTCCTGAGCCCACGCTGCCTTTGATTCTGTGACGGTGGAACCAATTCTGTGTTTGCATTTTGGTGCCTGAATTTTTGTTGCTGTGCATGGAGTTTCTATAAAGTGCTGAATAATGGAATAAGGGTGGATATGACTAGCTTTCTTTTTGTACAGGGTAGAGGAGGTATGTTTTTCTGTATGCATCCCTGAAGGACACTGATAATCTCATCGATGCGTACGATGTAATAGCAAGTCAAGAAAACCTATCCTGGTTCAGAGGATGTGCAAAAAAAAGATGAATGTAGTAGAAAAAAAGGTTAACACAAAGTTGCAAAAGTGAGGAAGAGGTGTATGTAAAGCAGTGCTAATTACTGCAAGTCCAGAAAGAAGGTGTAAGTTCTATTTGGAGCCTCCAAATCCATGATGAATGTCTCTCGCCATCCAGTATGATCTCTGTGCTACCATAAATCCATGTCAGTGCTTCCTCTGGGATGTGCAAGCCAGGAAGAAACTTACAGATGCTGCAACTGCCAAGCACTGTATTGAGGAAACACCTGGGTTGTGTCTGAATGCACCCCGCGTGCGAGGCAGGGAGGCTGGATGTTCTGAGGCAAAGCCCTGATCTGGCTTGAGATGGTGGGTAGATGGTGCAGAACACGCTTTGATTTCCCAGGGCAGAGAGCTGGGATGCAGCAGGGATCCTCCAAAGCCATCCGAGGCATTGAGCAGAGCAGCCATCGTCTTCACACCATTGGTCAAACCCGGGGGAGCACCCAGTTCCTTGCAGAACAGTTTCTAAGGAGGGGTGAGGGCAGCCCTCAGCAATAGGCTTGGAGATGGCAGACCCAGCTTGTCACTTCTTTTCCTTTTGGAAAACCAGAAGCCAGGCCGCTTTGTGGTATTGGGATGCTGAGTTTCCTGCTGATTGTTGGTGTCACTGGAAATGAGGAATCTCACAGTGTAGGAAAAGGGATAGAAGGCTGTGAAAATGATTTGCAATGTTTTCCAAGCAGTCTTACAGCTGGGTGGGAAGAAATAGATGAGGAATGGGAGAAGATGGGGAAAGTGTTAGGATATCAAGAATTTATTTTTGGACATAGGAAATGCTTTCCTATGCATAGGAAAATGGCTAGGTTCTTGTGGGTGTAAATGTGAAATGCTTTTGGCAAATGAAGCTGCTGAAACAATGGCTTTTGTTCTGGGGTCACCAAGAGGGTTCCAGAAGTGGAGGCACCTTGAACCAGTCACTTTCCAAACCTCTGCCTTTAACCTGCAGTTTCTTTCTGTGTTTACAAAGTGAGATGAAGAGCTTTGCTTCCATTCTGTAAACGAAAGCTGGTTTTTAAGAGCTTTACAAATAATGAGGGACCCAAAAATCTCTGTCAAAATGCAGATCTGGCTCCAACTTGACACTTTCTTTTCCCCCTCCTGGTTTTCATCCCAATGTGAAATGGTGTTTTAGGTGATGCTCTGCATCTGATTTTTCTTACTCATTTTCCTGAACATTGTAAAAGCTGATGGGTTTGAACAATGGCATGTTCTCTCCCTTTGGTTTATTTGAAGCCTATCTTGCTCATATTTCAGACAAGCTTAGCAGAAACTTTCCCCTTTGGAAAAGAATCATGACTGACCTCAGGGGTTTCAGCTGATATTTATTTGAATTTCCCTTGGCTTCTGTGAGCTGGTTCCCTGACACAAGCTGGGCGAAGGATGCTCAAAAGAGAAATCTTTAAAACTTTCCTGATTTTCAAAGAGTCTGTCCTGGAGTATCTGTCTGCATTGGCTTCTCCTTGCTCCCTGCCTTCCCTTGCTCCTTGTGGGTCTGCTCTGAAAAAGATCTGTGCAGATAGAAAAAATATATATATATTTTTTACAAGAGCAAATCTTTCTCTCACAGCTGAGCTGGAGGGATGAATGGTGAATTCTTGCAGAGCAGGTGCTGTAACAGCTTTGGTTGCTGAGCTGCAAGTCCTGAACTGGTTTGGCTCCCTTGGTCTTGTCTGTACTGGATGTTGAAAGACTCATCCAACTCCATCCTCTGCTCAGAACCCCAGGACAGCCTGTTGTGTTCAAGGAAGGTAAAAGCAGCCAGCAGGAATTATCCCCAAACTTCCAAACTTTGTAACTCGAGTCATTATTTCAGGATCTGTTTTGAACAAGGTGTTCAAAGCCAGCAAGAAGAGCAAGGGGTGGGAAAGTGTGCTGTAACTCCAGCTGGTTGCTGAATCCAAGGCTGATTTTTTTCAGTGTCATCCCATGGCATTGGGGCGTAGGATGCTGTCTGAGCAGTGCTAGCTGCTCCTGCTGCCTGTGCTGGTGTCCATAGGGCAGTGCTTGGTAGTGCCTCCTTGGAGATGGCGCAGTGTTATGTTCACGGTGTTATAATGAAGCTGATAGATCTGAGGCTCCTGTCTTTGCCTTCTGGCTTCGGTCTTCCAGTGGTTGTCTTAAATGTCTAGCTTATTTTTTTTTTCTTCTAGAGATATAAATTGCTACCCATGCACTGTTCATTCCTTTTTTGAATGAGAAAAGGATACTCACCATCCCACGGCCTTACAAAACCTCCATTATTGCACGCTTCTTGAGACAGCAGTAGAGAGCTGCTGATCCTCAACCCCAGCTCTGCAGCCTCCATTCCCCCAAAAACCAAGCTGTGAACATAGAATCATTAAGAATGGAAGAGACCTCTCAGATGCCCAATTCAACCCACTGACCCCGTTCTTCACTGCCACATCTCCATGGTTCTGGAACAGCTCTGGGACGGTGACTTTGCCCATATAGGTGATGTCAGTTCTTAGCACCCTTGGCACAAAAAATCATAGCAGCTTGGGGTTTTGTCCTCTTCCTTCCATTGCTCCTCTGCTCCAACCCCGTGCTGCCAGGGAGCCCTGCAGCCTCGCTCAGGCCGTGCTGGGAAATCATAGATGCTGGCTAATGCAGAGCCTGGCAAAACTGGTTGCTTGTGGTTGATACAGCCCATAGTCTGCTGCTTGCTTCCAGCAGCGTGCTCTCCCTGCAGAGCATGCTGTATTATTTACATTTCTGCTCAGAGTGTTCTTCTCTGGCACAAAGAACAAAAGCATGCTGGTATGGATGGGTGAGAATGCATAGCTTTATTAGAACTGGAACTCCTTCTGCTTGGACTTTTGTATTGGAAATAACATCCAGTGATTAATCTAGTCCTGGCTTTGTTCTTTTTATGACAAAAAGGATTGGCTTTTGGAGGACTTCCTGCTTTTTTGAGGGACTTTGCAATGTTGATCGATCTGTAGTAATAGCAGTGAAGTCGCTAGAGTCTCTATAGTGACCAGATGGAGACTAGGAAGTTCTTGCTAGGGGGAGCTGCTGAAGATGCTGGATGCCAAAACTGCAAACTGTGGGCTCCACAGTCAGCTTGGACCTGAACGTCCTCTTTGTTTGGCTGAACAAAAACCAGATAAACAGAACACTGAAGGCAATTAGCTTTGTTTGCTTGCCTTTGTCCCCTCTCTACCAAATCATTGTAAAATTAGGAATAATGCCAGTGAATTCTGTAGCTATTCAGCAGACTAAAGCTGGTGCATAGGAGATGAGAAACAAATAAGTATAGCACTTCTGTTTTCAATAACCAACCCGTTCAGATTTAGCTGTTATCCCATTCTCTTTCTCTCCTCCAGACTGAAAAAGGTTTCTATGATCCCTTTTGTAATGGAGAGAACCAAGCTCAGCAGCAGCCACGCACGCAGGGTTGGTGCCACGCATACCCTGGGCAGGTGCAAAGCATGGGTGTGAAGCTCCCACCACCAGCTGTTTACTTCCATGGGTTCTAAAGGTTGTGCTGCAATTTTTTTTTTTTAATGTTTTTACATGACTGCTCCCACTCTGGTCTAAATGAGGGCTTTGTGGTGCAGCCTGTTGTTGTGTGGAAGGGGCAGTGCTGCACAAATGCAGCTACGTGACCTCAGTGATGGGTTTTCAGGGCCTCTGTGCCACCTGGGCTGCTTTGCCCTCTCCCATCCCCCAGCATCTCACGGTTTGCTGGGAGAAAGATGGGGACTTCCCACGTTGGTGCACCATGGTTCATTTCTGGTAGCTCAGTGCTTTATCACCCCAGCTGTTTGTGACAATGGTCAGATCCTTGCAAGGCTTGCACCTCATCTCCCATCTTATTCATGCTCCTCTCCAAGGCCGTCTTGTTGGTCTGTGGGGCTCTGTTAGCTGCATGCCTGGCCAGTGCCACGTGGTGATGCTCCATCAACACTCAGCAGCCTCCTGCGGCTCCCTGGGAAAAAACAACTGATGCTTCACCTTCTCTAACCCTTTTAGCATCGCTTTAGGCATACGAGCTTTGATGTGACTGCAGCCGTTGGGGGCGTGAAGTCTGCCCAGAGGGCAGCGAGCTGCCCACCAGCACTGCTCCTTCAAGGTTTGCCAGCACAGCCAGTGAGCAAATGGGCCTGGGGCTGAGCAGTGCCCACATCTGCCCATTCCCACTGTCACACCTCCAACTGCAAAGCTGAGAGTTGCCTCCATTCCAGACGATTGTCACCAGCACCCAATGAGAATGGGATGCTCACAGCAAGGATGTGCGGAGCATTGATGGTGCAGAGCACAGCTACTGCTCTCAGCACATAGATGAGCTCTTCAAGACTTAACTGGGAGAAAGGCATACGAAACACCTAAGGAGCAACCCAGCTCACACCAAACCCAGCCTAAACATGCCAGGTCAGTGCTGCTGGTGCGCTGGCTCCCTGGTGCTGTGCAGGAGCAAGGCACGTCCTCATGCCTGTGCACTACTGAGCTGTCCTTGGCTGGGGCTGATGTTGGTTTGCTACCTTCACTTGGTGTGGTTATTTCTGGCCAAGAGAAGATTAAGCCTGCAGTGGGTGTTTGCTATGTCAATAACTATAATTAAGCGTTTGTGGTTCTCTTGCAAACTCTGGAAACTATAATTTTCAGCATAGTCCCCTCCTAGCATTGCTATGGGGAGAGGGTGGTCTTTGTAGGGCTAAAAAAAAATTAAGTCATAGCTAGAAAATGAAATGCTGATCAGTGCTGTTTATATTAATTCAGTGCTATTTCTCCTTTAAAGAAGAAGGAAAATAGAAAGCTTGCCATTTCTCTCTATCTTCCAAATACTTCAGGGAAAGTTTCGCACAGAAACTAGTTTGTTCCTGTTGTCTAATAATGGCATGTCAGGAAAAAAAATTAAAAATAGTTCAAGATGAAGAGAGAAACTTTATTTTCTCTGTGAGTTCCCTTTGCTGACCGTGTGTAGGACAGGGGTGCAGTTTGCAGTGTTGCTGAATGCAGAGTGTGTGTGGGGGGGGAAGCTCCATGTGGTCGTGGCTCAGCGGAGGAGCCCCATGTTCTTCTCTTTCAGAGTGGTACCTTTAAGTACCCCAGGGTTCTCTGTACATCCAGCTGGGGAATTAAGGAAAACCATGTGGGTGGTGATGAGTTAGGGCTCATGTGAATAATCGCCAAGTGCTTTTAGGATGCGATGATGAAAGGTGTGCTGGGTGCATCAAAGCGTTTTCTTGCACTACCTCCCTATTCATTGCACATTTGATGGGGAGGGCTGGCTCGGGGCCCTGTGCTTGTTGCTCTGAGGTGGGAACCATGCTGCCCACATCAGTGGGTGCCCAGGGCTGCACTCACCCCATAGCATTAGGGCCTTCACATGTGTGCCAGCCCTGCTGAGCACTGTGCTTTTCCCTTCCCAATGTCACTCACTGAGCCTTGGTGCTTATTCAGGGCTTTGGAGATGTAAAATGCTAAGTAGTCTCACGTATTCCATTTTGCTGATTAATGAAAAGTCTTGCAGTCCATTTTGGTGCAGCTCATGAGCTAAATGTGGGATTTAGTGGGAGAAGAGTTTTAATCAACAGTGTCGTTTGGAGAAGAGCATTTAAAAGCTGCCCTTTTAAATCTAAACAAGAAATCATAGAATTGTTTGGGTTGGAAAGGACCTTTAGGATCATGTAGTTCCAACCCCTGCTATAGGCAGGGACACCTCCCAGCAGACCAGGTTGCTCACAGCCCCATCCAGCCTGGCCTTGAGTGCTTCAAGGAAGGGGATTCACCCCTCACGTTAACAGTCGTTTAATGTGAGCTCATAATAAAGAAATGGCAGAGAAAAGCAATGCAGGAGGAGAAAGGCAGGTGTCTGGCTGCCCGTGGAGCGAGATGGCACTGATAAAGCACACAGTTGGTCTGTGTGTGAAGAAAATGTTGAAGCACAGTGAGTTTGCCAGTGGAAATGTTTGCTGATGACACGCGAATGAGATGTTCCATATGAAGAGGGATTTGACTGTTTTCTGAGGAACTGGAGAGTAAACAGTGTTTCTTTCTTGGTTTTTGGAGTGTAAACCTTGACCCCCATCTAACCCAGGTCAGTGACAAGACTTCTTCAGTGCCAGAGACTTTGGGGAAATGGGAAACAGGCTTAAAAATGCCTCAGCTGGGTCTGTACAACAGCCCCTCTATGTGATGCTGCTGTGTGAACGAGGACCTGCCCCTTTGGCTGTGCTTCTCAAGTATTTAAGAGTCAAATTCTCTGTGCCACTGTGCTGACATAGATTGCAGCTGAAATTTGTTGCTGCTGTATTGCAGTGGGAATGCTGTGCTGTGTCTGAAGCTGCTCATGCAACCCCCATCCATTTGCCTGTAGGAAGTGGCAGAAGTTGCCCTACTTGGATGGAGACAATTTACCAAGAACTCACTGTGTTTGTCTCCATGATGTGCTTTGAAATGTGCAGTCCAAGTGACTTTACTGACATCCACTCCTCCATGACATGTATTTTCTTATTAGGGCATGGAGAGGGAGTTAATGAGTGTTTTCAGTATTTGTGTGTGTGTTTCTGTTTGAAGGTAGACGCAAATCTGCTCCCAGTTCCCCCACATGACTTGCAGTCATGGCACTCTGACCACTTACATTTGACAAAGAATGAGTTGGGCAGTTTTTATGCTCTTAAGCAGCGTTGGCAAGGTTGATAACACTGCGCTACAACAGCTGCTCCAGTCTCTGTGCTTTAAAGACCTGCGGCATTTGGCCCAGGCGCTGCTGGAAGACCAACTACCTTCAGCAGACACACCAATGGGATTGGAGCACCTGATGCCTCTATTATCCCCCCTATAAGGGGACAAAGGAGTGATATGGAGCACACAAGTGCTGCACCCATCAGTGGAAGCGCACAAAGGCTCCTGAGTTTCAGGTCCTCAATAGCAGATCCCACCGTGAAGCTGCTATGATGCCTTTCATTCACTCCTATTCCATTCAAATCACAATGGGGAGAGGGAGAAAACTCTCAAGTTCTGACAACCAACAAGCGAACAAACAAAAATCCCCTTCCATGAAACCCATTTCAATCACTACATTTTATTTTCCTCTCCTCCAGGGAGGAGGGGATTTATTTCACCACATTATGGGTGAATAAATATTGACTCGATGGTTTTTTTTTTTTTCCTTTTGGAATTGGAGGAGCTGAGACACAACCAGGTTTCTTATTAGTTCTTACTCAAACATAAGTAAATACAGCCTTTCTGCAGCGGCTCCAGTTTGGAGAGCTTTACCATATGCTATCATTATTGAAGTGGGGAGAGAGCAAGAGCGTGCAGACGTGAAGAAGTGTGTTTGCTGGAAGGAAAGGAGCCTATTAGCTTTGAAGCAGATCTGTACACACTCAGTTAACGTCGTATGTCAGAATTTCTCTGTGAAAACAGGCTGTGTTTCTGCTTTGTGTGTTAACAATTCAAGAGGAGTATCGGGAAATCGAGTATTGTTCTGTTCTAAGTGGCACAGATTGCGTTTCAGTCGGTGCAGATAAAGTGCTAGGAATTGTCTGCTGTGCTCCAGAAGATGTATTTGAATTGCATGTTTAATCAGCAGGTTTTTTCCTGTGGCCCTTTTTCAGCCAGATGAAGCTAAACAATCCCTAATGAGCTGTGTGTCTGCACAGTGGCAGGTTGTGGTGGATGTAAAAGCTGGTTGGGAAATAGATTTACACTCCTTCCTGCAGGAGAGCCTGCTGCCAACTTCAGAGCAACGTAGTACCAGTTTACTGGCAGTGCTTTGCATCCAATGGCCTTAAATACCATTGCACATAAAATGATCTATACCATGAGCTCCGCTCTAGAGGCAAGAAAAGTAACAGCACAAAAGCAGTGGCATCTGTTGCTTCAGGTCAGCCTGCAGATCACCAGGATCATGCAAACCAAACATGAGTTCTGCTGGGATCTGGCTTAGCTGCCCTGCAATGGCCATGGCTCCATCCAGGCTGTCACCCCCAGGCCAAGCAGCTGCCAGGGAGCGAGGTGCCTGCTCAGCCACCCGCAGCACTCTGCATTGGAGGCAGCAGAACGCTGCAGTGAGTATGTGGCTGCGGAGACAGCTGAGTACAGTGAAGGAAGCAGTGCCACTGCAGCGTGTTTTAGCTTAGATCATAGAATTGTTTGAGTTGCATGGTCCCTTGAAAGCCATCTGGTCCGGGTCCCTGCAGTAGACAGGGACAGCCACATCTCCATCAGTGCTCAGAGCCCCATCCAGCTCAGACCTTGGATGTCTGCAGGGATGGGATGTTCACCAGTCTCTCTGAGCAATCTGTGCCAGTGCCTCACTGCCCTGATGGGTATAAGGAAGAAGTCTTCTACAAACTAAACCTCCCCGCTTCTAGCTTGAAACCATTTCCCCCCGTCCTATCAAGATGAAGTTAAGCAATTGCTTGTTCTGGTTGATTTGTGTCTTGAAGTTACTCTGTACACAAATCACACTGCAGTTGTTTTGGTGCTGGTGCTTCATAATGTAGTGGAGTGCAAGATTTCCTTAACGTAACGTGTGTGTGTGAGCGTCAGGAGGTGTCTCCTTGTCTCAGCTAAAATGGTTCCTTTCATAGAATCATTTAAGGTTGGAAAAGGCCTCTAAGATCATCCAGTCCATCCATCCACCTGCCACCACTACTGCCCATACACCACATCCCTCAGTACCACACCTACCCTTTCCTTGCACGCTTCCAGCATCAAACCAAACCCCAAAGAGGCATCATGTTCAACTTGTCAGTAACAAACAAAACCAAACCACGTTTATTATCGTTCTGTTTTAAATATCATTGCTCTTAAGCACCGTGTCGCACCAGAATGTTGGTTTCTTTGTTTAAGCCCCTTCTTTATGTAAGCCCCTCTTCCTTTCCCCTCCCTGTTGAAATTACTGAGAATCCAACCCAAGCTTTTGGTTGACATTCCCTGTCTCAGCAACGTGCTGTTGTAGCCACAGCCATCCTTCATGTGCAGGAAGCAATGCAGCTCAGCAGGTTCTTTGAAGCTCTGGGCTCATGTCCGTCCTTGCTGCACGAGAAGGTGCTCTCAGGGTGGTTCTGTTTCATGAAGAAAAAATGTTCTGTTCCTTTAGAGAATGATTGCATCACCCATCCTGCCCAGTTCAGCGCGTGCCCACCCCCACCGCCCCAGCAGGGTCCTCTGGTGCAGCGCTGGGCAGAACATCAGTGCTTGCTGATGCATTGCGGCGCTTAACGAGCAAACCTTCCAACTGTGGAAGAATTACTGCTCCACGTGCAGCAACCCAGCATTGGTTTGGATGGTGGGTTGGGTTTTAGGTTCTTTTTTTTTTTGCAGGGATAGAGAGAAAAAGGCCTCGGTTATCTGTGAAGAAAATGTAGTATTGGATCACCTCCCAATGGCAAAAACAGTAGAACAGCCTGGGCTGGTGCTCAGACCTGGGGATGCTGCTCACAGCTGCTGAGTGCTGCTCACTTTTGTATTTTCCAGCAGCACTGGCTACTGAATCATCCCTAAAACAGCACTCAAATTCAGCATAGGAACAGATGGACAACTGAGGGAAATAGAAAGGGACATTACCATAACCAGATTGCTTTTGCCCACCTTGATGTTGGCGGTCAAGGTTTAGGAGATGTAATACCTTCGTACCTAAAGCACGCAGTGCTCTGCTCTGCTGTGGCTTAATGGATGGCCGCCATTCATCTGTAGCAGCTTTCAGCCATCCTGTAAAGCTGCAGTTCTTTAGGGAAATGCAAGGCAGAATTGTGACCAGCAGCCAGCATTTCCTTAGGGAAGGTGCGCTTGGGCTTGCATCAGTGTGTAGTGTTCCCCTTGGATCCAATGTGTAATGATTAACAGTGGTTCCCAGCTCTCGGGCAGCCCAGTGGGATCTGGTAGAGCTGAACAGCGCTGTGAGAGCAGTCTTTGCCAGACGTGGCATCCCTGCAGCACTGGTCAAGAGACAAAAGCCTTTAGTGTTCCCCAAAAGAATTTAAAACATTTTACATCAAACGGCTGCAGAAGTTCAAACATGTCACTGCTGGCCTATGGCACGGGCTGGGACGAGGGGGGGAGGAAAGTGCAGGGCAGAGCATGGGTTGCACAAATGATTTCTGAGCTCTCCGTGTGTCTCTTGCATGATTGACGCTCTCCATGTGAGGAACAAGAAATGCAACGTGAGATGGTTTTGCATCACCAAATAGAAGTTAAACGGCCGTCCCTGAAATAGGAGCAGATCTTCTCCATGTCGGCACCTCCCCAGGGTGGGTTCCCTCTGCCCAGCACTCCCAAACAGCTCCGGGTTAAATCGTGAAAGGCCCTTTATCCCCTCTCCCTGTTTGTTTGATCCCTCCCACAAGCCCTTCCTGTGCCTGCATTCACACTGCCTGTGCCTTCTGCGGCCACGCCACAGCCTTACCTCTGAAGGAGGCATTGATCTAAATATACCCAGTGTCCAAAGCAAATGCTCTGTTCCCAGTGCCGTGTGGTTCCGGTGGCATCTCCTCCCCCCTGTAACTGTTCTTATTTTGGCTAATTAAATTAGAACTGCTACTTTTTTTTTTTAATTTTATTTATTTAATTTCATCGCTGTGCCAATTTGCTGCAGTTTATTTAGTATTTTAAAGCAGCTTCCATTTAAATATGGAAAGGAAGGAAAATAAATCTGCTAAATATATTTCTCTTCAGCTCATATGTTGCAGCTTTTGTCTTTTTGAAGAACGAGGTCTAATTTCTGGACCCAAATCCACTTGGCACTACTCTTGGCTTCAACAAACTGGGTTTCCTTTTGTTTTAAACTCATTCCCTTATCCCAGCTGCTGTGCTATGCTGATGTCTGTGTGCCAACAGGGCCCTTCTGCATCTGGATTGAAACTGCTCATCTGAGCAAAGTTGAGCACATCCATCAATATTGGCATTGCTTTTGGTCTCATCTTTGCAAAGAGCTGTAGCACCCTTCCTGCTTTCCTCCTTGTCCCTTGCTCTGGGAAGCTGGGCCTTGATCTCCTTGGGTTAGCCTGGCTCGTTTAGGGGTGAGAGAGATGATTGGTTTTGGAGAGACTCATTGGTTTTGGAAGAGGTGGGAAAGAGCAGTAGGCTGCAATGTGTAGTCAACAGCACGCATTTCTTTCTCGATTCTACACATTTCTTTGCAAAGTTATAGGTTTGGGTTTTTTGTTTTTTTGTTTTTTTAAATAAAACGCTTAGACTTGGCTAGAAAGTGTTTCTGAACAAAGAATGCATGACTGAAAAACATGCAAGAAACAGCTGGGATAAAAAAATAGCTGAGAAAATAGAAATTTGATGTGGTTTCTGACAAGCTTGTGAGAGCCTGTTGTCCCCAGAGTCACAGAGCTGCTCAGGGTGGGCTGGGGGAGCACTCAGGGTTTGCAGTGCAGAGCTCTGTGCAGGTTTGTGGATGTGTGTGATTTGGCTGCTTGCTTCTGGACAGGTTCCCTGGAGGAAAGCAGGCCGTGAGGATGCTGCTTATTTACCCCACTCCTAATATGGCTTATTTCAGCTCATTGGTGTTCTATTGTTGTTACTTAAAGCTTTGTCTATTATAGCAAGAAAGCGAAATGCAGATGTTTCAGAGCAAAGGTATGAATAAAATCTTGTGCCTATAGAAACTGGGAGATGCAAAACCACAGCCCCTGCGTGCAAGCATGGCTCAGCCAAAGGCACATATTGAAGAGGAAAAGTCCTCAGCACGCATGGTAATAGAAGACATCATGTATGCAGGAGGTCTGGTTTATGGGGGCAAAGCATAGCTTTTGGCTGCATTCTGGGGTGACTTTTTTGAGTGAAACCCTCTTTGCTGAGTCAGACCAGTGGGTCCTGGAGTCGTGTGCTGTGAGCATGAGAGCGTTCCTCTCCAGCTCCAGGTTCAGGGACGCGGGTCGGCGGCTCTGTTTATTTCGGGGGGGTACCCGAGGTCGGTGCCTACAATCAGACGGACAGGCTTTGGTTCTGCCGCTCCTCGAGCGCCTGTGGGGGACGTGGGGAGAGCCTCGGAGGCACTCAGCTGCGATGCTGAGCTCCGTGCCCGCTCCCCGCAGCTCCTTCCCCGCCGGGGAGCCCCGGTGCCCCCATCCTCCCGTGCGGTACGGCGGCGCTGAACCTGCCCCTCGGAGGCTGGATCTGTGCTCATTAGCTGATGTTTGCTGAAACCGGATACCTGGGGCACCCCAGCCAGCGAGCGGAGTCCCCTGGCTGCAGCTATTTAAAAGGACGAGGGCAGCCTTACCGTTTCCACCTCTTTCACATCCATGTCCCTCCCAGCGCCCGTTCCCAACCCAGCTCCTCTCCTGGATTCCCGCAGCATCAATGATCCTCGAGCGGAGCGACCCGCGGGGAACCTGCTCGTGTGCACACCGGGAAAGGATTACCTGCTGAATTCGGGGGGACCCAGGCTCTGTGGGGACCCCTGAGCCTGGCAGGCACCCGCTGGCTTCCAGCGCAGGAGAAACCCTGAGGCTGAAGGGGAAGGAAACAGGAAAGGGCCTGAGGTGTTTTGGTTTGGTTTTGCTCCTTTTGCTTTTTTTTTTTTTTTTTTTTTTAATTATTATTATTACTTTAATAATTTTTTTTAAGAAGTAGACGTTGTTGTGAGCTGCTGGGACAAATGAATGCCAATGAAGGTGGGGCTGCAAGGAGACGTTGCACAGCCTCTCTCCTCGCTGCAAAGTAAGTGCCCAAAGAAGAGCTGCTGTGTGAGAGGCAGGGCTGGGGGAGCCCGGGTGTGGGGGGAGGCAGGAGCCAGCGCTGCCCACGGAGCTGAGGGTTTGCTCTGTCCTGGTGTTCTGTTCATAGCAGCCAGGGCTTGGGGTGTCCCGGCTTGTTGGAAAAGGAGGGAGCAAAAGGATGTGAGTTTTACCCATGCTGGCCAGCACTGAGTCCCCTCTCGTGGCACAGCTGCCTGAGTGACTTGGGATCTGATTTGCTCTGATGGATTTTGTCTAAAAGATCTCATTCCCCACCTCCCTGCCTTCTGGGTTTCTGTCACGTGGTGGTGGGAGTACAGGGGTGCAGGGGTCCCCCTCCCTCCCTCCCCATGGCAGCAGTGCAATGCAAGGAAGGACGTGGGGGGTCCTGCACATCTGAGCCCCTCTGTGCGCTCCCATCCTCCCCCCCATCCCGAGCCCCACACCAGCAGAAGCCACATTGGGTACCTTGTAATGTGGGGCCCAGCTGTGCCAGTGCTGTAGGTCTGAGCTGCTTTGGACGCAGGGTTTGCAGCCCCACAGCGATCTCCATCAGCAGCCTTCCCCACACTGGGACCTTTCTCCACGGAGTCTTCCTCTCTCGCTCCTCACAGCCTGGAAAGGATCCTCGGTTCCTCCTCTGCAGCTCTTCTGGCCGAAGAGTTTCTTTTTATTATTTATTTACGTTGTATTACTTTCTGCAAATGCTTCGGTGTTACAGAGGAGGGCAGCAGAGAGAGGCAGCGGGGACATCCTTAAATAATTTTCATTTCTCAAAATCTGTCTTTTCCTCTTCTCTCTAAGTCCAGAGGAGAGATCCTTGGGGGGGTGGGAGGCACATCTGCACTGCAAATAAAAATAACTATCGCAACCACCAACCCAACCAACAACAACAACAAAAAAAAGTTACAGCTAAGAAAAAAATAACACTAATCAAGGATTTTGGAAACAAGAAGTAACAGAAATTGTGCTATTAATAAGGAGGAGGAAAAAAAAAAAAAAGAGAGAGAGGCAAGAAATCCAGCGACCATGGGCCAGCGTGGCTTCCTAGCATGTACTTTCTGTTCTCTCTCCTTTTTCCCAAGGTAATTGCAGTCTGCCGAGAGGGAGTTAAATGGGATTAAAAGATCTGTGTAAGCAAAAGGACCCAGAAGAGAAGGAGGAAGGAGTGAGCCGTCCGGGCCAGGGGGTGTCTTTGACACGGCTGAGCCCCTTAGAGAGGCAGAGAGCTGAGCTCCCGGGAAGGATGTACCCACAAACCGGCCTGTTCCCCTTTTTCTGATGGATTGCTGCAAAAATTGCCCGAAAGAGACAATGCACTAAACGTGATGGAGCCGGAATCAGAGCCGGTCTCCAGACTCAGAGCTACAGCAGCAGGCAGGGGGTGAGTACAAAGTGCTGCTTCTGCCGGCGCTGGGGAAGGGCATCCTGGGTGGGGACGGGGTCCCGGGGGTGCCGGGAGGGTTCCGGAGGGGAGAGCGTGCCTGCAGGGAGCCCCGCACGCTGGGGCGGCTGGGGTTGGGGTGGGGGAAGACATTCCTTCTGCCAGGGGATGATGTGAAAACTCCTGGGCTGGAAAGGAGAATGGGCTGGGAAGCAGGGAGGCCACGCTGGAGCCGGAGCAGGAGGGTGGGAATGGGGCTGGGGTGTGCAGCCGGGGGTGAGAGCGCGGCGGTGGGGAGTGGAGTGGGGGGGGGGCACAGTGCTGGGATGGCAGGGGGACCCCCAGTTCTTAACACCAGGGGAAGGGGCTCCCAGACCAGGGACTGATCCGCAGGGAGGGCAGGGGAATCACAGCCGCATCGAGATGCCGGAGAGGGCGATTCCACCTCCCTGCAGTGCCCCCAGCACCTCTGCCCCGGGTGGGCACGGGGAGGGTCCCAACCCCACGCAGGAGCAGGACGGAAGTGCTGCCACCCAGCCCTGCACCGCGGGATGGGGGGCACCGGTACCTGGAGAGCAGTATTGTGGTCCTCCAAAAAGTGGGAGAGCTATGGGGAGGGCTGAGGCACGTTCCGAGAGGCAGACGGGTGCGTGGTGGCATGTTCTTCATGTGCTTGCCTCACACGCGCGCGCACAAAGGTCTCTGTCTATCTGTATCCACGTATAGCTAAAAAATCACAGCCCGCAGCCTGCCTGTCCTCCTTTTCACGTAGACAGGAGCAGCTTTTGTCATTTTCATCGTTGAATTTGTTGCTGTTGTTGTTGTTGTTGTTCTCCTGAGGCCGAGCAAAGGGTTAATCCCTCTGGTTGCGTTGTCGGATGTAATGATGATTTACCGACACTCCCTTGGAAGGACTGGGATTCTTCTGCCTGGCAGTTTGAAAAAGTTGTGTACAGGATCGCCGCGCTTCTGCCAGAGCCGGATGGGTGCAAGATGGGGGAAAAGGACGGGTGGGGGGCTGGGGGTACCCCGAGGGTCACCCCTCTGCCTGCAGCCACCCCACATGCTGTGCCGGAGCCGGGACGAATGTGCAGCTCCCTTTGTAGGCTGGACGCACGCTCTGCCTGCAGTGTGTCTGTGTGTGTAGGGTTCCGCGTGTGATCCCAGCCGCTCCCACAGCCTGCACTCAGCTCTCCTGGAGCAGCGTGTATATGTGTTTATAGTGTATTTCAGTGCTGTAGAGTGGGTGTTTTTTGCCCAGACGTGGCTGTGGCACATCAGGAGATGCTGTAGCTGTACCATCTCCCGCTTGCACCTTTTAAACACTGTTACGACCAGAGTGCAGCGCCTGCCTGGGTCCGTGCAAGTGTGGCTGTCTGTCAAAAATGGAGAAGGCCAAAGGGGAGCAGGGGATGGGGAGTGCTGCAGAGGACCGAGAGCAGCACAGCCATGCAGTGGGGTGTTCAGAGGGCCACAATGCTGGGGGGATCCTTGGAGGTGCCTTCATGCTGCGCTGTGAGCGGGACGGAGGGGTTAGCTGTGGTCACGCTGCAGGTGTGGGCAGGGAGATCCCGCTCGGGTCCCAGCACTGTGCTGATGCTGGGTTAGGGGCTGGGTTAGGGGCTGGGCACCAGCAGGACTGTGCGTGCAAGAGGGCTGGGTCTGCACCACTGAGCAGTGCCATAGGAAACGTGCTCTGTGGGCTCGTGGTAACTCTGGATATGAGAGCCTTTTGTTCCCAGGGTCTGCTCTGGGTTACATACCTTGCCAGCATGCTGCTGATCCGTTCCTTCCTCGGCAGAGGTCGCTTGCTGCTCTTACATTATCTCCCGATGGGCTTTTCGGTGCTGGGATTCAACTTGCTTGGCGCAGCGGTGCTGTGCATCCTGCCATTCCCCTGCTGGCTCTTCCTGTCAAGGCCTTCAGTCTCAGCAACACTCCCGGAACCCTCTGGTGCCTTCACATGAAGCGCTGGGTCCCCACGTGTCTCTGGGGCTCCACATGTCCCAGCACTCCTCTGGCATCCCCATCGTAGGGCTGGTGGCTGGGAGCTGAGTGTGTGTTCAACGCCACTTGTGCTCTACCCCCAGCCCCTTCCAGTCCCAGCGCTGTGTGCTGCCCACGTTTCAAGAGGACAGGGTGGATCTGCAGGCAGGACAAGCAATTTGGGACAAATTACAGCAACACTGGGCACCGGGGGAAGGGGTTCAGCAGCAGGCAGGTCAATGGGACGTGCAGCAAAGAGAAGGTGGTTGCACAGCCTTGTGGAGACGTGTCCTGGAATGGTTAGGGTTAGGGTCACAGCATCATGACCAAGGCATTGGCTGAGGTCCTGCAGCTGGTCACTCCCCTGTTGCCACTCTGATACAGCTTCCAGCCTCATCCTATCTGTACTGCTTCAAACCTGCACTCATTGAGGTTGCATTGAAGACCAGGGGACTCCCAGGCCTTGCAGTAAGGGGTTGGATGAAATCTTTAAGCAGTGAGAGAACAGAGATTTTTTTTCTCTGCCGCTTTGTTGGGGGCTTGAGGGGAAGGTGGATGTGAAGTGCAAATGGAAACAATGGGGAATTACATGCTCTGCCATTTGTATGCCATATGCTCTGCCAAATCCCGTTCACAACATGAAGGAATGCAAAGGTGTTTGTTGGAAGGACTAAAAAAAGGAGTTGGATGACAGATCACACTTAGCACTTCTGCTCCAGTTACTAGCTGAGGACACAAAGGGAAGGACTGCAGTAAGTGTTGTCACATCATTCAGCAGCAAAGCCAATAACTCAGACAGGGCTGGTGAGCAAAGAGGAGACCAAGGAGCATGTTGTCAGTAAGATCCCCTATAGTAGGAAGTTGCTGGGAGGCATCTGGAAGGGTGTCTGAGTCATCACAGCCTCATCAGCCTGTCTGTCCTTCATCCACAAAGTGAGGAAGCATGCTGTCAGCAGCAGGAGCTCAGAGAAGCTCTGGGGCTGGGCTGTGCAATGAATACGCAAGCTCTGGTTCCTGAGAAGAAGCATGGGGACTGGGAGCTCGAATCCCACCAACCCTTCATCTGCGGGTATCAGCATAAACCCTTGCAAGAGAAGGAGTGGGATCAGTCACACCAATGCTCCATCACTCTTCTTGATCCTTCATCTTTGTGGCTAGGCGTGCAGTGAGTTTGTAGTTGCAGCTGAGGTTATATAGAATTGTACCCAGGAGCAGTGGATTGGATGAAATTGTTTTGTGAACTTGGTGCTGGATATTTTGGGGAGCTGGTTGTGTTGTACATATATATATATGTGAATGTATGTATGTATACTTAACGTTGAAAAAAAAAAAAACAACCCACAGAACCATGCAGGGTCAAAACAGGGACAGCCACGTAACGATAGGTTCCCATCCCTCTCTCTCAGAGGAACACTGTCCTTTCCAGAAGTCCTGGAAAGACAGCAGCAGTTTGTGCAAAGGGCAATAGTCACATCAAATGAGATTTCCACCTCCAACAGCTGGGAGTCGGGTTCATTCCATGGGGCAGTTTGGAGCCTCCGTACATAGGCTGTGATTTCTGTTTCCTGTTGGCTGCAGAACTGCCTGGAAGTCTTATTAAAAGTCACCTCCACTCACATGCATCAGATCTTAAGTGACACATAAATGATCTCTTTTTAAGAATAATATTTGATCTACAGTTGGAAACGCAGATTTGCCTTTCTTGAAAAGCAGTTTGCAGCACCCAGCTGGCCTTCTGATCTATTGAACAGAAATAAATACACCTGGATAGGAGAGAGTGGGAGGAATTGTTTTTCCAATCTCAACATTGCAGTTCCCAAAACATTTTGCACTGTAAAGGAGTGCAAAAAGGTAATAAATAAATAAATAAAAATGCTGCTTTGTTCCTTTGTAATATGTTTTGTTTCAGTTTTGACACACTGTTTAAGCAAAAAGGGGCATCTGGGATGATGCAGTCATCTCCTGACATCCTGAAGCCCTGGCGTGAGTGGTCCTACACCTTCTGATTGCTTTTTGTAGGAACTCCTCGTTGTGTTTGTTCTGCTGCTACCTGCATGCCCACCCCCTCACTGGGGAATGCTGAAGTCACTGCCATAGGCTGAGATGTGCCACTGTTGGCCTTTGTACTTCTCAGTCCTTCTCTTGCCTTGTACTCTCAACGCTGTGTTGTTCTCACGGACTCATCGTTGGCATCTGTCAAAAGTAATGCAGTCAGTAGCTTCAGTTTGCTGTAAAGGGAGCTTGTGTCTCTGCTGGAAAACCTTTAGGGTTCGTGTGATTTTAGGTCATTGGTGTTCAAGGGCATTTCTTCACCTGGTAGCTACAGTGGCGGGATCCTCATTTGGGTATTCAAAGGCTATAGAAGAAATGAATTACTTGAGTGGGTGACTCTTGCTGGAGTCTCTGTGGAAATCGCTGGTGGTGGCAAGAGGCAGAGATGAAGGCAAGGTGGGTTCAATAGCTCTATATAAGGAGAAAAGCCTTCACTATTACTACTCAAGCTGCTTATGCAATCCTGTCGCTGCGGAGTTGTAACGGAAAAAGAGCTTGCTTTATAAAATCCTGCAATAATTAACAGCCCCATCAGTCACAGGTCTGCCATTTGGAAGCTGCCTGTGCTTTTTCCATTAAGTTGGTAAATTTTGCCAAAGTGTTTTTCTTCAGTGCTTTGGCACTCGGCCCTGCTCTCAGCTCGTACAGCGCGCGGGGTCCAGGAGCGGGGCTGGGGCCAGCTGGATCCTGTGCCTTCGTCTCCTTTATGGCCCCGTCGCTGTCACCAGAATGGAATTATGTGCTGGATTTTCCCTGAGGCTCGTTCCCCTCACCGTGTTGGTCAACAGGAATTTTGGAAGCAGATTTGGGTTGTGAAGGTGCTCCTGCACCCCTCCGAAACCTGTGCGTTGTGTGCCCAAGTGTTTGCACAGAGCAGTACAAATCAGATCCTCACCAGAGCAAAGGTGTTCTTAATGCCCAGGGCTCCTCCTGATAACCTTGTGTTGGTCATCCCTTCCCCTCGCCTTCCCACCAAGCAGTTTAGCCCAGTTGGTGGCACCCAACAAAACCTTTGCTCCGCACACGTGTGGGAATGACGTCCACATCCCGATGCTCCATTGATCCTTAGGAGGCGAGCACAGAAGTGCAAGTCTTCCTATGATGTAGATTTTGGCCTCATTTCAGTCATAAAAAGGTTTCAGCTAGAGGTGGCCATGAGGAGTCATCATATTCCCTTTGCCTTCCTACTTCCCAGGCCTGCAGTACCAAGAGCTGCATCTTATGGGCTGCAGTGAGCAGAAAACAGCCCCATCTCCCCACTGGAGATCTCTGGAGTGCAGGGAAGCTTTCCTGGTTAGCATATAACTGTCTACAGGACTTGGTGAAAGGTTTTGCTGTTCCAAGCTGCCGTTCCTTCATGCATGAACTACAGCAGCCCCAGAGCTCCTGAAATGCGCAGCCTGGTGTCAGGGTAATGGAAACAGTACAAGAGTGATGTGATTTGTCTCATCTGTGGGGCTGCTCCAGTATTTTGTCCCTTCAAGCCTTAAAATATTAACTAAGTGGCTGGATTCCTGCATGGAGCTTTACGTTCAAGGCCAGGTTTCCCCGCTGATGCGTAAATCACTGCAGCTTCATTGGAGCTGTGAGAAAGGGTCTCCAGATCCTCCAGGTGAGGATCTGGCCTGGGGCAACGCATCGTCTCAGAGGATATTTTCCCGTGCTAAAGCCTGAGACTTGATGGCAGGAGAAGAGTGGTCTCTAATCCCCATTGATAAATGATTCCTCTCTGCCAGATCTCAGAGAGGAGCGAGCAGCACTTTGCCATTGCTCTGCATATCCCAGTGCTCGCGCTGGTTTGGCTGAGATGAAGAACAACCGGTGGACGTCCCGCACTCCTCTGGCTGAGGACTGTCTGTAGTTTACATTTTTGTCTCCGTTCCTCCAGCTGCCTAATGCCCTTGCTGATCAAGCTGCTAAATCTCAGCTCTCGAAGACGAGGGAATTCAATCTCCAAACTTTCCACTGACAGTTTTAAGTGAGCTTAACCAAGGAGTTTCCTATGTTCGTTGTTTGGCCACAAACCAGGGAAGCTGGCGGGGGATGGGGGGGGCTCAGATGTCTTTCTGCTAAAACTTTTCCTCTCTGCTGCTGTTTCAATGGCACTGTGATGCTTAAAGCTCAGCTAAGACAGAAAGCTTTGCCCAATCCCTTCTATTGAGCCCCCATTATCCCAGAATGTGGACACTGCCACCAGATGAGGATTGAGGAGAAGCCCATTCGCAGGGCTGAGTCTGGTATCAGTGTTGTAGATACTCATCATTTTTTCTTCTCTTCCAATTTTAGGGGATTCTGCTTTGTCTGGACTGTGTTATGTTTTAGCTGGTTCCTGGGATTCACACAGGGAAACTCTGAAGGTAAATCACACTTTTTTCCCCTCTTCCTTTTTTAATCAAATTGAAAGCCGAGGGCTATTATATAATTTTAGGGCCAAACATTTAATAATTCCAGAGCCCAGTGTGGAGAATTAAGTGCATTTATTGCTGATCATTGCAGTACTGATGATGTAGATGATGCAGTTAACAGCTGGCAAAGGAACCGGGTTTCTGCAGGTGATTACGTGCCCCACAGGACTCTCAGAAGTGCCTTTCTGCCTGGTGGAGCAACTGGGAATGAAGCACTTTGGTGTATCTAAAATATCATTGGCATCTACCTGCATTAGCTCGCACTTAACTACTTTTAGGAGGTGCCCCTTAAGACCAAGCCATTAAGGAATTAAGAGTCTCTGGCAAACGATTTTTTCCTTGACTTGGATGCAATCCAGTCGTGCCTGTGCAGATACATGGGATGCAGTGCATGTAGAAATGATGAGAGTTCTGAAAGTAGGAGGTTGGCCATTAGAAAGAACTTCTCAGAAAGAGCAGTGAGGCAGTGGCACAGGCTGCCCAGGGGCAGAGGTACCATCCATGGTGGTATGCAAGGAAAGGGTGGGTGCGGTATTGAGGGATGTGGTTTGTGGGCAGTAGAGGTGGTAGGTGGATGGATGGACTGGATGATCTTAGAGGTCCTTTCCAACCTTAATGATTCAATGAAAAGCAAATTTTAGGAGGAAACATCCCACAGGGGGTGGTTGACAGGAGAATTTCTGTGTCTGCCTCAGCCCCTGTGCTGCAGGGGGAGCCTTCTGTAGGGAGCGACCATATACCTTTACTCGTCTTCTCTAGGCATCCCTTCCTGGTACTGCTGGAGACAGGACAAGAGTTTGGGCTGCAATAACCCCCGCAATGACAAGTTAGCTTAGAGTCAACAAAAACAAACAAAAGAAATCCATACTTTACAGCTGATAGTGGTAACCGAGCATCTCTGCAACATCTGTTTGTCAGGGAGCCAGCTCCTAGAATAGCAGCACCTCTTCCACATGGATGTTTTACACGGGCGCATGCTGGAACCGAGCAGCTTCCTGCAACCAGGAGACAACAATAAGTGGACTAGCAGGTTCCAGGGCTCTCCTCTCAGTCTCCAGAGCATGAAGGAAAAATAGAAAGTTGGTCAGTGCTCAGCTGTAAGCCAGCCCACGGAGCACTTCTTACAGAAAAAATAAAATAAAATAACATCCCTGCCATCAGCAATTTTGAAAAATGTAATATTTTCCGAATTCTCCTTCAACGCAGAAGAGGTGAACATCTGGCTGAATTACTTAGTCAAGCAGTTTTCAGAGCAAGTTTTATGTCAGCTCATAAAGAGGCAGAACAAATACTGTCTCTTGGCGTCTCTCTTTCGAGTAGATTTTAATATGCTGTTTGGATCCATCTTTATCCATCCTTTTAGTCCCATGATAATTATGGGATGGTGTCATCTTTTTTAGTGTTGCCAACAATTCGAAGGAAACTATTCCACTTTGTCTTTGCTACATTACCTTTGTAGATGCCATCCCGTCTGAGATCATAGAATCATTAAGGTTGGAAAAGACCTCTAAGATCATCCAGCCCGTCCATCCACCACTATGGCCCACTAAACCATATCCCTCAGTACCACATCCACCTTTTCTTTGGAGGGTGCCCCCTCCACCACTCCCTGGCAGCCTGTGTCAATAAGGTGGTTCCCCTATGATAAATCATTAAACATTTCTGCTCATTTTCCCAATAATTGGAGTCAGGCTCTTCTTCTGGGAACCAAAGTCTTCCAAGGAAAGAAGGCTGTAAGGGAACATTGGCCATTTGAGACTGTGTTATCGCTCAGGATTTTTGAATATGAGATTTACAAAATCAATTAGGAGCTTGTTCATGGATCTACATGAGGATGTGATTAAGCCAGTGCTGTGGGATATTGAAAAGACCACAGTTATTACTGTAAGGTGTAGAGATCCGCCTGCACAGTGGAAAATCAGGGAGCACAGAGGGTGGTTTTTTCCCTAAGCATTACAAATCCAAAAGATCATGAGGTTAGTGAGTTCATCTGATGTGCACTGACTAAGGCACTGGGCAGAACTTTTGGAAATGTAGAGCTTATCCTACCCAGTTTTAGCTGTGGGCATCTGATCTCAGCTGCTGGAATCTGGGAAGCTCCAAGTTATTTCTCTTCTGCATTTTGGCTTCCTTCCTGATAAAGACTTTTACACAGGTGAAAAAGGAGCAGGATAGCAATGAAAGCCTTTATCCCCTCTTTTGGACGCAGTTATGTGCTTGTGCAGGAACCTCTGTGCATCTCACTTAGAAAAGATTTTCCCTGTTGCTCAAGTGTTGCTGGAGGAATGCAGCAGTTAGGTTCAAGGCACCTGGGAGCAGGCAGCTCTCAGTGAACAGATTTTTTAAATAATGTGTTTTGATGGAAAAAGTCTACAGAGGAAAAAAAAAAAAAAAAAGAAAAGAAAAGCAAAAGAGGAAAAAATGCTTTGCTCAACTTGGAGCCATTTAAAGAAGCAAAAATTACCTTGCGTTTTGCATCAGCCGATGACATCCCACCATCCCTGGGGATGTGCCCCACCTGCCCAGGGCGGCCGTGGTGTACAGGAGTCTGGAGCTGAGTGCCTGGACCTGGGGCTGGAAAATCCACACCCGTGTCCTGCATGAGGTCTGCTTGATTCAGATTCTTTTGCGTAAGCATCAAGAATTTGGCTCTACCTTTGTGGGTTTTTAGGGAGAGGAGAGGTTGGATCGTGCTTTTTTTTTTTTGCTTTTTTTTTTTTTCCTTTTTCAGCAGCACTGTTTGAGGCAGTTGCTAAAAAGGCAGTTGGGTCGGTGTTGCAAACAGTAGCAGCGTGCTCTGAGCAGGGAAACATCCTTACGTCTCCACAGAGCAGCTACCGAGCAAATAGCACTCAGAGCGTGAAGTGTTTCTGCCCAGTGGAGACGCACCGCAGTCTGCCTCTGGGACAGAACCTAAAAATACACGCAGAAATTGGAAGCTGGTGTCTAGCTCCCAGTTTGAGCAGTGAACTTATTTCCTTAGGGCTGAATCCTGGTGTCTTTGAAGTCTGTGGCAGGGGTCCCACTGGAGTTCGCGAGAGCCAGGCTTTGGCCTTTACCATTTCATGGGCTCTGGAAATGATCCAGTTTGAAGACATGGCTGCCATTCCTCCCCTCGGTGCACAGACTCTGCCTTTGCTGTGCTGATGGACAAACCCTGGAGAGCAATAGTGCAGACAAACAGCGGGGGATTGAGGATTTCTCCCTAGTGTGGGAGAAGGACCGTTCTTAAGCCTGAGCTGTGCGCTACGTTATCCCCTCTGCATGGAGCGGGGAAATTTCCATCCCCTTGCTCATCTGACACGTCTTCTCCAGGATAGTCTCTGCTAGAAAATGAGTTCAGCTGCCTTGTAAAAGGGAGGTGGGAATAAAGCCATTCTCAGACAAAATAAATATTGATTGACTATTTCTTATGTACAGAAATAGCCATTGTTTTTGCCAAAGTCAAAGAACAGAGGTTTTCTCGCTATTCTCCTCCTTTCCTGGCCAGAGACATTACAGGCCTCAGACTGGCTTCAGTCTACATCCCCTCTGGCCAAAACTGAGGATCTCTTTCTAGTGCTTGTTCTCCAAATATTGAGAATTGTGCTGAATGTTTAATAGTTGAGGGTGAAGGCGGCCAAGTTCCAAAGCCCCTCTAGAAAAGCAGCTGGCTTTTTTCTTTGGACAACCTTTCATTTGCCTTTTATTTTCCTATGGGAAAGCTGTGATCCCATGGTGTTAACTGATGTGCATCCATGAGTGGCACTGCTGCATTTCCGATCATTTTGTTCTTACCTTGGGAGATCAGGATTCAGATTAGGCAGCCCAGCAAGAAACTTGCCCAGGCTTTTTTCCCCACTTAAGGATGGAGTTAAATGGTCATCAAGTAACGGGCATTGCATTTGGGCAGGGAAGAGGGAAGGAAAAACAGTTGTTCTATTTTCTTTTCAACAGTAGTAACATCATGTTCGTCACTCTAGCCTTACATTTATGTGTCTTTACCATGCAGTTAACATCCCTTATTAGACTAAAAGTTGGAGTTGGAATAAGAGAACAGGCTTTTGAGCCCTTTTTTCAGGTCTGGGCACATTTAACTTTGCAGTTCTTCTCACATAGACCTGAGCATCTTCCCCAGTGAAGTAGTTCAGCTGAAGTTGCAGCCAGCTGGCTCCAGGCTGTGTTGCTGTTGCCTGCTAATCTGCTTTGGACTCCAGGCTGTGTGACTTCTGTTAGACTTCAGGGCCAGAAACCAGAGGACTCTGCTTGCACGTCCTCTACAGGCTTCTCCCAGAGCCAGTGAACAGAGATGGATGCTGTGGACAGCGAGCATCCTGTCTTCTCTTGAGCAATGCACCCAGCAAATCCCACCTGTTCAATGGCAGTCACAGCTAGTTTTTCAGCTTTCCACAATCCAAGCCTGATCCCTCCAACTTACTGAAATACTGTAAGGCTGTAAGATGATCCGCTGGGAAAAAAGCACTGCTGTTGAGAACCTGAAGAAGTTCAGTGAAATGTAGGTGCAGTTTTTTCATGCTGGGAGGCACCTTTGCTTCCCAAAACTCTCCAGAGTCTCTAAGATCAAAAGCTGCTTCTTACTGATCTGTAGAAAGACAGATAGAGGGCTTTTGCTGCCTTTGACAGCTCTGTTCCTTGCCTTCTGGGGGTATAACATTTTGCAATGCTTGCTCAGCCTGTTGTTCAAATTCCTTTCCAGCTGTGTGGTCAGTGCTCAGAACTGCATCTCAGAGAAGTGGAATATTGGTGCTTGGTGGGAAATTGCCTTGCCGTGAGCTCAGCTCCCTCCAGAACATCTGGAGCTGGTCTCTGGTGGGACAGGACAGCTAGGCAGATCCGCCATGGAGCTGATGCATTTTGGCAATTGCCGATGACTGAGTTGAGCGTGCACTTGCTTTTCACTCTGTGTGCAGGAGAAAGAACTGTCTGTGCTCAGCTTTGATTACGCGGATATGCCTTTGTCAGAAGATGGCAGAGGTTTCTTCTAACCCGTTGCACTTTTGCATGGACTGGTTTGATAGCCATCTTACACAGATCCAGCCCTTGGGTTCCTCACCAACTCACATTTTCTTGTCGCTTCCCTTTCAGATGTGGATGTTCTTCAGAGGCTGGGCCTGGGAGGGAGAAGGCCGTCGAGCGGACTGTCCTTATCACATGCCATTCCTCAAGGGGTCATTCCTCTCAAATCAGGGGTTATCTTTACTCAGCGAGCACGCGTCGAAGCACCCATCAGCACCATCTTCCCTGCAGGCTCCAGCACTGACCTGCTCCTAGTGCTGAGCCTGTGCTCCCACCGCATCAACAACGCTTTCCTCTTTGCAGTCAAGAGCAAAAAGAAAAAACTGCAGCTGGGGGTTCAGTTTGTGCCTGGGAAGATAATAGTGTACGTGGGCCACAAGCGCTCTGTATATTTTGATTACAATGTTCACGATGGCCAATGGCACAATATGGCCATCAATATCCGTGGCCAGACAGTCACTTTATTTACTTCTTGTGGGAAGCACAGAATACATGCGGATTTGCATTTTAAAAAGGATGAGGCATTGGATCCACATGGGTCTTTCCTCTTTGGGAAGATGAACCATCACTCCGTGCAGTTTGAAGGAGCCATCTGCCAGTTCGATATTTATCCTTCCGCCAAGGCAGCTCATCATTACTGTAAATACCTGAAAAAACATTGCAGGCAAGCAGACACTTACCGGCCAAACCTTCCCCCGCTCATCCCCATCTTGCCCAGGGATCCCAGTGCCTCCCCAGGTACTCCACAGCATATGGAGCCCTCGCTTCAGGGTCTGAAAAACTTGACCACTGCCACCCCATCCTTGGCGTTCGGCAGGGTCACCGCACCCCTCAAGACTCGGGGTTCAGGTGCTACAACTGCCTTGGTCTCACCGCAGCCGCCACTTCCAAGACAGACAACCAAAGCCACGAAGGTTGCAGTGGCCCCATCTCCCGCTCCATCGAGTCCTGGGACACAGCCGCCCGCCCGTTCGCTGTCTCGGGGGACGGTGACGACCCTCAGGGTGTCTCGGCCAACTTCCAGCACGCACACGGAGAAAACTCCCCTGCCTGGTGCCAAAAACGCCCTGCCAGCAAGCCCGAGCCCTGCCACGACCAGCAGGAAAGAGACCAAGCAAGAGACCAAAAAGATCAACCAAAAATCAACCAGCAAGTCCTCTGAAGCACCCAGTACTGTAAAGCCTACCAGGAGGAGGACTGACAACACAACCAGCAGCGTCCACTTTGTCACCCTGAAGCAAACCCCACAGACCCCAACCGCCGGACCCCTTCCAAAGAAGCACGTGTCGCCCCCCACCAGGAAAGGGGATCCTGGCAACGTCCCTCTGGTGTACACCAAGCCACCCCTGGGGGCTGCCCGTCCTGTCTCCAGAGCCCAGGCTCAGGCCTTCAACCTTACCACCCCAGCTGCGACCGATGGCTATCAGATCTTCGACCCCCTTGGGCCCACTCCGTTTCCATTTTTACTGGGATACCCAGGAGTGAAAGGAGACAGAGGACCTCAGGTAAGCTTGAGCACTTCGTGACTCTTTGTAGGTCCAGCTCAGCTGGGTTGGCATTTCCAGAAAAGCAAATACCGAGATTGATTCGGGGTTTAAAACAAACAAACAAACAAAAAACCTTTCTCTATTTGCATTGTGTAATGGCTTTTTGTTTGTTTGTTTTGTTTTTCATTTATTCCTTAAAACACCCAAAGAGTTTCCTCTATAAATTTAACTACAGCATTCCACGTGCTCTCAGGGTGTGTGTGTCTTGGCCATGGCGAGCATACACACATTTTGTAATACTAAAAGCAGTCAGGCCACACTAATTATCTGCTAACATGTTTTTTTTAATGTAAGAATGCAAACAGAATCTTTAATCTGGCCAACGTTCAGGAGGATTTGGTGTTCCAACCCAAGCCTTTTGCTGTAATATATATGTGAGAGAGGGGCTGTACATGTATAAGTTTCTCCCAGACGGAGATTTTGGTTGCCAAGTTCCAGCCTAGAGCAAATTTTTACAGCTGACTTCTTAAAATAGTGAAAGAAGGGTATACAATGGAAAATTTGAGACAAGCTCCAGGAACACAATCAACAGCACTTGTGACTGCAGATGTGCTGCGCGTTGTTGCAACCCCTAAAATGCAAGGGCTGTGTTTTGGTGAGCCCCCAATATTTTGCTCATCTTCACGTCCTGCCTCTCACTTTTCAAAGCAGTGTGTTGGTTCTCTCTGGTAGTTTTGGGGGAGTTACTGAGGGGTGTGCTTCGTTCCGAGGTTCCCAGCTGTGGGAGAGGTGAAGGATGCCTGGCTGCACAGGCACATCCCTGCTGTAGTCATTGTGTTTGGAGATGTTTTGTAAAATCCCTGAGTAGGCAGAATGAGCTTCTGCAGATTTATCTGTGGGCAGTGTTTCACGGAGTAAAATTTCAGGCATAAATCCAAGAACAGAAGTTCAGCAATTGTGAACTTCTCTTAAAACACTCCTTACCTGCAATGGCTACATCTGTGTGGCCCGTGCTGAGCCCAGAGAAGTCTTAGACTGAACTGTGCTGAGGGTGACCAGGCTCCAAGTCCCCACATCCCCCTGCAATTTAAAGAGCGAATTATTGAACTGGAGTGGAAAATCCCTCTCAGCTTGTGAATCATAGCAAAGAAACTGATTCAGGCTGTGAGGACTGAGGGAAGAGATGGCGACGTTTTTCCATCTGGTCCGAGAACTGCAGTCTTGAATTGAGGGAAAGGAGAACATCTTGAGGCTCTGCCTGGCCCCGTGCTCTCCAACTGCTGGAAACAAAGTCAGCACTTAGGGAGGAAAGGTTATGGCTGGAGCTGGCTGCTGTGACTCATCGGGGATCTCTGTACAATGGTTCCTTGAATGTCTCTGACGTGGGAACAGAAAAGGGAGAAAAGAACGGAATGGGGCTGACACACTGAGAAATGCAGCAGTCCGACAGCCAGACAAGTGTGTTCAGAGAGAGTGCTGATAAATGCTCTGTGCTTGAGTAATGGCCTGGCAGCATCCTGGTGCTCAGGCAGATGCTCTGGTGAGGTGAGGACAGTTCTCTGGGCTGGTCACGGTGCTGCATGAGATGGCTGGGATGTGATGCGTGGAGCACAAAGCAGGGAGGGCAGGAGGGTTTGTTCCTTTGCCTGGCTGTGTTGCCTGATACAAGGTCTCTTCAAGATCCAATATCCCATAATGGGCAGGGAAGGATGTATGGAAAATCAAGGGGGAGCACCACGGCTAAGATGTATGTGTAGAGACATTCTTGGACTCTCCATCTTACCAAGAGAGGAGAAAGGACCATCCTTCATCCTGATCATCCCAAAATTGGGATGTGACTGACAGCTGGAGACGAGGCAGTGATGACTCAGGCGCTGTGGTCTCTGTGCTTTTTCTGAGCGGTACCAAAATAATTGTGGTGTAACCTCAGCCATGCAGAGGGGCCTCTTCCCCACAGCTGAGGGAAGCGTCTGCATGGTTAGAGGAGTGCAATCGGGAGGCTGAAGGGATGCACGTACCTCAAACCGAAAGACAGCACCGCCTGCGGGTTCATCTGTCCTAGAAGACCACCACGGTGCTGCACAACAGGAAGCGCTGACACTGTCTCACATGCAGAGCATTAATGCTTCAGGAATGTTGGGTTTACTGCGAGGGAGGATAATATGCTCTTAAAAAAGAAAAATTGCTTGGGAACCATTAATAACCACAAGCATTTGGGATCTCTGCTATGAATTTCTTCTGGAGAGGAGGGGAAATAGCATAAAGAGCCCCCAAGTGCCATGCTAGGTCAGTACCTGGGCACTACTTGGGGCTGGCCAGCATCCTGCATGACCCCAGCACATGGCTGAGAGCAGCTAGGGCAGCCACAACAGGAAAATAATGTTTGATGTTGAGTTTGGGCGCCAGCATCTCAAGCCCTCTCAAGGATAGATGTTTGGAGTCTTTCAATGGATGGGGAAGTGTTGCTTGCTGGGGAGGGTGCAGGAACTGAGCTTTGCTGCAGGGCATAGAGTGCTGCAGTCCTTCACTTTCCCCATCAGCAGAGATGTGCTCTGTGCATGTCGTAGAATTGTAGCAAGGCCTTGCTGTTGCACAGCTGGGTTGCAGAGTGCCCAGGCGAGCGCACTTATCATCCAGCCCTGCACACAGCAGCACCATCATCCAGTTTCTGTCTGAGTCGCTGGGTCCGAATGCTGGTGGCAGCAGCCCAGACAGAGGCGTGGCAAGGCTTTGGCAGGCAGCATCATTGCAAAGGCAGATGTTTCTGAGCCCATCCCAAGTCTAGACTGCTCCAGCTGCCATCTTCCACACGAGCGGTTTGTTTTGGAGTGCGGCTCCTTTCACAGGGAAGTGATCCTTGCCAATGAAATCAGCGTTCAGGAGAGAGAGAGGTGAATGGGAACACCGATCAGATATGAAGGGCCTATTTCCAGTCCTCCTTGTAGCAGAAAAGGCTCCTCCAGCTGACAGTCTATGATAAATTAAGAACACACAGTGCGTTTGAATGTCTCCTAATGAATGAGTCATGTTTTCTCTTGAAAGGAAGAAACAACATGCTTTGTATAACACATGGGAAAAGTTTGAGCTTCACTCATGCCGTTGGATCAGAGTTTTTTGCTAATTTAACCAGAATTATCCTCAAAGGGAAAAAATCTTGTAGGCAAATGACTAAGCATCAGAGAGCTCTATTTGCATAAGATGAAGTTAATTTTGAAAAGTAGTTCAGAGTGTAATTGAGACAGATGTGCAGCACGGGATGCAGAGGTGTATCCCATAAATGCACATGTAGGTGTTCCATCAACCTCTAGGAACAGAAAGTGGGTGATGGAGTATGGGATCCCTTTATTTCTCCATGCCCATTTAGGCTTCCTTGCAGGGTTGCTCAAGACTGACTTTCTCATGCACAGACTGCTCCCGCCATGTCTGTGGAAAAGCTGTTTTCATCAAACTGCCATACTGATATTTGGCTGTGTATAATGCTGCCACACAATTTGGAATCCAGCTGTGGACAAAACTTCTCTGTAATAGTTGTTGTACAAACCCAGAATACACATCTGTCTCTCTTCCAGAAATCATGTTAGAGGAGTGGCTTTCTGCCAACATCTTGGTTTGTGCCAGAATTTCAAGGGTTTGGGTCTTCTCTCCTCCTCTGCACAGTGCTGGCAAGGGTAGAGAGATGCAGAGGGGCTGGTGTACCCTTTGGGATGAGTTCTTCTCATCTTCCATTCTCCTGAGCAGGGAGAATCTAATGCTGGTGCTGCCCCTCAAGTTGTTCAGTCCCTCCGTGCCACCGCTCTCCGGATGCGCAATACTAAATAATGGATTTGTGGCAGAGAGCTGGTGGAAGGAATGCACCTTGTCTTCCTCCAGAAGGAAAGCAGGGCAGGTTCTCTGTCTGCAGGAGTAAAAACCATCCCTGTTTATGGTACTAGCATAGGAAAAAGCTTTTGAGGCATTTTCTGAAGTCACTTTTAAGGTGGCTTTCACCATGTGCATTAGCAATTGAGAGGGAATAACATTCAGTCTTTCATCTCCTGTTTGCGTACAGCAGCATGCCCTCCTGTGACGTGCAGCCAGTTATGGGATGTTCAAGGGGCAGAGTGTGGGGGATACAAGTACAGTGGGGAGACCTTAAATCACAGGCATGTCCATGTATCAGTATGCACTAGAATGTGGCTGAATCATGTCCTGGGCAGCCATCAGCTATTTGCTGCTAGGCTGAGTCCCTGCCCCTGGGGGAGCAATTACAGAAATAGTTTGCAACCTGAGCGATATGAATTCGAAACCATTCAAAAGGAAGAGAATCATTTCCCACACCGCCAGCACCGATTCCTGAACCGATTACAATTCACTTGAAACCTTCCCCAAACAGGTTCAGCCTTGCTCAGGTTCTGAGATCTGAAGGCAGCTCTGCTCCCAGGGGTGTTGCTGCGGGCAGGGGAAGCTGTGGGGAGGGCCATGAATGTGGGAAAGGTGGAAGGATGAGCTGAGCTGATCTCAGCAGCAAGAGGAAGCGGTGAGATTTCGCTTGTCCTCAGGGTCCGATGTATTTCACTTTCAGACAACCTAGCTTAATTTTCCATGTGCAACTTGAAGCTCCAAAAGCTACAGAAAGCATCCTTTTTGCGCCGGCAAGTTTCCCAGCAGCAGCTTAGAATAAATCCTGTAATCATTTGGTGGGATCAGTCATCATCGCTAACGCTACCGTGGGAAACCCAGAAGGGTTAAACTTTCATGTGGCTGCCATGAGCTGATCACGGAGCTGTTCGGGCTGGTTCACAGCTCTGCTGTTTGGCTCGAGAAGAGAGAGGATCTGCTTTTGCCATGTTATTCCTTGATCTCTGAGTTTGCTTGGTGTGATAACAGAGTGTGTGTGTGTTCTCCACCATCAGTTTGCAGTGAGGAGCAGGACAGAAGCCAGAGACAAGAGGCAAAGTGCTGGAGGAGGCTGTCAGCTCTGCCGGTCCCCCAGGGCGTCCATGCAAGGAGAGGGCAGAAGTGATATCTTCCTCCAGCTGCCAGGAAGAGGAAACCTTCCTGCCCCTCGGAGCACTTCCCACTGCTCACAATGGGTTTCCCCAGGGATGCTCGAAGGGTTACAGCGGAAAGGTCCGCCCAGGCTCTGCATGGTTTAACTCTTCCCTGCATCCCTGTGAGCAGGGTGAGGGGGGAGATGCTCCGACGAGTGTAGGGACACTACAGGCATTAGAATCATGGAATCATTGGGGTTGAAAAAGATCTATAAGATCATCCAGTCCAGCCGTCCACCTACCACCAACGCTGCCCATAGACCACATCCCTCAGTACCACACCTGCCCTTTCCTGAAGGGGCAGCACCTCCACCTCTCCCTGGGCAGCCTGTGCCACTGCCCCTCTGCTCTTTCTGAGGAGAAATTCCTCGTAATACCCAACCTGCAGGCAGGCTCTAGAGGCGTGCTGCGCTGATGGATGTCTCTTTCTTCTCACGTCTCAGAGCTTTACGTTTGAAGTGGGACAGCATCCATCGTCTGTAAGTAGCTGGGCCCTGCTCCAGCCTTATTCTTCTCTGGCTGCCTCTGCGGATGTGCATTTTTCTCCGTGTGTATTTCAGCGCTGCTCTCTCCAGTTGTCTGACGTGGGCCTCTTGTCTGAAAGCCGGAGCTGGATGACACAGAGCCTTGTGCATGGGGCACGAGGCAGAAGAGGGATGAGTCACTGGGAAGGCACGGTGCACGTCCCATCCAACCCAGCTACAAAGAACCATGTGAGGAGCGGGAGCGTGGCCTCGTGTCATGTTTCACAGCAACTACACGTGTTCATCCAGTACCTCTGTCATCTCCACCATGCTGTGTTTATTTATTTGTGGACGGGCCCTTGCCCTATGCATGCTGACCACCATGTTGTGATGCCTTTTGGCTTCTTGGATGGAGCCCTGGGCCTGGTGTGCTGGCTGGCAAAAAGCTCACGGCAGGGGATGTGGTTGGAACTGGATGATCTTTAAGGTCCTTCCCAACCCAAGCTGTTCTGTGATTCTATAGTTCTGCAATACTTATCCCGCAGTCACTTCATCCCTCTTGTTTTCATGAAAGCAAAAAAAAGGTTGAAGGAGAGGCAGCAAATTAAACCAAAGTGGTAGGGATTCCTGAATTACATACTGTTTTTCTGTGTGCCTTTCCCTAACTCCATATCCCCACTCCAGTGCAGGTATTAACTCTCTCCTTTGTTTTTGTCGGCTCCAGTTTATTCTGAACAGTGCACATTTTTGGAGAACGTTTTTACTCATGTGGCCAAGTGCAATTGCAGCTGCTTAGCAGGAAGGTGGAGGAGGTCACCTCCTGTCTGGTACTTGAGAAACGTGGCTCTCAGGCAGTTGCATCTTTTCCTTTACATCTTCTTTTTGGGGTACGGGGGAATGGTTTCTGATGGAGAAGAGGTTAAGGACTTGAATTAATCTTTGGTAAGCTCCATTAAAACTCAGCTGTATCAGTTGCGTTGGGTGCATGTTTTGATAGTTATCTTCCTAACTAAAAAGGCACGAGGATTTTTTTAAAATAAAAGTTTGGATTCTAGAGAGCAATTACTTAAGACTTAAAAAAAAGAAAAGAAAGAACAACTGTCGGTTGGCACAGCTGTATAATTGTGTTATGCACGGGAGCCTGGGCTGGCACAATGGCAGAATAAAATGACGTGTGTATTGCTAAAATGAGGGTCAGCTGTATCAGCTGTGAGTGTTGCTGATACAAGGACTGGTAGCACCGTGTTGGCCAGCAGCAAGCAGCTTGCAGAGGGCTCAGATCAATTGATCCAGGCTGCAGAGAATGGAAATTCCTAGGACAGGGAGCAGTGTTGGGTAGGAGCAGTGAACAGTGCAGCAGCAGAAGTGCAGCACTGTGCATCTCAGTGTGGAGAATTACCAATTCTGTGCTGTGTAGACTCTTACACCTTAAAAGCAACCATTTCCTAGTTACCTGTACTGCTGACAGAAGTAGCTTCAGAAAGAAATGCTCTGATTCTTTTGATGTCCTATCAAATTAGTAGCATAGAGGGACCGGCCCTGGGCTTTGCTTAATCTCCCCCCAGGCTTTTTCCCACAGGGACAAGGTTTGGATGGATGTCTCTTATCAGAATGAGGTTCAGGCAAGTTTTCTCTGTCTGAAATCTTGGTGTACAGTAATGTATAGCGTGCCTTGCTCACTGTGGTGCCAACACGTGGCTGGTGGTGGGTGCTGGCACGTAGCAGGGAGCTCTGAAGCTGGAGGCAATTGTATTACTGCTGTGATAGAGCACTGGTCTGGGAAATGGAGTGTGAAGCACTGCTGTGCTCACAGGAACGTGGTCCATGGTGGAAAGATGTGAACACTCTGCTCTCTGCAAACAGATGCTTCTGCAGATGTTGTGCACAGCTTGCAGGCTTTTACAGCAATAGCAGAAGTTGAAGGGGAGTTCTGGGCACTTTGTTATAATTTGCCTGTGTTGCTTGGTTTATCCAAATGGGTCTCCTTGAAACACTCAGGAGAATCATCCTGAGTTTATTTTCTAGAGCAATCTGTAACGTTTACTTTTATTTTCCTAGGGTCCACCAGGTCTGCCGGGCTTACCAGGACCACCAGGCAAGAGGGGTTCTCGAGTAAGTGCTTTAAGAACTTCTATTTCTTTCCATCTGTACCTATTGCACCTGACCTTCTGCTCCAAGGGCTACTGTGTGGTCCTGTGGCTGGGCAGTGGTTGCTTTCAGACCTACCAGTGGGGTCTGCCCTTCCTCCTTTCTCTCCTTCCCTGTTACAGATTCCAGGAAGGCAACTTTTGGTGATCTGCAGCCTCTCCAAACCATGATTTTACAGCAGCAAAGGCTGGGGGAGAATGTTTTAAAATGGCTGTCAGAAGGATGAGTTCTGCCTGCCTCATTTTGTTTCCAGTAGGCAGCATGCCCTACTCCTACAGTTAAGCACTGGCACCATTTTCATGGTTGCAAGGTGCTGTCCCACAAGGTACAGTTATGGAGCCTGGGTCCTGAGCCCTGAGCTGATGTGGGTTGGGAATCAGCTGATATAGGAGTACAAGGCTGTACTTCTTGGGAATACTTGAATCTGTGATCCAGGCAGCATCCTGGCCTGGCAGCAGAGGGAGATTTGCTCAGACCTATTTGGCTAAAAGTCAATCCTGTGTAAAGTCTTTAAGGAACAGCCATGAGGCTGAGCGAGAAGGCTGTGTGCTCATGGCGACACTTGTTATGGTCCTGGGGGGTAAATGAACTTTCTTTCTGTCATAGTAACAACACCCACTGTAGCATGGGATGGATATCAGTAGACCTGAATACAGATTTGGGCCCCAAGGCATCAGAGAGCTTTAGGCTGCTGTGTTTTATGGACAAGATAATGTGTTCCACATCAGGGATGTTCTTTGGTGAAATACAACTGGCTATGCAGCTGCGATGCCTTCTGTGTGCCAGTACCTAAGCAGAAACCACATCAGCACATTGCCTGGACTTTGTCTTTATCAGCAGGTCCCCGTGAAGGCTGCAGGGCTGTTCTTACCCCAGCCCCAACCCCACGCGGCTGTTTGGTGTTACTTCTTGCAGTCCTGTGGTGTGCAAACCAGGCTCCACGTCTGGAGGCCCAGCTGTGTGAATGACCAACTTTTACCTCTACCTCCGAATTCCACTATCTGCCAAAACTGCAGTTTTCCTAGGAGAAAAAAAAAAACGTTGTGGAAAACCATGTCACAACTTGGCATTGCTCCCCATCCTATATTTAAGACAATCCCCTGAAAGACAATAAGCAACAGAGGATCTCTGAGTTCAGCCCCTGCCAGAGGTGCTGAGAATCAGCCCAGGGAAGAGTTCCCAGTTAGGAAGTGCTCACACAGCTGAGCCTGGCTTGGCTCAGGCTGCTGCATAGAGGCTGTGCTAATTTTGGGAGGGGGCAAGAGGGTCACCCTGTAAATGTCTGGCCTGGAGCACTGAAGACAGTACTGCTCTGTGCGTGAGTTGTTTTGACTTTGCAGCGTGTTTTTAGTATTTTTTTTTTTCTTGTGGTTCTTCAGGGTTTAAGGACTTAACTGCAAGGAAGAGGACCTGCCAGAAATAAAGATAGGCTTAGGGGAATTCTTGCATCTTTTGCTTTTGTTGTGCATGAGTCACATCAAAATAAATGTGCAGCATGGCTGAGGATATGTTCTACCTCTGCTTCACTTGATCCTCCAGTAAAGCAGATTTGTTCTTGTACCATCCCAAGGGTAATCCATGGGGTGCCCCATAAGGTGTCCCCCAAGCATGGACTGCTGAGGAGAGGTGAGCATTGCATGCAGCTTTGCAGTGCTGGATGCTGGAGAAAAAGAAGGGTTTCTTCTTGTCACCAGTGCAGTTTATGGCTTTGATTGTCCTTGTTATAGCTTGCATAATTCCTACGTTATTAATGCTTGAACAATAACTTGGTTTATTTGTTAGCTGCAGCATTTGACTCATGACCTTCTGTAGCTGTGAAGCCCATGAAGTGGCTGTCTTGCTGATGTAGCACAGTATTTCCACTCCTTTGAATTCTGTATTCCCTCTGTTTTATTTCCCTTTCTCCCCCCGTGTTGGTCAGAGTTAAATGAAAGCTCAGATCAGCTTTTGCTTTGAGGGTGAGATTGTGGTCAGAGATGGTTTGTAAGGAAAGCTGACTGCTCCCATGAGTCTGTCTCCTTGTTTCCAGCAGATAAATATCTCTAGCCTCGCCTTACAGCCAGAAAGTTGCTCTTCTATGTAAGCAATTGCCCCCGATTTGCAGTAACAAATGCCAGTCTGTAAAGGTTTGAAAAAGGGTGTGGGACACAGTGCTCAAATGCAATGCAGAGTAGAAGCCAGATGGATTCTAAGGTTTTCTAAAAAATTATTTCCTTGATTTTTAAGTTTACCCCTATTCTAGGAGAGTGAAGTGAATGCTACACCCAGTCGCTCTGCATCAGATACACATGGAGACAGAATATTCGCATGCCCTTCTCTGCAGCCATAAGGACACAGGGATTTACCAAATAAAAGTTGGGTATTTCTCACTGTCGTGTAAGGGATCCCGTGCTTCCTAATATCCAACCTGAACACACCCCCAGGTGTAAATTCCCATTTAACACAGGTGAGCAAACTCAGGTGCAGGGGGCACATTTTCCCCAAGGAGTGTGTTTTACCCCTGGCCACCCAACAGGCCGGAGGCAGAGTTTGGAGTGAAGCCACAAAGCCTGACACGCTGCCATTGCTCTTGTTTGACCTGTCAGATGGCTGCAGGAGAAATGTGCATTTCTCATGTGCTTCAGGATGCTCTTACCATGCTCCTGTGAACCTTGAAAGATTGCAAGGTCCCGGTGTGACACATCCCTGCGACATTTGGTCTGTGCTTGCAGAAAGTCTCCCTTGCCTTCAAAATGCACTGCTTCCCCCTGAAAGAAGCAAGGAGTCAGCCAGCTGTTCGGGTTCCCCGTACCCTCATTCCTCGAGGAAGACTTTCCCATTTCTGAAAAGGAGTGCTTAAAGAAACAGTCTGTTTGGTTTCACCTCAAATATTTCGCTCGTTTTTCAGCAAGCCAAAGGTCAGAGAGGGATCTGTAGGTCAGAGAAAAGGGAAAGCCCAAGGCGTAATGAGTCCTGAATGAGCAGCCGTTCCTCTGACTGAAGCTTTCTCACATTTAGCAGGAGTTCTGAGGATATCTCCCCCCTTGTGAATGCTGAGGCAGTGAAGGCAGCTGTGCATAGTTACACTTTTGTTAATTTGGGGGGCTGTGAAGCAGTGTGCATAAAAGCACTTCTGTCAGCCGGGTCCCATCTCCAGGCACGTCACCCAGAGCTGCACGGCGCGGTGCCGCTCCCAAGTGGCTGCCATTCATGTGGATTACATTCCAGGGAGATGACAAGGCTGTCACCTTTGGGAAGCCCTTATCACTTGGAGAACACATTCAGGGATTGTTCTGGCTGCTCTGTTGCTGAGCCTTGGGCTGCTGCTTTCTGGGATAACATTTTCCGTGGCATTTCTGGTGTGAGGTTTGGATCATTTCAGATGCAAGTTA
The DNA here is from genome assembly GCF_026119805.1 of Tympanuchus pallidicinctus. Classification (NCBI taxonomy): domain Eukaryota; kingdom Metazoa; phylum Chordata; class Aves; order Galliformes; family Phasianidae; genus Tympanuchus; species Tympanuchus pallidicinctus. Next base: position 50,489,924 of record NW_026294802.1, read on the forward strand.
GCTTGTCTCTAGACTGGGTTGGTTCAGCTATGAGAAGGGGGACAAAAAGAATGAGAAGAGAGGCACAATTGCACATAGTAAAATGTGCTATGGGATTTTTTGATTGACTGATCTCAAAGTTGTCCCATCCTGAGTACAGAAGAGAGAAACAAAACTGATGTATTAGAATTACAGAATCATTTGAGCTGGAAGGGACCCTTAAAGGTCGTCTGGTCCACCTCTCTGCAAACAGTAGGGACACCCACAGCTCCATCAGGTGCTCAGAGCTTCGTCCAGCCTGGCTACCTTCAAAGATGACTGTAAATGATGATAAACATTCTTAGGAGAATCATGATTTCTAGACATGAGTGAGACTAAATCCAAGATAGTGTGATAAAAATATAGTGATTAACTGTAAAACTATGAAGCAATTAATTCTTGAATTGCTTCTCGATGGAGAGGAAGCACAGACTGGAGATGGATAGTTCTGCTGGGTGCAATAGGAGAAGCGGAATGAAGGTCAAAGTGGGTTTAATAGAACAAGTGTGTGTATATAGGGTGCATGATGAGTCATTGGGGTTTGCAGATAGATAAGTGGATTCACGTGGGAGCCTCACTTACACGATGCTGTACTGCTAACAGCTCCCAAGGCGGTGCTGTCCCACACCTTCTGTCCCCCAGCCCAACTCAATGTACCACACTGCATCTTCCTCGTCTGCCAGGAATGTGGGTGGAAGCGTAGATTCACGACTAACCGTGTTGGAACACATCGAGATCAGTTATTTTTACCATTTTTAGGACTACTGCCAGGCTACGCCCTTTTCTCTCCGCAGTTACGAGAGCAGTTTAAAATGTCTAGCACAATCCCCAGACATGGTTACAGCAGCCACTGGTGTGCCAGACTGGACTTCCCACTGTCAACTTCATCAGCAGGATGTGGCTGCTTTTCACCAGCGTGAGACCACATCGGTCTCTGGGAGCAGGATGGGTTTCTGTTCTTCCTTTGCTCGGATTACACACCACGAGTCTCACTCAATTCAGTGGTAAATCCTCTGTCTTGTATGTCAAGAGCCCGTGTTTTCTCATAATCACATGTTTTAGCACTGGGTAATGGGACCAGATTCTTTCTCTGGCCTTCCCCCCTTTACCAGCCCACTTTTGGTTAAAGCCTTATGATTGCGTTGTGCTTTGGTTTAGGTCTGGAAGAGTCTGCACCAAATTTGGCTGGAGGCACAACGAGTCTCCTAACCAGGAGCTCTTGGTGGGCAGCCCAGCTCCCTACATTCCAGCTTTCCTCCTGGAAACTCTCCCTGTCAGCTAGGAGTCACCAAACCGTGCCGTTCCTTCCAGCCTAACTCTTTTAAGCCTGCCCCAGGCAATGGCAAAGCACAGATTTCAGCTAACTGCACTGACGTGGGCTATGAGCCAAGCTGCCCTGCTCCAAATTTGAATAACAGCTGAATTCCCTCCTCAAATCTAACAGCAGTCAGAATTTATGAACTCTGCTCAGTGCTACCCAGATTATTGCTTATGCATAAGTGCTTTTTAGGAAGCCATCTTTTATAGAGACTTTACTGCTCTGGTTTCTGCCACTTGTATTGATTTTCATTCTTATTTAGGACCTGGAAGAATCGAGTTCAAGTGCTTTTGCTACTGCAGGCTTGTACATGAAGCCTCCATCCCACCCAATGCGACCAACAGACAGTGCCATACTTTAGTGGGAAAATGAATTTATTGGAGACCACTTGGTTATAGCACCTGTATGGGTTTTCAAATTACCATTTGATACTCCTTCAGTTTTGTTGAAAATTCACAGCCAGGCTTAAAGGTACGGGGGAATTTCAGGCTGAAAAGTTGGGAGGGAATTAAGAAAGAGACAATGAAAGTATTTGGGTAAAAGATGTCATTTGGAAAGCTGAGCCTCAGCCTTGATGGAACAGCTTGTGGAGAGCAGAGCTGCACAGGTTGTGAAACAGCACTGAGCACTCGTCAGCTGTCTGTGCCACAAGATACAATAGCTAGACAAAAAAAGCCATTATTTCCTACTAGAGTGTAGTAAAAATAAAACTGAATAAACATCAGCTCGCTGGTACTCTTCCAAAAGAGGTCAAGAACTCTGCACTTGTTTGCCAGTTGCATGTTTAATGGCAGTGATCGTCTTTGGACATCAGACCCTGGAGACCTTGGCCACACATCCTCTGAAGTGCCCACTGGGAAGAGTTGAGCTTACTGAGAAAGTGCATGAGAGGCTTTTTGTCCCCCAGCCCATCCTCCTCCTAACTGGAGGGACATTACTGTGCTCCTGACGGTGGTGTGAAGCTCACACACAGTCTTGGCAGAACAGAAGCCCTTGGAATTAAGTCTTCAGGTTATTTCATCTCTCAGGAACGTGTTCAAGAGGACTTAGAATTATTACTACTTCTGCCTGAAAGGTTAACAGAACTTTCGTGCTATATACAATCCTGGGATAAACTATCCTTGGCCGTTTGTTCCAGATAACTCCTTAAATAGCCGTTGGAAAGTATGTAAAGTGCTTTCAAAATGTGATGTAAAAGGAGATGCTGGTGCATGTGTCTAAGGTAGATGCCCTAACGGTGTCACTGCCTTGTAAGAGCTATGCAGAAACACCCATCTAAATGGTATTTATTTTTAAATTGGGTCTCGCCTCCACTCCGCCTGTTTTACCGTCCTGCCATCCATTCTTTCTCCCTCTAAAGACAAAAATCTCTTTTCCTTGTAGGGGAAAAGAGTTCATCCTAAATAAATAATGCGCAATTTAAAATTTCCCTTTAGTAACTGCTTCCATCCTCCTTCACTTTTACCCAACAAAGCATCCCCCCCACTTGCTCTGCCCTTTGCTCACCTCCTGCCCTTTCTGGGGCTCCTTGCACAGCTTCCCCTCCCCTGACCCCAAAGTATTTCTGTGCCTGGATGGGGGGATATTTAGTATCACTGAACCATCTCATGGTCATTGTGGATGTTGCATTGACAGATAAGTGTTGCCTTCCGAAGGGTGGGCAGGAGCCGGTGCTGATGAATATTACTGACCCCTCTTGACTTCATTTTGTGTTTGTTGTGTTTTTTAGGGTCCTCCGGGTCCCCACGGAAACCCTGGTTCACCTGGACCCCCAGGCCTGAAAGTAAGTGTGCACTGATGGGCACGAAGAGCTTTACCTTTGTGTTTCTGATGCTTCCCAGTGGGGCTCTCAGCAGAACAAAGAGTAGCTGAAGGCATTTATCCCCTCCCCTCTGCTTGGACACAGTCAAAGCCTTCTCCTGTGCTTACAGGAGACCCCGCTGTGCACCTCGATTCTCAGCTCTCTCTAATTTCAAACGCTTCCTAATTAGGATCCTGCCTGAGCTATGCCTGTGGCAGGGAGCAGGCTGCTGTGCAGGGACGAGGGCAGTGGAACCACTCATCCCACCACATCCTCATTTCTTCACTCTATTTCTCACGGATTTCACAGCATCCATCAGCAGCAGGGGCTTAGCAGCACCCACTTCTCCTCTCGCTTCCTCCTCCCTCACCTCCCCTTCCCTCTGCAGAGCTTCTGGGCAGCTGGAACTCTTCCCCATCAGATCCCATGGCTGCCTCCTACATGTCCTCATCTCTCCCATGAGGTCTCCACTGGGGCCGAAAAGTCATTGAGATTTGAAGGGCAGTGCTTAGCAGAGGTTTGCACAAGCAAGCTGTAGGTGCAAGCAAGAATCCTTTCTTTTTATGATCTCATCAGTAGGCAGGGATATTAGGAGCACTATTGATGCTCTGGGAAAAAGATTGTGGAAACTTGGCCCGCTGCCGTTACGCGATTAAAAATTAGGCACTGGAGACCTGCTGGTGAACAGCAGCTGTTTTAAATTCTGCAGTGTAGCTGTATGGCCTGAAAAGTGAGGCTGTAAAAGTTCTATATCTTCAGTGCTCAGCATTTATTCTCCACTGGTGACTTCCAGATCACACTTGCTGAGTTTTACAAGTCAAATCAAAGTCCTTTTTACCTAACTTCTAGTCGTGCAAATTCAGCCTGATCCAATCTGTGCAGCCAAAATGCTTTTCTGTGCTATGGGTGTTGTTTTTTTTTTTAACGTTAGCCCAATTTCAGAAATCATCACATGGCCATAAAGCTGTATTCAGCTGGCTTCTTGTTAGAAATAAAACGTTTCTATACGTATTTTTCTCCCATCCTGGCTGGCTGCTTAACAGCCTGTGGTGGATGAATTGCTGTAGCAGTCTGCAGCAGAAATGTGGGGCCACTGGTCTGCACTATGCCACTTAATTTTGCCCTGACAATGTTTGCAGGATTACGCTGTTCTCTATGATACTGTGTCACAAGAAGCACTGGGCTTGCAATGGGAGCGGAGAGCTGCAGCTCTGGTGTAACAGAACCAGCTGTAACTCCACTTCTATCAATGAGAGCCTTCTAAGATGTTATTGCAAGACCTTTGCATATGAAGTACTTTTTGTAAGGTTCCCAGAGCTTTGATTTCCCTCCTTCCCTTTATTCATTGCTATACCAGTCCCAGAAGTTGGAGTTCACGGAAAATCAAGGCATTTCATGCCCTTGCATTTTAAATGCCCTCACCAGGGTCCACAAATCTGCACCTGGGACCTGCTATCCTCCTAGCATGCCCAGCCCATGGCCAAAGTCTGGCCTGTGCCTGTAGGAAGGGCAACCCCAAGCAGAACCACTGCTGGGTGCCTGCAAGTGGGCTCCGTCTGCCCTCAGCATCCCTTAACCACGTGGAAAAAACAAGCAGCTCAAAAAGGAAGCTGAACTTTCCCAGATAGATAGAGCTTGGAAACAATGACTAACAGCAAGTATTGTCACTGAGGAAGTAACCCAGGGGCATAATTTTTATCAGCTGAATTAACAGAGCACTCATGAGGTCAGACAGTGCATGAGTACAGTGGAGGTGATCCCACACTGAGGATGCCCAGCAGCATCAGGACTGGAACCCGTCAGCAGGCTGTGTTTTCCAGAGGCATCACAGCAACTGGGTTTGTACCTCTCATGCAGAAGCCTTTGGCCCCAGATGTTAGTGTGTTTTGCTTAGCTGCTCCAGAGGAATCTTCCTCGTTACTGCGGTAGGCAAAGTTGGATTTTCCTGTTAGCGGATGGTTTGGCTGTAGTGCCACTGATGCTTGAAATACTATTAGTGGGATTGCGAAGCGGAGGTGTTTAAATTTCACAGCTGTCGGCTTCTCCCAGATATGGATAAAAACAGAAGAAAGCATTTTCCTTTCCAAGGAAATGTGCTCCGTCGGTTGGGATGGGAAGGCTTGTAGGCAGGGGCTGATGGATGAGGTTAGGGTAAATGTCACCGTGTGGCTGCTGCACAGGAGGAGCTGGGCATTCCTCAGCCTCAGCCCTCAACATCAGCCATCTGTCTCGCTGGCCCCGATGCACTCTTGTTATTTAATCTTAGGAAAGTGTGATCCCACTGTGGCTGAGCTCCCCACCAGTGTGAGGATCAGAGCAGTGTAAAGCATAGAACACAAGGCACAGACAGCTAACATGATCTGGACCTCACCAGGGAGCGATGTGAGAGACATCTCACCGAGCCCTTGGGAAGGCTGGTGGAGGTGGTGGATGTCTACCTGCAGCATTAGAGTAATTCTGCTGAAGCGATTAGCTGTGATCTCAAGCACCCACAGACAGCTCAGGGTGGGAGACTTGCCTGAAAACAGCTGCATGCAAAGCAAGATTGTCTGCATGACTTCATGTAGTGCTTGGAAACCAGGCAGCCTTCATTCAGAAACTCTACAGATTCATCTGCCTTGAGTTGGCAGCGCTCCCTACAGTCCATAGCCAAGCCATCTCACTCCCCAAGCCTTACAGCTTGTGGTGGATGGTGGGAGAGGAGGAGGGGGGTGCAAGGTGTGTCAGATGCAGTAATGCTGCATGGAGAAGCTGCTCGGCTGGCCTTAGCTAGACCTTCATGTTGCTAATGAGAAACACCAATTAGCAGATAATAATATTATTCTGTAAAGTCCTAGTCCTTCAAGTCCTTCCAAGCACTTCCCTTGGCAACTAATACTTATCTCTTCCAAAAGAATCTGGCATACTGCAAATCTCATCCCCTTTTTCCTGCTTCTATCTCTTTTCCCACCTTTCCACCTTTTAAGACTTTAACCTGGGATTTTCCAAGGACTGTCCTGGAATTAGCTGTTGACAAGGTGCTGAAATCCTATCAGAAGATCAGCCTTTGGTTGTACTTTCTCTTGTCACGGCTTTTAAACAGGAAAATAATGCATACTGCCACTTAAGATAAAGTGTGCCTCTTCCTCTGCCAGCCTGAACGCCTCCCAATTGCTCTGGCTGCTGATGGTGTCTAATTAGTGTAACTTTCTCTCCAGTTTCATCTGTTCCCCACAGTTAAAGAAAACAACAGCAGCTAGGAAGTTGTTAAGGATGGTTTATCCACAATAATAGCTTGGTAATTATTTTTGTGATGGTAGTTGTAGGCAAGGAAGAAATCACAGCTGTCTGATCTAATAAGTATCAAAAGTCCTGACATCGCCTTCTTCCAGACATCCTTTTTTAGTCAATTTAATACTGTCAAATACTATTTAAAACTCAGCATTTTAGCAGCAGTATTAACTTGTCAAAACCAGCCCTGGCAAAACAGAGCTATTCCTGAGGGCTTTAATGCATTTGAGCTATGGGAAGAAGACACAGGTGAAACCAAATGGTGGGTCTAAGCTGGGGGCTTGATGAAAGCAAGACCACATCTATGAGTCGGGTCTGTGACGTCATTAATTTAAGTTTCTCATTTCAGGGTCAGAAAGGTGATCCTGGGCTGTCGCCTGGAAAAGCTCGCAGAGGACCAAAGGTGAGGTGGCACTGAGGTCACGTTGTGCTTCAAGCCCTGTGCCTACACGTGGGGGGGGTCCATGCTGCAGCCATGGGCAGCACAGCTGCTCGTGTAGGCTTGGGACTCTGGATTCAGCACTAAAGAGGGTTAGCTGAGTTAAGGGCCATGTGCTCTGCCAATTCTTTCCAATGAGTGACAAGCCCCATTTTTGCAGTTTCACAGCTGAGTGAATTTTACAGAGGCCACAAGGCCTCAGAGAGGTCTAGAATGAATAGAAAGGCAATCAGGGCTTCACAGTATCTACCTCAATTAGTTCTTTCCGTGGTGGCTGCACAATACTTCGTAATTCACATCCAGGACGAGAGGCCTGGTTTTCTTCCTCTCATCATAAGCCTTGCTATAAATGCACCGTTAATAGAAAGCATCAGCCATGAAGAGCTCAGACCCTCCGTTTGAAACCAGATGCCTCAGTGCCCTGTGGGGCTGTGAGCTCAGGGTGACACTCACAAACGTTGAGGTGGCTGAGGCTGAAACGACACGTTTAACTTAACAGCACGAGGTGCCTTTGGAAACGTCTGGGGCTGTATCACAATGGCATCACATGGAAACCATCCACCCTCACAATCTGGAACTGTTTTCTTGCAAGCATGCTCATTGCAAGAAGGGGAGAGATCCAGATTGCTTTTAGCTCATGTTAACAAGGCTTTGTTCCTGTTAGCAGTAATAGAAACAAGGAATTTCCAGCAGGAGTTTGGAGTGATGCCTAATTTTCAAGCTCGATACTCCAAGAGTGTTTTCACTAAGCAGGCACGGCACAATGCTGGAATCTTGGAAGGATTTTTTCACTCTAATCAAAGGAGGCCCAAATGGGCTTGAACTAATGGATCGGATGTTAGCATGCTCACACCACAGAGCTTCTCACTTCTGTGATGGTTTGGGTACATCAGCTGGAGGTGAGATTTGCAGTACGCCAGATTCTTTTGGAAGAGATAATTATTGGTTGCCAAAGGAAGTGCTTGGAAGGACTTTCCAGAAAGTCACTGACATATCTCTCCCCCCAGCAGCCCACAGAGGTGCAGCTCATGTTCTGTAGGTGAAGTAACTCCACCAGCAGAGTCATCTGAACTGAGCTCTGGGCTGAGCCAGTGTGGAGCACAGCCACGGGGTTTGGCAGGAGGTACCTGTTGTTCCAGTTGTATATGAAAGCTGCATCTTTCCTGCCTTGGCCATTTAAACACCCAACTAAAGGCAAATGAAGCATGCGACTGAATGAGATCTTTATTTTTTTAAGCATTCGTTCTGTTGGTGAAAACTGGACTCCAGCAGCAGCTGTCATTGATTAGCTGGGTCTATTATTTATATCAGCCAGTATAATAGAGGTGGTGTTCAAATATACACTTATCCAGGCAGAGTTGCAATTAGAAATGCCAATAGTTGGGTATTGCTGTAGGCAAAATAATTTCAGTAACAGTACATTAAGCACAGGGAAAATGTTGCTGAAAACTAATGCAAGTGTCTTGTTTTGTGCAGGGAGATGTGGGCTTACCTGGTCTGACTGGGTTCCCTGGGCCACCTGGTAGAAAGGTAAGCATTTGTCCTTTACTAGTGAACGAAATCAAAATGTCCTCTTGTAACTTTACCACACTGTTGTTTCAACGTTAGCATCACCAGCAATATGCCTACACCTAGAAAAGCACTCACAGGGTTGGAACATGACATCCATCCTTGCCTTTATGTTGCAGCAGAGCATGTGCACGTGTTCAAGTGTACAAACCCACATAGCAGCACTCAGCAATCCACACGCTGAGTGTGAGAGCATAGCTCTTCTATATCAAGGACGCTTGAGTTGACCTTCCAGTTCCAGGCTGTGTTGGTAGGTTGGGTTGGTTTTCTAGAAGCTATGCAGGTTGTTTGATAGTTGGGCTCACCAGATGTGACTGCCCTCCCCAGGGAGCCGATACTGACATAGCAAAGCTGAATGGTTAAAACCAGCATCTTGGTTCAAGTACTCCATCAGTAAATGGGTACTCCATTGGTAAATGAACCGTTGAAGTTGTGCTGCTGTTCCATAGCCCAATTAGCTGCATACAAACACCCACTCGTGTATGCATTAAGACTCTGGGGAGAGGAAGAAGATGTGTAGAAGGCTGAAAGAAACCTTCCCTCTCCATGCTCACTGTATGCTTTATACTGGGATGAAATTGCAAGAAGTAGAAGCTAGGGTTGTTTGTTTTCTTCTCTCTTGTGCTTTGAGTGCTGTGTGGAGCTAGGAGCAGTATGGGGATTAATTAGCGTTCTTTTGCAGTCACAAACTCTAACGAACGCAGTGCAAAGAGTATCATTTTCCTGATATAACAGCTCATAAAGCAAAACCTTGTGGTTGCAATCAGCAAAACAATGTCAGGAGAGCAAGGTCCCATGGTGGGAAAAAGTGGAGACGGAATAGGAGATTGAACCAACATTCCTGAGTCTAGCACATGGCCTTCACATTTGATTTTGGCTCCCCCAGGACAGGGCAGAGGCAGGGATATGCTTCTGTTTCTCTCTGTAACGAGCAAGTTGGATGCTGAATTTTTTCCTTTGGTGCAGCTTAAAAAAACACCTCCCAGTAGCTCTAGCCTGGCAGTGGTTTTGGTGTAACCTGGCTTTTATTAGCATCCTGCATTAAGAAAAAAATTACAGCTGTTGGAGAAATGTTTGGAAAAAATCTTTTTTTATCTGGATTCCCTGCTGGCATCCTCCCAGTGAAAATATGCTGGTGTTTGGCTGAAAATAGGCAACACAACTTGGCTACCAGCAAGCAGGAACGCCTTGGAAATGGACGGCCCTCCCGCTCACTGCATGGAAGGGCAGTTCTGAGGGCTTTGATCTGAAAACTCTCTGTAGAAACTTTCAAAGAGGCAGAAGAAAGAAAACACTTTTCTCACTACATAAAATACATTTCTCAGTAGGATGAGCTGGAGTCACAACCAAGCGGCAGATGGTTTTGGGCAATGGGACTTGCAGCGCGGAGCCGGCCTTCTGGATGCAAACCTTTTGCTCCTTGTAGGGCTGGAGAGTTTGATCTGCCACGCAGATGCATCTCAGCATCATGCTGCATTGTTGCCATCGGCCACAAGGGCTGCATAGAGCCCATGGCTGCAGCAAAGCACCAGACTGTGTGGGACAGCAGCAGGGAGAGAGAGGGTATGGCTAATGGGGTGGATGATGGGCTGGTGGTTGGGCTTGGTGGTCTTAGAGGTCTTTTCTGACCGTAAGGATCCTGTGATTCTTAGAAGCTTTGCTGAAGTCATCTGGGGACTAAAGGCAGAGCTGGGAGGTGCTCAGTGCTTGCAAACGCATCCTGTCATGCAGATCTCATTCCCTGCCCTCTTCACTCCTTATTTCCTATCGGAGTGCAGGATGGCCCTTTATAGCTGGGAGAGCATGGATTATAAATATCATCACAGATGAGCACATCTTTCACTGGAGTGCAATTTCCTTTCTGAATCACAGTCCTTTGTGTCAAACACCCTGTAATCATCAGGAAGTGTTTGGATAAAGGAGCAAACGCTGTTGTTTTCATACCCTCTGCCCTGTCATTTTAGTGCTATTTGAAGAGGATTAACAGGTAAATGCTTTCACATTCCTGCCAACTTCAGCTTATACAAGCTTTTCTGTTTTCTCCTCATTATAATTAACCCGAGACAAAAATAACTGCAGTATACTGTGAAAAAACCACACATTCAGAGCACTATAAATAGTAAGGAGTGTATTTAATATGATGCAACAGCAGTAGAGTACGTACCTAACTAGAGTGCAATTCACTTGCCATTGCAGAGAGAGCAGTGCAGTGCTTGGAGCTGACATGAGCTCAGGGGATGCTCAGAGTGAGGGAAACCAGAGCCAGGGAGCAGATCAGCAAGGTGGGATCTCAAGGGCCAGGTTCCCATCTCCAGCAGATCCCACCTTGCTGGTCCTGCTCCAGGAGCTGCTGACAAAAACATGCAAACAGCACTCAGAGAAAAGGCCATTTGGAGGTCCAGAGAAGGGACAGCCCGTGGCCCAATGGTCCTCAGGTTAACCAGTGCTTTCTTGGGGGGAGTGCAGCTCCATCAGAAGGAGAGGCCGTGATCCTCAGCGAGGTCGAGCAGGGGAGAATGGGTGAAAAGGGAATCGACATTTTTCCAGGCCAAAATGTCTGAAATAACAAGTGAGGAGGAATGCAAAGGGGAGTGGGTAGTAGCCAGGATGGCTGAGAACATTGCATACCTCTGCCAGCAAAGGCTTAAGCTGCAGGTCTAGAATAGCCCAGGGGAAGAATAAAAAAGCAGTTAAGCAGAGGTGTGGAGTTGGGAGCAGAAACAGCCCTGGGTTCGTCTGGTGAGGGAAACAGGAGGCCAAGAGCTGACCAAGCCAGACCTGGTCATAGCTTCCAGACATAGGGAGCTCCCAGTGTGTGCAGGATGCTCCAGGCTGGGATGGGGAGAGCAACAAAGAGCAATTGCACCCACTGTGAAAGCATTTGGGTTTGTTGGTTCTGGTGGCTTTTTTTTTTTCTGTAGTATTTGTGCAAGGATTGTTTTGTGTTGATTTTCTCTCTCCATTTGATTCAAGTTTAATGTTCTGCCTTGTTTTAGTCTCTCTAGTAGCCCAGCTAATCACCTCTGTAACTGAATGCAGTCATAGAATTTGGGTTGGAAGAGACCTTTAGAAGCCATCTGGTCCCACTCCCTGCAGTGAACAGGGACACCAGCAGCCCCACCAGGTGCTCAGACACCCATCCAGCTCTGGCCTTGGGTGTCTCTGGAGCTGGGGCATCCCCCACCTCTCTGACCCTATCCCAGTGCCTCACCACTCCTACTGTAATCTCTTCATCTGCTCTGACTCCACCTGATGGAGACGAGTTTTAAATAGCTGAAGCAACAGATTCAGGGAAAGAGCAAAAAACCTGATGTGCCTGCCATGTGCAGAATTTCCTTGGTGTTTGGAAAGAGACTGTAGGTAAATCCTGGGGAAAGAGGACTCCAAATACACGCTGATCAGTCTGCAGCTGAACAGGCTGCCTTTGTTCTGCATTAAAAAAAAATACAGAAAAACCGAAGCAGATTTATGAAAGACCTGTGAGAGTGACTTGAAGCCTGCAACACCTGCCTGGTAGCAAGTTGCATAAAGGAACCCCAATTTGGAAGAGAGCGAGTTAAGAGGCAGCTTGCTCACCATTTTAGGTAGCTCCATAAGGAAGGGCTCTGGATCTTGTCACGCCTTATAATAATTAGATTAGAAAAGCTGGAAGTGAGACAAGTTCGAGCTGGAAACCAAACTGAAGCTTCCTGTGATAGTAAATGGTTTTGCTGGTGTTTCCTGTGGCATTTCCAGTTCTAAAACAAAAGTGAGGGTTTTCTCCAAAATGCAAGAGACCCGTGATGTGTAGGGCTTGGAGCAAGGATGGCTGGGTGAAACGGTACAGAAATGATCAGTGCTTTCACCACGGCCTTCAGATCTACAGCTGAGATGCAGGCTTTTCTGAAAGCAAACATCTCTGCACCTGCCCAAACCCTCTGCCCTATAAGCCTGTGGTTTCCTAAGGATTAAGGAGAACAGTGTGGGTTACAAACCTGAGTGTAGCTGCAGCCCTCTGGCTGTGGATGGAGCAAGTTCTTGCTGAGCAGCCTCCAGCACAGCCTGAGAACATCAGCAAGATTTGGGCAGTGCATGGTAAAAGCTTGTGATGGTGTGCTCCCATTCCAAACCCAAAGAACTGCCTCTTCCCTGAACATCAGTCCTCCTTGCAAAGAGAACTTCAGACCAAAACCATTCTTTTTTTTTCTTATTCATCTTTTCTACCCTATTTCAACAGGGATACAAAGGCTACCCTGGACCACCAGGTCACCCTGGAGACCAGGTGAGTCTTCCCAGCTCCCAGCCCTGATCCTACAGACAGGGATGGGATGACTGTCACTGCTTTGGGTACCGTACAACATCAGTGGGAGCAGGGAGCTCCGTGCACACATGGGAGGCACAGCACATCAGTCTGCATGTCGGTGGGAGGAGGCTGCCTTGGGGTTTCTAAATTTAATTTCTAATTTTTATTGCTCAACCATGTTAGGTCTGTGTGGTGGAAAAAATACCAGCTTACCCTGCTCCCCCTTCCTTCTCTTACATTAATTTCAGCTGGAGTTTACTAGCTGCATCGGATTAAGTACTAACATGTAATTCCCTCCCAGAGCCCATTCCCCACTCCCCCTTCCCCCCTTTATTTGGTTAGGTCTGATGTTTGCAGTTCAGGGGAAAAAAAAAAAAAGGGCAATGAATAGCAGGCCCTGTTAGCAATGATGTTAAAGGATATTATACATGAATCCGTTTAGTTCTGAAGAATTTTGGCAGTGCTTCCCCAGCAGCAAAACGGTTCCATATGCCAGATATAGATGCAGCCTTACACCTTCTCTAAGCCTCCTTGTTTCGGACTATCTGCTGCTTTCACTGCAGATGGAGGGAGAAGGGCACAGACCGACACGTGCTGGACGTGTGGATGATGTTGCCTTGCTTTCTTGCTTGCTTTTTGCTCCGTCCGTTTATTCCACCTCTTGCCTTTCACATTTTTGTCTCTATAGATTTACTTCACAGCTTTATGACTAAATCACAGATCTAATCCATTCCACCCCAGTTCAAAGCAGCTAAAATGCTCCCCAGGTGTGTGGCCATCCCCTTACCCTGTTCTTTTTCTTTTCTTTCCAAAGGGTGAACGAGGACCAGCCGGCAGCCCTGGTGCCAAAGGTTATCCTGGCAGGCAGGTGCAGTAAATCTCATCGTGCTGTGCACAGAGTAGGGCTGTGGGTGTGCAGGCAGTGAACACATGCACTGCTGCATGCATGGCCCACTACAGTCAGTGCAGTGATACCATGACCCCTCACTCACGTGTTAGAAAGGATGTTGTGGTTAGGATGGATACAAATTGAATCTCTGTAGCAAAATCTGCCTGATACAGGAATGGGAGGAAAAAAGAACAGAAATTAAAACATAGCAGAGCAGAAAAGCATGCCTGAAAGCTGCTGACCCGTCACTTTTAGGCAAATCCTTGCATGTATGACATGAACAAGTTAGAAACCTGGGGCAGAAAGCTGCTGATTGAAAAGGTTTGATTGAAATCTCACATTTGCTGGTATGGGTATATATTCATCTGTATAAGGTTATACACAGACCATCAATATATGTGAGTCATTTGCAGCTGCCAAGAAAAAAAGATGAAAGAAAATCAAGTCTTTGTTTTCCATTGAAAAAAGGCTCTAAGAAAACTTCAGGATTGGAGGAATGTGTGAAGGGAAATAGATCGGGGTCAGAGCCTCTATTTTCTTCCTGATGTTAAGAGAGCTCATATGCGAGTTCTTACCCCGATGCACTGAGTGTGGGACTGAGAACCACTGCCCTCCACCCACAGTCAGCAGCGTGATCTGCCCTAAATCCCAAATCAGGCTGATGGTAGGCGGCACGCAGGGGTGGTGGGGCAGGGTGGGAGTTGTGTGCACCTGACTGCGTGCTGAAGGGCGCTCAGAGATTTGCACGCTAGGTGTGAACGTGCACGAGATGGCTCACGTAGCCCATCATGGACATACAAGGCTAATGAATGCTGCTTAGCAGTTCACAGCTGTGTGCTGCCCATCAGATAGGCCGGGTGAAATATTTGCGCTTGACATATGAGGGACAAAAGCACTTTCTTATGATGTGGTTTGGGTCAAGAAAGCGACTCTTTATTTTATTTAAAAAAAAAAAAAGAAAGAAAGAAAGAAAGAAAAAGGAGCTTTCTTTTCCAGCGTATCTGAATGCTGTGTGTATCCAGCATCAGGGCTGTTTACTTTAATGAGATTTTACTACTTGTTACTGCTGTCAGCTGTGCTGGCTCTGCTGTGCGATGAGAGTTTGGCTCTGCTCTGATTTGTGCATCATTGGCAGAGCTGCTCGCTTCGCCCCGATGGCTGAAACCTCTGACTGGCAACAGTGCATGAGCCAGAAAAGAGCACAACATGACTTTCAGATCCCAGGCTGAGCTTGCAGTGCTGCCAGCTAAGGAAAATACAGGCTTGGCTTTTTTTTAATCGTTACTATTCCTCCTTCCAAAAAAAAAGCCCCAGCAGCATTTGGAACTGGTGAAGTATCGATCTGGAAAGTTGCTGGAGGACAATAAACGTGCAAATTCATTATGCCTTTTTATAGGTTTCCTTTTCACTGCACTTTGAGGGGACAGAAAGGGGAATGGGGAATGTATTTTTAATTCTTTCCATAGCTGTGGATGCTGCAAAAGGGTTGGAGATATGCAGCACCTGCACTGCTACACAGCTCTGTTGGCTGTAGAAATCAGAAGGGCTTTCTCATTGCATCAGGGCTCCTTCAGCCCCAGGGAAGGCTCACTGTGTGCAGAACCACAGCTCCCCAGCTGCAGGAGAATTGATTTTGGTGTCATTCTGTCTCGTTTCCCCTTTGTTGATGAGCATTGGACTCAGAAGCAGAGCCACGCAGGGACAGTGCTGGGGACTTGGCAGTGCTTATTAAGCAAATGGAAGCCCGTCCACATTTATCTTTGTTTTCTCCCTTCTGTTCTAGGGCTTACCTGGCCCCATAGGGGAAGCTGGTCCAAAAGGCAGTCGGGTAAGCAGCCTTTGATTTGTGTTTGCTTGGTTTTACTAAGGGCTTCTTAAGAACTTTTACGCTTAACTTTTTAATCCTGAGACAAATTCTTTGAAGTCGTTGGATTTGGGGGATTTGGACTCCACACCTTGTTTACAGAGGCCCTCAAGGAACTTACTTGTTTATTGAGGCACTGTTACATTCTTGAAATGAAGCTCTGAACGTACCAAGACCAAAGATCACTGATAGTGCTGAGGATGTGAAGTCACTACCCTTTATGGTGCAGCAGAGGGAGGAACAGGATCCAAATTCCTACAGAAGCCCAGTGTGAAGTTCCCGCAAGCCCCAGCTCCCTGATGCCAATTTAATTTCAATAAGTGTGGCTCAGCGGTCTTCCATCATGCTGAATATGGAGTCTTCTGGGTACAGTCCCGAGTTTGGGACTGATTTATATCATCATGCAGAAGAGCAAGCCGGCGTCTTTAACTCATGTGCAAATATAAATATTAGTATTTCTGTTCTCCCCATTTTGCTCGTCAAAAAATTTCTGGGAGTTCTCCCTTGTTGCTAAAGATTTTGTTCTCTTTCTTTAACAATTATGACTTCCATGAATCAAATTCTGGTCTTTTCCCGCAATTATAAATTCACAACGAGCTTCTGACCCAATAAAATCCTCTCCTTCCCTGACACGTCATACTTCCTCTATAGGCAATAAATTCAACCAGCTGGATTTCATCACTAGAAAAACTGCAAAGCATAAACAACTGCTGACCCTCTAGCTAGCTGTATTGCTGAGCTGGGGAGGGAGGGAGGAAGGCCTGGGGGAGCACAGCATGCTCACCTCCCTTCTGTACTGTTCTCCCTGGTGCACCCACTACAGTGCAGTCCAGCAGGAGTCGGGTGGTTTGTCTTGGTGCTCAGGAGGCAAAGATATCAGCATCCTTTGATACGGTTGTATTTCCCAGCGGGATGTCATCCCCAAAGGAAGCACGACCCGAAGGGAGTGATGGGCCAGTGAAAGAATGTGGTGGGATTGGCCGTAAGAGATTTAGTGATGATGGAGAGAGAAAGATGAGAGAAAGTCACTGTTAGTATTTGGCTCTTGTAACAGCAAGGTGCCACAGAGGGGGCTCCCCGCTGAAACTCGCTTCCTCTCGATTCTGCATGTTTGGCACAAACGGTCCTTTGCAAAGGACCAGCACACAAGGTAACTTTGTGCTAACTGCTGAGCAAAGAGGATTAAACACAAGGCTTCAATTGTTGAGAGGGAAAGGAAATGTAGCATTTTATGCAGTGCGTCCTGTCTGAGCAGGATCCCAAAGCTGGACAGAAACATTGCATGCTTGAAAATGCAGCAATCGCTGGTGACTGTGAAAGGAATGGCTTACTCTTGCTATCACTCTTGCTAACTTTGAACCAAGCTCCGTTTCCCTCAGGTACACTCATAGCCAGCCCAGGTAAGGTCTCTTATTGCTGGCTCTTCCTCCCTGGAATCCTCATGATCCCTGGTGTGAGGGTATGTGCCCTTGGACTACATCGTGGAAGCCAGCACCATGCAGTCCATGGGCATATACACTTGCCTCAAGGTTTATTTCATCACGGCTGCCATTGACCAACGCTGGAGGATGCTCTGCTGTTCAGGGATGATAGATGCTGCTAATGGAGAAACGTATTTGACTACTTGTTTCCTCTTTTCTTTAGGGATATATTGGTCTTCCAGGATTATTTGGGCTCCCAGGGGCTGATGGAGAACGAGTGAGTATTTTGTGAAGAAAACCTTGGTGTGCTGCATGAATACAGTTCTTCAGAGCCTGCTGTAACTCTACCCTTTGTTTCTGAGAAAGGAGGCAAGCATGCCTAATGTTTGAACATGCATTCTTCAGCCTGTCTCTGCCCTTGTAAGAAGACTATTTTCCTTGTATGACCCTGGCTCCAGGAAACCAAGTCTTTAGGCAGGATCATCAGACTATGCTTATGCACTGGGGAGCAGTTTTTCTGTATTGTCCTTCACTCCACTCCAAGCTTGCCCTCCTCCTCCTTCTAAGTCCATGTTAGTTGAATTGGGAATGGTGAGAACATAAGTGAGAATTCCCTGTGCCCTCATGAGCAACATCCCATCCACTGTACCCCAGCATTTTGGGTGTCCAGCTGAAGCTGTGTGCCTCTTGGGAAGAGCAGTGCTGGGGTTTTCTGATGGTGGCTTTCATTCCAGTTGCATCAAGATGGGCAGTCAAGCCCATGGAAGGGCAAGTACCTGTGGCTGCTGTCCCCACGTGTCCTCCCTTCCTCCCACTCCTCCCCCCGTGTCTTTTCCAAACCTACATGGTCACAGCTTCACAGAACCTCCCTTGCTGTTTTGCTCTTCTCCCATACGCACTCCCACCTGCCTCATCTCTACCCACCCAAGGACTCCCTCTTCCCACAGCATGAGTTCCTAAGGAAGGGCACTGTAAGATGAAGACTGTTTCATTCTCACTTTTTCCTCCTCAAACGCAAGCTCCAAAAACCAGAGAGGCCCCAGGAGCATGTGGGAGTGAGTGTGCCTGCCTGGGAGGGGACTGCCCTGTGCTCGAGAGTCGCTGATTTAATGCTTGTATAACTAAATAAGAAACATAAACAGAAGTTCTCCAGCGAGTGCCTTGGCGGTGGCCTTCAGTCGGTTCCAGCCCAGTAGCTTAATGACTGCTCCAGCAGGCATTAAGCTTCAGCCTGTAGCCCTGGGTGTGGATGCTGCCTGCGTGCATCTCCAGGGAGGGCCGTAGTTAGTGGGTGAAGGTTAATTGTCTTCTGCTCTCGCTGCAAGTAGCTGACATTTTGATTCCCGAACAATGCCGCAGTCATTAGCCTGTTTTGCATTCCCCTTTCTCTTCTCGTTTGGTTTTACATTGTTGGTTGACTGTTTGCTTTCTCAACCAGACCTATTATTCTTTTTTTTCTCTGTGTTTTCCTTGCAGGGGATCCCTGGAGTTCCTGGGAAGAGGGGCAAGATGGGTAGGCCGGTAAAGTTTTTCCTCGTCTATTATGCAGACTTTGCTGAATGAAACTGAAAACAAAACATCTGGCTTCTGGCTGGGCCCCCTGATATCTTCTGCTGGGAACTAAGTGGGGAGATCAAACAAACCTTTCCATGTCTCTTTTTTCGAGCAGGAAGAAAGCCGAAGATACAAATGCTGCTCTCTTCCTTTCTTTCATGCTCTGCCCTTTTGTTCTTTGTTGCACTCTCTCCATGCTCCCCTGGATCCTACACTGCTCAGATTCTCTTCTCCAATACTTTCCCTCCAGACAGCCTCTTCCTTAAATGTGCTTTTTAATTCCCCGCTGTGACAGCAGCACCCGGGTCCTTGTTGCTCTGTTACATTTAATTTTTATGCTCTCACCCATCCCATCATATTTGCCTCTGTTGATTGTGGTTCTCTTCAGCCTTTGTGCTGTCCCGCTTTGTATAATGCCCGTGCATTTTGGTGTAGAGACTTTTCTGCCCTTGGTGGTGGAGCAGAATTAAAGCAATGACAGAAGAGATAAGGAGGTATTTGCTGTGTCCAGGCAAATCCGAGAGCTTGGCCAGGAGGGGGAGGTGACACAGGTAGGACTGAATATGAGGGAGCTGAAAGACGCATAGAAGGGGTTTTGTGCTGCCTGTAGTAGGTGGGAAAAGTACAGAAATGAGCAGAGGAAACAGGGAAAGGGCAGAAGGGAAAGTTGTTCCCATTTCAGCCTTCTTCCACGCTCTCCTGCATGCTTCCTTTGCCAAACTGCATCAAGCTGTTTCTCCAGGAGGCAGTGCAGAGAGCAGATGTGTGCGTGCTCTGGTGCCTCTCATTGCCTTTGCACCTTGTTCTTCGTGTTTGCCTAAGTGCCTCTCGGTCTCCTGACATCATTGCACTCAGAGGCTCCTTGTAAAATGTCCTCTCACCCACACACTGAAAAATCCATCACTTTCCCCTTGTCCTCCTTGCATGCAAGTGCGTGCTTTCTAGGATCCCACACCCACTGCTTGGTGTTCCTGCAGTGAAAGCTGTGCAGACAGCTCAGCTCGACAGTGCCACATTCATCTGGGCTGGCAGCTCTCCTCCTGCTGGGATGGGGGGAGATGGAGCAGATTTTGGAAAGGGGGACAGCAGTGGTGGAAATCTGTACCGAATCTTACAGCTTTAAATCCACAAATTGTACCAGAAGCCTCTGCGATGAATAAGTGCAGCGAGCCAGGCAATGTAAGGATGACTCATTGACCAGAGTAAAACAAACAAAGCAACTGTCGTTAGGTACAGGCTCTCTGCTCGCTGTGCAGCGCACGCTGTAGGCTCAAAGCCTTCCAGCTGTTGTTTGGCTGCTGCTCATGGTCTTCCAGGCAAGAAAAGCTTGTGTCTGGTGATCCCCTGGGATCTGTGGGGAATCTCTCACCCAATGAGGCATTTGGGCTGGGATCTTGAGAAGTGAGGGCCTGTGTTCTGCTCAGAGAGTTTTGGCTCCATCCCTGTTTCATGATATCAGGTTTAGCAGGAAACCTTGAATGGAGAGATGCTGTCAATTTGTACTTCCAAGCGTGAGCTAAGAGGTTCTGTGGCATCCAGAGGTACTCAGGAAATCACTGGAAGAATGGAAAGGAGGAAGCAGCTGACGTGGTTCCCTTTCCAGCACTTATCTCCTGCCCTTGCTGTCTCCCAGCCCGGCTGCAGTGTGAGTGAGCCGGTTGTGATTTCTCTGCTAGGTTTGCTGGCTCTGTTCTGCTTCAGTGCTGTCACTGCGATGGAGAGCTCTTGGAAGCCCTTATTAGCTACCATCCAAGGCTGGTTAAAGCTCTGGGAGTAGGGAAGGAGCTGTTATCAAATACGTTTCCCTACCAAGTTTTGCTTGGTATGAGGCAGCAGCGGATTAAGAGGAGCAGGGGGCTGGGGGAACTTGCATGTGACTCCGTGGGCCTCCTGGAATGATGTAAGAGCAAATGATTAAAATAGACGAACTGGACATGAGTCAGATTTTGAAAGCATTCCAGGGAACTTAAGTTGTGCAGAACTATGAGGGACATCGTGGATCTGTCATAGAGGCAGGCAGCTCCAGCTCCCACCCGGCTCTCCTTGCAGCACTAGAGGCAGATGTGCTTCCAGCAGCTGGGCACCGCTGACCCCTGGGCAAGAAATAGCTGCAGTGCAGATTGTATTAAGCCTCAAATAGAATATAATATATTCAGAAGGTCTCAAGTCCTGCTAGAGAGAGAGACTTACAGGAGAACTTTCAGGAAACGTTTTGGAAGAGGTTTGAGCTCCCTCTGGTTCACCTTTGTTATGGATGGAGCTTGTGTGTCGTCCTTTTCTCTCATATATAGACTATCAACACTCATCCCTGCTTTTAGCTTATAATGTGATTTTTTAGCAGTATTATTTTAAAAGAGAGAGGAAGGCAAGTTTTGTTCCATTAAATTCTTAGTAATACTTGGATTTGTTTGAAGCTTGCTTACAATTAAGCAAAGACATCCGTGGTCTCTTTCTCTCCTCCTAATGACTTGCTGCTGCTGCCGGTCCCACGCCTGGACCTCAGTCAACCACATGAAGCCTCCTTGTGTGCTCAGGTCCACCGTGCAGGTGCTGTGCAAAGAGGATCTATGAAGTGACATGTGGGTGTTGAGTGTCAGCGATCAGCGCACAGGTGATGCCAGAACTCCCTTCTCTCTGCCTGTTGGCCACAGCATGGAGGTTGTGAGAGCGAGCAGTGATCTGGCAGCCACTGACATGGCCTCAGGATTTGCTGTGAGCATCAGTATGGTGGCAAGCTGCCTAATCTGGCATCCGCTTCCCAAGAGCTGACCACAGCCGAGGTCCCCCTTGCCAGCTCTCAGCTTGTAATGCAGCAGAGCCTTCTTGCCAGGCTATTTTTCATGTCTGCTGTCTTCTTCCATCTTGACTTATGACGTTAATGTCTTAACTTCTGCCTCCAGTGAACACTCATCCTTAAAATACTCTTTTTTCTCCATCTGATGAGTTGTTAGAAGAGCATGCAGTACCCGTGCACTCCCTACTGAAATGAAAAGACTGTTGCATCATCTGAAATAGCAAAAAGCAGGGCAGACTTTGGGAAGGTGTCGCTTTACAGCCTCCTCCAGCCTTTTGATATATGGCTGCGATAACTCAGTGAATGCCAAGCTACACAGCCACAGCTGTTGTCCATGCAAACAATGGGGGAGATCTGTCTTGCCATGTGTCTAGAAAAACTGGCATAACCCAAATCAGTGAGAAAACAAATTTTGCTCCTCTGTGCAGAGACTGAGGCTTTAAGCCTCTCCTCTCTTCTTGTTCCAGTCTTTTCTCTGCTTTGGACGCAGCTAAGGTCCTTCCTTGCATTTGGAGAGAACCAAGCGAAAGCATACAAGCTGAGACTTGGGGAAACTGGTGACAGCATTTCCAAGTACCTCTTATTTAACAAATAATTGCCAGGCTGTACTTCACTTGAGTGGGCTCCCAAGGGTGCAGAAAGGCTGCCCGTATGGCTTTCCTTGTAAGAACGTGACTTAGGATTACACCCTAAGAGTTCTTACCTACAGCTCACGTGGGCTGCTAATGCTCCAGCCGTGTGTGTTTTGTCACTATGATCAGTATATATATCCTCAGAAAATATCTGCTCTTCCATAGCTAAGCTGCTCAGGCCTGATGCACCTGAGCCACCAGAGTGCTTGGTGAGCTCTGCAGACCACAAAGGATTCCTCAAACCACTGTCCAGGTCAGGTTCAGCTGTTTGTTTCCAAGAACATCCATCATCATTCAGAAAGCTTGTGAAGAATTACATCAGTATGTCCTAAGCACAAGAGCATCCTTCTTCCATTAGGGAAATGTTCATTTATAAATCAGTGCGAAGACCAAAAGTGTTTTTCATTAGAAATAAGATAAACTAATGCAACTATCACATTCGACTCTGAAAGCATTTTGATCTTGACTTTCTTAAATAGGAGGCTGCTAGACTTGGAAATCTTGGCCGTAAATAATTAGGAGTGTTGGCAGATTCAGTGCACTTGAGCATTAGGTAATTGATTCTGTGTAATCTGCACTCTATCAGAGCCCGACAGAAGCGGGAAGAGAGCGCGTACGTGTGTGAAGGAGTGAGCTGGGAGGTTGGGAGGGTGGAGGGCTGCAAGTTAACCTCAGTGCTGCTTGGCTGAAAGGGCTTCAGTGGACGCTGGCTCTCGTTCAGGTGGAACTGAAGGGCAGTTATTCTAAAACTGCCATGAAATCTTAATCCAAAGAGGATGTGACATGGAGATGTGAAGTAGCAAGGCCACCAGCCCCGTCCCCAGCTGTGGGTGGTGCCTCCCCTCTCTGCTGGGATGCAAGCTGCCGCAGTCCCAGCTCCAGACTGAGCAAAAGGCAAAGGCTGTGCAGCTGCGTGGATTAAGCTGGCGAGTGGGCTGGGCATGGGGGCTTTGCCAGAATCCCTGCAGGGCCACTCAAGGAACCATTGCTGGGTGTGAGCCAGCCCTCGTGCCCGCCGGTGCGGGGCTCACGTCTGCGTTCTCCACCAAGAACGCTCTCAGAGGTGGATGCTGCCAACATAAGCTCCGTTTGTTTATTTTATTCTCCCTCTTTTTTTTTTCTTTTTTTTTTTCCTTTTTCTTTTTTTTTTTTCCCAGTGAATGCCTTCTCTCACCCTCAGCCCTGCTTCCCCACCATTACCTTTGTTGTTGTTGTTTAAATTGTTTGACTTGCACGCTCCATCCCTGTGGAGGCTCCTGGGCTGAGACTTACCTGGATGGAGCCAATTGGCAGATGCAGCCTTCTGCAGACAAGACAGGAGAGCCGGTTGGTTTGAGCAGTTTCACCTTCAGCCAACAGGAAAATAAAATCCTATTTTTGGAGAAGGATTCTATTGGCGTGCAGAGCTGCCAGGATTCCTCGGAGCAGCAGCTGCCAGACTGCCTCCCTTACTCCATCAGGAAAAGTGTTCTAAACTGAATCAGATGTTGTACACATACAACACACCCACCCACGGGCGCACACCTGAGAAGGCCTTGGGAAGCAAAGGACTCAGAGCATCACCTGGCCCTGCTTCCCTGGGGACAGTGGCTTGCAGGGATGAGAGCTGGAGCCATGTGTTCAGACCTGGAGCAGCCCTCTGGCTGACGACAGCAAGCAAGGGCAGGCTGCTCTGTTTGTTTTAAGCAAAGGAAGAAGGAAAGGAGAGGTAAAAGGGGATGTTATCCCCTGCTGCAAAGGATTCCAGCGTCTGTCTGGTGGTGTAGGAGAGGATGTCCTCCTCAACAGGAGTTGAGGCACAGCTATGAGACCTCAAAAGTGTAGATTTAATTACTGGTTCAGCTTCAGACTTCTTGGTTTTATCTGGGATAAACCAGCTTGCATCTCTTTGTGTCAGCTCCCTCTCCAGCAATGTGAGGACAAACTGCAGCCACTGCATGGGGTTGGGACAGAGGGAAGCACAGGGTTGTTGGGTTTTGCTTCTGCTCGTATGGCTTTTCTCCAACCCCGCTTCAAGAACTACCTTGCTTCTTTCATTGAATTTCTCCTTCAGACAATGTGAAATCCACTCAGCT
Organism: Tympanuchus pallidicinctus; assembly: GCF_026119805.1. Classification (NCBI taxonomy): domain Eukaryota; kingdom Metazoa; phylum Chordata; class Aves; order Galliformes; family Phasianidae; genus Tympanuchus; species Tympanuchus pallidicinctus. Next base: position 50,513,850 of record NW_026294802.1, read on the forward strand.
GGGCTTCTCTCTTATTTTTTTACCTTCTGTATTTCCCAGCTGAGAGATGGAGCCAAAAGTTTTGTCATACCTGACTGCAGCCACTGCGGAGGAGCTGGCTCCCTGCCGGCACAACTTGTTAGGCGTGCGTTTCCCTCCAGCTCTGCTGCCCTTTGCTGTCCCTTCCCAGTCCTTGACTTTTTCCATGCATCCCGGGGAGCACTCAGGATGCACAGCTCAGGATGCACAGCTGGATGTTTTCCACTAGGGTGTTATTCTTTGCTATCCCAATTTTTCGAGAAAACAATGGATTATGCTGTACCTAAAAAAAAAACAATAACAAAAAAAAACCAACCCTCTGCACTCAACTTTGGGAAGGTCGGGAGAGCATGGGCTCTGTAATCCCTCCCAAACCTCCTGCAGCAGACAGCCCACCGACCCGTGTGTTCCCAACCAGGTTGGGCTCGGGGCTGTTGGGGCAGAGCTCAGGGGAGGGGGCACAAAGCTGCTCTCCGACGGAAGAGGAGGACGGAACCAAAGGGGATAACAAAGTCCTCTTGTACTTCCTAGGCTGTTTGTTTCGGTTGAATAGCACAGCTTTTTTTCCCGAGGAACATCTCTGTCCTCAAGGCTGAGGCAGGAGGGTTGAAAAAACAGCTTTTGCAGACATGTGAGAGCCAATGAATTTAGGACACTGTGGTCACTGGAACGGTAATTGTGGTTTAAGCTGCTACTGCTTACCCCATGGAAAGAAAGTGCTTTCTTTTCATTAGGTGCTTAACAGATTGATTGCCTCCTGCTGCGACCAGAACTGTGCTATAATAGCTTTCACAACCCGGATTGAGCCTTTGGAGACTGTAGGGATGCTGAAACATCCTCCTTCATGCCACAGTCACCAGCCTTGGTCTCATTTAATGTGCTAAAATGCTAATCCTTGTGCTGCCAAGCTCAAAGCCTGGGTGAGGATGTGCGGGGTTTAAAGCTGCTTTTTCCATTGTCTCCTCTTCTGGGTTTATTTTATGTTGTGAGCCAAAAAATATCATGGGACCGAGCACCATCCCAGAGACCTACGGGCTCAGGATGAGAAAGGTTCTCAATTTCGTGCCAGTTTCACCACTTTCCATCTCGAGGATGGGAAGAAAACAGAGCTGCACGATGGGGACCACAGTGCACCATGAAGGGGTTTGGTTGTGGAACCTCTACTGGGCAGGGTTGGCCAAGTGGCCTCATCTGGGTGCACAGCTCTGCCTTGGAGACAGGAATCATCTGCTTGTTTAAATGTCTTTGTCTCTGAGCAGTGAGGTTAGAACAAGAAACTGAGACGTAAAAAAAGATTAGTGGGAAATGTGAATTTAAATAGTTTCTTATCTGGATTTTTTTATTTTTTTTTATTTTTTGTATTTTTTGACAGAAGAGTGCAATGCTAATATCACTGTGGAAGAGATTTAACCCAAATTTCTTAATCAAGCAAGGATTTCACTAGATAATACTATGCAGCCGTAGCCATATTAATTTAATTCCACTTACAACAAGTGAAACCTTCCCAACTGGACAAGGCCTTGGCTCCATACAGGACACCCCAGCACCCCCAGGGCCCGATGGCATCAGTGGGTCCCTTTGTGCCCAGCTGTGCCCTTTGCAGAAAGAAGGATGAGGGACTGCTGAAGGCTGGCACTGCAGTCTGCAGCAGTGTGAGTACAGTATCAGTCTGTGCCTGCTCATATTTTCCTTGGCCAGCTGTATGACTGTAAACAGCAAAACCTTACAAGGCACTCTTTTTTTTTTTTTTTTTGAGCAATGAGTTTTCCTTGCATATATCTCTTCTATTCTGATTGATTCAGCATGTAGCAGAGTTATTTTTCCTCTCTTTTTTATTAAAGAAGATTTTACCTTCTTCCAACCCTCCCCTTCTTGTTATATTTGACATCTTTGTCTCTAGGTGGCAGAAGGCTGTTGCAGTGGCTGCTTACCACAGCTTCTTGGCTTGTGCACAGGCTTAAGGGATGTAGTGCCCAGCTGGAAAGGTAGACAACTTTTCCATTCGCAGTGATGCTCGTAAAATAGAGTTATGGAATCCAAGCAAATAAGCAATAGCTTGCATCCATTCATGAGGGTGTACTGATTACCACAGGGAAGTGGTATAGAGGTGAAATCCTGGCTCAGAAGCCAGTAACAAAATTTTAGTTGTCTTAAACAGGTCTCCCATATTTCACCTGGGTTGTGAGCAGGTATCTTCCTACAGGGTTGTGTTGGCCAGGAGTTGTGAGCCACCAAAGGTGAACGGAGGTCTGGCTCTGACTATAGTCGTTAGTTTTCCATCCTGATGTCCACAGTCAGCATAGTGTAATAAGTTAGGATGGTGACTTTTGGTAAGAGGTGACTTTTTTCATGTAGTAAACATGGTCTTTGTGGCTCCAGAGTGTGGACCATCATGAGCTCGGAAGTGTTCGTTCCTTTGGCAAGCTGCAAGGTCGTGGGTGCACAGGAGAGAATTCTCCACGCATCTTTGATCAGCTCCATTAAGCATTATGGGATCCAACAGGCATTAAGCCATTTATCTGTCCTGTGAGAAGGAGACACTGTTAAAATGATTGCCACCAGTGGGAAATAATTCAGGCTGACAGTCCATTTTTGAGGAGGACAGTCATTGCAGCAAGGTTTATGAACTCTTCCAGAATATAAATGATTCAGGATCGACTTTAAAGGAGGCACTGTGTTTATCAGTAGAACATTTCTTAATCTTTAGATGCAGAGTTTGGTCTTGCAAACGTGTGATTAACACTTCATTTGTCAACTATACAGCATAACCTTCAGGACTGCATTTTCCTTGTTGGGACGTATTGAAGGATTTGGGTGAACCAGAACAGAAGCACTGATTTTCACCTTTCTCCCCTATGCACACACTGACTTTCCACATGGCACTGCCAAAGCCTTGCCTACTGTATGAAGCGTGCTGAGGGCTGACAGACACTGTTAGGAACAGGCAAGGCTGATGTGAACGCATCAGACCCAGCAGCTCAGCAATGGCTGCTTTCCACAGCATGGCCAAGCAAAAAGCCTTCCTGTTTCCTTGTTGACTTTTCCTCCCCAGGCTCCCACTGGTTAATGCACAGCTGATGGCTGAGCCTGGTAAATGATACTTTTCATTACCCTTCATCGGCCCCAGGAGAGGGGAGGGAAGCAGCTCCTGGCCTTGCAGCGCAGCTCGCTGAGTGTGCTGTGGGTGGGGTATGACCAGGGGGCTGTTGGCCTGGGCTTCCTTCTGATCTGCTGGCTACTGAAGTGCTGCACTGAATGCAAGGGGAGCAGTTCTTAAGCTGGTACCAGTAACACTAATATTTTCCTCCTCTTCTCAGGGTTTTCCTGGAGATTTTGGGGAACGAGGACCTCCAGGCATCGACGGGAACCCAGTAAGTTCACAGCTTTTCCTCTTTCCATTGTGGTAGACAGCATGCTTTGCCATGTGATGCTAGTTAGAGCTGAAAGAAGGTATTCAATGTGGTGGCAGCTGCTGGTATTTTGTTGTCCCTCCTGAAAAACAAAGGTACGCCCTGCTCGTGCTCCCAGTTCCTGTGTTCAGCTCAGCATCCTGTATCTGCCAGCTCATCCTGTGCTGTTCAGCTCTGCCTTGTTCCATCGCCCTCCCTGTGCCTCAGTCTCAATAGATGCTATGTGACTAGAAGAAAAATTAGATGAGAAAAGGTTGGGATGTTGCTCCTGATGAGCAAGCCATGGCTGGAAGGTGTTGCTCTTATTACAGAGCCACAGGAATCACTTTGTTGGTTCCAGCGAGCTCTGGATGGAGCTTTATGTGAACGTATCAGGACAGGGCCCACAGACAGAGGTATGCACTGTCGTAGTGCTTCAAGCTCAGTACCTTTCCTCATCAGTAGTGGACATCAGTGGTAGTGCAAGAAGTGCCAGATTGCCTGCTCCAGAGCCTGGGTGCACTGACTGAGGAGCAGACCTGGTGCTCTGGGCTCCTGCTGCCCTGCCTGGATCTCAGCTGGCCCAGCATGGTGCTGGGAGAAATCTCCAGGCCCCTGAGTCCTTGACCTCTCTCCAGTCTCTATCTAACCCCTGCTGACTTTCTAAGAATGAGATGTGTCTCCTGGGAACTGGGTCAGGATGGTCCCAAGGACCGTTTAAGCAGCTGGATGCTGATGAGATTTATTTTGCTTTGCTCTTTTAGCACTTAATACCAAATAGCTGAGTGCGTGCTGTGTTTTCCGCGGCTCACAAAACGTGCTCTTCTGGACTGTATAAGTTCCCACATGTATTAACTATCTGAATTTTCTGAATGGCTTTCTCAGTTCTTCTTCAATTAGCAGATGAGGAGTTCTGATTCATGTTGTAAATTCATACTGTCTTGGTTATTCACACATAATCACTCATGGTGTTCAATGTGTGAGGTAACCCACTCCTTATGTGTCTTTAAGTTCCCATTCATCATGAATGCAGACAAAAGTTATTTTCCCAAGCAACTCAAACCGGCAAGCCAAGCTCAGCCATGCTACAGCCTTTGTGGGAATTTAGCACAAGAGTTACAATTGCAGTGAACTGAAAGAACTAGATTCCCAAGGAATGCTTCTGCAGGACTTTTCCCATCCTTCAATCAGCATAAGCCATGGGTCAGAGCGGAATCAGTAGTCCCAAAGCAGAAAACTTTCTAGATTGTATTGCTATTTCCAACCAGCCCACCAGGAAGAGCAGGGAGGTCAGAAAGAGTCCCTTTTTTTTCCAAATAACTTGTTTTGTTTTCATTTAAATTTGCAAATAGTCTTAAGTCCATTCAGAATATGGGCTCAGAGTTAGCTGAATGCCAGTTCCCAGAGCACCGGGGAGAAGCAAATGTCCTTTCCGTTAATTCATCCAGAAGGATCGCTCTTCTTTCATCTTATCAACAGCCTTTAAATATTAATGTGCCTTGGAGATCGTAGAATGAAAACAGACTGTTTGGGCTGACTTAAAGGGAGGTTCACAGGGTCACAAGCGGAGTCACAGACGCAGAAAAATGCCAGAAAGTCTGTTTGTGGAACAGACAAACATGCCGAGTTTGCTAGGTGGGGTATGCAGCTGAATGGTGGGCAGGCTGCCGTGGGTCCCAAGCTGCTCCATTCTGCTGCTGCTGTTGCATGGGGATGGCAGAGCCGACAGCCTCTCACCTTCTTTCTATCACCACCAGACAGAGCAAAGACTCACAGCCACAGGACGTGGTTCCCCTCCTACCAGCTTGCTGAGAACTGTTGAGCCATCGCATTCCAGATCTCGGTTCCCGGAGCACTTTAGCCACTCCAATTAGTCTCTTACTCACAGGAATTAGAAGTGGACTGTTGATTCATCTTCTTGTCTCTTGTCCCTGTGCCAGACTTATGTGCTGCAAAGGAGGATGGAGCGTGATTCCTCTTGCAAGTCAGGACTCAGCATGTCCTGACTGACCACTGGGAAGGGAACACCTGTAAATCCCCCTTCCCCAGGCTAGGGAACAGCTCAGATAACATCTGGTCCTGCCTGGGTTCCCGGAGGAATCCACCCCCTCCTCTTCCAAGAGGAAATCCTTTTGCATTAGGCACGAGGCCGTGCATTTCCACTTTTACCCTTTCTCTTGAGGAATACCCATGTGAGATAAGTCAGAAATCGAGGCGGTCCCACCTGTGCCTTTTGGGACCAAGAGCTGAGCGTCCACATGCTCTTCATCCCAGCCATCTCCAGAGCCTGCAGAGCTTCCTGGGGAACTGAACAGCTCCTGTGCCATCCCTGGGGATGTTCCCTCTTCTGCCAGCACCAGCTTGTGACTGAATGCTCAAAGCCGACCTTATTACAGTAGCTCTGAGGACACAGAAATCCCACCCGTGAGGAACAATTGCTCCACAGATGTCCCAAGTATGCAGGAAAGGAACTGGCCATAAAAAAGCAATTTTTGGCTGGTTGAGATTATGAAACGCTTTTTGTGTGTGCTTGCCCAACAGTCCTTTACTCCACTTCCCATAAAATAAACACGTAACCCTTTGCACAAGAAAGCTGAGCACGGTCAGTCACGTTGTGTCCCCTTTTCTTTCATTCTCTGAATAGGCAAAGCTTCCCTTAAAAGGGGAGCCTTACTGCACTGAAGGGGACTCCACCAGATGTGCACTGTAAACTGAGCTGCTCTGTCAGAGTAGCCAGCGTGATCCAGAGCAGGGGAAGGGCTGTCTGAGCCAACAGGAAGTTTAGGATTTCCAATGCGCTTGTTTGGAGAGGCACTGCTGGAGATGGAGGTGTTCAAGGGCAGAGCCTTGCTCTAACAAACCGCTGTCAGGGTGTTGGAAATGTGGCAGGGGAGACGAGGGACTGGCTGAGGATCCCATAGGGATTGCTAAAGTACCTGGGAACTTACTTTGGTGTGGGTCTGACACAGTTTCTCTGCTGCACTCCCCCCAGAATGCCACCAGCACTTACTGGCACCCTGGGCACCTGCCTGCCCCTGGGAGGCTGGCACAGAAGGGTTTGTGGTGAAGCTGTGAAGTCAGAGCAGCCTGTGCCCAAAATGGGGAGCTCTGAGCCCAGCTGGGTGAGACAGCGTTAGAGGAGGCTGCTGGCTCCCCACCCTGCCCTACCTGTGTGCTCCCAGTGCAGAGCAGCTCACATTACCCCATGTGCAAAATGCGCTTCCAGGCCCCGTCAGCCAGCACAAAAGCCATCATACTCTCTCCCCAAACTGCCCAGTTTAATTTTCATCTGTGCTCTTCCTTTACAACAAGCTTTACGCTTCTTTAACCGCCCCCAACCTCTCACCTTTTCCACTCCAGAGCAGCAGCTTGCCTTTCCATCCCATCCTCACCTTGCTGACCCCTCTCTTCCTGAGCCTCCCCCTTGCCTGGGGCAGCTCCAGTCTCTCCCCTGCCTGCCCCGTGTGTGAAGTGCTGCTTTCATCCATCCAGGAGGGGACTGCAGCTGCAAATAGCTGTGGAGCAACAAGCAGCCCAGTGTCTGGAGAGGCCAAGCAGCCGCGCGATGGATGCTCTCCATCACTTTGGCTGGATGAAGGAGTTGCACGGGGTGGGAACAGAAGGAGGAGGGAGGGATGGTGTTTTCCCTGCCCTCAAGCCCTTGAAACACTGAGCTGCCTTTCAGCCTCTGTTTGTCTACAAAGAGTCCATAACCGTGTTGGTCTGTCTTTCCTTTTAGGGAGAATTGGGAGCCCCAGGTCCTCCTGGAGTCCTTGGACTCATTGTAAGTATAAAAACAAATGGAGATCTGGCTTCTCAGGGCTTTAACCCTTTCAGGGTGCATAACTGCACACAGATTTTCTCCTTCCTGTGCAGGGGATGGCTGTGTGTGGGGGAGGTGTGATGGCTGGAGGGTGGGAGGTGGAGAGGAGCAAATACTCTCTAAGCAAAAAGGAAACAGAGTCAATATTTACTGTTTGTGCACTTATTGCTAGATAACTCACCCTTTAATAGCATTTACCAGGGTATTTCTTCAAAGATGCAGTATTAATTCCACAACAGAATCTGTTGTCTTTTACAAAGCAAGGCCCTGTGAGCAGCAACCTAAGGGAGCACAGTTCTTGCTCACTGGGGAGACCACAAGCAGGAACTGTCTGCTCTCTGGGTACACAGGAATGTCATGCATGCTCCCACCATCCCAATACTAATCCAGGTAACCACATGCACAGCCAAATTCCATCCTTTATTCCATCTTTTCCCTGGAGGAAATAAATGTCTATAAGCAAGGGTGGCAGCTCATTGCTGGCAGCTGTGCTGGGGTTAGGGAAAGTCCAGCTGAACATGTTGGAGTTTAAATTTAGGGCCTATAAGTTGTTTTAAGATATTTCATTCCCTGCACAAGAACTGGTAGGTCCTGTTAGCTCTACAGCTTTCAGAATTGCTCCTTTTCTGTGATCATCCATGAAAAGCTCACTCGCCATGAAGGTTGAAAACAGCCCTCCTTATGCCTTTCCATAGTTGAGTTACAGGAGCCAGCTGAAAGCAAGGTCCCAGATGCATTCATATAGACATAGAGCACCCAACCCAGGAATTCTAGACTCAGCGCAGGAAAAGCAGAGAAAATCCTATCGTCATAGAATCATTAAGCTTGGGAAAGAGCTCTAAGATCACCAAATCCAACCATCAGCCCATCACCACCATACCCCCTGACCACGTCCCTCAAATATGGTGCTCCAGCAGTTTTGATCTAAGGGTGACCCCCTCCATCCTGCTGGGAGATGGGGCCCTTCCCCCCACATTCTTCTCCCCAGATCTCCTGTCCCAACCTTTCTGTAGGGCTTGCAGAGGCGTTGGGTGTTTGCTCCAGGCTGGCCCATGCTCAACGTCCTCTTTCCTCCCTGCAGGAGCACCCCAGGGAAGGGCTGTTCCCTCCACACGCTGCAGGTGTTTGGGTTCACTGTTTGAAAGAGGCTGGAGAGCAGAATTAAGCAAAACTAGAGCCTCTTGCTCCCCTAATTAGCTGTGCGGGCAAAGCTTTAAGTAAATGCCTTTCTACAAGAAGCCTTTATGCTTGGATGCATGAAAAGGGCATCTGTTGGGGCCCTGACGGCTGGCCAGAGCCAGCCCTGTTTATTGACACGTGGCCATGCATATCACTGCCTCCCTTCATGGGCTGAGGGCAATCAAAGCCCATTTAAATGTCGGCCACTGAAGGCTTTCCTTTATACGTGTGCATGCAGGTACACACAGGCACTGTGAACTCCAGGGTCCTCCAGGGCTGTAGTTTCTTCTGCAGGTCGCAATATATGATGCTGTGCTGTCTGTTTGCAGCAGAATGGCCATGCTGCTAGGGCAGCCTTGTCCAATACTCTAATTTTTCAAACAGTGGAAAAGAAAATAAATTCAGAAATCAGGAAGAATTGAGGGATACCGAGGGACTGGATGGGAGAGGTATTTGAACCCGTTGGCTTTGAACCTAATGTCTTTGGTCGTTTTCTTTCTCTCACTAGGGTGACATGGGGTCTGTTGGACCTATTGGTTATCCAGGACCAAAGGGCTTAAAGGTGAGAGAATAGCGGTGCCGTGGGAGCTCTTGTCCCTCCCTGGCAGCACTGAAGATCATTTTGTTCCTTCCTTGGGTGGCAGTGACCATCCTGAGGGAGAGGATGGGCAGCAGTAGTGCTTGTCTCCTCACCCAGGCACAAGACTGCTGGACCCACATCCTGCTGATGGTCTGCAGTAGCTGTAAGTTACTGGAGGATGCCAGGGGTGTTGTCCCCGTGTGCCTCCAGAGCAAACTATGTGAAGAAGGTTCATAGGAGTATGCTTAGGGAGCAGCCAGGCATGGGGCTGTGCTGGGCCAGTGCTGAGGGTCTGAGCAACCAGTACCACCGGGAACGTGGACCTGAGCAAGTCTTTGCTATGGTTCAATCTCATTCTGGGCTTTCTTTTTTTTCAGGGGCTGATGGGAAACCCTGGAGAACATGGACTGAAAGGTGATAAGGTGATCTGAATACTCCCTTATTGCACTGTGTTTTAATTTTGCATGTGAAATCCCCTTTCCAGCTTCCGTTTCTCATTCAGCACCATGGTAGTGCCTCCTCTCTGGCTCTCTTTGCTCCCACCCTTCCATCTTTCCCCTCTCATGAAAGTGCAGTTTTGATTTCTCTTCCGTCTATGATATCTGTCCCATCTTTTTCACATAGCCCTAGAGTAGATCAGTTATGCTGAGCCCTTTGGAGCTTCTCTGTCCCAGTGGGAGTGCTGGTAGCCATACGATCGCCTGGTGTTTTGCTGGGCTTTTATGTTTTTATATTGGTTACGTGATGGGATGGAGAGGAAGATGAAAGCCCAACAGCACTGACAGTGGGTTTGCATTAATGCATTTGGGGGAAACATGATATGACAAAGCAGCACAGCTCGCTGGTCCCCAGGATGTGTTCAGTATCTCTGCTCCTGCTCCGAGAGGTTCACCTCACCACTGCTTCCTGCCAAGAGGAAATTGCCTTATGCCAAACTGATATAAATCACTTTAGAAAAAGAGAAGAGGAGAGGGGCATTGATTGCAATGATTTAGTGCTGCTGGCACAAAAACACGCAGCTTGAGCTAAATCAGCATGAATCTGCGTGTGTAAATGTCTCATTGTCATGAGAACCATCCTCCTACAGATATTCAGCTGCAGGATTTATTTGGTCTAAAGGAGTGGGAGGTGCAGCCATGGCTCTGATTGCTTAGGAGGGCGATGCACAATGACCGTTAATTGTATTCTCCTCCTTCTGTGTGACGTTTTTTCTCTTATTAGATGTTTGCTTTTAGAGAATGATTTAGCAGCCCAGAACTGCACATGGAGGAAGTGGTGTCAAGCCAGTTATTTCCACTCTCCTTACGTTACAGAAGCTCTTTGCCAGGGCTCCTGTCTGCAGTTCCATTTCTCCTGTGCTGCCTTTTCACTTTTGTAGAGAGGAATGAGAGAGCAAGAGAAAGTCTTCTTCTCTAGGACAAGTTTAAGATGTTGGAGCTGTTTTCTTGGCTCATCACCAGTTCCCAAGCCCACAATCTCTTCATCTCTTCTGTCTGTTCCTTGGAAGAAATGGCTGAATGTAATCAGAACTGGACAGCATTTAAGTCAGCGTTTAGCAAAATCAACCTTCATGGCCAGTGCAGTCTCAATCACTTCACACAGACCACTGTGTTTATCCCCGCTATTTCTCCAGTTCTTCTTATGATGTTACACAAACAATTTGCATCTCTCACATCCTCGTGACAGCCCCAAGAGCAGAACTATCCACCACCCCCTACAGCCCCGTACTGTCTTGCAGGTTCCCCTCTGGGGTGATGGGAAGCTTTCCTCTCCGTCTTTTGCTCCCTCTCCCATTGCGTCTCCCTTGGACAGGACAGTCTCCCTTCTTGGCTTTCACTGAATCCCGTGATTCTTTAGTGAATTGTGCCTTTAAGCCATTTTATTTTCTCTCATTCTGATTTGGCCTTTATGAGCAAAAACACTCATCCCCTCTTAGAGCTTGTTTACATTGTGCTTTAATTGCTTACGCTGTGGTACCACTGAGAAATGCAAATGGCAGCTGCTCTTGCTGCAGTTGCTCAGTCTGTAGCAAGGGAAAATCTCTGCCTTCTGGGGCTCACAGTCTAAATGCAGTTCTGTCACTGATGGTTTTTGCCGCTGTTATTTTTAGGTTGCAAAATCTTGACTGGTTTCCCTAATTGCTTACTATTATTTTTCTGCCTGTTAGATTTTGACTTCATTATAACTCTCCATCATCATCTTCAGACAGAGCTATCTTTCGGCTCTGACCAGAAACATAAACAACCTGCCTGCATCGTGTATTTATTCCCTCTGTCTGTCAGACTGAAAGTCTGCCTCCTGCCATTCTTGATACATTTCCAGACAATGAGTGTTTGCAAATCTGCCTCTGCAGAGATCCTCATTCATAGCCTGGGTACATCCCAAATAACAGTTCCCTTCCCTGTTGGACGTTCAAGGTGCAAGTACCAAGTAGAATTTAGCTAACTAGTCAGAAGTCACAGCCAGCTATTGCACAGCAACTTTCTGTTCCATCGTGGTACCAGGAAGCTGGTAAATGCAGTTAGACTTCAAGCATAAAAAGAAGAGCTAGAAGGGTGACGGTCAGCCTCTTCTGCCAGGTAACAGCAATAATATGAGAGATGATGTTGTCATGTTGTGCAGGGAGGTTCAGGTTGGATATTAGCAAACAATTCTTCTCCAGAGAGTGGTGATGCATTGGTACAGCTGCCCAGGGAGTGGTGGGCACACCGTCCTGCAGGTGTTCTAGTGGAGATGTGGCACTGAGGGATGTGACAGTGGGCATGGTGGGATGGGTTGGGGTTGGATTTGGGGATCTTGGAGGTTTTTTCCAACCTGAATGATTGTGTGATTCTATGATCAGCAGAGGTGGAGATCAACAGATCTCACTCCATGCTGCCATCAGTCATTAACCATCTGTAATTAGCAACTTGAAGCAGATGAGGGCATCCCTGAGGGGCCTCAAGCCTTCCATACACCACCATTCCTGGACTCACCCACACCTGAGGGGCGGTCAGGGTTTTCAGAGTGTCCCACATCCTCCTTCCTAAGGGATGGTCGTTTTCCCATTATATTCCTGCAGAACTCGGCCTGTCCTGCACACCCATGCGGTGCTGCCTGCACTGCACCCAGCACCTCTGGGTATCTGGAGCACAGCCCAGGCCACCACTCATGGATGCTCTTTCTGTGGATGTGCTGATGAAGCTTTAATTAGATGTCGGCAGTCCCCTGCACGGCTCATCTGCCTTGGGCATGTGCCGAGCGCGTGGCCTTGTGCAGATTTGTCTTTTTGTAGCTGAGGAAAACTCCCTTCACTTAAAAGCATCCTGATCAGAAATCTTTAAAGCCCAAATGCAGCGTGGGGTGGCTGGGTGGGGTGTGCAGGGTCCTGGGGCTCCACAGATGCTCCCTGCAATGCTGCATCCTTCAGGAATGCTGCTGCTGTTGCCATTTGCCCTGGTAGGGTTCCTTCATTGTATTTTAGGGTTTATTTCCTATGTTGCCTCGGTCAGTGTTTTGCAGGGTGCCATTCTCTAACCCGAATGTATGCATCACATGCTCAGGTATGAACTAGAATAAGGGGCAGAGTCTCACTCCTGCATAAATCACGTCTATGTACTCAGGCAGGCAAGTGCAGAGCATGTCAGGGCTAGGCAGCCCCTTCTGCATCCTTCATGTAAGTTAATGGTGGGTTTTGCAGCTTAAGCTCTCCCACAAAAAGGGTCTTTCTTATGTTTCCATGCATATGTTTCCATGGAGGTAAGGAGAAGGGGCAGAGAGGGCTGCTCTTAGCGGGAGAGATGAAATTGTATAAGCCTGAAACAGAGTGGTCTTCAGAAACCACACGAGGTGATGAGTACAGAGGAAAGGTGGAAGGATCAGGGGAAATCCCAGCTGCTGGTTCACTGGAAGGTGTTTTATGAATCAGGACGAGTGCAGCTGGTGAAAGGCATGGCTCAGTAAGATGCCTCTTATAGGTTTGCATTGTTAGCTCCCCTCACAGTGCCAAGTAAATAGCAGAAATGCCCAAACAAGAGCCAGATAGGGTTTTTGCACAGAGACCTTTGCATCTTGCATGTTTGCAGTTGGTCTCTCTCCTCACAGCCCACTGTGTGCAGCATTGCATTAAAAGGGGCCTCGTATCTCTGGAGCTGCCATAGTTTTATAGGTGAAACACGAAGCACAGGCAGTGTCCCACGGGCAGATCCTCTTTGCAGTTCCAGATTGTGCCTCCTCCCATCCCCACCAACAGAGTCCTTTGGTGTCTCACACTGTCCGTGTAGAAGATTAAAGATTTGTATTTTCATCCTCAGTAGAGCTGATAAAGACTGTGATTTCAGAGCAAAGATTTAGCTTTCAAAAAAAAAACCCTGTTTTCCTGCTGTTTTCTGGCAGATTTGGCTGCCTGCTGATTTTGGTGTTTTAAGCCATGGAGTAGGTAAAATAAGTGGAAAATTCAGAGAAGATGAGAGAAATCATGCAATGGCTGTAAAATGAGCTGGATCGTGCAGTATTCTTTTGGCCATCTCTACTGCTTCTGATACTTGCAGTTCATCCGAACAGGAGCTGTGTAAATAGCTGATTTTTTCCATTTGCATGCTTTGCCAAAAGAAAAGGAAGAGATGGAAAGTAGCTTGGATGAAGCAGAATGTCGGTTGTTTGACTCAAATTAAAATACTTCAGGCTTAAAAACAAAACAAAAAAAAGGATTAAAATTCATTTAGCGTTTTTTAGAAGAGCGTTTCAATTTTGCTATATAAAAGACTTGTTTTGAAGATGGCTCAGTGAAATGTTCTCAGAACATTTACCAAAACATCTAATTTAGCATGAAGCCATGAAATGTTTCCGCCGTTGAATCTGCACACTGCTTTAGTATTTTCCTTCTGGAAAAGTTGCATCCAACAAATCTTTCCCAATTGAAGTAGAAACCATTCACAATTTCATTATCCCCAGCAAGTTACCACAGTAATTAGAATTATTTCAACTCTTTGATAACACGTGGGTGGTTTTTGCTGGGGTAGAAGCAGACTTCCTCTGTCATCTCTCTGTAGACTTTGGCTCTGTCGCACATCCATATGTCTTCCATGTGAAGTACATTTAACCATACAGCTCTGTGCTCTTGCATGGCTTGTTCCCCTACCAGGGAGTCAAGTTCAGTGCATGTGCTGTGCATGGGACAGAGTTCCTCCAGCAGTTATTTTGGTTGGGTAGTGTCAGTGTACCAAGTTTTTGTTGTCATTCCTCCCATGACTTCCCCTGTAGAATTTTCCTTTCTCTGCCCCATCCTTGACTTACCCTTCATTTAAGTAAACCACTCAATAAATGAGGTTGGAAGTGCTCTCCAGAGGTTATCTGATACACAGAGCAAGGCAAAGGGTTAACACAAGATAGCCTACTGTCTCCAGAAATCCTTCTCGAAGGAATAGGAATACATACTTCTGCCTAGGGAGTCAGAACGTGTTAGAATGTCCTCACGAGGGGAAAGAGAGCTCAGCTACAAAGTACTGTGCCTGGTGCTATGCTCGAAGCTAGGGAGCCCATCCCAAAGTACAGCAGCCTACAGTCCTGGAAATCTCAGCCTAGATACTGGCAGTGGGGTGGTTCTAAAGCATTACTGCAAGTTACTATTGTTTGCTTTTGGAAGAGGACTGATCTGTGGTGCCAACAGTAGGACTCCTGAGTATTGTTTCTCTTGCTTTAGAACCTTGTGAGAGAAAAGGTCAATTTCTCAAAAACGTAACTAACTCTTCCGCTCAGCTGAATCTAAACATTTCACCACCTTCATGGTTGCTGTTAGCCAGAGGAACGTGCCACTATTCTTGCAGCTTGCATGGAAACACAAGGCTTGCACGTTCATATTTTTCTTTCCCTGCAATTTCGTTTTCCAGTTCAGAAGCAGTGTTGGGAAATGCCTGCAGTGCTTAGGATTATTGTTAGAGTGAATATGATCTACAGTTTGTCACCAGTTTTGAATGGAACTAGGGATGAGACTTTTGCTATACAATGCACCGTCTATCATCGAGCTGGGCATTTTGGCCATTGCTGTTGTCTGTTTTAACTCTCTTTGGTGGTGTGTATCCAGGGTGATCAGGGAGGAGCAGGTCTTCCAGGAGATATTGGCTTCCAAGGAGACAAGGTAATTGTTTTCCCTTTCTTCATCAGTTTTTTTTTCCTTGCCTGAGTAGTTTGTGTGGCCATCAGCTTTTTTGGTTCCTCAAGCCAAAAGGTCCTCTTCTTCAGATAGCTCTCATTTGGAG
The DNA here is from genome assembly GCF_026119805.1 of Tympanuchus pallidicinctus. Taxonomy (NCBI): domain Eukaryota; kingdom Metazoa; phylum Chordata; class Aves; order Galliformes; family Phasianidae; genus Tympanuchus; species Tympanuchus pallidicinctus. The sequence continues at coordinate 50,529,075 of NW_026294802.1, forward strand.
TACTCTGCTACAACTCATGAATTTTGTTGTTATTCATAATTAAAAAAAGATATAATAAAAATAAGTGATAATAAAAATGATGGAACAGCACCAGAGGTGGGAAAATTGGTATTTTCTGGTGCTTCGTTGTGTTTTCTGAAAAATCCTCTGTCTTTCTGTTTCAGGGTAGCCATGGTTTGCCTGGGGTCCCTGGGGCACGAGGGAAACCAGGCCCTGTGGTAGGTAACCAAATGTCCTCTGCCCCCAGTGTCCCTTTCCAGAGGTCCAGCACCCAACTGGGCAAAGCTGTGTTCTTCTAAACAAAGATAAGTCAGCAGCCACGAGTTCATTTCTCTCTGTTTTTTTTTCTGATTTCTGCAGGGAAAAGTTGGTGACATAGGTCCGATGGGGTTTCCAGGACCACCTGGCCCTGAGGTATGTCCCACCACCTCTTCTTCCACCTTTCCTTTGCTATTTTCTTCAGCAAGCCCATGTACTCCCCTCTTTTGTTCAGATTGGGAAACTGGACAAACTGTCTGTTTTGTGCCCTCCTCTCAGTTCACCTGTCCTCCAGTCACTATTCCAAGGTTTTTTTGATATTGTTGCTTTCAAGTCCCATATGCAACAGCTTTTTCAGTTTCAGAAAAATCAGTCCCCAAAGTTTGCCTTTCCCCCAGCAAACAGCATACCACAATCTATCACCTCTCTTCATTTTTCACTTTTAACACCTTGGCAGATAGACGCTCAGTTCAAAGCAGAACATCCCGTCATTTTGTGGAAGGAAGACTCAAGTAAAGGGAGATTCCAGTACGCATGAGAAGAGCCAGTAGTGCACTGGAACAGAGCCCCAGGCTGTCTTCCAGTCCCCAGTCCGTCCTCATGGACTCTGCTCTATCTAATCACCATGATGTTCTCTTGACTCTTCAACTGCTTTCTGGGGCAGAACATTCATTTATTGATTTTTGCCCTCACTTTCCACCTACCCTCATCTTTCAAGTTGGATATTAGGAAACATTTCTTCTCCAAAGAGCAGTGATGCAGTGGCACAGCTGCCCGGGGAGAGCTGGGGTCGCCATCCCGGAGATGTTCCAGTGCAGATGTGACACAGGGATGTGTAGTGGGATGGGTTGGGGATCTGGGAGATCTTTCCAACCTTCATCATTCCGTGATTCTTTTCAGCCTGGGGCTCTCCTCTTCCAGGATCCTCTTCCAGGATATGAATGGAAGATGTGTGGCTCTGGAGAGGCAAGGACCAAAATAGGTTTATGACCCATCCTGCATCTCATGTTTTCCTTTTTTCTCCTTCCTCTATTTGTCATGGATATCCTGAAGGCTTTTTTCAGCAAAATCCCATTTCAAGCAGACAGCCCCTACTGCCCTAACCAAAAATAACTGTTGTGGTGATACCTTACACTCGGGATCAGCTTCTCCCAGCGCATCTCATTCTTTCTCTCACATCAGCAACCAAATCACATCCATGTAATGCTGGAGAGCCTCTTCCAGCGCGGCGGCTGCTCTGTTTTCCCTTCATCAGCGCTCTGGTATTTTGCTGGATCTGGAAGGGCTCTCGGTCAAGTGCTGCCACTTAGCAATCCTCGCTGGGATGCTATTGGAAATAACCACAGATTCCTTTGTGTCCTCAGCAAAGGGCAGGAGCCACCCAGCTAATGAGCGTGTCAGCACCTTTCCTAATTCCCCGCCTGCCGCCCTTTGTCGCCGAGGCGCGCAGTTCCTTTCTGGGAGCAGTGAGATTATGTGCTGACTCGTAAAGATTAATTAAAACCCAAATTGCTGTTTTTAGCCGCACGATGACAGGAAGGCCTCTAGCAATAAATCTTTCTGAGGATGGACCGAGAGGGAGCGGCAGGGAGGGCTGTGGTGCCGATAGCTGCTCCATTGTGTCCCGGCCTTCCCTGGGGATGGCCCACACACGGACCCGATGTCTGAGCGCTCAGCCTTTCCTGCAGGCTCTCACAAAGGCTGCTGGTTGCAGCCATGCTCAACGTGTCACCCACTGGTTTCTCGTTTTCAGGGCTTCCCAGGGGACATCGGCCCACCAGGAGAAAACGGCCCCGAAGGCCCAAAGGTGAGCAGAGCTCTGTGCGGGCTGGGAGGCAGCCAGGAAAACACAGGGCTGGGAAGGGAGGGCAGAGAGCCCTGCAGGTCCCCCTGGGTTGCTCTGGCCAGTTTGGGCTGTTTGACTTGAGATCCCTTCAAGAGTGGGGCATACTTTCTTTTTCATGTTTCTTTTTTTTTTTTTTTTTTTTAGATTTTATTTTTTTTTTTCCTGAAACAAAATTGACATTGGATGATGTCCTGTGGCCGTGGAAGAGAATTTCTTCTTCTAATGGCCTTTCTGGGCTTATGTTACTGTTTTTCTGAGTGTCTTTTCCTTTGGCCTTTCTCAGGGAAAGCCGGGAGCGCGGGGTTTACCTGGGCCAAGAGGGCTGCCTGGACAAGAGGTGAGCATCCTCAGACCAAAAGCATGTGGGATTCAGAGAATAACGTTGCATATTGAAGATTAATGCACTCTGCAGTGGTGCCTGCGATCCGAAATCCTCCGTTCCTTCTGAATCTGGAACTAAATGCTTATATTTGCCACTCAGAACCACACTGAGGAGCTTCCAATGGCTGCAGCCCTTTGCTTCCAGTCCCTGCTGACATCTTTTGACCTGAATCACTGCGTTGGCTTTTCTCCTTCAGTCTGTTCCCCCACACCCACACGCACTTCAAACGGATGTTAATGCCCCTTTCCTTGCACACCCCTTTGCAGGGCATGCCCTGACCTGGCTTTTGCTTTCTGCTCCTTTTAAGTATGTTTTCTTTCAACTGTGAGACCTGCAGGCTTCTCTCTCTTGATGGAGCAATAAGATTTGTAAAAAGAGCACATCAGCTGAAACTGCCGTTCTGCAAAGATTTGTTTGCCCTAGCACCTCTGAGCCTGCAGCTTTCACCTCTCATTGCTTGGGAAAAACTGAAACTTCCTTCCAATCATTAAAACAGGACAATTGCCACTGACTTAATTGTCCTGGAGCTGCACATACTATATAGCAGCTTCCACGGCTATAGTGTGGTGGCTTCAGCATGGTTTCTTCTCAGACCACTGTCTGGAGTCATGAAACGTTTTGTAAAACATACTCTGTGCACACATGGGCAGGAGCTCGGTGTAATAGCACTTACCATCCACGCTTTTTCTGGGAATTCTTTTGCTTGCCTTCTGAATGCAATTAATGCAAATTAGCTCATTTATTTGCACTGAAATAGGAAAAAGAAAAAATTCTAGGCAATTTACAAAGGGAATGAAAGCTTTGCATTCCAGGTTCAGACAGGCATGACCAAGCTGCCTTCAATTTACTCCAGTTAGCAAGCATAAAAGTAAGACTGAAGACATGGACATGGACTTCAACGTGAGCTGAGCTGAAGGGCTGTGGATGTGCAGCAGAGCACGGCAGTGCTGCTGTTAGCCCAGGCCGAGGCTGTGAGTTCTACCTGTAGCAGTGTGCTGCAGGGTGGGTGTACGTCTGAGCCTGCTGAGCTGGGTGCCCGACTTCCAGCCCCAACCTCAGCCCGCCAGCTTGTGCCACTTCATTACCACGGCTTGACCACCAAAATGAGAGCAACGAGAGCTGCGGCAGCCAAGGGCGCTTCTAATTTCTCTCTTGGCAGTTGGTTTTGAACACTTGAGATAATTTTTGTGAAGCTTAATTGAAGGCCTCCTAGAAGCTGTAGATCTGATTCTATCACAGTTGGTGTAGAGCCAAGGGAGAAAGCTGAGTCCAATTGCTGTGTGAGATTTTGAGATAGCTCCGTCCTGCAGCATGTGTAGTCCCATTTGAAGGCAAAAGGGAAACCTCCATACTGTTGCCAAGTGGTTCTGTGGGAAATTTTGCAACTCTATTTTTGTGGAAAATAAAAGAAGAAGAGTAGATAGCTCTGCAGCATCCATATCACTGCCAAATCAGATGAAGCAGAGTTCAGTGAGCATGTCCAGTGTATCCCATGGGCTAAATCCAGCCATGAAAAGCTCACACTACTGATGTTGACTTCGGTCAAATTTTGGATGGCCTTTGCCAGCAGGTCTTGACTTCAGATTTTATTTCTGAAATGAGGAAAGATGAGCTTCAGAGATGCTGAGCTGCCTGCTCTAGGCTTCAGAGGGACTCCGTTGTTAAAATGTGACAGCTGAGCACACAGCCTGTGTTCAACCATTGTTCATCCCGCAGATCTTTCATTCGTACTGCATGATGAGTCCAGACTTTGTCACTACTTTGCTCATTATTTTAATTTCTTTTCACCTCAGGGAGATGAAGGACCCTTAGGACCATCGGGAGTCCCTGGTTCAGAGGTAGGTTTCAGTGGTTTACTCAATTACTATAAACTCCATTCACCTTGCAATGAAATTGTAGTTAAAACAACGTAAAGCTTCAGACCTTCTGGTTCGGGAAGTTGTCTGCCCCTCTAGAAAATAATGTGTTGTCCATAGCTTGGTTCAGTTTCTTGATCCAGGATGACTGAAAGTCAAGGAATAGTATTTCACAAGGTGTGGAGTGTGACTCTGATTTTATAACTTGTTTAAGGTCTCAGACCGTGAAAAACCCTCTACTGTTCACTCTCTAGATAAAGTGCTTTAACTGGGATCCATTTCTCTAAGCAGCCCTGATTGGTTCCTTGATTTATAGTATTTTTCAATGAGAGTAAAAAGAAAAAGAAGGAAAAAGACAGGATATTGAGGCAGAGTCCTTTTTTGTCATCTACATCACGAAGAACACAGTGATGTATTGCAGAAACACAGTTAGGAGAAGAAACAAGAGTACTGTTGTATCTCTGAGCCTGCCAGCTCAGGGTTTTATAGTGGTTGTGTTCGTGGTTGTCATTGCGTGATAGTGAAATATCTTGTAAATTGGAAGCTGTGCTGAGAGCTTCTGGGTGGATCAGGAAATAAATATTTTGTATTTCTCCTGCCTTTCTAGTAGATGTTTCTGTTCCTTTCTTGGAGCAACACAACAAATACAGTTACAACAGTGCCTGGAAGAACATGAGTGTTGTCCTAGCTAGAGGGAAGGATCGATAAGAAGGGTCATTATGAAGGCCCTTGGCTTGGTGGGTTATAGTCCATGCCTAATGTTTCTGGTGTGATGTTTAAGCAATGGAGTTGACCCACAGGAGCATTGCTCGTAAGCTGCACGTTGTCCTATGGGTTTATAGGCACACTGCTGTAACCCAGGGAAGCTACAGGAGTGTTATTATTTCGCTTTTTGTATTTATTATTCTTATGTGTATTTCAGGGTCGACCTGGCCGGAAGGGATTTCCAGGAAGACCCGGTCCTGACGGTCCCAAGGTGAGCAACGTGTTTGTTCATGATCAGAGAAGCAGTGAGTGGAAGAAAGGACAGATAGAGGGATGCCTCTGTTCTCAACCATTCTCCAAGCCTAGGGTATTCAGTTCAGAGAGCACAAGGGAAACTCAGGTTTTTCTTTTTCACTGAATTTTGGGATCTCAGTTCTCACTTAAGATTTTCAGCAAAAACTACGATGGTGCATTTTTTAAGCCACGTGCTTTATTATAAACAACAGCGTTCCTCTTTTGATATTAACATGTTCTCCCCCATCACTTCATCTTATTTTCCATTGTTTCTCCACTTTTTTGTTCTAAGACAATGCACATCATTCCTATCTCTGCTGCCTAATTAGCAGCAGGAGGTACCCTAGAGCGGCCCGCTCTACAAACCCACACTCTAAAGGAAAGAGAAAACCCAACAAAAACAACCTCTTCAAACAGTAAATACCAAAAATGTGGTCTGGCAGCACATCTGGAGTATCTGCCTACTGAGAAAATACAGCTGCCATCACCCAGAGACAATAGTGCTTAGTGGTGAGTGGCCTCTGGATGGCCCATCCAGGGCACGGTGCTGGCTTTCAGCGCTGTCCCTCTATCCTTGGCAGATCTGAAATGCTCCCCTTTCTCCTGTTTTCCACTTCACCCCTCATTTTTCTCATTCTCTGAATTTCTCTGATCCTACACTATGATTTAGCTCATGTGAGTCGTTCTTGTGGTTTTCATGCTTCGTGTGACAGTAATGTGCCTATGGCTGAGATTTTGCAAGAGCAAGAGCAAGGTCATCACTGCCTGGGAATATTCGAGTTGCTTTTTATTATTTTTGTTTCTTCCATTAGCAGGAGAGCTTCCTGCATCCCTTATGTCACTCAGGAACTGCTCCTCCCTGCAGTGTCGCATATTCTTGCTTTCATCAGATTCTGCTCAGATCCTTGGGCTAATCGTGGTCCTTTCCTTCTCTCTTCCCTTAGCTGATGTGTTTGGGCTGTTGCTTTACTCAGTTGTTCTGATAGAAATGGTATGGGAGAAACACCCCAGCTTCAAGAGGATCCCCAACAAGAACTCATACCTTGTTAACCATGGGGATAAGTCACCCAGGACTAGGCTGTGCTACAGGAAGGCAGGCAGCTTGTATTTCAATGGCCGAGTTTGACTTTGTGTCAGTTATTTAGATAACTGAGTTATTGGGCCAGCTGCTTTTATGGGAATCTCACTCCAGAAGTGTGAATGTTTCCTCCGTGTTCATGTCAGCTGTGTTTCTTGCTTTGGATGATTCTTGAAAGCTAAGGGAGCTTCTTGCTCACAGATTCACACTGTACCGAAGGACTGACTGGGAGCACTGAGTAACCATGTCCCTCCTTTCTCTTTCTGACACAGGGTGAGCCAGGAAACCACGGCCGGCCAGGGAAAGTTGGTGAGCAGGTAAACTCCTTGTTTTCATGTCTATTTGATGATCTGCTGTGTTCAGCATCTCTTGGATGATGGGGGTGCAGGCAGAGGATGGTGGCCAGGGGTTTCTGGCTACCTGAAACTAGCTGTGGTCCTGGTACTCCAGATGTGCTGTGAGAAACAAGTCATGTGTAGTGAGGCTGAAGCTCTTGGTGAACAGCACTGACAGTTGCCATGTGTTGAATTGGATGTTTTCCCATAGGCGGTCTGATAAAGTTACAGTTCAGTATAGCACGCAGGAATGGCTGTGCTTCTGAAGATGAAGCCGTGGAAACTGACGAGATTACGGATTTCTGCCTATTCTTCTTACTTCCAAAAGGGAAATTCCCAGCTTTGCTTATATAGGCTTGAAGCACCTCTGCCCTGATGTGCTGTGCTGCTTTCAGGGGAGGTAGTGCTAGGTAAGAGAGGCACATTGTACTTCTGCATTGTACCACAAGAGAGAACGTTCTGCTGGATTACCAGAGGACATTCATCATCCCTGTAGGCTTCAGGGTAACCACAGGCATCAAGGAAAAAGAAACAACCATCCCCATGCCTCTATGATTGAAACCGACCAGCTTGTCCACCACCAACCCTGAAATTGCAGCCATGGAGTCTCCAATGTGTTCTCTGCATTCCTACATGACCGCACCACGCTGGAGGCAGCAGCTGGCCTTGGCAAGGACAGTGGTGCTGCTCAGCACAGCACTTTCCCTGCTTATGGCTGGTAACTTTGGCTGGGCTTAATTTGTCCAATTCCCCTGAATCAGCAGCTTGGGGGTTGCTTATCCATGGGTCTCCAACCAAGCATGTCCAACAAGCCATGATGGATCCTATACTTTTCTGTACCAAAGCTTCAGTATAAGTCAAGGATGATTGTTTCTGTCTGGAAATGAGCACTGTTTCTATATTCTGGTTAATAATTTACTCCACGAAGAGCAACAACTGGAAAAATGAAGATGCTCCTCACACCTGAAGTTGGGGCCCAAGTGCTGTTTGCAGCACCTTTTCTTGGGTAGTGCCTTCCTCTGCTCCATGCCTCAGTTTCCCCTCCTGTGGAAGACACAACACAGAGCTGCTGTCTGGTCCAGGGCCCAGTGAGGGAAGAAAACACCTGGCTCTGGCAGTGCTTACCACGATGCCTCCTGTTCTCAGGAGGCACCTATTGTATCACAGTTAAAAAAGGAAGGTTTAGAAGTGCTTTGAGAACTTAAACAAGACGTTGAAAGACAAGCCATGGTTGGGATTGTTATGCTTTAATGTCCCTCAGGACTGACCTTGGATGAAAACTGTAGGCAGTGTTCACTGAAAAGAAAACACAGCTGGCCTCTGCTGACACTGAGACCAGCACGGTGGTATGAAAGCTGCCTGTTTTATTCTTAGTCAATTAGTCTCTGTCTAGAAATATCACCCAGAAAGAATTTCCATTTCCATACCAGTTAAGTCATTAGAACAAAAATGTCATGCCAGATTAATGAGAAATAACTTCCCTTCCCATCACACCTTTGCTGGACAATGCTGGAGTGTTGCCTTCTCGTTCCTTCCTCCACCTGAACTCCAGCATTTGGTGGTAAGGCAGGGCTGGTTTTTGCAGAGCTCTGAGGGTTGAGCTAACAAGGTCATTTGGTGCTGAAACCTTCAGCTTATCCCTGTTTTCTCCTCGGGGATCTTGGTGCTCAGATGCTCCAGACTTGCTGCACAGACCTCCCTGCAGTCCCATCTGGCTGGAAACGCTCAGCAGGGCAGCATGCAGAAAGATCTGCCATGCATCCCAGTGGAGCTCCCTTCTCTTTGCGTGGACACCTCTTGAGGCAAACACAGGAATTTCTGTAAGGTTTCCAGTGGCAGTTGAGCTCTGTTTAAGAGCAGTATTTAAGCTACAGGGCAGTCTCTGGTACGTTGTTTTTCCATTGCAAGGACGCTGACTTGGAATCGCATTCATAAGATGCTTGTTGCCTTCAGATGCTGGAGGGACTCCAGCTGCTGAGTTCTTCTGCACCTCGAAAATGTGTGATTTAACCCTTCCTTGCCAGCGAATAGAGACAGAATAATATGGTGAAGAGTCACCAGCTGCCCTGAAGTTCGAAACACCAAGCAGGTCAATCTCACCTGAGACAGCACACTGGGGAAGGGTCTCACCAACCCATGGACTCACCAGCTCTGCACTAGAGAGTGAGAATATCAGCAGAGATCTGTGCCAGCTCAAAAAAGCTAAGGATGACCCACTTCCTTCATGGGAATGAGTTTTTATCATGGCAGAACATGGCTTTTGGAGTACTACCTCCTATAACAGAAACTCCCATGGCGATGTTATGGCCACGTCCCCATCACACCCCTCTGAGAAGGACGGTCAACAGCAGTCCCGTGGGGCATCTCTTCCTTGGAGGGAGCATATTGCCCTGATAGCCAAGGTTACTCTGAAATAATTTGTCAAAGGAAACCAGCACCACCACTTCTCTCTGCAACACGTTTTCCTCGCAGTGCTCTCACAAAGGAGGGAGGTGCATCAGTTCTGAAGGTGGGATCTGACACAGAGGTAGGGGTGGATGGGTCACAGAGCAGTGAATTGCACCTTTCTGAGCAGTGCCTTCCCAAAGCATCCACCTCTCCCTCCAATATCTTTCCAAGCTGCAGCCCTCTCTGGAATCCCCGTTGAGGGATCCAGAGGTGCTCAAGGGCACACGTTCCCTTCACCCACATCCCAGAGTGGAGCAGACGCAGCCCCGCGTCATGGCTGAGCTCCAGCATGCAGGGGGTTAAACCACATGGCTCCTCTGTGCGGGTCAGAGCGTCCTCCCTTAAATGCAATATTTACTGTTTTACTTTCCCTTTCTTTCATCTGAATGGGAGGATTGTACATTTACTCCCTCCCGCCCTTTGTCCCTGCTTTGTTTTGTTTTGAGTTCTGGCGAACCAGTAAAACAGAAAGGCCACGAGCAGATCCTGCTGGGAGCAACTGGCGGTGCCGTCCCCGGGAGACCCCGCTCACGCTGCGCTGCCGTTCCGTCCTTTCTCTCAAATGGGCGATGATTTATGCAGGGCTTCAGTGCCGACTTGCTCTCTGTTGATGAGAGCAAGGGGCGAGGGGGGCTTAATTATGACAGCGTTGGAGAATAAACGGGGAAAACCAGACGGGAGTTAGGAATTGCAGCCCACCACTTTCCCCCTTTCCATCCCCCAAAGCCCCAAGCAATGTTTTAACAATCTCCATCCCTTTTCTGCCGTGCCCTTGGCTGGGGAGTGCAGCCAGAATCACAGCGATATGCTGAACCTTCCGTCTCATATAAATGTTTTACATTTTTGCCTGTGTGCTGCGCAGCCACTGCTGCTGGGACTTCATGTGCACCGTTACACGGCACTGCCTGGAGCTGTGTGTGGTGCAGGGCTTTTTTCCAGTCCCAGGAACCTGGGAAAATACATTACGCTGCAGCCATTTTAGTGTAACGTCCACTGTTCATCTATGCTTTGGTTTAATGTTGGCCAGCAATGACTCCTCTGGCTTTTATATCTAAACATTCTGCTGCATGCGCTCCCTCTGTGTCTCTACCACTTTGGCTGGTGAAGAACGTGATTACCCTATCTCCCCCAGTTGTTTCAGGTACTTCAGTAACTTACCTTGGCATGTCCATTTGGTGTTCTGGCTGCCTGCAGACTTGATGTAGCCCAGAGCAGACAGCGTTGGCTGCAAACACCGCAGAGCTCCTGTACTGGAAGCCCATCTGCACTGCAGGGTCCCTGCTCAGTACTGTTCTGAATGGTGACAACACTTGCTGCAAAAGCAGAGAGTCCCCATTCTTCTGAAGGTCACTGAAGAAACCCTGAGATACCTTCCCAGGGAGAGGGATTCTGCAGGTTTTTGAGAAACTGGAAATGAATGAATGGACTCTTTCTTAGTTCTTTTTCTCTGTCATCTCCTTCTTGTTCAGCATACATTTCCTTGTTTCATCTCACTGCTATGCCATTCTGCCTCAGCATTTGCTTTCTTCATGGCCTTGGGCTACTGGAAAACTTCAGTGATCTGCAGCAGTTATCAGCTAAGTATGTGCACTTGTGCCTAATTGGATGGGTAATTGATTCATCAGCCTTCAGCAATGCCACCCAGTGGCAACCTTGCTTATGCAGATGCTGAGCATTTGCCTGCTGTCCCAGTGGTTCCTGCATTGGGTCTCCATTGTCCTCCTGTCAGTGCAGCCTGTGCTGATGTTGGAAGGGTTGGTGACATTGGGATAGCAAAGCTATCCTGATAGTGGATGTCTTCTCAAAGTTAACTGACATTTCCATCACGGCACAGTGGCATGGCAGGTGCCTAGGACATCTCCCCTGGATGAATTTCTAGTGCAAGCACCTCATTCCAGGCTCTGAGCTCTCCCGAGTTTTTCCAAACACTCCTCACCTGGATGTTGCTCCCATGAGCAATGACAAGGGCTCTGCAGCTCCGGAGCCATGTGTGGCTGCTCAGTGCTTCTGCTGAGCCCATCAGTGCCTCAATGAGGAGCTCCCATCTTCAGTGATGCTCAAAGGATGGCATTTAATTGTACCATGGGAAGAACATTAATGCATGAAGTCTCTTGGCATTTGGAGTTCTCATCCAGGCAATACCAATGGAGAATCCATCCCGTCCATGCCTTGCTCAGCAGCCACCTCCCAGCAGCACTCAGGCTCCCTCCCAGAACCAAACAAGCTGGAGCATGGCTGAACTGGCACCACCCTGCCAGCCGTGGGCAGGTTGTGAGGTGTTCCAACAGATGGATCCCCTCCATCACAGACTCACTGGATTAACTACCTAAATATATCTGTCTCCCAACAAGCCTTGCTGAGACTGGGGACAAAATCATGAGGGCTGCATAGTGAGAGCTGACGGTGGCACAGAGGACAATGCTTTAAATCTCCAGAGCCAGAAACCTGCTAAGTTAGTAGGAAGGATGCTGTACGTCAGTGCTCCAGAACCTTATCTTGAAATGGCATGTTTCCATCTCCCTGTTTAACAGCAGGTCTGTGTTTTCTTCATTATCCCAAATGCTGTTAAATGCTGACAAATGATGTTAAAAGATAGTTTGTGAGTACTGGGACAGACCTGCTGCCCTGCTGACCCCTCAGACCTTTATTTCCTGCCGACATCCCAATAATGTGACACTATCCAAGGCAAAATGAGTTTGCACAAAGGTCCAATTAACCCAGAGGAAATCTAGCCAGTGCAGCAGTGAAAATAATGGTGACTCCCAGTGTGTGCAACCCGGGAGCTCCCACTATCAATGCTCTTGGGGAAGCTGTGCTGACGTTTAGGGAAATGCTTGCAAAACAAAGCCACGCTACAAGCTCAGCCTCTCTAGGAAATGTTCTTAACTCATCCCCTGTAGTGTGCACTGTGGCTCTCACAGATCTCAGTGCTGCTGTCCCAGCTGGCCCAAAGCAAAACCAGCTGTGGAGTTCAATGCTGCTATGACTGGGAGCACCCTGTCTGCTCTGGTAGCCAGTAGGAATTGCTGAGCAGCACACAGGGGATGCTGGACTGCCTTAACCAGCAAGGCAGACCAAAGAAATTGTTTACTTTCCAGCAAGTGGAACTGAGAATTAATTGTGCTTTTCTCATGCCTCAGGGTCTAATGGGATTCATTGGTCCAGTAGGGGAGCCTGGAATAGTGGGAGAAAAGGTAAGATTGCTGGCAATGAATCAGCTGCTCTAACTTTGCAGGATGAGGGAGACTGGGATGGGGGAGTATTGAAGAGGTTTAATTTTCTGTGCAACACCCAGCTGGGAATGCAGCATGTCCAGGATGTCTGAGCTAGTCTTGGGCCAGGCAAATTAGCGTGCATTTACCCTCCAAGGAGAGGTTGTTAAATATTCTCTGAGAACACCGATTCTTTTAAGTTTTATTCATTCATAATCTGCCAGAAATCTCGTGTCTGACAGTTAGTTCTGCCTTTTCTTCTGGGAATGAAGGAGCTGAATGAAAGGAACCATCAGCCCTGGTTCCTGGTCAGGGGGTGAGTCCAAGGAGACCAGATTGCAGATGTGTGCAGAGATGTGCTTGCTGCCTTGTCATTAGGGGCACACAGAACCGGGGCTGAGCCTGTGCTCAACAGGGAGGCTCACCAAATTCTCAGAGTGAGAGTGCAGACCCATGCCCAAGCAGAGGCTGCTCCAGACCCCCTCCCCTTTTCGTTTAACCAGCCCCACGCTGCCTGCCTGTCTGGTGGTTGCATTGGGCATGCTGCTAATGGCTGGTGCCCTCTGCTGTGCAGTACTGATACCTGCTTCTTTTAGGAGGAAAAACGACTTTATTTTCTATAAAAAAGAAGTAAATGCCCATTAATTCATTTTTTCCATTAGAGTGCAATATGATGCATTCCACACTTCAGCTCTCTCTCTTCTGTCCTTCCAAGTACCGTCCTCTGGGTTATGATGTCACACCTCTGTGACATGATGTTGTGTTTGCTGTAGGTGCATTTCATTGCTGCCTGCAGCAGCCCCGGGAGCCCTGTGTCCTCTCTGCTGTGTCAGGGCAGTAGCAGAAGCAGGCTGAGTCCAAACTCTCAAAGCGTGCAAGGAGTAAAAGGGAGGATGTGAAAAAAAAGTGGTGTGAGCTGTGTTTTACAGAAGGAAAACAGGAATAAAGCTGTGGAGCATCCGAGTCGCTGTCTCTCAGTGACTGAGAGCTATATCTGCTGCCCTGAATTAAGTGAGGAATGAGAAGGCTGCCATGCAGGAGATGTGGGAAGTAAATTCCCATCTGGCCCTACTGACTCCTAAGCCAATGACCACGTGAGCTATCCTTCTGCTACAGATTGACTCTGTACATGGCCATGTTACGTTATGTCAAGGCAAACCCTTTGAAAATCTGCCCTAGGAGATCCTCAGCACAGCTGCGATTTCTATCAGACTTCTCCTTCTCTACCAACACAAACTTAGGGATGACAAAAATAGCTATCATCAAATCAAAACCTCAACCAGGCCTCCAGTTGGCATAGTGTCCTGCAGCTTACTATGTTGCTGCGAGCTAAATGAAGTGGGAAATGTGCTTTCGTTAGACAGAGCTGAGTCAGCAATCCCTACCCTGAGAGCTGCAAAACTTAAGGCTGAAGCCAGTAGGATCCAAAGATTATCAAAGAGAACAATACAGTTAATACATACTTAATAAAATCCATACATTCACAGGAAAGAAAAAAAAAAAAAAGTATGTTGGTTTACAAGGGCCAACTGGTGACAACACACACTCTGGAGCTTGTTTTTAATAAGATGCTTAGAGCCCAGAAAATATTTCCCCTTACAGTATAACTGCTGGAAGGTAGGTCAGAATTTGGGCGTAAACTGCTTGGCAGCGTTTGCTGACTCCTCCTTCCTCATCCCCCTGAGCACACAGGCATTACACACCTAATTCCCTGTGCATTGCCAGGGCTGTGGGGGCAGTGGTGGTGGGAATTGCTGCTGTCCCCAAAAAAGAAGCAGTTGAGATCCCATGGCCAGAGCCACACACCAGTGGTCATGGTGATGCTCTCAGTCTTGTGCCTCATCCCCTGTCCTTGGCCAAGGGTGTGCTTGGAGAAGTGACACGTTCTGCAGGTGGGGAATGTTATTTATTTTAATGCCAAATGTTGGCTAGTTTTAAAAGAGCTGATCCCTTCATCTGGCTCCCCAAAAACACAGGTCTGCAGATGGCTGCTGTTTGTGCTGTGGTCTCAGTGTGTGCCCTGCAGGACAAGGGGTTCCCCAGAAATGCCTGCGATCTCCTGAAAGCAAAGCCACCCATTCCAGGCAGTCTCTTTGTGTTTTATGGCTGTGATTCTCAGCCCTCAAGTCCATAGCTCTCCAATCCACGTCCCTGAAATCATCAGAACGTGGTGGTGGTGGTTGTGGTGCCATGGTTGGGATCCAGCCTCACCCCTGTGGGGACTCAAAGGTGGGCTTGGTTGCTTAATTCTTATCCCTCGGTGTTTGAAGATACATCTCCTCAGATACAGAAGGTCAGCTCATGCTTGTTGTTGTCCATTAGCTGCTCTGATGAAATGGAAACCTGAAAGACGATGACTTGTGTTCTGTGCCAGAAGCCTTCCTGGCAGAAATCTGTGTCGGTCAACTCTGTGACAATCTGGTAGCACAGACTGCAATGTGGGGATCTTTCAGTTATTTCATTGCTGTAGATCATTATGTGTAGATCATAATTCCTCACTTTCCCTTCCAAACCTTTGTCTCTCCCAGGGTGACCGTGGCTCAGTGGGACCTCCAGGCCCTCCTGGAGTCAAGGGGTCGATGGTAAGGAGTAAGTCTGCATTCTCTTGCTCTTGCTGCTGCCTCTCTCTCTGTCCTAGGGAATTGGGTCTTTGGGTTTGCATGAGAATAGCTAAATCCTTCCTGTCTCTGTTGGATGGGGATGCCATGTGATTGTTTATTGAGGAACCACCACTCCCCAGCCTTAGTCTCTCTTGCAGAGAAACATTGGGTTTCTATGTGTGTTCTGCATCTCCACAGCTGAGGACCTGTGTCAAATAGAGACAACTAGGAGGCTCAAGCTGTGGCACCTGAAGGATTACCTGCAGGCCTCAAGTTGTGCCAGGGGACATTGAGATTGCATATTAGGGAAATTTCTTCTCAGAAAGTCTGGCACAGACTGCTGGGGAGTGGTGGGTACACCATCCCTGGAGGTGTTCCAGAACCATGGAGATGTGGCTCTGAGGGATGTCAGTGGGCATGGTGGGGTGGGTTGATGGTTAGGCTTGATCCTAGAGATCTTTTCCAACCTTAAGGATTCTGTAGTTCCATGATGACCTTTTCCCAAGCATCCTGGCTTTTGAACAGATCGGTTCAGGAGCAGGGATTCCCAAACCTCTGTTGTTCACATCCTGCTGTTGTCAGAGGCAACAAACAAACCTCTGTTGTCAGAGGCAGCTGGAGATGTGGAGCTGCTTGGGCAGCTTTACACCATGCTGCTTTACTGTGCTGTTTGCTTCTCTTTGGGGATGCTTGTTTAGGAAGGATGATGAATTCCTCTCTCACTCTGATATGCACCCCCTGTGTACCCTAGTGTAGGACCCAAAGATTGTTGCAATATTCAGCCCACTGTGTTCTGGTTTGTTCAGAAAACCTAGCTGCTTCAGTTGCTAGCAAAGCTGGGGCTGGGCTGACAGCCTGGCCTGGGCCATCTGCTCATAAGCACTTTTACCTCAGCAAATAACAGCCCTGCCTGACCTGCAAGCAGCAGCAGTGCCTCATTTTCTGTCTTTTCACTTGGAGGTGAAAAGGGCTGGGCACGTTCCAGAGACTCACACCAGATGTTCTTCCTTCCCTTGCAGGGGCACCCTGGGATACCAGGAGCAGTGGGTTTTCCCGGAATTCCTGGACCAGCAGTAAGTAAAACTTATAATCCCTGTAACAGTGCACACCAGCAGTCAGCATCCCGTGTCTTGGGTGTTCGTGTGTTGAATCAAACAACTGCCTCAGCTGATTCGAGTTTGAAGGACAGTTTATGAACCAATTTTGCTCAGCATGTGAATTGCCACGTTGTGGTGAATCAGGAGGAAGATTACAGGAGTGGAGTGGGGAGTGCCAAAGGTTTGGCCTTCAGCTTCATGGCAGTTTTGCCTGGTGTGGGAGCGTGGGGATGCTCAGCGCCCACCAGAGGCAGCGGTCCTTCCATTTCCTTCAGTGCCCTGTTCTCCTGCAGGCAAATGTCCAACAGGTTCATCCAAGCAAAATGTTTCCTACAAGGTTGCATTTTAAAAAGTCATAATTCAATAAGACAGACTTCCCAGCAAAGCCAGCAAATCAAATAATCCGCTAATATTAAATCCCTGCTCTTATTAGCTCCAGCTGTTTCTTCCTGTTTCTCCACCAAACAACCTTCATTATTCACTTCTGCAGCCAGACCTGTGGCGTGTTGTTGTTATTTGTCCTCGGCTGTTATGCTCCTCAAGAGGAAGCTAGCCAGTGAGCCTGATTAATTCAGCAGAGGGTGAATGGGAAGCAAAGGTGTAGTCAATAGTAGGAGACTCTGCCCTTGATTTCAGCTCGCTGAGGTTTTGAATTCCTTTTCCTCCTTCCTGCTTACCATCATGGTATACTTTTTGTGTTAGTTTGTGGTTTCGAAGATGAGGTATATACACAAAGGTAACTAAAGGTTACTCATCTTCTGTAATACTTTCTTCACGTTCCCAGCATGGTATCTAATTTCTGCCCTTCAAATTTTGCCACTTCAATTAATCTTTTAATGAGCTATTTGGGATAGCCCAAGACTTTCAGTAGGATATTCCAAGTACCAGCAAAGAATTTCATTTTAGTATGTGTTTATCATAAAAATCTCTATAAAGCAGGCATCTGACACATGTACTGCTTGCCTGTGCCACTCACTACTGACCTCATCAGCCAAAGTTTTACTGTGATTACAAGTAGAGTTGCCATAAACCAACCTTTCCATTTTCACTGCAGACAGCTCAGTGTTTGTGTTCTGGACATGTATGCCATGCAGAATAACTCAGCTCCAAAAGCAAGATCTTTATGAGTAGCAGTGGTACAAGCAGTAGGGAGATTCACAAGTCCAGCTTGCAGCATTGGCAGTTGGCAGAAACTATTAATATATAAATAGCAAACTTGATGTGGAATTTTTGAGAGAGTGTGTCAGTCTGAGGTTTTCTTTTCTGACAGCAGAAAGGTACCAAATTCATATATTGGTTTCTAAAGTTGTAATATAGACATAAGTCCTATTAATTGAACACATCCCTCATATCTAAATCTGATACACAGTTTGACCAAAGAAAGCTCTTACATTTTCTTCTGTATTTCACATATGCACTCAATGAATCAAGAGAGAACAAAGAAGACCCAAAGCTTTTCTGTAAAGGTGAGAGGGACACCAATAGTCTGAATGAAAACAGCATCTGTCTGCCAGCACAGATATATTTGTGCAGCATTCACAGGGCAACAATTGCCCAAAAATAAAATCAGAGTTTGGTTGAAAAAAGCAAACTTGGATACCTAAGATGAGGTGTCTGATTTTGTATTTGGATAAGTGAAGAAAACGTCCTGGTTATTATTATGTTTTGTGCTGACATGGCGCAACAGCTGCTTTTAATAGTTGTGGAGGGAATTCTGGATGCTCAACTGGATGCTCAAACGGTACCACTTACACAGACAGCTCAAGCATACAGACCTCAGCCAGAAAGCCTTGCTTAAATGTTGATAACCGAGGGACAATCAGTGCGTTCGGAAAAAGACTGTTTGCAGCCAAGTAGACGTGGCTGTGGGTTGGCAGGAGCTCAGGAGCCCACCTGCTGGTAGGGGCTCTATGGCTGATGAGGGAACACGGGGTATCATCTGCCCACCTCCCACATCCTCACTGTGCTCCCTCTCCCTGCAGGGTCCAGCAGGAGCCCGTGGTGCACCAGGGATCAGAGGGGTGAAGGGCCGCCGGGTAAGTGCTCCCTGCAGGCTGTAATGCCTCTTCTCTTCTGGCCTTTGGAAGAGGGATCAAGAAAGGCAAGAAAGACGTTGAAACCCTGGAGAGTGTCCAGAGAAGGGCAACCGAGCTGTGGGAGGTCTGAGCACAGCACTGTGGGGAGCAGCTGAGAGAGCTGGGATGGCTCAGTGCGGAGCAGAGGAGGCTCAGAGGAGACCTCATCACTCCCTGCAATCCCTGAAAGGAGTTGTGATGAGGTGGGTCAGCCTCTGCTCCTGGGGAAAAGCAATAGGACGAGAGGTGTTGGCCCCACGTAGTGCTGGGGGTTCAGGTTGGGTATTGGGGAACATTCCTTCTCACAAGGAGCGATGCTGCACTGACGCAGCTGCCAAGGGAGTGCTGGGGTCACCATCCATGGAAGTGTTCCAGACCTGTGGAGATGTGGCACTGAGGGACGTGTCGGTGGCCATGGGGGTGGGCTGGGACTGAACATCATCTTTCCAACTTTAACAATTCTATGATTCTGTGAATCTGGCTGACGGGTTTTGGGGTGCAAATCTTCACAGAGGTTGGGGCAGCACCTCTGCAGGCCCATTTCTGAGATGCTGTGAAACAAGTGATACGCAAGTGATGGGGGTGAGCAGAAGGTTATCTGAGTGTGCTGCTGTGAAAGGAGTTCAGCCTTGTCCCAACCTCCCACAGTGTCAGACAGGGTTTGTGGCTGCTTCTGGTAAGGATGTGAAGATTTGGTCATCTGAGGGTGGATCACAGCTGGGGAAAGGAATGCTTGTAAAGGACTGGGAAAGGCACCTATGCTACCCATGTTCTGCAGGGCTGTCAGAAAGGTGTGTTTGGCACTGTCATTTACAAACACAGCCTGTGTTTTCCTGTATGTTTTTCCAACCCATAACACAAGGCCCTGACTTTATCCGTGTGTATCTAACAGCACCAGCGTGAAGCACGTGTGAACCTTTGCCCTGCCTGGGGAGAGCTGGCCCCCAGCCTGGCATTGGGGCACGGCGCTGCCGAGCACTGCTGACAGCGCTACGAGTGCACGTTGCACTGGGTGAATATTTCACAAACACTCAGTGTCAACTCGTTGTGGTTCTTCCTGCTCCATTTGGGTGACAGCCGACAGCAGAATGACCTCCAGACCTGCCAAAGCTGCTTGTTTTCCCGGCTGTGTCCTCCAGCCCTCGTCCCACTGAGCTCCTCAGTCTTTCTTCTTCCTCAACGGGACATTCATTGCAGGAGCATCTCTGCTGTGGGTTGTTTCCCCTTATCCAGCTGCTTTACAAAGTATTAATAACAAGCACACGTGTATTCTGCTGAAGGCCCCAGTAACAACATATTTTGCATTTCTCCCTCCAAGGACCTTATGGTATCTGTTTCCATGTTTCATTTTCAAAGACGTAGGCTGAAGTAAACTAAACATTTTGCCCACCCCCAGACTCTGCTTCTACTGCAACTCCTGCCTGGGGAATTCGGGACATCCCAAGGCTGCATATGTTTCTGTGCACCAGAGCTAATACTCCATTTGAATAGCTGGGACTGGCAAAAGGAAATGGAATAACCAGCTAGAAAGCACTATAACCACAGTTATGTACCCTGGAACATCTCTATGCTTTAGAAGCATAGCTAGAAGGGCACCAATGACATCCAAGCCAAGCAGATGTGTATGGGGATTCATCTTTGAGTTCAGGGCTGGGCAGAACATCTTCATCTCTGCTCCCATCAGAGGAAGCTCCCTGTGTCCTTGCTCTCAGAGCACCTCTGGGATCCTGGTTTCTGTGTGCTACACAGTGATTAATTGAGCTGTCCAGGCTGTCCGTGAGCAGACAGATGAGAAAGTGGAGGCGTTCCGCTGCGGGAGGCATTGAGTGGACGGCGGAAAATATCTCAAGGTAAAAGTGCAGCAGGGAGCTGAACGGGAAATGCCTTCTGAATGAATCCCAGGCTGCCGGCTGTGAAGGCTCTGGGAGAGGTGGGAGCACACTGGGTATGTCTGCCAGAGGCTCTGATGTGCGCTGGGATGGGATTGCCCTGCTGCCAGCACTGAGCCTGTCCTCATGGCAGCAGCTGCACCGCCGTAGTGTTGGGCTTCTGACTTGTGCAAGACTCACTCCTGTCATGCAATCGTAGAACAACCCAAGCTGGAAGGGACCCATAACATTCATCAAATCCAATCCTCTTCAGCTTCTTACATCTCCTGGCCTGAAGTCCTCAAGCCACCAGGAAGGTATGCCTGACCGGGCCGTTTTGGTACGAGCTCCACTTATACCAGCAGGAGGGATGAAGGGGATATTTATTATCACGCTCATAAAAGCAAGAGCCAAACTGGATCCAGTTCCCAAAACAAAGGTCGGCTGGCACAGGTTTGGATTTAAGGGTTTGGATATAGCTGGATGCAGAGGTGGGGTGCCAAGCCCTCAGGAGCAGTCCTGCAGCACACCACTCCCGCCAGCGATGTCCATCCCCAGAGTGATGTACAACATGTCAGAGATGTTCAGCTTGGCAGCCATGGGCTGTGTTTCCTCTCCAGAACCACAGTAATACAATCCCTATGGAATTTGCAAGACGGGCACCCTTTCTAAGAACACCAGCAGAGAAAGGCAATTTGGATCCTACAGATTTCAGTGAATATGATGCAGGAAAGTTGCTGTTGTAAGGACCGGCAGATCTCCTGCCTGGAGGATTTCTGGTTTGTATCTCTGTCTCTCACGTTTTCTTTCTCTTCGTACTCTCAGAAGATATTCCAGGCACACAGTATTCTGTGTTTGCTTGCTTTGTCTTGCTCTTGGTTTTCTCAGGATGGGGAAATGGTCCCCAATTGTAATTTCAGACGTTACCCTCTGTCTGTCCCCGCTTACAGAAGGGATGTAATTCAATTCAGAGTGGAAACATGAAGGCGGCCTCTGCCAGATGTTTGTGGATTCCATGAGCTCTGTTTGTGGAGACTTCATTAAAGCAATTTCACTTTTGAAGAAAACGTAAATAGCAAATATGGTTTTGATTGTCAAGAACAATGGAGCCTTTTTGGGGTCTGTATTTATGTTGTGATAGCTTTTGAGTTGTCAGGATAGAAGTACAACTTTTGAAAAGAATATCCTTAAAGAACTGTGACTTTCTTTTCAGTCATGACAAGGCATTGTTCCTCCCCATCTCTTTGCTTTGTACATCCAACCAAAACTGAGCAGTCTTCCACAGACACGACATTCCCTCTTTGATTCCCAAAGGATGAGGAATTGGGACCTGAAAGTCCAGCCTTCCTTCCTTTCATCCCTCTTCAGTGTAGCTCTTGGACACGTGCCTAACCTTCTGTGAAGTGGCCGTGCTCCATTCTTTTAGCCAAAATAGCCATATTTGTGGAGTTTTCTCCTCTTGCTGGATGGGATGCTGGCTTTCCAAGTCCCAAGCAAGATTTCTCTTTTCTAGCTTGCCACCACGTCCTGCAGTCACTGTTGCCCAGGTGCAGAGAGGAGATAGGACTTGTGCACCTGGTGGAGGACTGCTGTCTCCCTGCCAGCCATCCCCACATCACAAACTGCAGGAATTCATAAGCACAAGGAATTTGTGGTGTTATATAAGCACCGTGGAAGTGGTTGTTTATTCCAGGCCCAGCTGAAAAATTGCCTATGGAGAAATAGCAGAGGTGTTTTTGGTTTGCTCCCAGGGATCTTGGTAGCTGGCTGAAAAAGCATTGAGCATGTTTGAGGGAGAGTTAGTTAGTTATGGATCTGTGGCTGGTGATGTCTCCAATCTTCAGTCAGGGCATCTGCTTGCTTTTCATTTGGCTGGACCATGGTAGTGAAATGTCAGTAGGTGGATAAAAGGTGTCATCTGGTCTGGTGGCACTGGCCCCAGACCAGATTTTGGATGTGCTCTTTGGGATGGACATCGCAATGCCACTGAGCATTGACCCCAGCAGGTTAACAGGTTCTCAGATCTCCCTCAGCTGTGAACCTGCATCTCTCTGCACAGCCCAAAGGAGCAGACAGGTCTCCATCCAACCCCGTTTTTTTTTCCTCTTTGCTTTGTAAAGCTGCTCAGAGTTCACAATGTGTGTGCAGCCGTGGCCCAGCAGAACCTCCCCCGAACTGTGCACTGCCATACAACTGTTCACATGGACCAAAGCAAAGCTTCCTTCACTGTTCCTTGGGCTCCTGGAAATCACAGAATCAGTAAAGCTGGAAGAGACCACTGAGGTCATCAAGTCCGACCATCAACCCATCACCACTTTGCCCACTAACCTATCCCTCACATGCTGACACCAGCAAGAAAACCATTCTCACTGCATTTCCTACCCCATTCTCAAGATGAGTCCGTGCCCTGCGTGCCCTCGTGTGCCCGGGGAAGGCAGCGTGCCGTGCGCTGCAGCATTGGCACAGGATGGGCTGGAGAGCTGCCAGGACCTCGCTCACCCCTCTCTAACCAGCGCTGTCAGGAAAAGAGAGATTTGAAGATTTCACTAATTGGCTGAATGCAGCCTTCCCTGTCAGGGCGAATTAGGGGAAGCCTTCATCCTGGGTCGGAGCACAGGAGGCTTGGGGAAGATGAAGCTTGCCACATGCATTTGCAAACACGGGGTCACTTTCTCCTCTTTTGGGTCAGGCGCTGATGAGATGTGTTGTGATGGGATTAGCCAGGTGACTGCTGCGAAGGGAGATTGCCCTGGCAGGTCCTGCCATGCTGCTGACAGGGCTCTGCTGGAGGGAGCGTGGATACGGCAAACAGCCCTGGCTGCAGCGCTGTGCTGGGGCACTGTCCCTCCGTCCGTCCCGCAGCCCAGGCAGAGCTGTGTTTTACTGACATGCAGTGCAGGCTTTTGGTTAGTTTGTCTCTGGTGTGCTTGGCGGCACGGGGTTTTGCCAAGCACGGTGGAAGTTTTTGCATTATTTTATATTGACAGCGTTTGTCTGCTGTAGCAATTTGGCCAAGCTTCCTGCGCATCTTCGGCTGTTACACTGCCGTTCTTTGTGAGTCTCTCCCTGTGCCTGTCATTTTGGAGTTGCTTTTCTAACATGTTGGCTCCCTGATGCTCTTATTACTTTTGGCACTGGGCTCGCATCCCGATTAAGCACATTGGCTCCTGTTTTCTCTATTTCCGCGTTGGCCCGCTCTCAGAATTCCTCTTACCATTACATTCTAGCACCGCTCTGTGTTATTATTTATTATTTATATTGCAGTAGCGCCTGAGAGTTCCAGCTGAGATCACAGCCTGATTGTGAACATGACGTGCATTAATACAGTCTCTCAGTATTCCCTTTTTATTCCGTTTTATTTTGCGTGACCACGGCTCTGTTTGTTCTCCATCAGTGTGACATGTGGGTTTCTGGGGTTCGAGTGGTGCAGAGGGCTGTGCATTCAGCTCTGCTGCAGCTCGAAGCTCAGTCATGGGTCCTCTTTGCAAGACCAGGGCTCTCACAGCTGAGACCCTCTGGAAGAACACCTTCCCCTCCTGCAGCACGCCTGAGCTCACTGGGATCCCTTGGCACCTGGGCTCCTGTAGGTTCCACCAGCACCTTGGGTGTCCTGTCTCCCTTGCCTCTTGGACCCACCCAGGTACAGATGCTGGCCACAAGACCAGAGATGACAAAGCAGGCATGGCCAGCTGCACTTCTGGCATGCACATGCACAAGCACTGCCTGATTCCTGACAGCAGCCCCTTCCTTAAAGAGCAGGAAGCTGTAACTTCAGCTGGGAACTCATGTACCTTTCCTTGTGTTTTGTCATAGAATCATGGAATCACTAAGCTTGGAAAAAAGACCACTAAGATCACCAAGTCCAACCCCAACCCAGCCCTATCATGCCCACTGACCTTGTCCCTCAGTGCCTCATCTCCATGGTTCTTGAAAACCTCTAAGGGTGGTGACCCCACCATTTTGTAGCTTTATTGTCCCAGTTGTAACCACGAAGCAGTGTGATATGCCAAAGAGCAGTTGGAAAAGCAGCGTTTATAGGAAGGAAGAGATCTGATATCAATAAGGCTAGAACTGTGAGCCTGTGCACTGCAAAGCTGTCATTGTGTAAGCATTGCCTGAAAGTCAGGCTGTTCCTCACACGCCTTTCTCCTCTGGCTTTGGTTTGCAGCTGGTAATTAAGTTTAAAAGGGAATAAAAATGTTCTGGTGCTGTGTGTTGGCAAATGGTTGGAAATGAAACAGAACAAAGCACAGAAGGGATCTTTTGAGTCCTGGACTGCCCTGCTCAGCTTCCATACGCATGATTGGCTTCCCCAGAGCACAGCTAGGGTGCTACTGTACTTCCCAGTGAGTCAAACCTTCATTTTCTCTTCTCTTTTGCCTTTTTCCAGGGTGCCAGAGGGCCTGATGGACCAGTAGGCGAGCCAGGGTCACGAGGTGCCAAGGTGAGCACCAGCCTGGCTGAGACTGCTCTAGGCTGTGTTGTGGACAGACCAAGGTCACAATGGCACCGTGAGCACCAGCCAGCAGGAACGAGTCCTTTACGCAGCAAAAGCAAACCTTCCTCCAAAGCAGTGTTTGCTCAAAGAGACTTGGGTCATGTCGCTCATTGCCCAAACTGCCTGCTGGTTGGGGTGCTCCTCAGGGCAGGGTGCTGGGCAATCAGACTTTCAAGAGCTGCAGGGATCTGGAGGGGATATCTGGTGCAGAAAAATGCAAGAGCAGGTAGGCTGGTGCAGAAGAGCATCACCGATACCATTTGTGCTCCTGCCAACCCGTGTTTGTCTTTTTGCTTTGCAGGGCCGTCCAGGGGAGCCAGGCAAGCTGGGGCCAGACGGGCTGCAGGTACGTCCTGCAGCCAGCACCTGCCCAATGTGGCAAGGTGTCAAACCCCTCCGGGGATGCACACAGTGCCCAGGGACCTGCAGCTTCTTCTGGCCAAAGCACCACAGGTGTCTGAGCACAGATCCAGCTGCTAACATCTGTCACTGTGTGTTCACAGGGGAAGATGGGTGAGACTGGGGAGACAGGATCCCGTGGCTTTCCAGTAAGTGTCCATGAGAGTGCTTCCTTTTAGAAATTCATTTTCACTCCAGATCCTAAGTTCTGGGTCCTGGTCCTGGAGGAAAGACTAGGACATCTCATACTTACAGGACCACCTCTCCACTCTTTGTTGGAGCTTTTGAGATACATGTTACTGCCGGGAGGTTGCCGTGGGGTTGGAGCTGACCTTGGTGTGTTTCTTTTTCCTAGGGTATCCAAGGGCCTTCTGGACCTCCAGGAGCAAAAGGGGCACCAGGCGACCCGGCAAGTGCCTTATGACTCTCTCTACATCTGTCACACACAGACACCTCATTGCTTTCTCTGTCCCTACTCCTTCCCACTCCCAATTTCTCTGTCTCTGCCAGTTGCAATGAGGTCAGAGATGTGAAAGACTTGACTAGAGCCCTACAAGGCACGAGAAAAGATGAGGTCAGATCCCTGAAAAGCATAAAAGAGGCATGGATCAGCATGGAGAGTGTTGGAGCAGGCTGGATTTTGAGAGGAAATAGAGGCAAGAAAGGCAAGGTTGGGTCTGAGACAGAGTCAGATGTAATGAGAGTTGGGATGGGTGGAGACCAGGAGGGAGGCTGCAGTGCCAGAAGTGAGTCCCCAGCCTTGGGGAGGGCACTGGGAGATGTCAGATGAAGACACAGACCTGGGGAAGGGCATGGCCCCATTAAAGCAGGCTGAGAGTTATCTCCTGCCATCTGTGTCTATGGGACGGACCAGGACAGAGACAGGAAAGCACACCAGACACCTCCAGGTTACCAACTGCAGTTGTTAGAGGTGAGAGAGAGATGGTGAAGGGCCTTCTGAACTTTACGGTGACTCAGTACACCCACTGTGGTCTTTCCATCTTGCTGCCCATAGCTCTGCTGTGATGTGGGAGGGAACCGGTGATTTACCTTACAGGAAATGGTGCCCTTCAGAAATAAAAACAGTTGTATGAGAAGGACCTTGTGTCTCCATTTTCCAGGGTCCACAAGGACCACAGGGACCACCTGGACCTTTGGGAGAAATGGGCCATAAGGTAGGTCTGGTCTTGGCTCTTATTTCTTTTTCCTTCACCTAGAGAGAGGCACCTTCTGACAGAAGTGACAGAGGTGCAAACTTCCACACCCAGGGACATGAGCAGGAAAGACTTCACTCAAGGCTGAATTTCAACTTCCAAAGCAAACAGTGAGAGACAGAAATTCAAACATCGTTCTCATCTCAGGCCATAGACACACAGCTGGTATCTGGGCGTCCCCATCTTCACAACAAGAGCAACATTTCAAAGCTCTCACAAACACATCCCAGGCATGGCTTTACCACCACACCATACCACAATACAGAGCCAGGAACAAACTGTAGCTTTCAAACTCAGAAGTGGTATTTTCTGTCCTGCTCACTGGCGAGGCACAGTTGTGGAGGGCCAAGGCAGTCCCTTCTCAAGTCACTGCAGGCAGTGAAAGGAGCTCTGAGAAACACCTTTGCTGCTGACAGTGCTTTTAGGGTTCTTGTTGCCATGAAGCAATGGCACAAACACACCATAACCAAAGCAGCAGCAGCAGCTGCTGAACAGTGTCCTGATGGATTGCAGGAGATGCCCCATGCCTTCCCCCTAGCTCATCTACAGACTGTGCTCTATTTGATTCTCCATGAAATATCAGCATTTTTGTCTGAGTGTACCAGTTCCCCTTGGTAGCTCCTTTCCATACATCCCTGTATGGAAACTGTAAAGCAGCCATGATGTTTCACTTGGTTGTGAAAACAGCAGCAAAGGTACCTTTTAATACAGCCTACTGCAAAGTGTATGAGTCATGAAAGTTTCCATTCTCATGGCTGCTAGACTGGATGGAGCAGGCTCTGAGCATGGTAAACCACACTGGGGAGCTGGAAAGCTGCTACCAAGCCACTATGGATACTGCCAACCAAGAAAGTACAGAGCTTTATTCAAATCTGTGTCTCTTCCAGGAGCCTTTCTCTGCACTGGCACCTCTGGAGAAACCAAAGCAGGATTTTTGCTTTCATTGGAGCTCGAATTTTCTCATTGCGTGACTTGACCATTCGTTAATAAACCCAACACTCACCCTGCTCCCTCCTCTGCCTGAATCCATTGCAGCAAGCCAGGAACTGGCTCCCTTCCCTGGGCAGCCGAGTGCTCTCTTTGACTATGTGCTCTTTTTTCCTTTATTCCATACTGCAAAGAGTAAGGAGAGTGCTGCCTGGAAAGCAAATATCCTAAGTAAATAACTCCCTGGAATCCTTTAAAGACAGGCTTTGGTCTTGTCTTACGGATTGTCATTCTTCCCAGGGTAGTAGAATATGTAGAAAGATTCAAGCTCTCAATTGGCATTGGTGCCAAAGATGTTGAGTGGCCCCACTGTTGCAAAGCTGTGACATCAAGGAAGAACACCTTCCGTCTATCTGCATGCCTTCCCACAGGTTTTGGCTGTCAGTGGGGTGCCAGCCCCTCTGCCAGGATCAGCAGCCTTAGCAAGCAGAGGGCTGGAAGGAGTTACAGGGGAGAATGGGGGCGTGGGAGATGAACAGAGCCCTCGCAGGAGCCAGGCTGTGCCTCTTTGATGCTGCATACCCTGAGCCAGCTCCGGGCGGTGATTGCATTGCAACCAGGGCTGTGCTGTCCCGGGAGGTCTCTGCTAAAGGAATTAATGTCTTTGATCTTGTTTTCTGCTTGGTTACAAAGGTTTTTTTCTTTTTTTTTTTCACAGGGACCGCCTGGCCCAATGGGACAACCTGGCCTCCCAGGTGAACCTGGCATGAAGGTAAGAAAAACCCTTTGTGCGATTTCCCTATCAGAGCTTGAGAAGGAGCTTGGCAATGAATTTCAGCTCTGTCATAAGCCCCAAGTCTGAGTGGAGAAGGAAATGCTTGAGACCAGAGATGTAGGCAGCTTCCAACACGGAACAAGAAGAGCTGAGGTCTCAAGTGTAAAAATACCCTCAGACAAAGTCCCACCAGTTCCCAAACCTCAGCTCTGTGGGGATTGAGCTCCTCCAGTGGTTCTGAGGGAGGGTGCTCTGCTTCAGGGCCATGAATGCACCTTCTTGTCTACACGGAAAGGCTTTCAGAAAACATCTCTTTATTTGACAAAGGTCCCTGTGCAGATCAGCTCACGGGGAGGTTAATTTTATTTTGTCCCCCCCTAGTGCTTGGTTTGAAAGTTTGCTCCTATATAGAGAGCTTGTGAGTAGACTCTGTGAGGATTAAATACGATTTCTTCTATGCTGTTCCTCAGTCCCTACCCCCTGCGCCATCCTATGCCTCTTTTTCCTTGTCAAATCCTCCAAGGCTTCACCAGCGCTAGCATGTCTATGGCATCCTGACCTGTGCTCCCGGGTATCCCTCCACACCGTCAGGTCACAATGGTTTGCATAAAGCACCTCTACCCCTGCCAGAGCCCTGCAGCCTCTATCACCCCTCGGTGCCCCAACAGGCATTCAGTGCCCTATGCTCACCATCAGTAAGCAGCTCGTCTCCTTGTCTGTGATGCCTTCTTTCTAGGGTGATCCTGGCCAGCTGGGAGTTCCTGGAGAGCAAGGCCTCATTGGTCAAAGAGTGAGTACCCACCTTCTGGTGGCATTTCTCCATCTCATCAGCTCCTCAGAGGCTCTTGTCCCTCCTCACCCACAGCCTGTGGGCATAGGCCCCTCTCCCAGGCATCCCATAACCCTCCCAGCCCTACTTGAGTCTCTGCCTTCCCCATGGAGCCCATTGGCTTGAGCTGAGCTCGCGATGCTCCACCAAGTAAGGAGACACTGGCTGCTCTGTGGGAGGGAGCGGGGATGAATGCAGAGCCTGAAGCTGGCTGTGGCTCTCGTCCCTTCTCAGGCTAAGATCAAGAATCATCTGATGAAAGCATGGGGGAAAAGTGTGTTTGGGCACAGCTTTATGTGACTTGCTTCTGTCTTGCAGGGAGAAATGGGGCTGGAAGGGGACAGTGGGCCAGCCGGTCCAGACGGAGCCAAGGTAAATTTTGGGATGTATAGGTTCTGCAGCAGGAAGGGTATTCTGGTGCAGTGTTCCCTTACCCCCTTGCCTCTTTGATGGCTTAATTTATTTAGAAATCAGAAGTCAGGATATTTTTTTTTTGCAGACACATATAATGGACTCCTCGTGTTTCACTCCTCTACCCACATTTTTGGCATATGATCAAATCTCCAAAAAGGTCAACTTCTTTAATATATAGTTTCCAACAATTCGTCTGTTTTATTTGAGTTTTTACAGATTAACTTTCCAACTAACTAGGAATTCCTGGGCCTGGCAGGGGAAATCAGAAAAATTGTCCATCACTGCCCCCTGTACTGCTGACCAGAGCATTGTTTGCAAGGAAAGAAATTGGATCCCATTCCTCCTGGCTAAGTCCCAGGTGCTCAGAGCTTGCGTTGCTCTCTTTATCTAACTGCTCTGAGTTGCTACCTTGCCTTTGGAACAGCATTCCATTTCTGTCCTTGCACAGCCAGCCTTTCCAAACAGGCCAACTGTTTTGTTCCATGGAAAGAAAAAGCAGCCGGTCCCACAACAATGCACTTTACTGCTTTGTTCTGATTAAGCTGTTTGCCATATGTTTTCATTTCTGCTTATCTCTGAACACTGGACCAAAAGATTCGCCTTTAAAGACAATCAAATCCTCTGACTTCTCTTGCCACCCTAAGAGCTCTTGAACCACACCAGGTTTCACAGAACCACAAGGACTGGAAGGGATATCTGGAGATGATCAGTCCAACCTGAACGTGTCTCTGGGCAGCAGAAGAGCCACTGCTTGCTGCAGAGATGTTGGTGTGACCATTAGAGATGTGGCTCTGCTCTAGCACAGTGGGTAACAAAGCCACCACGACCAGTTGGCTGTCAGTGCTGGCATCAAGGCTGAATTGGCCCTTTTGATCATCTCCATGAGATGTGCCATCAGCTATGAAAGCTGAGAAGCAGAGGTTTGCCATAATCCACTGCTCCAACCACGAGACCCTCTCAGGGCAAGGTGACAGTGTCATGACTTTGATCCCAGCCTTTGCAAGAGCAGGTGCCCCTCCAGACAAGCCCATCACACCTATTCAGTTTTTAGC
Organism: Tympanuchus pallidicinctus; assembly: GCF_026119805.1. NCBI lineage: Eukaryota > Metazoa > Chordata > Aves > Galliformes > Phasianidae > Tympanuchus > Tympanuchus pallidicinctus. Next base: position 50,559,237 of record NW_026294802.1, read on the forward strand.
ATCTGGAATGCAGGGCTCCTGGCTGAGGCAGGGGACTCTTTCAGATCTTGTTCACTGCCTCATTCATGTAGGAGGTTCAGGCCTCACTGCAGGAGAAGCAAAGTTCACATTTCCCTATGTAATGGGGGAGTTCCTCTTCCTCCAGCCAAGAGATTTTTTTAAAAAACATGGTTTTGCTCATTTTGTTAAATGTCAAGTGTATTATGACTCATCCTCATTCATCCTTTTGCTTGCAGTCTCTTTTCCTCTCAGACTCCTGAAATATTAATTATGGAGTGTGTTTTTTTTCCTCTCAAGAGCCATGTATGGTGACCCATGTGTTGTGTGGGTATGCAAACTCCCACCTCTTCTCTTCCACAGGGAGACAAAGGAGAGCAAGGCCTGGATGGAGAGAAAGGAGAAAAAGGCACTGAAGGGATGAAGGGAAAAGAAGGGCCTCCTGGATATCCCGGCATCACAGGTGTCCGAGTGAGTCTGAGAAAGCATCCTGCTCACCTCTGCCAGTCGGTCCCATGGGGTTCCTGGAGCAACTAGAGCTCTCCTCCTGGCTGCACAGGCAGCCTGTGTGTATTGCAGGTAGCTGGGTGGGTGCATGAGCCCAGCACAGCTCCTGCACCTCTCCATAGGGCCATCTGAGTGATCCCAAACTGGGGGTGATCCCCCAGCGGGGTCAGCAACGAGTGCTTTGTGCTCTTGTCTCTAGCCGTTGTGTGTAGGGTGAGCTTCACCTTCGTGGCTGGAGCATGGCCTAGATGTGCAGTGTGGGCTCTCTGTTGTGTCCCCCTGCTCAGATGTGGGGCAGAAGGCAGCCAGCTCCTACAAAGGGCTGAGAGCCTTCTGCAGCCATGGCACAAATGAAAGCATGCAGTGTTGTGTCTGGGAAGCTGGAATGCACTGAAACCCTAGCAAAAGCAAAATATGCTTTTTCTTAAGTCATCATTTTATTTATTATTGCTAGGATAGCCATTACCACTGATATTAATACTCTGTGACAAGACATGCCATCTTGCAGCAAAACATGTGGGGGCAGATTGAGTGGGAGATGCAGGCAGTGAACCAGGACACTGCTTGGGACAGGATGTTGTCCAAGATATGACTCGATGCAAGTGTTGGCACACAGTAAACTGTTTTTGCAAAAAAAGAACATGCAAATAGGAGGAGGGTGGTCATCAAAATGTGGATCACTCATTCGTTCCTGAATTGCCCTCACTCGTTTCTGTTTGGAGGAGTAGGGCAGGATCCAGCCTGGGGCTCTTTTAGTGGTATCAGGTGTGGAGTGACACTGCCCAGTGCCAGCAGGCTGCTCTGCAGCAAAGCCAGATCCTTCTACCCAAAGTGGGGAGCCTATCAGGGATTTGTTTCTCGTAATTCCTGCAGTGCTTTTGAGCATGGGGTGGGTGCTCAATGCTAGAGCACATCGTTTGTGCCTTTGGTGATGTTGGGGCTGGCTAAAAGGAAGGCAAGAAGAGAAGTGTGAGGCAGCAAAGGGGCTGAATTTGTGTTGTTTTGGGGCTGAGATGGGGAATTGGAGCACTGACTTGACTAGAAGGTGGAAACTCCATAGATAAGCAGAACAAGGCTGTAATCCTGCCCCAAATGCATCCACAGCCCGCAGGGAGCCCTTAGCAGGGTGGGTACAGCTTCTGGCAGCTCCACGTGTTTATATTGTGCACAGTTAAGAACCAATAAAAGTGCTAAAATCATGCAAAAGTCATATTAAGTTATAGCATATAAAATATAGATCCTCGCAGACTGTTTGCCAGCATGTCCCTGGGAACATGATGCCGTTCTGTTTTATTTAAAAAAAAAGTCCACGGAGCCAAGATTCCCGCTCATAATCACTCCTTTTTTTCTTTTTTTTTTACTGCAAAGTGCTATATTTCCATCTACTATTTTAATATGTTCCTTTGTATATCCGTATGTCTGAACTCGAGCAGACTTTCAGAGACCACAGGGCTCCAGATAGCGCTGCCTGCTGCCAAGCGTCGGGCCATTACCTAATGCACAGGCTGCTGTTCCATGCTTGCTGAGGTAATCTAGAGATGGAAGTCCTCTGACAGAAGTACAAATAGTTTTTCTCCTTTTTTTTTTCCTTTCTTGGAGTTTTTCATCCTCGCTTCCCATGGAGGAAGCCATAGAATCAGGGAATTGTTAAGATTGGAAAAGACCACTGAGATCATTGAGTCCAACTGTTGATCCATCACCACCAAAGTGTGAAAGTGTTAGTGGGATCTTCCTTAAATTTCTGCCAAGTTCATGGATCAGAGATGCAAACCACTAGTGATACCTACAACCCACTCCTTTCCAAGTGAGGAATGGAAGCTGTAATGAAAAATCAAACCAATCTCTTCAAGGCACACCACAACCACCATCCAGGCATGGATGGACGTTCTCAAGGCTGATAGAGAAAGAGAAGTCTAACCAGGGGAAAAACTTGAACGTGTTCACACAAGGGCAAATGCGAAGGTTGCACAGTGACCAGTTCCTGACCAGAATTTGCAAGGAGCTGCTCCAGTATTGCTGAGATACCCTGCTCATCTACTGAGGTGATAGTGGAGATGTTAATGCTTCCGTGCTGTTAGTGGCAGGGCCGCCAGGATCCAGCTGGGTCACTGTGCCAACCAACTGACCTGCATGTGGGGCTGTGCAGCTCACCTTCTGCTGCTGGAAGAGGTTCATATTGGCTCAAGAAAGATGATGCTCATGCACAGCCATAGACAAACTTCTCCAGCACCTTGGCTTGGCTCTCGCTCTGCAAACCACTACAGCTAAACCACTTCCTGAAGAATTTTCCTTAACACCAAGGGCATGTTTAGTCTTCATCTTGATCTTGCTTATGTCTAAAGGAAAAAGGCTCTCCAGCATTGTATGCTCTGGACACATGTAGGAAATGAGGATCTGGCCGTACATTTTCAGCCTGCTTTGCACATACTGGCCCGGGGGAAAGACCTGGTACTGGCAGTTCCTCACGTGGCCCCAGAGCAGGTAGGACTTGGCTGGGCTTGTAGGAACTCACACACCACTTGGCGACGGAGCAGCAAGAGAAATGGGAAGAGGCAGAGAGCTTGCTTTGAGCCATGCAGTTCTACTGGATCGTGCAGAAAGAGGCTTTCACCCAGCAATTGGTCCTACAGGTCTGGCTTTGAGAGCAAGGTTGTGTTTTCCAGGAAGCCATGCCAAAGCTGGTACATTATTGACCAACTTCACCCAAGCCTCTCTGGGTGCTCAGGAAACGTTTTTCAAAGATCATTAGCTTGAACTTGGCTCAGCCATCCCCCGTGTTAGCAAACCGGTTTTTAAATCCCAAACAAAAGCAGCAGGGAGGCCCCAACTGAGTCTCCAGGGATAGTTTGTGCACAATTCAAAGCCAGTGGATTTCAGCAAACAAACGGAGATGGCCTGTGAGTCTCCCAGCTGTGGCTGGCAGGGCTCGAGGCAGCTGGAGCTGTGACACACAAGTATCCTCTATCTTTTGGTCACACTGTCCAAGTTCACACTGCTCCATTCAACTGCTTCTGCCAGTTGTCCCTCTGGTAGGGAGGGAGGAGTCAAAGCATCTGAAGCACCAACATACAGCTAAGTGCAGGATCCAGCTGAGATTTCAGAATTTCCATCAGAGATGTGCATCCCTTCTGAGCTCCTGTCCCACCTGATATCTCTTTGCAGTGGTTTCCCACTTCCTCTAATGCCTACTCTTTGTTGTCACTTCATCTTGATTCTTCCAGACTTGGCCACTGGACCTCTGATTGACCAAGTGAGAACAACAAGGAGGTGGTAATCTCTTCCCCTTGCAGAACAGCAGGTTGGGCATCCCCCATTGGAGACTGGAGATGTAGGTCCAGGTCAACAGTGAGGGGAGCAGGTGTTGTCCCCTGCAGCGTCAGCAAGGCAGGATGGGGATGCATGAAAGATGGAGCAGCTCTTCGAGCTCCAGCAAGGTGTTCATCAGCAGTGCAAGCGCCCGTGTAGTTCACCAAAATGAAAAGCTAATTCATCATAGCTGGTAATCGTATAAGGGGAACAGTGCCATGCAGTCCAAAATACCCAACCAACGTTGGGCGTGTTGAGCGTTGTTGAAGAATAATGTGCATTTCCAAAGGATCTGACTGCCTGTCAATCGCATGCTTTACAATAAAGCATGGAAGGAAGCAGAGGTTGCAGCCAGCAGTGCAGGCTGACCCGCTGCTGGCTGCACGAAGGGCCCAGGCCAGTTGGCAGGAGGCAGGCAGTGGGTTTCCAGCTGCTCCGTGGCTGCGCTCTGTGGTTTTCATAATGTGCTGGTTGTCATACAAAGCCGACATCTGATAGCAAGGTTTTTACAGTTCCAGGAAAGCAATTGGAGAGCCTGTAGGTAATGAAATGCAACATGCTCTGAAACAAGAAAATCCCTCATTGTTCAGCAAAATTAGGAGCTGAGCTCTTTTCTTTTTCCACTTCCTTTTTAACCTGAAATTCTATCTGCAGTGTCATTCAAGCCACATCAGGACGCAGAGAGCTTTGAGCCAGATGCTCCAGTGGTAAAAATGGCCATAAACAATTACATCAGAACAGATCTGGCTGTGTGTGCTGTATGGTGCAGATGTGTATCAACAAACCGGAGGAGCTCCGAGGGCTGGTAAATCCCTTTGCTCGGGTGTGACATGGTCAAAGTGCTTTTGTTTGCTCTTCCAGAATGTTAGTGACAGAACTGGACCAGGGTGGAGATCTGAGAAGGCTTTTTGAGGGAACTCAGAGTGCTTTGGAAGGGGCAAAGCCACTCTCCAGCTGAGAAGCACTGGGAACATGCGTGGCTCCTGGCTGCAGCCCCGTGGGCTCAGCTGTGTCACTCCCCACGCACAGCCATGGGTGGTGTCCTGAGGATAGTATCTCTCCCGTTGGCTTACACATGCTCCTCTTCTTGTTTCTCCATCATCTACAAGCTAAAATCCTGAAGTGGAAGGAAGATGTGCTGCTCAGGATGGACCTTCTGCTCTGAATTCATGCTTTTTCTCCAGAAACGCCGCACTGTGGACACAGCTGAGATGAACTGGTTTCTGAGTGAGCTGGGCAGAAGCTAATTCTCATCCAACACACTGCTCTAGTATAAAGCTGTCCAAACAGCACTTACAGCCGAATTTGTCCCAGAGTGGTTTTTTGCTCTTTGTTCTTTTCTGTTTCCTGCCACTGAAAACATGATTCAAAGATTTTCTGCAGCAATGCTCCTTGCTCTGCTCTCATGGAGTCCAGCCATTCACTGTGAACACATGAGCTCAGCCACAGATGGCAGCACCACTGCAGTGACATGGCACTCAGCTTTCTGAAAATACTGGGTCCTGGAATCACTTCTGGCTTCAGCTTCAGTTGTCCACACAGGAAACTGTGGGGTTTTTCTGATAATGTGCTGAGCTGTTGTTTCCTGGTAAAGTCAAGGTTTGTGCACTGGTCCATGGAGCCTCTACTGGAAGAAGCCCCTTAAACTCGTGAACATGGGGTTGTCCTTGGCTGAGCTGCATCAAAAATCAAAGGAGAATGGGGCAGCTCTGGAGAGAGGTAAACATGCTTAAGCCCTTTGCTCTGAATCGGGCTGGAGCGAGGGTTGGTGAAGAGCTCCCCCCAGGTTCTCCTTCTCCTTCTGGGAACAGTGCTGCAATCCCAGGGCAACACTGCCCTCATCTGCAGTCCTTCTTTAGCTCTAGTAACAGCTGCTTCTCCAATGGCCCCAGGTTTGTCTTCTGTGGAAATCTAAACATCCCTTTTGATGGGGAGGTACGTGGATTTTGCTGTTTGGAAGATTTATAGTTAGGTGCTATGGCTGAGCCCACCCGATGCTCTGAGCCCCTCAGAGTGTGCCACAGCCATCCCTGCATCCCATCGGTCCTGGATGCGTGCTGGTCGGCGCTGCATGGCCTCTGCCGCTTGGGAAGGAGGCTGCTCCCAGCTGGTCCTCATTTAGAGTTAATAGGAGTTGAAATGAGCCAGAATTTGAAATAAATCCCATTGACTTGGCACGGTTTCTTTCCTGACTCAGACGAAGGAGACGCGCTTTTTGTGCAGTTACTCCAAGATTCCCCTCCTTATTGCAAGAGAGAGGATTTCATTCCCCTCCTCTTCCACAACCCCAGGGCGTTTGTGTCCTTCAGAAGGAAGATGTTAACCCCTGTTGTGTGAGGAAGGAAAAATGACCTGAGTAGTGCTTGTTGTCATAAATAGGAGTTATGCTGACCAAGTGCTCTCTCTGTTGCTTTCTTCTCAGTTGTCAGCTTCCAAAATGGCCAATTCTTTGGGGCATTTTGGTAACATCTTTTATGAGAGCTTCCAAGCTCAGTGGTTGAGGGCTTGCACTTCTCCTGCACCCCCCCATCCATCCATCAAGGCACCATCTTTGTCTCATTGGTTGCCTTAGGGATGTGGAAATAGAGGAAGAAAGGGGAAAAAAGGCTCTTCCAGAGACAACAAATGAGTAGGAATTCAGAGCTATTGGCCCAAACCAGAGCAACTCAGAGCACAGCTCTGTGCACAATTTTCTTTGCTACCTTATGCTATGACTGCTTAGAAAAGAATGAGTCAAATAAATATTCCCATCCAGAAAATCAAAAATTGAATATTTCGGAGCAATGTCTGCATACAGATTAGGACTCGCTCTGAAACAGGGAAGTTGGTGTACAAGGTTTTTGTTTGCTTTCCGTATTCTAAGTGGAGGAACTCAGCTGAAAAGAAGATCATGGCAATGCTAAGAATAGTTTCTCCATCCAACGTCTTCTTGTAGGGTTTCCCCATCTCACTTTCTCTTTGAAGTCAACCAGCCAGCTGTACCTGCACTCACCACTCGGGTTTCCGCAAGCAAGCCAATGGCCCATTGCTCCCAGTGCTCCCAGCAAAGCCCTCTGAACCTTACAATACAATCAGGTCTTTCTTCTCAGGAATAGTTGAGTCTTTCTTCTTTCCCCGTACCCATTCAGGAGCTGCTTCTTGTGTTTCCTCCGCTTTCAAACTACGGCTAGGCATAGAGATTAGGAAATGTGTTTCTTATAAATCCAAAACATTTATGTCTTCAAATGCCCGGCCCCAATAATCCCACTAATTTCCTGAGTGCTTGTGAACTGTCCTATACGGGGCAGGCTTCTCTCGATCAAAGTTTATTAAGTAGAGGTTCTCATATGGAGACATTGCTGAGCAGTAGGAAATGATACGGGGCTTTTTCATTTCCCTTTAAATGAGCTGGCTGGCTGGGCCTTGAACAATATGGGCATGGTCGTCCTATGTTTCATGCTTACTACCTTCACTGCTTTAGCTTTTCTGCCCCTCCTGCTTCCAGTGCCTCCAACTATCACCATATTTCCCATCACCATTGGCACTGTCTTTTCTTTACTCACTGGCTGTGTTCTGGTTCTTCTGTTTCTTCCTGCCTCATATTTGGTAGGAAGGAGTGACCTCAGACCTCCACTTACTGACACGCAAAACATCTGGAAGCATTCTGCATAACAGCATCAAGTAATGCTGAACCCATCCGAGATGGGATTTGGGAAGGTGTCTTTCCAGGCACCATGCTCTCTTCCAGTTGTGATCTGCAAGAAAAAAAAGGAAAGTTGCCCTCTGAAGAGCCAAGAGTCGTAGTGCTCCTTGGGTCCAACCAGGCTGGTGAGTGCTGTCCTTGAGATTCACTTCCTGACATCCCTGCGTATGTGCAGAGCATCGCAAAGCGTAGGGGAAGTTGGGTCTGCAGCAGAGCCCTGCTTGGCTCTGCTTGGGGCATATCTCTCTGCAGTTCATTCAACTTCCTTTTTTTGTTTTTCCCTGTGCTGTTGTTGTAACATAGATTTCAACTGTTGATGCCTTGAGAATTTAAAGCTGGGCTGCGCATCTGTTCGCTCGCATTAACACTGTGCTGTGCGAGAGAGCCGATATTGCTGCCAAGGCCATCAGCAGCCCAGAGCCTTTTTTTTGTCCTCAAAAACTCATCAATTTGCATTGAAAAATAAATCATTCGGCTTCTGCCACAGGCGATCGTCTAATGCTGTACTGCAAGATCTTAAAGAATTGGGTCCTTATTGAAGCTGGCAATGGAATTTTGCTTCCCTGGGATATTTTAGCATACCTTAAGGCATGTGAATTTGTTACAACTGCTGCTTTCTGCTGTTCCTCGTCACTAATACCATTATCTTCAGATGGAACTAACATGCTTCTCTAATGAGGAGCGCAGTACACAAAATCACCATTTAGAAGTAATCTTGCTCACGGAAGAAGCCTGGAAGGAAGATTTGCTTTTTCATACAACAAAATGTCTACAAACCTCAAAAATAAAAGCATCAAGTGTTTAGTGCCTTGGCACGCTAACCCAGCTGATCTGAATCTAGCAAAAAAAACCTGGAATGAATCACTCTGATGTATAAACTCCTCTCCATCTTCCGACCCTCATTGCTCAGGACAGTGGGAAGCCTGGAAACTTCACGTTGCAGTGAAATAGGCACCAAAAGGTGCCAGATCCCTGAGGGGCTATGGAGACCCTGCACGAATCACAGAATGCATTCAGAACAAATTCCGTCCTACGGAATTTGATTTATCAGTGTTGGGTTTTTTTCCCTTCTTCTGGCCCCAGTTTTTCCATTCCTGGATAAATGAGTCAGAAGAATGGGAAAAAGGGAAATCTGACCTTTTTTGAAGGCGACCAAATGGTTTTTGGGCTGGCCATGGCCTGTGTGTCCCTGCCATGTGTCAGTGCAGTGATTTCTTGGAACTGCGCAAACCAAGACATATCTGGGATTGCAGCAAACATCCACAGCATCAGGAACGACACAAGGAAAGATACCACATCTCTGGGAACCCCTGGCAAATGTTGAGCTGTCTCTACATTCATCTGGGCTAAATTCCTGTGCAGCTGGAGAAAGCACATCCAGGAATATCAGCCATATGGTAGGCTTCCCACTCACCAGCAGAGCTCCTCTGGCCCCAAAGTCCTAGAAAGCAGTGCTGGTCGAGCATGGAAATATCCCTAGCTGATGGAGCTTGCTCCATTTGAGGAGGTGGCTGAGAGTGCAGGATCCAAGCCACGTCTCTGCTGCCAGTTTTGCCAGTGTGGTTGAACCCATTTATTCTTACCAGCAAAGCTTTCAACAAGAGCTGGCTCGGTGGGAGAGCCTCACGGGATGATTTCTGGTTGACCACAAGTGACAGCTGGGCTCACAGCTATCGCTGACCAGAGGCAGAGGTGCTGCCAAGATTTCATTCCCAGCCATGAAGAAGGAGCACATCCCAGCTGGAGGAGTCAGGAGAACATTCTGGAGATGGTGAACATCCCTGCTCAGTGAGGTCACTGCAGCACCAGGCAGTTTATCAGAGCCCATACCTGTGCTGAAACCTCACCAACATGGAAAGGTGGTCTGGAACAACTAGGGACAGCAAGACCCTGTCTGAACACAGCACAGTCTCCTGTGGATGAGTTTAATGCTGTGGACAGGACTTGGGCTGTTGAAGATGGGATTCGTTTTGCTTTTCCCTTCTCCCATGTGACTCAAGTCCTATATCTGCACTTCAAGATTCAAGCCTGAAGTTGAATGCAGATTTTAGGAGCAATTTGGAAATGTCTCTTAGGAGGAAGAGTGAAGGTCCAAACCTGCCTTCCCGGAAAGCAAAGACATTCTGGGTGCAGGGCAGAAGCGAATTTCAGTCATGGCTTCTATGGGAGATGCATCAGGAGTGGGAACCAGGCTGTACAAACAACCCCTTCAATTCAGCTGTGGGATCCCTGTGACCTCCTGCAGGAACAAAGGGCCCATCTGCCCTGCACGTTTATAAGGGGTTCATCCAATCCATGCACTGCTGCCTGCATTTGTTCAAAGTGTAACACAGCCTGATCCTGGGGAGGCAAGTACAAGTAACGTGGAAGTCTTTGATTCAAGGGCCTTTGCAGCACAGCGCTTCAAGAGCACATCTCAGTGTGCAGGATTATTCTGCTGGAGAAGATTGGCAACTCAACTATCACCAGGGCCAGGAACAGATTTAGCTTAAAATGGGCTTTCTCCAGTTCACAAGAAATATCCATTGCCTGTAATTCCAAAAAATCTTACTGCCCATTCCATGAAGAAAAAATATGATGCAACTAATTAGAAATCTCAGTTGCATCATTATTCTTCACGGCTTGTTTTGTGAGTGATACTGCTACTCAGTCTCCAAATCTTCAGGCCAATAAGCATCTCAGTATTGGTGCAGAGAAGGTCAGCTGTGCAATGACATATATATACCCAAAATATATAATATCCAATAGCTATCTGATATATCCAGTGATGTATTCATGGCACAGTTGGGTGTCTGGTTCCTCGTCCCATGTTGGGTTGGCTGCACAATGAGCTAGGGGTGGCCCAGTTGGATGCTGCCATTGGTGAGGATGCTTTGTGCTCATCAGCGTACAGCACGTGGGTGACCCTCACTTCTGGATGACCCTCACTTCATCGCCTGTGGGAAACTAACTGCAAAAGTGTCCTCTTGGAAAAGGGCGGCACGAAAATAGCAAACAAAGCCTCAAGCAAAATGGAAGAGAAGAACAGGACCTGTGGAGTCCTCACAGGGACCCATCCTTTGTGAAGCTCTGGAGGTGCTGGCAAGGTGTGCACTTGAGGTGTTTGACTTACCGAAAGTGGAGCTATTCCCTCTGGGGAGGTGAAGGAGTGATACGATTCTTCAGGGCTATTAGAAGCCTGAATTGCTCCTTTGTGTTAAGAGCAGGCACTTAGGAAGCCCATGTTTCAGATCGGAGCAGAACCCCTCAGGCATGGTCGCATTTATAAGTTGCATTTGTTCACCTGAGAGACCAGTAGCTCTCTGCAACATCAGCAGAGGTGGGCACTACACCTTCTTACCCGACCCTGCGGAGGGAGAGATGCTGCACTGGTGTGTAGATGCTGTTGAAATGTTCGTCACGATTGCCAAAAATTATGAGTTATTTTCTTCAGTGGTGCTTTTGCTTGATTCAGCCAGATCCAAAATGTGTTGTCTGCATTGCAGCCAGCGGGGCCAAACATTGAAAAAATAAATTCCCTGGGCTCCCTCAGGAGAGTGTGCTGAACTTTGTGCTTGCTGCAGCTCATGTCATCTGCAAGGATGGCTGGCAGGGTCTGCTGCAAGGAGGCACCCATGTAGGTGCACAAAGCAGGCCGGCATCTCTCTCAGCACTGTGGCTCCTACCTGAAGTTTCCCATCCCAACCTATTTCTAGCTGAGATCAGGATGTTGTGATTTCTGTGTGCTGTTTATTGCAATAATAATAGCATAAAAGGAGAGCTTTTGCATTGTAATCAAAAAGTTGTGTATGACAGCTAGATAGACAATGAAACAACTGTCTGTTTTTGCAGACAGAAGATAAAGAATTGCTGCTGAAGCAGTATTTGCATTGCCATTATTCTAGAGCCATATCAGAGTACTGACATCCAATTCAGTGCATTAGTTGGTGGTGAGCAGTGCTCATGGGCCAGAGGAAGAGTTGTGTAGGGGTCAGAGGAAACGTGGCTCCCATGTTTTGAACACTACTGAAATTCCCCTTTTGCATCCTCAAGGACAGACGTGATGGCTTTCCATCACCTGCAGGTCCTTGATATGAGCAGATGAAAAACATCTCCTTTCAGCAATGTTCTGTAGTCACTGGGCACAGAGATCTTTCCTCCTCTAAGCCATGAGGTTTCCTGTTCATCCATGTGGTGGAGCAACTCAAAGATGAACTTGGCCATGCTGTAGTACCTGGGAACTGTGTCCTTGCCTGCATTGCTGCCTACCCACCCTGTTGGCTCCCCTGGGAGTAGAACAGGATGGGTGAGGATGCTGTTAGGGTTGCGTGCACCAGCAAAGTGAACGGCGTGCTGGTTGGGATTGGATTTATTTGCTTTCTCATTCCAATAGCTTTTTTTTTTTTTTTTTTTTTTGTACTCCCTAGGGACCAGAAGGGAAACCAGGAAAACAGGGGGAAAAGGGCAAGCCTGGCCAGAAGGTAAGAACATCTGCCACTGATAACAGTTCCTCCTCTGGATCTCATTTTCTTTGCTCATCATTGATCATAGAATCATATAATGGTGTGAGTTGGAAGCGACTTTAAGGATCATTTAGTTCCAAGCCCCCTGCAATGAACAGAACACCAACCTCCACCAGGTCAGGTTGCCATGGCCCATCCAGCCCGGCCATGAGCACCTCGAAGGATGGGGCATCCATAACTCCTCTGGATGCGCCAGCATCTCACCACCCTCAAACTGGTGCCTTGTAGTTGTCTGTAGAAGCTGTGTTGTCCTGTGTTAACCTCTGTGCTTTTATTCTGCAGGGCAGCAAGGGCTACCAGGGGCAGCTTGGCGAGACAGGACCTCCAGGGAAGGAGGGGCCGAAGGGGAACCAAGGCCCTAAAGGATCCCGAGGTACCCTGGGACCTATGGTGAGAAGAGCTCTGCAAATGGTTGAACACAAGACCAGAAGTGTGGTTAGCTGTGCTGGGCATGGGCCTAGAGAGCAGAGAGCCCAACAGGGCCTTCAGATCAGAGGGAGTGAAATGATGGCAGATGTTAAATAGACCAAAAGAGCATAACACTTGCACTGAGCAGCAGAGGAGAGGCTCCATGATGGTGGCAGTGATGCCCCGTGACCCCAGCTCACACTGCATTGTGGTGGTTCTGTACAATTCCCCAGACAGGATGAAATATTGGGGATTTTTGCTTGTAAATGGAGTGGTCTGACAGCTATTTTTGCTAGGATCTTTCCCTTTGAGACTGCACAGTCAGTGCACTTTTAAGTCAAACTGTGTTGATAGAAGGAACTCTGCCTTGGATTTCTGCCCTGTTTCTACACCCACTCTTGATCTACTTATCTAAAATAATTGCAACAAGAGGAAATATAGCATGGGAAAGAGTTTGAGTTGGGGCCTGAAGGTGAGGTTTTCAGCAACAGTAGTATGACAGGGAGGGAAGAAAGTTAATTTATGTGAGACAAATGAATTCATTATGCAGCAGTAAGTAACAAGAACCTCCTCATGTATTGCAGGCTGGTAAGGAAACTTTTTGCACTTTGTTTGGTTGAACTCAGTGTAAATCAGAAGTTACTTATGAACTAGGAATGGTGGTGATGTTTCAGAACAGTAGCAAATGAATGATGGAATAAGGGTTCTGCTGATAGTGTTGTCCTGCATCAGAAATTATGTCCACCCCGTATGTCTTCTCTACTCATTGGCAACATCTCCATGGATTATTTCACAGCAAGTCGAGCAGTGTCTGAGCAGCAGTGCGTTGGACTGAGCACGTCTCTGCAGCCTGTCTTGAGGAAAGGGTTTTCTTCCACACTAAATGGGTTTATCTGGAAAGTTTGCAATCCATTTTAATCTGATGATCTGGCTTAAACCTTTTTGTGCAGACTGATAGAGATGCAACAAAGAGCTTTTGCAACGCCCTCATCGCAACGCAGAAAACTCCCTTCCTGCCCTCAGAACCCACACCGAAGGGTTTCCTCCCTGCAGTTCAGGATTAGGTCACGCATGGGATTGGTTTTACTGGTGGACTCCCTAGCACAATGCTAATCTGAATATAAAGATGTCCAAAAGGGCAGATGAAGAATTCATACCCAGTGCATCCCACGCCTGTGGGTTACGCCTGCAGGCTGCTCTCATGGTTCTTCCTTTGCTTGCTTCTGCAGGGTGCTCCAGGAAGGATGGGTGCTCAGGGGGAGCCTGGCTTGAAAGGTTACCAGGTGAGAGCTTCATTTTCATCCTCCATCTCCTAACAGTTCTTAGCTGTAACAAATATACCACTCCAGCATGTGGCTATGTCAGAAATCCAAGCAGGACTTTGGCTCAGACTGCTCCTTCCTGTCTCCTCACGCACTGTCTGCTCTCTGCAGGGACACGCAGGACCACCAGGGCCAATTGGACCACCGGGGCCGAAGGGTGAGAAGGTAAGGCAGCAAAGCAGCTCTGCAGCGCATGCAAACCAGCACTGCTCAGCTCTGCAGCATCACCATTACAGCATCAGCACCAAAGCTTGGCCCCTGGAGGCTTGCACAGCCCGGGCAAGGGTAGAAATGGTTCTATCCTGCAGCAAAAAAACATGCGCCAGTGTTGGACTAGAAAGAGGGTCTCGCCCCAGCCATCTTCAGCACTAGATTTCCCACATCTCCAAGTTCGTGTGTGCTTGAGTTGCTGCCATCGGCGCTACAGCCAGCCGGGGAGGTTCTCAAAGCAGAGCTGGTCCCCATCGCCTTTGCCCCGCGTTCCTCCTCGCTGCTGTGACTCAGCCCAGCTGCAGCGAGGGGCTCGCCGGGGGGCGCTGGGCTGACTCAGAGCTCTCTCTGCACACCGGCTTTCCCCTTGCGTTTTTCCCCTTTTGCTGTGTCAGCGCGGCCGTAACCAGTTCAGGCTGGAGCAGTGACTCACGCTGTAATGGTTTCCTGTCGGCAGGGCTGGATGCTCCCAGGCCAACCGACCCAGCTGGCCGCGCGGTGCTGCTGGAGCCCCTCACGTGCCGCGGTAGCAGCAGCGATGCTCCTTCCCCCATTAGGGGCAGGGAGGTGGTGGAGGTTGGGAACGGTCAGTGCCGGGGTCCCAGGGAAACGGAAAGATGTGTGAATTCATTTTGCTCATTTTCCACCTCCCCAGCACTGCAGCTGAGAGTTTTTGCGGGTGGTTGCAGATGGACGTGCGCAAACAGCAGCTTTGCTGCTTGCAAAAGGAGACAGTGAGGCTCAGAGATCCCGAGGGCGCGTCTCGGCTGGGGCTCCGCGTGCATCGTGTCTGTGTCAGGACACCCTGCCTTCAGGGTGTCGCACTGCTCTGCCTTCAGACTCCTCGTGCTGGTGGCCAGGGGGCGATGTGGCAGGGCGAGCTGTTGTGCTCCACTATCACACATCCCCTGCCTCGGCAATGTTGCTTAAGGCACAAGCACATGCTGCTTTTTCTCTCGTTTCCTGCTGCTTCATCCGCGTCTCTATCACTGCCTTGCTGGATTTCTACCCCCAGCTCCTCTCATGCTGCCCTCCCCAGTAGCACTGCTGCCTCCTGCAGCAGTGTGCCCATGTACACTAATGGGAGCCGAGCACAGTGATGCAAGGGCTCACAGCCAAGCAGTTGTCCAGCTGACAGCCTGGCCAGAGGCTTCTCACAGCCCCACTGCTGACACTTGAGCATCCTGCAAAAGTTGAGAGCTGTGACTACCAAAAGCACAGTCACCATTGGCTTTAGAGCAGGAAGAGATGTGCAGAAATGTGTCTGTTGCTTAAATTTTGACTACTGCTTTTCTTTTCTTGATCTCTGCACATTTTTAAATGTGCCATCTTCTTGAAAGCCATCGTCCCAAACATGAGACTTGTGTTATTATCATCATTGTGGATCTTTTATTGTCAGAGCTCAGCAGCAGCATGTAACAGCTTATCCAAGAATGAGTAAACAAACTCTAATTGTCAGTTTCCAATCTGAAGCCTGGCAAAGACTCCAGAGCATCCTGCTGAGAGCAGTCAGAGCTGTTTGTGGCCATTGATAGCCAAATCTCCCCCTGGCCCTGCAGGATGGTAGGGCTGCAGGCTGCCAGCTGCAGCCAAACCAGAAGAGCCCGGTGCCACCTGCTCAGCCTCCAGCAACACCTGCTGCACCACCCAACTGCTCCACAAAACTTGCACCCAGAAGTTTTCTTAGCCATCCTTCTTTCTTATCTCCTAAGGCTGATCCCAGCCCAAGGACAGATTTCTTCCCTTCGGACATCTCTGACCTCACACAAGCATCTGAACGTTAAAATGGAAGCCTGAATCTGAGAACAGGAGCAGAAATGGAAATAGGACTGTGGCCGCTCTGTGAGCTTCAAACTGTGCTTTAAGTGTAGCTTTTGTGAAGAAGGAGAATACGTAATGGTGGGGAAGGTCTTCTCTTTTCCAGAGCAGCAAATGGGGTGGAGAATGGCACTGTTGCAAATGCAGCTGCATTGTGCCATCCCGACCAGCTACCAGGCCACATTTAGTACATTTACAGCTCCTCAAAGAGGCCTTGCTCTGAGCAGACGCCTGCACTTGGCAGCTGCTTAAAGCAGTCCAGATGGGATCCTTTTAAAAATTACAAACTGGCGTATCTCACTTTGGGACGAGAGCCAACAATAACAAGCCTTCCCTTCTTCTCCATGCATTTTCCATTTGTATCCCAACATGTTTACTTTGCTGCCCTTTACTCTAACTTTTTTTCACTGCAACTTTCCAAAGAATTAGTGCAGACCTTTCATCTCCCTCTCGAGCAGCTGAGGCATCAGGAAGTCGTGGAGGAGCTCTGTCTCGCAGCCCTAGAGCTGACCACTGCCCCAGGATTTTCTCTGAAGACAAAGCACAGAGTGGCAATTAGACTCAAGGAGACACAGAACTGCCACTCGGATTTTGGAGAGAGAGTCTGTGAGTTTTGGCACTGTGCAGAATTGTGAGCCTTCCTTGAGTTCATCACAGCCACCTCGGCTCTGCATGGCAAGGTGTTCACATCCTGCTGGTGCCGAGACTGCTGTACCATGACATGTCTGCTGGGATTGGTTTGGTTTCTTTTCTGAGACCTGAGAAATGGTGTCCTTGTTTCCCCTCTCTCCTGCACTCCTTTGGTAGTGGCTTGAAAGTGAACCAGTTGCCAGGACTTCTGCTGCCAACTTCACCCAGCAAGTTCTTTAGCACTGGAAACCGTTGGCAGAAATCTTTAATCATTGCTTTGCTTTTCCTCTATTCTGCCCCCAAATCTCTCCATCCATATTGCTCAGCAGTATATTTTCAAGCCATTCTGGCACAGTTTCTTCCCACATATTTCATTTACCAACATACCTCCAAGAAGACTGGGGTTCACCACCCATCTTGTGATCTGTTATGGCCGTGCATAACCACCACCTGGCAGTTACTGGCAGTGCTCATCCAACAAATTTGGAAGCAGCAAAGGAAGAATATGCCACTGTCATCAAGCACGTAACAAAGAGAGATGTACTGAGCTCTTTCCTGCCTGTTGGGGTTAACTGCAAGAGATTGCCAAATCTCGAGTCTCATTCTATCAAGCTGCAAAGTTCAGGCCTGGTGCTCAGCCCCATGAGAAGTCAGGGTGGCTCGGCATCTCTCAGGAGTGGTACTGCTCTGGTTCCAAAGAGTGTGCCCAGTTCCTAAAGAAAATGAGCCTTGGCATCACCATGAAAGATCTTTCTCCTTGCTGGTTATTTACTGCTCCAGTTGTGTTACTGCCAAACTTCACGTATAAGCAAAGCACCCAAGCACCTCCCAGAGAAATTCCCACTGAGAAACTTCACAGGTATCCTTACCATCAGCAGCTCCAACACCAGCAGAAGAGGAGAGCAGTGGAGAGAAACTCAAAGGCAGTCATAAATACACCAGAAAGGGTGATCCAGCTGCTGAGGATTGCAGGAGCCTGAAGGAAACATGGCTCTGCATAGCCATGCCGACTTGGGCTTTGAAGATGCCAGGAGCCCCGTGCAGAGCAAACACGGCAGCTCCACGGTGCCAGAATCCCCCAGCCCTCCTCTCTCCAGGAGCTGCACATCAAAGGAGCTGCGAGACACTTTCGTCCCGAAGAGCCAGAGTGCCAGAGACACAGCGATAGGGAGCAGCCAAAAACCAGAGGAGCTGGAATATAGCTATCTTCTATGGGAAGCAAAGAAACAGCCATGTCTGAGCTAAACTCCAGAGCAAACAGAACACCGTGACCCCAAGTGACTTACACAACTGAATTTTAAAATGCAGCCTCTGTGTGGAGACCCTTGAGGGATCTCTCTGTGGATATTTTAGGGAGAGCTCAGTTATCTGCCAGCCCAAACCATGAGCTCTGGGCTCCTGCTGGGAGCCGTGCCATCAATGAGCAGAGATGCTCATGCAATTAGTGTGTAAGGGACCGACCCTCTCACCTGGGCGAAGGTGAGAGAAGATCAGAGAAGCCCACGGTGGGGTCACAGAAGGCAGGAGCCCAACCAGACCACTGCTGTTCCCATGGCAGCCATGGCTGCACTCAGTGAGAGCGGAGAAGTGCTTATTAAAGAGTTTGGTTTGACTGCTGGTGATAAAATTCAGAGGCAGAAGTGTTTCCCATGTTTTCCTAATTACGTGCTTCTTGCTTCACTTTAGGAGTTGTTGAGAATAACTCTGTGTACCTTGTTCCTTGGGGAGAATGGTTAGACTGGGCAGAAACCACCAGCAAAGAAATTAGGGAAGAAATATGAACAGTCAGCATGCTAGAGGACGTGAAACAAAATAATAGTGATAATTTTGACATTGTGTGGATGAAAAGTTGGTGAAATCGACACAGACTTTGAGTGAGGAGGCCCATGAGATGAGAAAACTGGATCGGGTCTAGACAGAAGCATCTGCCATATCAGCTGCAGCCTGTTAATGACGGCGTTTTCACTCGCAGGGAGAACAAGGTGATGACGGGAAGGTGGAAGGCCCGCAGGGACCACCCGGAGACAGAGTAAGATATTAAATCCCTTCCCTAATCAACACTGGCCTGGATTTTGCCAGGGGATGAGCTGACTTGCTTCTTTACTTATGCAACATACAAAAGGCATCGAGATTCTGCGGATAACAGGACTTTTAACATCTAACTTACGCCTTTGTTGTGTTGCTGCAGGGTCCTGTTGGTGACAGAGGAGATCGAGGGGAGCCCGGAGACCCTGGTTATCCTGTGAGTCGTATTCCCAGTATGTGATTCAGAAATGATTGTCTTGGGAAGGTTTGTGGTTATCAAGGAGATACCCTGGAGAAGGTGTGTGTGAGACAGGTCATGTAATGCCAGACAAAACTCAAGACTTGATGTGCCAATGGCTGCAGATTGTTTCACAGGAAGATCTCTGTTAATTTAGATATTTTGAAGCTTCCAAAACCTTAACAGGATTTCTCTCAAAAGCAGAGCTGTGAGGATTCCCTTTATGTGGGACGTAACTGGGGTTGATCTGAAAAGGCTCTATGGGTTTTCTCACCTCCATCCAAAATCCAGTTGCTGTAATTGATCAGAGCAACCCATTCCAGAACCCAGCAGAGTAGCACTGTTGCTGCTGTATTTTGTAGGACAGCAGCCTACAACTGTTAGCTTAAACTGATGCTGTGTGTATTAGAGGATACTCCTTCCTGCTTACACAGTGACAAGCAGTTCCTCTGAGCTACTTCTTTCCAGTGTGCATCCACAGCAGCACGTACATTACCCATGAGCTTCAACATTTGTGCATTAGCAGAATGCAGATATATTTACCTTCCCCTGCCCTGCTCTGCATGCTGTGTTTGTTCATCATTGCCACAAAGATATCTAAGGACAAACAAATGTTCCCTCTCTTGTTTTATTTAAGGGCCAAGAAGGGCTTGATGGAGAAAGAGGAAAACCTGGACAGCAAGGCTTACCTGTAAGAAATGCTGCTTTATTGTAAGCTACACAGTGTCACATGCATGTGAAAAACAGATGCAGGAGGGTAGGAAGGGCTGTAGTAGGGGATGTGTGCTGAGCTGTGACATGCAGTGTGTGCATTTCCATAACCCACGCCTCTGAAATGGACAATTTGAGCCATGTGTTGAGACCAAAAAATAGGTGATAGAACAGGAGGCGCCCCCAATAGCCTACCCCTGGAACAGTATTTCTGAACAGGCCAGGAGGGATTTGAAAGCTTAGGAGATGAGCAGTGCAAGATGGCCGTGATGCTGGAAGGGTCCACTTGGAAATGGTGCATTTGAGGAGAGCTGCTCCAGTGTGGGGCCATTTCATTCAGCCTGCATGGCATTTCCTCTCAGCACACAAAAATCCAGAAGGCCAGAAGAAGGGATGAAAGCATGGGGGATGGGGGATGGAGGGATGTGCGATGGTGAATTGCTTCACTTCTCCATCAGGGTTGCTCCCTGATGTCTGACATCCAGGCCAAACCAAGGAAAGGGCTGCAGCATGCAGAAGAGAGGTAGCACCAGTATGGGGATGTGCTCACCGTATGGAGCACTCGTTCTGCACGTAGCTTTTGCAGGGCCTTTCCCAAACCAGGCTCCTTCCTCCTCACTTCTCAGCATGGTTTTCCAGGCACGGTCTGGAATTTAGCAAACCGGTTCCCCAAACATGAGCACCACCCAAGTGAGGGGGTAGCGCTGCTTCTTCTCCAGTTGATACCCTGTTAAATGCTCTCTGGAGACAATTCCTTGCTCTCTTTCCCCCAGGAGGCCTGTCTGAGCACAGGCTGTTCCCGTGAATTGTTTCCATACGGTCAGTGTTGTTAGGGCACAAAAAAATGCTGTTCTTTCTACTTCGTGCAAGATATTGCCAGATGAGAATTTCAAGCAGATTTTTCATGCTTGTGTTTTGTAGGGGAATCCTGGACCACCAGGCCAGCCAGGAGCAAAGGGATCCAAAGGTGATGTGGTAGGTTTCAGCAGGGTGGATTTGTAGCATCCTAAGTTTGAAGAAGATGTCTGATGAAGAGAACTCGAATGTTTTGTGTGTGATTTGGCCAAAGGTCTATACCTTGAAAGACTGTGGGAAGCCCTAGTGGGAGGGCTGCAAACATGTGTTTAAGTGTCCAACCCCAATGGCTGGTTGGCTTCATGGAGCTGGAGTGAACCAAGACAATAGCAGCTCCAAATGGAAGGTGAATCTGGGGCACATCTTTGGCCATGGCCATCACTGTGTCTCTTTCCCATAACCCTGCATGTGCTGCTACAGCCACAGATAGCTGGTCTGCCCCTAAGGAGATCTGAGCCAGGCAAGTTCCTTCGCTTGAACCATAAACTTTTCTGGCTTGAAACTTTCCATATGGTTCTTCTCTTTCCTGGAAGAGACCTTCTAACTTCTTGCCTTTACTGAGCAAGAAAACACAGCACACACAGCTCCTTTGAGGTTCAGTGTGGTACCTACTCTGACTTCCACATCTGGTTGTAATGACAGCATGCTAATTATTCTCACAGATAGGGCCTTTATTTGCTAAAATGTAAGTATTCAGTACTCAATATTCAGGAAATTCCTGTTCCCTGATGGCAGATGTCAGGATTTTTAATCCGACCCTACTGGGATAATGGCAGAAGATGGTCTGCAGTAGGTGTTCCTGGCAAGGAGTGTACCAGCTGATGAGATGAATGAACTCTACCTAGTGCTGGATGACCTGGAACTACCTTTGGGAGTAATGGATAGCAGAGGAAGCACCCCCAGGAGTATTAATTTCATGTAGCTGTCCTGCCTGGTCCTCTGCAGATGGAGAAACAGTGCACAGGAAAAGCAGTGCTTCAGTTTGAAAGTGCTTTAATGCATGACCTGACTAAGAGAGTCCTAGTGAAGGTGATGAGGCTGAGTTTTCCATTCATTCCACAGAAATTAATCCATTCTACAGCTAATAACCCTCAGGAGTATTTCTTTTATGTCTTTCTTCACAAAGCAGCATTGCAAATTTCAGACACAAGATACCCCTTTCATTTCCATCAACTCTCCAAAATAAGAGGGAGCTACTTAGGAAAGAAATGCTCTCACTGAGTGCCTGCAGAAGACTTGCCAGTGCCGTGGGTCTGTGCTGTGCTTCAATGAACTGACAGAGGATGCAGGTTTCGAGCATCTTGTTCTAATGTTTGCCAGTGCATTGAGTCCTCCCTCGAGTTCATCCTGCTTTATTTGTCCTCATCTGCTCTGTATTAGGAAAAATGTAGGTCCTTGCCTTCTAGCTATTCATTCCTGCCCTAGAACTCTCGAGACATACGAAGAATCACTTGTAATAAAACCAAATAGCAGTTCATTCTCCAGTGCTGGAGCAACTGACTTTATGAATCTCCTTTTTATAAAACTCTTTCCAACCATTATCCAAAATCACACCCTGAAGTCAGGCGCCCAAGTGGACTTGTGCTGGAACTGCTGCAATTTTAGATGTATTTCTTTCTTTGCAGGGTCAAAAAGGAAAGCAAGGAGCACGAGGCAGTGCAGGGAGCAGAGGCTCACCGGTAGGTTAAAAAAAAAATCCATCTTTTGCCCCAAAAATGCTGTCTAGGAGCCCCGTCACTGACATATTTGTGATTTTAGGGCATCCTTGGGCTACCTGGTCCTCGAGGAGTGGTGGGAAGGCAGGGCCAAGAGGGTGCTCCTGGAGTGGATGGAGTGCCTGGGAAGGATGGCGTGCCTGGGGTGCTGGTGAGTTTGCAGCTGTAACCTCATAGCATTAATAGCAAGTGCAACTTAAGAGCTGGAAAACCAAAAGGTAACGTAGGAGAAATGGATGTAGTCCAGCTACAAATATCCCAGTTTCCAGATACCCAGAGAGGATCATATGTTGCTCATTGTGTCTCACTTTACCTTTGCCTGGTGAAGTCCGTAAACAAACCAATGCATCCAGTCTGACAAACAGCTTCTTGCATGCACGTATCTGCAAGTCCTCCCACGCCCGGATGCATGCTTGCTGGCTGAGGGCAGATTCATACCACTCCTCCATGCCCGTAGAAGATGTGCAGAGCTGGAGAGAGCGCTTTGTTTCATAACCTCTCCTGTGTTTTTTTTTCTAGGGAGAGCAGGGAGATGATGGGGAAGAAGGAGTAACAGGGATGGCCGGCAAAAGAGGGAACCCCGGCGTGCCAGGACTGCCTGGGGCACAGGGACCACCAGGGTTCAAGGTGAGTTTCAACTCAAGATACTGCTGTGAGCAATGCAGTCTGTGAGCCTGGTGCATCTAGAGCTTGAATTCACCAAGGTCCAACAAAGCCTGAGTTCCTGCTGCCATCTTTCACTTAGCTGGAGGCTCAGCAGTTGATTCTCTTTCTATCCATCCATCCATCCATCCATCCATCCATCCATCCATCCATCCATCCATCCATCCATCCACCCATCCATCCATCCATCCATCCATCCATCCATCCACCCATCCACCCATCCACCCATCCATCCATATCAGCTGAATATCTCAGCTTTCTGTCTTTGTCAAAGTTCTCCCAGCTCAGGAACGTACAAATATCTGTCCCCACATTGTGAACGCTGTAACTCCTTTCATTAGTAACCTGGATAAAGAAATGTGACCTTAGAGAAGCTGCAAGGGATCTGCTGCAGCCTGCCTGTAGGAGACCCACAATGAGCACTGAAGCGTGGATGCCCTTCAGCTGCTGCCTTGCAAAGCCTGGATGGTGCAGGAAAATTGTGCAGCTTGTTTCTGTCATGTATTTATCATGCTGGGATTGCTGGAACCAGTATGACTCGGGCACTGCCTTAGGTGGAAGCAGGGAAAAGCTGCTTTAACGACAGTGGGGTTTCTTACTGGTCCCTGCAGTGGTCCAGGTGGGCCGCAGGGTCTAACCATTCCAACAGCAATTCAGCCATTTGTAAAAAGAGGCTGCAATTAGGAAAACTCCAGCGGGGTTTGGAGAGGCTATCAGGACTGATTTAAACTATGCCTCCTATAGCACATCACTCTTAAAACTGTCCCTTGCTGCCCTCCAGCTGCCTTCTGTAGAATAACAAGCTGCTTCCAGAAGTGACCAGAGAGGTCCTTGTGGAATTATGCCGCACTCACCCTCTTGGGAGATCGGTTGCCCCTTGTCCTCCTGCTCAACCATCCCGGGCACCCACTACCTTTGCTGCCATGCCACCATCCTGCACCCATCTGCCCCTGCAGACCTGAGGCATCTCATAATGGAGCCACATTCCTCATCCCGATGCGCCACTTTTTCCCAGCTTTCCATCTATGGCTATTTCAGCTGAACGTTGTTATATTTAGCTCCCGTCCTTTGGAATTACTTGAATTCTGTTATTTTTAGGGTGAAAGAGGATTGCCTGGACAGACCGGCCAAACAGGGAAGCGAGGATCAGTGGGAGGAATGGGCCTCCCAGGGAGCCCTGGCGATCCAGGAGCCAAAGGCCAGCCTGTGAGTAGCACCTGGCAGGGACCCCTAAGCAGCCTGCATTCCCCAAAGCACTGTGACTGCTCCCAGCACCCTCATGCCTGTTGTTATGATATGGCCACCACGTGTGCTGGTGGTCCTACAGTGGGAAACGGCCCATCCATTGCAAACCATGCCAAAGGTGCAAAAGGGGCTGCAGCTCCATAGGGACACCCAGGAGTTGTAGGCATCACCACGAAGGTTTGAGGGTGGAGGAGCTGTGGGTTCAGAGCATGCTGGGGGAGGAGCATACCCACTTCCAGGGCAGGCTCCAAACTCTTTGTGGTTTTTCACTGTGCTGGTGGGATTGCCCAGCGTTTGGCAGCAGAATTCCAGCCACGGAGAGGTAACCACCAACACCATTGTTTTGCCTCGTGTTCCTGCACATGGCAAGTTCCCTTGCCCAGTTTTACTGTTGCCTGCTTTGCTGCATCAGTATTGACCAGGTCCCCTCAAAAAAAGGTGACTCTCTGGCATTTAGATTGCTCTAAAAACCTTTCTGACTTCTCACTTACTTCTGCTCTGAATTCCTCCAGAAAGAAGGCTTGTTGGTTCTTGTAACACAGGAAAGACTGTAGTCCTTCTCTTAGTAGCCTGTTTCCTTTCCAGGATGCATAAATGGGCAGTTAAACCACGTTGTGTGCTTGGAAAGTTTCTAACACTCCACCAAGTCCAACTAAGCCCTTTCTTGCCAAGCAGCTTCTCATTGTCATGGCAGGAAAAAGCTTCCTAACAGTAAGGGCTGTAGATTAACTCTGGAATAGCCCTGTAATAGAGGCAGTGGAAACCCCATCA
Organism: Tympanuchus pallidicinctus; assembly: GCF_026119805.1. Taxonomy (NCBI): domain Eukaryota; kingdom Metazoa; phylum Chordata; class Aves; order Galliformes; family Phasianidae; genus Tympanuchus; species Tympanuchus pallidicinctus. Next base: position 50,583,842 of record NW_026294802.1, read on the forward strand.
CTTGAGTCATTTACAACTGGGCTGAACAAGACGCTGTAAAACATCCCATAATGTGCAATCCAGCATGGGTCACATAGTCCAGCTGAGAGGCCAAAGGAGCCTTTTCCATCTCTGGTGTTCCTGTGACTGTAAATGAATCATCTGGCCAATGTTTCCGTCCCATTTTTTTCAGTGTTGCATCACTTTGCATTTTGATAGCTGAGAAACCCAGAAATCTCACAGGACGTGCATCTTAAACGTGGTAAAATGAGGGTGTTTATGCAAGGACGTGCTACCAGTGTTTTTCCTTTATTCTCAGGCTGCAGGCTGCATGCTAATCCAAGCTTGATGGTCTTGCAAATATTTTGTTTTTCTTAAGGACCAACAACAACAACAAAATCCTGCAATGTTGTGTAGGAAAAGAATTGGGATTTGTATGGTTTTCATGGTTTTAAATGGGAGGTGATGTTGTAGGAACACACACTCCTTTGGACAGCACCAATAAGCATCATTTGAAATTGTCCTTCATAGGGCAGTCCAGTTGGTATTGGAAATAAAATAAGTGCTCATTTTAATGGGATTGGAGCATGGACTTTAGGGTCAATCTCAGAAGACTGATGAAGAGCTTCATCCTGCTTCTGCTGACTGTGCTCCAAGCCCTCCAAGCTAGCCAAGCATGTGCTAGAAATATTGTAGGTGTGCCTCTCATCTTGGGGGCAGAAAGGTTTGGTCTGTGAGATGTTCTGGAGCTGCTTCCACCCTGTGTTTGTGTAATGCCTTCCTCAGAGCTCTCTCATACTTCTTTCTCATCAGTCCTGCTGAGGAATACTGATGGATTTCTCGCTCTCTGAAGCTGCTGAAATCTTGGCGTGTCTTCGGTGACCGGTTCAGCACGAACTCACTGCTGTTCTTTGTTCTTGTGTTTGTCTTGGCTGTTATTTCCAGGGAGACTTTGGGGAGGCAGGATTCCCAGGGATTGCGGGCATCTTTGGGCCAAAGGTAAGAGGGGACCTGGTGACCAGTTGGCTTCCCAGTCTCTTTGCTGGGAGGAGACACTGCAATGCCTATTGAAAATTATTTGGCAGTAGCTCTGCAGAAACTACTGAAACCCAATTGTGATTCCAACTTTATGAAGTTTATGTATCTTCAGATAATCCTCAGGTATGCATTTACATATTGCTCTGATAAAACCTATTTCCATTGAAGTGGGTACGCTGTAGATGGAAAATTGATGTCCTACAGACCCCCCCCCACCTGAACATATTTCAATCATAGAATCATAGGATCAGTAACCTTGGAAAAGACCACAAAAATAACCAACCATCAACCCATCACCACCATGCCCACTAAGCCACATCGCTCACTGGCACGAGTTCATTTCTCCAACATTAATCATCAGTTGAGAGACTTGACTGGAAATTTGGGCTCATTTGACCAAAATACAATTTTGATGGGGAAAGGGAACCGGGCTGTTTTCTGGAGAAAGTAAAGAGCTTGCAAAACAGGAGTGGGAAAAGAATGTTTTGAATGGGACCTTGCAATTCCCATATATTAGAGCTGTAAGCCAGAGCATCAACGTGGGGTACATCTATTAATGGGCTCTGACACCTCATTTTTGCTTGCAGGGACCACCAGGAGACCCCGGTTTCAAAGGCATTCAGGGACCACGTGGCCCACCTGGCCTCATGGTGAGTGGTTTTTCCATATGTTTGGTTTGGGGAGATTTTCTTGCTTCCTCCATCATGTGTATCTGTAAGGCTGCAGATTCCCATAATGAGCACAATAGTCTGGTTTGAGGGGTGCCTTGCAATTACTCTGTGGCCATAGTGCTGCCAGAGCACATCTGCACCTTCTGTGTGATCATGGGCCTCTTCTGCCTCTATAAGGACTGCTGCACTCCAGCTACACCAAAATCCTTCTGTTTCTGGAATTTCTGAGGCCTCACATGGGCTGTGACAACCACACTGCGAGGGCTTGTGTCTGTGGACCTGTGTTTTATTTCAGCCACAGAAAGCACCGTGATCGTGCTGCTGAGAAGCAGCAAAGAGTTGCAGTGTCCATCCATCCCCAAGTGGTGGTTGATGCACGGCTTGTCTTTTCCAGGGAAAAGAAGGAATTATTGGTCCGCTTGGCATTCTGGGTCCCACAGGAAGCCTGGTGAGCGTCTGCCTTTTCTTCTGCCTGTAGATTTTAGATGGCAGTGTTTGAGATCCAGCATGCCTGAGGCCAGCATCAGTAAATCCCAAGTCCTTCTGTTCCCAAGAACAAAATGGTCTGTAAGACGAGCAGCTTAAGGGTTAGTTAAGTTCCAGCTGCATGTGTAGTTGGGATTATTAGCTTAGAAGTGAGGAACATCTGTATTGAAGTGCAAGTTTTGAGATAGATAGATGGCATCAGACTGGAAGACAAGACTGTGATTTCAGTTTTTTTAAGCAAGTCACTGGATTTGCCAAAGAACTCAGCATTGGAGCCCCCAGGGGAAGAATAAAAAAAATAATCTGATGAATGTGCTAAACTGGACACAGTTGGATTCAGGGAAGTGCTGAAAATCTCTGCCTGCCTCCAAATGCCACAGACTGCAGTTCAGGTCAGGACTTCATAACAATGTGAGCATGAAGTCACGTAGAGCTCAGCACAAAGAGGCAGAGTTGGCAGAGAGGAAACCCAGGGAGATGAGCCCAGTCCCGCTGGGTCCTTGCAAGGTGCTTCTGAGCAGCACAGCATCCAGAAGCACAGCTTGCAGTCACTAACAGCCATCTTGTGTACTTTCACAGGGGCCGAAGGGGGACAAAGGCAGCCGTGGGGACGTGGTAAGTGAGCTCCTTGCCTGGGAGGGAGCTCTGTTCTTGGGCACTGGGTTCCTCTGTGGGCAGGGTGCTCACATCTACACTGGGTACATATTGCTCATCCTCCTTGGTACCACAAGAACCGAGATGCCATCTTGGCACCAGATTGCACGACCAGGGGTCATTCCTGCACGTGGTCATACTTTCTAGATTTCTTTCTAGAATTGAACATCTTCTGACTGCTTCTTCCCTTGTTTGTTTGTTTGTTTGTTTCCCTACAGGGGTTTCAGGGCCCAAGGGTGAGTCTTTAAAACACTTTTTCTAATATCTCTTATTTAAATAAAACGGTTACTTCTAGCAAATATAAAGCTGGAGGGAAGGTGACTGTTAACACAGAGAACATGATGCTTAAAGAATGAAGGGCTGGGAACAAGAGACACAGCAGGACTGAACCAGGTGCAGAGAGGTGCACCCAGAGGTGGGAGACGGAGGAAACAGGGCAGTCTTCTGAAGTGTTTGGGGGAGAGGATGTTATGGGACACCAAAAATGGGGGGGATTTCAGCAGGGAACAGACTCAGTTCTGGTGACAAGGAGTGGAAATACAAACTGAAAGCATTTCACTGACTGATGCCACTCTGTCTTTAGGGTCCTCCAGGCCCACGAGGACAGCCTGGCCCTCCGGTACGTACACATGGAAAGAGTTCAAAGACATTATTGAAACAAGCTACAATTACTGCAGTGATACCCTCCAGAGGGCCTGCTCACTCACTGAAAATTACAGCTTAGCCCCGTTCCCCGTATGCAAAAATGCATGTGTGTGAATGGACCAGTGTTTCTCGTGCTTTGGTCCAAACCATCTCCAAATATCTTATAGAGACAGCATTGTTGCCTGTCTCACTCTTCTGCATCGAGGAACCCCAGGGGAGAGAGGGTTTCAGAAGGACATCAATGAATATCTTTGCAGCAGTGGCTGCCCAGCATTCCAGCTGATGCCCCTTTTTTGCTTTGATTTCTAGGGACCGCCAGGAATTTCAGCTTCGTTTGTAAGTTGCTGTTTTCTGTTCATTTGTTAATGATGGCAGTAAGTCGTGCAGAGGCGGGCGCTGCAGGGACCTTGAAAACATACGTTCAGGTCCAGCAAGAGATGCATTAGCAGAGCAAGGCTTGAATCACAACCCTAGAGCAAGCAGCATTTGCTTGCATCAGGCTATGCTCAGCTTCTCACAGTCTGTTTTGCCCCATGCTAGCAACAAGATGGCTTTGGGGCCTCCTTCCAGACACTGATGGACTCCAACACGGCGCTCAAGACAGAGGTACGGGGCTTCTGTCAAACTGCCTGGCCTCTGCTGAGGCTGTAGGCTGGGGATGGTCACTGTCTGCTTGAAGTTTCTGTCTGCTTGAAGTTTCTATATGCAAAGCTTCAATTTGTCTGCTGTTTTTGTGGAGTACCAGGTTAAAGGGTGTGATTCTGCTGCGTTCCTTGTTTCTGAAGCTCCAAACTTCATGACTTTGCCAGCATTTCACCAGTTCCCCATGCAGACCCTCAATGGTTACAGTACCAGGTGCCTCCTTTTCATTCCAGGGTTACCAACATCCAGACCTTCTCATGCTGGACCACGGAGGGGAGATCTTTAAGACTCTACACTACCTCAGCAACCTCATTCAGAGCATCAAGAGACCCCTGGGCACCAAGGAAAACCCCGCACGCATCTGCCGAGACCTCATGAACTGTGAACAGAAGATGAAGGATGGTAGGAAGCCTTGAGTACAAGAAGGCTGTATCCCTCCCTAGGACCATTTTACATGGCCCCAAATGGCCTCCCCGGGCTGAGGGCAGTCATGCAGAAACCAAAGCTTGTCGTTGCTTATGCGCAGAGAAGGCTGAGTGTTCTCATTAATCCCCACATCCTCCCTCTCCTCAGGTACCTACTGGATCGACCCAAATCTCGGCTGCTCCTCAGACACCATACAAGTCATCTGCAACTTCACCAATGGTGGACAGACGTGTCTCAGCCCCATCACGGTCTCCAAGGTACACACAGCTCCTCCTGTGCAGCATTTCCCATACACACATCATGAAATGTTTACCCACGGCTGAGTTCTGCCAGAGCTCAGGACGGTGACCACTGTAACAGCACTTTTCCTGGTGGCAGTGAGCACAGCTCTGCTGCTGGCCTTCAGCACTGCTCTCATGAGGTTAAAAAACACACCTAAGATGGTGTTGTTGACTCTTTGCAAGATAGAGCAGTACGTTTCCAGTAGTGTTTAATTAACCCATAACCTTAACAGAGGCCGGTAATTTAGCAAACATGCTGCTCCCAAAGGCTTTGTTGGATTAATTTATGTTCAGGTCACTCTTGTCGTTTATTTTCTACTGCCTGAAAAATTGAGGTCAGCTTAAATACACAAGTGTCCACCAAAGTGAACGCCACAGGATTTTTCTCAGGGAAAGTACCTGTAACAAAAAATACCCCTAGCAATATCTGGGTCCATCTGCAGTGCCCAGAGCACGTTCAGAACCGCATCATTTTCCTCCTGCTTAAGGGCCTGCGTGTTTATTGCAAGAAATAAAGGGCCTGCTGCCTCCTCATGACTACAGTCCAGCTCGACTTTGTGTTGGGTCTTCTTGCCCATACTGACACCAGAACCCGTTCTGGGCTTGGGCATCCATGCGTGGCCACTCACAGAGTGCAGGGAACTCCTCTGCCCTTGCACTGAAGGGCCGTTCTCTCTCCCAGCCTTGCTAACACCCCTGTCACCTTCACAGCTGGATTTTGACATCGGCAGAGTCCAGATGAACTTCCTGCGCCTGCTGAGCTCTGAGGTGGTGCAGCACATCACCATCCACTGCCTGAACACCTCTGTCTGGAGGGAGGGCTCTGCTGAGAAACCTTCGCAGAAAGCCGTGCGCTTCAAGGCGTGGAACGGGCAAATGTTTGAGGCAGAGGGGAAGCTCAAGCCGGAGGTGGCAGCTGATGATTGCAAGGTACGTTGTGCCCAAAGAGAGGAGAGAAATGCCAGGCTGAACCCACCCAGCACACACAGCAAGGCTGAGATTGTGCCAGTGCTTTTTATTCCATGGCCACCTCCAAAAAAGGGGGAGAAGGGTCTAGGTTTCCTCTTCCGTGATGCTATTTCAAGGTGTTGCCTTCAACTCAGCTAGGAGAAAGTGTTCCCCAGAATGCTTTTCTGAACTAGGCTTACTCAGGGCTTTTCAGTTGTATGGCACAGTGAAACTCATCATCTACAGCAAGAGGGAATGGCCCCAAGGTGAGCCAGGGGAGGTTTGCATTGGATATTAGGAAGAATTTCTTCTCAGTGGCACAGACTGCCCAGTGAGTGGTGGGATCAGCATCCCTGGAGAACTGTGTAGATGTGACAGTGAGGGACGTGTCAGGGCCCTGCCTGTGGTGGGGGGGTTGGAGGTTCATGATCCTTGAGCTCCCTTCCAACCCAGGCCAGTCTGTCATTTTGTGATTCTGTGCCAGTGGGCATAGCGAGTAGGGATGAGTCGGTGGTTGGACTTCTTAGAGGTCTTTTACGACCTCAGTAACGGTCTGATTGTAAGATCTGTCCCACAGCTAAGCAGCTCTGTCTGTCTTTCCCTCCCCCCTGTGCAGATCAAGGATGGACGCTGGCATCGGACTCTCTTTTCCTTTCGGACGCAGGACACCCAGCAGCTGCCGATCGTCAACATCTACAACCTTCCCCCATCCGAGCCAGGAAAGCAATATCACCTCGAGGTCGGCCCCGTGTGCTTCCTTTGAGCAATGCCATCAACCCGGGCTCCAAGGCTTTGACCCCACTTCTGGCCTATGTCTTTACACAGGGTCTCTGCAGCAAGGACAGCTGGGCTGTATCTTTTGGGTCAACTCTTGCTCTAGCCTTTGGCTCAAGGCCTCAAACAACCCGTGATCTACTGAACTCAGCAGGTTGTTGAAAGGAGGAATACGAAGGACGTAGGGAAGCGGGTGTCAGCTGGGACGTGACCGGTGCAAAGGGATCAGGGGACGAGGTGTCGCGCGGTTCCACACACAAAGCTTTTTCCATGACCAAAGAAAACGTTGAGAGAAACCTCAAGCAACTCGCAGCATGTGGTTTCCCCACCCTCCCCCCCTATTTTTGCCTTACCTGGTTCCCGAGTTACCAAATGTTCTTCCCATTGACAAGTAATTCAGAGATGATAGGGCTTCCCTCGCAGAGCTGGGCGCCTCCTGGATGGCCGGGCTCTCCCAGGAGGAGCTGCAATGCGACTCTGGCTGCTCTGCGCACCGGAACCATTTTGATGTGCAATATTAGAAGAAACAAAATATATATATATATATATATATAAAATATTATTTAAAGCAAAAAGAAAAAAAAGGAAAAAAAAAAAAAAAAAAAAAGGAAAAAACTAAAGTTGCTCCTTCCATGGGTGAGTTGAACCAACGTCCCTTCTCATGTGCATGGTGTTGGGGTGGGGGAGAGTCCCAAAGCTGAAAGGGGGGAATGGAAGGAGGAGAGGGGAAGAGATTGGTGCTACAATAGAGAGAGAGGATGGGCTCGTCTGATTTGTTTCTACCTCTCACTGTGAAATCTCTGGTGCTCTTAAAAAAGTGTGTTATTTTATATATATGATTTTATTTAAGGTTGTGAAGGTGCTACAGTGGCTTGCCACAGACCCAAAAAAAAAAGCCCATAGGACCACCTCTCTAGGAAGAGAGGAGGTTACGATCTACAGCTAAATCACAGGAACACCTTTGAAGGGATCTTTCCATTGCCATGGGTGCCAGTGCTGCGCAACAACTCGGAGCGTCCGAGCTGCACCTTTCAGGCGACGATTCTGAAAGCCAATCTGCCTTTCGTTTGTTTGTTTGTTCGTTTTTAAACCAGCACTTCACTGCTCTGCTTGGGCAGCAGGGCTGCAGCTCACCTGCAGTGCTGTAGGGTGAAGCCTCGCTGCGTGGGCTCAGCTGCCCCCGAGCTCCTTTGCTGTATTGACGTTGACCCACAGCCACGCATGCAGCTCTGAGCCCGTGTGTAAAACCCAGCCCTGCTCCCCTTCTGTCCGGGCCCCTCTGCCACATCTGAAAGCATGATGCCTTGTTTCAGAGCACGGCTGGGCTCGCAGGGGTTGTGTTTTGTTAAGTTGTGTAGAAATTTAGTCTCTGTATGTAAATTTGGAGGATTTTTTTTTTTTTTAAAGAGGATAATTATGGTAATCTTTAATTCTATATAAGGAATGATATTGATGTACTCGGAGCTGTACTGTATCGGAAATGCTTCAGCGCCCGTTTGGGGTTTTCACGTCTCCTAAGGACTTTTATGGATTTTATTTTTTTGAGGAAAAAAAAAGAAAAAAGAAAAAAGAAAAAAGAAAATGGATGCGTGTCTCTCTTTGTGCGCCCCCTTCCTACGGCCAGCAGCCATCGGCTGAGGCTCACAGGATCCATCTCACATACCTCACCCCGCTGTTCTGTGTTTGCTCCAGCCCGCAGTTACCCTTTGTTCTCATTAATGCTTTTTTGTTTTGTTTTTTTTCTCTTTTTTTTTTTTTTTTTAATTATTTTTTAATTTGGACTTTAAATAAATATTTAAAACTGAGGCAACAATATGGGACTTTTATGGGTTTTTTTTTTGTTGGGTTGTTTTGGTTTGGTTTGTTTGGTTTTTTTTTGCTGCGGGTGCGAGGAGCAGCGATGCCCTATTGCTGGGGCTGTGGGTGCTGCTGTGAGCGGCCAAGGGAGCCCCAAAATCCTCCATCCCAATCAAGCGATGGTGAGCCCCTACCGTGGCCATCAGCACGTTCCTCATCCTCATCCCCATCCTGACACAGTGTGGGAGAAAAGGAAGGGGAAGGGAACAAGGGAAAGGGGGCAAGGAGAAGGGGAAAGGGGAAAGGAAGGCAAGGAGAAAGGGAGAGACTAACCTTTTCAGTGCTGAGCCATGCATCACACCACAATGGCTCAAAGCTGACCGAAACCCAAGTTCTCCTCTCTCAGGAGGATTCACAGAACAGGATCACAGAACACTGCAAGTTGGAGGCGCCCATAGGGACCGCCGAGTCCAACCCAGGGCTCCACACAGCACCATGCAACCCTATGGCTGAGAGCGGGGTCCCAACACTCCCTGAGCTCCAGCATTGGGGCTGTGCTCACCTCCCTCTAGGATGCAGCCTTTCCCAGCCCCTCCTCACCCTCCCCTGGCAGCCCCATGCCATCCCCTCAGGCCCCATCCCTGTTTGGAGCTGCGTGCTGCCACCAGGACCCCCTCTTCCTCCCCTTCTCTGGGCAGAACAAACCACAGCCCTCAGCCCCCACACACGCTGTGCCACCACCAGTGCCAGGACGGTGTTTGTCTGCCCCAGGCGCTGCAGGACACGGACCAACGCCTTCAGTGGCACTCACTGCCCTGCAGCACCTTGCACAAACCAACGCCCGCCCAATCAGTTGTGCTTTCTGAGAACAAAAGTCCCCGGTGGTGAAATACAGCTTTTTTCACCTTTTCTGCCGGAAGAAAGCAATCTTTTTGCCAGTTTAGTTCCCATCAACTGCTATTGCTTCATGCCTGAGCAAACAGCCCCGTGGTTAAATAAGCACGCAGGCTGTGGCAGGGCTGTATATAAGTGCCAGCGCGCAGCAGCATCCCACCCACACTGCAGCCTCACCACAGCCCCCCTGTGAGCAATGCTGGCCTTCCTCATCCCTGTCCTCTCCCTCACTATGGGGTTGGTGCGTGCCCACGCCACTGACTCCCCCACCTGCGCCCCGCTCGTCCCTGCCGAAATGGACAATGCAACAGTGCACAGGGTAAGAAGTGCTGCGTTCCGTCCCTGGGAGCCCTCAAACCCAAACTGGGGTCTGGAATGCATCTGCAATCCCTGACCTTCTGCTCTGCTCTGCCGGCAGCTGCTGGGGCACTGGGTGTACATCATGGGTGCCTCCCAGTACCCCCCGCACGTGGCTGAGATGAAGGAGCTGAAGTACGCGACCTACACCATCTTCCCTGGCAGGCATGAGGACGAGTTCAACGTGACGGAAATCATGAGGCTGTAAGGATGGGGTGGGATGGGATGGGATGGGGTGGGATGGGGTGGGATGGGGTGGGATGGGGTGGGATGGGATGGGATGGGATGGGGTGGGATGGGATGGGATGGGATGGGGTGGGATGGGGTGGGATGGGGTGGGATGGGGTGGGATGGGGTGGGATGGGATGGGATGGGATGGGATGGGATGGGGTGGGATGGGGTGGGATGGGGTGGGATGGGGTGGGATGGGGTGGAATGGGGTGGGATGGGGTGGGATGGGGTGGGATGGGGTGGGATGGGGTGGGATGGGATGGGATGGGATGGGATGGGGTGGGATGGGATGGGATGGGGTGGGATGGGATGCTCCCAGGCAGTGGGTCAGAGCCACCCCTGAGCTGTGGGCAGGGAACAGACAGGTGGCAGTGGTCTGGCCAGCCCACCGAGGAGGCTGCAGTGTGTGTGGGACAGCACACCCTCTAGGTGTACGTGGAGTGATTTGAGTCCTGTTTCACTTTCTGCTTCCCCAGGAACGAAACCTGCGTGGTGAGGAACACCAGCAAGATCCACGTCTTCCGGCACAACTCCACGTTGGTGCACGGTAAAGCTGCTGCCCCTCCTGACACCCATCCCCCAACCACCACCACGCTGCCTTACGGGAACACGGCCCCTCTGTCTTCCAGAGGAGGGGCAGGAGGCGTCCATGGCAGAGCTGATGCACAGCGACAAGGACCTGTTCATCCTGAAGCACTTCAAGGACAACCACGTGGGCCTGAGCCTCTCAGGTGAGCACACTGAGCCGGGGAGCACCCCAACACACACAGACCCTTTCATTTTCCCCTTTTTCCTGCTTTTACACCACTTTTCCTACAGCACGGACTCCCAAGGTGACCAAAGAGCAGCTGGAGGAATTTGAAGCCCAACTGCGCTGCCACGGCTTCAAGCTGGAGGAGGCAATCATCACCTCCCCCAAGGTACGGCCCTGCAGGCACGGGGCTCCTCGTGGGGGCAATCAGTGCAGGAATGAGCTCTGTGCCCCCTCCCCAGGATGCCTGTCCTGCAGCTGGCGAGGAGGTGGGCGAAGGCAGCACAGCCACCGCAGAGCCACAGCAGGGGTGAGCCCACATCCCTCCTGTGCCCCGCTCTGCCAGGGATGCCCCGACGAGGATTTATGTCTTCCAACGTCTTCACGATGCCCTTCGCAGAAGAGATTTGCTGCTTTTCTGTTCTCACGTGGACCTGGAATAAAGCTGTGTGTGACACCTGCCTGCCGTGCGCTCGCCTTCATTGTGCCCACGTGTGGGATGGGTGTGGGTGGGCAGCACCAACGTTGGCTTTGGGCCCCATCCCTGCCCCAAATCAGACAAAATCCTGAGGATGGATGGCTCACACTCACCAAAATGGGCCGTGGCTCAGGAAGGCAGTGATCCAACCCCTGAGTTTGCTTCCATGAGCAGCACCAAGGCGCTGCTGCGTCCAATCTAGTGGGTGTGTGGGATGATGTGGGGGGCCATGAGCAGCACAGGAGCTACTGAGCCCCACGGCCATGACCGAGAGCAGGATAAATGGGGTTACCCTTCAGGTTTAGATCAGACACAAAGGAAAACCTGTGAGGAGAAGCAGCGGTGGAGCTGACAGTTCCAGCTGGGACTCAGGCACAGGATGAGTCCCCAGCACACACGCCCTGCTTGGGGCAGCCCCCACAGCCCTGCCAGCACCATTTTGGCTCAGACCCAGAGCTGGCAGCTCCCTACGCCCCATATCCCAATAAGCAGCACAGTTCTTCATTTGCAGAGCAACAACATTGGCTGAAATTGGGAAATTTAGGTCGGATTTCATCTTTCCTTGCAGGAAGTGCTTTGCCCCACTCCCCTCCTCCAGCCACTGATAGCACCATGCTGGGTTGGCTCCCACCAGGGCCATTTCCCCGAAATGTGCCATTGCATCACACAGCCCTGCTGTGCAAACAAACAGCTGAGGGAGCAGCGTCCATCTGTCCATCCGCACGGCGGCTTCTCTCATTCTTCTCCCCCCAGCAGCCATGGCACCAACCAGCGTCTCCACCACCCTCATCCTCATCCTCACAGCTCTGCTGTCTGCAGCTGCCGCTCCCCACAAACCCACAGCACCCCCGAGCCTGGCCAACACAACGATGCCGTGGGTAAGGAGGGTCTGGGTGCAGGGGGTGTGGGAACTGCTGAATCGCAGCCTGAACCTCTGATTGACCGCCTGAGGCGAGCACCGAGTCAGCCCTGGGAGCACAGGTGAAGGCAATTCTGTGCTGCTGGGAGGGGTGAAGCCTGGCTGCACCTCTCCTAGAGCCCATTTAAGAGCTGACTGCCAGAGGGGAAGGATCTCTTTTGGAGATTGCTCCTCTTGGAGTCTTTTTAGCAAGCCCAGGGTAAAGGTAAGCTTTCCATTCGTTCTTCTTTAGGATGATAACCTGTTTAGCCTAACTTTCTAGTGCATTTCTTAATTATAACATCCTTATGTTCATTGATTATGCATTGGGGGTTGGAAGGGAACCCCCCCACCCTGCACCTCTCCCACAGCTGCTGGGGCTGTGGCAGTACGTGGCCGGGGCTGCCCAGCTCCCCCAGCACCTCCTGGAGCTGCTGCTCATCGATCACGGCCACCTTCACGTGGAGCCCAGCAGTGGGCAGGAGCTGCTCATCACCCAGCACGTGGCAGTGTGAGGCACCCACTCTCCATCCCCAGTCCTTTCCTCCCACCCCGTTCCCTCTGCGTGTGCTCCAGCATCCCGCTCTCTGCAGGGGTGGCCGATGCCTCTCCAACAACTCCACCTCCATCCTCCTCGGTGCCAACGGCACGGCGCTGCTCAAGGATGGTGAGTGCTGTGGGGCCGTGGCTGGGTGTGCTGGTTGGGAGGGCGTGAATCAAACGTCTATTCCAGGATGGAAGGGGCCATGTTGCTTCTCGAATCATTTCACAACCCCTCGGGGAGGGCTGTGACACATTTCAGAGCACTAACGCTGCTCTCACTCCCAACCCTCTGTTGTCTCAAAGCCAAGACGCAGCGCATCCTGGGGATGGTGACAAAGCTCAGCTCTGAGGACACTCTGCTCATCCAGCACCACGTGCACAGGGAGAGGATGTATTCAGCTCTGTATCTCTATGGTATGCAAACCCCATCCTCGAGTGACCTAAAGCTGTGCACGCAAAGAGCTGCCAGGTAAACCCACAGCAGCTCCAACAGCAACCTGTCATTTTTCCTGAGTCCTCTGCACAAGGATTGCAGGAATATATCAACATCCCACTAAAATCTAAATCTTTGAGCAGAGAGCGAATTAAAGACAAAACCTGTTTGCAAAGAATAGGAAGCACGCACAGTTTGCTATCAATATTGTTGTGAAATCCATCTTTTCAAGCCAACTGGGATTTTTTGCTATTTGCTTCCCAGTGCAGAGAAGCACCAGCAGGGGCAGAGCTGGTTGCTCCCACCATGGCCCCATAGAGAGGCACACCAGGTTGTGATTTATCCCTTCAAGAGAGTCTTCCAGTAGAGCTCTCCAACAGAGATCTCCAGTAGATCCCTCAAGTAAGCTCCCCAAATAAGACCCCCATAAAGATCACCAATGTAGCTCCCCAGTTGAGTCCCCCCATAGACTCCTTCCATAGAGATCCCAACAGAGACCCCTGCTACTCTTTTAAACTGCAGAGACATTACTTCAGAAAGTTCAAAGCCCCATTTGGCAAACATAGACCTGCCTGAGGCATGCATCCCTCCCAGCAGCGCCAGTGAGCTTTGTGCAGCTGGTTACAGTTAGCATGGAGGGTTAAAAAAGGCAAAAAAAATGATGCTCAGGGTTGGGTGTGATGGGTGGCCCACGCTCAGCATCTGTGGGAGCACGGGGATGAAATGCAGGCAGGGATGATGTGTGACAAACCCTCTGCCCTTGCAGCCCGCAATCGGACAGTGAGCAGCACGCAGCAGGACGAGCTGGGACAGCATGCAGAGAACCTGGGGCTGAGCAGAGGGGCTGTGGTGTACGCGCCGTGGAGGAAGGTGCGTCCTCAGCACTGCCTTGCTTCAATGGTTTGGGTGCTCTGCGACTCCTCGCGGCCACAACCCCAGCCCTGAGCCCCCCAGACATCAGAAGGCCCCCAATGGGAATCCTGTTGCCTGCCCAGCTCCACACCTGCTCTCTGTAAAACAGAGCTGCTCCCTTCCATTTTCCACCCAATAACAAAACACCCATGCCAGCATTACCCCAGCACAGCCACACGCCAGCCTCCTCCCTACCTTTCCTGCAGGACTCAGCTGCACCCAGTGCACCCCGGTTCTCCCAGTAGAAGCCCTGCCTGGAGCTGGGGGTGCAGGGAGACTTGTGGGTGGACGATGCCAAATGGCAGCAGTGGGACAGCAGGAGGGTGTGGGGCTCCACGGGCTGCAGCTGGAGCTGTGCACAGCTCTCACCCATCTGATGTGGGGGCATGGAGGGGTCAGCGCAGTGCAGAGCGTTGGGTGAGATGAAAGATGCACAGAGAGACCCAGGTGGGGGGAATCAGCACAGGTGTGGGATATGAGGGCAGAGGAACACAGAGGGTTGGATGACCTCTGCCACGCTCCATTCATCCCTTTGTCGGTGACTGTTTTGAAGGAGCTGTGCCAGCCGGGAGAAAAGGAAAGGGTGGAAGAAAGGAAGGATGGAGGAGCGCAAGGCACGGCCCTGCCGAGCACCCCGACGGGCAGCCTGCGGCAATAAACGCTTTGCTCAGAGCTGTAGCGCCACCTGAGCAGGGCCTGCAAAAACGAACAGAGCACCTGCTTTGTTTTACGTGCCGTTGCCCCAGCGTTTGGAACAAGGCGTCCCGCAGCGAGCAGGACTGCGGGGCCAGCAGTGGGTGATGGCGGGCGCTGCTGGGCACGGGCTGAGCAGATCCATGCAGGGTGGTGGCTGACCAGGAGAGGGCAATCGGCGCCCGCTCGTGAGGCTGTGCCCGGCTGCGGATCTCACCCATCCCACGGGATTTCGCTTCTCCAAAAAGGGCTCGGTGCGATACGGCAAAGCGCCGGGGTGCAGCCTTGGCAGCCCCATCCCCCCCGGGCAGCACGGTTGCTCCGTGGTTTTGGAAGCAGGAGGTTAAACGAGGCCAGGGCTGAGCTGGAACGTAATTGAGGCTCAGCTCTCATCCGGCAATTAAGCACTGAAAATATCTCCTTAAAAAGGACGCGGAACAGCAGAGCCCTGCCCTGCCCCCCTTCTGCGGCACTGGGGTGTCTCTGCCCTGCAAGGCAGCGCTGCTCTGTTGAGCCTTCACTAAAGGAAACCGGGCTGGAAGTGTTCTAAGAAGCGAGAAGAGCAGATCCACTCCTGGTCCCAGGGCAGGGCGCTGCCAAGGCTCTGCTGCCACAAGCCCACCAGCTGTACCCTCACCCTGCTGCAGTCCGGCAGCCAAAGCGCAGGGCAGGGCAGTGGGTGCTGCCAGGTGCCCTGAGGAAACCCTGAGCGACATCACGGAGTGCTGTCCTCAGATTGCAAGGAGCAGCACTTGGTGAGTAGATTTATGGACGAGTGAGAGCCTTGAATTGCAATTGGAGACGCAGGAACCGACCCAGCCCAGCTGCACACTGCTGGGCACAGAGGCCACTCGCGCTGCCAGCCGTGGGCTCCTGGCACTTTCAGCTCACAGGTGGTTGCTGTTCAAGACAGAAATGGAACAAAACCTCTTCTGACAATCTCTAAAGCCTGGTTCCTCCATGGGCACAGGCGCACTGCGCAGTTCCCACATCTCCCTCTGAGTGCAGACACTGAACTGATGAGCAAAACCCAGCAGCGCACAGCTAAGCTGACAGCACCCACGTCTGACCCTTCACCACCCTTAACTGGTTTTGTTTAAATCTCATTTCCACTCTTCTTCCCGTCAGGAAGAGTTCTGCTCTCCCAGGTCCCTGTAGGGGAAACTGCTCCCACCATCAGCATCCGTGGTGACAACCATCCTAAGGAGGAAAAGTCTGATCCCAGGCAGCACCAACCCTTCATAGAGAGACGTGGACACGAGGGGTCTCTTTGACAGACCTTTATTAGCAGACTGTTCCCTACATGAAGAATCTGAGTTAGATTTGCATTATAACAATTTGTGGTTACAGCTACAAAGACAGTTGTCATTTTGCATTGATTTTTGCATTCTGATATTCATTGTCTCATTAGGCCACACTGGTAGGAAGAAGCCACTGCAAAAATTTACCATAGATCTTAGAACAAAAAAAAAAAAAAAAGGAAAGAAAGAAAGAGGGAGGCGTGAAAAAACTCTTAACCCCTGATGTGGGTTGGTGGGATTCCCATACAGCTGATGCTGACAGCACTGTCAGGGCAGAGCCTCATCTGGAAGACTCCCCATGAACCAAACTCAGCAGCAGGATCTGCTGACCCAAAACACAACTGCAGCACCTCGGGTCCGAGGGCAAATTCCCTCCCACCTCAATGGAAAGTTTTCTTCAGTCGCCGAGTTTTCTCCCTCCTCCCCCTTCACGGATTCCCAGGATCGCTCTCCTTCAGCCCCTGTGACCCCCAACCTTCACACACCTGCTTTCCCATCTTCCCCCCAAACCCTTTCAGCCACGCGTGGAGGCGATGCCAAGCAAGGCGACCCCTGCGGCGCCCTCTGCCCTCATCCCTGCTTCCTCACCAGCTCCCTTCTCTCCCATGGCTTCCTGCTACAGCATTTCTCTGGGCTGAGGTCCTCCAGCAACAACCCCACGCTGGGGAAAGGCAGCTCAGAGCCCCGGATAAGGGACGCTACGACTTCAGTGCCCTCCCTGCCACTCAGCTGTGTGATGTATGAAAACAGACAGAGAACTTTTTAATACAAGCACAGTAACAATATTTAAACAAGTCTATAAAAATAGTCTGGCATAAATCTGTTCAAATAAATACAAAATAAATATGCTTTAAGCAGTAAAACAGTGGAATGCAACGGTGGTCCATCTTGCCCAAAACGAAGAGTTGGATGAGGATCTCCCAGGCCTCAGCAGCCAGATCCTATCCACTAAAGTAGCCCATAACACAGAGAAATTGTAAAGCCGTCTCTTTCCCTCAGCCCTGCGAAAAGCACCCTTTGAAAGGAAAGCAAGCGTGTTTTCAGGACTGAACTGACATCTCCCAGTGACAACCAGCCCTTCCCTCACAGCCCCCCCTCGTGGCAGACAGACTCCTGGCCTGGGGACTCCATCCTGCTAATGCAAACCTGAACAGCAAACTACAAAGAGGTCTAAAGAGATTGGTAGCAGCAGGGCACGGGGCTTGGAAAGGTCCATCAGGCACCCTGGGCAGCGGGCAGAATGGAATTCAGAGGTCTGTGCAATGCTGCACAGGGGCTCTCGTGCCGTGCTGGGAGCACAGCTGCACAGGAGCTGTGGAATAGTTGTTTAGCCATTGAAGCCATGCATCGAGGTGCCAGTCCACCCAGGGCTCTCCAGCCTTCCCCTTTCCAAGCTCCTGCTGAGTATAAGACAAGCCAGTCTGGCATGCAAAGGATACAGGCATGCAGGCTCTAGGCTGCTGCTTCTGTTAGTAAGTGCATCTTGTTAGTGGATTTATGAGACACACTTAAATCTATAAAAAATAAATAATCCTAACCCTTCATCAGGCTGGCCTAAGTAACATTCAGCCTGACTGGATAAACCACTGCCCACCAGCCCTCAAAATCAGAACAGTTCAAAAAAATCACTTTTCATGTCAAGTCTTGGAAGCAGAACATGAATATCTCCTACCCAAAGGAATATATGTAAACATAATGACAAGCCTGGTGTGGCAGCAGCTCCTCCACAAGGTTTGTACAAATCTGAACAACAGGTAGGAAGTTAACAACTGAATGGAAAAAGAAGCTCTTCCAGCAAGTCAGAAGGTGCTCATCTGCAGGCAAACAGCTCTGTACACGAATATGCTGAAAGCAGACTGTTCCCCAAATCTTTGCTACTTTGCCATACTGCTGGGAACTGACCTCAAACAAATGCCTTAAGACTGGGACAGGAGTTCAGCTCCCAGCCTCCCCAGAGGCCCAACAGAAAGGCCCACACGATGGTTTCTGCAGAGCTCCGAGCAGCACGATGGCAAAGGACACCAGATCCTCCCCTCCCCTTCCCGACTCACAAACTATCCGAGATTTCACAGCTTTGCTTAGTCAGCTTAGTGTCGACACATTCACAGAATGAGAGATGACTGCACGTCTTGGGATCGAGCCCCAAGGTTTCAGAGTTCCAAGTCCTGGGCATCTCCTGGTCACCGTGACTGCACGCCCAGCGTCATCTTCAAGTTCTCATAAACCACGTAGCTGATGCTGACGGCTGGGATCACCTTCATGAAGTTAGGGGCCAGCCCACGGTAAAGGCCAAACGCCCCCTCGGTCTTCAGAATGTGTCTGAACAGTCCCCTCATGGTCACCTCGGGAGCGCCCTCCACAGAAGCTGCAAGGTAAGAGCCGCCATCAGTAAGGAGACCTGTGCCACACAAACACGAGGCCAACGCTTGTCTCACGGGGCAGTTCTGCATCACGCGCCTCCCACGGATGCTCCCCGACCAAAGGTGCTCTGAGGAGAGCAGCTGACTCGTCAGCGAGCCACGGCTGCGCTGCACGTCACAGCCCTCTTCCCAAACTGCTCTGCAGATGCCACCAGCCCAAACCTCTCGGCTGAGGAAAGCAGGACTGCTCTGTCCCAGAAGCATCTGAGAGCAGAGGACAGCACAAAGTCCGCTGTCCAGCGTGGCACGCAGCCCTCTGCTCGGCTGCTGTCGCAATGTTTGCACCGGAGGACCTTTACCCTGCTCAGAGACCGTGGCAGGAGCTCACACAACACACAGTTCCCCCAAGTTCTCACCTTGGGCCTGCATGCGTGTCCTCACAAGAGCCAGGGGGTAACTGGCAAGCTGCCCGCAGGTACTGGATATGGTGCCACAAGCCAAGAGGACAAAGACTCCAGGGTCAGCGCTGTTGACGGCATAGCGTTGCAACCAGGCATTTTTCAGTGTCTGGAGGGAACAAGGTGGATGTTAGCAGTGAAGATGCAATCAGAAGAACAACAAGTTACATAAAAGATCTAGTACAAAGGCCCAGGGAGGTACGTGCAATATCAGCCAGGCTTCTCAGGTCTTTTTAAGTTACTGCCCCTTTAGGGGCCTGGGAGAATGAAAACCTTTAATTTGCTGCTGCAATTCCCTCAAAAAAGAAACATGGCATCAAGCATGGTGCCAAGTATGAAAGGAAAACCATCTTACTGCATTATCTTTTAGGCCATTTTGACTAAAACGCTTCATCTGTGCCCCCTTAAGGCTGATCAGAAAAGCTTTGATAAGTTATTTAAACTCCTGTAGTAACAGCCTGGTCTGACTGATAAAGCTATACAAGCAGCACAGCCCCACAGAAGCATTAACAGCTCCATACCTCATACACTGCCAGGTCAATACCAGCATATGGAATGATTCCTAGCATGTTGGGAATGTAGCCTTTGTAGAAGGCAGCCATTCCTTCCTTGGAAAGGATGTTTTTGGCACAATCCAACATGCCTGAATACTGTCCTGTCTTCCTCAAAGCCATCCGTGTTTTCAGAACCTACAAGACAAGAACGAACGCCATTAAGATCTAAGGAGAATCAACAGGAGAAAAGATGCAACTCTTGAGAGCCAGGACGGTCAGGGCTGCAGGGGTGTCATGTGAGCAGCATGACTCGGTATCAGCTTGCCTGACGAGTTCTCAGAACTACGGGCAGGACATCAGCTCTCCTCCTGGCACCCTCCCATGACCCTGCAGGGGCTGCACTGCCAGTGCTCTCACCTCCATCGGGTAGATGCTGCTCTGTGCGATGGCCCCAGCCAGAGAGCCAGCTAACAGCCGCTCGTGAATCCTCAGCATCTCCTGGTCAGTACCAATGAACCGCTTGATCTGTGGAAGCCAAGGCAGACAGACATTGAGCTTCACTGCCTTTCCCTCAGCCACGCTTTTCAGCTCGTCCTTCCGCAGCCCCCGCTGCGGTCAGATTCCTCCCAAGCTCTTTCCCTTACCTGCTCGTAAGCCATGAACTTGATGGCAGATTCTGGTGCGATCTTCAGCACGTTGATGCCGTTCCCTCGCCACAGTGACCTGGTGCCACCCTCTCGGATCATTTGAGTAAAGCCACCAATGATGCACATGTTGTTACTGCGGGAGGCATGGACCTGGGAGAGAGAGAGAGGGTGAACCTGGATGAGTTCCAGTCCTGATTACGACAGCGTTACGTTCTTCTGTAATCCAGGGACAAAAGGGCACTTTTTTTATTTACCCGGAGATTTGCCAAGGCTTTAATCCCCTCTCAATGACTTCTACAATAGAAAAGCAAGCTTCTCTTCCTCTTTGTGAAGTCCAATGTTAACTAACGGATCTGATCAATACACCCCTCTGAAATGGGGGGAAAGGTTAAGCAGCCATCTCCAATACCTAGCACAGGGCCAGCTGCACAGAGCAGATTTCCCAGATGACTGGAGAGCAGGTACAGTGAGGAGGCAAACTGAAACTAGGTTTTTGTAACTCCTTTGTAACACACAATACTTGCATGGAACATCAGCTCTGTCAGCTCATCACCACAACCACTGAACACCCACAACTTGAACCTGTTTCACAAAAATCCAATTCATCCAGTGCTCTGAACCACGAAACTCTCCAACTATTGACAGTTTTCACATGCCTACCTCCCAAAAATGTCTCTCTATCTTTTCTAGTCAATGAAGGATAATTTGTTGACACGAATTTGACCACTCAAATCACCCAAAAAGACTCCCAAAATACCAACATAGGAGCTACATGACTGACCCTAGCCAAAGTGCTATATCAAGTTAATGAACGTGATCACCTCCTCCATCCCACTGTGGCAAGAACATTAAGGGGATCAGTCTGCAGGCTATTCAAACAAACTGGAACTGTTCCATCATACCTGCATGAGCACCTTCAAGCGATCCAGGGGAGCTGTACAGGTTCTGGACACGGCACCTGCACCCCCACCTGCAACCAGATGTCTCCACCACATCCCTGTCTGCCTCTCTTCCACTGTGAACTCATCAGGGACAGTCAAATTCTCTCCCACATCAAAGATCTGCAAAAGAACAGATGATGTTGAGGATTTGTTTCATCGGCTAGCAAAACTGCTACAGTTTTACCTCTCTTTATCAGCACTAAGTATTGGAATAAGCATCTCCAGTACTTCATGACAGCAGCTTATCTGAAACCACTGACAGCTGTGTCTGGCTCCTGGGACTGCCTGTGCTACACCACCTCAGCAAGGTTTAGCAGATTCGTTTGGAAGCTGGGAACTGCTAAACATTTGTCTTCATTAAAACACTGCGGATCACAGTAATGAACAGAATGATCAACTGTACCTATAAAGTTTAAAAAAGATGTAGGCAGCTGTACAAGGACACAGCTGGGCCTCATTGGAACCTCATTACATGCTATTTGCACACACTGAAATATCACCAGGAAGGACGGCTGCCTGTCAAGTCCATTTCCAGCCTTAACAGGTTCTAAGCTGGCAGGATCTGGCCGCTGGTACAAGCTCTCAGATGCACAAGCCAAGTGAACATACATCTCCTTGCAGAATGTACAGTTGTTATCACCTGTGCCAGAGGCTTCAGAAGCAATGCCAGTGATGGGTGGCATGATAAAGGGACAGGACAGGAAGCAATTGGGCTTCAAGGGCTACAAAGCAGCAATCGAAGCATGAAGAAAACGATAGAGACTGCTGATAGCAGCTCCCTGGGGTTATGGCTTTCACTGAGAACCCGGGGAAAAGACCACGAGCTGCTGTGCAGAAACCTACTGTGGAGTGCTTCCAGTACAGGATGATCTCAGGAATGTTCTCCACGGGGTGCAGCAGGTGATAATCTCGCCACTCGTTCCAGTCGATTGTCATCGTCCCATTCTTGTCCATGCTAAAAAAATTATCATTAGTGAGCACAGACTCCCACTGGCTGACAAATTTCTCCTCCCCTTCCCTTTGATTATTCAGACCTACACCAAAAAAAAAAATAAAAGCTTTGCAAAGCAACTACTGAAAGACTTCCAAAGACACAGACAAAGCCAAGAAATCTTCTCCATACTGAAAACTGCAGAGAGATAGACATGGCTTCCCTCTTTTTCTCCCTTATTTCCCCTTTCACTGCACCACAGGAGTTGCTGTGCCCCCTGCTATCAAAGTCAGGCCAACTAATTTCCCAACTGAAGGGAAAAAAATACTTACTAGGTGACAGGACCCCAGAAGTGTCCCGTCCTTATTCTGACACACAGGCAAACAGACAGAGGGAGGGTTGCAGAGGAAAGAAAGAGGAAAAAAACAGCACAAATAAGTGGTTGTTAACATGTTAATGCCACATGCAAAACGCACTCAGCATTTCCAAAGGGCAACTGCACATTCCCTCTTCAAAGCAGCAAGCTCAGGGCAGCAGGACAGTCAGACAGGAACAAACGCCATCAGCTCAGGTGCAAGCCCTTCCCCACAAAAGACCAACAAAGCAAGACATTCTTACAGCAACTCTCCACAATAAATTACAGCATTAAAAGTGTTATTTAATTGGAAAAAAATCAAAACGAAGAGTAACAGGCAAAAGGAAGCAGCTGAAGTCTCCAGAAAGTGGATACAGGGCAGAAAAGAGGAGAAACGTTCCCTGTCCACACGATTCCTTCGCTCAACTCGAAGATCTCCTCAGAAAGACACAACAACCAGCTGAAGCCTCACCTCTTCAGGATTTTTTCAGCCTGCTGTTCAGAAATCTTGACTCCCAGGTCCCGAAGAGACTGGACGATCTCCTGGGCATCGATACGGCCTGCAGACAGAAGGCACTGAGCTCAAGTACTTGTATGACAAGTTGAAGCAAGCAATTGTCTGTCTGCGAGCAAGAGAAAGGTGCTTACCATCATTCTTCTTATCCAAGCTCTTGAAGACCAGCCTTAGCTTCTTTTCATGATCCTGGAGATAGTGAACGAACTCCTCAAAGTCCAGCTGGCCATCCAGGTCCTTGTCTCCAGCCTTCACAATTTTCTGTTGAGGAGACAATCAAAAAACATCAGTTCCTTTGTTCATTCTGACGATCTGCCCCTTCCTCCACCGTAATTAAATATCGTTTCCCAAATTGCTTTGGCTTTCCTCCTCCTCTCACAAAGCAACGGACAATTATGAGATTTCCCCCAGGAAATTTGAGGAAAGCAGGAGAGTAGAAAGGGCACCTGATTCCAGGCAACTGCCTTCCAAAGTCAGCCAAATGCCTCACGCTGTTACTGGGGGTACTCTGCAACTATCGATTATCGAATCGCAGTCCTCTATCTTGATCAACACCTTACACAACATAATTTGACAGCCTCCTTAGGGTCTAAGCGTGAGGCAACAACATTTGCATAGAAAATTAACTGCCAAAGTCGATGCAATAAAAAATAAGCCTGAACAGGAGAAGAATGCCATGCCTGATATGATCCCTAAAGAAGTATGCTACCCCTGGCAAGAACCAACTCCAACCAGAAAAAGGCTGTCCAGCCCCAGTGGGCACAGCAAAGATAAAAACCCCTATGAACTGGTTTAGGCACCCTGGAGCTATGTGCTTTAATTACACAGGTTTCCACGAGATGCATATAGAACAAGAGAAGGTTCTCAGTAGGACACAGCCAACATCCAGATTAGCTTGTGACAAGGTAACGACAAATTAACTCATTGCAGCATGGGGCAACGGCAGATGAACTGAGCTATCTCAGGGCACGTGGCTACTTGTTGACAGCAGAGGTGATCTCCAGGCTGCAAGAATGCAGCTCAGGGAGTTCCCATTTCCCTTCTTGCTTGGTCACTTGCCCTTGACAGCCTAGAAGTCTTTTTCAACACGGGTCAGGGAGTGACACTACAAGAGGTGTGACTCAGAGCACTTCATCACCTACGTTTTGGTTGTAATTCTTGTAACATTTAGGTGTGCAGCAGTTCGGCTGTCACAGAGGTTTCAAACCAAGGCCAACCCTCTAATCACAGTATTTTGTTCAAGGTTGCTCAGGTTTATCTATTACCTCTGAAGCCTATGGTGGCATCTCCCCAGCCCAAGGACACTGGTTTCCTTCATTAGCCTTAAGCTTGTATTTCAATGCTGTTTTCAATGGTTTCAAGATTACATGCTTCGCCATTCAAAATCTGTCTTCCTCTCACCCCATCACGTCCTGTCCTCTCAGCCCTAATGCTATGAGGATTAGTTCTAACCATCTTATCAGCCTTAAATAAGAAAGCGCCGTCCCAGCTGCGCTGACCTTTGAGGTGTGCCCAGTATTCTTAATCTGCAATTTATCATATGACTGTTGTAAAGTTCAGACAGGGCCCCACATCTACCTTGTGGGCCAAAGATAGAGCAGCACCTCTCACATGTCAGCGGGTTGGCATCCGACAGCTGAATCAGGGCTTCCCTCTCGCTGGCAAACCCCAGCAGCTGACAGTCACAAATAATTCAGAGGCGTTTGCTGCAGGAGAGATGTGACTGTGCAACTGTGCTCTACCTCTCTGCTTCCCCAGCAGCAGCAATGTGCAATGAGCCATCAGAGACTGCATGCTGCCACTGCCGCCCTGGGCAGGAAATACACTGCCCCTGTAGAGCAGCGACCCGCAAGGGTTCTTGTACATGTGTAAAGGACAAGAATGCAAAGAGAGGCGAACAGACCTCAGCCCACAGCTCCTGGATTTAACAGCAAGGATGACATCTCAGCATAGCGATCTGCTGGCTGGCAGTGGTGCTCACTGCAAGAGTTTCTATGCGCCTGCACTATGCATGCCCTCAGCACACGCGGGACCCCCCACATCTAAAAGCCCCACACATCTCTATTTGTGCACCTGCACAAAGGCATAAGAAGGCCAGCCAGCTCAGCAGCTCAGCCTCAGCTCCTGTGCTCCTGGGAAATGGTGTGCAGGGACGGGGCAGAGCACAGGGCAGAGCGCAGGGCAGAGCGCAGGGCAGAGCGCAGGGCAGAGCAGGCCCACTCAGCTGCTGTAAGAGAGAATGGAGAGGCTCTTGCACAAGCTCCCAGCAGCACACCCTGCACAGCCCGCGCCAGCAACACGTGGCTGCTGCAGAAACCACTCATCTCGTCACAGGGCGTGCGGGGGAGGAAAAGGAAGAGGATATGAAGCCTTCAGCATGAGCAGAGGGTTTGGAAAACCCCTTTTTCCCTATTTAAACCGCATCAGGTCGATCGGTTTAAGCGGTGGGCTCCTCTCAGATTGGAATCAAAAGAACCAAAATGAGGCGTGCTTTCACAACAGCCCCCCACCAAGCGGCACACAGCCCCAAATCCAACACAGCCCCAAATCCAACGCAGCCCCAAGGAGCTCACGGCACCCCAAACAGCCCAGGGGCTCAGCCCCGCTCCCCCTACAGCCATACCTGCTTCCACTGGCGGTATGTGGAGAACTCCTGGGAGGGGATGAAGAGGCTGAGGCGGAAGATAGACTTGAGCTCGGCCGGCAGCCCCTTCGACTCAAAGTACTCAAACTCTGCCTGCGACTGCCCCAGCACTGGCACATAGAGACAGAGGCAGAGCATCTTCCTGTGGCCCACGCTCGGCTGCGCTGCTCGGACAGGCCAGGAAGGACGCAGTGCCGACAGACTCCCGGCGTTAATTTCAGTGCGTGGTGGGAAGGAAATGCCGGCGTGTCTCATGACACATGCCTATGAGCTCCCCGGCTCCAGTGGGATTGGCTGCTCAAGCCCTGCCCTTCTACTTAAAAGGCAAGCGGTAGCAGCCACGGCCCTCCCCAATGGAAACGGCTGCCAACAGCCTCTCATGAGGCCTCCAGCACTGGCACTGGGCTCCCAGTACACTCCCAGTGCCCCTGGAGCTGGCCCTGCCCGCTGCCCGTCTCACCCCAGGTCTGCCTGCTGCTCTGCAGGGCCTTGGGCACTGCCTCCGCCTCCGTGAGACACGAGAGGCTTCACCACCTTCCTCTTCCTGAATTGCCAGGAATGTCCTTAAGGAAAAGCTCTGGAATCCCACATTTGTAGAGGTCACTGAGCCGTTCCAGAACTCAGTGGTGTTGCTGAGAGGATTGCCATCAAACAGGCCGTGCCCAAAGCTCCAGCACAGCCCCAGCTGCTCTCAGCGCAGTCCCTGCAGCAGCTGCAGCCCCCCACCTGTCCTCCCTCCTCTCCCAATGACAATTAAGCACTGTGGTTGGTTATGGCCTAACAGAGAACAGAGGCCCGGGCAGAACCACCTTTTCCAGTTCCTGCCCCTGTGGATGTAACCACCCTGCAAGCAGCTGTCTGGGCTTCAGGGATAACAAGTCCAGCAAAGGAGGGAGTGTGGCACATGCATCACTTCGTGTAATTACAGGCTTTGGAGCACATAGTGGAACTCAATGTATGGGACAGCACCCAGCTCTGGGGCGAAAGTACCAAAGGATGCAGAGCTGCAACTGCCAACATAAACCATACAACAAAGCTCGAGCTTTGATATTTGCCAGAGGAGCTGTCGCGCGGGGAAGCCCCAAGAGCACACAGCCATCAGCCAGCTTCCAAACACCACAACGCCATCTGCACTCCAGGTAACACAGCATGTCTGTCAAACTGGTTCCAGCCAGCCCTGCTAACTGCTTTCCCGGCCGCTGCAACATTATCCCGTGTTTGCTCTGCTCAAACAGTGCCGACCAGCACAAAGTCCAGCAGGCGCTCCTCCTCGGACCTCGGTGCACTGGGGTTGGGGTGTCCGTGCAGGGTATTTTGTCCTTTAGGAGCAAAGAAAGCCGAGGTCTGTAACAAGCTGCTCGTGGAGCCGCACAGCAGTGACTTGAAGTGGGAATGTTCGAGCAGAGGGGTTATTTTAAGGCTTACTAAAACGGGGTGCCAGCAGCAGGGTGTCGTTGGGAGCCGTGACCGTGAAGGCTTCCCATGCCCTTCTGGCACCTCACCTGCCACCACGTTACCTAACCAGGCTTAACCTGCTCCTGCTGACGTCCCCGCACGGCAACGGGATCTTCTCAGGCTTCAGATCCTCTTAGGGATCAGCTGCAACAGCTCACTGCACGCCAACCCACAGCGTCCACCCACTGCTGCAATGCTACGGATGGGAACGGACAAAATCAATGCCTTCAGCGCCCAGAGCAGCCCCCCACCCCACGTGCGGGTGCCAAAGGAACAAATATAACTGAGATTTGCCCACCGAGCCTCGAGATCCTCCGTGCTCCTACCCACGAGTTGCCAAGCATCACTATTTGAGCTGCTGGCAGCTCGGTTGCTATGCCAACATGATGCAGATTTTCCTAATAAACTCCATCTCCAGTTGGCAGCGAGAACAAAAGGTAGAATCTGCACATTTTAGGGAAGAAAGCCTACTGCCTACGTCACAGGAAAGGAGAGAGGTAATGATGTTAAGAAAGCTGATTTACACAGGGTATTAATTACAGGAGAGGGAGCTGAGAAGGAGAGATGGATTACGAGTGAAGTTTATACCAGCAATTCAGGTTATAATGATGAAGGGAATTTTAAAAAGCATTTGCAGGTTTTTAGGTTTCGTCAAAAATAATAATCGTAGTAATCCTGGTAAACCTGGAAGTGCTCAAAGCCAGGCAGGCCCAGGGCCCAGCACAGCCACGGAGCCTCAGGCACAGGAGCTGCGGGTGGCGGTGGATGGGATGCAGCCTCACCAATGCCTCCAGCTGCAGGAGAGCCAAATGCACACCTTCTATGGGATGTTCACTCTTCTTGCTGTCAAGGACCCTGCAAACTCATTGTCCATTTTATTCATAGGATTTGGCTCTCGTTTAAGTGTTGCATGAGTTATGACACCCCGCTGTTCCAACGCTGACATTCCTAGTCATTTCTACTCTTTTAGGCATCTGCTTCATCACTGCTGAACTACATCGGCTCCAGAAGGTACCTCCCGAAGATGGGAGGACGCAGCCATACAAGGATGCTGTTTAATTTTGAATTTACTCTGCTAAAAAAAAAAAGGACTCTAAAAATACCAAGTGCCAGCACGCGTCACAGTCACATAGCTCACATCCTCCTCTGGAGACAGAGCAGCCTGCTGGGTAGGTGCACCTATGCTGGAAGTTTCTGCTGGTCCTGCTGACTTGGTGTTTGTCATTTCTGGAGGCTAGCTTATAATTAATTGTCCAGGACAGAAGGTTCTCACAAATCACAAAGACACCCTTTGTGTAGGAAGGAGGGGAATTAATCATTGAAGAGACCCCAGCAGAGCACGGAGCGGCGGTCAGCCAAGCCCGTGCGAGGAGAAGGGAACGGCCAGGAAGGGCTGACCCACAACGTCAGAACGTGCTGTAAAGGTGAGCAGGAGGGGTGAGCTGTGCAGTGACAACACACAGATCCAAAGTTACAAGTCCACCTGGTGACATCAGGGGCAGGCCGTCCCTGTCCTGTGCACACACACCTCGAGCCAACACGGGACATTTTCAATCAGCATTTTCTTCTCTATTCATGGGAACGACCGCGTGTCCGAACCGTTACCTGCAGGGGGAGCACAGCTGAGTCACCCCGAGCAGAAGGGCTGGGATGAAGCCTCCCCAGCCAGGTCGATCACACATACGTTGCTTGCAGTATCAGGCAGTGCTCGGGATGATTCAGCAGACACCTACAGCAGCTCAGGCAGCACAACGTGGCACCCGGCTAACTTATCCCAAGGTCACGGCGTTCCATGGCAGAACAGAAACCACGAGTCCCCAATTTCTTTACACATCATGTAGCATTAGGTTGCTCGCACAGTGAGTTATCATCTATCCCTTATGCTGTTCTGGGCTTTTTGCAGTGCTTCTCCTTGATGGGCAATCAGAGCACAGATATATCATCAAGCTCACAAGGTACTGGCTGTCAGCTGAGCCACGGCGACAGGATGCAGCATTAGCTGGTCTGCAGTGCAAGGTAAACCAGATCTCCATAATCCTCAGCAGAAGAGCTTTACTCAGTGTTTCACTTCACAATCAGGGCAGGCTAAAATTACACAGCCACAACCTCCCAGCAGATGGGCAGTTACTTCCTAAGCTGCAATAACTCCATTTTATCACATCCTTATCCCTCAGCTATTTCTGCATTAGCCAATTTTAGGGTTCCTATGCAACAAAGCTTCTCAGGGTCATACAGGCAAGAGATCAGTATCAACTCCCTCCCCGTGTCAGAGAGCTCCATTTGCAGGTGTGAACAGATGGGCTCTGCCGGACTGAAGGAGCACTGTTCCCTCACAAGGGAACAGAGATCTGCAGCCCTGCTCCTTCATCACAGCCTCCTTCAGTCCTGAGCCTCTGTCCTTCTTCAACCTCTGCACACAAAAGTCCTCTCCTTCTGTAAGTGCACATTCCAGGTTCTGGAGGAGATGTGCGGTGCCAGCTGCCATCAGTAGGGCTGAAGGCAGAAGTCCCTGCAGATGTTTCAGCCCGATTCAGGCAGGGAGTGGCTTCTGCTGTGCAGGAACAGAGATGCCACCCTGCTGCTTCCCTCTGAAGCATCAGCAAAGGGCATTAAGCCCTCCTGCAACCTGACCATGTCCATTCCCTATTTAAGAGAGCAATCCCACAGCAGCAGCACTGATTCCCTGCTCGAGCAGACGCATCCTGCAGTCACCCCACTGTGTGCTGCAGCCCTCCTAGCTGCTCAGGGGACATCACTCAGCCCCTCCCCAATAATCTCGGCTCACACCCTTGGTCACAACCCGCATGAAGTCAGAGCTGACTGCATCATCCTCAGGAGACACAGACAGCATTCCCTCCTCCTCGAGGATAACCTGGAGCTGCCGTCAGCCAGCACCGTGCTACGCGGCCAGCAGAGAACTGAGCTGCTTTTGTTCACCTCCCCCCAGACAAAGCCTTACTGGTTATCCTCTGCCAACTGCACGCACCCACCACCTCCCCACCCCGGGGAAGTTCCCATCCTCACACAGATTTAGGTCTCTTCCTTATGCCACTCATTCCCATGGGACAGCCATTGCCATCTGCAGGCTGTGCCATTCCAGCCATACACCAAGTACTGGTTTGCTCCTAATAACACTAGTTCCTTATGGAGCCATGAGGAGTGACCAGGGATTGACCAGGAGATTTTAGGATCTGTTGGACTCTACTGGTCTCTGGTGTAGCTCAAGGACTCCTCACCAACCTTCACTATCACTGCCAGCTCTCTGAGTTACACTGCTTGCAAGTCACCTTCTAGACCCATAGACTCCCCATTTTTTCCCCGTAGAACACCATGTCTGCAAGGTCACATCACCTCTTTGCAGTCATTACCTCGGTCCCTCTGCTTCCAGCATGCAAACACATCAGACCCCACTCACTATCGCTGACCCCCTCCCAAAACACACACACAGCAGCTACACTTCCCTGCACACCCGCGCTCCCGCACACCATGCGCTCCGGCCTCAGGATGTCCCATTACCTTTGGAAAATGCTCTGCGGGTCCAACCACCAGGAGGATAGTTGGTCTCCTCTCAGTGGGGTCAGTCCCTCTGTCCTGTGGCTTCCCCAGCACCTTTGGCCCTTTCTCCCCGGGGCCTGGCAGCAGGGTGGCGTTTCTGGCCTCATCGTCTTTTCCATCAGCAGGACCTTGGCATGTGGCCCCGGGAAGGAAGCTAGATAGAAAACGCCAAAGGCTCTGCAGCATCGCTGCTCCGGCGAGCAAAGCCGGCGTGCCGGGAGCCGCCCGGGCTGCGCTACCGGGATGGGAACGGCACGGCAGGCGGCGGGAGCTCCAACCCGGCGACTCCACGGGCTGGGATTGTGTGCAGCCCCGCTCCCGCAGACGCTTCCTGCCTTTTGAAATTGTTGCTACTGCAGTCGTGCCCGGCCTGACAAGCAGCTCATCGCACAAGAGCCTCACAATTCCGACGGCAACGAGACAAAGCGCCAGCTCTGCCGAACTCCAAGGAGCAAAGCTTTGGAGGACGCTAAGATAGAAAAAGAGGAAAGCTCAAACCGGGCGCTGCCAGAGAGCCGGCGGGTCCCGACAGCGCACGGGGCCGAGCGCCGGGCTGTGCCCCACTGCAGCAGCGCGCAGCCAATCGCCGCTCCCAGCGCCGCGGGGCTCCGGGGCGAGCAGCGCGCAGCCGGGAGCGCGCCGGCACCGCGGGGAGCGCGCCGGAGGGTGGAGGGCTGCGGCCCGGGGTGGCTCGGGGCCGCTGCGATCGCTCACATCGCCGCTCCGATCCCAGGGCTCCGCGGCTGGGCTTTGTTCGGGCAGCAGATGGTTCTCTGCGGGGATGAGCGCTTTTCCTGGCCGCGGCTGAATTAACCTCGAGCTGCACCCTCTCTCTCCGCTCTATTATAGTCTCATCCTCCACTACAATAGCTCTTTGGTGTTGCATTGTGCTTCTGCCATTTGGCTTTCAGAGCGACGCGCTTGCAAAGCGTTTACGGCCATTCATGTGCGCAAGGGCCGATAGGCTGTGGTTCACTATCGCCGATCGGCCCAACGATGCACACATCCATCAGTACACAGCGCCGTGCAGCTCCTCTCCTAGGAGAACGGGGGTGTTCGGCCTGAAGAAGAGAAAGCTCTTGGGAGACCTCGCTGCAGCCTTCCAGTGCTTGGATGGAGTGGATAAAGAGGAGAGAAATCAACTTCTTACATGGGCAGGCAGTAATGGGACAAGGAGGGATGGTTTTAAACTGAAAGAGTGGAAATGTAGATATTACAAGGAAATTGTTCACCCAGAGGCCAGGGAGGTCATGGCACTGTTGCCCAGAGCTGTGGGTGCCCCATCCCTGCAGGTGCCCAGGCCAGGCTGGATGGAACCCTGTGCAACCTGAGCTGGTCCCTGATTTAGAGGTTGGCAGCCCTTCCATGCTGCAGGGGGTCAGAACTGAATGATCTTCAAGGTCCCTTCCAACCCAAGCCATTCTGTGATTCAAGTTTCCTCTGCAGCCCGAGGGCTTTACCCATCCCCACAGCTGCAGGAGGAGGCATTACACAGCCCGCTTGCACAGCACTGCTGCCCTCCTGCTGGGTCCCAGCAGCACAAAGCAAAGCTCCATGCTGAGGCTCCTGCCCACAGTGAGCTCCAGGGCCTCTGCCAGACCACTGCTTCCACTTCTTAACCTTTGACAGCAGCAGCCCACAGAGAACCTGTGTCTTACAGCTATTAGATATGGAAGTACGTGCCCAAACTGGAAGAACTCCAAGCTGCGGGCAGCCTGTTTTTTAGGACAACACTCAGCGTCACACTTAGAGGAACTTGTGAGTGCCGAATTCCTTTCACCAACCTGAGTAATGGAAAAAGAGACAAGCACACAGAAGACTTCACATAAAAGAAAGAATTCTTCTGCAAATACGCTTCAGCGTTACTTAATGGGAAAAAAATGCAGTTTAAATATGAAAGCCTACAGCCCCGCTCTGGACTGTGCCATCCCCCACACTGCCATTCTGATCCTTTAAGGTGATGTTTTAAAGTTTCCCACTGAACCACAAGGAGGAACAAAGCAGATGTCCTGCACTGATACAGCTCATCAGAATCAGCCTTCAGTAGCCTAAGGCTACAGACTGCCAAGAAGCTGCGAGCTGTTCTGACACTGATGCTCCAGGAGCTCAGCCCATAGACCCACAGCAAGTACAGATGTGAAGACATGAAGGCAAAGCAGATGAGTGGGACTCAGGATCACAGTGCTGAGCTGCTACACAGAGACCTGTGAGAGCAGCTAACACCGTGGGATACAACCACTGAGTTTCTCCGTGATGTGTGTGCTTATGTTTGGGGTGTACACGTGGCACAGACCCCATCTTCCTTTGCTCATGCAGAATTTGCATGGTAAAATAGTAATTTGTGCAAGAAAATACATGCCCAGGGTGCAATTACAGCAGAAACACAGCAACACTTCTTCAGCCTTTGTCCTTGCTGAAGGAAACCTCAGAGGAATTCTTCCACCGCGCTAATCCACACGGCTCCTGGAGAGCACAGCCTTTTCTAATCATATTTAGAAAGGGGAAGGAAAAAAAAAAGCATTTATTTTACCAAGTGAGGAATTTTATTAGGTCAGAACAATAAAGCGACTAATGGAGAGATGATGATAGCCGGAGGCAAAGCAGCTGCTCCCTGCAGGGAGCTGGGACGCAAGTGTTGTCCCACTGACAGCACCAGGCAGCCAGCCACTCACACATAAAAGGTGCAACAGACTCAGCAGGTCGGCTCCAGCCTGAACCAGAGCAGGGGAACAGATGAGGAACAGACACTCATTTGATGTAGAAATCACGAGCCTAGGTCACACCAAAGCACACTGCCCAACCCAAGCCCCTCGGTTCTTCAGCTGTTTCCATGAACCAAAGAGATCTTTAAGAGGGGGAAGCAGCAGGAGTGACCTGCAGGCAGCAGGTGCCCATGGCAGAGCCCTGTGCCCAGCATCACCGAGGTGGGCCGTCCTTGGGTAACCAGAGGAGAAGAGGGCAATGAAGCCATGCAATCCATCCAGATGGAGACAAAGGAGAAAGGAAAGAGCAAAAGAATG
The DNA here is from genome assembly GCF_026119805.1 of Tympanuchus pallidicinctus. Taxonomy (NCBI): domain Eukaryota; kingdom Metazoa; phylum Chordata; class Aves; order Galliformes; family Phasianidae; genus Tympanuchus; species Tympanuchus pallidicinctus. The sequence goes on from NW_026294802.1 coordinate 50,617,048, forward strand.
ACGTGTGCTTAGCTGAAGCAGTATTTTCCTTGTACTACAAGCTGGCAAAGGGAAGTCTCTTTGAGTAGCAAAACCAAGGTATTTTGTGAGCTCTTTGACCCCATCCTGCAGACGCAGCTCAGCTCTAGGGCAGGCACCGTGCCCCTCATGCTGGTGGCACCAGGCAGAACCCAGCCTCAGGATACTTGCTTTCAGATGGCTCTTGGAAGAATCCTGAGCAAACACACGGCGTTTTCCAGCAAGAATCCGAGCAGACAACTAGCTCACACATAAAAAATGCAGGAGGGAGGGTGAAGAGGAGGGGGCAGAGGGATGGGAGCAGCAATCCCCAACCCCGGGTGCAGGAGAGCTGCTACAGCGGTCGCCTCCTGGGATCCTGGTGTGACCCCAGCAGGCAGGAGGAGCTGCCAGGACACCCGAGCAGGGGCTGCGGCGCGTGTGGCACCCGAGGTTGGCCTCATACACCCAGCTCTCATCTTTCCAAACGTCACTCCTGAAAGACAAGACTTCACGTAAGGATATTCTACTTTTTCTAAGAGAGCTGAAATAAAATCCAGAAACGCTGCGCAGGGTTTTTACAGCGCGCTGCCAAACATCTTGGCTGCTGCCGCTTAAATAATTAAGCTGTCTGGTGACATTCAGCCACGTTAATTTATTGAGGTGACACAACAGAGCGCTGCAGCAAAATCTGGCCACCTCTCTGCAGGAACCCCAGCACAGCCACCAGCTGCCCCAGCCCATGGACTGGGCAATGGGGCCAGTGCCAAGCAGACACCAATCACTGGGTTCCATCACATGGAAAGAGAAAGGGCATCTGTAATACCCCGAAATCAGAAAGGGGCAAGAATGCCACGTACCAAAGTGACAGGAAAGTGGCTGTTGGGAAATGATCCCTCCAGCCTGGGCTCTGTGCACAATGTGGCCTCGCATACCAAACAGCTTCGCCTTTCCAGCACCTCACGATCCAACAATTTCAGCAATTTCTCTTAAAGCAGAGCTCTCCTGCCTGGAGCCTCAGCTCACCACATGGAATGCAGGAAAAGGAAGGCACCTCCACTGCCGTCCCATAGCAGTGATGCATCTGCTTTCTTCACTCGAGACAAAGTCTGGGGCGTCATTAAAGCGTGCTCATGTCCCACATTCGGAGGGACAAATATAGCCATAGGACATGAACAAGAACAAAGACTCATTTACCATTTTTCTTTCAGACCTACTTGTGGCAACACTCCCTCCCCCACCCCCCCTGCCAGCACCACACCACAATATGGGCACAGAACTGCAGCGCTCCCCACGTTGCAGGGCTTGTGAGCAGGACACCAAGTCCTTACAGCAGTTCTGGTGTTATTCCATTAACACGTGTCAACCACTCGAGTATTCGGCTCACATTCGGCCAGAACTGTCACTGGCCTTTGTTTCTTTACCAGCCAACTCCCACCAACCACTCTGCAGCTCAGGGTTTTTCCACCTGCTCTTATCTCTCAGTAACTACTCCATTTTCTTCCCAGTCCCTGAGCTGACCCATAGTCAATGCCCGGATCCAGAGGAGACATTTCACTTTATACTTCCCAAGGAATTCAGCAGAACACAGCCCTGTGCTTCTGCAAGGCTGCGTCTCATCACACCAGTGCTAACCATCAGTGTGCTCAAACCCAAGCTGTGTCTGCATCTCAGCAGCCCGGCTGCAATCCTGCAGCCCTTATCGGCCATAACTGGGCTAAAGGTCCCAGCTAAAGAAACCCACGAGCTGCCAGGTAGGCAAAGCGCCATGCTGGAAGGACACTGCTGGGTCACACCTCTCAGGGGCTGCACGTCTGTCCTGCAGGTACACAACCAGAGAGCAACAGCTGAGGTTTACACGCACAAAAATGAGCAGTGGTGCAGCAAGAGCGAGTTCCCCTTGCATGCATCTACACCCCAAGCTCGCTTCCAGCCTTTCTCAGTGGACTGCACTGCGATGCCTGGTGAGCAGACACCAGTCACACAGGCACCAGCCTGCCTTACACCACTCCCAAGGCCCCGCAGCACCTGCCAGGAACTCATTTGCTGGATTACAAAACATGCATCCATGCCTTCGTGCATCCAAGCCACTGAATGCACACCAACTCCTGTGCCTGCCACAGATTCGAAGGGTTTATCTACAGTGAAATCGTTGACCCACAGTTTTGCTCTTGCAGCACATTTCCCAAACACGTGGAAACAAGGCTCTCAAACCACACATTTCATAACTTGCAAGGAGCAACAGGTCCCAGCTCCCTGCGGAGCAGCGAACGAACGTCATCTTCCTTGCTCCCTGTTCCAGAAGGACGTTACCCACAGACATCTGAAGTTATTTAACGTGTTGTAACGCTAGCTGGAATGGCCTGCAGACTGCTCAGGACATCCGACTCAGTCCTCCGGGATCAGCCAGTAAAAGGTGGGTGGTTGGGGAGCTGTTGGCAAATGCTTTCAGCAGCAGGAAGGCGATCAGCTGGAATTTCAGACTGTAACACTGCTCCATTTGTTTGATTATGACCTCATATTGCTCAACCCTTAACAATTAATTACAAGGGCCTGGCTACAAGCCTCCAACTGCCCCAACAGGGTTCAGCACATCTTTATGGTTTGTGTCTTGTTTAAATGTGTATGGCTTCAGAGAGATAGTTTGGTCTAGATTACAGAACAGAGTTTTGCTCATTTTTAATCACAAGCAGGGTGTTGTGACTCACTAAGAACTCAGGTCACCTATTTCCAGATGATTGACAGTAGGAATGAGGTGAAAGCACTGCACAGGAATGGCCCTCTCAGTCCCATGCAGTTGCTCAGAGTTATGGCATGTTATGCACTGTAAAGAGCAGTCAAAAGATCAGAGAGTAAAACAGTTACAGAAATAAAGAGTCTACTTGATTAAAAATCAAGTGAAGAAATAAGATTGAATCTTTCTATCATATCAATTACAATCTTGAAGAGTACTTCTGTCACAGAATCACTTGCAACAGAGCTAACTGAGCAGGGACCAGGAGGGCACAGTGCTCCCCAGCAGCTGGAACAGCCCAAGGGCTATCCCAAAAAATAGCACTGCTCAGAGGAGCCCAGAGCCAAGCAAGCTTTGCAGCAGCACAGTTATGCTCCTTCAGTACAGGTGAAAGCAAAACTTGAGTGGATAGAGCTTTGAGATTGCAGAGGAGATAATAAGCAAAGAACATTGTGCTGAAAGCCAACGTGAAGATTTCAGCAGTGAGATGGAGGAGCTGACAGCCAGGCAGGAAGGGGCAGCCATCTGCATGGCTCCAAGAGACAACAGCATCTCAAGGCCAAGGAGGAGAGCCCAGTTACAGCAAAGGCACACAGACCGTTACGGCTGCAAAGAAACAAGGGTTATGTTTGCTCTGTTTCTTAACTCAGAGTTAACTCAGAGTCCCCCAGAAGGGGCTCAGCTCTGTGAAGGGGCTGCACTCCGCTGTCTCTATGCAGCAGGGATGAGTTGCACCAGGGCAGAGCTGCCCAGCCCACAGCAGCAGGGAAGCTCCAGACAGCACTCCAGGTCAGGGTCAGCAGGAAAACAATCACATGAGCACATGCAGAAACACTGTGAGTACACAGCCTTCAGCTACATCACATATATATCTCCAGATAAAAAGTAGAGAACAGTTCCGGTTCAACGACCCTTATTTCCATTAAACACATACTTCAGTTCCATAAATCTACACAGATATCTTCAGGAGAACTTAGGAAGTAGTAAAATGAGCTCAACTGCTCCAGAGGCAGATGTAATTGAGCAGCAGAACGTCCCTTTATGCAGTAGGACAAGGAAGCCTGTAAAATGTTGTTCACATGGTTATCACTTTACTGCTCAAGCAAAGTGAGGTATGCGAATTGCTCTGTGCAACCAGCTCAAACAAGCGGTGCTCTGGAAGGCTCACTGCCCTGGCATCCTGTATTTGTAAAACAGCTTCAAGATAACAGCAGGAATTTTAAAAAAAAACCTCGCTGATGACATCAGCAAATTCCACCTCAAAAGGCAGGGATGTGTGGTGCCTGCTCTGGCCATGCTGAAGGCCGCCCCTGGGGAGGCAGGGATGTTCTGAGTGCTGCAGAGGGCTTTATCTCAGTAAGAACTCCGAGGTTCTGGAGGAGCCAAAACATTGCTCATTTTCCCTTCAAGCTGCAGCCCAAAACAATCACTGTTGCCACAAGAACTTTTGGCCAGCTGACACCAAGAGATCAGTAAAGCTTGTGGACAACATGGCATTACAAGGCAGGAGGGTTGCACCCACATCCAGCACACTGCACTGTGACACAGAAAGATACAAGGTACCTGAGCCACAGTCATTTACTACTCACAACCCATGTGATTTATGCTTAACTTGGCCTTCAAACACTGTGTTTTCACCCTGATCCTTAAACACTTTTCTTGAGTGTGACTTCACGTTGCTGAGTGTCATTATTGGCTAAGGACAGAGAAGGAAAAAAGAATGCTTTTATTAATAGAACTCTCTGGGAAACAGGAAGTTTATTCAATCTTCCCTAAAAGATGACACAAGGCAGAGGTTTTCCAGCCAGCTCTCCAAGGGCTGCTCTCACGAATCAGACTGGAGTTCTGAACTCTGCATCCTTAGTTCTTAACAAATGCTAATTGTCACATTGCTGAAGGGAACCCTGCAATACCAGCAGTGCCCCATCAGCTCTCTTTATCCAGCCAGCTGCTTCCTGCACAGCTGAACAGCGAGCAGAGGAAGCAAAGGGCTGAGGAACAATCCGGATGGCTGAGGGCTCACAGAAGCAGCACTGCCGTCCACAGTGCTTCCCCTGCACAGAGCAGCTCCAGACCCTGCAGAACGCTTCTTCTCTGCTGCTCCTGCAGCACAGCAAGCAGAGCAGCTTTGCTGGAAAGCAAGAAAGCATTCTGTTTTGCAGAGCATCCTCCCAGCCTGGAAAACTTCAGGCTGTATTAGATAACAGGCTCAGAAAGAAGAGGGAATGCCAAGTGAGATGGGTGGGCATCAGCACAGGATGTTCTAGCAAGTGAGTGCCTGCTGCCAGAACTAAGGGATCGGGCACCCATGGGTGGCAGCAAGTCAGCATCTCACGGGCACGCAGAGGTGATTGATGGGGCACAGTCAGGTCCTGTTACCAAAGAGCACACTGTAGAAAATCACCATGGCACTGATGTTATTTTTAGAAGCAGCACAACTAAATCACTCATACGATGCTCACGCTGCCAAAGTGTTCCGGAGGAAGATGCCAACCAAGAAGCACTATTAGAAAACAAGGCTTCGGAGAGCCAAAGTTGGAAAGGCAGCGGCGACTTCGGGATGGGTGGATGCATACAGAGGGGCTGAAAGGAGGTACGCTGTCCCGGTTCTGGGAGCAGTGACAGCTGTCACTTGGGTCAGCTCTCAGGGACTCAGCAGTGCCCTCCGCCCTCCTGCAGGAAGGATGTGCTGTGCAGTGCCAAACCCCGGCCGCAGCCACGCGTACCGACAGCGCTCGGCTTTCGTCCGGCCCCGCGCCCGAGGCACCGCGCAGCAACGAGCCGCACACGAGGGCAGGCGCGGCACGCTGCTCGTGCCGAACCCGAAGCTCGGAGCCCTCTACGCACAGCGCCGCACGGCACCAACGCTCTCGGCCCTCCCCAGGTGAGGCAGGACGCCGTCGCAAGCCCCGGCCGGCCGAGGCCCGGGAGCAGCGTTACCCCCCCCGCCGCTTCAGCCCCGGCGCCGCCGCTCACCAGCAGGTCCAGCTCGGTGCGGTGCAGCCCGAGGCGGCCCAGCCCCACGGCCAGGTCGTGGATGCAGAGCGCGCCATCGCGGTTCACGTCCAACTTCTGGAACAGGGCGCGGAGCCGCCGATCCTGCTCGGAAGCCTCGCACACCGCTCTTCCGCAGGACCCGCCGCCGCTCCCTTCGGCGCCAGGACCGGGCGTGGCGGCGGCCCGCGGGGAGCCGCAGGGGCACAGCACGCCGCTCACCACCGGGGAGGCCAACGAGCGCCGCGCCCCCGGCATGATCCGGCCGGCCGCCCGCTCCTCACGCCCGCCGCCGGCAAATGGCGACGCTTCCGCCACCGGCGCCGCGAGGAACCGACGCGGACCGCTTCCGCCTTCGCGCCACACGGCGCCGCCGCCACGTGACGCCCCCCGCCGACCAATGGGAGAGGCCCCCGCCGGCCAACGCGCCACCGCCCACAGCCCGGCCTCCACGCGCACCCGGCGAGTGGGCGGGTGACGTCAGACAGACGCCTTCCCCTCCACCAATCGGAACGCAGCGCCGCCGCGGCCGGAAAAAGGCGGTACAAGATCCTAGGGCAGGACGCCATTGGCTAAACGTTGAGGCGTAACCGAGGGTAAAGGCACAACCGCTCCAATCAGATTGGGAGCCAGGGCCTCATTTGGATCTTGATGGACGTGGCATGCATCCAGTAGCTTCCAGAGGAGGGCGAGTTCAGCGTTGATGGACGGGAAAAGTACCCAATGAAATTAAAGCAGGGAAATAGGCGGGCGGGCCCAGCCTCTCGCCGGACTCACGCAGGCCCAGTGGCCCGAGGCAAACGGTGAGGCGGGGCCGGCTATAGTCCCTCGCGATGGACAGCGCGACTGGCCAATGACAGCGCAGCCCTCCCCGCGGAGGGCCAGACTTTCACCTGACAGGCAGACGGGCGGCCCAATCAGACGAGGAAGGAAAGGGGGCTGATTCTGGAAGCCATTACGCCAGTGTCGCAGGGTGGAGGCCGTTGAGCGGGGCTTGCTGGGTGGCTGCGGTACGCAATTTGCGTACCGTTGGCGGTGCCAAGGGGGGGAGCGGGGAGGGAGCGACACCTCCGGGCCCCGAGGGGCCTCGGGCCCCCCCCGCTCCTCCCCGGCCCGGGGCGAGCGGGCCCGGGGGGCCCCGAGGGAGTCCGGGCAGGGCCGAGGGGCGGCAGCGGGGCCCCCCGGGCCCTCAGGAGCCCTTTGAGTCCCACCTCCCCCGCTTCCTCTCAGGGCCATGGCGTCGCCCCCGGCTCCCCCGGCCAAGAAGCGGAAGATGAACTTCTCGGAGCGGGAGGTGGAGATCATCGTGGAGGAGCTGGAGCGCGGCAAGCACCTCCTCATCAACCACTTCAACGCGGGCGTACCGCTGGCCGCCAAGGCCGCCGCCTGGCACGACATCCTGCGGCGCGTCAACGCCGTCGCCACCTGCCACCGCGAGCTGCCCGAAGTGAAGAAGAAATGGTCCGACCTCAAGACCGAGGTGCGGCGCAAAGTGGCCCAAGTGCGAGCCGCCATGGAAGGGGGGAGCGAGAGCCAGAACGGTGGCGGTGCCGGGACGGAGGGCGAGGACCCAAGCGGTGCCACGGCTGCTCCCGTCATCCTCACCCCCATGCAACAGCGCATCTGCAACCTGCTGGGAGAGGCCACCATCATCAGCCTGCCCAGCGGGGACTGCGGGGCGGCCGATGGGACTGAGATCCCCATCACCGCCTCCACCACCACCGTCACGCTGACCCAGAGTGAGTGCTGCGCCCAGTGAAGATGCTCTGTTCCGGATTGATGGCCCAGTGGGAGGCCTGGCATCCTCCTGTGATCCCTCTGCAGGGGGCTCCTGTCAAAACAAAGCGCCCTTCTGTCGTGAAAACACATTTGTGCTGTAGGGGAGCATCTAGGAGATGTGTGTGAAAGTCAGCTTTGACAGCTGGGGTCAGCCTTAAAACAAGGAAAGCAAGGAGCCTTTGGTCCCTTTTTCTGGGGAACTAAAGTAAAAGGGAGGAATATGTCCAGAGCTGATTTCCTTATCTGCCTCAAATGGGCCATCCTATTGATAAGTGCCATTCGAGGCCTTCTTTTTGCCCTTGTGTCAGTTGGTTAGTGGTGCTCTAAACTAGAGGTTGGAAAGAGATTTTGTCTAGACAGATATGGCGCACCCTGCTCCTTTGGACCTTGCTCTGTACATCCGAGAAGGAAACTTGGATGAGGGTGGAGTAACTTAAGTTATTTTGTGCGTTCGCTGTTTATTGTATGTTATCTCACAGAACAGGCAGTATTCCTGTTACATTCCTTGAATAGTCCTGTAGATAAAAACAACCAGTGTTGCAGCTACTCCTTACCCCTTTTCTGTCCTTTGTTCTCAGTTCCTGCAGAGACAACTTACCACAGTCTGGAGGATGGGGTCGTGGAGTACTGCACAACAGAAGCCCCCGCCACAGTTACTGCCGAAGCACCCTTGGAGATGATGGCACATCAACACGAAGTATCTGCAAAACCCCAGGAGCTGAAAAGCCGCATTGCTCTGAACTCAGCGAAGCTCCTGCAGGAGCAGCGAGTGACCAACTTGCACGTGAAGGAGATCGCCCAGCACCTGGAGCAGCAGAATGACTTGCTTCAGATGATCCGTCGCTCTCAGGAGGTGCAGGCATGCGCGCAGGAGCGCCAGGCTCAAGCCATGGAAGGAACACAGGCCGCACTGAGTGCCCTCATCCAGGTCCTCCGCCCCATGATTAAGGACTTCCGTCGATTTTTGCAGAGCAATACACCCAGTCCTTCGGTGGCCGCTGACCCCGGCCAGACTGGGCAGCAAGATGGCATTATCCAGTGAAAGAAACAGCAGTGGGACTTCTTTACTGGTAAAAAATCTGCCCCTGCTGCCATTGGACACGGAGGAAGGGGTGCTGGCTCTTGTCGATGTGAAATGGCTCGCCTTGGAGCCTTGCTGAGCCCCAACGGCTTTCTTCTCTGCTAATCTTATGCTAATCTGCCTTTTCAGACCCATCGTACAGAGCAGAAGCAGGAGATTTAATAAACAAGGAACCTAACCTCGGTTGCTTTAGTTCCTCAAAAAAATAGATTTGTTTAAAAAAAAAAAAAAAAGGGAGAGAAAAAAAGACAATTATTTTTTTATCTGTTTGAAAAGCTCTTCTGGGTATGACACTTCTTTCTTCCTCTGCCTTGATCTATAGCCTTTAACTGACTTCAAACACGGACAGTCTTGCTATTAAGTCACAGCAATGAAGCTGCCAAGGTACAGTTATCATAAGCTGCAGTGTCTGGTAGTGAGTGCATTTCTGTCTCTTGATGAAAGTGTTTACTGGAAACGTGGTATCAGAGGTGGTACAACCTTTCTCTGCACTGAGAGCTTGTGGATACTGCTCTTGGAGCATGAAGTTCACCCGCACAGACTAGCACTAAGCCTACTATATGCAGTTCAAATCCCACCCATATCCCCCAAGGATATAAATGGGATTAAAATAGTGTATTCACCTCATGTTCTGTCTGTGTGCCGTCATGAAATTCAACTTTTAACTTAGCAGATGTGATAAAAATGCCATGCCTTGGTTACCAGATACTGTCCTGGGATACGTACTGGGAGCAATTACCTGTCCCAGTGTATTTAATACACAAAGACACATAAAAAATTAATTCAGGTGGGTTTACAGGCATAACACCTGTGTCTCATAACGCACAGTTTGCCAGCTTTGTCATAGCTCAGTCTCTCCAAGTGGACCTGGTCTGGAGAGCTTCAGCCACCCAGCAGTTCCCAGCAGACGACGTTTAGGAGGTTGGCAGCCATTGATTGGAGTGAGTGAGTTCTGGACCGTCAGCTGGTTCTGGTGGTGGTCTTTGTTCTGTACTTTTTAGGAGCCAGAAGCAAATACAGCAGTTCTCTGTTAGTCTGCTAGCTGGCTTTGACTAGGATTCTGAGAAATGGCTGTGAGGTTCACCTCGCTTATGTTCTCACATTTAAACAGGGCTAAGTAGCATTTGCAGCCCCTGATCTCACTGAGGTGTTGGTGCTGTTGGGCTCGGTCCTCTCTGAGACAGCTCCGTTTCACAGGATGGTGAGTGTGATTCTTGCAGGCTTGGAGCAGCTTCATAAGCTTTCAGATGACAAGCTCCACTTGTAGGTGCATGGAAGCTAACTTCAGAGAAAAAAAGTATAAGTCTTTTCCCCATACCTTTCACATTTAATAGGCTTGTTGCTTGCCAGATACTGCTTTTGAAGCCAAACTTTCTCAGAGTTGATATTCTCTCACTGTTAAGTCTCCTTTTGGGCTGAGAAGTGTGAGCAAAGACTGAATTTGCACAATCACATGAAACCCTTACATGTGTTACGGCAGGATGCTGCTGGAGGACCCCCAGTTAGAGCGGTGGGTGAACATCCTGCTGCCTACCTCTGCCCTTCAGTAATCTCCTCTCTTCTGTGAGGCTGATGGGTGAGAAAACAGCTTTAGAACTCTGGCCCTGGAAGCTCTGACCCTTTGACACAGACGTCTTGGTGCTGAGTCAGGGCAGCAGCAGCTGCTCCTTCCCACCTTGTTGGGCATCCAGCCACGTGAGTAACGCTCTCCTGATTCTTTCTCTCAGACTTTATGGAGTCAAATCAACTGCTCAATTGAAAAGTATTTTTAAAGCAGAAAACTCTGTCATAAACGTTGTTTTACCTCGTTTGTGTAATGATCTCTCCTTTACAAATAAGATTTTTAATTAAAAAAAAATATGTTTTTTGGTAAACAGTCTCTTCCAGTTTATCAGCATGTTCCAGCCGAAAAGTGAGTTTGTGAAAACAAGTTGGCAACACAGAGGACTCGGTCAGAAAAGGTCAAAGAAAGCTGCAAGCAGCCACCTGTGTTGGTTTTTACCTTGTTCATGAAATTTGTGGCCCTGCAGTTACACAATTGCCTTTTTTCCCTTTTTATTTTTTCCCCAGTAACATCTTTGCAGCCTTCCCTCGGCCCACTCGTTCGTTCATTGCATCTGACAGATCACCACAGCATGCTAACCTCCCAGCTGCTCCCAATAGCCCAGAATGATGGATGAAACACCAGCCTTGGGATTTAAATTGCTGTGTTCATTTTTGCAGTGACTAAGCACTTAAGCTGTCACTGCTCCTTAGGAGCAAACGCGTTGCCCTCAGAACCACCCATTTTTTCGTGTGTTTTCAGGATAAATATAGATCTTAGTCAAGCCAGTAGCATTCAGGAGCGAGTTCCACGTGTGCGTTTTTGTCTCATTAAAAAGATGTAGCAACTTTTTAAATGCGGGGTGGGTGGTGTGGTTAGGGGCTCGGTTGTTGCTCATGATGAGGTCATCAAACTTGGGGAGGAAGAGAGAAAATACGTCACTTACAGTCAAAACCAGGAAGATCAGGTAAACAGGGCACTGACATGCCTGGAACTTGTGCCCAAAGCTGAACAAAAAGCAAGGAACGGCATCTCACAGATGTTTGTTTGTACCTGGGGATTTATAATCACCATCCAGAGCTGGAAGGAGCAGCGCAGGGATGTCCTGCCACAGGGCTCCTCAGAGGGGAGAGTGAGTGTGCTTTGTACTTCTTGCTGCTGGAGAAAGAGGAGTTTGGTGGAGCGCTTCTGGTGGGTCAGAAGATACCTCGAGGCTGTGGCTTTGTGCTCGTGGCACCGCTAGGTGCTTCAGGAGCCAAAGTCTGGTTGTGAAGCTCAGGCAGTGAGCAGTGCGAGCAGCTCAGGCACAGCTGTCCAGGAGATGGCACTGCACAACGGGGCAAAGCGCTGGGATCCTGAGCTGCGGTCTGCAGCAGAGCACAGTGCATTGCAGAGACCTGGTGGGATGCTTCCAGAAGTCCTACAGGTCTTTTGTGCCCCGCCTTCTCCTCAGTGCTGGGTCATTTCAGGACTGGGAGCCTGGAGAAGAAGAAATTCAGCAGGAGAGCAGAGGGACGCGGGGCAGAGATGCCTGTGCTCACATGCTGCTGCCAGAGCACGCGGTGCTGCTGGGCTCCCAGCTCTCACTGCACTGAATTCACTGCAGAGACACAGGCAGGCACAAGATGCACATTAATTCCTTCATTATAAGCACTGGGGAAGGTTTTAGGATTTTTTACAAGGCCACACGTAAATATGTCAGTATCCCACAGGTATCCCATGCTGAAATAGGTGCATCACAGTTCTGGAAGCTGGTCCCCACGGAGGCAGAATGATATCATCTGCATATTCGCCTCAATTACCCTGCCTCCTCCAACATGTTTTCAGTTTGTCGTGCCTGGCAAAGTATCCTCATGTTGGTTTATTGCTTTTTTTTTTTGACATCTGAGAGGCTGTTGCTAACAGATACTGTCAACAGAAGTCTGGTCTGTTATGAAAATCGAAGCCTTTAATATTCTTTGTCTTTCTTGCAAGCACCTGACAAGGAGCTTCATGCAGACATCAGCACAGCTTCCAGGCTGCGCTCTGGGAGTCAGCCCACAGCCCAGCCACCTGCAAACTGGGCTCAGGAGCCCCCGGGTTGTGGAGATCCAGGCACGGGATGAGGCTTCATAAACACAAGCCTCAAGGCAACATGAGCTCCAGTCTGAGGATTTTGGAAGGGCAAAGCTGTTCCCATGCCACTGTCAGGCCTCCCAGAAACAAATGGAGAGCCCTGCTGCACATTCCCATGAAATATGGAGCAGATATGGAAAGCAGTAAACACAGAAGAGCCAGGCAGCTGGGCTTTCAGGTCTGGCCACATGCCTTGGGAAAGGAATCCACCGACTCCAGATTCCTATGCTCCCTTTGTCTCTGGATAACAGGATCCCCAGTCCTGGCAGGTCAGAAACACACCAGACAGGTGTGTCCTTTGCAGGTGAACAGCCTGCAAAACAACACAAGCCTGGCACAGAAAGTGAAACAGTTCCTGGGTTTATGGTGATAAGTTCACTTAAATATGGAGCTAGTGAAAAACACAGATGAAAATGGAGCTGGCAGCCTGTTATTAAACTGGGAAGAGGCAAGCTTTGAATAACCCCATACTGCAGGAAAATCCTACAGGATGGGGAGCTGGGGTTTCCAGCAGCACATGGGGCTCGTACCAGCACCCAGCCCTGCCAGGGTCAGCACTCCCAACCTGCAGTGGGCAAGGCACTGGCCCACAGCTCCCAGCTGCAGAGCATTGCAGGCACTCGGCCATCGCAGCGTGCAGAACAGAGCAGAGCGCTGTGTGATAGGCTTTTTGTTGTTTTTGGGGGTAGGATGGGACGACAGGCCCAGGAGCTCATTACAGTTATTATGAGAAGTTACAGATCTAATAGAGGAAAGCCAATTATGTATTTACACTGTTGCAGCAATGGTGTATAATTTGGTTTTCAAACTTTAATCATTTGGCTGCCAGGACAAATGAATTAGTCTGATGATGTTTTCCAGAGGAAGATGCTAATGATGTAGATTACAGGTTCTGATGATTTGCTCGTGTATCTGGAATTCCTCTGGGATAAGAAAGAGAATCTGATGGCTCACCACACATTTCTCAGGATCCGTCTCACTTCACTGCTCTCAGTTCTGTCCCTTCTGAATTCAATTTGCTTCATTTTCTCCCTGCCTGTTTATCTCAGTGCTCTAAGCTGGGAGGGAGAAAGCATGGAAAGCCATCTCTGCTCCTGCTTGCACCTTGGTCCCAAGGCAATCAGAGCATGCAGATCAGCCCCTCTTCAGTGACAGCAGAGCTGAGGCCCAGCACAAAGCGCAGCCCAAACTGATAAATTATCTGAGGCTGATAAGATAATGCCCTGAGACAGCAAAAGTTGAGGAAGTGGTGGCAGCACTGGGGAGAGGAACCAGGAAAGGCTTAGGTCAGGCAGGGCACAGGGTAAGGACGTGGCTGAGGTTCACAGAACAGAGGTGAAGGCACTGTGGGGCAAGACTCATGACACAGCAAGCACCAGCATAGGAAGAACTGAGCATTTCAGTCTGGGGTAAGCAGATTTAACATCTGTTATCAAGGGGCATTCTGAATAAATGTTTTGGACCTGGATCAGGAGAGAATATAAAACCAGAGGTTGGGTTGGTGGATGGACAGAGATACAGCATGCCCTGTTCCCTCTGATAGCTCTTGCGTGGGGCTCGGGATGCCCTGGGGACCCCAACATCCCTCCCAGCAGCGAACAACAGAGACATTCAGAGAAGTTCTGCCCCTTTAAAAAAATGTGGATTTGTCCATAAACAATTATGCAGTATAAGCACAGCAAAATCAACAGGGTGAATTTTGAACTAATAAAGATTTAATTTCTAAGTCATGAGACTGCCTTTGTTAGGAAAATATACGTACCCCTGAGAATTGAACTACGGTTGCTCTATTACACATAGCTCAGCAGCTCACTGGGCATTTTTCCAATTCAGTTTATTTTTAACATCACATACATTATTCAATTAATTATAAAAACACTGAGGTTTTCAAGAGAGATTTCTGATAAAACTGCAGAGTAAATATGCGTGAGAACAGCAAGGATTACAATCTCTGTAAACTTTAGCATCTGAGGCTGTTGCTATAAACAAGAGCAGTCCTCCGAGGAGGTTATTTATCAGAGTGAATCATATCAGATAACACAAGGCCTCCTCCCACACAGCAAACAGACAGATCATTTGTCCTTTACCTAGTGATGGAAGTGAAAGATCGACATGTCTGTCACTGCTATGCTTAGAGAATGAGATGTGAGGGACCGGCCTGGATTCTTCAGATGCTTCCAGCATTCAGGCATCCCATCTTGGCGAATATTAGCTATTTAAAAGCTGAGCTCTTTCCCAATAAATTGAAACACAGAAAGCAAAAAAACCAGCCCATTTCCACCAATGTCTTGAGGCCTTGAAAACATTGGATATCAACTGAGGGGATGGATGATATCAACTGAGGGGATGGATTCAGGCCCTGCCTTTAAAAGCAGCCTTACACAAAACAAGTGTAGGAACACTGACATCTCCTGCAATGGTTTCACTATGCCAACACCAGAAATGCTTTCCCAGGCGTAGGTTTGTGTCTGTTTAACCCGGTGAGCAGGAACTCTTAACAGTGTTTGCTCTAATCCAGCCTTTATCTTCCATCCACATGTTGCTGTGTACTTTTCCTAGCCGATTTTCCTTTTAAAGACTCATGCTGTGGTAGAATTATTTGATAGCACTGGTATTGTCTGTATAGATGGGAAAGATTAAAGGGAAGGAATCTGGGCATCAAAGCCTGGCAAAGTGAGGGCTTCCAGGCTCTCATCCAAGCTTTGCCAGACATGCAAAGCAGTGCTGGGAAAAGTCCCTACCGTGAGAGCCTCAGCTTCTCCGCAACACACTCCTTACTTTACAAATAGGCAAATCACGTCAATGATTGCAGACTCCTTCAGGACAAGGAGAGACATTTTGTTCCGCTTGCCCTTAAACAATGGAATCCTACCTAACCAGGGCTCCCAGCCCCAGCACGGGACAGGGCAACAGCACGTAATAACAGGAGGGAACCATGCTGGCAGATGCATTCAGCTGGTTGCCACATCTCACACATGGAAAGTGAGACTCCAGCCGCCAGCCAGGCCTTTCCCTTGGAGAGCTGCTTGGGCAGAGAGGCTGGCTGAAGGAGGACAGGCTCCTGGCTGGCAAGCTGCAGTGCTGAGGAGGCCACAGAGCTGACATCTGTCAGAGCTGCCATCACCAAACCTGGAGCCCATAGGGAGGCACAGACACCTCACCTTGTGCCCAGCTCCACGGCAGAGGCCTGTCATCCCCTCAGCGAGCCCCACGCACCCCAGAGCCGCCTCAGAGCTGTTTAGCCTGAGGAACAGTCATGAGGCGTACCGACGGGAACGGCAATACTCCACGCTTTCCGAAGCGGCCAAACGGCCACAGCGCAACGCCCTCCCGCTGAGGCGACCCTGAGGCCACCACAGAGCCTCCGCGTCCCGCCCACTCCCTCAGCCAGGGGGCGGGTCTTACTTGAACCGATAGCCGCCTCCTCCAATCCCCGCCCTCTCTTCCCCGCCCCGATTCAGATAAACCAATCAAAGCCCTGTTCTTCCCGTCCCGCCTCTTAACTGTTGCCAATCAGGTAGCGCGGCTCTCGTCCTCCCCTCCCCCCGTCCCCGGGGAGGAAGGCGGTGGAAGGGGGTTACGTAGCGTCGGCTCGGTATTCTCGAAGAGCGGTAGTAGTTTTGCTCTGCCGTAAGGCTGCCTGCGGCGTTGGCGTAACGGCCGCAGTTGGCGTAGCGCTAGCAGAGGCGGCCGTGGCGGGGAGCAGCGGCGGCCGTGCGAGGAGAGGGCAGGAGGTGCGAGCCGGGCCCGGCGGGCAGGGAGCGGGCCGAGAGGCTGGGGAGAGAGCCGGGAGGCCGGCCGAGATCCTCCCGCGGGTCATCCCGTGGGGCAGGGGGCCGTGAGCGGGGCTGAGAGCTGGCCCGGGGGTGCCGGAGGCGGGTTGCGAGCTCGGGGCAGCCGAGTGTGCGGGTCCGGAGGCGGGCTGAGGCCTGGGGAGCTGAGCGAGGGCTGGGAGCGGGCCGAGAGCCGGGGCGCACGGCGGGACCTGCGGCACGGCTGAGCTCTGTGTCCTCACAAGGCGGCGGAGCGAGGCTTCAGCCGCGCATCCCTGCGGGCAGCGGGAGCGCCGGTGTGCAGCTCTCGGTATCGGTGAGGATCGTTGGCCGCTCGGCGTTTATGGCCTCGTTGCTTTTTTTGATGCTGATAAGCCTCGATGGTGCATCAAGGTGGAGCGAAACCGCTGTCTGACCCCCAAACGGAGCTGTTGGGGCACTTGTTGGTGCGGACCTGATGCTGGGGGAGAGAGCACTGCTCAGCGAGCCTGGCGGATGGGCATCGGATGACCTGGTTTGGTTGCTGTGCTGTGTAATCTGGAGCAGACTGCTTTTTCTTTTTTCTTTTTTTTTTTTTTTTTTTCCTTTTCCTCCTCTGCCGGTTTCTCTGTTTATGAGATACAGGTGCTAACACTTAGGGCTGGTTGGAAAACCAGAAAAGAAACAGACTTTGCATTTCCTGAGACAGAGTTACGTGTGCTGGTTGGAGCTATGCGGGCTGTGAACTGCTTCAGATGATGACGGGTGAAAATAGAACAGATTTTTATTAGCTGCTTTGCAAAGCAGGAGTTACGAGGGGCATGACAGCAGTGAAGCTTGCCGTAGGCAAACTGGGGAAAGAGGATATTGGGACCAGGCTAATTGGGGCCATACCTCGTAAGATTGGTATGAGTGTGTGCTGAATATTACCCATCCAAACAGGTTTTTAGAGGAGGAGCCCAGGACTGCCTGGAACTAATTTACTTATTTCCCTCCCAAAGGCTGACCTGAAGACCTGTACCAAGGAGTAGCACAGGAAGAGGGGAGAGAACCTGGAAGCATTCTGTATGTGCTGCGCACAGACTTAAGGCTTCTTCAGAAACTCGTGATGACTTCCCATAAGAGATGCCTGCTGGAAGGGTTCTGCTGAAGTCAGGGCACTGCAGCCTCTAACTGGAACAGCTCCTGCTGGTCTGGAGCTGAGACTTACTTATCTCCCTTCCTTTTCCCTTGGAGATGTTGCAGAGATTTAATCTGACCTCTTTCTCCTCACCTGAAGCCTGCCGTGGCGATGATCCTGCAGCCAGATCTGACCACCAAAGAGAAGAAGATTGTGCGTTTGAGGCTGGGCCGTCGTTGTAACTGAACTGGAATTCACTCCCCGCTTACGCTCCAGGAACAAGCGCTGTTCCTCTGCTTGTCTGTGTGTGTTTTGAGCTGCTCCTCCCTCATCTTGTTTGGAGTTCCTGGGCTTTCCACGCTGAATTTGCCCATGGCTTTCCTGATGAAGAAGAAGAAATTCAAATTTCAGACAAGTTTTACTCTAGAAGAGCTGACTGCTGTCCCTTTTGTGAATGGGGTTCTGTTCTGCAAAATCAGGCTGTTGGATGGAGGAGACTTCGCTAGCTTATCTACCAGGTAAGGAGCTGCTTGCAGATTTGCTTCCTGGATGTTCTTTTTTTCCTGATCATTCTTCACTCGATTGCTCTGGCATATGGCTACCACTTGCCTGTCCTTTGATATGTTTTCACTAGTTCTGCCTTTGGGCCCCATGTGCCATATCATTTTCCAGAGGCAGGGGAGAGCTACGCCTGGAGATCGTTGGCTGATAGAGCTGCACTGTGATCTTCAGAGACACAGGGAAGGAAGGAGCAGGAGGTCGCACACTTGGAGATGCCCACATAATTTTGGTTTTGCCCTCCTTGCCCAAGTTCTCACGTGCTGTTCTGGATGTTGTGCTGTACTGCTTTTGTGCAGCACTTGAAAATTAACTCTGTAGAAAGCTGTGTCTATAAAAGCAACTCAGCCCTCCCCAGCTTTGCTCTCTGTTTGTTTCGAAGTTACTGTTCATGATAAGAGTGGAAGTAGCTTGCTTTGCATTGCAAATTGCTGTGCAAGGGAAAACTGCTGCCTGCAGTCAAAGTTGTTGGTGCTAAAGATACAGTTTATCTCCTTGAACAAATAGCCTTGGATCTTCCAATTTATAGCTGCAGTATTTTCTTTGTAACGATTTATCATATTGGGATCCTTCTGCTACGTATTTTATGAGGTTTTTCTGTCGTCGTGTATCGGTGTTTCTGAGGCTCCTTCAGGCAGACCTGTCCCCACTCCTGCTACTAATTGCTAATAAAAACTCGCTTTGTTTCCAGCTATGCACATAGATTATCACCAGCAGTATGCAAATGCAAATTCCATAGCAGCCTGGACTTGCTTTCTTTCTGCCCCGATATGTGAAGGAAGCCTTCCATGGCATTCAAACTTGTTTTTTAACTTTCCTGTGTAACTACTCGATTTTAAAGGTACAGTGTGTGCTTCTGCTTGCTGGTGACTGTTTTATACCAGAGCTAAAGCCTGGTTTGGTCTGATTTTCCTCTCTGTGGTGCAGTGCATTGTGCTTTCCCGTACTGGGAGAGATTTTGTTGGGCAAGTGTGAAACGTTTCTGTCTTGGAAACAGAAATGATAGGGCAATGTTCAAAGCTTGTTTCTTTTTCCAGAGGCATGTTGCAACCTCATCTGAGGTGTATAGGAGCTGTGGGCATGGAACACATGCAAAAATGGACTGTGAATTAATTTCTCTTTTGAAGAATATCTATCAAAAGAGCTTTTCCTTACAGCGTACTCTCTTGAGGCTACATCCTTGTGTTTGGTGGAAGCAGCTTATCTGAGGAATTCAAACACTATATGAACTTAGAAAGAAATTAACCCCTCTGCTTCCTGGAGCCATAATAAGCTGAATTAAATGGAGGGTGGCTCAGGAAAAGCCCGCAGCAGGAATGTCCATCTCCATCTCCTTGTTGTCCTTGAAAGCAGCTCCTAGGAGCGCGCTGCTGGTGGCTGCTGACACTGCCAGCCGCCCAGGCCGTGTCTGGTTGCTTTCAGAGCTGGCTGGGGTTCAGCAGTTCTCAGTGCGCAGTGTGTTGCAGATTGCAGATGTGTTCCAGCAACAAACTCATCTGTAATTCAAACCAAACACATCCAGCGCACTCGATGGCTTATAAACGAGCAAAGGGGAAGTCGGCTGGTAGGCTTGCTGCCTTTCCCCCTGACCTGGCTGTAGTCTAACAGAAAGCACATGGAAACCTGTTCCTGCTGGGAAAGTTATGGGTCTCAATGGTATTGAGTCATTTGACCTTTTTCAAATATTTTCCCCTGTTGCAGTTACAGAAACTTCATGAATTTCCAGAAGCGGCGAGGAAAAGAGGTACTGCATGGAAAGGCTTCCAGATCCTGCCATGCCTCTGCTCTGTGCTCCTTTAGTCATTTTCCATGATCTCTTTGAAATTCCGTGGACCTGGAGAAATACAGGGAAGCTGGTGCTATATCTATGTTGTATGAAAAGCTTGTGCGCTTAGTAGGGGATTGCGATCGTTTTTCTTAAATCAGCCACGCCAAAAAATGATTGATTTGGGGTTGAAAGGTCTTTTGGGTCATCTTAGGATGAACAGCTTACGCAGGAAGTTTCAGTGTTTGCTCCGCAATCGGTTTGGACCTTTTCTTTGGTCTGTGGCAATGAGAAAGTATGCAGCTGTGCTCAAAGTAGCTCTTGCTGTCCGTGTGTTTTCAGAGACTTGATCTAGCCAAGGTGCCCCATGTAACCCTGCAAGTGGAGCAGGGAGAAGTAGGTACAGGGCGTGCTGAATCAGATTTATTTTTTTTTCCCTCAATTAAGTGGTTTACAATGTGAGAAGATAAAAGTTCTCCAGAGACTGTGGTGAGGGTGGGGATGTGGTATTCCCAGTTTGCTGCTGAGCGGCGCTGCATTGCTCTCACCTGTGGGCAGAAGCGGGTGGCTGTGTTGGCCTGACCCTGCCCCAAGCCCACTGGGCCTGGCTTGTAGGTATGTATTACAGAGTCACACCTTTCAGCATGAGTCTGGAGGGGCTTTGGGGGCAGTGGGGCAGATGAGAGCAGAAGCCCCTACGCCTCCTGCCATGGGTTAGGGGCCAAGCAACCCCGCTGAGAGGGGAACCTGCCTGGAGTGCACCACGAATTAAGATGGTTAGGAATTCAGGGCACTCTGGAAGAGGACCAAGTCCTGTCACCACGTTGACTTGAGGATCTGTGTCTTGTTTTGTTGTTTGTTTGGTTTTTTTCCTTGCATACAGGTGTCCCTTTTCCATGCATGCAGTGTTAACACCTCACTTTAGGCTGTGAATATTTTAGTGGCTAAACCTGCAGCTATAAATTTCCTTTCCCCTCCTCTGTTTGTAAAATCTCCTCCTTATGCTTTAGCAGGGCTTCTGAGGATAAGAGCAGTTTCAGTAACAGGGCTCTGCTTAACAAACATCTGTCATCCCTGGGTTTATCCCTCTCCTTTAGAAGCTGGTCTTCTGAAAGCACATCTGAGCCAGGTGTGGGCCAGACAGGTCCTGTATTTCCCCACTGAGCAGTACCGTGTATGCCTTGAATATTATTAATCCAGATACTAAAATAGCACAACCACCAGTGAATTCGCTTGCCTCCCAAGTAGCTTTAAAAATAGCAGGCGTGGAGCAGCAGGGATGTATTCATGGCAACCGTTTTTGTGGAGCAGATGGGCTGCTGTGTTTTGCACCGGTGTGAAGCTTTCAGAGGTTGTGTGCGTCTTTATTCCCGGATAAATGACATAACAGCCTCATCTGGGCTCTGTGCATCTGTGCAGGTGCCGGCTCTGCTGGGCAAGAGAGCGTTTCCATGCAGCTGGAAGCAGGGACATCCAAACAGGGCAGAAAGCTGCAGCTCGTGCAGTTACGTCATTGGGTATTACTGGGGAAGACTTGATTAAATCCCCCCTCATGTTCTGCCCCCCCGCCTACAATGTCAGTTAATGCTGAGTGGCAGCCAGATGCTCTTTACCTCTGTGCTGATGACTCCTGTCTGCATGTTGGCAGAGAGCAGAGCTGGTGTGTGATGTAAGGGAAGTGGAAAGCCAGGTGTTATCCACGCACTCATAACACCTCATCCTACATTGTTCTGTTAGTTTGCCAGCAGTTTAGCTCTGGTATTTCTGGATTTGAAGGAAGGAATTGTTCTCTGAAAACCCCTGGCTTACTCTAACGGGAAGACTGTTTTGCAAGAGCTTAACGACATCACAGGCATTTCCCACCTTCCACCTTGTCTTCTGAAGGCAAGAAGTGCTACCTACCAAGCCAACCCGTGGTTCCATTCCCCTCCAGCTGTATTTCCATAGAGGACATGCTTTCTCAAGCATGTGTAGTGCTTCAGCCTGGTTTTCTGATCTTGGCACTCCTGCAGCAACCGGAGAATAGAGCTTTTCTGCAGCCCAACAGCTGTTTGTATGCAGGCTGGAGTGGAGCAGTGGTGATGTGGGAAGAGTTGACCTTGCTGGGGTGGTCTGGCCTTTGTGCCATAGCCTGAACCAAGAATGTTCTTGCTCTTGCAATTTGTAATTAACAGTGAAATCCACTTCCTGCACTGTGTGCGTGTGGAAAGCTGCATGCAGAATGCCAAAGGAAATACTGATACTGGGGGAGGCTCCTCACACCCATGGTTCCACGTGGATTAAGGTCTGTGGTGCTGTCTCTGCTGTCCTTGTGTGGACGCAGATCTAAAGCTGCTTGCTTCCCTTCTGTGATTCAAAGCCTGGTTGTGTCATACTCATAGGGGCAACTTTGTTTCTGTAGGACGTAAATAGAAGGGGAGAGGCGCTGCCCTGCTGGTAGGTGATTGCAACGCTTTTGTTAGGGGAGATTCAAGTTTCACCACCCCATAAATGCAACGGTCTCTGTGATGCAAGTCAAAAATCAACTAATTCACTGCCTGTGCCTAAATTGCCATTATATCTGTCTCCTCCTGACCAGAAAAGCATTTTTTGGCTCATCAGAGACCAAAGGATGGATTCAGACTAGCTAAGATTTAAATCTTCCATACTGTGTCCTTTAAAGCAAAGGGTAGGTAGTGAAATTGTCTCTTCTAGAGCTAGCCTCTGCAAGAGGGGAAGACAGCTATCTGCCGTGAGAAGAGAGGGCTGCTGTGTGCACCTTGCCTCCACTGGGGTTGCTGTGGTGTAGTGAAGAACTCGGTGGTGGCTCTGAATGGCTCTCCCACTTCCATATTTAGTACAACGTGTGCTTGGCTTTGTCCTCTGCTGCAGCGTGTGGTGTGAAAACAGTTTAACAGCGTTCTTGTTGCACGTGTCTATAAATGCCAGTCTTCCCTGTGTATAAATATATTCCAAATATATGGACTGAAAGAGTAACTTTGCAGCTTCTTTGTATTGCACATGCTAACCTGCTGTGTTGGCTGCAGCCTCAGGAATGGACTGGGAGTGTTAATGGAAGAGGCATCTGAAAGCAGCCTCTAGAAACACTCTGCAGTTAAACACAGCCTGATTCAAGGCTGTAATAAGGCACAGTACCTGGAACAAAACAGGAGAAACTACACAGCAAAGGCGAGAAAAAGGGTTTTCCTTACAGCAATATGGCAAAGTGTTGGTGAGAGCTGTGAGAACAGCAGCAGCTGTTGAGGTTTAACCTCAGCTTAGTTGAGGTATTAGAAAAAGTGCAGAAGTGATAAAGCAGCGTAAGGCTGGTCTCCAGGACGACCTCTCGTAGGCTGCTGCACCTGCAGGACCAGGCAGCAGGGCCCTGCAGTGCAGGGAGCTTTGCACCAGCCTTGCCCCTTCCCATTGCAGGTCACCAGCTGGAGCCTGGTGTGAGAACAGAGTTCTGTTCAAACTTCCCTGCCCTGGAGGCTGTATCCTGCTGGGTCAGAGCGGTCCCTGCAGGTGTTCTAGCTGGCACCTGTTTTTACGTAGGAGCTGCTTTACTGACCAGCAGCTGAAACCTAAAACTCCAAGTGATACTTTGTGTGCACAGCGTCAGTAAGTGCTCGCATACAGCCTGCCTTTGAACTTCCCCCATAGAGCTGACTCTGAGCTGGCAGTGCTTTGACACTCTTAGCAGCAGCCTTATCTGTGTGACTTAAACAGTGCTTGGCTCAAAAAATTGCTCACTGGGAAGTGTGTTCTGCTTTGAGACTGAGGCCCTGTGGCCTGCCTGGTTTACAGAACAGCACTGCTATCAGCCCTGGCTGAGGGCACAGAGGGAGGAGAGGGTGCCCCAACTGCCTTTTAAAGACCTGTATTTGTTTCTGAACTATGGGGGAAACCTCAATGGCTTCCAGGCTGTTTATTCTTTGTGCTCTGTAGCTGCCACCAGTGTTGACTTGAGCTTTGAAGCTGTATTTCTGAGGAATTCATGCATGCCTCCAGGAGCCTGTGGTCTCGCTGCACAGTTGTTAGTACTTTAATAGGCCATAAGTTGCCAATAGCAAGTTGCTATTCTGGTACCAGTTTTGAGATGAATGAGATAGGTATGGAGCTATTCTTAGTGTCATTGCAGGAAGGTACACCTGCTGGTGGGAGAGATTTCCAGCTTCTCCCTCAGATCACAAACGTCTTTCGCTTGCCACACGATGGAACAGCACAGTGAGCTGCAGCATCACACAAGCTTGACTCTGTAAGTTCTTGCTCTGTGCAGAGACAGACGGATGTGGCTCTGTGCGTGGCCTCCTTTCTCAAACAGGATGTATTCTGCATCCTTTGTGAGCTGCCAGCTCTGCCCGCTCAGAGCTGGGGGTGCAGTTGCCTCCAGGATGGGTCACGCATTGGTTTCTAGCTGTTCCTCCTCACGTAATGAAGCACCAGCCTTTGGGAGTGTCCCAGATCAATATTTTGATCTCCTTTCTCCTTTGTACCAACCTGTGACCTCCTATCAGCAGTGAAGGTGATCTGTGTTACCCCACCCTGTGCCGGCTGCTCCACCTGCAGGATGGGAGGCTTTTTATTTCTGCAGGTTGTTCACATTATGCCTTTGTGTGCTTGTTGGGAGGCATGGCGCACGTCACTACCTCTCCTGCCTCTGTGTCATGATCTCTGGTACCACACACTGGTATCTCAGTTTAGTGCCTGGCTTTGAAAGGCAATTCCTACTGGCCAAACAGTTGGGCCTGTGTTTGCTGGCTAAACAGCCCTGTTGTTTGGTGTGTTTCCAATCTGAAGAGCAAGAGAGGGCATTGTTCCGTGGGATTTGAATTTGCTGCTCTTCATGAATGTCATTTTCATGTGCTTTGTAGGATTCTCCTGCATTATTCAAATGATAAAATTGAGATGAGGAGAAGATACAAAGGAAATGGGATGGGGCTGTGGGGGCAAGGAGGAATGTGAAGAGGATGTGCATGGAGGCCAAAGCATGGGGGGAGGCAAATGTTGAAGAGACAGGATATTCCAGATAAGGCAGAACATATACAGCCTGGATAACGGATGCTTTCCATGCAGAAAGAAAGTAGCTGAGATGGCAAAAGAGCAGGATTGTGCCTTTCCTTCAGCTGCATTTATTGTGTGTTGCTGATGAGGGGAGGCCTTGTTGTAGGTCGCATGCTGTTGTGGGAGATGGGGCTGTAGCTAAAAATACTTCCATGTAAGTATTCTAAATAAGAAATGAATGCTGTTTGTTGAGCCTGAAAGTGCTGGAGCTCACGTGGGAGGAAGGAAGACAGCATGAGGATTTGCTGTGCTGGAAGGACTGGAAAGCTGTGGTGTTAATTAGCAATGCATCTTCAGAGACCGACAGAAACCAGCACCCTGAGTGTGGTTGGTAACCAACCCTGACATGTGCTCTCTAAACTAAAAATCATAATAAAAAAAGGAAATAAAACCACAAAGCTGAAATGAGGCTTTTTGAGATTACTGCTTCCTAGAGCTGCGTGTTTGCCAAAGCGAGGCACGTCCCTTCTCTGCCATGCACTGTGCAGAATGGAGGAGATGAAATCTGAGCGTTTGGTTGGCACCTTCCAAAAACTGTCAAGCACTGTGCTCCAGACTGGCTTTGCAATGGCAAAGCAGAACAAGGAGCCCGAGGGGAAAGTCTGTAGATGGGATGTGGCCTCAGGGTTTCAGTTGGGGACAGTTACCTCCATTTTGCTTTCAGAGTAAAACTTTGTTTGAAATGACTGCAAGGTGTTTCACTAATGGCTGTTGGGTTAATGATCAACAGAGGCTGCTGCCTGTGCCTGCTGTTGCTTGCAGGATGCATCAGCACAAAGCCCACCATCATCAGCACTGCATCTGGAGCTCTGGTCCTTACAAAGCGCAGACTGGGGTGAGAGTGCTGCAAAATGGGGAGGCCAGAATGGCTACTGCCCAGGGGTTCTAACTGTGCTGTTCTGTCCAATCGCTCACGTCTCCAGACTCTAAGGGATGATATTGCTCATCAAAGTGAGGGGATTGATGGCCAGGAGAGGGGAAAGGAAAGGCTCGCCTGGAAAAGCTTGGAATCCTCCCCCCCCTTAAAATCTGACTCTGTCAGGCTTTATCTGCACTTAACACATCCAGCCTCACCTTTGCTGTCTCTTAACAGGGTTTGCAGTGGATCCTGGCAAGGATTCCAGCTTGGCTGTTTTTCTTTCTCTGTGCTTTTTCTGTTTCTCTTGCTAGTTCCCATTCTTCATGTTACCATGTAGGTATGTTGCTGACTGCGAGGGGCTAATCTAGGATATTTATAATCGAGCAATCTGTTCAGGTCTCTTATTGCTCCATTGCTCTGGAACGAAGCAGTAGTTGTAGACTTGCTGTTCCAGGGCAGCCCAGCTCATGTCCTGCTTCCAGAGTAAGCAATAAGGGCTGTTTCAGAGACAGGCTGCCTGCCCGTGTTACAGGTGATTATGCAGTAGCCTGTCTGGAGGAAAGCTCTCTTCCTGACTTCTGTCAGGGGCCTGTTATGTTTTATTTCATACTTCAGTAACACCAGGCAATTGCATCTGCATAAATGTTGAATTCCTTTCAAATACAGCCTTGCTCATCTTTTGTCTTCAAGTAGCCCTCAGTGCTTATTGCCACGAGGAAATGTGCTGTGGAGGAGTGTATTTCCTATTTTTTTTGTTTGCTGCCTTCCTGCTTTGCTGAATACCTTATAGCCTCTGTATTAGGGGTGGCTGATCATGATCTGCTTGGGCACTGTTCTCTTTAAGGTTGGTTTCTGATGTAGGTTTACAGCAATGGCTTTTCCTGCATTCCATCCAAGCGTGGCTGTTCTTTCAAAACAAATCTGCATGTTGTCTTCCCTCCAGAAGTGATTCATGCTCATCTCCAATGGTTGTTCTCACTAGTGGGAAATCAAGGATGTGCATCTGAATGCAGCCGATGGTGTGAGCCGCAGGGGAGGTAAATGTGCTGTGATCCTCCCAGCCCCACTCCTGGCAGCCAGGCAGCAGGAGCCCATTCTAATGCTTCCCAGTGGCATAGCCAGCACAAACTGCTGTCACAAAGCAAAGCGTTTTCCTGCCTTCTGCTCCTACCCAAGATGTAATTCACGTAATTACCTCTCTTTGGTTGGGATGCAGTCAGTGGGGTGCTACTTACGTCACCAGGTATTGGGCTTTCTGACATTAGAATCACATTATCTGGAGCTGTGGATCTAGAGAAACAAAAGCTGCCAGCTGCATGTGTGTCCCTGCTTCTCTCCTCTCATGCTGGATGTTGCTCCTCTGACTTCATTACTTAGTGTAAAACTGACAGAAAATCTAACCAAAAGGCAGGTAGTCATTTTCTGCCAGCTTTGCATATTGAAGCAGCACGATGGTGGTCTGGCTTTCCAGGGTCAAGGTGAGAGGGAGAGGTAGGAAGGAGGAAGGCAGTATCAAGAATCCCAGCCTGTTGCTACTTAGATGATGAGCCAGGGCTGCAGCAGGCTCTGCTCAGCAGCCATCTGTAATTTGCAGCCTTCTACTGAGTGGCCTTTCTGCAGATTAACAGCAATATTGATATTGATAGGTGTGTGAGTTCAGAGAGAATGCGTTTGTACCTCGTCCTTAAAACCAGTGACCTGGTTTGTAATGCTGAATAATGCCTTTATAAACAAGCCATCATAAAACATTTCTATTCATGGTGGGATGAAAAAGCTGGTCTTAATATATAAAGGGACTTCTGTTGGTTTCCACTCAACGTGCAGCACATAGGAGTGACTCAGAAAAACATGTCTGGGCACAGGAGGGTGTTCCCTCTTGGGTAACTGATCCTACTTTTAGCACTGGGGTTGACTTCAGGCAGCTTCTTTAGTGAAGAGCTCTTCAGCATACCTGAGCCTAGCTGCAGTGATGTTACATCACACGGTGTTAATGAAATTATCCCAGAAATGAACTTGGCCTCCTGTGCAGGTTAATTTACACTATAAAGACTTCCCTAGTACAACTATGTTGGCAAACACTCTTGGTTGAAAGGTGCTGATATTAGCCAAAAATGTCACTTCACTATTCTAGCTTTGTTATGTGCTACAAATCTGCCTTGGAGGCAAAGAGATTCATCTCAGCACATGTCACTGCATCAGGAACTTTGTTCCTAGTCTTGTGTTCATTCTGTTCAGCATCCTCATTTTCCAGACTTACTGCCCCAGCAGAGTCCTGAAATACTGGGTTGAGCCATGTCTTGATTTTTCATCCTAGTGTGCTTATGAGTTTTTTGCTGTTCTTTTGAAAGGTAGCTTTTTTCCTTAAAAGAGCATCATGTTTGCAAGTGGAGCATGGAGTTGTAGCCATCTCTTGTACCGTGCACAGTAAAGGCACTTCCAGTTTTCCTTGCTGAGTTTTATGTTGCTGTCTGTCTTTGCTGGGAGTTTAAATTTAGGCAGCAAAAGGCAAGTCTGGAATGTCTCAGAATGACAGCTAACACTTAGGGGATGGAGAAAGTTTATAAATACATCAGCAGTAGATAATCAGTGAATCTTCATTTCATATCTACAGTCTGCCACAAGCAAAAAGACTTTCCAAGCCGCAGTGTTACTGAAACTCTCTCTGAGATGTGATGAATTAATCGACCTTTGCTTTATAAGCATCTGTACAGAATGGATCCAGGGTTTTCTCTGAAGCTTTGGTTCCTTTATCTGTCAGAACTGCAAGGGAAATTACAGTTGTAATTTGTCCAAAGGGCAAATGGGTGCTGGGAGGGTCGGGAGGCTTTCTTTTTTCTTCTGATCTTCGTTTGGTGTTCTTACTGCATGGTGCACTTGGTGATCCTGAGCCCGCTCCCTCGGTGCCAACGTCCCCCCAGTGCCACGGAGCTTCCAGCTTGGGTTGCTCAGCCCCTGTAGCCCTCTGACTTGGCTGGGATCGCAGGTGGGAGCTCAGAAGCAGTTCTCAGCTGGGCTGTTCCCTTCTCACTTCACACAGAGCGCGCTGCAGTTGTGCAGTGGCTGTAGTTGGGAAAACTCAGATCTGAAAGATGTTTTAGCCCAGAGTCGGGCAGAGTCTTCAGAGCGTGCTGGATGTGAGCTGCAAAGCAGCCCAGACTGCTGCAGCACTGAGCGGTGGTGGCTCATCACAGAGCTGTCAGTGAGTGTCACAGCTCGTGGCTGAGCTGGGCAGGCCAAGGGAAACCAGCATCGCTGACCCGTTCTGGCCTTTTCTGCCATTGAAATACTTGTGAACTTGCCTGCAAGAAGAAAGCTTGGCAGTCTGGCACGTGATGCTTCCTTGGCTAATCCAGCTCCAATGCAGCCTGTCAGAACAATAGAAGTAGGAGTTGGGGTGGTGACTCAGTGCATGATCAGAGCTCAAAAAAAGCAAAAGCATCTTTTGGTGTTCGATACACACATTATTACAGACTTGTATTTCAGTAACTGAGTCATCCATCCAGTTATTCCTTTCTTTACACTTAAAGCTTGGTCCTTTGCTTGTGATGTGTTTGCTCCTGGCACGCGCCCCTGGCCTCTGCCCAGAGAGAACTTGTGCTGTGGAGATGTGGCAAGAAGTCCTTGGATGTCCTGCTCCGGGTTGGTCTGTCAGCAGCACAGTCTGCAACAGAAGAGATGTGTTGCATGATATTTACCCTTACAGGCCCTTCTTGTCCTTGTTTTCTTGATGTCCAGCTTCTCTGCTTCAAGATGACAAAATATATGAAGACCTCAAAGCAGACTGGCTGTGCTGTGCGTGTCCATCCTTTGCTGCTCTATAGCTGAGCCTGTTAGAATATTTCTTCTTGCCTTCTCCATGCTCCACCCTTAGTTGCCCTTCCAAAAGTCATCAGACTTGTTCTATAGCTTAAGTCTTACAGGTTCATTGTCCTGTGATTTTCTTCTCATTTGGCACAATTTTTATTTTGTTATGCAACTTGTGCAGTTGTGCTATTTTTTCATCACTTCTATTTTTCTACTAGTATCTCTTTTACATCCCCTGTGTTCAGAGGAGAGGTCTGGGTGCATGGAATCTGAGCGTTACTGACTGCCTTCCAAAGAAGCTGTTAACGTACAACCAGGAATGCTGATGCTGGAGGGTTTTCCCCTGTGATTGACTGCTCCCCTGATCTCCAGGAGGTATTCCTGTTCCCTGCCTCACACTGATGGATCTTTATTGAGATTGATCACTGCTTTCGAGGGAGCTGTAATGCAGTTCAGAAGCTGTGTGTCTTCGGAAATGGGCTTCTTCTGGGAATAAGGTTAAAGCCATAAGAAGTCAATCACTTGCCTACTAGATACCAGCTTATTTTTATGGAGAACTTGGCATCCTGTTATTATTTCACATTAACCTTGTCATGCTTCCCTCAGCTCGGTTTTGCTCTGGCTCTTCCCTTGCCTACCTCCCATGGGTGTGAAGCTGTCCTGCCCTGCAGTGGGGCAGCTTTGGAGTCTCTTGCCTTCATTTCTCAGCTGTGGCTGAAGTCACTTCCATTAAATGTTTTCTCCTGTACAGTTACTGTTTTTTTGTTTTCTCCTGCATTTTTCTCTGGGACATGTGAATAATTTATTCTAATGGTGTTGGTGCTCAAGTTTGACATTTAGAGAGCCCAGATCTCCCCTCTGGTATAATGAAGGGCTACATCAATCACTGGGACTGTGGGTAGGGTCCTTCCCTACCACGGTGCACTGAAATGTCTTTGCTGGGGATTCAGAAGTTAATTTTACGAGCACTTGGTGGATGTGATGACCTCAGTACTGAGCCCTTTTTTGAAACGCTTGCAGTGAAACATCCAAATAAGACTTGTTTCCAATGACAAAGACTTGCTTAGTTCTCTTACTAACACGGTCTGCATCATCTCTCTCTGAGCCATTTTTCCATCATAACTGCTAATGTCGACCGTGCAACAAGCACCACTTGTCAGCTGGAGAATACAGGGTTGTTTGCAGCAGGGGAGGCATCCAGCTATTTGGGTTGGCTGTTGTTTTGGTCAGTGATGTAAGCCCAGTCGCAACAGAGTCACTTTATTGTTGAGAGCTGCTTGCTGTCCTTTCTGTTCATTTTGGTCAAAAAATCCTGAAATCCCTCCATGTAAATAAATTTCCATAAAGCACTTCTTCCCCTCCAGGTCACACTGTTGGATTTTGTTGTATTCTGTCTCCAGCTGCTTTGTTGTTGTTTTTACAAGCCTGTACCGTGTTCCCCAAGGAATGTGGTCTCTCACCAATCCTGCACCAGATATTCAAACTGAAATTCCTCACACTCAGCAGCCTGCTTTGCTTCCCACCTGCATTTGGCCTGGCAGCAGGTAGAAGGGCAGCAGCCCTTGGTCCTTGTGAATGTGGCAGGTTCCCACACGAGTGCTCAGCGTTCTGTCTGCTAGTGCTGCTGGCTGCTGGTTCTTTCCTTTTCCTTGCAAGGCATCTGGGTGGCAAAGCCTTGGAGATACAAGTTTTTTAATAACATCTGTGCTGCAGTGAAGTGCTCTGTCCTAAGCCTGTTATTTGGGTGGTATTTGGATTGTAAGTCTAAGCCAGCTAATGGCTAGATAAAGGCTCACTTTCTATTGCATGCATTTTCGCCTACTTTTATACTGTCTGTGCTTTATGGACACTGATTAGGCCTTCTGTTTGCAGCAGGACTTGCCATGTTTCTAAGATGGTGTAAATGCTGGTGTGCAGGGAGTGCAGCACTGTGAATGCTGGTGCAGAAAGGGTTTGTCAGGTGTTTGTGCTAGGCCGTACAGTAGGTGTCTCTTTCCTTACAGCTTTGCACTAGATGACCTGGTTAAAATAGAAGCTGTCTTCTCCAGAGTGTAACACAGGACTGTTCCAGGCTTTCTGAGCTAAGGGGCTGTCAGCAATCCTGCTCTAATTCTTCCTTCAAAAGTGCTGGGGAATAGATTAGGCAGCCTTAATGATGTGTCCCTGCAGCTGAGAGAGGAGCCAAGGCGTGGAAAGAAATGCTGGAGGAGATGTATGGCATCGCCCTTCAGGTGCAGTCTGTTGAAAGAAGTTATTTTTTTTACTTTCCTCAGTAACTGTGGGCATGTCTTTGTGCCCACGCTGCCCTCTTCCCCAGGAGACCCACTGCTGGGCCATCAGAGCCCCTTCAGAATTTTCTTTTCAATCGGCTGCCCTTTAAAGGAGTCTACGCTGAGGCTTGGTGGCCTCTTCACGATGGCACTGTCTTTGTGTGCCTTATCAGATGGAGATGTGAGATCAGTGATGCTATGCTGCTGTAGGAGGTGGTGAACCAGCCGGGGGAGCAGAGCACTGTCTGCTGGGAGCAGGGCAGGGGATTTGTTCTGCCTGAGGGATCTGATGCAGGACTGGGGGTGTGTGGGCTGGGCAGCAGCAAGAGAGCTTGCCATAGCCTTTGTGCAAATGAGAGGAGGGGAGCTGAATAAGAAGCTCTTTGTGTATGCTTATCTGTGTGCTGTCTCGTTTAGCTTGAGGTTTTCCCACATCTGCTCCCATGTACGAAACATCAAACTGACACGCGTTCTCTACTGAAATGTTTGGTGTTTCAGAAGCTATTTTGTGTTCTTTGCCTTCCCAGTAAGCCTGTAGCCCTTCCGTAGCGTTTTGTACTTCTGGCTGTCTTACATACAGCTACTGCTGTAAAGTAAGGGTGATACATCTGCATTTCTAAACAATTCAGCAAGGCAAAATTAATTCCTCAGGCTGTGTTTGAGACGCTGTACCCAGCTGGGCACAGCTCTGCTTCGAGGCTGTAAATAGAAGTTCTAATTCCTGTTGTGGTGTCTGGTGGGGCAGGACTCATGTTAGTCTGAAGTAGCATGGCTCTCATACGTGGCCTTTTCTAGGAGCATTGCCTTGTGTGCTTGTTGTAGCTGACTCTCAGCATTGTGGCTTTCTGCAGCAGTGCTGCTCTCTCTACGGCACTGAAATCACAGTTGGTAAACATCTCATCCATAAAATCTGTTCCTAGCGCTTTCTTCCGCCTGTCTCAGAGCTGCAGTGAGGCTGTGAGAGATCTGGGCCCCAAGAGGCGTTGTGGCTTTCACCAAGCACTGTTAGTTCTACACCGGGATGTAACAGTAGGCAGTGCAGTGGGTTACAGCTGTGCATCACGGCCGTGAGTTCGGCTCAGATGTGCTGTGCTGGATCATTCTTGGTCTGTACTTGCCTGGTAAGGGCTGTCCCACTGCTTGGCACCGGGCTGACGTGGGCCAGGAGCTCAAATGCCCCACAGCATTGCCTTTGGGACGCTGCTTGTCCCAAAAGCTGCTGTAGGCTCATGTTGGTTTGTTCTCTGCTGGTATATTTAGGTCTGGGAGAGTAATTATATAGCTTTGAATAAGCCTTGAGGTAGAAGAGGGCGAAGCTGAGCCTGGAGGGGATGTGGCCTCATGAGGGCTTTGCAGTAAAATAGAACAGTTTTTGTTGGTTGTTTTTTTTAATTATTTAAATAAAACTTCAGAAGTCCTGCTGAATTGACACCTAGTACCCAGCATTGGTTTGGTCTATTTCTGATGCTTCAAATACAGAGCAAAATTTTAAATTGAGCCCTTTTGGTTTTCAGCTGTTCGTTTCAGGGTTTGCTTTTAGGTGCTGTGTGATTATGCTGGAAGGAAACACCTCTGTGGGTGCTTTGGGCGTTGTGTTGATTTCTGTCTGACGGATGCTAATTGTACATCAGAGAATATTCTAAAGCTAAACGCTTCTCATCTGAGTCCACTTTCTTCCTATTTTAGCGCTCCCTAATTACCATCCTTACGATAGCTTGATGGGAGGTGGCTGGGCAGAGCCCACCGCTTCACTGCACGCTGTCTTTTGGAAACGTGGAACTAATTTCTTACAGTGTGACTTGAAACAATGCTGCTCCCTTGTCTGATCGTACAACCCCAGCCCCCACCCAGAAAAGCCACTCTTGAAAGAAAAAATGTTGGAAGTTGTTGCTGAGCGTTTGCAGGCTGGGGGCTGTCTGCAGTGCTGCGTGCCTCAGCCCGTGCTGCCAATGGCTTGAGCTGAGTGCTATCTACAGCAGGTTTGGGAGGCCAGCAAATCTCCTTCACAAGCAGCAAACTGTTTCTTATGCTAACAGCAAGTTAGTTATGAAGGAGCTCTTTTATCAGTAATCAGTGCTTTTTGCCACATTTGGAAATAACTAGCGTCAGTTGGATTTAGCAGCATCCAGCAGACGCTTCATCATCGCTGCACTGTGTATCACCTCACCTCACACAGGAGGGGATCGCAAGTAAGACTTGTGCACGCAGCCAAGGCTCCAGCCCGTGCTGGCAAGTGGGGCCTGCAGCAGCACTGCTGAACCCATCGGGTGCGAAGCTGCCTTCTGAGCTTTGGTTTGAAGCTCTGGTGTCGTTAGCAAAGAGAGCTCTGGCCTTGCTGTCAAGGAACCAGTGGCTCCTTTGCAAAGGACAGGAGAGCAGTGCTGCTGGAATGATTAGTGTCTCTTGCATGCTGTGCACATCCCTCGCGTTTCTGAGGCACCTGTGTTTACAAGCATTTCTCTGTTCAGTTGAATTCTTTTTTCTTTTCGTCCGTACCTGAATTTTCCTTCCTTTGGGTCATGTGATATACCTCCTGCTGTGTCAGTTTCAAGGCACCTCAGTTATGAAACTTAACTCAACTAATATGGCTGGCTAAATGAATAGGCAAAGCCATTTTTATCCCTCTGGGAATCTACTCCTGCCTGGAGGAGTTGGAATGACTTGAGTGGAGCAGTGAGAACCAGATCTCATCTTGAATAAATCCCAAATCCGAAGGTATTTTCAGCACTTAGATGTCTAACATTTCAATGGCTTCCATTTCTAGATGGCAGTTTTAAGTTTGCTGCCTTGAAGGAGCTGCTGTCTTCTGTTTTCCCACCTTTTAATGAAGGATGATCAGTCCTCTGCCTTACAGGGGATTACAGATTTTAGTTTGTCACCTACCCCTTCTCTGGGCTCTGCTCTTGGCTCCAGCCAGCATGTTGAAGTCTATCAGGATAGCTGGGGACTGGGGGGGCCTGCAAGTTCAGGCCCCAGCCCATGGCTTTGTGTCAGGGTTGTGCAAGGGTTCTGTTGGGCTGACTTCTGCTCCTTCCTTCTCAGGAGGAGTCGAGTCAATATCAGGATTGATTTCTTCCCTTTTCCCCCAATATCTCGAGCCTACGCTGTGCCTGGGTCAGACCGCAGGAAGCTTTTCTCTCACTGCCAAAGCAAACAGTTTATCTTGTGCCCTTGCCCCTTTTGTCCTGTGCTGAGAGAAGAGATAAGAGTTCTATGCAGACTTGCTAACTCACAGCGTTCAGCAGTGCCTGCTTCCCCATAATTGGCTCAAGACCAAGGCCTGAGCTGTAAGGAGATCACTTGGTGCTGAGGATCACTCGCTGCCCAGGGCCTTGCAGAAGGCTCCCTGCACCTCCTTTTGTGCTCCTTGGAACCCACATTCTTTAGGAGGTGAATTTCAGCCTTCTTTGAGAGCTTTGCAGAAACCCAGTCTGTACCTGAAGCATTTCATGTGCTCAGAGAGCCTCTTCTTCTTCCTCCTCATATTCCTCTCGTGGCTCTGGTGCATGCCTGAGTCACAGCCTCCCAACTCACCCAGTGTCTGGGGCAGGATGGGGAGAGCTGGGTGAGGAGGATTGCTCTGTCTGGCTGGCACTGTTCTTGTTGCAGTGACATCCACAACCTTTGTGTGAAGCATACTGCATGTGCTTGGCGTGGTCCTGTCTGCATGCACCTGAGAGTGTTTCCACCTGTGTTATTGTCCTCCATCAGGCCAGCTGTTCTCATGGACTTAGTCCTGGCTTATGAGGCAGGATGGGAGGGAAAAGCTGTGCAGGAAAGAGTGCAATTTTACTGCACAGAAAGCTGTTCAAAGGTGATGTATAGGAAGACAAGCTTACAGACCTTCAGCCCAGTTCAGTTATAAAGGTTGGGTCTGTCTGGGTTGGACAGTGAATGAACTAAACCAGCAAAGCAGGAAACAGAGAAGAGCTTGGGAGAGAGCTTAAGGCAAATGTTGGTGAGATATGATTAGCCTGCCCTGTAACCTAGATGGATTTGATCTGCATTGGCTGGTGCAATTGGTTGGTGCTAAGGTTACACTCTTTGTTGCAGTTTCAGGTGGCATGGATTGAGTTACCTGGTAGAAGATCTTTGCAGACAATGTTGCCAGTCAATAACAAAGATTCTTAATAAGTGGGATTGATTTGGCTCTGTACTTTCATTTGAAAACTGTGTTTTGTTTTTCTTTGTATTCTCACAGAGAAGAAGTCCAGGAAAATTGTGTCCGCTGGAAAAAGAAATTTACCTTTGTGTGTAAAATGAGTGCCAACCCAGCCACAGGGCTCCTGGACCCCTGCATCTGCCGAGTATCCGTCCGTAAGGTAGGCACCAGCTTCTGCTTCCAGCAGATACCACCTCTAGTTTGGTGTTGCTTCCCAGCTGCTTTTTTTTTTGGCAGCAAGGAGGATGGTGATGGTTTACTGTGGTGGGAGGAAGGATTGTTTGGGTTAGGACAAACTGCATGGAGCCTCTTTCCCAGCCAGGGTACTTAACAGAGAGCAGGGTGTTGGTACCCTTGAGAGACAGAAGTTTGTGAAATCCTTACAGCAAATTCCAGGGTTGAGTAATGACTTTCCCCCTGTTTCCCCAGCACATGTAATAGCTGCTTTTCCTGTTTGTTTTGTCTCCCATTATAGGAGCTGAAGGGCGGAAAAACCTACTCCAAGGTAAGAGCAAAGAAAGGGCAAATGTGACAGAGTGGTGACTGCGCTGTGTGCTCCTAGTGCTGTACAGCCAGTGTAAACCCGTGGCTGAACAGTCAGAAAGTAGCGTGGATGCTGCATGAAGCAGTCTGGAGAAACAGTCATTGGTTCTTAGTTTAGGCATGAGTTAAGTGATTTTCCAAAAAAACTTACTGGCGGGGACAGGATCCAGATTGTACTGGATGTGGATTTGGGAGGGGGGTTGGGAAGATGTTGTGCGTGTCCTCAAACTTTGGGGAAGTTCTGAGTCAGATGTGAACTCTTTGGCTTCTGGCAGTGTCTTGCTAATGAAGAAATACAGACTGAGTTCTGTTCTCCCAAGCACAGTAACCAGTTATGGCTGGGGTGGGTACTTCATTGCATTGTGAGCACAGGCAAACACCTACAGCAGAAATCACTTCCTTCCCAGGGTGCAGGAGACACTGAGGCAAGAAGTGAACATTATTTTTATGTTCTGTTACACCCCTATCCTCCTCATTTTCTTGCTCAGGCTGTAGGAGAGACAACGGGCTGGATGCCACCCCCTTCTCTTTGTGCTGGAACAAGAGACAATGTTGGCTTAAAAGCAGAGTTCACACAGAGCCCGAATCCATGTTTGAGAATGAGTCACTGGTGCTAGTTTCTAATAAACAGATGTTTGGGTTGCACACAGCTGTGTAGGAATTTGTTCTAATCCTTCCTGGGGCCATGGATGTACCAGGCTTTGAGTGGAAGGCTGCACTCACACCTTATCACTGCAGTGTCACAGAGAACAATGTCGCTATCCGTACTGTTCCTTTTTTGTGGCTAATGAAGACAGTGACTCTGGGGCATCAGTTTCTCTTCCACTACGTTCACATTGAGGGAGCAGTTATTCCTCTGTTCTGAGGAACTGCCTGTCCAGGGGGTGCAGATGAGTTGGAGAGAAGTGCCCACGTTTACCTGCTCCCACTTCAGCAGGGCTAATGGCACTGAAGCTGTTTGTGCTCAAGACAGAGTTTCCATAGCCTGGTGCACCTTTTGGTTTGACGTTGTTGTCACTTCAGTGTCAGGGGTTATAGAGTGGAAACTAACAGGAAGGACTGATAAAGCGGAAACTCTTTCCCAAGCTGGAAGAAAAACCATCAGCTGGCTGGAAAACTGAGGAAGCTATTAGGAAAGGTTACTTCTGAAAACATCCTCTTGCTAAGGGATCCTTCCTCTATATACTGGGAGTCTGCTTCCTGAGGAGAGCATCTGACCTCGGCGCACACTGTGCGTCTCCCACACTGCTCTGGTGTTGGTCTCTGAGAGGCTCCTGGCACTCTGTTAATGCCTTTCGGTGGAGGAATGGGGATCATGGCCACTCCTGTGCCATGTTGTACAATGCAGCCACACCAGAAGAACCTCTTCTGTCCTCCAGTTGTGATGCGCTGCAGCTCAGTGTGTGGCTTTCTCCTCACCAGTTCATCTCTGAAAGATTAGAAAGTCACTGGTTTGGGGTTTTTTTTTTATTGCTGAATATTCAGCAAGAAACATAGCCCTTGATAAGAAGATAAGGACAAAAAGATGTACAGCAGGGAGTAGAGAAACATTTGAGTTAAGGGAATCCTTAAGAAGGGAGTGCAGTTAGTTTTTCCTTTTTTCTTTCTTTCTTTTGGAGCAGAAAGGTTCCTGTTCTATCTCACCCCCTTTTTTTTTTCTTTGCCATCAGCACTTGTTCCCTTTTCAGAGTGAGATGAAGGAAGCAAAGCAGGTATCTTAATCTTGTTGCTGTCATCCCTTGAATCATACTTCTTGTGCAGGCATGTTTAGGCTGCAGCTTAAACTTTTGATTTGGAACAATGGGAGCCAGAGGTCACACAGCAGTGGCTGTGGTTTGTGCTGTAACTCCCATCAGCTTCCACAGGTGGGACCGCCACATTTCTTTAGCATGGAGTTACAGTCTGAGGCTCACAGTTGAGTTGTATCATCCAGGTTGTCACCACCAGGACAGGAGGAATGTACTTAATGCATAGAATAATAGCTAGATCTGAGCTTCTACTCTTCCACCTTCTCTCCTTGTTCTTGTGGCAGCTGATCTGTATGCTGAAGTGATGCAGACTTTCTGTGCTGAGACTGTTTGGCCAAATGTGGGTTACAACATCACTTCAGGTTAGATTAGATGAGGCACGACTGACTTCTGTGGAGTCTGAAGGATGCTGTAACTTGCTTTTGGGAAAGCACTGTATTCCTACAGTAGGAGTTAGAGCAGATAAGCGAAGCTATTCTTCTTCCTTGTATTTGTACTCTAGAGACATCAAATGCCCTCTTTGAATTTACCTGTAATCTTTAACTTCCTGTCACCTTTCGTGTTTGTTTTCTGCTTTCTATAGAATGCTTACAGAGCTCACAGCTAACTCTCTCTTCTCTTCTTACTGTCAAGTGTGCTACTTGCTAGTTAAATCTTAGAGATGTTGAGGAAGCTGTGGTGCAGGAGTTTCCCAGCCACATCTGTAGCAATGAAGCTCATGTGGCTCTTGACTTCCAGCTTGCTGTGCTGCAAGGCTCTGCTTTGTATTTCAGGACAGCGTCAACTTTCCTCTGTAACAATATCCTTTCATCTCCTGGTTCACATGCTCCGCTGCATTCTGGCATGGCCCAATGCAAAGAGTACCTTATTATGTTTGCGTATGTGTGATTCTGTTTTTTCCACATCGTTGACCTAGTGCCATCCACGTCCTTGGTTATGCAATGGCTACAGGCTGATTAACACTGTCCTGGCCAGCATCACTGCTCTGTTTCCTTCCTTGCACAGAGCTGATGTCCCTCTGAGTCACCCAGCTGGGGATGGGGAATGTATCCCTTCCCGTTCTCAGGTGTAAATGCTCTCCACAACCACATCTCTGTGTGCACTGGCTTGTGTTTCTGCCCTGACTCCCAGAGGTGCTATCTTCCTTTAGTCTGTGCATCTCCTCTATTGAGTGATTTGATTTTCTCACTTTTTTTGTTCTCTCCTCTTTCCCTTTTCTTGATGGCAGCTGGGCTTTGCTGATCTAAATCTGGCAGAATTTGCAGGCTCTGGATCCACTGTTCGTTGCTGCTTGCTGGAAGGATACGATACTAAGAACACACGACAGGACAACTCCATCCTAAAGGTACAGCAGCTGGCATTGCCACAGTGGAAATCTTACTGTTGAATTCCAAAAGACCACAACTAGAGCATATTGCTGGGCCTGAAAGAAGGTCCTGCTATGTGTGAAGATGTTTTGCTTTTATGCTGCTAGTCTGATTCAGGAAGCTTGTCACTGTCAGAGTCACCCTTTGATACACTGGCATCCATTTGGCCAAGTGATGAGCCTCAGTAGCATTCTGTGTCATCAAAGAAAGCATAAACAGGGAGAAAGATAAAGTGCATGGTCAGGGTTGCCAACCTGCCTCCTGCTGAGCCACTGCAACCTGCAGATATTGATGCCAGCCCTTTGGGGAGGGAGGGAATACCTTGCTAAATTCCTGAAGCTGATCTCCTTTTGAGAGGAGGTAGGTCTCAGTAAGCTTTACTCCTAGCCCTTGGCCTCCTCCTGAAGCAAAGAGCTCTGGGCACTATGGCTGATGATGTGCTTTGTTCCCTCTCTCCAGGTCACGATCGGGATGTCCCTGCTCTCAGGGGACCCCTGCTTCAAAACGTGAGTTTCTGACAACTTACCTTGTTTTGAGAGACCAGAACACCATGTGCTTTTCCTGTTTTCTGCTGGAAACTAAAATTGCTGGGGAGAGGAAAAAGGTGTCCTTGAGATTAGAAAATACAGGGGAGAACTTGAAACTGGTGGTCTAGACTGTTGAATCAGCTCGAATAGCACAACCGAGCTGTATTCTTGATTCATTTGTTCTCTGCTCTGCCTTCCAAGCTATAAAAAGGAAGAATCTACTGTAGGGTAGGGGAATCCTGGATTTCAAAACCAGTGGTAACATCTGTGAGTGTTGGGAGATGCGAGGGGTGACTGCAAAAGCTTTGTGTGTGTGTGTGTGTGTGTTTGTGTGTGTGTTTGTCAGTCAGTTTTCCCTGCTGCTCTGTGAGATGACATGAGGGTGAAGTGTTTTTTCAAATTTTCCTTTTAAACTCAAACTGAATTTCTGGATCCCTTGCACTGGGGATTGCCTTGGTTAGGGCTTTTTTTCTCCTTTTTTCCCTGGGAAAGAAATGGGTTTGTTTGCACATAGCATCTTCTGTTTCTTAATGTTGGTTAAGTGGTGTTGTGCACGAAAGATGGAGTTTCTCACAGCTCTGGGGATGGTTTTGGTGACCTCTGAGAAAGGAAAGGTCAGTGAAGAAAACAATCTTGGGAACAAGCATATTTTAATGCATACCACGCAAGATAAAGATGTTGAGTTGAAACAGCAACAAAAATACTGCAAAGCTGGAACATCTCAGTTTCTCTGCTCTTCTACAGGGACCTACGTTCATAATTTGTACTTATTAGGAGAGAAACTGTCACCATGCTTCTTCAAGTCCATTGTGATAAGAAAAGAAATACAATGAAGCTGTGATGCAGTTGTTTGCTCAACAATTGTTGGAGCATCAGTTAGCAGATGCAGCAGTACCATGTGCCTTTATACTGCAGTATAAGGTTGCAAGGCTCTGCAATCTGGGCCAGCCTGCAGCAGTGAGCTGTAAGGCATGTGGCTGTACACAGGACTGCTGTATGTTTGGTTGCTTTGTGTTGGCTCCACAGTGTGAGAGAAGAAGGCTTTTCCTTGAGGCCATCTCTTGTAGCAGTAACATTCTAGGCTATAGGTCTGATTTTAGCAGCTAGCTTGAAGTGCATAGATTAGCTTGCATGGTTGTAAAGTGCCACGTACCTCTTGATGTAATTTTTATTTTGTTAACACCTTTCCACAGTGTAGCAGAGACACTTTGAACCCATAAATGCAGTACCATCTGATTCTGGGGAAAAAAAAGGCTTCTGGAGGAAAATTTGAGTATGTGAACCCACTTTTAATAATGACAGATGTTTTAAGTCCAGGTTACCAGGATTAGTTTCAATGATAAATTGAAATAATGTCTGACAATAACGTTTGACAAAAATACCTGCTGCTTTTGTGGAAGCAAGCCCCCACTGCTTTGCCTGAAAATTATGCAGAATGGAATATAAATATCAATTTAATAGAAGTAGGGTCAGTCTGAAGGTCAAACCTCCTTACTTTCTTAAAGGATTTTTGCAGTCATCCAATTTCTTTATATGGTGATGATGTGCAAATGTCTAAAAATGGAA
Organism: Tympanuchus pallidicinctus; assembly: GCF_026119805.1. Lineage (NCBI taxonomy): Eukaryota > Metazoa > Chordata > Aves > Galliformes > Phasianidae > Tympanuchus > Tympanuchus pallidicinctus. Next base: position 50,658,375 of record NW_026294802.1, read on the forward strand.
GCTTTGCATGTAGAATAGTCCTTGATGGGGAGAGCTTTTGAGAAATGACACTCATTAGAGGATTAGGCAAGAATTAAACTGTGCTGGGAAATCACTCCTGAATGTGCTCACTGAGCACTTGCTTTCTGCAGCAGAGCAGAGCTTCTCCTGGGTGTCCTACAGAGGGGAGCACGGGCTGCTGCCTGACCTGGCAGCTGCTGCAGGAACAGCTTGCTTGATGAAGGCAGTAAGGGCTTTGTTAACCTGTGAAACAGAGTCCCTGAAGTACCTGGCTGCATGTAAATCACTGATAATGCAATTAGGAAGGAGGCTTAGTGGTGGTTATTGTTTGTTTTCTGTTTGTCTATTATTTGTTTGTTAGTTTGCTTTCCCCTGGGGACGGCATGCTGTGGGTTTCCTGCAACCTTTACAGCTCTCTGGCTGCCATAAGAAATGCCTTCAGTATTTTCTCCCAAAACACTGGAAGGATCCTCTCATGTAGCACCTACCCTCAGCGGCCTCAGAGATCCAAGCGAGACAAATAGAAGTTTTTCTTTCTCACTCCTTGCTTAAAAAGCGTGCTATAATCCATTGGTTGCAGTTCAGCCTTCAGGCTGTAAGGAAGTTAGGGCTCCAACAGGAATATTAACCTTGCCATGCTGCACATGCCATGGCTTCTACTCAAAAACACTTCTGGAGGAAGGGAGGGGGCTCCAGGCGCTTGCAGTTCTACCCTGGAGCCAGCATTTACAAAGGGATGTTGGGAGCACACAAAATAACCAGAAAAATAATTTTGACAGCTGTAAAAATACTTTAGTCTCACTGAAAATCATCAGATTAAAAAATGGAAAGGTTATTTAAACACTGTAAAAGTGCTCTCATAGGGGATGGGGGATAAAAGGCTTCTCTCTGACCTGAGCCAGAAAGATGTAACAGGAGGGTGCTGGAATTTAGAGCTGGACAAAAGCAAACTGGTTCCTGTTTGTGAAGCTGACTGGCTGCTGGAACATGTGCTGGGGGAAAAGGGCAGCTCTGGATAGTTTCCTGGAGGACAGTGAGGTTGTCCTGCATAAATGATGGAGTGCTCCGTTTTTGCCTTAATTTACATCAAAAACTTGCTTTTCCTTGTAATCAGCAGTTTGTAAAATGCTGCATCTGCAGTCCAGGTGCACTATGAGATGGGGAAGACCTAAATATTGCATATAGCAAGGGAGTGGGGGAGAAGGGAGGAAGCAGCAAATGTTATACTGGTCAGAGAGGCTGCCAGCTTCCCTCCTTCCTTGTGAGGATGGGGGCAGGCTGAGGGGATCCTCTTGGTCAGTGAGTCTGCCCAGCGATGGGATGATCCCCAGGCCCTGCCTCACAGCTTGTAACACTTCTCTTCTGATTACAGGCCGCCTTCCACTGCCAAATCCATCACCATACCAGGGCAGGACTCTACCCTGCAGCTTACCTGCAAGGGTGAGGGAACCACAAGCAGCAACAGCAGTTCAGCCACAATTGGTTCTCTGCGTCAGACCAAGCCAAGAGCAACCATTCTCAGCTCAGGTAGGAATGCCCATCCTGCAGCCATGCAATGTTTAGTTGTACTTGGATGCTTGCTCTTCTTTTTCCCAGCAATTGCAAGCAGGGAAGTTCTTTAATATTTCATGACTTTTCAAACCCATTTTCATTGCTCTCAACTCATTTAAGAAATTCAGGGAAAACCAAACTCTCAGTAAGTGGGTCTGAGGAGAAGCAGCATGAATCTTTGCCACATCCATACCTCTGTTAGTGGAGATAAAGCAATCTGTTCTTTTTCCTGAGGAATTAATAATTAATGTATCGCGTTCATCTCTGCCTTCCATTGTGTTCAATGACACTTATCATTGTTCTCCACTCAGCTACTCTTCTAGAAAAGCTTTGAAGGTTTTAGAGGTTGGTTTGAGATCTAATGGCCTTGATCCAGCTGCTGATGCAGAGTTCTTTGGCTTCTGTATGAGCCCATTTTCAAGGACACTGCGTTTTCCTGTTGCTTTTTTTCTTCCCAGTGCACTCTAAATGTGCAGGCATGTGCTGCACAGAAGTAGAGCTCTGGTCACATCACCTCAGTGACAGCACAGCAAGCAGGTGCTGTTCTTAAAAAGCTTGCCAGCATGTTACACTTGCACACTTTCAGATAAACTTGTTGCAAGGGAGGCAAGCTGGGGCAAGGGCAAAGAAATAGAGGTTTTCTGTACCGAGCTCAGATATGATTTAAATGGTGTGGGCTCACCAGTAATAGCAGAACAAAAGCCATAACAGGAGAAGCACCCAAACGGAAATTGTAATACTTTACTGATGGTGGCCATTTGATACTTTCATGCTGTTAGCTATCTGTAGTTAAAGTCATTAACCTCTGGACACTGTCCTTCTAGGTCCTTCAAGGCCAAGGTTAATTCAGGCACTGGGTACTAGAATTAATGATGAACTTAACAGAGGAAACTATTGTTGTCATCCCTAGTTGCAAAGTGCATGTAAGCTCTTTGCTAGCCTGTACAACAAGCTTCTACCAACAGACTTTCACTTCCCTTAATCTAGTGGCCCAGGATCAGCATCTAGTCTAAGGCTGCGGGCCGTGTACCCATGTGGTTGTGGTGTAACTGGAGTGCCTTGTTTCTCAGCAGGTGTCCCTGAAGAACCAGATCAGAACCTGTCCAGCCCAGAGGAAGTCTTCCACTCAGGGCACTCACGGAACTCCAGCTATGCCAGCCAGCAGTCCAAGATCTCTGGTAACTATTGATCCACATGGCTGTGCAGTCACCGGCCCCGTCCTTTTCTTTGCTGCAGCAAGCTCTTGTGAGAGTGACTTGCAGCCTTATCTCCTACCCAGCTCTGTAATATCAGAGCTTCAGGCTCTGCAAATAAGTTCATAGATGTATGTGTAAACCTCAGTATACAAGAGCAGAAGCTGCGCTGTGTGTTAACTCTGCGTTCAGGAAGGAGGAGAGGAGAGTGGTTAGGCCCTGGAACGGGCTGCCCAGGGAGGTTGTGGATGCCCCGTCCTTGGCCGTGTTCAAGGCCAGGTTGGACGGGGTCCTGGGCAACCTGGTCTAAATGTGGATGTTTGGTGGCCCTGCTAGGCAGGGGGGTTGGAACTGCATGATCCTTGAGGTCCCTTCCAACCCGGGTGATTCTGTGATTCTGTGAGGGGAGGTGTGCTTGAAACCCCGCTGTGTTTCAGGTTACAGCACGGAGCACTCCCGTTCTTCCAGCATGTCTGACTTGACCCATCGCCGGAACACCTCCACCAGCAGCAGTGCGTCTGGGGGGCTGAGTATGACAGTGGAGTGCCCTGAGGGAGAGCGGGAACACAAACTAGAGAAGCCACCTCGCCCCCCCAGACCGGCTCTTCTGCTGGACAGACCCTCCCGGTAGGTGACCGCCGTGCAAAGCCCCGTCTGTGGGAAGTTGAGATGGAATCTGCTCTCTGGTCTTCAGGCAGCGTTAGGTTGGAATTAGCTCCTGGGAGAAGGATTGTTCCTAAAAGGAGTGTTTAAATGTCTGCCGTTAAAGGCTGATTTTTTTTTCCCTTGATTTTCTTTCCCCAGGAGGAAAAAGGATTCAGTGGAGAGTCACCCAACGCGAGTGGATGACACCAGGATCGATGCAGATGATATAGTGGAGAAGATAATGCAGAGTCAGGACTTCACAGATGTCAGCAATACTGAAGGTGAGAGCATGAATCTCAAGAGGGGAAGTCTTGGCTGTTTCCTTAGCAAAGCTGCCAACCTTGTACACAGCCAGATTTGGTCTGCCACAGACTCTCCCCTTTGACAGAAATTTCTTTCAGTGGTTGCTAGGTGTTTCTATGGTAGTAAACTGTGGATTTGAGAGCTGTGCATCAATTTGGGAACAGTGCTTGCCACTGTTCTTCTATGGACCACAGCAAAGGTAAAACAGTAACTTAAACATAAGGGTGAGAGGGGGGGAAAATTGCTCTTTTTTCTTAGCTTGATTTGTATATGAGGCTCCCTTTTAAAGCAGGAGGAACTCTTAGGGATCCTATTGCTATGGGAACAACATACAGTGTGCATGTGGATTCACAGAAATGCACTTGTTCCTATGCTGAACATTCTGTAATGCAGCTGGGAGAGGAGAACCTGGCAACCATCAGTAGTTCTGTACTTTGATGTCCTACTTCCCTTTCTATCTGCAGACAGCAACCTGCGGTTGTTTGTGAGCAGAGATGGAACAACCACACTGAGTGGTATTCAGCTGGGAAACAGGTAGGTTTCCTGAAAGGACTGCAGACAGTCAGACAGAGATTAGTTAGCTCTGGGTGCGCAGAAAACTGTCACCTTTGCAACAGAAGAGATTTCTAAACATCATGTGCTACATGGTGGCTTTATTCCCACATTCGTTCCCCTGGGATCTCTCTGGTGACAGTTTACAGCTGCACTGGAGTGTGAATGCAGTTCTCAGTGGAAAACTGGAGAGAGAATTTGATCCTAGTTTTTAGATCCAAGAACGGAAATCAGTGAGGAGTGAAAGGACACAATGGTAAAGGTTGGTTCCTGTTGGGTCTTGCACTCGCAGGCAGTTTTGCCTCCTGCTGGACTGCAGCAGAACTGCAGCTCCCTTTTCCTACCCCTCCATCCGTGCTGTGGGCTTGTGCTCTCAATACAGACTTCTGGAGAATAAAACTCTGTCTTGGCACAATAGCCCTTACTACAATGTATTGACTAGTTGTGTTTTTTGGTTTTCTTTTAAGTTTTGTAGCATTTTTTGTAGCACAAAAAACAATAGTGGCAAACACAAAGATGTGTCAAGTTGGTGGCAAAATTGGGAGCAGAGTCAGGAATGCTTGTTCTTTGCACTGTATGCTCCACCCAAGCCCTTTCCTTCTGTCCTCTGAAAGGATTTGTTTCACCCAACTCTTTCAAGCTCTAGGGTTAGTTTGCATGTCGCTGTCTGCTTTGTGTTACGTGGGTTGACCTCCCACCAGATTGACTAGTTATTGTCAGTGTTTTGTGTGAGGTTAGAGGACAGTGTTCATGAGAGGAAAGCTCTGAATACAAACTTGTTTGCATTAAGTAATGGGAAAATAACTTGGCTTTCTCATCTTCTCCTCTGCGTCCTCAGGGTCTCATCCGGAGTTTACGAGCCAGTGGTGATTGAAACCCACTAAATGTGAAGAACAGGGTAGAGCTGCTGGAAACAGGCCCCCTACCCAATCCGCTGCCACATGGATGCCAACCTTTACCTCTCTTCATGCAGCATTCCAGAAGGGATTTCTCCGTGCCCCTACCCATATGTTTGCACTGCAGAACTACTCTGAGACCACTCCAGATCATGCACTTTCCCTGTGTTGGCAGAACCCTCCTTCACTTCCCAATTGTTCCAGTGCCTGCCCTCCCCGATTGCAAACAGACCCAAAGTGTCTGCTGGACTTATCCTTAGTCCTAGAGCATGTTGCTCTTCTGCATCCCTCACTACACCCATCCATTTGCAACGGGGGATTTCTCAGCTTGTCTCCCCAAAACATTGGGTTATGCCACTGTGAACTCTTCAAACCACTTGGGGGGGAACCATTCTAACCAAACCAAGAGCTGCTTGTTGATGACACGGTGAAATGGTTACTTGCAGGATGCTTTTTTCCTTTGACTGCAAGGGAGCATCACCTTCCAAGGCAACAGTTTTGTTGAACAAGGTATGCAGTGGTGTACACTTCACCTTCCTACACTTAAAACCCCCCAAATTTTTCTTCTCATAGGAAGTATCTCCCAAAAGTGCATTTCAGAAAATTACCACAATCCAGATGGGAGTTGATAAATGGTTAAATGCTAGTGCTTGTTATACCACTAACTGTATTGCACCCTTCCACTGCTGGGCATGGAAGGGCAGTGTTCATCAATTAGCATTAGCAGGAGCACTTTAGAGGTTCCAGATTTTACCTGGAGGAGGCTTGTCTCTGCTGTTCAAGGCAAATAATCCATGTTTGCTGGACTGATTCAGCAAATCATCACTGTTGGATCTTGGAATACAATGCCTCCTTTTTGGCTTAGGAAGGGAATTGCCCTTCTTGGACTGTGAAAAGATTCTCATTATCTGATGACCATCCCCTGGGCCGGAGCGGGATGCCGTTGTCTGTGGTGGCCTCGTTGGTTTGGTGGTTAACAATTGCCTCTCTTGGCTTGGGCCAGGAAGGTAATTGGTGCTGGTTGTCCTTTCTTGGTCTGTCAGTAGGAGTCTATGCCTGAGCTGGTTCTTTCTGGGGCTGGAGAGAAGCTCTGCCTGTAGGGCAAGATAAACCCGCCACCTTCGCCTTCGAAGGTAGATGGGATATTTTCTGCTGTTCTCTCTGCAGCAGCTGTTCTTACCCACTCGGTGAAGAGTCAGTTTTTCTGACAAGGTTTCAAGCTTTTCTGGTTGATCTTTCAATTGCTCTTGTTCGGGTTCTTCTGCAGTTGTTTGACTCTTCAGCTGCCTCTTCTCCTCAATGTGAGCAGCAGAGACGCCAGTCCCTTTCAGCTCTCACTTATAGATTCTCCTGGCAGCTGAATTGCAGATGAGGATCTATGCAGCCACGGGCTGTCAGCAGGCTGTGCTTTCAGCCTTTCCTGTACGGAGACTCGCGGCCTGTAAGCTATTTCTGTGTAGTATCCTTTCCTCTTTTGTCAGTGTTCTGTAGCAGCACTCAGCAGCCGTGCACTTTGAGAAATGGCACAGCACGATGCTGGCGTGGCCAGAACATGCCCTTCTCTGACACACGTGTGCGTGCACGCTCTCACAGGCACACACTTGTTTCATTCAGCGAGGAAAGACTTGTAACTGATCACACTGTTGTTCAAATTCTTATCGTAAAGCCTTTTTAAAAGGACAAAAAAAAAAAAAAAAGGATTAATAGTGATCTCTGTGGCTAGAATGCATGCAGATGAGCTACTGGAAAAGGGAATTTGGCAGAATGGGAGATGAGGAATGAAAGGGCCTTGATATTTTTCGCCCTGCTAGCTAAGGCTGGCTGTATGGGGAGGGTGCTAGGCTGTGAGGCAGAGCTGTACAGCTGCTTACTGTGTTCTAATAGTTTCTCTCCTTAAGTCAGGAGGCTTCTTTCTGTATTTGGAATGACCATGCATAAGATATAGGTCTTCTTCACCCCTTTCCCTTCAAAGGGAATTAAATTTGGATTACGGTTACAAGGGGTACGGAAAACACTTAGGTTTGGTTTGATGTAGGGAAGTGATATTGGATCGTTTGATTCTGTCTGAAACAAAAGCTCTTTCACACTTTCTGGTGTTTTAACTGTGATCTCAGACTGTAGGTTTGGCACTCGCTTGCAGGCTGGTGAGCTTCCTGCTTGCTCTGGGGGAGAGGTGCCCTGTTCCAGGGCTTCTGCATGTGTGCAGGAAGGGGAGAGCTGACTGCTTTTCTTCTTTCCTGGGGCTCTGCCAGAAAGCTGGGCCTCGCCTGATTCTCTGGTCAGGTCAGTGCAAGGGCAGAAGTACACAAACAGCACTGTGTGTTCTTGCCTAGCCTGCAGGTAACGGTGGGAGCTGGCTGTCCAGCTGCTCCCAACACGGCACCTGCTGGAAATGAGGTCTGGGGCAGTGCCAGACTTGCAACAGCAGCAACCAGAACTTGAAAAAGGCAAAAATAAGTCAGGAAAGAGGCCAAACGCGTCTCAGTTCTCCTGCTTTGCTTCTATTCACGTGGAAAACAATGACAGTTACTGTCAGAGCAATTGGGAACCAAGCGTTTTCTTCTGGGCTTCGATTGGCAGGAGTCTGCTGCCCTGAGACACCAGCAGCTAGGCATGCTGTGAAACCCACTGTGGGACAGAGGAGGGATCTCTTTCCAGCAAAGCAAAAAGAGCTGAGCCGTACAGAAAGCTTCCCAGGCTGGCAGAGTTGTAACCTGCTCCATCGTGTAATTGTGGCCAACCTGGAAGCGTCTCTGGCTTCTCTTCCAGCAGCTTGGCACATCACTGCTTGCATTTTGGATAACTGTGTCTCATGGGGTATGTCTTTCTTGTTCTACATTGTTATTGACTGCACAGGTCCTGGTCTGTATGTAGCTTTTTAGCTTTCCCACCCCTCATTTTGAACAAGAAGGCAGCCCTTGTCATTGAGCCTAATACAGCACAGATGGGGCTGGAGTGCCCAGGATGGAGCCATGCAAAGGAGGAAGGAGCAGCCTGCTTCTGTCTCCAGCCCCCACCTGAGGCTGTTGCTCTGCCCTTGGCCAGCAGCAGACACACCAGGTGCTGGTCTCTTGGGAAGCTGCATCTTGCACGCACTTTCTCCTTGTTGGCATTGCTGCCGTCTGTTCCTTGTTGGATTTTGAACATTTAAGAAGTGAATCAGTTTCCAGACCCAAACCTCTGGTTAGTTTCCTTTAGGGTTTTTTTTTTTTTTTTGTCTTGAAGTTCATAATTTTTTTTATAAACCCAGCAGGCTGGTGTATTTTCTTTTCTTTTTTTTTTTCTGATTGCATTGTTGTTTCATTGATATTTTATTCCTGGGGGGCCAAGAGAGGACTTTCTTCCCCACATTGTTTTCCATCTCAGGGGATTCAGAGGTGACTTAGACAAATAAAAGGGCCTTATTGGCAACAAACACCCTGCGTCCCTGGCCCTGGTGAGCAGAGCTGGCTCTGTGCTCCAGGCTGAGGGCCAGGCAGGACGTGTGGGCTCTGCTCTTGGCTCCTGGTGGAAGCCTCATGCAAAGGCTTGGAAAATTCAGAGTCGTGATTTTTGTTTGCTTTTTTTTTTTTTTACTAACTTTTAAAAACCGGTTTGAACTGAGTACATGTCCAAAGGGATAGGCTTGGTTGTGAATTGGAGAAGGAAATGAGTATCATTTGGAAATGGTGGTGGAAAAAAAAAAAAAGGGGGGGGAGAAGGATGTTGCTCCTCTGATTTTTGGGGTTTCTTTTGTTTGTTTGGGGAATGGTTGGCACTTTAAATGGGGGAGGGGGAGGATTCGTGCTGTCTGTGAAGTGATGGGCAGCAAGTTTGTGATCTGTTCCCCCCCCCACCCCCCTTATTGCCACATCTCTTTGCCCCCTGCAGAAAGTTAAAGTCCTTTTTTAATGTTTGCTTCCGTTTTTAGAGGGTTCTGAACTGGGCTGAGACCCGAAGAAATGTCTTTCATTTGAATCTTGATAGGAGGGGTTGACTTTTTTTTTTTTTTTAATTTATTTTGTTGTTGCTATTTTCTTTTTAAAACTGGTGGCTGTGCAGCTGGACTCTGCACACGCTGTTGTGAACCTCTGGGAAAACCTCACTCCAGGTACGCTAAAGCACCTCGGTGAAAGAAGCCCCTCCTGGAGAGGGGCCGTCCTGCCCTCCCCTCGCTCTCCTGCTCGCTGCCTTACCCGGGGGCTGCAAATTCCCCCCAGCCCTGCCTGCACCCCTCCTGGGCTTTAGCTGACTAAATGCCCTGGTGACTTAGCCCTGTGGACAAGGCTGGTCCCCGGGGGCAGGTTACAGCAAACACTGCCTGGTCGCAAGTGTTTGTACTGAAAAACCAATTCCTGGCTGTCGGGGGGTGCATGCAGATCCCCCCCCTTTCCCTCCCAATCGTTGCATCATCCGTCAGCCCACCGCACCACCGCGCTGAAAACCTGGGCGATGAACGGGGGGGGGTGAAGCCTTGAGCTCGAGGTGTGGCTGAGCCTTTTCACTTGCCTCAACAGTAAGGATTAATGGTAGAGCCCGTATTTTTGTGGGGGGAGGGGGGGAAGGGGAGATCCTGTTTTATTTTCATGAGAGTCAGTTGAGCTTGGCGATGTTCGGATGAGCCACTTGATTTATATCAGATTCTATAGAGAGATGGCTGATATTTTTGGAAAGGGAACGGCTCTATGCAAACTTCCAAAATTTCTTGAAGAGATAGTTTAACATTTTTTTACTTTGAAATCTAAAGATAAATCTCTAACTTTTTTCTTAAAGCAGAAGTGCGTTTAGAAAGAGAAGCTACTTCCACTGCTCTATTTTGATGATGATTCTTGGGAAGTTGGGGCTGGGAAGGACTATTTTTCACCATTTCTATCTCGCTCCTCTAGTTTTTTCGTTTCATTTTCTAACGGAATGCTGTGCCGTCTTTGATTCAACAGATCGTGTTTGTATTTTCTGTATCTGGTTCCTAACGTAGAGAAATAACAAATATATGAGGAAATCAATATAATGTCAAATGTTGTTATGGTTTGGGGGAAAATAAAGTTTGTTTTTTTGGTACTTCACACTGAGCCCTCTGGTTTTGCTGCGGTCTTTTTGTTGTTCTGAATGTATTTGTTGTTGGCGGAGAGCTGCAGGGCTCCCAGGATTTGGCCATTTTCTCTACGCTGGAGCACTGCAGTTCCCATCGTGCTCCAGGCGAGCCGTGCTTTCCCACAATGCTTCGCGCTCCTCAGCCCGCCCCCTCTGATGAGCGCTCTTCCGGTCCCGGAGATCACGTGGGCATAGTTCTGCGCTCTGATTGGTCAGCCGCTCCCGGAAGAACACGCCGGGCGGAAGGGCTGGAGGTGGCCGTCGCCATGGTGAGTGGGGCCGGGGCCTGGACTCCGCTCCCTTCCTTTCTCCTGTCCCGGGGCAGGACAGCCGGCGCCGCTCCCGCTGCTCCCACAGAGCCCTGAATCTCTCTCCTTTTGCAGGCCACGGCGACGGACCGAGCGGTGGGGTTCGGCCTGGTAGCCTTCAGCCTCATTCTCTTCGTGTACTACACGCTGTGGATCATCGTGCTGGTACGGGGCTGCGGGGCTCGCGCTGGTTCTTAGGGCCTCCAGATCTTGTTGAGGTGCTGAAGGAGCGCGCTGTGCTGGCGTCCTGCTGGGAAGTGCTGGGGCGCAGCCTCCTGGCGTTGGTGGCACAGCGCTCAACCTCCACCTGCGCTGGCCCGACCCGGGCTCAGTGAGCTTGGCTTCACTCCCAGTGCTCCTGCATTGCGTGGGGATGGTGGGGGCTGTCAGGGCGAGCCAAACCTGGCCCCTGTGTGCTTGTAGGGCCTTGTGCACATCTTCAGAGTTATGGTGCTGGTGGAGGTGACAGATGGAGTCATAGAGAGAAATGCTTCTCAGTTAGACTGGAGCCCAGCAGGGAGGAGAAGGGCTCAGTAACACCGAGCTCTGGAGAATGTGAGTCTGGCAGTGTGACTGCTCCTCAGGATGCGGCAGCTGGGGTCATTAGTCATTAGTGGTGTTCTTTATAGAAATGGCTCCTTGTCAGTTTTCCATACACCAGCTCAGCCTTGGACTCACAACTGAACTTCTGGCAGTTTCCTTTCTGAGGATCTTGGGTTCCCCTCCTAGATGTGCTCACAGCTGTGGGATAGGTGTTCACGCAGTGCAGGAATCATTGCAGTGCACTTTAGCATCCGAAGTTTTCTGCTGTTCTCAGCAAAGGAGCCATGACAAGATCAATATGAGAGAGAGGGCAGCATCAACCTTTCCCTTGAAGAAGGCAGAAGGTTGGGGGTTGGTGTGCCCAGCACCACACAGCCAAGCCCACCATGGCTGAACTCCTGCTCTCTCCTCACCACCCATCTGAGCACTGGAGTCCACCTTCCGGCCATTCTCTGCAGCTGCGGTGCTGCTGTGTGAGGCTTCACCACGTGCAGGTTCAGACACTCTTTTATTAGCAATCCCCTCGAGCCCCATGTTTCCGATCTGCTTTTGAAACCCCAGGGCCACACGTGTTGGTGACTTGCTCTCATGTTGTGGCCACCTGCTGATGCCCCACTCTGTTTCTGCAGCCCTTCATTGGCAGTGACCACAGCATCCACCAGTACTTCTTGCCCAGGGAGTATGCAGTTATCATCCCCGTGGTGGCTGGGCTGCTGCTGCTGCTATTTATAGGTGAGTGTTATTTTGGTTGCTCTAATTAGAGGGTTCTAAATTGGGAAGAGAGAAGAGACACTTGTGAAGTGCTGCTCGTGGTTCCTGCAGTGGCTTAATTTGGCTCAGGCATTTGTGTGCACACACGTGTAACTTCAGCTGTTTGTTCCTCTGGGCATTAAAATTGTTTCTTGTGCTCTGCTGAGGTTCCGTTATTCACTGTGTGTTTTAAAGGTGCTTTTCATTTGATATTTTTTGATTGAGTCTGTTCTCTCTCTCTCGTGGTAGGTGTTTTTATAATGGTTGTGATGTGGAAGAGCAGAAAACCTGCCAGGAAATCTGACTGAAGGCCCAGCTGAGAGATGGAGACAAGGCCCCCACCCTGCAGCACCCAGGCTTGGAGGAGCCAGCCTGCAGCACCAAGCAGCCCCCTCCTCCAGAGTGCTCTCGAAGCAGCAGCAGCACCAAGCTGGCTGCTCTGTCTCCCACATTCCTTCCTCCAAAGACGCAGACTTGCATAGTTTACAACTTACTGACTAAAGGGAAGCAAAACTGACTTACAGGACTTACCAGGAGAGGGACCAGAGCTCCAGCTAGGACAAATCTGCACCCTGGCTGAGGCTACATGCAGCAGCTCTGCTGGCTGGAATCTGTCAGGGTTTAGCAGCTGTAATTGCAGAGTATGAGCTCGGTTTTGGCCCCCATCAGGTGCTTGGTCTCTGGGTAATCTTTCCCCTCTGCTCTTGCTGCATACAGTAGTTTATTCCTTCTGGGATTATTTTTTTTTAAACTGGAAGAGCTGATGATGGTGCTGTGAGCTCTCATATTGCTGAAGAGGGCCCTGTGAGCTGTGCTTGTAGAGCACGTGCTGCACCCACATCCCCTCCTACAGTCACCCAACTGAGCACACAGCACGCCCTGCGTGGCAGAGGAAGCATTTGGCTCTACTGCCACTGACTGCAGCTCTCATCACAGCTGCCAGCTGCAGCCTGGGCTCCTGCCTGCACTGCCTGCACTGACCCGGGCTGCCAGCAGCTCCCAGTGGCTGTAGTGAGCTACATTTATCCTCAATAAAGGTCTCTAAGGTCTTTGTTCTCCCGCATCAAGTGCAGAGGTGCTGCTCCAGCCCTCTCTCCTGCTGTGCTGCTTGCACTCACAGTGACTGCAGAAGGCACCAGGCCAGGGGCTGCTGAGGTGGGGACAAACCAAGCCTGCAGGGACCTGGGGACAGTGCACTCTTGCTGCCCGTTGCCGCGGTCCCCACTGATCTCAATTTCTAGGGGCCAGTCCATCACCCTGGCCCAATTCCTGGAGCTGTGCAGAGCTTTATTGCTGGGGAAGGGCAGGAGGCAGTGCGCACTGCTGGCACTGGGCCCTGCCTGCGTATCCGGCTCCTGGTGTGGGACAAGCAGGAGCTGCGTTGCTGCAAAGGGCAGCGTCCCTAAAAATATCCCTGTTGGTGTGATGGGAGGTGGCTGTGCTCCAGCTGTAGGTCGTGGCACTGCGTGTCCCTGCGCAGGCTCTGTGCCTCTGTTCCTTCTCGCCACCTCTCAGCACGCAGGGTTGAGTCCCCAGCCCAGGCACGTGCTGGGTGCAGCCATGGAAAGCAGCCTCTTGTGTGGCTCCCTGCATCCTGCTTGCTGTGCTGCTGTCACTGCCTCTTCCATGGCTGCCAAATCCCTTTGGGAGTAGGAACCAGTCTCGAGTTTGTTTTTCTTATTTCCTTATTGCTGGCTGGGGAAAACCCCAGGGGCACCTCAAGGCAGTGGGAGGGGGGTAGCACTGTGTGACGTGTCCTTCAGCTTGTCTGTAGCTGACGTAAGGCCACCGGGCAGCACCGCAGGTCAGGAGGCCCCAATCCTGGTCCCAAAACGATTCCCGGGCTTTCAACAGTGCACTGAGCTCAGCGACACCCGCGTCGGTGGGGCATGGAGGTGAGGTCGGGATGTGGAGCTGGATCTGGGGGATCCCAGGGCAGGGGGGAGGCGCAGTGCGAAGAGAGAGCGGGAGAGAAGTGGGGGCGATGGGCTCTAGTGTGGGAGATGGGCTCGCTATTGGGTCTGTCGGTACGGAGCAGGTGCTGGGTGTGTGCTGAGATTCACAGGGCGGGCTGGAGCCGGGTGTGTCCGCCCCAGGAAGCACGGCACGGGTGTGAGCGGGGCACAGGGCAGTGCTGGGCTTGGTACTGCGATGGGAGTTGAGATCAGTGCCGGGCTGTCGGTACCGGGAAGCGCGGCTCGGGTCTCGGGGCGGTGGGCGCACGGGCTCCGCAGCGCCGCGCCGGTGCCGCTCTCGGGGCTCTGCGCGGGGCGGTCCCGGCAGCGCAGCTCGGCTCCGCCTCCCCCGGCGCGGTTCTTCCAGCGGAGCGCAGCGCGGTGCCCCCGGCGCGGCCCGGCCGCGATGCGGGACCCGACGGCGGCCCTGGGGGCCGGGCAGCGGTACCTGCACCGCAGCTCCCGAGGGGGCTCCCGGCGTCGTGAGTGGGGCCGGGAGGGGCGGGGTCCCGGCACCGAGCACGGGATTGGGGGCGGGACGGGGACGGGAACCGGGCGTGGGGGAGACCTGAACGCGGGCATGGAGGGGATCCGGGACGTGGGAGGGTTGGGTCTGAAGCGTGGGAGGATCCAGGGGGACGCTGAGCATAGGGTGCGCATCCTGCGTGTGGGAGGGGGGCTTTGGGTACCGGGGGGTCCCCAGCCATGATGGCCTCGATCCCCCCCCGCTGACCCCGCTCTGTGTGCAGGGTGCACGCCCCAAGCCTCCCTGTGACCCCAGTTCCCCACGGCCGCCCCAGCCCCGAGGGATAAAGATGCTGGTGAGTACCGCGGGGATGGATGGGATGAGCCTGCAGCGCTGCGGGGCTGCGCGCCCGGATACCTGCGGTGCGGCGGCTCCGGGTGGGCATCCCTTGATCCCCGCTGCGGGGACAGTGGAACCCGAGGGGTCGCTACCGCACGCGTGGGCTCCGGCCGCGTGCAGGAAGTGAGTCACGGCAGCCCGGTGCTCCCTCCTCGCAGAGCTCTGCTGCCGGGCTGCGCTGCCTCCAGCATCCAACGAGGGCACGCGGCCGAGCCCGGCGCAACCCCGGTTCTCCGCTTCCAGGTCCGCTTCTTCTTCGTCCTGGTGTGCGCGGCCGCGCTCTCCGTGTTCTACGTGCTGCTGTGCCGTGAGGCCGTGGGGCAGAGGGGCGGCTCCGCGTACACCGCGCCCGCAGCGCTCAGCTTGCAGGGCTACAGCCGCGTCCCCGACGGCAAGGTCGGTCCGTGGGGCGGCCTCGTCCCCCGCGCCTCGTTTTTCCCCATCCTCGGTGCTGACGGTGCGTGTCCCCGCAGCCGCTGCGCAGAGCTCCGTGCCGCCGCTGCGCCGTCGTCTCCAGCTCGGGGCAGATGCTGGGATCGCGCCTGGGCCGGGCGATCGACGGGCAGGAGTGCGTGCTGCGCATGAATCACGCCCCCACCGCCGGCTTCGAGGAGGACGTGGGCACGCGGAGCACCGTCCGCGTCGTGTCGCACACCAGCGTCCCGCTGCTGCTCAGGAACCAGCCCTACTTCTTCCAGCAGTCCCGAGACACCATCTACGTCATTTGGGGTCCCAGCAGGAAGATGAGCCGCGAGAAGGGCGGCCCGACGTACCGAGCGCTGCTGAAGGTGCTGGAGATGTACCCCTACCTGCAGCTCTACACGCTGACTGAGGAGAAGATGGAGTATTGCGACGACGTCTTCCAGAACGAGACAGGGAAGAACAGGTACCGCGGCCCCGCTGGGTGCCCTCGTCGTGTTGCTCCCGTCCGTCTGCGTGTCCCCATCCCACCGCTGTGCCCCGCAGGGTGAAATCCGGCTCCTTCCTGAGCACGGGGTGGTTCACCATGATCCTGGCCATGGAACTGTGCGAGCACATCTGCGTCTTCGGCATGGTCAGCGACAGCTACTGCAGGTGCGGGGCTGGGGGTGGCAGTGGGGGCTGCGGGGGATGCACCGTGCTCAGCTCCCCTGGTGCCGACAGGGAGAAGAACCACTCGAGTGTGCCTTACCACTACTTCGAGAAGGGGCGGCTGGACGAGTGCAGGATGTACCTGGTGCACGAGAAGGCCCCCCGCGCCGGGCACCGCTTCATCACCGAAAAAGCCATCTTCTCCCGCTGGGCCAAGAGGAAGGACATCATCTTCACCCACCCGTCGTGGGCAGGGGGGTAGGAGCAGCTGCAATGCGATTGGAAGCCCCTCAGCATGCCTGGGATTAGGGGTCTGCAGCTGCTGGGGGGGCACCGGTGGGGACCCTGTTGCGTTGGAGTGCATGGAATGGGGCTGCATCCACCGAGACCCCCCCAGCTGCAGGCCCTGAGCTGGTTTGGACCCGTGCGGGATGGATGTTTAATGTGGGATGGACCCTGATGCTCTGGCACATGTTGCCACATATGGGGCACGTGGAGTGGGGCCGGGACACCCTGTCCCACAGCCCCCACATGTCCCCTGCCCGCAGCCCTGAGCTGCCTTGCCACAAGTGCCCTTGGATTCAGACCAAAGCAGACTTGCCCATTAAAAGCATTTTTAAGTCCACGCTGAGCTCGCGGCGGTGCTGGGACACGGAGGTGCGCGGTGTCGGGGCGGCAGCTGGGTTTGTCCATCTGTAAATAAGGTGGGGATCCGATGGGCGGGGTCAGAGCACGGAGCGGGCGCTGAGATCCGGCGGATGGGGTTTTGCGGGGAACTGCGGGAGCTGCGCCGAGGGATGGGAGCAGCGAGGCTGTGGGGCAGCAAATCTACGGGGCAGAGGGAGACTCGGTTTCCACGGTCGAGAGCCCCCTGGGCCCCCCCCCCCGTGCCTCTCAGCGCCGCGAGATGAGCTCAGCCCACGGCGCCGCGCCGTATCCCGGCAGTGTCACGCGCGCACGCACCCACGCGCCCCGCGCAGCCCAATCCGGGGCCGTCCCGTCGGGGCGGGCGACGTTAGGACCCCCGCGCAACCCCCGCCCCCAGCACAGCGCGGCCCCGCGGGCCTCGGGAGCGCGCGGCGGCGGCGGCGGCGCAGTGCGGAGCGGAGCGGGGCTCGGGCCGAAGGTGCGGGTGGGGATGCGCGGCGGCGGCGGGGGCGGAACTCACTGTGCGGGGAACGAGCCGGCACCGCCCCGCCGGGATGCGGCTGCGCCCTGCCTGACACGGCCGTACAGAGCGGGGGGGTCCGTGGGGGGCTGCGTGCTGGGTACGGGGGGTGGTATCTCTGGGGACGGAGGGGCTGCATCCCGGGTACCGGGGGGCTGCGTCCCGAGGAGCGGTGGGTTTCAATCGCGAGTGCCGGGGGTTGCGTCCCCGGTTGCACGGCAGATGCGTTCCAGGGCTGGGGGAGGATCTGCGCTGTGGGGGCACGGGGGGGTGTGCGCGCTCGGCAAGGGTAGATCGGCATGTGGGGGCCGTACCGCGGAGCCGCAGCCGGGTCTGTCGTACCGGGGGTGCAGACAGCGCTCGGCGATTCCCCAGCAGAGCGCGATGTGACCCCGGGGGACGCCATGGCCCTGCTGCCAGCCGGAGGGGCCCGGCAGCACCGCACAGCCCGGGGGGAGCGCGGCGAGGAGGAGGCGGAGGAGACCCCCCGGCAGCGCTCAGCACCCGCTGCGGATGAATGCCCCCACCCAGGTAAGGGACCTGCGCCGCAGGAGCGGGGTGACCAGCGGGGGTCCCGGAGCTGCCACCTCCTCCCCCTTCGCCCCGTGTCCCTGCTGCACGCTTCTCCTGGCCCCTCAGCCCCGTGCGGGGACGGAGCTCCCAGTGCTGTTCCCTCTCTCCTGGGACTCCTGGCACCAAAAATCCCGGCCGTGCCCCAGGCACGCTGGCTCCTTCCCTGCCCCAAAGCCTTTCGGGGCCCCCTGGAGGGTTATGTGCCGGCTGCTGTGTAATTTTCCGTCTTGCCTCCTCCCAAGACAATCAAATTTCATTTTGTTTTTAATTTCTGATTGGTACAACTATGACCCAGTAGGAGTGGCAATGACTCACTGAGAAGGACTTAAAATGTTCGTGGAGGTGAGAAGTGAGGATAAAGAGTCTTCTCACTGGGCAAGTAACCATGGGAGAACCCCAAACACCCCAGGGCCAGTTTAATAGGATTGAGCTGGGAGATCCCAATCTCCTTAGGGCGCTGGAATCAGCCCAGGGCTAAACCCGGTGTGGGGATCGGCGCATGGTGCGGTTTTGGGGACGGGATCCCACTGCTTTTGGGGTAACTGCGTGCCTTGCAGGTGCTCGCAGGACGTCAGCAGTCACTCGGCACTGAGGGCAGCACGGAGACATGAGCGGCAGCACGGTGAGTGGCACCCGAGTCCCCTTAAAGCCATTCGGGAGGGCCGAGCTGGGGGCAGCCATGCCACGATCCTCTGGCAGCAGCTCAGAGGAGCGCTCACGCAGTAAAGCATTTTCCTCCTCCTCCCTCCTTAAAGCCCTACAGCCATGCAAACAGTGCCACTACTGGGAGAGCTGGAGCTGTGTGTGGCTGGGCGGGGAAGGACAGGAATATCCCCATCTCCATCCCCATTCCCATCCCCTCCCCATCCCTATCCCAGCTCCCTGTGACCAGCAAGGGGAGATGGAGTTGGGCCGGATCATCCCTGTGATTTCCATCCCCATCCCTTTGGGGAGGAGCCCTGATGCTGTCCCCCACCTGCAGAGCCAGCGCGCCGCCGTCTTCGTGCTTCTCTTCGCCCTGCTCATGCTGCTGATCATCTACAGCTCCAGCAGTGGGACCGAGGTGTTCTCCTACAGTGCGCTGCGGGGCAGAGCCCGGCGGCCCCCCAGCCTGCGGCACTGGGGGGTGAGCAGCGGGTACCTGCCCGTGTCTGGGAACAAGGTGGGCACAGGACGTGGCTGTGGAGATGGGATGTCCCCGTGGGTGGGACACCGAAAGCCCCTTGGTTTGGGGTTCCTGTGTTTTGGGGTTTCCTTGGTTTGGACTCATTGTGTCCATCGCCTCAGAGCCTGACTGCCCACTGCCACCAATGCGCCATCGTCACCAGCTCCAGCCACCTCCTGGGCACCCACCTGGGCGCCGAGATCGACCAAACCGAGTGCACCATCCGCATGAACGACGCTCCCACCACCGGCTATGAGGCCGATGTGGGCAACAAGACCACCTTCCGTGTGGTGGCCCATTCCAGCGTCTACCGCGTCCTCAAGCGGCCCCAAGAGTTCGTCAATAAAACCCCGGAGACCATCCTCATCTTCTGGGGGCCGCCGGCCAAGATGCAGAAGGGGCTGTTGAAGATCATCCAACGCGTCGGCGCATCCTTCCCCAACATGACGGCCTACATCGTCTCCCCGCACCGCATGAAGCAGTTCGACGAGCTCTTTCGGGGGGAGACGGGGAAGGACAGGTACCGAGAACTCCTCCTGCCCTCCTTGTGGTCTGTGGGTCCCCACTGGTGGGTTGAGCACCGTGAGGGTCACCCCATCGCTGTGCCCTAGAGAGAAGTCGCGCTCGTGGTTGAGCACGGGTTGGTTCACCATGGGGATCGCGGTGGAGCTGTGCGACACCGTCCACGTCTACGGCATGGTGCCCCCCAACTACTGCAGGTAAGGGCCTCCCCATCCCCCAAATCCCAACCGCAGGGCACAGCGCGGGGCTCAGCCCATGGTCTGCCTGCAGTCAGCGTCCGCAGCCCCGCCGCATGGCCTACCACTACTACGAGCCCAAGGGCCCCGACGAGTGCACGACGTACATCCACAACGAGCGCAGCCGCCGCGGCAATCACCACCGCTTCATCACCGAGAAGCGCGTCTTTGCCAGCTGGGCCGCCCCCTACAACATCACCTTCTCTCACCCCACCTGGCCTTAGGGCAGCTGCACTGAGCGGGGAGCCCTGGGG
The DNA here is from genome assembly GCF_026119805.1 of Tympanuchus pallidicinctus. Taxonomy (NCBI): domain Eukaryota; kingdom Metazoa; phylum Chordata; class Aves; order Galliformes; family Phasianidae; genus Tympanuchus; species Tympanuchus pallidicinctus. Next base: position 50,677,995 of record NW_026294802.1, read on the forward strand.
ATGGGGTCCCTTCGATTCGGGGTCCTTTTGATTCAGGGTCAGCTTGGGACGGGATCTCCTTGGCTTGGGGTCCCATTGGGATGAGGTCCCGTTGGTTTGGGGTCCCACTGGGATGGGGTCTCCTGGGGGTAGGATCTCTGTGGGATGAGGTCCCCTTGGCTTGGAGTCCCCTTAGTTTTTAGTTCAGGGATTCCTTGGCTTGGGGTCTCCTGTGCCATGGTCCAGTCCCCTTGGTTTGGGATCCCTTTGCTTCAAACTCCCCTTGGTTTGGGGTCCAGGCTGCACTGTGCACTGCAGGGCTGATACAGCCATCAGGGCCACATGCCACTGCTGTGCCCATGGCGTCTGCATAGCTGTGACATCGTGGGTTTTGGGGTGTCCTGCGGGACATGGGAACTCTGCATGGTCCCAGCTCAGAACCACCCAGGCTGCATTGCAGCCCACCACCCTGAGAGCACACGGGGGTGCAGGTGCATGGTCCCCTTTGGCTGGCATGGGGGTCGCATTGCTTCTGGGGCAAAATTCCAGCCCCCCCAACCCCCCACTTTCCCTCAGCACAAATCCTAACATTTTCAGTGTCACCATCCCCAGAACAGAGACCTCAAGAGCCACCCGAGTGAGGACCAAGGGGCTGACACTGCCAACGTGGTGCCGGGGAGGGGGAGGTGGGGAGGGGGAGCCAATACCACACAGCACTGCCGGAACCTTTTGTAACCTGGCCGTGGGATTTGGGGGACTTTTTTTCCCTCCTGGTCCCGGTGTTTGGATTTCCACCGTGGAGCCACGCGATGCTCGTCACTCATCAGCCCCTCACAAACTATTCAGAAGTGTTTGGACGCTGAGCCCCGGCGGGGTGGCAGCCCCGTGCCTCAGTTTCCCCCTTGGCCGAGGCAGCGGGGGGGGGTGAAGGGGGCGGGGGTCCCGGTGGGGTCGCACCTTGAGGGGTGGCTCAGCGCCGCGTTTTGTATCGATTTGTACAGGAATAAACCTCGCTGCAGTCTGTTGCCTTGGATCTTGCCTGCGGGATGCATTTTTGGGGTCCGAGGGTGGGGAGGGGGGGGGGGGGGGAAGGTGGGAAAAGGACCCCCCCCCCAGACCGCAGCGGTGCTGGGGTCGGCGGTTTTGGGGTGCAGGACCCCCCCAGCTCCACCCCTCATCCGCGGGCTCCTCCCGTTGCGGAGGCGCGGTACCGGGGGGCTGCGGGGGGGCAGCATTTCCCCCCCCCCCCCCGAGTGCCCCCCCTTCCCGCTGCCCGCTCCCGGCATGCCCCGCGCCGCCAGTATTATATATATCTAGCGGTACGGCAGAAGCTGCCGGCCAGCAGCAGCCCCCCCCCCTCGTTCCGCACCGCCCCCCCGCAGGTCAGTGCCGCTCTCCCCTCCCCCCCCCCCCGGCCCCGTCGCTGCTTTGCACCGCGGTTCCCGTTCCCCGCCGCGCGGTGACCTTGGGGAGGGCGTTCCGGCATCCGCCGTTCGGGCCCCCCCCCCCGCGCTGCCCCCCGCCCGGCCCCTCTGTTCGGGGGCGGGGAAGCGTTCGGTCCGCCCCCCCCACCCCCCCAACCGTGCGCACAGCGGTGGGGCTGGGGGTGCAGGGGGGGGATGTGAGCATCGCTGCGGGTGAGCGGGAACCGGGGGGGGGCAGAAGGGAGAAGAGCGGTGGGGAGCACCGGGGGGAGCATTGCAGGGGTGCTGTGTTATTGCGGGGGGTGCTGGGCTACTGCAGGGTGCCGGAGCCCCCACCTGGGAGATTGGTGCGGGCAAAGCGTGTGGTCGGAGCTCCTGGTGGGACGCGGTTCTGGGGAGCCCATCGCAGCCTGGGTTTTGCCGGGGAGTCCTGCGCCGCCCGCTCCCTGGGCGCAGCCCCACGCAGGGTCAGGCCGTGGGCCGAGGGCTGCTGCCAGGTGTGCTCAATGCCCCCCTACCGGGGAGCCCCCAGGTTGCGCCCTTCCTATGGAGCGATGCCGGGCTCAGCCTCGCAGCGCAGGCGGGACGTGACCCGGTGCGGATTTCAACCCATCCATTCTTAGCCTCTGCCCTTTCCCGGCTGTAACACGACCTGACGGATGGCCGCGGCTCCTTCGGCCCCGGTCTGGCCGGTTTGGGGACAGCGAGGTGACGCGGTGTGGCTGAGCAGGTGGGGTGCTGCGGGGCTGGGTGCGGGCAGGCGGCATGGCCAAACCCACAGCAAGGAACTGGAGGGGCGGCAGGGGGCGGCCACCCCAACTTGGGCACCGAGAACGGGCTGAGCCCTTCAAAAGCCTCCCCTCCAGCACGCGGGGAGCTGGAGGAACGCAGGAGGAACGCGGGACGCCGCCTCCATCTCTCAGTGTCCTGGTCCCATGTGTGACCCCAAGCCGGTTTCCGGCTGCCAGGCAGCACCCCAGGCATGGGGATGTGGGCAGGGCAGGGCAGGGTGCTGGTATTGTCACCTTGCGTCACCCGGCAGCGCCGGCACAGGGCGGGTGGCTGCCGGCAGCGAGGTAGGCGATGGCTGCAGGAAGTGAGGTCCCAGCTCCTGGAGCCATGGAATTCGGGCAGCATTGTGCCTTTCTTGTGTATTTTAGAAATTTTATATATTTGAGGGCCAAGCTGAGGAACAGTAATGCTAGCAGGCGGGAAACCCCGTCCCCCAGCGTGGCCCTGGAGCTCAGTTTGAGATCTGCTCCATCCCATCGTGGAAGCAAAGGGAGAGCTGTTGTCCTGGCAACATCCTCTCCAGGCCTCAGTGCTGGGTACCCTTGTGTCCCCGCCGTGCTGCTCACTCTGCTCTGCTTCCCTTGCAGCCTGAAGTGCTCCTCCACCCAGACAGCAGCAGCATGTCTACAGGTGAGTGCTTGACGTCTGTGCCTCTTGCATCCATTCCCTCCATCCCCTTTGCATCCACCCCCCTTGCATCTGATCCCTCGATCTCCCTTGGCATCCATCCTCTCCAACCTCTGTTGCCTCCATCCCTTATACCTCATTGTATATACTCAATTTTTCCTCCTTGTGTCCATCTCCTGCATCCTTTTTGCATTTGTCCTCTCTGCCCCTCTTGTATCTAAACCCTTGGCTCCCCTTGTGTCCATCCCCTTTGTCCGTCTGTTCCCACTGTTCCTCTTGCATCTAATCCCTTAGTTCCCTTTGCACCCATCCATCTGTCCCCCCCATCCTCCTGTGTTGTACAGTTGTGTCCATCACTTCTCCCCTGCCATGCCCATCTCTTTTCTCCCCCTTGCATCTGATCTCTCAGCCCTTTGTCCCTGTCTCCCGTGTCCTCTTTGTATCTGTCACCTCTGTCCCTCTTGCATCTGATCCTTATGTCCCCTTTTGTGTCTGTCTCATGTTCTCTTTCCATCTATCTCCTCTGTTTCCCTTGTATCCAAGTCCTCAATCTCTCATCCATCCCCAGTGTCCCCCCCTTGTGTCCATCTTCTGTGTTCTCCAGTAGTGCCCGTCCCCTCTGTCTCCCCCTCGTGTCCATTCCGTGTCCTCTTTCCATCCCATCTCTGCGTCCCCCTTACATCCACTCCCTGTCCAACCATTGCCTCTGTCCTATTTCTCCCCCTTGCTTCCCTCCATCTCCCACGTACCCCATGTCTCCTGCCCCCCCCCCCCCCCCCCCCCCCCCAAACCAGCCTCTTGGCTCCCTCCCAGCCCTGGGCTCACCGGCTGCTGGAGGAGCTGAAATTTCAGAAGACTGAGATCCAGAGATGGGCAGTGCAGCCCCGAGGTGGCTCACATTATTTTTAGCTCCCTCCCTCTGCACTGTCAGATCCCAACTCATGGCAGGGATGGATCCTGGGGTGGGGGGGGAAGGGGAATCCTGCAGGGAAAACCCCCTGTTGTGTGACCTGGAATGCTGCAAGTGGATGGGCTGTGTCATTTCTGGGGACAGTCAGACCCCAGGGACTGTTCCATGCGTGCCCTGCTGCACCAAGCAGGATAGGAGCTGGCCATGGGGATGGATGTGGCTGTCCCTGCTGGTTCCCTCAGTGGGGCCGGGGACAGTGACTGTCTCCAGGATGCAGTGGAGTTCCAAGCCTACAGCTCAGCCCCACAGCTGCCAAGGCACCATGGGGTCTCAGTGCTTGAGCATGTCCAGTTTTGATGTCCTGGACTGTCCGGGTGACAGGGATGGGTGCTCCCTACTCTGCCCTCCCTGGGTTGAGGTTGGTCCCCACCACCCCTCATTCATTCCTGCACTGGGGACAGTTTGCTCCCTACTGTAAAATCCAGCTTTTAGATTTATTGTTTTTTTGTTTGTTTTTTTTTCTTTTCTTTCTCTCCACCAGAAAAACTGAAGCACCACAAGATCATCTTTGTGGTGGGTAAGTGGGCTTGGGACAGAGGTGGCCGGTGTGGGGTGTCTGGGACCAGCAGGGTCTAGCAAAGCTTGGGGTGCCAGCATCCAAAGTGATGTGATGGCAAACTGCTGGGAGTGATGTCATGGGTGCTTGATGGTATGGTGATGTCCAGGATGCCATCAGGAGAGTGATGTCTTGGATATTGGTCACAGTGCCTCTGGTGCCATCAGGGCAATGATGCCCATGTGCCAATGGTTCATCAGCCACACCAGCAGCCCATGCCACCCCGACAGCTCTTTCCATCCATGTTGTCTCCTCTCACCAGGCTTTGATGGGTCTGGGCTGCCTCTCCTCCTACCCCCACTAGATGGGGCATGGGACATGACGGTGGCCCTGGTGTGACTTGCAGGTGGCCCCGGCTCGGGGAAGGGGACGCAATGCGAGAAGATTGTGCACAAGTATGGGTACACTCACCTCTCCACTGGGGATCTGCTCCGGGCAGAGGTCGGCTCGGGCTCGGAGCGGGGCAAGAAGCTGCAAGCCATCATGGAGAAGGGCGAGCTGGTGCCTCTGGTGAGTTTGTGGCCATGAACACAGGGTGACGTGGGGACACTGCGGTGATGCAGCGGCAGGAATGGGACACGCGGTCCCACATCGCCCTGACAGCCGTACGCCCCCCCCCCAGGACACGGTGCTGGACATGCTGCGGGACGCCATGCTGGCTAAGGCAGACACCTCCAAGGGTTTCCTCATTGACGGCTACCCCCGCGAGGTGAAGCAGGGAGAGGAGTTTGAAAAGAAGGTGAGGGCAGTTCAGTGTGCGCCACGTCGTGTTGTGCCGCCTTCCATCTGCGGCCCGCACGGCGAGGGGACATCTGGGCTGCACCCAGGCCTGGCAGAGGGTGACTGGGGTGATGGCCGTGCTGTCCCCTCCTGCCGGGTGTCCTGCCTCCAGCCCCACCCGGAGGAGACGTGGGGACACCCAGACCCACACGGTGACAGCTGTGTCCCCGCAGATCGGCCCCCCCACGCTGCTGCTCTACGTGGATGCGGGGAAGGAGACGATGGTGAAGCGGCTGCTGAAGCGGGGAGAGACCAGCGGGCGGGTGGACGACAACGAGGAGACCATCAAGAAGCGCCTGGAGACCTACTACAAGGCTACCGAGCCCGTCATCGCCTTCTACAAGGGCCGGGGCATCGTCCGCCAGGTGAGCGGGATACAGGGAGGGGGGGAAGCAGCACGTGGGGGTGGCCGAGCCCCAACCCAACCCCCAGCATCGCTGAGGGACCCGGCACCCCATCACTGTCCCCGCAGCTGAATGCCGAGGGCACCGTGGATGAGGTTTTCCAGCAGGTCTGCTCCTACCTCGACAAGCTGTGACGGCCCCGCGCCCCCCACCCTGCGCTCCCCCCGCACGCGCGGGGCAGAGACAGCGGAAGTGGCCTTATCCTGTTTTCGTGGACGGAGCCGCGCGAAGGAAATTTCAAGGACATTGTGTTTGGCTCTTTCCCGTCTCTCCCCAGTAAAGTTCACTTTAATGAGCCCGGACTTTATCTTTTTCTTCTGTTGCAGGAAATGAGTTTTTCTTTCCAGAGATTTTTGTTTCTACCCCCCCCCCCCCCCCCAGCCAGCCCCTCTCTGAAGCTGATTAAGGGCAGGAAGTGGGTGTTTATCCCGGCTGCGATGCTGTGGGCCGGGGGATGCTTGGAGGAAGGGAGGGAGCATCCCGACTGCTTGCCCCTGGGGCTGTGTCCTGGCCCCTTCTCGCTCCCCCCAACCCCAACTCCCTCCTCTGTTTCTGCATCCCAGGGGCAGCATCCTCCCCATCCCTCCTCCTCCTCCCATCGGTGATTTCTGCCACTTCCACCATTTCTTTGCTGCTTTTGTCCATTGGGGTGTTTTGGGATGCCCTCACCCTTCTTCTTCATCTCATAGGATGGGGATTTCCATCATCTCCTCACTGCTTTTACCCATTGGGGTGCATGGCCGTGCTGCTGGCTGTCCTCCTTCCAAGCACATACTGTCATCAGTGTCACCGCTGTGCCTCTGGGCTGGATGTCACCTGGGGCAGAGGGATGCTGTGTGGACGTGCATCTTAGCACAGCCACCAAAGTGGTGTCCTCATGGGTGGGGGCTAGCACCTGGGTCCTCATGGGGGGCTGAATATCTCAGGAATGTGCTGCAGAACTGAATATGAGGGATGCTGGCATTGGGAACATGGAACTGAGGGTTCCCCAGTCCCAGAGCTGCCTGCAGCGTGCTCAGACGCATTGCAGCCCCCTGGTGTTCCTAGACAGGGTGAGGGCAGCAGGCAGCAGAGCCATGACCTCCCTGCGCTTTGGGGCTGCTGTAAATCAGGCACGGGGTGGGCAGCAGTTCGGGGGCAAGCCAGGTCACCGGGATGGTGTGGAGGAAGGAAATGTGCTGGGGAGAGGGGGGTGGGGGGGGAGGAAGAAAAATTCCCCTAGAAAAATTCCTGAAGGGAAAAAAGAAAAAAACAATTCCAAGCGCGCCAGGCTCAGACGTCAGCCGGGTGCCCAGGGGTGAAGCAACCATGAGCAACGGCGGGGCCGTGGCGCTGCGGGGAGGCGGCGGGCAGGAAGGATGCGGCCATCCGGCCGGGGCTGGGGCGCTGCCAGCACCGCGAGGCGCGTGTCGCTGGGGGCGGGGGGCCAGGAGGGGCGGGGGGCCGCGGGTTGAAGCCGGGTGGGGGATGGAGTGAGCCAGTATCCCTCGTGCCCTCGTCCCTCTCGGGGTGTGAGGTGAGCCTGAATCAGTTTCCCCGTATGGTGAGCAGGGCTGGAGCGTCCTGATTGCTCCTCTGGAGACAGGGGTGCAGGGGATGCTCAGGCTCGGCGCTGCTGACTGCACCCGTCCCCGCGGTCCCCAGGAGATGGCAGTGCTCTGTCGCTGGAGATGGCTGCTGCTCGCCCCGGGGACGTGCTGGGGGGACAGCGGTCACCTCGAGGACGTGCTGCTGCCGGGGACGGGCCCGCTGCCTTGCCTGCAGGTCCCTGCTCCGCTTCCTCCCCGCGGCCTTGGAATGGGATGGAACCACCCCAGTGTGCATTCAGCGGGGACCGGACAAGGCTGCAGGAATGTCCCTGTGAGCATCCTGCTGGTCTCTGGCTCCCACCTCGGTACTGCTGTGACCCAGGACTATCCCCAAACCCCAAACCTGTCTGCAAGCAAGGATGCTGTGGCAGTTCCTAGCTGTGGGCACACACAGGGCTGGTGGCATTGCTGTGGGCCCCACACATCTGCCAGCAGCCCCAGATCTGGTTCCCAGAGCTGTGAGGCACTCACTGTTGGGGAACAACATAACCATGCATGGGCTGAGTGTCAGCACCGTGGGGCAGCCCGTGTCTCCCTTGCATTGGTGCAGTACCGTGGGGCAGCCCCCTCCCCACTCCTAAGACGTGTGGGGTTGTATCAGGGGGCAGAATCAGGCTTTCTGGCACCTGAACATCCTCAAAGCAGGAGCTGTGATCCCCAACGCTCTTGCTCTGTGCCACCACCTCAAAAAGGGTTCCAGGGCGTACCCACTGATTCCATCCCTCGGGACACAGCGCTGGCAGCAATACCCACTCCCCAACGGGGAAACCGAGGCGCGGGCCCCCCCTCACTTCACCCCAGCCCCCCTGTCCCCCCCTCCCCTCGTCGACCGGCACGGCTCCAGCGCTGCAGAGCGGCATTTCCTCCCGGCACGGAGCCGCGCCGCCCGCCGACCCTCCTCCTCCTCCTCCTCCTCCTCCTCCTCCTGCCGAAGGGAGTCGGTTTCCTGCCGCCGCCGCCCGCTCACTGCGCTCAGGGTTCGGGGCAGAGGCCGGGATGTGCCGTCGGAGCTCTCCGCTGTTGCCGCTGCTGCTGGCGCTGCTCGGCCGTCCCGGTGAGTGGGGCCGGGGGGTCCCGGTGGCTTGCGGGGCACTGGAGGGGACGAGAGTGAGGAGGTGCCCGGAGAGCGGCGGGATCAGGCAGGAGCTGTGCCCCGCGGTGAGGCACACGTACCGGGAACAAGGATGGGACCCTGCTGGCGTGGGACAGACCCCTCTGACATGGGACCCTGCTGACATGGGACCCCTTTGACACGGGACCCCTCCAGCGGCCCCAAAGCCCGGCTGTGGCACCAGCTATGTGTCAGAGCGGTGCGACTGCTGCTCCCTTCTTGAGACCACAGCACACAGCGGGTCCTGCGGTGGTCCCAGTGTCACCAGAACACCCAGGCGGCAGGGATGGGAGCCCCAGAAGCACCCTGCCATTGGTGGCTACGGAGGTGGGCGCTGTTCTGCTGCCTTCACTTCAGCCCCAGCAGTGCTGACGCTGCCCTCACCCCGTGACCGCTGCGGGTTCACAGGGAGGGTCTATGGGGCACCCACAGCAGCCAGCGGGCAGAGGGCTGGGGACATGGGGACGTGCCATGCTGGGATGGGACAGGGACAGAGTGGTGCCGGGATGCCCTACAGTCCCTGTCCTGGGGTTTGTGCTATGCAGGCCGCGCTTTATGGGGCTGTGCTTGTGTGGACGCCATCCCATATAGTTGTGTCATACTTGTCCTATAGCTGTGTCGTATGATCTCCATTTAGTGCAGCTGCCATAAGGTCCATGTCCTATGGAGCTGTGCCATACTGTCTGGGTCCTCCATAGCTGTGCCATACTGTCTTTGTACTATGGCTGTGCCATGTGGCCCCCATCCTACAGGGATGTGCAATAAGGTCTGTGTCCTATGCAGCAATGAGGTATGGTCCCCCTCCTGTAACCGTGCCATATGGTTTGTGTCCTATGAAGCAGTGTCATGTATTCCCCATCCCATATAGCTGTGCTGCTGGGCCTCCATCCTTAGCAGCTGTGCAGTCTCTGTCCTGAGCAGCTGTGCCAAACAGCTGCTGTGCTGTGTCCGTTGTACTTGTGCCATTTACTCTGCATCCTGTGTGGCTGTGCTGTACAGTCCCTGCACTAAGATGGTTCTGCTACATGAGCTGTATTCTATGTAGCTTTCGTCCCCATACTACACAGCTGTGCCTTCTAGTCCCTGTCCTACATGGCTGTACTGTATGCTATATGGGCCTCATCCTATGGAGCTGTGCCATACTGTCCCACATAGTGATGTAGTGTAGTTCCTGTCCTTCCCATCTGTTTTATGGCCCTTTGTTTATTTATCTGTGCCGTGCAGTCCTTGTCCTGAGTGTTCAGTATGGTTCCTGCCCTATACAACCAACCAGTGAGGCCCCTGTTATATGTAACTGTGCCTCTACTGTCCTTGTCCTGTGTAGCTCTGCCATATAGGCCACGTCCTACAATGTGGCAGTGCTACACCATGCCCACCACCTGCAGCTGTGCTGCATGGCTCCCATCCTATGTGGGTGCACCATAGCATCCCTGTGCCATGTACCCGTGCCTTATGTAGCTGTGCTGTACACCCTGAGTTGCCACCTCCCCATGGCACAGCAGTCAGTGATGGCCCAGGGATGACAACCCCAGGCTGCTGCGCTCCCTCCATTCCCACTCCTGGCGTGGCTGAGCCCTGCCAGCTCATTGCACGAGTGTCAGCAAACCGTGCTGCCTGGGAGCATCCAGCCCTGCTGGAGCCCCCAAAGCCTGGCACCCTGGCACCACAGGGCTTTGTTCTGTGCCTGGAGCCTTTGATCCTCTCCTATTAAAAAACAGGAATCCCTCACACGCCGGGGCGACACAGCAGAGAGGCCGAGGGCGGGCAGTGGGAGGCTGGAAAAACATCAAGTGGGTTTTCTTTCTTTCTTTCTTCTAATTTTTTTTTTTTTTTTTTTTTTACATTTCCTGGAGTACAAAAATAAATGCCCCCTTATCTGATTGACCCCGCGGGCGCAGGCCGGGCCCAGCTGAGCGCCCTTATCTGATCCTGACATCATGCTGCAGAGCACTGCCTGCCCCTCGGGACAGTGCCCGCTTGGCACCGCTGCCCCAGCGCCCCTCTGCAGCATCCCCGCTCTGTGTGGGGCTGCACGGCTGCATCCTGGCACTGTGTCACCGGAGGGATGACGAGCCACCCAACGTGCCCTGTGATGCCGGGGATCGGGGCCGTGCCCGGTGCCGCCGGGGCAGCAGCGCAGGGAAGAGTGCCGCGGGCTGCGGCGCCCAGATAAGAGGCTGTTTATCTTCCTCCCGATGCTGCGACTGCTGCGCCATGGGGAGGAAGCGCTGGACAATAGTTGGGACCTCGGCAGCGTCACCGCGGGGCCTGCGCCCTGACCCCGCCGCCTCGGCCTCACCACCCCAACGTGGCTCTGGGATGGCACGCGTGGCCCTCGCCCCGTCCCCGACGCAGGGTGTCCCCAACACAGGGCATCGCCTCCTCCTGCATTGGTGGCCCATCGGGGGCCCCCCGGAGAAGGGATGGTGCTCCTGGTTACATCAGAACCAAACGCAGCACCCACCGCCCCAGAGGGCATCCACAGCAGGGCCATCCATGTGTGCCCCAACACTGGGACGGCTCGGGGACGGCGCTGCCCAGGGCACGGGAAATGCCCCAGGCCGTCACCTCGGCGTTTGCAGGTCTGGAGCTGCAGGCAGCATTCGTTCTGCAGTCAGGATTTCCCTTGGCAGCCGCAGCGCTGGGACGGTCAGTGTCAGCGCCGCCTGCCTCGCACCTCGGCAGGGACAACCCGGTGCCATTTCCACACCTGGCCCTTCCGATTTCCTGCCGCAGCGGGGGCCGGGAAGGGCCAATCACTGGGGGAAGCCGCACAGGGACAGTGTTTTTTTCCAGACCGGATCTGAGGATCATTAGTGGGACCAAACTCGCCAGCTCCAGGCGGGTGTCGCAGCACAGCCCCTCTTGCACGTCCCCTGTCCCCACACCGCCAGGCAGTGACCGATGTCCCTTTGTTTTCTGCCCAGACCCCGCTCCAGCCGAGCACTGCGACTTGCAGCCGGTGACAGCAGAGCCTCCCATCACGCTGTCCTACACCACCAGCACGGTGCTGCGGGGCTGCGTCAGCAGCAGCTCTACGCACACTGGACATGAAGTGCACGTCCTCAGTATCCAGTGGTCCAAGGTGAGCCTGCTCCTTTTCCAGCTCCCCCTGGGGAAACGCAGTCCTGGCACTGTGGGACCAGCAAGCAGTGAATGCAGCTGAGACTGCTGTCAAAATCGTTTCCTCTGAGTAACGAGCACCGAGAGAAACCAGATTAACCTTTTCCACAGTGCAATTTCCCTGCATGACCCAACTTCCCCTCTCAGACCCTTCTCCCCTCTCAGCAGCTGTGGTTTTGCTCTGTCCCTAAAGGGATGGTTTAAACTCTTTATAAAGGTGACAGTCTGAGCTACAGGGACTGTCCCTGCACTGGGTTTTCTGGGTACCTGCATGTCCACAGGGATGGATGGATGCAGGGAAGGATGGAGGAAGTCGCTTGGGTCAAGGCAGCGTGCCCAGCATGGTGCTTTGTGGGTGCTTGAGATCGGGCACAGCAGGGCAGTGAGCCTGGGACTGCTCCCCTGCCTTGTGCACTGCCCAGCCCTGAGGTGGGGGGCTTTGGCTGGGCAGGAGGAGGCAGCATTAGGGGAAAATTGGCTGCGGGAACCAGGCTGGGCTCCCTTTGAGCTGCTGAGGCACCAGCAAACGCAGCACTGAGTTCTGGTCCTCACCCTCTCCCAGCTCTCCCAGTTCTGCTTTTTGGGGCACAGGCAAGGGAGCAGGAAGCCTGGCCCTGGTGCAGGCGCCTGCAAGTGAGCGTCAGAGCCGGGGGTGCCCCGGCTTTGTCACCAGAGGCGGCGGGGGACACACAGTGATGTCACGGCTGTGGCACTCGGCTCGCCGGCACCGAGCCCTGGGGAGCCGGGCAGGGACCTGGCTCCACTCCTAGAAGAATTACTGGAAACTGCTTTCTATAAGCAGATCCCACAAAGCAATTAAAAAAAAAAAAAAAAAACCAACACGACACAACAACACCAAAAAGAAAAAACCTAAAAAAAGGCCGCGGAGGGCGAGACGCAGCCTCCAGCTCCTCCATCTCCCTGCACTCGGCGGGGGCGAAACAATGGAGCGCCGCAAAACACGCGGCAGGAAAACCAGCGCGGCTCCTCCTGCCGCCACGGGGCCACCCGGGGTCCCCGGCCACCCGCACAGCTCTATGGGGTCACAGCCGGCCGCCTGCACGCAGTGCTGCTGCTGTTTGCTTTGTACTGGGAGTGCAGTGGTGCCACAGTGTCAGGATGGGGCTGGGAGAGACAGGAGGGCACATCCTGGTACCCAGCATGAGGATGCTCTGCTGCATGGGGTGAGGATGCACCAATTGCAATGTGGGGATGCTCCAGGCCGTGGTGCAGGGATGTCCTGGGCTGCTCTGTGGGGATGCTCCGGTCTCCACTGGGTGACACCTTGCTGCCTGGTGCACAGCACCCGCTCCCTGGTGCTCTGACCCCTATGAAGGGCCACAACATGAGGATGCTCCTCCCCAGTGTGGGCCATTAGGGGTTAGCCAGAGTGGTCTGTCACACTCTGGTGTGTGCATACACCCAAGTGGCACCCCTGCATCCCTCCAGCTGCCCCAAGGCCAAATCTCCCATCCTTGCTGCCTCCCACACAGCTCATGTTTGGGGCCAGCTCGATGTACCTCTCTGCTCTCCCACTGGGGACATGGCATGGGGGTCAGTCCCAGCCATAGGCAGTGCTGATTCTCTTCTTGTTCCCTGCAGACCCCTGTGCCCATGCTGAATGTGTCCATCATACCACAAGCTGATGTCTGCACCCGGCAAGCAGTGCTCATCCTCCAGTGCCCGCAGTGCTCAGCCAGCATCACCTCCCCGTGCCAGGACCTCCTCATCCGCACTGTGAGCAGACCCAAGGGAGGGGTTGGAGGGCCTGGGGTTGCCCCTGGGGTGCTTGAGTCCCCCCTCTAGGGGACGATGCTCACAGCTGGGGGACAGCTGGCTGCTGGCAGCAGATCTGAGCATGGGGCAGGCCAGGCAGCGAATGACGCATGGTGCTTGAAAAAGCTCCTGTTTCCTCCGGCTGCCGGGAGGAAGGTCAGCGATGGGGTTTGGCTCCAGCGAGCTGAGCCGGGGCCGGGAGCTTTGTTAGCAAAATAAACCTCCTGCTTTGTTTGCGGCTAATAATAAAGTGGGCCGAGCTCCTCGCGTGCTGCCGGCCACCTAAAATCCCTGCAGTGTGACCCCGAGCGCAATGCAGTCAGTGCTCTGGAGATGCCAATCCACCTGGGCTCAGAGCAGCACCGCACACACCAGGAGTGGGGGTCCTGTGTTTCCCGGGTGGCAGAGAGGGATGCATCTGTGTGCCCTGCTCTGCCTCAGCTCCTTGTGCTGCTCACCTGCAGGACGCCTCTCTGAGCCCCAAGGTGCAAGGTACGGAGCTGCCAGAGGCTGCCAAGGGACATCTGCTGGAGTGGGTGCAGAACACCTATAGGGGCATCACATCCTACAGCGAGCTGAAGGACCCACAGAGGATCCACCTCCACCTGGGCGAAAGTGCGGCGAGACACAGGGAGAGGGGTGGGGGGCTGCTAGTGGGGGTAGGGGGCTGGTGGGGGGCTGGGTGGCACTGGGGGGATGAGATAAGCACAGCACTCCTCCTGCTCCACTATGCTGGAAACATGCGGGGCGATGCTGGGAGACCCTGAGCGTGGTTGTCGCATAAAACCACGACAGTGGTGCTGTTTTGGTGGCCACCAGCACTGCCTGCCTTCCCTGCAGATAGCAGCAGCCCTCTGAACTGCGTTCCCCAGACGGACTTTGATGCCACGCCGCACCTCGAGGCTGAGGTCCTTTTCCGTGAGGTGAAGGGCTGTACCAGCAGCAGTGCCCACAGTGCCAGGGCTGCCCACATTGTCCAGCTTCTGCACAAGCCCAGGTACTGGGGAGGAGGCCAGGATCTCTTGTGGGCATCCCAAGAGGGGCCTAATGCTGGACTGAGAGTGTCTTGTGGCTTTGCAGCTTGCCCATCACGGAGGTGAACCTGACCCTGAGCTGCCCCGAACAGCAGCCCAACAACCAGATCCTCCTCCTGCAGGGCCCAGCCAACCTCGCCTGGCTCCTGATGCTGAACAACTGCAGCCTCAATTTCCTGGTACGGCCCTCGCGGCACTTTCCCACTGCTGCCCCAATCCCTGTCTCCTCTCACTCCCTTCTGCACCATCCCTGCAGACCTCCGGCACCTACAAGATCCTGCACATCCCTATGGGGCCGCAGAAAGGGGAGCTGCTGCCCGACACAGAGCAGGGCCTCATCACCAAAGCCTATGAGAAGAACTACAGCATCATCGCCTCCTACTCCGTCATCCCCATCAGCCCCCACATCACACTGAAGATCCACGAGCGTGGTCAGTCCACAGCGCATGAATGGGGTCAAGGAGCTTAAGGGGGGGGTCCTCACTCAGACCCCCATGCCTTCTCCCTGCAGAGGTGCCGAGGAAGCTGCCCACGGTGCCCATCTCATCAACCCTGAGCCCTGACCTCATATCCAGCACGCTGCTCCTCACGCTCAGGCCCTGGAAGTGCACAGATGACACCATGGAAATCGTCATCGCCAGGTCCCACCTGGAGGTGAGGGCACCTGCTCCAGGTGCTGAGAGGTGAGAGGAGGGCTGGCCGGGCACGCCAGAGGGAGTTGGGCACGATTGTTGCCTTTATTGTAGCCCATCAAGGACGTGGTGAACATCACCCTGCGGGACATCAGCTGCCAGGCAGAGAAGAACGCCACGCACTTCATGCTGCACACCCTGCTCAGTGGCTGCGGCACCTTGGTGGAGAGCCACGGCCATGCCAAAAATGAGGTGAGCACAGCTGGCTGTGGTGCTGATGGGGAGACCCCAGAGCCACCCCAACCCTGTGGGGAGACCCCAGCAGTGGAGATGCTCGTGGGGACACCTCTATGGCCGGGCTGACTGAACCTTCCTCCTCTCCTCACAGCTCATCCTCAGCCTGTCCAAGGGCTCCGTGCTCCGGAGCGTGCGGGTAAGTGTTGGTGGCTGTGTCACCAACTGGGGGTGACAGAGTAGTGGCTGACGCCATCCCTACTTGCAGGTGGCCTTTCAGTGTCCGATCCCACGGGAGCTCTTCCTGCGCCTCTTCCCCACTGCCGACTTCAAGGTACCACAGACAGAGCTGGAGGTCAACAAGGAGGTGTTTGTGCAGGTACCAGTGCATAGGGTCCAGGCACCAGGGTGGGGACCGCACCGTAGGGTGACGGCATCCCTAATGGTCACCCTGTCCCCATGCAGGCATCCATGCACTTGGAGGACTACCTGGCCGACCTGCAGCTCAAGGAATGCTATCTGATGGCCCCTGGTATGGAGCCAATGCTGCTGGTGCAGGGCAACAAGGCCAAAAGTTCCAGCGTGGCCATGCTGGACGAACCCCCCAGCAACTGGACCAGGAAGGTCTGGCGCTTCCGCTTCACATACGCCATCCCTGAGGGCAGGCACGTCCCCTTCTCTGCCACCCTCACGTGCAAGGCTGGGCTGCAGGTCAGCATCACCCCCATCTGGCACCACGGTCCCCCTCCTAGGCATATCAGTGGGCTTACCACCAAGCTGGGAACAGCATCCTTGGTCCCCAAAGTCCTTGGGCACAGGGCAGTGAACCACATCCCCATGGGATGGTGGCGCTTGGGCTGGAATATCCCCACGCTCATCCCAACCCTCTGCCTGGCAGAACAACACCATCTTCGAGAAGGTTTTGGAGGTGAAGGTGAAAGACGTCTGGCGGCCACCTAACAGTGAGCTGGGGACACGGGGCAGGGTGGGGGGACACTGCTGGGTCTGGGGAAGGTAGCCCAACACTGATGGCCTCATCCCACTGCAGATCAAGGGCTGGGGCTGTCCGCTGTGCTGGGCATCACCTTTGGAGCCTTCCTCATCGGCGCACTCCTCACTGCTGGGCTCTGGTATATCTACTCACATACTCGTGAGTATCTCTCGGGGGGAATTGGGGGGGCCCACACACACGTCCTATTGCTGGGAAAGCCATCCTCCTCCCCATTCCCAACCCTCCCGCATGTCCCTGGGAGGGGGGCTGTCATGTTGCTATCACCCAGACATCCCTTTTGGCCGAGGCATCTCATGAGTGCGAGCCAGCTGCAGTCCCCAAGGTCCCCACAAAGCCCATCGCCATCCCTCATCTTACCGGGGGCGGGGAGGGGGTGCAGAGCTGTGCTGGCTGGGGAGCACGAGCCCTGCGCCAGGGACGGGTCCCTTATCAGGGCTGGAAAGGTCACGTCCAGGATGAGCCACCCCCTGCCGGCCCTGCCGGCGCCGAGTTTTGTTTTTTGGCCCTACATCATTTTTCTTTTCCACCCCCCCCCCCCACTTCCTACTCCCTCCCTGGACCGGCGGCGTAATGCAGGTCCCATCTCCAAACTGCAGCCGGTGTCCACCACGGCGCCAGCCTCGGAGAGCAGCAGCACCAACCACAGCATCGGCAGCACCCAGAGCACCCCCTGCTCCACCAGCAGCATGGCCTGACCCCCTCGGCCCCCCCCTCGGCCATCACCCCACCGCCACCACCGGCTCAGCCTCCATAAAAGCCTTTTTCTACCCCAAACCTCAGGCTGAGCCCGGAGGGGGCCATGGCCCCACGCTGCCCCCGGGGCCACCCTTACTCATTCAGTGAATGCTTTGGCCCCCCCCAAGGCAGCCCAGGGCGGGGAAGGGGGGGCACCATGCAACACCCTCCAGGGGGTTCCCAGCACATGGGAGTGTTGGGGGCAAAATGTGGGTGCCTCCAGGATGTGTCCTGGCACTTAGGCAGCATTTGTACCCCGGCACCCACAGACCCTGCATTATCCTTTCCCTGATAATGCGGTGCAAATGCACGCTGAGCAGCAGCTGGGGGGCAGCAGGTGCAGCCCCGATGGGGTGACCCCCCCCTGGCATTGTCCCATGGAGGCAGTGGGCAGCACTGGGAGCAGCAAATGGTTTATTGGGATGGGGGCTGGGGGCCAGGCAGCACCACGCTTCTGCCCCCTCGGCCCGGGGCAGTGCACAGACATCAACCCGGGCCCCTCAGCCCAGCTCCAGGTCAAAGTTACAAACTTAATAATAATAAAAACCTAGACTACATTAAATTAGTGGCACAGAGCCTTGAAGCATCACTCATACCTAGGGCACAGAGCACCCACAGATCCCCAAAACCTGCTCTGGGGGGGGGGGAGGGGGGGTCAGGGAACTCACAGTTCCCCTGCCAGAGCCCGGGGGCACCTTGAGTTCATCTCATCACAAGTGTCCCCTCCTCCTGATGGGGACAGCCTCTCCCTGGGCTGGCACAAACAAAAGGCACTGGGGTGAGAAGGAGCAGGGACAGCCCAGCTCGGGGGGGGTCCTATTTGCCTCCAAGCATTCAAGTCCAAGGAGGTGCAGAGCCCCCATCCCCACTACTGGGACAGCATGGGGTCCAACAGCTTGAGGACCCCCCCAACCAGGTGCAAGCTGCCAGTGACAAGGACGCGGATGGTGGCCGCCTCCTGCAGCAGAACGGCCCCGCTGGTGGCCACAGGGTGCAGGTGAGCCCCCACCTTGGAGGCAGGGATGGGCAGGTGGGGATCCCGGCCCTGCGCGATCCACTGCAGCGCGTGGGAGATGCAGGGGAAGACGAGGGAGGTGGAATTGAGCGGCCGCTCGGCCGGGGGCACCAGGAGCAGGGCTTCACGCAGGGGGTCCGGTTGCAGCAGCCCCCCCACCTCCAGGGGGGCTGGCAGCCAGGGGCCCCCCTTCTCCTCCATCAGCCGCGTCCACGTCTTCTGGTTCTCCACACAGCGTGTGAGGGCGTTCTCCAGTGTCACGTTGAAGTTTTGTTGGTCTGCAGGGGGGGACGGGGGCGGGTTCAGGGGTGGGGTTGGGGTGGAGGGACCACCACCAGAGCCCGGTACTCACCTGCGCTAGTAGCCACCGACACCTCTGTGAAGTTGGGGCAGAAAACAGCGTAGTCAAAGTGGCAGGGCTGTGGGGAGAAGGGAGATCAGCGGGGTGGGGGACACAGAAATTCCCAGGACAGCCCCCCCACTATCACAATGCTACCAGGATGCCACCAGGACCTGTCCCAGCCCAGCAGGACTTGGTGGGAGTGTTAGGACTGCAGCTGCGGCTGTGAACCCCTTGGAAAGGAGGGGGGCATTGAGCTGGGAGACAACAGGACAGAAGGACAGACAGATGGATGGACAGATGGACAGCAGCTCCACCATATGGCTCCCAGCACCCGCAGCAAAGTGGGGCCCAAGGACAGCACCTCCCCCACAAGCACCCCAAAACCTCACCAGCAGTAGCTTCAGTAGTGCAGCTGTGTCCCGGTCCCCCGTAGCATTGAAGAGCAGCACCCGTACCTCAGAGCCACTATAGGGACAAGGGGTGGATGGGTGCTGCCTACGCCCCGTTATCCTTGACCCCCTCCCCACGTCCCCTCCTTACTCCTGGGGTTTGTCCTCATTGAGGGCTGCCTGGCGAAACCAGCGTACGCAGGCTTGGATGCTGCTGGTGGTGTGAGCCCCATCGATGTACCACGTCACAGGGCCATGCGGCAGCACCTGGGTACGGCCCAGCCACTCTGTGTCCCGCAGTCCTGGAGGGAAAGGCACAAAGCATGGCTGCATCCTGCCACCCCCAGCACCAGGACGTCACCGCAGGGGGATCACAGTCAAGCACAGCCCCACACTGCCCTACTGCACCTTGGATCATGGCATCACTGGGGCAAAACGTGGGTGCCAGTGGCACCGAGCGCTGTGCCGACAGCTCCGCTCCGGGCAGCACGTCCTGCAGCACATCGGTACCTGCTGGGGGTGGCACATTGTGAGCCATGATAGCAACCCCCAGGCCGTGCCCTCCCAGCCCCATGTGGAGCCTTACCCTCGTAACCGCGCCGCTGCAGCCACGTCCGTGAGAGCTGCAGAGCCAGAGCAGCATTGGAGCGCTGGTGGCTCCCCGCCAGCCCCAGCTCCAGCACCCGCGTCCCCGCCTCAAAGGCATCCAGTTCGGGGCAGAGGTACAGCGGGCACTGTGAGGACAGGAGGCTGAGCCCAGACCCATGGAAGCCCCCCATCCCAAGGCTCAGCCCCACGCTGTCCCCTGAGCTCACCCCACACTCCCGCGCCCGGTCCCGGAGCACTTCCAGCGGTTGCTCGGGCTGCGGCACTGTGAACGCTGGCACGCCAGGCTGCGGAAGATGGGTGGTTAGGATCCAGACACAGGGCTGGAATGGGATGTGAGGCCTTCTTCCTACCTTAAAAATGCCACCTTTCTGCCAAGCGATTTTCTCCACAGTGTCCCCCAGGATGCTGGTGTGGTCGATGCCCAACGAGGAGACGCCGCACACCACTGGTGTCCTGGGGACACAGCGTGAGCACGGCGGTGACACAGGGATGGCACAGAGGGTGCAGAGCCCAACCCGCTCCTACCTGACGATGTTGGTGCAGTCAAAGGCACCACCGATGCCCACCTCCACCACCGCCAGGTCAACCTGTGTGCACAGAACAGTTCCAGCTGGAAAAGAGCTCTCAGATCCCCAGGTCTGACTCCAACCCATCCCTACAGACCCCATCACTCGGCACCACACCTCCACGGGGACACTGACCCTGCCACCGCCAGGCAGCCCTTCCCAGCATCACACCAACCCACCTTCTCCTGCAGGAAGACATGGAAGGCCATGATGGTGAGGAAGCGGAAATACGCCGGCATGTTGGCCTGCGCCTCGTCCTGTGGGATGGGGGCATCAGGGGGGGCTGCGGGGGCTCCCCACACCGCAATGAGCCCCGGGACACCCCACACCCCACCTTAGTGTCCCACAGCCGGCGGTACACCAGCCAGAAGTACTTGCTGAACAGCTCCTTGCTCAGCGGCTGCCCATTGATACGGATCCGCTCGCGCACCTGCACCAAGTGGGGGGAGCTGGGGGGGCAGGATGTTGGGGCACGTTCAGCCCCAGCTCACCCCCACAGCCCCCCCCCAGCGCCCACTGCCCACCTGTAGAAGCCAGTCCGCAGCCCATAGCCACGCAGGATGCGCTCGGTGAAGGCACAGGCTGAGCCCTGGGGACGCAGCGACATCAGCACAGCAATGGGGGGAGGGGAAAGCAGAACGGCAGCGTGTCCCCTCCACGACCCCCAGCACGCACTCCCACTCACCTTGCCCTTCGTCCCCGTGACGTGGATGATGTTCAGGCGATCCAGGTCCTCGACCTGCAGGGTGAGCGCCGCGTGTCACGTGGGGAGCCGCACACGTGCGGGGACACAGATGCCACAGCGGGACCCGTGGGCTCACCTGCAGCCCGCTCCTCTCCAAAAAGCCCCGCATGGCCTCCAGCTGGGCCCGGGGGTCTCCGCGTTCCCGCTTCACCTGCTCCAGGTAACTGGCGTTTGTCTGCAGCGTGTTCAACGTGCGGATGGCATCCTGGAAGGAAGCGGCGGCTGCGGCGCCCATCACGGCGGTCTCGGCCCCGCGCCCGCTGCGGCGTGAGCGCGGAGGGCACCGACCTCCTGTCGCCGAGGCGGCCCCCAGGGGAGCCCACGTGCCGCACCCGCACTGCACAGCCCCGCACCGCGGTTCTCCCCCCGGCCCGCGCTCACCGTTACCGGAGCGCAGCCGGACGCCCCGCCGCCGCTCCCCTCCCGCAGAACTCCGGCTCGGAGCGGCCCCCGACCCCGCACCCCGCTCCCTTCCGGCCCGACTCCGCACCCCGTCCCTCCCGCAGCCTCCCCCGGCTCCAACTACCTGATAGTCCGCCGCAGGGACGCGGGCAGGGCGCGTGCTGAGCCGCCTCCCGCCGCTCCCCGCCGCTCCCCGCAGCGCCCCGCGCAGCGCGCGCAGCCCCCGCGCCACCATCGCTCCGCGCCGCCCCGCACCGCCCGCACTCCGCGCGTGCCGCCGTCCCAGAGGCCGCAGCCCCGCCCCGCCGCCATCTTTGGAAAGGGCAAAGCGCCGCCACGTCGGAGCGGGAGACGTGACGGAGAGGGGCGGCGGGGCGGCTCAAAAAGGAGCGGCGCCACGCGGGGCGCTGAGGGCGTCCCTCCGATCCCCTCCCCCATCCCCGCACGGAGTCGCCCCGCGGCCCCATCCCGCCGCACCGCAGCAAAAGCGGAGCGGAGCCACGCGTCCCCCTCCGCCGCATCCCTCCCCGCAGCCGGCTGCAGCGGCACGTCCACACGCAGGGGAAAGGAAGCAGCGCTTTGGAACGGCACCGTGTTTATTCACAACTGACAGAGCAATCTGGCTTATTGCTTGCGACCAACTTCATTTGTCCAAAAAAAAAAAAAAAAAGAAGAAGAAAAAAAGACACATCAAGTCCCCTCCGCACCCAGGCGCTATTCCAGAGCCCTCCACCATGTCAGATTTACCTTATAGGTGTCCTTTATCATCCTTATCCACTGCTCTCACACCAGTCCAATGCCCGCTGCCGTGCGTGCGGAGCTGCTCTGCTACCTCCTGGTTAACGGACAACTTATCAAATGGCAAAGGTTATAACCCCCTGCATTTTGTACACGTCGCTCATTGGAAAGTCTGGGGATTCGTGTGGCTTGGGAAAAGGCAGCCAGCTCCAGCTGGAGGTCAGTCATGGAAGACAAGGTGGGAAGGAGCTCTTGCTCTGCACCAGTGCTCCAGCAGTGCCCGGTGTGCACCTGGTCCCCGGGGAAGGCAGCAGTCCTGCTCCAGACTGCACACAAATGGCTCCAGGACAGAGGAATGCACACAGGAGTGTTTGTAAGCAGAGCGGCCCTTGCAGCTCCAGCACAAGCATGCTGTGAAGCACTGCAAGGACAGGGGGCTGCTTCCAAGCAAAGGCCAGAGCACAGCCTGAGTACAGCAACTCCAGCTCCATCATCAGCACTATGGGGAGCAAGCAGGCAGCTGTCTGGGTGTGCCCCACAAAGAACTTAATTGCACTCCAGAGCCAAGAAAGCACACTGAGTGCTAATTCCTACTGTAAATCCTGGATGTATGGAGCAACCAGTTCCATCAGCATGGCCGGCCCAGTAAGTCCCCTTCAAGGCTGGAGCAAGAGTTGGTCATTAAGCCTGGAGCCACTCTGCTTTCCCCACATTACTCAGAAGCAGCTGCAGCATCCTACACCAACACCTGGGTGCTCAGAGGATACGCAGTACAGGAGCTAACACCAAATGAGAGCTGCAGACAGCTCCCAGCAGGGCTCCCCGCAGCAAACCCCAGCGCTGACGGAGCCAGCTTCTCCATCATCAGATCCATAGCAATCGATTCACAAGATTAACATAATCAATATGGACTGCTCCATGGGGACACGGGCTGTGCCAAAGCCACAGGGAAACAGCTGCGGGCTCGTAGGCATCACTTCCCCACTCACACTCACACACACACAGCTGCCCCCCGCAGCTCCTTGGTGGCAGAGCTGCTGCACAAGGCGAGGGGAGGGCTCAGGTAAAGCCACCAGGCACTTGGCCTTGAAGGAAGTCCCTGATCAGAGAGAGAGAGACCCTGCTGAGATGCCCCTGCTCAACACATCCCGCAGAGCAGCCCAGCCAGGACCCCGCTCAAAACACCCTGTCAAACTCAGTCTGGTTGGTAGCCGCAGGATTCCTGCCCTGGTTTGCTGGCTGCTGGGGCATGTGCCCACCCCTCCTGCGCGGCGGGGCCAGGTACTCGAACATGGACTGGTTGTGGGTGGACAGCATGTTTTTGAGGTCCGAGGGCATGGGGTCTGACCAGAAGAAGTCGTGGTTCAGCGCATCATCGCTGTCGATGCGTTGGGCCGGGTCCAGCACCAGCAGCTTGTCGATGAGGTCGAGTGCATAGGGGTCCTTGACGTAGGCCTTCAGGCGATCCTTCACCTTGCGCTTCTGGCCCTTGGGGAGCTCCAGCTTCTGGTACAGCTCATACTTATCCACATTCGGCCAGACCTGAAAGGTCAGGACGGAGAGGTTGGGAGAAGATAGCATCAGCAGTGGCTTGAGCGCTCCCTGACACCCTCAGGCAAACCAGCGCGAGGCTTGCGGAGCGAACAACACCATTTTATAACTCCCAGTCAGCAAACCTCGTTCCCACAGCACAAAGAAGGCAATAAGGAGTGCACTAAGGCCTAAAGACATGCAGACAAGTCAGGACAGAATCCTCCTGCTGTGGGAACAGCACATGGCGTGGCACTCCTGAAGATACTCCAGGATTTCTGATTTTCACACACACAAAAAAATCTATTGGAGAACACTAGCTGGCTTGGGCCAACTCCAATATCCACAAGGGCCAAGGGCAAAACTCTTTGCTAAATAACAAGCTGGATGTATGCAGCACCTTTTATTCTAGGAAACTACAGCCTGCTGCAATCACCTGCTCTTATATCAACCTCAGTCTGGGAGAGATAAGAGCAGCAAGTGCTTGGGCACAAAAGGAAGCACCTCTGGTGTAAGTAACAGAGGCATCATCCTCCACATTGTGTGCAAAACCACCTGCCCATCTCACCCGAGTAATTACAGCCCTGGCCAAGATCTCTCCCAGCTCAATCCCCCACCAGAGGGCAGGGCAGACTTCCCTGGAATAAGAAACTGAGAAAGAGCTGAGAGCTCACACAAGAGCTGAGTTGAAACCACAAAGCACAAGCCAGAACTAAAGAGGCTTTCCAAGGTGAAGAAGGCAAAGCACTCGAAACAAACAAAAACCAGAAGGACAGAGGATGTTTGGCGTTTGTGTCTCAGATGAACACAGAACAGATTCCTACATGTCATGCTCTGTTCTTTCACACTCTGAGCAACCAGCATTCTCTCAGTGCTCAAAAACAAGTATACTGCTCAGTCATCCCAGAAAAGGCCAAATTCACCCTCTTATGTGTAAGGAGGTGCTGTGAGTCATGGGAGAGCTGGAGTTTACACACAGCAGCACGGATGCTCAGTGTTCAGCCGGACGCCCAGCTCCCAGCAGCCTCCCCAGCCTCACTGCCAGCAGCAGCCACACTCCAGTGCTGGGAACACACAACAGCCCACACACAGGAGAGCGAAGAGGACTAGAAGTGCCTTGTGCCAGCCCCTGCCCTCACTGCTGCACTGCAGGTCCCACAGCCTGCCCACACTCTCACCCTCACCTCTGGCGTGATGGATCCGCAGAGCTGGCTAATGAGGGTGAGCTGGTGCTGCTCCGTGTTCCCCTGCATGATGGGGCTGCGGGTCCACATCTCTGCCATGATGCAGCCTCCACCCCAGAGGTCAATGGGGGGCCCGTAGTCCCGCTCCCCTAAACAGAGGTGCTCTGTAAGTCACCTGGGATGAGGTGAGGGGAGGAGAAGCCAGCAGCACCCATCACCTCCTACCTAGCAGCAGCTCTGGTGGCCGATACCACAGGGTCACAACACGGTTGGTGTAGCGATTCGGCTGGCTGTTCTTAGCCAGGCTGAAAGCTCGAGCCAGCCCAAAGTCTGCCAGCTTCAGGACTCCGTCCCGCGTGATCAGAACGTTGGCAGCTTTCATGTCTCGATGCAAGATCTGTGCAAGGACAGACATCAAGAAGTTAAGCCACCGAGTTATCGCCTCCTTGGGCACCCGGGTGCCAGCAGGGCGCTCGGAATCGGGAGATGAAGGACAAAGTAGAACTTCCCTCCAATCTGCAGTGCGACACCTCAGACCACAGCACAGATCTGGCCCGTTACCTTGTTCCTGTGGATGTAATAAAGTCCATTCAATAGCATCTGCATCACTTTCTTGATCTCTGAGAGCGTGAACTTGACGTGGGTGTTGCTGAGAAGGCCAGCCAGGTCGTGCTCACAGAAGTCAAACACCAGGTAGATACTTCCTTTGCAGCGGTTGTATGGAGAGGCTACAGGAGAGGCAAGGAGGGACAGTCAGCAAGGGCTTTTCAGTCCCATCAGAGCTCCTCCTGACCTCCAGCCATCCTCACTCAGTAGGTGAAACCTCACGGCAGAGAAACATCAAAACAGGGACCCAGGACACTTCAAGATGCTTCAACAAGAGGTATTAAAACAGCAAAACAAGCAACTGAAGAACAGGGGATGAGGATCAGAGTGGTAGTAAGTATCATGAGAAAGGCAAGGAAAGAGCAACAAGGCTTCATTTGTGTGTTGTGCTGCGTGCACAACGGCTGTAGGGTTTCATGCCTACAAACTGCAGCCCATGGGCACACAAAAAGCTGCTAGCCAAGCACAGTCACTGCGTCAGCATTAGAGGAGGCACAAGCAAGGACAGACTCATGAGAATAGCACAGATCTTTCTAAAATAACATTAGAAAGTGAAGTTTACTGCAACCTCAAACGGCATCTATGAAAACAGACTGATGCAGATTTAAAACCCCAATTTGGTCTAGCATTCAATGGGGAGGTTGGTGGCCCTGCATGTGGCACGGGGGTTGGAGATTCATGACCCTCAAGGTCCCTTCCAACCCTGGCCATTCCGTGATTCAATTGCAATTTATGGTCAATAACAGGAAACCTCAAGTGAAGCAATCAATTCCAATCTTGTTCCTAGAGCACACGTGCAAAACACCAAAATGAAAGGCTGATTTTCATCAGCTGTGCACAGCAAAACCTGCTGATCAGCAACAACAGCCAGAGGGCTAAGCTCAGCCTGCACAGTGAATGCAGAGCTCCCCCCTGCATGCCTGGAGGATGCTTTCTAGATTGCACACACGGTCCCTGGCCTGACAGTGGTGCAGTCCTTACAACACCTCTTCAACATAAAGAGAGAAAAGCTTGAACTCTGAGAACAGTAAATGAAACATTTCTGTTTTTCACTTGAAACTGAGGTCAAAGTAGATTTGGATGAAAACTGGAATTTAAAGAAAACCCAAACGATTTGACACATCTACAAAAATATTTATCGTAGGCATGCCAGAAACATGCAGTCATCACAACTGGTTTAATTACATCAGGAATTAAAAATTAACTCGGTGGTGGTGTTTTTCCTCATACCTACTGATTCCAAGAACTGGCAGTAACCTACATTCTATGGAGCAACACCAGGTTCCCAGACCTAGGCCTGAAGTTGCTACCAGTTCAGCATAGAAAACATCATCAGCAGAAAGGTGCTGCTGTCAATTTTATTTAACCAAAAAGACTGACTACAGCATGGCAGGCTTTAAAATCATCTGTCACTTTCAAAACTGCTTTTTTGGACACCTGTCACTTTCAAAAGAAATCCACACAAGAGAAGGATATATAAAATGAGGAGATGCTATAAAATGATTTCCCTGGAAACAGAGGCAGGCCAGGTGCATTAGGCACACCAGTCACACCGCAGACGTGCTGCCTTCCCCTGGGACTGCCTGCAGCAACGAGGTGGAACAGCAGCTCAGCACAGAGCAACTGAATCGCTCACTGTGAAGCTGCAGCACTTCTAATCCAGCCCTCAAAGCCAGGGGGGTTCTGTCATGCACAGAACAAGAGGCTGAGCATGTCTCCAGCTGGAGCTGTCACCAGCACAAAGCTCCACGAGCTCTGTAAGCACATGCAGAAGCACGGCTCCTGCTCCCAATGGCATCAGCACCATAAAGCTGCAAAACCACCACCAGGCAGAAAATCCTCTGCTTCAAATTCTCTCCTGCTGCAGGTTTATTTAGAGCCGTTCAGACAGCACACAGCGTTCACTGTGATAGCACAGGCACGCTCCAGCAGCACTGACAACAGCTTTGTCCAGCCAAGCTGCAACACAGTAGCGTTCATTCCGAATGAGCTTCTGCAGATGAGCGTGTGATCACCTCAGATTAAAGACTTGAGCCCGTGCTCAGTTGGAAGATCCACCCCCACTGCAACACAGCAGCCTGCTCAGCCATGAACGAAGACTGAAAACAGACACCCCCTCAGCAAGCAGCCAGCAGAAAGGAGACCCCGCCAGCTACCTTTGGTCCTACAGATTTCTATGAGGTTCACCACATTCTCATGCTTGAGCAGCTGGAGGATTTTAATCTCTCGCAGAGCTGTGATGGGGAACTGGAAAGGAGAAGCAGAAGACATGGGTTAGGAGTGCAGCTCACATCTGCCTAGAGAACAGGAGAGGTTGGACTGCTGCAGCACAGCAGGAATAGCACTGCAACAACTTATTTAACAGCAACTGAAACTTCAAAATATTACAGGGACACCGGCATAACTCATTGGTCATCAGACCACCTTTAGGAGAGGGATTCAGCCACAAGGTGGAGGTGTTTGGTGACGCAGACACCCGCCCTCCCTTCCCGTCTGAGGGCACAGCACGGCCCCAACTGACCACAGCACAACCGCCCCACTCCCACACGCTGTGTACTCAAGACCTGGCACGTCACACCGGTAAATACAGTTAAAGAACACACGCTGACGTTACACAGACCACCCTCCAATCCGCCATTCCAAAGCCCGCCACTCCTCCCCAAGCCCTCCAACCCGCCTTTCCCAAGCACAGCACGGCCGCACGCCCACACTTACCCCCTCCTTCTCATTTTCCATCAACACCTTCTTCAGCGCCACCTTTTTGCCCGTCTGTCGGTGCTTGGCTTTGAACACTTCCCTGTAAGAACGGCAAGAGACCCGTGAGCAGGGAAAGGACCGCACGGACGGCCCCGCAGGGAGGCGGACGAGGCCGCAGCCCCCCGCCCGGCCGCCCCAGGCACAAAGGCCCCGGGTCAGACCGCGGCCTGGGCCCCAGGACGAGGAGGAGCCGCAGGGAACAGGCCCGAGAGGAGCCAGGCGCCGCCGGGCGCGGCCCCAAGTCCCGGAGCGCTCACCCGAAGGTTCCCTGCCCGATTTTGGCGAGCTTCTCGTACTTGGAAACCTCATCGCAGAACGGGCACTCCACCATGTCGTACTGCTTGGCCATGCCGGCCGCCGCCCTCACTTCCGCCCTCCCGCTACGCTACTTCCGGCGCGCCGCCGCGCTGCCTGCCGGGATTTGTAGGCCGCCGTCGGTCGCCATGTTGTCACCCCGGATAAACCTTTCGCTCTTAGGGCCGCCGCCCGAGTCCCCTCGCCGTGACTCATCTCAGAGCACGGCCTCCGGAGCAGAGCGTCACCGCCGCTGTGCTCAGCAGTGGGCAGCAGGGGACCCCCAGCCTCTGCCCCAGTGCAACACAATCTGCAACAAATGCAGACAGGCACATCCCCCTGCCTGCTCTGTTCGCGTGCAGAATCCGGGGCTCATTTGGGGCTGCTGGCTTCCAAAAGCAGGGAGCACATAGGAAGTGCCACGGCTGTGCAGGGACACGGAGGTGGCTCCTGGGACAAGGCCCAGTGACTGACACCAGGTCTGGGCCACAGCATCTCCCATAGAAATGTTCACACAGGCAACACAGCTCCCCCAGCACACGGTGCAGTGGGGTCCTGGGGCTCCGCCATGGGGCAGAGCCCCATATGTGCATGTGGGACCTCCATCCATGGAGCTGCCATGCTGCTCTATGGTCGGCACACAGCAATCCTGGAGCAGCCCTAAAGCATAGTCCCATTGATGGCTCCTGATCAGCCAGGAGGGAACTGCAGGGACAACAGGGGACAGGAGCACAGGGGACAACGGCTGCCACGCGAGCAGATGGCAGCAGCGAGGAGGAAGCGCTGAGTGATTGAGAGAGCAAAGTGAGAGGCGGAGGGGGGACAGGAAGGGAGGAGCAGGCAGGGACAGGCTTCAAGTTTATAAACTTGTCCCTCCCGATCCCTGCAGCCTCCACCAAGCACGGCCATGGCTGAGGGCCAGAAACGAGGGGGCTTCAAGAAATTCAGTAAGTCATATCGGGATGGAGAGGGTGGGTGCTGGGTGCTCACCTGGGCTGCCTGGGTGGGAAGGGGATGTGTGAGTGTGAGCATGGTTACCTCTCGTAAGCAAGAAGTCTTCAGTTTGTTAGGAAACTTGCTGAAGGCTCTGGGGGCTTCCATTCCCACAGCTGCAGCAAGGTCTGGTGCTGATGGCTCTGATGCTGGGGTTGAACTGGGAGCAGTCTGCTTGCACCGGGTGCCAGCATGTGAGAGGGGTGAACCACTGCTGTCATCCCCCAAATCACAGCTCTCAGAGAGCATTTATTCCACTGCATGGCTGGGGCTGCAAGCTGGAGCTGGGGTTGTCCAGGAACCTTCTGTGTGTCCTTCCTGCAGCACAGGGATGGGGTGGATGGTGGGGGGTAAATCCACACTGATGGAGCCGCACTCGGGACAAAGCAATGGGAGCTGAGCACAGAGGAAGTGCTGGTGCCCACCAGGAGGGAGCTGCGATTTTCTCACAGACCTTGGGTTTTCCCCAAAGCCCTCGGAGGCGTCTCCAGCGTGCTGCACGCCGCCAGCCCTGCACTGAGCAGGACCCTGCCTTCACTGCTGCTCCCCGCATTCCTCTGCCTCCATGTGCTGATGCCGGCGCCGGCAGGAGGCCGACCCCTGTGCTCCCCCGGGAGCTGTGTGAGGAACTGAGCAAAACCCATCTCCCACGGCCCCGGCCAAGCTGGGATTTTCCATTGTGGTGGAATGCGGGGAAAATGGGGAAGGCCCCCAGCTTTCCCACCCAGCAGCAGTCCCAGATGCAGAGGATGCTCGGACACTGAGGGGATGTTTAACCTAAAGCAGTTTTGTCATTAACAGAGTCCAGGTCATGAGGTTTTGGCTGTGCAGGAGTGCTTCTGGATTTCAGCAGCCCCTTTGCCCCGTTTGGCAGCAGGGGCACCCTGCAGACTGTGTAGGATGTGGGACCCCAGCACCTAGGCTCCTAGCATGGTACTACTGCAGCACACAGCTTCCTGCCCCTGCAAACCTGGAGGGGAAGAGGCTTTGCACAGAGCCCTGCTGTGTAAGCGTTGCAAAACCCCCGAGGCACCCAGAGCACCAGGCCTCCAGCTGTGCAGCGCTGCTGTGCAGAGCAGTGGCTGCAGCCCAGTTTGCCCCATGTGCTGTCACTGGGGATGCACCACAGCAGCACACAGCACCGAGGTGTGAAATGCAGAGCTTCCCGTCAGGGTTATAAATACTCCTGCAGTGAACGCTGCGAGCTCAGCACTTGCAGGTGGCTACAGGGAGCTGCAAGGAGGCTGTGAGGGGCTGAGCCGAGGAAGTGGGGAGGCAGGAGGCTGCCCACAGCCGGCACTGCTGCACGAACACCACGGGGCCCAGCTGATGGCCAGTTCCTGCTCTGTGCCTGACAGCATGAACACGAGGTACAACCACTGAACCCCAGCACCATGGGGAAATGCAGCGTGTCCCAATTCTCACCCTGGAGGGGGCCCTGCCTGGATCATCTCCAGGAGAGCATGGGGCAAGAGCAGGATGAAGAGATTCGGAGACATTTCTGGCTTTCTCCATTCCCTGCTCACTGAGGCCGAGCGTTTTCTCCTCCATCACTACAGCAACAGTAGGGAAACACAACCACTGTCTTACTCATGGCAGCACAGGATGTTTGTCCTGGATCTGGCACTCTGAGCAGCACTGCCCCAGCCCATGGGGACATCACACTGGGTGGGACCAGCAATGCATGGTGCAGCTGGGCTGGCACCAGGCTGTACAGTGGTGTGGTGCCTGTGCCCAGCTCTGATCCCCTTCCTCTCTCCTTTCTCCTTGTCAGAGTTTTTCAAGTTCAAAGGCTTTGAAAGCCTGAGCAACATTCCCCGTTCCTTCACTCTACGGCGCGTGTCAGTGGTCCCCAGCTCTCCTGAGAGCCTGGGCATGGGTCTGCCTCCTCCCCAGGGCTTCCTGGAAGAGTCCTTCAGCAGCACCCAGGATGATCTCAACACCATGCCCAAGAGCCCTGGTGCCTATGCACGCTCATCAGACATGTACAGCCACATGGGCACCATGCCCAGGCTCAGCTTGGGCAAGGCAGGGAAGAGCCTGGGCAAAGCCAGGGGTACCCAGAGCTGCCGAGAGAAAGGGAAATCCAGGGACAAGATACCCAGCACAGCTGCACTGCCTATCCCCAAGACTCTGAAAATGCCTGGCACACTAAAGCTTGGAAAAGATCCGTCCTCAGTCTCTGGAAAAGCAGAGCAGGAGAAGGAGGAAGCTCTGCCCTCAGGCTCCCCAGGGGCAGAAAAAGCCAGCACAGACCAAGAAACCCCGGGCAACAGCCCCTGCCCTGGGATGGAGGCACCGAGCCCCAGCCTGGCCCCCAGCCCCAATGCAGCAACCGAAGCAGAGACCAAGGATGGGAACTTCCAGGAAAAGGGGCAAGAACACCCCAGCCACAGCTCCCTGGACAGGTATGGCTTTATTGGCTTTGCTCTGTCCAGTTCATACTGCTTGGGTAGGACAAGGGGCTGGGACACAGCAGGATCCCCACGGGATGCACCTGGCCACCAGGACAGCATGACCCTAGCACACTGTGGCCCCTCTCTATGAGAGCAGGGTTTCCTGTGGGATTTCTGCTCCCTCCCATTTCCGGATGGGGTGGAAACACCGCTTGGCCCCGCTCGGCACGGGTGTCCCTTTGTCCTGCCAGCAGCTCTGTCCCAGCACTAGGGCTCACTGCAGAGATCTGCAACCTGCACTGACCCGTCCCAGTCGTCCTTCACTTCCCACTTCCATTCTTTCCTCTCCTCTGTCAAGGCACAGAGGCAATCCTGAAACCCAGTCACCCTGGCTCCATTCCCCCTGCCTGCCAGTGAAACCCCTCCCTAGGTTTTGGGGACCTCAGCCCTCACAGACCCTCAAGAGGGTTGGCTTGTTTAGAGGCTTTGGACTTCAAAACCAACAATACGAATTTTAGCCCCATCCATCAGCTGGGCACAGGGATCAAAGTCATCCCAGCCCAAACATGCATGGAACTGAGGGGCACCGGTGAGAAATGCCGGATTGCCCCCAGTAACAAAGTCCCATCGCACCAGCCCTGTTCTTATCCCCATAATCCCCATTTTGGCCCCAAATTCCCTCTAACTCCGCACCAATGAGGCACACACTGACATCTGGGGGGTTTTGCACGGCGCCGGGATCGGGGCAAGGAAAAGGAATTCGTGCCGGCGGTGGGAACCGGCCTCACATTCCTGCCGGCCGCGAAGGGAGGGCCGGAGGAGGGCTGGGACGGGAAGGAGGAGGGTCCGCCACCGCCCGCGCCCCACGTCCCGGCTCAGAGCCAGGCACGGGAGCGCCCGCAGAGCTTCTCTCCCCATCCCGGAGCTGAGACGCTGGCTGAGCCGATGACAGCGGTGGGCAGGAGGTTTCCCACCCTGGGACAGGGCAGGTAAGGGTCTGACACCCCGGCACGGCGCAGAGGATGGGGAGGGAGAGGAAGGGATGGGAAAAGACTTTGCTTGGGGTGCACAAAGCCTCGATGCAAATGCTGGAGGAGCCACCGAGGGCCCGGCATTTGCTGATGGAAAGAGCGAGAGCATCGCCTGCAGCTGCCAAAACCACAGTTGGCTGTGACCCAGTGCTGGGACAGAGCAGCTTGGGGCTGTGGGTGTCCCTGGGGTTCAGAGTCTGGGGGCTTGGGACTCTGGAGCACCCATGGAGGGTACTTCCTTCCCACAAATGAATTAGCTCCTTGGCTGGCATGAGTGGGAACCAAGCGGCATGGGAACATCTGTCAGCCACCTAGGTGCCTTAGCTCTGGGGACTGCCAGCGTGTGGACTTGGCTCTCCAAAAACTGAGCACCAAATGCCTTTTATATTATCCAGGGCTGCTCTCTTGATGAGCTCGGGCATGTAATTTGCTGGGGAAACTGAGGCACGAGAGTGACTGGAGCAGGGCTTGGCACTGGGGGTCTTTGTGCTCTGCTCCAGGCTCAGGGAGCGGTCGTGCGCTGTGGCCATCCCCATGGCCAGGCTGTGTCGTAGAGTGGGTTGGCGGAAGCAGGGCTGGGACAGTGCTGTTCCCCAGCCCTTCCTCCTGTGCAGGCACTTCCTTGGGGACAGGGACAGTCCCTCCCTGCCAGGACATTGTAGGGGGGGCCAGGGATGGCTGCCCAGAACATGCAGTACAGACATGGGTACTGCATGTACAGAGGGACCATGGAGGGGACAAACGTGGCCCTTGGGCACATTGTCCATTCCTGGAGCATCTCCAAGTCTCCTGGTCAAGTTTCAGGCTCCTAAGGCAAGGTGGGCCGAGGTTGCCCACGCATACGAGTGCTTTTGCAGGGGTACTCCTGCAGAATCAGGCCCCTTTGGAATTGCACTTGGCTGAGACAGAGCAGTGACCAGCCCTGGGGATGCTCAGAGCCGGGCGGTGGCTGGGCAGGAGCAGCAGTGACGCCAGCAGGGACGCAGCAGGGACACAGTGACCAACAGGAGGTGACCCACAGGCAGGTCACCGGGCAGATGTGACTCAGCTTCCCTCCAGGCACAGGAAATCCCACTTCCCGCAGGGCACGGGTAGGGCACTGCTGTTACTGGCAAACCCTGCACAGCACCGCCAGCCCGGAGCTCAAAGGAGGCAGCTCTGCCCTGTGGATGCAGAGGGGAAACTGAGGCACAGTAGCTCCCTTGGGGCTCAGTCCTGCTGTTCAAAGACAAGCAGAGCCTAGGCTCTAATAGGGGGCTGGAACCTCACCATGATGTTCTCCAGCCCAGAGCCGGCACATTTGCAGGTCATCACGATGCTGTTCCGGATCCCAAAGCAGCAGAAACCCCAAGCAGGAGCTTCGAGTCTTAGCAGCTCGGCCACCTCACCGCGCTCTGAAGGCAGCCCTGGAATTTCTCTCAGGCTCTCGCTACCCCAAAAAATGCCGTTTCCTCCAGGAATGCGCAGACCAGGGGGGGCTGCAGCCCCCGCTCTCCCCAGCCGCAGCTGCTGTCGTTCCCCAGCAGCAGCCCCCCCTCCTCACGGCGTCTCCCAGCTGCTCTCATGCTCCTGATTTCCTGCCTGGAGGCCCCCGTCCTCCCGCCGGTTTTTCTCACGGCTCTCACAGCACCAGGCTCTCTCTGCGGCCGTGTGAAAGGCAAACAGGCTGCAGAGGCAGCGCCGGGGTGGGCAGGCAGCCCGCAGCTGCCCGAAGCAGCTGTGCCCCCCTCCAAATGCTCTTCTCACTTTTTCACCCCCAGTTTCCAGTTCCTCTCTCATGCCGCTGCAGCAGGGTGGGCACAGGGAAGAGAAGAATGCAGGGTGGGGGCACCCACAGCTCTCGTGGGGCTCGTGTTGTCCCAGTGCAGAGCCACCAGTGGGTCAACACATGGTGGCTGCCACCTCAGGCATCCCCAGGGCCTCCCTTCCCAGCTCCGTTATAACCTCTCCACCCTCAGACTTCCTCCTGTTTCCATTGGGCTCATCCACAGACACACACAGGTGCACAAAAGGCAGCCACAGCACTGCTAAATCCTCAGGAAAGAGAAAAGCCCTCAGTTTCCTCCATGAAATAATGGCACAGGAGTGGCCAGAGCAGCTGTGTGTCAGGCACTGGGTTCATTGTCATTGGGTTTGTTATCAGTAGGGTTAAGAGTGAACGTGCCAGCAAGGAGAGTGGGAGTTTCAGTCTGAGCCACAGCATCACCCATCCTTCAGTGACCGTTTGATCTCTGTGGAGTTGCACGAAGCTGTAGAGCAGCAGTCAGCAATGCCTGCCCAGGTGATGCATCCCAGCAGCACTCAGTTGTTCTGCCCCTGCACAGCCCCCAGCACCGTGACCTCTGCCCGGCCCTGCTCATCCGGCCCCAAGCTGATTTGGGGAGCGACCCCATAAAAAGGCCCATTCTTTCCTGATCGCATTATGAAGGCTAAGCTGTGTCCCGAGTGGGCACGAGGCAGGCAGCGAGGGCATGGGGCCTTGTGTGCCACCACCTCCTCAGCACAACTTGCTGCCCTTTGCTCATGTGTTTTTCTTTTCCCCCCTCTAGCCACCATGATGGCCTGGAGTCCGGCAGCGAATACGTGAAGGTAAGACCATCACCTTCTCTGGGCTCTCTTTGTCCTCAGAAGACAATTCCTGCCAGAAATCGTGCAAACCATGCATGGTGCCCCCAGCACTGCGCCCTGCATTTTGTGCTCCCCATCACTCGCCACTGCCGCTGCCTCCTCCCTCCACCCCCATGTAGGAAAGGAAGGGTTTGAGCCACTTTCGTGGGGCTGTCACATGAAAGTCGGTGTAAATCTCTCCAAATCTCTTGCTTATCCTCCAGCAAACTATTAACATTCCTGAGGACTCTTCATGTCTGGCCAGAAATTCATTAGCGAGGCGCCTGGCTCCAGAGGAGAGCCGGCCCTTCTGCAGGAGGCTGCTGGCACCGTGGGGTGGGGAAAACTGGGCAGGAGCAGGGTGATGACCACCAGGACGCCGTGTTTTGGGGATGGAGGGCTGGAAAGCTGCCTGTTTCAGCATGCTGCCACATGATGGCCTTCTGGGGGCCTGTTTGAGAAGGGCTGGGGCATCTTACTCCATAGGGAAAGGTCCCTCTGCCAGTGTGTGCACCCAGAGGTGGACACGTTGCATGGCTGGTGAGTTAATGGACTGGTGTGGAGCAGTGGGCACTGCCTATAGGATCGAATCATCTTTTGTTGTCTAAGAGCACGTGCCAGAAGTCATCCATTTGGCTTTATTTCTCACCCACCCCGGCGGTGTCCAATGCAGCCCACGGGCAGCGTGTGTGATTTATACACCACTTCCCTTTGGCTATGGAAGCAGCCCAAAGGCTGCAGCGACAGCAGCTATTTTAGTCCAATAAGTAATAATGTGGAGTGCGTGAGACCGAGTCATCCGAGGCGCTCGGGCTGATTGCAGCCCTGCCTGGTTGGAGTGCTCAGCACCCAGCAGCGCTCAGCCTCGTGCAGGTGAAGGCAGGGAGCTGCAGAACCGCATCGCGCTGTCAGGCTGACGCACGTCCCAGCCAGCCATCGGCTGCAGCCTCCTCTGCTCCTGCGAAGGGGCAGCACGGGCACGGCTCCAGCTTGCTCCATCGGATCCGCCGCGGGAGGGAAGCAGCCGAGCCCTTTGCGGAGGAGCAGCCGTTGCCGGCGTGTGATTCACCGTCGGATCCTCGCAGTGCGGCGTCTCCCATCTGTTCCATCCCCCGGCGCCCGCACTGCTGCTGGGGCTGCGGGCACTCGCGGGCCCCCTGTAATAGAAGGGGCAGAGCTCGGGCCCAGCGAGAGCGTTGAAGCTCTTTGTTCTGTGCTCTGGAGACCCGTATCTCGTCAGCCCTGCCTGCCTCCTCCTTGCCTGGGGATGCGTGGGGCTCGGCTGGATTAATTAGCATCGAGGCCACGCGGGTGGCAGCAAGGACGCCTCCGCTGCTGTCCCCAGGCCCCCAGCGGAAGGAACGTGGAGCCCGACCCCGGGTTCAGCTCACGGAGCAGCGGTGGGGGCTGCGGGGCTCAGAGCCGTCCGCGCCGCCTCGTGCAGCCCGTGAAACCACGGCCTTAATTAAACCAAAGCAGAGCCTTAATTAAACACAACTCGGAGACAGCCGACATGGGAAGCAGACGGCCAGTGTCAGCACTGGGATGAGGAGCGTGAGGAGGGATGGGGTGAGGGACCGAGCGTCCCTTCGCTGCGTGTCACTGGGAAGGGCAGGGGCACAGACGAGGGGCGACGGTCCCCTGGAGGGGCTGCCGCTCCTCCCAGCCGGGACGGATCTCCTCGGGCACTCCGGCTCCTTCAGGACGCAGCTGAGCGGGCCGCCCGAGTCTCCCGGGGACACGCTGCCCCCGACGGGCCGGTTCCCCCGGGGGCGACGAGGTCGGACCCGTGGGTGCCGCCGCGCCGCTCCCCCACGGACGCCGCTTCTCGGCCGCTGAGCGCCGCTGTGGCGGCCGCGGGTCCCGGCGGGGCGGTACGGGGCGGAGCCGCATCCTCGGTGCCTCCCATCTCCGCCGACAAGGGATGAGGTAATCGGGAAAGCGGCTGAAATTGAAGCCCGGCGGCGGCGGCGGCAGCGGCGGTGCAGCCCGGGCCGGGCCGGGTTAGCCCGGGCCGGGCACGCCGCTCCGCTCCTCGCCATGACGGAGCGCTGCAGCCTATGGAGCGCGCTGTCGGCCGCCGCCTGCTGCTTCTACCGCGGCTCCTTCATGCAGGTGCAGGTGAGCGGAGCGGCGCGGATGCCGGCAGCCCGGGGTGCCCGCACGCGGGGCGGGGTGGGGGTCGCGTGGGGCGAAGAGCCCCGGGGGCAGCGCTGACCTTGGGGCCGCTCTCTGTAGGGCGCTGCGTGGCTCGCGGGCGCTTCAAGCCCTCGTGTCCTCGGTGCTTCCCCGCTCAGGTGCTTCGGCTCCGCTATGCGATGGGATACTGAAGCCGAAGCCGGAGCGTCGGACCGGCACTTCTGACGGAGCGGCGGGCGCAGAGCATCGCTCGCCCTCAGCAAGGCCGGTCAGGGGGAGTGCTCGGCTTTAAAGGTGCTTCGGGAGCACCAGCAGGCTCGGCCCCGACGGGCACACAGCTCTGTGGCCTGGGTCTGTCTGTACTGCGGTGTTACAGAGAGCCGGCATCCATCTGTCACCTGTCCTGTGGCACTTCCACCTCTAGACATCCTATTTTTGGATTCTTGGCGTTTTGCACAAGCTGAGAAAGGGACAGAGCGCCAGGAAGCTGTTCCCTCATTTACCCAGTGAGCAAAGGTGCTTAGCAATGTAAGAGCCATGCAGACTCTGACACGAGCTGCTGGCGTGCTGCAAGTTAAAAAGGGTGAGAAGCGCCCAGAGCTGGCAGCCAGCAGAGCTGGCAGTCTGATTCAGTACTGCTCCAGGAGGTGGGTGCTGAGCTGTAGAGATTATGCTGGGTAACTCAGAACCCAGAGGAAGCATTTCAAGTCTTGTCATGATTGCTGCTGGTCTCGGTGCAGAGCCAGGGATTGTGATCGCTGAGTGGGGGCAAATGGAGAGAAGCAGAGGAGCTTCCTCTGGTTGTCAGAGGGCCACCGTGCAACAGCAGGGGATGAGCCCTACCACAGCATCGTGGCGAGCTGCTGCCAGAACAAGGGAGGGACAGGTGGGTGCCTGGCCTTCATGCAGGGATGCAGGAGGGGATGGAGGGCACTCCATCCCGGCCACAGAAACAGTTAAAAGTGAAGCCCTAAGTGCTCACCTGGCTCTGCCAGGTCCTTCACCATCTATTTGTGTCCAAGTGTGCCCAGCAAACACACACTGAAGTCCCCATGAATGACTGGAGCGCTTCCAGCTGACAGCCGCATCCCTGCTCGCCGCCAATGGCAGTGCACCCAGCCTGGGAAGCACTGACATCATTTCTGGCCAATAGCAGCTCTGAAAAGGGATGCAGCAGCAGCAGCCGCCGCCGTCTCAGAGTGAGATAAGTAATATAGAGATGGATGGAGATGTGTGTACACACACACCCCATACCGCACTGGAGATGTGCTCCTCTGCACCACCCCGTAGCATGAGCTGGGCATCCGTCCCACCCTGCAGCATCCTGATGTTCCCAGCTGCACCCCACCCCTGCCAACCAGACATCATTGCTCCAGAGCTGCCACAAAGGAGACCCTTTGGGTGGCCAGGATCACTCCTAAGAAAGGCTTCGAGCACCAGGACGGCTTCTGAGTCCTCGTGCTTTCAGTGGGGAGCAGTGGAGATGTGGCATAGCCAAGAGCTGCCTCCAGTGACCCATGAGATGGGCACGTGCCTTCTCAGAGTCTATTTAAACACCCAGAGTCATTGCAAGACAGTTCAGAGGGAAAAAACTATTTCTCTTCCATAGGGACATCAAAATCAGTAAGATGAACTACATGCAGGTGAGGAGCAACCCCACGACAACCTGATTTTTCCCTCGCTCAGGGTTGACCATTCTCAGGCACACAGGGAGGTCAGGCAGCACTGGGCAGACTGGTGAACACAGCAGACCTGCACCAGGCAAGCAGAGCAGCGCTCAGCTTTGTTAGCATGCTGGCTGCCTCGACAAGGATGTTTGTTTTAAAATCCTTTGCTGTGAAGTAGCCCATCGTCCAATGCAGAGCTAAGCAGAGAAAAAGGCTCTTTGGTGACTCTGAGGCTTTGCCCATACACCTGCTCCAAGTGGCTTCTTAATCCATTCCCTCCTAGTTCTGCTTCCCAGGCCCCACGTCTGCTCCAACAGCAGGAGTTGGGGGTTGGAAGAGCAACAGTAAGGGCTGGGATTTCCCCAGTGAAGGTCCCATTTCAGGGCAGGCAGCAGGAGAGTGAGAGCAGCTGCACGCTGTGCCCTGAGGATAGCCAGGAGATGTTATCGCGGGGTGGGTGGGTGCTCTACACCTTGCTCTCCACGCTGACTTCATCTTCAGCTGCTTCAGGTCTGGGAGGGGGGAGCTGGGAAGCAGGCTGCAAATTACTCCTGTTTCATAAGAGCACCTTTGCAAGGAGAGAAAGCCAAGTGCCAGATTTTGGAGCTCTCCTCACGCCAGGCAGAGCCACTGTTTTACACAGACCACAGCTGTCAGCATCCTCCACCCCCCAGCTCTTGCCCTTTGGCTGCCAATTCTAGTCCATAGCTGCGACCAGAGGTGCTTCCTCTGCCAAGAAAGCAGCAGGTAGAGGGAAGGAGGAGAGCAGGGATGGAGTGCCCAGGGAATCCCCTCCTGGTGAGCCTTGCTGTACCCGCAGCTCATGAAACAGCCTGCCTGCTGCTGAATGTGATGGAAGAGCTTTCCTTTCACCAGCCAAACCACCTTGGCTGCTGGTTAGGATTCCTCAGGCAGAGTTTGGCACCATCTCTGGCAGCTCCTGAGCTGGTTTGGCTGGTTTGGGGATCCGCTCTCACCCCTGTCCCATCCCACTCAGCAGGAGGAAGCGCTGGGGCTCTGAGCAGGCAACCAGCATCACGCACTTGAGCTGAGCGCTGGTGGAAGTTGAGGATTTTCTCCACAGCCAACTCTCTAGCATGCAAGACCTCACATCGGGCTGTACATCTTTTGATGTGCTCTTGGCACAGCAGAGAGCACCGAGCGGTGCCCTTTTCAGCTCAGTGCTCGCACATCCGCTTACACGCTGCTGACAGTGCCGGGCCGGCCGCCTCGCCATGCCAGCTGGCAGCCACACACAGCCTCCTCTGAGACATGGCACCAAGCAGAGCAGCACGAAGCCGACGTAAAGCATGAGGACAGCCCCCAGAGTGCCACCGTACCAAAGAAGAGGGCTCCCCGTGCATCAGGGTCCTGGTTGGAGTGGCTGCAGTCACCGAATGATGGCTTTTTGTAAAAGTTGGATGGGACCTCATTTCCCAGCCAAGCAGCTGAAGGGACAGTGCCCATCACGTGGCTTAGGGTCCCTTTGCTCACAGCTGTCCTTGCTGCTCTGACTGCAGGGCACAAAGCCCTGTATGCCTCTCCCCAGCTCAGCACCTGGCGCGGCTGCCAGCCGGCTGCTGCCCAAATCCCAGCTTGGAGACGCCAGGCGCAGCTCAGCTGGGTTTGCGTTTGTTATCCTGTGCATTTGATGGGGAGGATTTGGGAGAAAACCCAGATGTACAGCATGGAGCAGGGTGGGTGCTAATCCCTTCTTTGGGGGCATCAGCTCCAAAGCTCTCCCAGCAACAATGTGGCTCAGCAGGGACCCTCAGATCCCATGCAGGCAGCAGCCTGGTGCTTGGGGCCGGCAGCACTGCGGGGCGCTGCTGCAGCACGGGGCACCCATGGCTGCTCACACCAAGCAAAGTGTTGTCATGGAAACGGCATCTGCTTCAGCCTCAGCCCCCCAGGATGCAGCCAGACTCAGCAGCATCCGCCAGTGACCATTTATTTTTCATAGAGTTCAGCTGTGCCACATGGCTTTGTCTCCTCGAGGGCCCCGGGGCAGCAGAGGTGCTCAGGAGTATGCGACCCACATGTCTCATGTTCACATCTCCGCTGCTCCAGCAAGCAGAACCCTCCTCTGGGGAGGAACTGAAGCCAGAGGAGCACTCCCGAGTTTGTTCACTTTCACTTCCACTACCCTAATATTTATTTTTAAAAAAAAACTCATTAGCAGTTTGGAAGGGAGGAACAGAAGCAGGTCCAGGCTGGTGAGGGCAAGCCCTGGAGAGCTTGGGCCATCGCGCTGTTCTTCCCCTGCCTCCTCCTCCCACCTCCCCAGCCTGGAGCCTTGTCCCTGGGATGGGATTGCTGCCCAGCTTGGCTGATACACACAGCTCCAGGATGGGGAGGTGGTGGGCAGGGGGACAGTGAGTCTCAGGAGCAGAGGGCACAGGCTGGGAGATCAGCTCTGTGCTACGAGAAGCAGAAACTGGCTGAGGAAACAGGATGAGGTGCTGTGCAAAGAGCCTGCTCTGAGACTGAAGCCCCTGGTGGTCCAGGGAACAATGCAAAGCCAGCTATGTGTGCCAGAGCAGTGCCACTGGGCACCAGCTTCAAGCTCACAGGCACCAGCGGTGCTACTCTAACAAGCACCACGGATCCAAGGAGCTGGAGCCAGGCCACTGAGCCACCTGAGCTCACACAAGCAACACTGACATGGGTGGAAGCATGCATCAAAGGGCTCAGGGGCTGCCAGCACAACAGGACACCCCAGTAGCCCCAGCCAAACTGCTGTGCTGGTGGCATACACATCCCCCTCTCACACATGTCATGCCCTCAGGGAATGCCCCCACTGTGGTGGCAGGGAGCGTGGCTGAGGGAAGGGTGACGCCATCCTTATCTCCCCAGGGAAGGGAGGAGGGGAAATTGCATCCTCCAGGCTCAGGTGCACCAGTGCTGGTAAGAGCTCATTTCGATGCAGAAGGTTTCCTTTACATTTGTCATTACTATTCACGCTGCTGTCAGGCTAAACACAGCCGAGTTAACCCTTTGGAGGAGGATGTCTCTGGGAGGAGGAACAACGCGAGTTTCCTCCTGGAGAAGTGCTTCCCACAGTGGTTCAGCCCAGGATGTGCAGGACAGGGAGCTGGGCAGGCATTTGTGCCCAGGTCTCTTCCTGGTAGGTGACATCAGGAACATTCCTCCCTGGGGGATCCGTGCAGTCCCAGCACACAGGCGCTGCCCTTGGGATTCACCAGCACCCAAGGGCCAGTCCTTTCCTTCCCAGACCCTGCAGCCAACGTATCCGGTGGATGTGGAAGGCACCGGTAGTGGGAAGGATAGGGGACAGCATCCCTCAGACCCTGCAAGGAAGTGGCTGCGCTGCTTGTGGCAGAACCCCAGCTGATGCTTTCTCTCTTCGCTCTACAGTTCTCCAAGGAGAAATACATCCTTGACTCGTCACCGGAGAAACTTCACAAGGAGCTGGAAGAGGAGCTGAAGCTGAGCAGCACCGACCTGCGCAGCCACGCGTGGTACCACGGCCGCATCCCGCGGGAGGTGAGGATGGGGAGGGGGGGGGGGGCTGCGTGGGTTTGCAACGGGGAAACTCCTGAAACTCACAGCCAGGATGAGGGGAACGGTCTGAATAACAGCCCTGGTGGAGCATCCACCTCTGTCCGCCAGTGCAGCCAACAGGGCCGTGCCTGAGCCGCTGCCCCATCCCTGCCAGGTCTCAGAGAGTCTCGTGCAGAGGAACGGCGACTTCCTCATCCGCGACTCGCTCACCAGTTTGGGTGACTACGTGCTGACGTGCCGCTGGCGCAACGAGCCCCTGCACTTCAAGATCAACAAGGTGACGGTGAAGTCCAGCGACAGCCGGAGCCGCGTGCAGTACCTCTTTGAGCAGGAGAGCTTTGACAACGTGCCCGCCCTCGTCCGCTTCTACGTGGGCAATCGCAAGGCCATCTCCGAACAGAGCGGTGCCATCGTCTACTGCCCCATCAACCGCACCTTCCCCCTGCGCTACCTGGAGGCCAGCTATGGGCTCGCCAATGGCAAGCACGGGGGGTCCCACAGCCCGGCCTCCCAGAAGGGAGGGCACATCAAGAGGAGGAGCATCACCATGACAGACGGGCTGACGGCCGACAAGATCACCAGGGCCGAAGGGTGCTCCACCAGGTGGGTGCAGGGGGTCGGTCCTCGAGGATGAGGCAGGAGCAGGGCTTGGGGGTGGAAGCGGCCACAGTGCAGATATGGAAACCAGCGGGGGCACAGGGAGAGGAGCCAGTACCCAGCTGGAAGTGGGGCTTTCTCCCAGGCTGGCTGCCAGCCATGCTGAACCACTGCAGTGCGCAGTGAGCGCACAGCTTGCCATCACACAGGCCAGAAGGCAGAGGGTGTTTTATATCACCCAGTCCAGGATTGCCTGCGTGTCAGAGCTTGTCAGAGCTCTCCCAGGCTGATGCAGGAGTGTTAGCCAGCACCATGAGGGCATTTGGTGGCTTGCTTCTGACCCAACTTCATTTTAGAGCCTTTTCCACTGGGGTATTTGCAAGGAATTACTAAGAGGAGATGACAGAGCTGTGTGGATGGGGTCTGCACCGCCACACTGAGCCTGTAATGAGGCTGCCCAGGTCACACACACCTTGCAACAGCCAGGTTTCACATGGGGTGAAGGAGATTTCCTTCATATGGCTTCCTCTTGGCAGCCTCAGGATGCCCGGGCCCCAGGGAAGGCAGAGCACACTTACACCCCTGCACAGAGGCCAGGGGACCTGCATCACCACGTGTCCCCAGCGGGCACAGCCTGTCCACCTGTCTGCAAGCCAGGTTGCCTTTTCGCCACCCCAACCTTCTCAGCCCCAGGGCAGGGTGGGAACACACCAGCAGAAAACAGGCAACCGAACTGTTACTGCAGGGAGAACAGAAACACCTGGGCTTTCAGGAGAACATACACACATCCAGAAGAGCCCAAACCCATCAGCCTTTCCTCATCGCTCACGTTTTCCCCAGATTTCTCATCATCACAGCTGTTCTCCCATCCTGCTCCCACCACAGACACGCAGAGCTCCGGGCTGCAAACACATCACAGCAGCCTATGCCAGGGAGGGCAGATTGCCTGCCCTGCTTTCTTGCAGTGCTCACATTGCTCAGCCCACCACAGCAACTTTTGCAACACCACTGACTCACGGTGTTTGTGTCAGGCTATAACCACTGCCCCAATGGCACAAGACCTCCTAGCTTGCTACAGAAGCATACATGCAGCTCAACACCACACCATCTCCCAGCTCTCACTGTGAGCCGGCTGGGCATTCATCCAGCTTCAGGCACGTTGCATTGCTCCCCAGCTTTGGGAGAGAACAACAAAGCTCATCTAGCTGCCATGCAGCTCTTAGATTTAAAAACACACCCAGCATGAGATATTGCCTTGCACCCACGCACCACAATGCTAGAAAACTTTCCCACTCCTATGCTGGACCTCACAGCATCCTGGATTCATCCCATCCCATGTTATCCCAGTACCTTGCCATCAAGGTGCCCTTTTCTCTTCCCAGGACCAGGCTCCTTGCAGGTAGGGCTGGCTCTGCATTTTGTAGGCACTGGCCCCTTCTGCTCCAGCTGCGGGGTGAGATGCCCTGCTCATGGCTCCAGCTGAGCTCATTATGGGCTCAACTCGTTGCTGTGGTAATAGAAGATATTGATGCCTGTAGGGAG
The DNA here is from genome assembly GCF_026119805.1 of Tympanuchus pallidicinctus. Taxonomy (NCBI): domain Eukaryota; kingdom Metazoa; phylum Chordata; class Aves; order Galliformes; family Phasianidae; genus Tympanuchus; species Tympanuchus pallidicinctus. The sequence goes on from NW_026294802.1 coordinate 50,722,448, forward strand.
GAGAGTCACAACCCCTCCACCTTTGCTCTGGCACTAAATTCAGAGTCTGATGCTTCCTTCTTCCCCTTCCCCAGCGTGTCCCTGCCACACCACAGGGACATCATCCGCAACTGTGCTGTCAGCGTGGACCAGATCCAGGACCTGCACTCCCCAATGTCACCCATCTCAGAGAACCCCACCTCACCTGCATACAGCACAGGTAGGCATCACCCCACTGGGCACAGCGGGATGCGGCTCAGGCTGAGCTCAGCGCAGACATGAGCCTGGGAAGGGGGCAGAGCTGGCTGCAAAGACAAGCCCCTGGGCATGGAGCATTGCCCTCCATACTCAGCGCATCCTTGGTGTGTGCATACCTCCAGGCTCTGCTGACAAGTTCTCTCCTACTCCTTGCAGTGACACGGCTAAAGCCTCATACCTGCCAAGCAGCTGGGATCACCCCGGCCTCCCCGGTCATCAGAAGGTCCAGTGAGCCCCAGCTGTGCCCGAGTAGCAGCAACAAACCTCTGCCGGACCCTGCGCACAGCACCCACTCCACGCCATGCCACGGCTACGCCCGCGCCTCCCCCTCTCCCTCTGTGAACAGCTACAGTGACCCCGACACGGGGCACTACTGCCAGCTGCACCCCACCTCACCCGTCAGCAGAGAGCGGCCGGCTCACGACACCAAGCAGCTGCCGGCAAAGAGCTACGTGGAAAGGCTAAAGGTGGAGGAAGGGCAGAGAGGGACTGTGGAGAACGGCTCTGGGGAAGCGGAGGCAGGGCAGAGGCTGAAAGGAGAGCGGGACTTTGCGGGCTTTGTGCCCCCCACGGTGGAGACGTGCTCCTCCTTCAACCCGGCAGCATTCCAGTCCCTGCTCATCCCCCTGGAGAACAAGCCCCTGGAGATGGCTGTGCTCAAGAAGGTGAAAGAGCTGCTGGCGGATGTGGATGCGAAGACACTGGCCAAACACATCACCAAAGTGGACTGTCTGGTACGGCGGGGCCAGGCGGGAGGGACGGGCACTGCTGCCCTCCATTTGCTCCAGGTTACATGGGAAACAGCGCCCCTGAGCCCTGGAATGCCTGAGCATCCCTGTTCTCTGTCAGCCCGCATCAGCTGGCAGAGGCTGGGCTGGGGCAAAGGACTGCCCGAGGCCGCTCGGCTCTAATCACCTCTCACCTTTCTTGCCAGGTTGCTCGGATATTGGGTGTAACTGCAGAGATGCAGCGGCTCATGGGGGTGAGCTCCGGCATGGAGCTGCTCACCCTGCCCCATGGCCACCAGCTTCGGCTCGACCTGCTGGAACGGTATGGCACAACCCAGCTCCCCTGGGGTGCCCCAGTTCGGCACAGGGGGACATCACACCTCCTGGGGTCCTGCTGAACCCCCATGCTGGGGCAGTGGCAGGAGAACCCCCAGCTCTTTGCCCCCATGCTGAGCCCTGCTCTGCCTCTCGCCCTGAAACAGGTTCCACACCATGTCCATCATGATCGCCGTGGACATTCTGGGCTGCACGGGCAGCACAGAGGAGCGGGCAGCCCTGCTCCACAAAACCATCCAGCTGGCTGCCGAGCTGAAGAGCACCATGGGCAACATGTTCAGTTTTGCGGCTGTGATGAACGCCCTGGAAATGGCACAGGTACGGGGATGCTACCTTCGTCCCCGTGGCCTGAGCTCAGCCCATTTCCTCAACGCCCCCTGCCCCATGGCCCACCATTGGGGTGGGAGGAGGGGGACCACGGCCCAGCAGAGTTGTGGGGCCACATCTGCTGAGGAGTAAGCAGAGAAGAGAAAGAGCCATCCCCTCTGTGGAGCAGACAGCCAGTGCTGCCAGGATGTGATTGTTTGTCAGTGGTTGGGCTTTTTGTTTTGTGCTGGGTTCTGTTCCTGAGAGGAAATGAATCTACCCTCCAGTACAATACAAATCAGTCTCAAGGCCGTGGCAGCAGCGTCTCCGGGCCACACTGCTCCCTTTGGAAGATGAAAGATTAAAATTCAATTTTAAATCGAGCCCAGCTGGGAAGCCTTACTTCCTGCCTTCAGAGGCAGTGGAACGGCTGCTCCCTCCCTGCATCTCATCTTCAAGGCCTCTGCGGCACGGGGAGGCTGCTGTCCTGGGGCATGGCAGGAGAAAAAGCACTGAGCCCGGCCATGCAGTCTCTGGCCATGAGTGCCTGCAGCAGAAGCTGTGGTCGTGGTGCCAAGGCTCAGAAGCAGCACTTCCCTCTGCTTGCAGATCGCACGGCTGGAGCAGACCTGGATGGTGTTGCGGCAGCGGCACACAGAGGGTGCCATCCTCTATGAGAAGAAGCTGAAGCCATTCCTGAAGAGCCTGAATGAAGGGAAAGGTGAGAAGGGCAGCTCCTGGTTCAGCCAAGCATATCCTTGCTGGGGGGGGGGGCACGTTGGAGAGCTGTGTCCCTCTCCCAGCAGGGCCAGACACTTCCCGCCTGCTTCTATGCAGCCCCAGCAGCGCCTGCTTGGCCTCAGCTGCCCCTTCTTTCCCAGGGAAGCATTTCATAACTAAATAAAACCAGCAGCTGGGCACAAACATGGCTCAGCCGAGCCAAATCCTTGTGCTCGCATGGCAATGCGTGCCAAGCCAAGGGGACAGCGGCCAGTTGTGGGCAGGGAGGATGAAAAGCTGCATCTCCCTCACACGCAGCACCCTGGGATCTGCTCGCCCACTGCTCACCCACTGCTGCAGCCCTGGGACACACAGACTGCCAGAGCAGGAACAGCAATGCTTCTCTCCTGGGCACAAGCAGAAAGGCTGGTGCTGGATGAAATGATGGCCTCAAGCAGAGCCTTCTTCAGAACCACAGCCATGTCTGTGCTGCAGCTGAGCCAGAACTCTGTCCCAGGAGTGTGGTGGCAGCCCAGCTCCATAGGGCTGTGTTGTCATGGGAGTGCTGTGTGGGTCCGGGGCAGACAGGGTGCAAGATGAGGAGGATGGGGGGGCACTGAGCCATGTACCCACCAGCGTCAGGGTCATGAGTGGTGCTCACGGAGCCTCTCTCTGCAGAAGGGCCACCGCTGACCAACACCACCTTTCCCCACGTCATGCCCCTGGTGACTCTTCTGGAGCGGGACGACGCGCTGATGGACAGCCCTGAGCCCTGGGAGGCCACGGACAATGGCGTGGAGGTGGTCATGGCCCACCTGGAAGCTGCACGGATGGTGGCCCATCACGGCGGTCTGTACCACACCAACGCCGAGGTGAAGCTGCAGGGTAAGCAAGATGGGGATGGGGTTGGCCCTTTTCCCTTCACCCGTGGCAGTGCTGGATGGAACATCCCGCAGGTGCAGGGTCCTCATCCCGTCTCCATGGGACTGACTTTCCTTCCCTGCAGGTTTCCAGGGCAGACCGGAACTGTTGGAGATCTTCAGCACCGAATTCCAGCTGCGGCTGCTCTGGGGCAGCCGTGGGGCTGAGAGCAGCCAGGCTGAACGCTACGAGAAGTTCGACAAGGTCCTTACTGCCCTGTCCCACAAGCTGGAGCCGGCAGTGCGCTTCAGCGAGCTGTAACCCCCCCCAGCAATGGAAAGCCTCTCCATGAGGGACACAGTGGCAATGTGGGGACAAGGAGGAGGAACAGCAGCCACTTCCCATCTGCCACTCACCTCCCTGGCACTGCCACTCCAGGGGATGGGGACAGCGTCCATCACCCAGCCCTGCTGCAGTCCATGGCTGCATGGTGCCCCTCTCCTCCTCCTTCAGGTTCCTTCCCTTCCCATCTCCCTCTCGCCCATGGCTGCTGGGTCCCACTTGTAAATATGTTTTCACGGTCATTTCTGGATGTACAGATTCGCGGACAGTTCCTGGTGTAAATACTTAGGCTCATGCATTTTGTCCTGTAAATACGTGTACATAGCTCACGGCCTTGGTTCTTACATACAATAAACTTTTACGCTCTCTCTGGAGGCACTCCTCCACACCGGCACGCCGTGGTTGCTCATTGCTGGAGGGAGATTGAGGGGCGCCCTCACTTTGCTGTAGGCAGGGCTGGGGTTACGGGCGCAGGCACAGCGGTGACATGGGGCCGTGTGTGGGCGGGGCCATGCCGACCAGACCACGCCCCTTAGCTCAAGACCACGCCCACTTCCACGTTGCCACGCCCACCTCCCCGCGCCGCGCGGGGCACGCCGGGAGCTGTAGTGCGGGCGGTGCCGGAGCCGCGGCCGCCATGTGTCGCTCCGCGGCGGTGCTGGCGCTGAGCTTGGCGCTGCTCTCGGCCGCCGCCGCCGCCTGGGACCTGTGGGCACTGAGGGCACTGCGCTGCAGCTTCACGGAGGACTGCGAGTGCGGCTTCGAACCCGACCTGCGCGGTTAGGTTCCCATTCTAGGTCGGGGGTGGCACGGCGGCGTTGGGGCGACCGCAGGACGGGAGCCGTCGGACCTTCGCTTCGTAAAGGATTTGCTTTTGCCGCAGGTCTGGAGTGCGAGCTGGCCGTGACCCTGGTGGGGCAGCCCCTGGTGAGGCAGCAGCTGATGAAGGGACTGAGGCGGTTCCTGGAGAAGCGCAGCCCGGAGAAGCCCCTCGTCATGTCCTTCCACGGCTCCACCGGGACGGGAAAAACCTTCGTGAGCTCCATGCTGGTCCGGCACCTCTTCCCCGAGGGGCTGCAGAGCCGCCACGTCCACCAGTTCTCCCCCATCGTGCACTTCCCCCACGCGGAGCACGTGGAGCGGTACAAGGTGAGCGCTGCCCCGCGCTGCGGGTTGCGGCCGTCCCGGCGCTCGGCGCACGCTCAGGCTGCTCCTGAAGACGGCAGGGCTGCGGCTCTGTGCTTCGCTCTCTGCCAGAGATTGGAGCAAAGGCTCCACGCAGTGGCTGCAGGCACCTCTGCGATATGCGCTTCTGTTTTCCCAGCAGCCGTTCTCGCTGTCATTTTCTCCCTCTTTAAATATTTACACGGCCCTTTGAATACGCAGCCAGAGTGTTTCACTTAGTGCCTTTCATCTGAAATTGTCTCTGTGCTTTCCAAATCAATAGCTGGGAAAACCTCTGTATGGCTGTGCTAATTTCCTCCTCACCCAACAAGGAGCTCCCAAACACAGCTTAACCTGTGGCTCCTGCAGCTGACAGAGGAAAGAAATCCAAAGGTGGAGGTTTTCCAAATGAAACCTCAGCAGTGGGGAAACCAGCACACGTGGATATTTTCCTTCTGGGTGTTTGGAGGAGTCGTGTGTTCTTTTGCATCCTTACAAGAAATGTGCTCGGTAGGGTAAAGCCTCGTGCTGGGTAAAACGATGCAATTAGGACTTACACTCGTATCCAGGGGACCTAAGTGTTCGTGTGTGGGTTGGCACTGATGTAACTTCAGCTGTAGTAAGGAAGAGGAGAGCTGTTCTCATTTGGTGCAGGCACACAATTCTGCACCAGAAAAGGAGGTGACAACAAGCACGTCTCCCTCCCTGTAACTGGGAACTGTAATGCAATGAAAGAGAAGAATGTAGAGAGCTGTAGGAGGCTGAAAACCCAGCTTTAGTTTGCTGCCTCCTTCTCACTGCTTTAAATCTGCAATAGAAGACCTGTAATGAGCTAATAAACGGCACAGATAAGTCACCGTGCCAGGCCCAGGACAAAGCAGCCTGCCTCAGGGCTGGCTGTTCCTGCTCTGAGTAGGTGATGCTGCACAGCTACTTCTGTGCTTCACCTCAGCCCTTGCACTGCAGTAGCTCAGGCCTCCCTCGCTGCTTTATGGTCTGGTGGGTATTTTTCCTAGGAGAACCTGAAGCACTGGATCCAAGGGAACTTGACGAAGTGCGGACGGTCGGTCTTTCTCTTTGAGGAGATGGACAAGATGCACCCGGGCCTGATTGATGTGATCATGCCATTCCTGGGACCCTCGTGGGTCGTGTATGGGACCAACTACCGCAAAGCCATCTTCATCTTCATAAGGTGAGGTGCCCCTGTGTGGCAGTGGGGCATCACGGGGCATTCCAGTGCACTGCTTTTCACATGGGCGCAGCACGATGCCTACTTCAGAACACCCTTTCATTTTGCTTTTCCTTTTGCAAGCGTTGAGCTTCTGCAGAAACCAGCAGATGTTATCTCCTCGTGAACAGTCAGAATTGGAGTGTCTGAAAAAGCTCTCCCCTTCCTGTTATTTGCTTGCCTTTGCAGGAGTCCTTTTAGGCCAGGCAGCAGAGCAAGCCTGGACTGAGCTCACGCAGGCTGGAGGATGACAGATGCCACCTCTGTCCTGCAATACCACTGTCCTGGGTAGTAAGTTGTCTTATTCTTGTTACTCCTGCAGCAACGCAGGAGGAGAGCAGATCAATGAAATGACACTGGATCTGTGGCGTGCCCACCGGGACCGGGAGGAGATCAGCCTGCAGGACATGGAGGCAGCCATCTCCAAAGCCGTGTTTGAGAACCCTCAGAGTGAGTGAACCTGCAGCGTTTCAGCAGGGAGCAGAGCCCAGCAGAGGGAGCCAGGCCCACTCCACACAGCCACAGATGCTCTCTGGGATCTCCTAAGCAGGCAGAAGGGGACAGAAATTTGAAGGGAAAGGAGTGGTGAGCTCCTCGAGGTTTTCTGGCAGAGGGAAGGAATAGCCTGCTTCCCAAGCCAGCAAATCTGTTAGCATGCTTAGCAAAATTCTTTGGAGAAAATGTGTATTCAGATAAAGTATGGCAAGCAGCACAGCACACTCACTGAAAAGGCACTGGGAATCAATCCCTGCTGCCTGCTTTGTCCTTGTCACAGAGCAGAGCTTAAAATCTGAGCAGCTCAGTTAAACCTAACCATTCCTGGGGAAAGACAAATCTATCTGGGGAAGGAGAGGTTGACAGCTGTTGGTTTAAGTCCTTGTACAAAACGAGCAGATCTGTCTTCAGCCGAGTACTCTGACTTCAAACAAAGCAGTTCCTTGAATTCCAAGGACCACAGACTCCAGAAGTAAAATCTCCTGTCTCCTCCTTTGCTTTTGTAGGTGGATTCTGGAAATCTGGGATTATTAATGAACATCTCATTGATTTTGTCGTGCCCTTCCTCCCCCTGAAGCACCACCACGTAAAGCAATGCGTCATCAACGAACTTCTGCAGCAAGGGTTAGAAGTACGCCAGGGTGTTGTCCAGGAGGTGGCCGACAGCATCCCCTACTTCCCAGAAGAAGAGAAATTATTCTCATCAACAGGATGCAAAACTGTAGCCTCTCGGATCAGTTTTTTCTTCTAGCCTTGCTCAGATCCATATGGGGTTGTAAAGCTGCAGACTGGTGGGACGAGCACCAGGAGCCGTGTGCTGCCATGCAGTAGCACAAATGTCCTCCTGCTGAATTTGTCTTTCCAGCCCCAAGGGCACTACTGCAGAATGCAACTGTGGGAGCAAGTGCAAGTGATTTGATTTACAGCACTTTATCATTCATTCTGTGGCCAGGTGAAGGTGGTTATGCCCAGCCTGGTGCACCACTCGAGTCGTACCTGTGATGAAGAAGGGAAGATGTCAGGAGAGACTGCAGTGTCAGGGAGGCTTCTTACCCTGTCAGCAACACCAATCTGCAGCTCTCTCCTCTTCTGGCAGCTTCTGCTATCCAATGCATGAAGATTCTGAGCCCAAAAAGGAATTATTTTTTTTAAATACATTATTTTAGCATTTTTAAAAGCCATCTTTTAAGCATGGCAGTACCTCAGTTCCTTGGTACAACGTGACAGTGCTGGTGCTGACTGCTGCGTTGCTGGCTGGTGAACACCCTCAACATTACCCTTTTCATTGAAAGGAAATTTTAGAGCCAACTTCTTCCCAGTTTCCTTTCACTGTGAATAGGTGCTGGTAGGGAGCACCAACAAAAATAGGGACACAACCAGGGAATATGGCAACGCTCAGCCTGCCAAAAACTCAGCTTCCCTACTTGTCCTTCTGCTCATCTTTCCCCCAAGGTCCAAAGGATTTCTCTGCAGCAAACCGTGGAAATGAAAAAAAACAGGACTTACTTACAAAAAAAAAAAAAAAAAGTTCATTCCTACCTCCAGAGGAGACCGTGGTGACACTGATGGTTTTTAACAATACTTTATTCAATGGTAATTTCTACAGCAGGCTGAGCAATTGGTGCTATGAGCTCTTGAGCTTCTTTGACGTCCTTCTGCTGGTCAGACGTTGCAGGTACTGGAAGAACCAGCTCTGCTCAGCTCCACAGGAGTGCCACTTATGTGGGGACCTGAGGACAAGATAGAGAAGTTTGTACTCCATGCTGTCAAGCATGGCGGGCGTATGGCACTGCTGGCCTTTGTCCACTTTAATCTCTGCAGTCGGTTACTGGAGCACAGGTCAGATAATCATTCCTACTCTGAGAATGAGCTGCCTGAGGGGGTTGTGTGAATGGGGACATGGCTGAGGGTCCCTGATGTTCCTCTCGTGCCCTGGGCTGAAATGAGCTGCTAGCACTCAGGACCATTCCAGCCTTCCTCCAGCTTCGTGGGCAGCCATTGGAGGAACAGCCTAAATGCAGCCCAGGAGCTGGTCCATGTACAGACCATCCTGCCTGCAGAAATGGTAGCATTTCTAATTTTAAAATAAATCTTTTATGAAATAAATGGTTGAGGAACAGTCATTTGCTTGGATTCCTAACAGCAGCAATCATGGACAGAGTTAGACTCGCATTTTCATGGGCACAGCTGCCTGGTGCAGTAGCACTTTGGGGATTTAGAGGCATAAAGATGATGCTCTATAATTAGGTAACAGGAAACAAGACTGTGGCCTTTCCCAGGGGTGGAGGTGAAACAGCAGTCACTGGCCCTGACACCCTGCAGAGGAGCCAGTGTAGGTACAAGAAAGCCACAAGGTCTGTCCTGCCACAGCTGCAGGCAGCCCATTTTTCCCCTGTGCAGAGCACATCTCTGCATACAAGGCCTTGTTCCCAGGACTGTGCCAGTGCAGAAGGTGAAACCCACACAACCTCTCCTGCCATCAGCAGCCTGGGGACAGGCACCAGTGCCCAGGCAATGCTGCAGGTCTACAGCAAACACCCATCAGACCCTTCAGCTAAGAGGGCTGAGAAGGAACGAGGTTCTGCTTGGAATGTTTCCCCACATGTAGACATTCCAGCAACCTACTGATGCCTTTTAGGTGCAGACAGTGGCAAAAAGCCTTTGGCAACAAGAGTAATTCAGCAGTTAAGTAGCCAAAATGTGTTTCTGTGCTCCAGAGCAAAGCCCTCATCAGAGTTTGAACAAACCCAGTTTAGAGCATGCAACAGCAGCAGGCTAACACCCAAGACAAATTACCCCACCACCACCGGCACACACCTACTGCTTCTGTCCATCAGGCATCATCAGATGGAAGTCTTGGAGGACTCTGAAGTGTTTTATCCGAGGTCTGTTGGCCAAGGCTCCTCAGGATAGCCTGGACAGTCCTCCTTGGGAAGAGGCGGCGTGCAAGGGAAAGGATCTGCAGTGGCAACAAGGCAAGACCTGAACATCCTCCTGACATATCAGCACTCACAGAAAAACTTGCCTGCAAAGAGCTCTGCACCACAGGTTTCCCCTGCTGCAGCCAAACACCTGACGGCCCCACCAGGACCTGCTCTGACAGGGAACCTGTTTGGTTTTATTTTGTAAAGAAATCCCAGATCTGTTGAACCGTGCTGCTATGACAGTGCAATGCTTGGAGGCAGCAGTGAGGGGATACTCTCCCCTTGCCCGCAGTCAGCTGCAGAAGGGCTTCTGCCCTGGATTAGATTTAAAGAAACAAGAAAGTGAGAATAAGCAGAAGACAATCTGACCAATGACTCTAACGCCAAACTCTTGTAAAAGCCAACATATAACCATTGCTGCTTGGCTTGGACCTGTAGCCTAGCAGGTCCCCCAGCTCATGTTCCTTGATCCCTGCAGGTGGCCCTGATGCAGAACAGAAACCACCCAACCATCAGGCACAGTGCCTGCAGCTGAGCCAGGAATGCTGCCCGTTGCCTGAGGAGGGCACAGAGCAGCAGTAGCAGGGCTGTACCTTGCTATCCTTGGCGCTGAGGCACAGGCTGAGTGCAACATCCTCCTTTGAGCTCTCCACCTTCCCTAGGCACCGCTTGGCCACGGCACGGCACAGGTAGTGCAGTGCTTCTTGGGGGTCGTGTTCAATGGCCATAGAAAAGCAAGCTTCTGCCTGCAGGAACCGCCTGCGAGGGGACAGCAGTGTGTGTCTGGCTCACCACAGGCCCTCAAGCAGCCTAAACCGCCCTGCTCTCACCTGGCTGCCACGTCCTGCCAGCCTTTCTCATGCAACACAGCCGCAACGCGGCCCTGCACAGCACGGTTCCCTGGACTCAGCTCCAGCGCCTGCTGGTAATCCGCCATGGCGTAGGTCAGCTCCCCCAGGCGAAAGAAGCAGTCTGCAGAGAAGAAGAAGGGCTCAGCAGGGCTGAGAGAGGCTGGCTGCTGCCCCAGGGCTTTATCTAGAACCAGTGGGAAACACACACCTCGTGTGCAGCCCTCCTCAGGTTTCAGCATCATAGCCAAAGTCTGCGCTGCAACAAGCAACACATGCAGCCTGATCTGGGGGAGAGCAGCAGTTGCCAGCTGTGCCCCAGAAGATACTATGTGGGGAAGGAGTAATAGCACCAGTGGCAAATCCCCACTCCTCATCCCCTTCCCGCTGCTGAAACAGTGCACTGGGATCAGGATCAAGGGAGAACCCAGCTGCCCCACCTCCTGCTTTTGCCACAGGTCTCTAACACAGGGCTGCAGAGCAAGGCCTCTCTCTGCAGACATTCACTGCCTCAGTGCCAGCCACTGCTGTGTGACACCCCAGCATTATCCACAAGCCACTGACGTTACCCTGCTGTGACAACCAGCCCTGCCACTTGCCTCCTCTGTTGGTGTAGAGTCCCTGCTCTGTCCTTTCATTTTGCAATGCTTCACCAAGGAGCTTTACAGCCTCATCAAGTTGGCCCAGAGCATAGCAGTGCACAGCACAATCATTGTAGGTGAGCACCAGCTGCCGCTGAGCCTCCCGGGCCTCTGGGCTCCCCACTGTGCTCAGCTCCCTCGCCCTGACCAAGTCCTTGCTGGCTGCACTGAAGTTCTTGAGCTGTCGGAGGAGAGTCCCCCTGTGACACAGGGACAGAGAAAGGAAACTCAGACAGCAGTACAGCTAATTACCTGCAGCAAAACGATCGCTACCTGAGGGTGAAGAATTCAGCAGCCAACGGGTCACTCTCAATAGCAAAGCTGATCTCATCCAGGGCCCCACGCAGGTCTCCACACAGGGCCTTCAACACTGCCTGGGCTTTGGCCTCCTGGCCTTGTCTCAGCAGCCTCTGCCACAAAGCCTGGGCAGCTCTGTGCTGCGGTTCCAGCTTCAGGGCCCGTTGGATGTCCTGGTGGCACAGGGCCAGCTGCCCAGAGGGCCGGCTACCTTCAGGACCTGGTACTTCCTACTGTGGCCCCATGTCCAGGAAGGGTAGCCAGGGTCCCTCAAAGGGACCAACATGGTCATACCTGCCCAAACCGCTTGTAGAAGAAGGCACGGAGCACATACATATCAGGGTTCCTCACATCCTCCTCCAGTTCTCTGTTAAGCATCCGGAGGAACTCTGGGAACTCGCCAAGGGCAGCAAGGCACACGATGCTGCAAGAGAGGGACAAGGCTATGGGGAGCCTGCAGTAAGGCAGGGCCAGCCTGCTGAACAACCTGCAGCCCTGGCTTCACCTCCTCTGGTAGAACACCCTGCAGTGAGGCTGCAGCTCAGCTGCCTGTATGAAGGCCTTCAGGGCCTCACTGTAGAGCTCCTGGTCCAGCAGACTCTGGCCCTGCAGGGATAGCCAGTCAACATGGTCACAAGTTGGGGCTGCAGATGGGGAGAAGTGAGTGGTTGCTCACCTGCAGGTCAAGGACAAGAGCCAGACGAGCCAGGCAGTGCTGTTCTTGTGCAGGTGCCAATGCAAGCACCTTCATTAAGTTCAACTTGGCTGACTGGAAGTCACAAAGCTGGAGGAAAGCCTCTGCCCGCTGCTCATACAGCTCTGCCTGCACCATGGACACCCTCAGCCCGTGCTGCCAGGGCCCAGCTATACTCCAAGAGCCCAGAATCATGCTGGCACCATGCTAACACCATAGCAAAGAGCACCCTGAAGCGAGGTGCCAGTGCTACAGGCTTAGCAATGCTACCTCCTGCTCCCAGCTCTCCAGGGTCCCATTACCCGCTGTGGATCCAGGTTGATGGCTTTTGTATAGCAGATGATGGCTTCTTCCCACTGGCCACAAGAGGAGAAGCCCCGTCCTTTCTGCCAGCTGCAGAGAAGAAGAGCCATAAGCTGGGCTCACACTGCCCAACAGGGAGACTGTCACAGAGCCCGGACACACATGTGGCTGGAGGGCAGCAAGGAAAGGTGGTGGACGTGAGGACTGCCCTAAAGGCCGCTAAGGACATTCTGAGCAGGGAAGGCAGCAGTGTGAACACAGAGCAGCACCCAGGCACTTACTGCTCCTGCATCCTGCCCTGCACAATGGCGGGAAGGGATCCCACGCCCCTGGGGCGCTCCACGCTGCGCAGGCACTGGCTGGGCCCGAACAGCCTCCGCAGGGCCCGGTCCCAGCCGCCCTCCAGCTGCTCCTCGGGCACGGCTGTAGCAAACAGCTCCGGGGCCTCCATCTCCGCTCCCACCTGCGGGCTCAGCCCAGCGACCCCGGCTGCATCCCCAACCCCTGCCCTTCCTGAAGGGCCCCACTACAGCCACAGGGCACCCGAGCGACCGCCAGAACGGCGAGGAGGGAAGAAGCACGGATCGTGCGCCGGCCCCGCAACGCCTCACGGCCCCGCCCCGCCGCCTGCAACCAAGATGGCGGCGTTGCCCGGAAGCAAGATGGCGGAGACGCCCTCAACCAAGATGGCGGCGGGGCCCCCGAGGGCCTTGCTGGCTGAGGTCCTTGCAGATACAGACCGGGCGTCGTCCCGTGTCGGGGTCACTTAGAGGCTAACGGGGGGATTTGTCCTTCTCCTCAGCGGGACGCTGCGGGGTCTGGCCTGTGTTTGCACCCTGCAGCGTGCTTGACCCCCCACAGGACAGTGCCGCCCCACCTCAGGGCTCGCAGTCCCCGGCTCCCACTGAGCCTTGTCCCACACGAAGCCCCGCTCCAGTTCTCCCCCTTTTTTCCTCCTCTCCCTCCTCCTCCCTGACGCTGTCTGGCAGCGCAGCGAACATGGAAACAATCGGCGTGGCTGCCAGGCCTGGCAGGAGCGCACAGCCCTGGCGCAGCCCAGCACAGCCTCTTCCAGACCCGTGTTCTTTGGAGCCGGGCCCCGCACAGCCGGGGCAGCCATGGGGCAGCTCCAGCGCCGTCCCCTCACCCTTCAGCTGCCTGCGGGGGCCCAGCGCCTTCTGCCCCTTCACCACTGCCGTCCTCAGTCCCTCCCTGAGGTCCCTGCTGTTGGCTGCAGCCTCGCTCAGAACACCCCAAGCATTCCCCTGCACAAACATCCCTTTCCCCTCAGCATCTGTTGGTGCCCCGCATCGTGGCTGTGCAGTAAAGGTGTCCCAGCACCCCGTGGCACAGAAAGGCAGAGCTGCCTGGAATTTCCTAGCTCACCAGCAGACCAGTCTGCTCCCACGGAACTGGAACAACTAGTGGAGAGGTTTCAGGCTGTCATAGTTTCTGAGTTAGGCTGTTTTCTGCCAAAACATTGGAGTTTTTGAAAGCTCCTGGCCAGCTTTGTTACAGCTCTCCTGCCAGAGCTGCTAGGGAATGCCTTCTATGCTCCAGCACCACTTCAGCATCCCAAAAGCTTGGTGTTCTGCTGCATGTGTCCTGTTTGAGCTACAACCTGCAAGCACAGCAGCTCCATGCCCACATCCCAGCAGGCACTGGAACGCACCCTGGGACCTGCCACCTCCTTCCTCTGCTCCAGCTGGCACCCAAACTTCACCCTCTGCTTACAGCTCCCATCCCAATCTCCTCACCCTGCAAGGTCTGCATCCAGGATACCTCAGCCACGGGAGCAATAGAGGGGAGAGCAGCAGCTCTGGGGACTTGGCAAGAAGCTCACCTCTCCCCCAGCCTACCCAGACTAGGGTCAGTTGCAGCATTTTCAAGGGACTTGCTTCTCTTCACCAGTTTTCAACCAAGAATTGCCCTGCAGAGTGTTCACTTGCTCTGGGGACTTGAAGTTTTAGCGCAAAACAAACACTCTTGTAAAGCAAACATCCTCCTCCAAATCTGGCCACAAACGTGACACATGCCAGAGACCAGCAGGACTCAGCTGCAAATCCCGGTGCTCAAATTAGCAAAAGGTTTTCAGTCCAAAGGCCAAAACCTCTGCTGAGAGCATCAGAACAAATGAGGGAAGGCACTGTCATCGGTGTTACCTGGGGGCAGCTCTGCCCAGCACAGCTTGCAGCCAGGAACGTCAGCTCCAACACAGTTGGTTTTAATCCTCCTGGGCTTCGGCCCAGATATGGAACAGGCAGAGGTGGCAGGAGGCCACATGTGCACTTCCAGGGCCTTCCCCCCTCCTCCTGAATCAGCAAATCCACATGCGACGTCCAAAAAACAGTTTGCACTACTCAGGAGAGTACAGAGCCAGAGCACCACAGTCTGGCAGCCCCTCCGTCTGTCTAGGCACCATTTTGCCAACAGCCCCAGAGACAAATCCCACTCTGGAGCATGCCGTGGGGAGAACCTAATCCACGATGGTCCCCCCTGGGTCACGATGCCTGGTCCCTATGGAGAAAAGCAGTGAGCATCCCTGCTAGTGGTCCAGGCAGGAGTAAGCCCTCTGCTCACCGATGCCTTCCCATGGGTGGGTGAGGAGAGTCTGGCTGCTCCCAGGGGGTGTCCACGTCCAGCACCAGCACCCTCAGAGCTCATCGTGGGATGCAGAGCGAAGATACCCCCCACCATCCCGCAGGTCCCTCAGGCTCTTCTGTGAGCCCACCCAGCCTGTCTGTTTGGAGTCATCATCCCAGATGGTGGAGGTCTCCGTGTCGCTCAGCCAGTTGCTGTCCCCGGCGTAGTGAGTGGGATAAACCAGGAGTGGGTGAGCCGAAAACACCTGCAGGTCCCGTGGGGCAAAGTGTCGCTTGTAGTCCTCGCTGGGGAAAGCAGGAGGAGAAGGACATGTAAGGAGCGATGGAGAACACAGCAATGGAGTGCGTGCACGGGGGATGGCACTGTTTTGAGAGTGACACTGGCACCAGAGATGCTGTGTGCTCAGAGAGCCCCCTCCCCTTCCAACCCTTCATTTTACCGTCCTGCTCTCCCCTTTGCCCACATCCTCTCCTCCAGCGCTTGCCCACCTCCAGCTGCCTCCCCTCCAGGACCCCCCACCCGGTGAGGTGCCCCCAGTGAGGCTGAGCCCTCCACAAGGCCAGCCCCACACCCCAGCTCCATCCCTGCAGCCCCGTGCTGGCAGAGGGCCATTTTCCAGCAGCCGGCGGCCAGGCGGGGCTGGGGGGGAATGAGCTCATGCTGCAGATGTTTTCTTCCAGCCAGGGCGGAGGGGAGAGACGGGGTGGGATGGTGGCAATGGAGAAGAACCACATGTTCCCACAGCAGCGCAGCCCTGCTCCTTACTTGGGGTGTTTGTCGTACATGATGGGCAGGAACTCATCCACAGGCAGCATTTTGGAGAGGGGCTCAGCAGCCAGCAGCTTCTGCGCACCACGGAGGGAGATGGCGTACGCCAGGGTCCAGTAGGAATACCCAGCTACCACCAGGTTCCGGACACCCTCCACAGGAACTTCATCCTCTGCGTTCACCTGCTTCCTCCCCAGGTAGCTGCAGGGCGAGTGGTCAGAGCCGGCCCAGCGCTCGCCCCGCACCCCTCGTCCCCAGCACCTACACGAGGTCCCAGTCGTGCCGTGCCCCCTCCAGTTCCTCCATCAGCCGCTGCAGCCGGGCTGGGAAGGACACCTCAAAGCGCACATCGTCCTCAAAGACCAGCACCCGCTGCAGCCCCTGGGACACGATCTGTGGGGAGGACACAGAGCTGCTGCCATATTGGGTTATACTGTGCCATACTGGGGCCACTCACCCTGAAGAAGAGACCCCCTCCCCAAGTTCTCCTGACAGATGTTGTACAGAGGGTCCCTACCCGTGCTGGTGCCCCTCAGCCCCATACCTCCTTCCAGATGTTGTAATGGCTCAGGAAGCATCCAACCTCCCCTTTGGTGAGCGTGCGGCCAGAGAAGGGGTCATAGTACCCCGGCAGCAGGTCCACTCCCAGCACCTTGATGTCACTACTGTTGAGGGTGCTGCAAGGTGAAAGGGTGGATCAGCACGGTGTCCCCAGCACCCAGCTCCCTCCCAGGGTGACACTACTCTGTCACCTCCCATCCACTGCATCCACCACCCGTGCAGCGATCTCCAGCTCCTGCAGGGACTCCAGCATCCGCCGGCGCCGGTCCGGCCGCCTCACCAGATTGATGAGGAAGATCTGGGGAGGAAGAGAAGAGTCTCACCGGGGCAGTGGAGGGAGGGCACATCACTGCAGTGTGAGACAGGGGACACGGGGTCGGCTGAACACCAGGGTAGGAGGTGTGAAAGGGAGGCATGGGGGGCAGGTACCTCATCAAAGCCCAATTTAGTGAGCGGTTTGGGTGGGACGGAGATGTGCCTGGAGCGCTGCATGGGGGGACCATCCACTGCAGAGAGATGGAAAATCCCTTCCATGGAGCCTGCAGCCCTCTGTCACTGCCAGGAACAGCACGGGGACCCCCTGGAGCTCACCCATGGCCTCCAGCGTGAGATGCACAAAGTTGACACGCTCATCCTCCAGAGTCTGGTGAGCCTTCACAGGGACGTTGATGTAGCCAAAGCGCTGCTGGTTGCACACGTGGACCTCAGCACCTGCAGGGCGAGGGGGTGAGCATCACAGAGGCTGACCCAAGCCCCCCCCAGACCACTGATCCTCACCGGCCTCCTGGCAGGAGTAGGCAAAGACAATGATGTCGTCGAAAGCCCAGGTGTAGTTGGGATGGGGTGGGTAGAAGGCCAGCTGTGCTGTCTCCTCCTTCCGCAGGTCGATCAGGAAGGTGGCGTACACCATGGGCACGGCGAAGCAGCCCCGGCGCTGCCGGTTCTTGGTGGGGAAATAGTCAGCCGTGCGGCGATAGAAGCCCTGTAACACAGCGGTGTGACAGTGCCAGTGCCAGGACACAGTGCTGGGCAGCCCCCCGGGGCTTCTGGGCCGTACCTGGGGCGTTATCCCGCACCAGAAGTTGGAGTAGAAGGTCTGCGAGTCCAACATCGGGGCCACCACCGACTTGTTCTGCGCCATGAGGAAGGTGAGGGTCTGGTTGTTGGTCAGGATGCTGTCTGTGTCCACAAACTGCGGGGACAGAGCTGGTGCTGGAGGTGTGGGGACACCCACACCCCATGTATCCCATCTATCACGACACCCGCCTGCTGCCTTCTCCCTACCAGGATGTAATCTGCCCGCAGCCCCCGGGCGTAGCTCAGAGCCTCCTGCTTCAGCCTCATCAGGTTTTCATAGCGTTTGTCGCTCCAGTGCTTGGGGCCGAGCTCATCAGGGTAAGCACTGTGCAGTGGGGGGAAGGCAGAGGGTTAACAGTGCGGGCTGGGAACGCACAAACTCAGTGCACACACTGCATGCCGTCCGCCTGAGTCAGCGCCGAGCTGAGCTGGCAGCAGCACGCATGCAAAAAGCCCTGCAAAAACCCCGTGTGCACGCAGGGGAGAGGTGCAAGGAGGGGGGAGCAACACGGGGTTGTCCCCCCTTGGCCGCACCTGGGCCCCTCTTCTGCCTTCCATGTCACCGAGTGGTAATTGCTGCCCACTGCCTGCAGCCATTCCTGCAGCATCGCCGTCGTGTTGTCTGAGTTGTGGTCTGTCGCACACCTGGGGGGGGTGAAGGGGGGGATGTCAGTCCCGCGGTGCTTGGGGTCCTTGGGGACCCCCCGGGCACAGACCCCTCCCTGCCCTGCCACACCGAGAGGCTGAGCTGCAGAGGGGAGCAGGGCTCGCTCGGAAAGGCAACGTGTAATTTGGAGGAACCACGGCTGCGTTCGCCGGGGAGGGAAAGGCAAAGGGGTCATTTCTTCCCCACCGCCGTCCTGCGGCTCTCGCTTGCTCTCAGCCCCCGTCGGCCCCAACGTCAGCTTCCCAACCCCATTCCCCCACTCCTGCCCCTCTGAGTCCCGCTGCGTCCCCGGCCACCAGCTGCTCTTCAGAGGGTCTCTGGGGGGCAGCAGGACCAAAGCGGCCCCTCGGCTCCCCCCAGCCCAGCCTCCCCCCAGCGGGACCCCTCCCCGCCAGCCCCCGCCTCATCCCCCGTAAAAGTTTCCACTCCAGCATGTGGCGGCTGCAAAGGAGAGGAGAAGAGGAGGAACGGGGACTCCTCTCCCACCCTCCGCACGGTATAAAAGGGGTTTGGAGAGGTTGTGCTTGGGCAATGGGGGGGAGAGGACAGTCTCTATGGGGAAAGGGAGGCAGCGCCCATCCCTGAGGATGTGGAAGACCCCCACGAGCTCAGGGTGCTCCCTCACGCACACCAGCCCTACAAATCCAGGAGGGAAACAGTGAGGGGTCTCCGTTCCCCCGCTGCAGCGCTGTGCCCCCACCCCGATGCTCCCACAGCCGCTCAGAGCCCCCCACGCAGCCACAACCCCTCTGTGGCCACGGGGTGCCACCACCACGGGTTCCCCGCACCCCAACGGGATCCCCATGCAGTCCCCACTCCTCCAGGTCCTCATTCCCCCCCACCCCGTATCCTTATTCCCCGATCCTTGAGAGGATCCTGAAGGAATGGGGACACCCCTCTAAGGTCCCTGTTCCCCTCGGATCCCGCTCCCCGTATCCCCCACCCCCCCGAGCTCCCACATGTCCCCACTCCCCCATTTTCCCCGGAGCCCCCCACTCCCCACGTACCGCTCCCCCAGGACCCCCACTCCTTCCGCTCCCCCTCCCCACCCGCCGCCCCCATATCCCCCTAGGACCTGGGGGTGCTCCCTGCTCCCCCACCCTCACCACAGCGCGATGTTCGCCGCGGGGAAGTCCAGGCTCTCCAGGGCCCCCAGGCAATGAGGCAGCGAGTGCTGCGCATTGCGGGCCAGGAGGGCCAGCACCACCCGGGGGGGTTCGGGGCCGCCCCCGGTGCCGGTCCCGGTGCCCAGCAGCAGCAGCAGCAAGAGCGCAGCGCAGCGCAGCGGCCCCATGGCGGAGGGCAGCGGCGGCGGGCGGGGACGGGGCGGGACCCGAGCACGGGATGGGCCCCCGCCCCCTGCCCAGCCCCTATAGGGACCCCCCCCCCGCTCCCGACACCGGGAGATGGAAGTGCGGACGAGGGCCGGGGGGACGCTCCCAGGTTCGCGCGGAGGAAAGGAGTTCTTGATATTATTTTTATATTCCAAACAAGCCGGCATCACAGAGCACCCCAAAACCCCACTGGGATGACAGCCAGCTTTAGGGCAACGCCCCCTCGCCCTGAGGACCCTACCGGGGCTTCATGCATCCCCGTGTGCCCCCCCGGGCTGAGGTCGGGGGCTCCGCATAGCAAGGATGGTGGAGGCGGCTGGGGGCCGGGGGTCTCAGCTCGTTCATTCCCGAGGTGCCCGGCCCCAACGAGGTGCTTCCCCCCCCCCCGGCTGAGTGGTTGCGGCGTTTGCAACGTGTCCGAGCTGCTCGCCACCCCTCGGGACTTCGGGCCAAAAATGTTGGTTAACCCCAAAGCCATAAATGCAGCACAGTCTGGGAGGGGCCACGTCCCACCGAGAAAGCGCCCATCAGCCCCAACCCACAGCCCCAACCCACAGCCCCAACCCATAGCCGTGCCGGGCAGCCCTCGCCCTACAGACCCCGCTGCTCTGCCTGGGGGTCGCGGGGTGCCACCAAACCTCGCACCCACCCCGCGCTGCAGCCGCCCGTCTGCTGCCGACGCGTCCCGCAGCTCCATCCCGCACTGCTGCTGGCAGGTCTGAAATGCGCCTGAGGACGAAGGGATCCAACCGCACCTGGGAGAAGGAAAGGAGAGAGAAAATGAGTGCGGGGGGCACTGGGAGCATCAGAGCGCCTTGCAGCTCTGCTTACAGCCCGCGGTCAGAGCAGTGTTTTTGGGGACGCTGTCTGTGGCGGAGCCCCCCGGCGCCTCACAGCGATGCAGAGGGGCTGCGGGACCCCAAAGCCCCGCACGGCCCCGCACGGCGCGGTGCTCGCGGTGCCGATCAGCCCCGATCCTCCGGGATCCGCAGAGCGCTGCGCTCAGCGCGGCCGCTGCTGCCACCTCCCGGCCCTGCGGGGTGCGACGGGGCGGCCGGGGCGGGGGCGCGGCGTGGGGCTGCGGGGCCGATCCCTGCCTCGGGTCTGCAGCCCGCGGCCCCCCAGCCCTTCACTCCTGCACCCCCACACGTGTATCCCTGCATCCCTACGTCTCTGCCACCCTGCATCGCTTCTTCATCCCCGCATCCCTCCGCTTTCTACATGGCTACGTCCCTCCATTCCTCCATCCCTTCATCGCTCCGCCCCTACATCTCTGTGTTCCCACATCTATCCCCATCTATCCCCACACCCTTACATCTCTCTACCCCTACATCCCTAATCCATCCATCCTTATATATCCCTGCCTCCTTCCAATCCTGCTCTCCTACAACCCCTCATCCCATTTCTCCTACCTCCTTCCACTCCCACATCCCCGCATCCCTCTTCCCCTATATATCCCTGTACCCTTCTAACCCTACAGCTCCACAGCCCCTGTACTCCTCCACCCCTCCACTCCCACACACCACCATTCTCACACCCCCAGCTCCCTGCATCCCTTCCCAGTGGTCACAGGCCATGAATAGGAATGATACAGCAGGATTTTGGTGCCAGAGCAGGATTTGGAGAGTTCTGGTTCTCAGAAAGGCAGAGAGCAGAGCTCCCAGCAGCTGGGCAGCAATTTCTCCCCTGCAAAACCCCCTGCAGGTTCACCCTGGCATCCCCTGGGCAGGGGGAGCCAATGCTGCACCTCAGCCTGGGGAAACTGAGGCATGGAGCAATGCAAAGAGCAGCACACAGGGGCACGGTGGGCTGGAACAGGCACAGGAGAACAAACACTGTGCCTCTGACAGCCACTGCTGTTTGTGCACGTTACAACCCACCACCCTCAGAGCTCACTGAGTGTCTGACATCACCGAGCAAGCCGCTTTGGCCGTGCAATCAGGAAAATAACCAGGAAGGAGCAGGGGGAGCTGCCTGGCCTCTGCCTTGGGGTGATCACCCCCCTCATCTCACTCTGCCCTGACACCTCCACTGCTGTCATGGGGCTGCTGCAGCCCACAGTGCCTCCGAGCCAACATCAAGCCTGGCAGCACTGCATCATATCCCCTCACATTGCATCCCCTCACACAGCATCCCATCAAATCCCATTGCATTGCATCACATCACACCTTATTCCATCCCATTCCAACCCATCCCATCCATCTCATCCCAACCCATCACATCGCACTGTATCCCCTTGCACATGAATCCCATCCTCTCACATCTTACTGCACTGCATCCACCCCACTGCATCCTATTGCACTGTCTGCCATTGCACTGCATCCTATTGCATCCCATCACATCCAATCACATTTCATCCCATCATATCCCATTGCATTCTATTGGGACCCATCCCACCCCATCCCATCCCATCCCATCCCATCCCTTCCCATCCCTTCCCATCCCTTCCCATCCCATCCCTTCCCATCCCTTCCCATCCCATCCCATCCCATCCCTTCCCATCCCATCCTACCATGTCCCATCTCACTGCACCCCATCCCCTCACATCCCATTGCATTGCATCCCATTGCATCCTATTGGGTTCCATCCCATGCCATTCCATCCCATCCCAAATGCACTTTCCCACCCAGCCTCCAGGACAAATCACGTATAAAATCCAATGTTATTCCCTGAGGGCTGTAAGATCTCTCCCACCAGCATCTGCCTGCCCTCCCAGCTGTGCTGAGCTGATCTGGAGCAGCTGAGTGCTGAAATCAGAGCGGGGTTGTGGGCAGCCCAGCACCCCTCCACCTTCCCCACCCTCCTTCCCCCCCCCCGGCCCAGGAGCTCAGCCCCAGCCCTGCACCCCCTGCTCAGCCCCAGCCTGGCACTGACCCCCCCATCCTGCGCAGTGAATTTTCCATCCATATGTTTTCTTTTTATTTCCCAGTTACTTTTGGCTCCAGGGCTGAGGTTTTGGCCATCCTCACCTCCTGTCTCCACCCCTTCCGTCACATTCGTTACGTTTCTCAGTGAAGCCTTTGCAAAGCTCCAGGTTCCTCCAATGTCACGTTCCTCCAAAAGGTTCAGATGTGGGTGCACAAAACACGAATCAAAACGTGAAGCTACACCTATAGAAATGGAACCACTGAGACGCCGCGTGGCCAGAGGTCGGCACAAACCTCCCAGCCTCCAACAATCCCTGATTTGTAAACTTATTTCATAGCAAAAGCTCTCCATGCCACTCCGGGTGTCCCCAGGTGTCCCCAGCACAGCCCCAAATGGAGAAACTGAGGCACCTCTCCCTGCTGCCCCCCCACCCTGCAGCCCCATTCCCCATTCCACCACCTCCAGCTGTTGTGTAGATCAGGGCTGGGCTCTCCTCCCTCCAGTTTCTGCTTCCAGCTCTGCTAAACCCATCCGCTCTGCTCCTCAACAGCCGGGTAAAAATAACAGCAACGAACCCGGAGCCTCCAAACCTCACTGCCCAGCTGGGAAAATCCAGGGGGATTTGGGGCCACCCAAGAGGAGCAGGGGAGGATGGGGGGAGCAGCGGGGGCTGTATCTCCGTGCTGGGTGTGGGGGGAGCTGCACTGATGCAAATGGGACAGAAAATGACTACTGAGCCCTGGGATGTCAGCCTTCACCCGGGCCAGGCAGAGCCGGCGGTGCTGCAGATACTGGGGAGGGCACAGCCTTCTTCAGGGCCCGTCAGCCACAGCTGGAGCAGGGATGCTCAGTGCCACGGCACAGCTGTGCTCCGGCCAAGCGCTGTCCCTGCAGGTGGTACACGGGATGCTCAGCCCCACGCAGGGCTCTTTTGGGCTGGACCCCACCTGCAGTCCCCACATGGGACCCAGCAGGGCACAGGGACACTGCCAAGCGAGGGGAAATAGAGGCTGGGAACCAGAGGGATGCACCTCCTGATCCCGAGACCCAACGTTGGGACACAACACCGGCACAGCCCCTGGTCTCCAGCCGAAAATCACAGGGATACCTGGCCCCAAATCAGGGCTTGCACCACCAGCGCAGCCCCTGCTCCTCATCCCAAACCAGAGGGATGCCACCAACACGCCTCCGGGTCCCCAGCCCCGGGCTGTCCCGCTCCCATTATGGCAATGCCAGCCCCGCAGGGCTCCCCACACTCCGTCCCCACTGCACCCTTTGGACGCACGGTGACATCAGGGTGCCCCAACCGGCACCGACGGGACGGATCCCCCCCGCGAGGCGCTGACCCGTGCGCTGCCGTCCCCTCCGTCCCCTCCTTCCTCTCCCACCCACCGGCACTTCGGCTCGGCCCCGTCCCAGCCCGGGCAGCTGTGACCGAAAACAAAGCTGTCCCCGCACAATGCCCTTCTGTCCGCTCCCAGATGCTGACCGCTGGGGTGGACAGCGGCCGGGCTGGAGGCATTGAAGGGCCGTGCCAGGCCCCCGCTGGCAGGGGACAATGTTGGCAGTGATGGAGGGTAGGTATTTCAAAAGGTTTTGTTTTCGGCTGACCCGCCGAGCCAGCGTGACCCCGCAGCCCCCCACCCACCCGTGCTCCTCCGTCCCCATAGAACCCGGCCGCATTCCTGACCTCGGGGGGGAAAAGTTTAAAAACTCCTAGCGAGGAGACAATGCCGGTGTCATGGCATTGATTTAGGAGGGACTCTTTCCATCACAAAGGCGAGACAAAGGCGCTCGGCGCTGGGAAAGGGGCTCCGGCTCCCGGCTCAGGAGCGGGGCCGACGCTTTGTGCGTGGGGATCCGTCCTCCCGCGTCCCACCGGCTGCCACCGGGGATCCCTGCGGCCACCGCGGGGTCCCCACCGCCCCGTGGGGCGGCTCCGACCTCCCTCAGCCCCGACCCACGGCGACCCCCCTGCCGCGACCGGCCCGAGCAGCGCTTCCACAGCGCCCAACTCACGGTGTCGGCAGCGCGGAGCTCAGCGCACGTCCCGGACAGCGGCAGCGCTCTGAGGCCGCGCTGAGAGCGCTTTGCTTTTTCTTTTTTTCTTTCTTTCTTTTTTTTTTTTTAAACAGGAGAAATGTTTTTCTCCGGTGCTGGACGGCGCTGCCGGAGCTGGAACCGCGGCCATTGGTTTCCTCGCGCTCTCCTCGCCCTATTTATTTTTTTTCCTGGCAGCTGCGGGCGGATGGGAGCTGGCGAGGTGCTGCTCCTGGGGCTGGGAGGCATTCGCTGCCCGGAACGGGGCAGCAGGAGGGGGGCTGGGGGCAAAGCGGATCCAAACCCCAACGCCACCCCGCTTTGGTTTTCCTTTTTTTTTCCCCATTATTTTCCTCCAGGATGAGATTTAATTTGCGGGGACTCTCCGGCAAAGTGCAGCAAAATCCCTCCTCGAGACACACAGGGAGGAAGCATTGGGCTGAGCTGCTCTGTTTTTCCCATTTGGGGCCAAAAATGCATTCCGTTCCCCGACCTGCAGGGACGCAGGGATGCACTCACAGCCCCACGGCAAACCCAGCCCCGCTCCCCTGTTAATTTTGTTTAGCAACTTGTCAGGTTGGTACATAAAGGAGGTGGAAAGATCAATCCCGGCTTTTCATCAGTGTGGGAAAAAGTATTTCACTAATCCATATTTATTGGTGTACGGAGCTGGGGGGGCCGGCAGGGGTACCCCAATGGTCAGGAGCAAAGGACAGGAGGGACAGTTTAAGGCTGCCCTTTGCGGAGGGGTCACATGTCACCAAAATCTTTCGGTTGTCTTTGGATTGGTTACATTCTGTTCTCTTTTTTTCAATTGGGGTTGCCAAGCAACTGGCTCAGACCGGCCAAGATATTTTCTTTATTACAAGTGGAGCAGAAAGCGGCGAGGAGGGGAGAGATGAAAAAAAAAAAAAAAAAAGAAAGAAAAAAAAAAGAAGGGAGAGGGGAGAAGAAGTTGAGACAATTAACATTTATAGGATCACATAACTTCATTAACTCGGCCGAGATTTGGGAAAGAGACTTAGAAAAAGAAAAAAAGATGGGGGGGGGGGGGGGGGAAGAGATGGGGACGAACAGGAGCTGCACGCTGCAGCCCTGCGCTGAAATGATGCCCCAGGCAGTGTGGGGGCTCGGCACTTCGCTGCTCCCAGCAGTGGCTGCCACCAGCACGAGGCCCCCGGTGATGCTGATGCTCTTTTTTCATTTTTTTACCACCTGATTTCTTTTGATTCTCGTGCTCTCTGCCCGCTGCTGTGTCCCTGTGTCCTCACGTCCTCGTGTCACCGGGCTGTGGGGTCGCAGTGTCCCCACGTCCTTGGGATGCTGCTGTGCCACCCCAAGGAGCGCAGCCCCCGGCGCAGTGCTCAGGCCTCAGCTGGCCCCTGGCAGGTCTGGCGCTGGGCTGAGGGCTGGAATAGGGATGGGATGGGATGGTAGAGGGCAACAGGGGTGGCGAAGGGGATGGTGATGGCGATGACAATGGGGATGGAGATGATGGGGATGGGGACAAAGACGGAAGTGGGGACGGGGACAGGGATGCGGACGCGCAGCATCACCGCACGCTGCTCCGAGCATCTTCAGCGCCGCGGGATTCCCTCTTCCACCCTGAGCCATTTCCTCCCCCCATGTGGCCGAGCAGTGTGCGAGGAGCTGGGGGGCGGGGGGGGGGGGCGAGGAGAGGCACGGACCCCCTCCCCATGGACCCCCATGGCCCCGCAGCCCCCCGCGGCTCTGCCCGGGGCCCCCCGAGGCCCAGTGGGCAGCGATGGGTGAAGGCAAGGAGCGGCCCCGAGCTCCCCACCGGGGCTGCACGGACCCCGCGGGACCGGGGACCCCCGTGCCGGGTGGAGCAGGCGCTGCCCCCGCTCTGCCCGCAGCTGCCGGCCCGGCGAGTCGGTAATATTCATCAGGGGACTACAATGAGCATTATTTATCCCCGGCACTCGCTGCTATGGGATGGGGGGGAGTGAATAAGAGGGGGGGGACAGCGCGGGGTGCAGGTGACCCCAACACCGCGGGACTCGGGCACCGACACCCCGATCCCGGAGCAGAGGGGCCGGGGGGGAATCAAAGCCGCCATCAGGGGGGCGGGGGGGGGGGACACGGCCGCATCCCGCGGGGGCGACGGGGGGAGCGCGGCCCCCAAAAGGGGAAACCCCGAGGCGGGAGGGGACACCCCGAGCCGGCGAACCCCGGGACCCCACAGCGGGGACGGCAGCCGGGGCCGCGCCGGGCCGTGCCGAGCCGGGCCGGGGGCTGCCGGGTGGGAGCTGTGTCTTTAAGAGATGGCTGGCTCCAGGTTGCAGCTGCTGTTTCTGTGCTATAGAGACAGTGGAGATTCATTACTCCTAAAACACAATGGGCATTTATCACCCCGTGGTGTTATTCAAATCCAGTACCAATTGAAGGTCATCCCCATTCTTTTCTCGCCGGCTCTGCAACACATTTATTGTTGTGCCGTTCAACTAAAAGCCCTGCCCGGCCCCGGCGCAGCCCGCAGAGCCCCGGCGTGCGCATCCCTCGCGGGCGGATTTGGGACCCTCCCGGCTGGATACAACGTGGAGGACGCGGGTCAGCGCCGGCTCGGCCCGGCCCGGCTCGGGGAGGTGCCGGCCGGCAGCAGGTGCAGCGGAGCCCCGAGCCCCGCCGAGCCGCCCGCTCCGCCCCCGCGGGCCGCACTTTCCGCGCCCCGTGGAAACTCGGAGCCCCGCGGGCCGCCTCCGCCGCCGGGTCGGGAGCGCCGGGGATGCGGGAGTCCGTCCGTCCGTCCGACCGCCCCGCCCGCAGCCCGGCTTTGCCCGGGGGAAGCGGGGGGCATCGCGGGGGAAGCGCCGGCAGCGGGCCGGGATTTTCCCTCGTTGGAAGAGGGGGGGATTTGTTCCCAACTTCGTGGGAGCCGCTCGGTGAGAAGGGGCCGGGGGCAGAGGGGAGGGGGGGCAGAAGCTTGGATTTTTGCTCTTTTCTCTTTATTTCTTCTTTTCTTCATACATTTTTTTTTTTTTAAATTCTTAATTTTTCATTTTGCTCCCTTCCCGTTCGGGCAATTCGTCAATTTCGGCGGTGTTCGAAGTGCCCGAATTCTGCGGGCGATGCGGTTGCGAGCGGCCGATTCTCTCTCCGAAGCTGCGGCGGTCGGCAGTGCGGGGCCGGGGGGGGGAGTGGCGGGATGTCGCTCCGTGCCCGCATCCCGCAGCCGTCGGGAGCCCCGCACAGCCTCAGGGGCACCGCGCCCCATCGGCAGCAGCCGACCCCGCGCCCCGCTGCAGAGCGGCCGCTCCGGGCGGCTTGTACCGCTGCTTTTCGTTTGCTGCTTTTTTAGTATTATTGTAATTCCATTTTTATTTTTATTTTGGCTCGGTGTCGGTTTAATATTTTTAAGGTCTGATTTTTTTTCCTATTTTTAAAAAATTTTTCACTTTTAAAATATATTTTTATTTTTATTGTTATTTTTTTTTTTAGGAGGGGTAGAAACGAGTTGTCGGATTGAAACCCCTCGCGGTGCCGTTCGATGGTAACGGGGATGCGGAGCTCCAAAGTTGGCGGAGCCGCAGAGCGGTGCCGGGTCGGGGCCGCCGTGTGCTTCTTTTCCAGGGTCGCACCGAATTTTCCCCGGCGGATCCCCGCGAGCCCGGGACGGGAATCTCTGCTCCTGATTGTCCAAACGCAATTCTTGTGCGCTGGAGCCGTACGAACCAAGAATTGTGTCTGGACATCTGTAGCAGAGATTTCAACTTCACCGGCGGGGCCGAGGAACGGCCGCGAGGCGGAGGAGCGCCCACCCGAGCGCCGGAAGGTAACCGACCCCGAGCGGTGCGGGAGAACGATTGGAAGGAAACCCAATAAACAGCGGTGGCGATGCTCACCTCTCCGCTCTGCCGGCTGCTTCCGTCCTACCGCGCCTCAAAGCGCCGCCGCACCGGGGCCGCTCGCGGGGACCGCGGCCGCCGCCGACCGAAGCGCGGCGGAACCGGGAGCGCTCCGGCGGCTCCGCGGGGCGGCTGTGGCCGCGCTGCCCGACCCCGCGGCGCCCGCGCTCTTCAGCCTTTCGCCGTTTCTATTCTAAACGCGGTTCTGTTTCATTTCATTTCTTCCTGCGGACGCGCTGCGTACCCGTGAAGCCGCTTCCCCCCCCCCCCCCCCTCCTCCTCCTCCCCCTCGGAGCCTTCGGCCCGGCCCGGCCTCGCGGAGCTCCTGGAGGCTGCGGGGCGCACGGGGACGGGGAGGGCCGAGCGCCGGGCGCGGAGACGGGAAACGGAGCGGGGATGCGGCCGCCCCGCTCGCCTCGCAGCCCCCGTGAAAGCGCGACCCGGAGCTTTTAACAGCGAGGCATTATGAGCCAAGCGCACTGCCGGGGCTGCCAAGGAAACCCGGGAGGAGGAGGGAAGCATTACAGGATCCGAGCAGAATTTCGCTTAGAGCCTCTGTAGGACAAAGCCGGAGGCTAAGGATGTTTTAGAAGGGTTTTATTTCAGAAACTTTGCCACAGGGTTTCGCCGTATCCCTCTTTTCCCCTCCCTTCGCCCGGCTTCCCTCACCCCCACATCCCCAGCAGTGATTGGCAGCTTTTACTACGGCAGAGGCTGAGCCACTTTGCTGTACCTGCGCTGCCCAGGAAGGAGCTCGGCCTGTCAGCCGGGGGCATCAGAACAGAAAAGCTCAGCCTAAAGCAGAAATGCAGCACCGAGGCAGAGCGGGCGGCAGCGCTGAGGACAAACCTCCTTCCTCAGTCGGGTTTGAGGCCGTTTGAGCAGGTTTGCTGTTTGTCAGCCGGCTCCCCCCATCACCTGGAATCCCCCTTGCATTCCCCCCATCCAACAGCACCTCGGGCAGCGAGCTCAGCGCAGAGAAGAGCCTGTGGTCTGTCTGTGCCATTTACAAATAGCACAAGCTGGACTCGAGCTGCTGTGCCTGGGTTTGGAACAGGCTGACTATCGGTTCGCTCTCAGTAATGTGCTCTGAAGTTGAGGTTTCTCAGCTCTGCAGCCCACGGGCGCCGGGAGCTACGCAGTGATAGAGGGGTGAACGTGACGGAGGAGTCAGCAGAGAGGTCAGACAGGGAATTATTCTTTGGCAGCCCCCCGGCGCAGAGCAATGAGCAGCGATGGGGTCGGGCTGCCCAAGCAGGCGCTGCAGCCCCGCATTGCTCACTGCCCTCCTCGGCAGCTCGGGGAGGTGGAGGCAACAGCGGTGCAGGTCAGTTCTGAGGGGCACAGGGAGCAGCTCACGGCCTCGCTGAGCCCTCAGCTGCAGCTGGGAACCACTGTGTGTGCATTCCCAGAGCCACGTGGAAACGTGGGTGAGTGGGGCTGAGAGAGCAGGAAGGGGCGAGGAGGAAACAGCAGCACTGTGCAGCTCGTGGTGCCGACAGCATCCTCAGCGATCCCCCCCCTGCCCTCTCACCGTGCCATCCTGGCTGCCATGCCCCGCTGCACTCACAGCAGAGAAGCCTCCCCTCCCACCAACAGAAACAGTTACCAGCCGCTCGTTTCTCTTCCCTGCTCTCAACACTTTCCCTGTGCTCAGGCCTCCTGCTCTGCCCAGCCTGGCAGCAGGAGTGGTCCTGCAGAGCACAAACAGCCCTGCCACGGTGCCACCCAGCAGCTGTGAAGCCGCCCCCTTGGGAGCAGTGCAGCTCCCCGCTGCTCCACGCCAGCACGGAATGAAACCAAGGCCGATCAATTCTGTCCATCACGTTGACAGAAAGATAATTTGTTGCCCTTATCTCTCTGCGCTGTCTTAGAGCAGGCGTGGGTTTGTTTACCCTCCAACCAAATGGTTGTAAATTGACGTTTGTGGACTGGTGCAGCTCAGGTATGCAGGAGGCATACAGAGTCAAACAGAACTAAAAATGCCTATTTGCCTACTTCCCACAGATAAACAGCAAGACAGGTGGAGAGCCAGTACAGAGCGCTCTGCAGCTCTCATCTCCACCACCTCACAGAAGAGCTAGTAAAGTCACCTCCCATTTCCTAGCACTTCACATATCGTCCTTCCCCAGGCGTCTCTGTAGCTGCTGCAATAGCCTACATGACACTGAGTGTTTTGCAGAAAGCATCCCAGCTCCTGGCACTGAACAGAGGCACTTTGCCTTGCCTCAAGGCAGGCACACCTCTCCCAGGACGCCCACATAGATGCACCATCCCATGCGACGCCCAGCACACCTCTCCCTTCTGTTACACAAACACACTGGTGCACCTGCAGCGGGTGCCTCTGCTTGTTAAGGTACCTGGAAGTGTGGTCAGGAGAGGTGAAATGACCAAAAGATGGATGCTGTAGCAGTATGCAGCAGGCTGTGTGCTGACGGGGCTTTATTTGGATGTCTGTTAACAAGTGAACGTGGTGGGATGGCGCAGGGATCAGGCACAGACAGCTCCAGAGAGGTTTGGGTGGGTTGAGATGTTTGTTTGCCCAAGGGTTCAGATTCACGTCCTCTTCTTTTTCCAGGAGTTCACCCACCATGTAACGTCGAGATGAAAAGCACATTATCCTGGTCCTGGAGTTTATAATCCAGCTCACCCTGCAGGCCAAGAAAAAAATGAGAAATGGTTTAAATGTCACTTCCAAATACTAGCTGCAAAGAGAAAACAGCTCATAAAAAGATGGTGAGTGTTAAGGGAGAGCTGAGAGGGACAGAGCAATGCTTCTATCTTAAAGAAAGCAAAGGCGAGAGCGATCAGAGAAGGAGCTGACATTCATTATCCCAGGAACACACCAATCTCTGGACCACAGTTTTGACAGAACAGGTGGTTGCCTGAGGCAGGAAAATAGTTAGGGACTGTTTGTTGTCTGAGACAGTGGGCTGAAACTGAGGAGTGTTTTAACCACCTCCTTTTTGGGGAGGGATCTCCCCAGGGCTGCCTTCACGTGCTGGGAAATGCCTCACAGTCTGAAGACTGCTGGGGGCTGCAGACCTCTACCCAAGGCAGCCTGGTGCCCTCCAGGCTGTTACCCCACATGGGGCCAGAGATCAGGGAGCATCTCTGTTCAGACCCGCGCTGAGTGATGAGACTCAGCAGCTTAGATTGAAGCTTCCCAGCAGTGGTACAACACAGGGAGTAAGATCCCTGTCTGCCCCCATTCCCTCTCAACTACTAGATGCTCTGCTTGGGGCAAGAATTAGAAACAGCCTCTGAGAGCAACCACAGAACAGACAGAGCAATATTTTCGACAAAGAAAGTCAAACGGAGGGAGTACAGACCATCAGTTCCCAGTCTGCGTCGTTGATGAGCACCAAAATTCCTGGCCTCCTGCAGAACACAGAAATAATTAGGATACAGGGCTGCTAAAAGCTTCACAAATAGTTAAGAACGAGGGATGTTAAAGCACAGGTCACACACTGCCTATAAAGCCAAAGAGAAAAAGGAATCCTAGCACGGAGGTAGAAACAGGTACAGTCTGTGCCCTTTCTAGATCAAAGAAAGGGGAGACAGGAGTAATCCCAGAGCTCATTTGAATCAAAATGCACCATTCCTGAGGATGCTCCAGGATGACTCCACCATGAGGTAGAAAAGCCAGGTAATTAAACCCACGCAAACAGCAGAGCTGGATGCAAAAGCAGGGAAAGCTCTTCTGGTGCCGCTACCAGGGCACTAAAGGCCCGAGATCCACTCACAGCCCCTGATTACAGGCAAAGGGATTCCCCCTCTTTGATCTTCACTGTCCTGCAGTTGTCTCTCCTGTTACCAGGGGACCTGGCACACGCTTCAGCTCACAAAGATCCATGACGAATGCTAAGCACCCCCAGCGCCACCCGGCCGTCAGGGAGGCTCCTGCACGGCTCACACTGCTCCATTTCTCTGGACTTTTTTTTTACTTCCCCTCCACGAGGCTGGCCCCATTTTGACAATAAAAATACATTTCCCAGCAGAAATATTTGTTGGCACTTCTCCGAGCGGCTGCTTTGGTCCCAGCGATGTCAGCAGGGAGCAGGCAGAGCTGCTCACATGCCTGGAATTGAGGATACACGAGCCGCGCTGCCGCAGGTGACAACAGAGGGATTACAGGTGGTCCTGCTTTGCGTTCAAGGCTTAAGGATTCGGGGCGAGGGCTGCAAAAAGAAAGACATGCTCTGCACGGAGCAGTGGGAGGTAGAGTTTGGAGCTGCTTCCAAACAAGGGGATTCCCTCCCAGGATCACCTCAGCACAGCCCGTGTTTTCGTGGGCGTCAACTTCATGAAACCAACAGGAAAAACGCATTCCAAACCCTGGGCATCAGCAGGGAGAGAGACACGAGGAGGAGTCACACAGCTGTACTCACACAGATTCCCCTTGCATAAATAATTCCGGCCGTTCTTTCAGCAGATTCTGTCTGATCCACTTTAGCAGGTTTCTGATATCCCCTGGAAGGGAAAAGGACAGCGATTGACAGCCGGCTGCTCCCAGGCAGCGCCACCACAAAGCGAACGTTCATCCACAACAGAGACGGTGGGGGACACATGGGGCTGAGGGGCAGAGCTGCACACCTCCAACCACAGGAGGAGGTAGCAGAGCTGCCCCTTAGCAGCACGCAGCCCTGCACCCAGGCACTGCAGGTACCAACAGCAGCAGCACGTGAGCACATCCAGCCCTGCCTTACACACACACTGACCACGACTGCCATGGTTTGGGCACCTGTGCTGCTGCCCAGCACTGCACTGCTGTCACTCCGTGCTCCCCTCGCCCTCCCCACCAGCTCCCTCCCTCTGTGCTCCGTGCTTACGGCTTCCTTATTAAAGCTCAGCCTTTATCTTTCCATTTCAGTAGGTGACAGGGAGGATTTGTCTTCATGTAAAAGGAGGAGGAGACACCGCTGGCGGGTTTTTATAGTATCAATTTTACTTTGTGAGGCAAAAACAATTTCTTTAGCGATAGCATCAGTTAATTTCCTCTTGGAGAGGTGAGAAGTGATGGTGGGGGGGCACAATCCGTTACAGGGTTTACAGAAGCTGACAAATTGCGACGTGGAGTTCTCCTGTATTCTCCTCTGTATTCCACCATTCCATAAACCACTTTGTCATTCTGAATCCACAACCAGTCATTCTCCTGGGGTTCCTTTAACCAGCCCTTGGAAAGCCCCCAAAGAGCTCTGTTTGTTTTAGAGGTGTGAGGAAGCCCCCCGGAGGCACAGTGCCCCAATGGGGGCTGCAGCTGCTGTGGGCAGCATGGTTCCCACACCTCCCTGCCATGCTTCACCCACCTTCAGCAAAAACAAACACTCGTAGCAGCTCGACTCAATCTGTGACATGCAATGGGATCTGATGGCATTGTGGACACTTTGCAGAGCTGGGGTTCTTCCGAATAACGTCACCCCTGCAGCAGATGGAGATCTTTATTCCCAGGGAAAAGGGCAGCGGGATCCTCCACAACCTGCTCCATCCCCACATCTTGTGTCCCTGCTCTGCACACCGGCCACAGCGTGGGGCTGAGGGGAGCAATGGGGATCACTGTTCTGCACAACTGCAGCAGAAGGAGTTGTGTGGGACTGGATTGCCCCATAATGATATGCAAGCAGGAGCACAAAATAGACCATTTTCTGCTGCTTTGATATCTACAGACACTGGAGACAGGAGCACACTCAAAGGTACACCGTGCCGGCCAGAATGAGAGCTAACTGTGTCTCTTGTGCTCTGAAAAATGCTGCTGCAACACCGAGCCCTCAGGATCCCACACCCAACCCCTCCTGCTTTCCATCACTGAGCTACGAAGGCTGGAGCGGAAGGAAGATGGAGAGGAGCCTTCGGGAGGAGGGCTGGGGGGGCACAAAGGGAACACCGGTCCTCCACAGCACCGCCTGCGAGCTGATTCATATTTATGCACTTGCAGCAGGTCACACAACAATGAGCTGTGCCATGCACCATTCTCCTTGCATGGAATAAGCAGCCCTTTCCTCTGGGACCTTTCGGGAGAGATCATTTAAACAGAAGCACGCTGCACCAGCTGGATAAAAGGCAGCCACCTCGGAGCAGCCTGGGCGGAGGGGCTGATTTATGGGAGGCTGCACTGGAAGGCTCCCTCACCCCTTCTCCTTCCATAATAAACGTTATTTTCAGCCCCACCTGAGCCTATGTTCATTTACTCCTCCCCAGCAGTCATGTACACAGATACTGGAGGGAAAAACAGACGCCCTGGCCACGCGTGGAGCTTCCCTGCTCCAGGCAGCAATGGAAATGAAGGCCCCTTCTCTACAGCCAACCTTAAGACATAATACTTTCAGCTGCTTTCTCAGCACTGATTTCAGCCCCCCCCCTTCATGTCTTTATATTCCGTGCACTGATATTACTCGAACAAATCAATTATAAAGGATGAAAAATGACCACAGCCACACCAGAACCATCTCCCACAAGTCAGATATTGAAAAGGAACAAAATTGCTTCCATTGCAAGTGGGCCAGGGAGGAGCCATCTCGCAGCTCAACGCCTTGAATAGAAGTCTTGATCAGCAGCTCAGGATCCTACATGGTATCACGATGGAAATAATAAGAGGTAAATTACAGCACAACTGCTTATCTCTTTTATGTGACGTATGCAGCGTTCCTAAGACATTTTCTTTCCATACTGTCCCGCCCTGGCTTCCAGCTCATTGGGCTGAGGATCTGCTGTGCAAACAGCACGTCCTGCACAAAGGATGTAGAAGGAGTCAAAAAAAAAAAAGACATTACCCTGACCTGGGCAAGCACTGCATCAGTCTGCATTTATACTCCTGCTGGGGCTCCAAGTGCCCCCTCAACAGCTACTCACAGGAGTGCAGCTGCACTGCGCGTGGCTGCAGATGCGACCATGGATGTGGGGCTGAGAGAGGCTCAGGTGAGCATTCTGCTCCTGCCCCACCAGCTCATCACAGCAACGATGGATCCGTTTTTATATCCCTGCATGGTGTCAGTGAAATCCTCCTGGCAGCCTGCTCCGATAATTCACAGCAAATACCTGCACCAAAACCCCACTCCAGTTACCATGAACTGTCCTTGCCATTGGCAGCATCAGCAGAGCGGGAGGCTGACATATTCCCAAACTGCAAAGGAGGGACTGAAGCACATGGTAGGAAATCCCTCTCTCATTTGTATACAGAGACAGCTCTGCTGCCTGCGCTCGCACTACATCAAACCTCTCCAAATTCTCGGGAAAAATAATCTAAAGTTAATTAAAAAAAAAAAAGAAAAACTGACAAACGTTTGAGAAAACTGCTTAGTTCAAGTGCACAGATGGGAGCTCAAACCCACAACACATACATAAAACAAATCACCCAGCGAAACACACAGCTCAGGAAAACCAAGAGTGTGCGTGCAGTGACACAAAGTCATTGGCTCCTCAGGCAGGCAGACAGGATGCAGGGACTGCAGTGAGCCTGCAGGCACAGACCCATCAGCGGCTCGCCACCAGCCCAGCTGCATTGCAAACACTGCTGGTCGTGGTGGAGAGAAGCTCACAGCCTGCCCCGTCCTCCCGCATGTCCTCTGAGGCCCTCTGCGTTACCCCAGCTGTTCGCTGACAATGAATCTGCTGAGCTTCCTCTGCAAGAGGAACGCGCCTGGGGCTCCATTTTAGTGCTGCCTGAAACAAGAGCACAGCTTCATTTGCACCCTCAAAAGCAGGGCTGAAATCCACGGATCTTCCTGGGGTCTCTCAAACCTCCTTGGCCTGGCGGGTTGGTCAGTGAGATCTCAGCAGAGAGGGCAGCCACCGCGTGCAGAGAAAACAGGTGCCTGGAGTAAGGAACACTGAGCTGTGTTACGCTATGGGAACCTCGCGCTGAACCCGTGGATACACAGAAACACAGAAGGATTCTGCACAGCTGGTACCAGTGGACACGATCACATTCACACACTCAGACACTTCCATGTCCCCTGCTTCATAACCCACATCCAAAGCGGCACGCAGCACCTGAAGGGCACCCGCAGGGTGTCACCGCCCCTGTGTCTGGCCCTGCTAAGAGCTGGGAGCTTATTTCTGAGAGAGAGAGAGGAACCTCTAACGGGTGAACCATGGAAAATTCCCTTCTGGTCTGTAATAAAGAAGATATATGCGGCACTGGTCACTAAGGGGTCAGTGCTGCAGGAGCACGGCGCTTTCCTGGGCCGCCTCACGGACACCTCCCCACGGGGTCCCGTTTCTTTGACCCAGAATAAGATCATTCATCATACTGACCATGGCTGAGCTCCCATTTGCTGAGGTCACCAACTCGGGACCAGCACCGCTCCACCCACATTCTCCGCCACTGGCCTGTAACCATG
The DNA here is from genome assembly GCF_026119805.1 of Tympanuchus pallidicinctus. Taxonomy (NCBI): domain Eukaryota; kingdom Metazoa; phylum Chordata; class Aves; order Galliformes; family Phasianidae; genus Tympanuchus; species Tympanuchus pallidicinctus. Next base: position 50,758,696 of record NW_026294802.1, read on the forward strand.
ACAAAGCCCCTTCCCTGCCGCTCCCCTGCCATTATTCCCCCTGCCCGCATGGAAATGGATGGAAAGAGCTGCATCCCCCTTTCCCTGCCCAAGCAGCTCGATTCCCTGACAGCCCAGCTCCCCACTCCCTCCAGGTAAATGCCTTCCTTCCGTGCACTTCTGAATCTCACAGCGCTCTGACAGAGCTGCTACAAAACCCCACCTGAGGGGCCCTCCAGGCTCCCATCTGAAATGCAAATCTCCACCCAAGCAGACGATGGTGTGCCATAAACTGCAGAAGAAGACCTGAAACGGCTTAGAGAAATGGAGCCACAGCAAAAGGGCTGCTCACTGTGCAGAGCAAGGAGAGCAAAATCCATTTTCTCTGACAAGTGCACACCCTGCCACGTAGTGATTTAAGTGCTATGGAAAAAATTAGGGGGTAACTACAGCCAGACACAAGAGAATCCCAATCCTTCCCCTCATCCGTTCTCGTCTGCTTCCAAAACCATCAAGCTCTTGCTTCTCTATTTTTTAATTGTGCTGCAATGTCCTTTTTCACTTCTCAGCCAGCAGAGACCCCCCAGCAGAGCTCTTCTCCACCCCGACGGTCCGTACAACAGGCAGGGATCACAGGGCTCTTCCACTGCCTGCTGCTAGACAGCGACTCAGATCCCACCATCCTCTCAGCACTGTGTTTCCATCACAACTCCCACAAGCTGCAGAAGAGCTGCTTGGGATCTTTTGCTCCCAGCAGGCTGCTGGGAGGAGAACACAAGTTCATGGGATCCCCAGCCCAGCGTTCTCCCCATCCATCAGCTCCCAGCACCAGAAAGCAGCTCCGAGCTGATCCTCAGGGTAAACCTAATCCCTCCACATTTCCAAAGTCAGAGTATCTAATCCTGTAACACCCCACGCTATTGTCAGTTCAGTCTCCCAAATAAACGCCAGCACACCAAACTGTCTCTTTTCATTAGGATCACAGATCACCAGTGCTGGTCCAGAGTCTTGCCTCTCGTGCAGAATTGTCAAAGGAAGGAACCAGGAAAACCTGAGACTGCTGCACGGGCAGCAAAGAGGAAGATTAGGAATCACAGGCATTAGAAACAGCAGATTAACAGCTCCTGTGATTTCATCCCTCTAGCAGTGCAGAATTATTGGCCACAAAAGACCACCTCGAGCTTTGCCCACTCTGATTTTGCATCGCTTGAGCAATGCAGCCCTGCTACCAAACCCCACGGAGAGCATGCCACAGTTCCAACAGTTCCTGCAGTCAGAAATCTTCCTTCTACACACCAAACACCCACTGCTTCACTCCTATCAATCCATGCTGGATAATACTGCATCACCCTGACAATAATCTGCCCATCCCTGTGATAAAGGAGATACCCCACCTCATCGCTTTTCCACTCATTTATTCTGCTTAACCTTGAATGTTGCTGGCTAATTTTTTTTTAAAGCTGCTCAGGAAGACAATTCAGAGGATGCACTGCCAACTGCAGGCGTGACACTCAGCCGGAACCCATCAAACTGAAATCTCTCCTCCCTCACATTTTCCTGGCTTGTGGGTTTTGTGCACGTGCAAAGAAGGAAAACCCTCTCAGTACCACCCGAGGCTACGGGAGCTCATGTGAGACCCCAGGAGGAGGTCCTGCAGGAGCTGCAGAGGGATTCCCCACAGCCTGGCAGAGGGAATCCCCAGGGCTGGGCTCTCCTGGCATTGCCAGCTGGAGAGGAAAGCTCCTGGAAGCAGGCTCCTTATCCCCTTCCAGCCTTGCTGGTGGTTACTGGACACTCTGTTGGATGAGTCAGTGTCACAGCTCAGTGACCGCCGTGATTTTATTCCTCCACATACAGAAATCAAGCAGAGTACCAGCTTCTGCCTCTCACTTTCGGGCTCAGAACCGCTCGGCCATTATCAGACTTTCATACAGGGCAAGCACCATTAAACCGATTCCTGCCCACCCAGCCCAGCCACCCCCACAGATACTCCAAGCCCCACAGTCTTACTTGAAAGGGGAAAAGAAAGGGCCAGTGAGATGATCAGGGTGGAAGAGAGGGGGGGTAAGATTTACAAGTGAATGGAGGTAAGAATGGAGCAGTTTGTGGGATAAAGGGGCTGCAGAGGGAGCTTTACAGATGTGCAGAGGGACGGCGGCTCATTGTTTAATTAAGCAGAAAGTGGCTCTTTTGAAAAGCAATTTTGCACAGGAGCTCTGAGCTCAGCAAACAACTCCTGCGAGTGAGGGCAGGAGGAGAAAGGAACAGCTGGCCCAGAGCCGTGTGAACCGCATGCTAAGCGGTTTAAAGGGCCCGGATCCTCCTCCCAGCCCTGCTCCGCTGCCACCCTCTGAACAGTGCTGTCAGCACCGCAAATCCCACCGAGAGAAAAGAGAGAGCGGAGGGGGGGGCCTGGCACAGAAAGGTTATCCTACTAGGTGCCTGCACTGCAATACAGCGGCTGGGAAGGAGGGTGGAAAAGCCAGGCTTTGTTATCGCAGGGATTTGGTCACACAGAAGAGCTGGATTCTTGGTGCCTGGGAAGCTCCTTCCACAATGAGCCCTGGGATGAGCCGATCGGCAGCGCGGCCTCCAGGGAGAGAGCCGGGCTGCTCCTGCGAGGCTGCCAGCATCTCCTTCCCCACCTCAACACAGCAACCTGAAGCCCCAGCAAGGAGCAGCGGGCAGCGATGCTTCATCTCACCGGGCTGCTGGCACTGTGGCTGCTGGAAAGAGCGGCCAGGCCCCGAGCCGAGGCAGTGCAGGCTGAGATCCCAGCCAGTAGCTCACCTTCTCCCTGTCCCAGCAGATAATTACCTGCCTAAGAGATGGCTGCTGGGACCTGCAAGTAGTACAGCGTGGTTAGGAAGTTGCTGGCTGCAAGAGATCTACGGGTTTCCATCAACCTGCGTGACCAAAACCACTTGTACAGTGAGTTTGGAACAAGTCTTAAAACATTGGGAATGAAAACCAGGGCAATAAATGCATTCCAGGGTTTTACTAACTTTACACACTGCCCTGTAACAGTGCTGGGCATCACAACTGACACCAACCCCCCTTCTGATTTCACAGCCTTTTGGCATAGCACCCACAGCTCTGAGCACACGCCGTATGTTTAAGCCTGTAACACAGGTCTGATCTCTCGGGATCCCCGGGCTCTTTCTGAGCAGATGAATGCTTCCAGCAGCCCTCCATGCTGTGCAGAACAAGGCCCCTGGAACACAAAGCTCTTGAGGAGCAGATCGTGCTATGGGGATTTTAACATAAGCAGCGCTTGGCAGATTATTTTAATTTTCCCTTAAAAAAAAAATAATAGATTAGCAACAAGGTTGTTTCCCCTGAGGTTTTGGTAAAGGGAAACCACACACAATTACCAAAGCACGCTGACTAAAAATGTATCCTTCCAGACTTGTATGTGCCAAAACACGGTGAACTCTAGATTTGCTCAGAAAAGCCAAGTGATCACTGCTGACCCAGGCACCATCCAAAACCACGAGTCCTGGCACCGAAACCACGGGAGAATTCAGAACTGGGAGGCTGGGAACCTGCAGCACAACAGAGACATTACGAACAGCCCCAAACCCCAGCAAGGGCCCAGCAGAAAGACCTGTCAGCGCCCTTCATCATCCGACGCCGCGGATCTAACCCTGAAATCACTACAAGGGTTAAGTGATGCCAGCAGCTTCCTCCCCTCCCCACAGCATCCACGCAGTTCGCATGGGCACAGACAAACCCAGCACTGTGAGTCCCAGCGAGGTGGAGGAAGGAGCTCCGACGTGGCTGGCGGAGCAGTCGTACAATGATCCGTTTGATTACTGAAGCACTTGGTTAAATTACTGTGGCCTGTTTCGGGAGGGAGCTGCCAAATACATTTTCAGATTTTAATTTAGGGTTTCTCTCTTTTATGCTCCATTGTCTCTAATAGCCTCTTAGACGCTTGAAAATAAAGTTGATCTCCCTGCCAATTTAATACTCTCTCCATGTGACAAATACCTTTACTCCCCCAGCTGCTTTCTCCCCCACACACTGTTTTTATGCAGAATAAGCCAATGGGGCACTAATGTCTTTAGGTCCTTGAACAGCATTATCAATGAGATCATCAAAACAGCCAGCGACTTGGGACAAGATTCTTGTTTAACTTCAGGTCCTCTCTGCAGCAGCTCCAAAAGATTGCACAGCCCTGCATTAAGCGTGGCTGGTGGAACTCTGTCCTGCCATACAGCTGAAATGCACCTTTTTCAGTTCCTGCTTGGCAACTTCAACATGCAGGCCAAGGCAGCTCCGCTTTGGAAATAAAGAACTGCTGTTTTACCGACGTTGTAAGGATACAAAAAGCCCCTTGCATAATAAAAATAGGTCCTGCCACATGGCCAGACCCCTGGTGGCTTGCTCTTGTCCCACCTGCAGCTTTCTTCCTCCTGCCTTTCCTAATCCCTCCAGGAGTCCATCCTCAGGCATCAGAAAAGGACAGAGAAACAAATCTTGAAAAGTTAACTGGCTCTGAAACCCACCTGTCTTCTCCTTAGTGCTTGTCGCCAGGAGGAAGGAAATGGCCACACAACCATTTGTTGAAGTAATTATTATTATCATTAGTAGAATGCTGCCCGTGTCAACTACAGAGCATTTCCCCCCCCCCCACATAAATACTGGCAGAAATTTCTTCATACAGTTTTCCACCTCCCCTCATCTCTGGGATATATATAAAAACGCCTAAACAAATTAAAACACGTCCCAGAGAGAGCTGCTCTGCATAAAAGGAGGGCAAAGACAAAAATAACTCAGAAGGAAAGGAAGAGTGGGATAGAGAGGGCAAAATGGCCAAAAATAAGGCTGGCAGCTAATGAAATCAGCTAAAATGGGGCTTTGAGTGCAGGTCTTGGAGCAGTACTTGTACTACAACTCTTTCCCCAGAGTACTGAGAGGTGAACACAAAAGGAAAGGTAAGCAACAGGACACAGCATAGTGCTGAGCTGTTTCTCTAACCATTATAATTGTGGCTGCACAAGGGCAGCAGGGAACACACCACATGCATCTTTATTTACACAGAGACAGCTGAATTAAACTTTCTTTCTGTGAATGAGGAAAACAGATGGTGTTGGGAACAGTGCACAATTGCAAGGATTTACCAAATTTCTTATTCAATTCTGCTAATTTCTCACTTTAACAACATAATTCCCATCCAGAGTATTATGACAGGTGTCTCCAGTGACCCCTTACTGTCAGGCTTTAAACCCACATCTGCACAGCCCATCCTCATGCTCAGTGTCAATACTGCAACAGCATAGGCTTCACAATTCAGTGTCTGCTCCTGAGCTGCTGCAGTGCACAGCTAGACTCAGAACTGAAGCCACCCTGTCATCTAATACACATGAAAACAGCAAGCCACAGACACTATCACACGGGCCCACTGTCTATTCTGCCTCTCTTGTTACAGGGACAGCAGCATCCGAAAAACAAGGCAGAGTGAAAAGCCAGATGCAATAACATCTTAGATTAATCTGGAATGAATCCCTGAAGATCGTGAGTTTGAACCCTGAGACCGAGCCAGATCTTTGGGAAAGTTTAATCCCAAAGGATAAATCCAGCTCTTAGTGAAGACTCGTAGAAGCCTTCCCAGCAACTTCAAGTGGGAGTGGATTAGGCCACACACAGCTGTACTGCTGACAGCCATCGAGCTGGAAGAATTGCTCCTTGGTACCAATTTCCCCCTTCCCCTGGCAGGAATAAACACCCCATGTAATAACCCCTTCCTCCTGAGTGTCTGATCACCGTTTGAATGCTGCTGACACAGTCGATGTCAGTGGGTATCCTAAAATTACAGAACAGTAAAGAAAATGATGCTCTAGCCCCCAGGTTTATGAACCAACCAAGGGAGTCTTCTGGCAGCTCTTTACCACCTTCTGTTCAAGAAACTTACGTGATTTAACAGTGCTGGAACTTAATGCTGAACTCTCTTGTGATACAAGAAATTATCACTACTACTTCAGTAGCAACAGGGGAAAGTTATGCAACATGACTAAACTCACAGCACCAATCAGCATCAGATCCCATTCCTGGATTCACAGTTCCTATCACCAACCACAAGACAGCACACTATTTCAGTGCCCCATTACATTTGAATTACACGTGCTTATGTCCAAGTACTTCCACAGATCTGTAATTACTTACAGGAATAGCAAGAAAATTTCAGGCCTGGATGTTCACAGCACATAGATCATGGTATTATCCATCCACGAGATATTAATAGTTAACATTCCCTCATGCTTTGTATCTACTCAGTTCACAAGCCCACCCTCAAGTGGCATAAAGCATTGCTATCTAGCTGGAAAAATTCAAAACAAACCTGCAGCAAAATTACGTTGTGACTGCAGTAAGCAGAGCCACAGGGAGAAATGAGGCAATACAGCACTTCTCAGTTCTGATACGCCAAATAACAAACCTGAAATGATGACTGTTTATCACTGGGACACTCGGGTCTTTAGCTGAACAGCATCTTAACTTTTTATTGCAGGGAAGGCAACATCAGCATGCCCAGCATCACGTTCAGGCATTAGCTCTGCCATTTGCATCTGCATCACTGGTACAGACTGACTGCACACACTTGAACGTCAAAAAAGAAGGTAAAATTCATAGGTGTTACACTGCTGTACACATGCATGTAGCTACAGATAACACACACACACACACATATGCACTTCAGGAACCTCAAAAGGGGCAAAGCAGTTACAGCAGTTTCACACATCGAGAAAGAAGAATGCAGGCATGAATGCAGGCACTCAGAGGCTGGTGTGTATCCAGGAGGGGGGAGGCAAAAGGCCTGAGAAAGAACCCGCATCACAATTGCCTAGAGGACACAGGCAGTGTTCAGATCACCTCTGCCTGGTATTTACTTTGAGGACTACACGGCATCTGCTAAGCTGTCCAAGCAACAGCATGGCTGAAAGTGCTTTCAAAATGCATCGGTACGTGTGAACCAACAGAACTGCTGTAAAACCAGCTTTGTCTCGCACATGATTTTCATTTGTTGTCATTCTTTCAAGTTTTCCAGCAGATTCAGATACTCACAAGGCTCTGGCTGAGAAGGCAAAGTCACCTGATGCTTTTTTACACCATCGAACAAGAGTTCTGCACCCCCTCTGAAATAAAAAGAACGAATGACTGAGTTTCTGTTCTACTGTCAGAAGGAAGACAGCGCAAGCAGGGGATGTTATGTAAATGCCACAGTAAGAAAACAGATCACAGAAACTAATTTCGTATAGGATTCTCTTTGCCTTTTTTCCACTCACAAACCACAAGTCCCATGGGGAAGTCACCATCTCCTATCATCACACACAAGTGCTGCAGTCACAGGCCAGGACCTCGTGGTGCATCAGCACAGCAGAACAGGACGGCTGCCATCCCACAGAGCTCACAGCACGCTGTGTGGTGCCTAACAGTGCCTTTCCCATCAGCTGTCAGCGCTGCTCCAATACAAACAGTGCTACAGATGCCACACGACGCCACTCTTCTCTACCACCTTTCAGCCTGAAGCCTCACAGGGTTTCACAGAATGTGAAAAATAGTCATATTCTCATGGAATAAATATCTCCCTGGTTTATAAGCAGAGAGAGGAAGTGACTCATACGAGGTTACACAGCAAGTCAGAGGCAGGGCCAGGAATCCTCCACTTCTAGCAACCCTTCCTGACACAGTCACAGCACAGATCCCTCTCATGAGAGCTTTAGCTGGGAGAAACAGGCAGTGATGGTTACATGTGTATGTAAAAAGTCCATCTTCCTCCACTGAACAACCTAACCCCCTTTTCTGACACACACAACTTACCAGCAGGATTAGCCCTACAGAGCAAAGCGAAGGTCTCTACAACCACAGCTTTTTAAGAGACAAAGTGTGAATTAAACACTGAAGATAAAGAGATCGGCAGGGACAGGAGCTGCCTTCACACCTGAAAAAATGGGATTTAAATTCAGTGCAGACACCTATCTCCTACTCTGGGAAAAAAAAAAAAAACCACAAAGATTTTGGAACTGCAACACAATGAGCTTCAGCAGGTCCCTCATCCATTTTGTGGGGAAAGAAAAAGGAACAACTCTGAATGTCCTGAGCTTTACAGATATAAATAGGTTTTGATGCTGGGAGGCAGAAGGCCAAACTCAGTCTTAGAAAATTATAAACCACTGTGTGAGCAAAAACATGAGGAAACCGGGGTGCCACTGTGCAAAACGTGACACAGAAACTGACAGTGTCAGCTCTTGATTCCAGACCGAACAGCATGGCCAGGCAGGAACTGTTTGGAAATCTACATCTCAAAACTCAACTGATACAGGAAAATGGCCAAGCCATCCTGAAAGAATGTTACAAAACATTAATCTCACTTTGCCTTTTTTTTTTCATATGAGATTACATTCTGCAAACCCTTCCTGGTGCCTCACATCTTTTGAAAGCTGCCTCAATAAAGGGAAGTATTTAGAACAAATAACCCTCACCTGAATATCAACAAAGATACATCCCCACGTTACAAAGTTCCTTTAAATTCAATATCTAGAAATGCCATGCTAGGTTTTCTTGGCTCTGCCATAGAAGAGCACAACAGAACCCTTGTTGTGCCCTCAGCAGCATCACTTATATGCAGCAACTCTCCTAAAGAGCACTCTGTTGGTGTTCTTCCACCAGCTCACAAAAAATAGTTATCTGAAATTTGAAGCAGCAATTATTAACATGAGCTGAGACTCATGCAGGAGAACAAGTCACAGTAATTATATGAAAAACATTTTTTTATGTAATGAAAACAAGGTCACGCTTTGTTACAGCGGAAAAATGTAGATTGCAAGATAAGGTCCTTCTGTAATGCGCTCGCTGTAGAGAACTCAGCTGCAATTTGTACATAGAGAGCTCATTTATGCATTTCCAAGGGAAGCAAAAACGCATCTCACTCTTCTGGGAAAATTAGGAGAGTTACTGCAGCTGGAAGCAGGAAAGACTGAGGAAAGGATTCTTAAGGAGAGAGGCATTTAAAGGGTTATGACAGGTCTGTGTTTGTGAGAGGGTGGGAAAAACCCCATTAATAGCAGCCTTGTAGCTTTTGCTAAAAGAAGGCTTTAACAAATAGCAAAGTATTCTCACAAACACTCACAGAGTGCCCCACGAGCACTCCAATCTCCAGGCACACAGCGTTGGCAGCGCACACACAGAGAGCAAAGTGCTGTGCTGAGCCCCACCGTGCTGCCCTGAGCCGAGGGCTGGGACGGAGCACACAGACAGCACGAACACACGCACACACACACACACACACGTACACAGAGAGAACAGCTGGAAAGCAAGCGGAAAGCCTTTATTAACAGTTTCAATAATTAAAAATTATATCATCTATGGGAATGAGGAAAGAGCGAGTAGTGATGCGCAAGCACAGCTCGGCCCTGCGTCTCACACCGCCCGCCGCGGCCTGCTTCCCTGCCGGCCCAGGCAGCCCCAAGGCCCCGCGGCACCGGGCTGCCACGAGCCTGCAGCTCGCTCGCGGCTCCCACAAGGCCTCAGGCTCAGCCGCCGCGCCAAGACCGCTCCGCCTCACGGCCGCTGCCCACTCTTAGTGGAGGAGCCCGGCTTGGCCCCGGCCCTGCCCTCCGCCCGGCCCTGGCCCCAGTTCCCGCCGCCGCCCTCGCTCACCCGAACTCCACCTGCAGCGACACGGGCGTCGCCATCTTGGCGGCGGCGGGCGGGAAGGGAAGGGAAGGCGCGCCCAGGCCGCGCCGGAAGTGCCCGAGAGAGCTTCCGGCCGCGCCGCGTTACTCTGGCAACGGCTGGGCCGGGCGGCGGCCTGCGCCCATCGGACTGGTTTGCTGGCAGCTCCAGCACAGGCTTTTTAGAAAACACCCAGAACGAAACCTGAAACACCCGTTCTGCATTAAATTCACGTCTTGCCATTCACCAAGTTGTTCTTCACGTGCTGAGAATGCTTTAGCAATGATCTGCATCAGCAGCTTCCCAGTAGCGAAGCCAGCCTGGCCTTCACCTTGTGCCTTGTAGGTGATTTATGTTCCTGTGGGGATGCAGAAGTGGCCGGGCTGGGTAAGCCTGACAGCCACTCCTGCCATCAGCGTGCAAGATGCTGCTGCACATCAGCAAGCGCTCGGCTGCTCGGTGTCCCCTCAGCCTCTAGGATCGCCGCAGCATCGGTCACTGTCCGCACCGCATTAACAGCACGGTGCACATCTGTCGCCCGTTTGTTTCTTCCTCCCATCCCCAGAGGGAGAAAGAAGCACGTGCACAGGCAGACACAGCCATGGTGGTGACAGCTGGGCTGTGCTGCGGCACAGGCTCCTTCCTCTGCGGAGCACACGAAGCACAGGGCGGAACTGGAGGAAAACTGCAGCCCCTTCACCCTCCCTCCTCTAATGCTCCTCTTAGTGGAGGGTTCGGCTTTAAAATATACATGTGCACGCGCACACATTCAGAAAGAAATGTCATATAGATGCATATACATAATGCATTATATGTAACGGGCATAAATTTCCGCAGACAGATTGCTCTACGTTTATGCTAACAGGGGTCAAGGCACGCCTAACCCTGAGAGCAGAAGGTGGTGGTGTTTGTAGCGGCCTTTTGTTCTGGGAGATGAGCACTCTGCCGGCTGGGCCCCAGGAAAGATTCTGCAATTCCCAGCACAACGGGTGCTGCTGCCATTGCTGGGGGTTATGCTATGGCAGAGGCACGAAGCTACTGCATGTGGTCTTCTTCCAGAAGTTCCAGTTAGATTTTAGATAGTAAATCCCAAGGCCTCTGAGTATCTCAGAGATATGGCTCAGGATGTTGAACCAATTGTATGGGGAACAAGCAGAGGAAAGAGACGGCTTAGACAGAAATCTTATTTGTATGCCCTTCAGAAGTGACTGAAGCACTCTGTTTACAAAAGATCTGGTAATCTGAGCTCCAGATCAGTGTTTGTAGTTATGATTTTCTACGAGCTATTCTTCCTGCTTCCAGGAATAATTTGTGAGGCCAAATAATAGCAAAACTGGCTGCTAAAAACCTTGATTCCTGAGCTATAGAAATGCAACAAGATATTACAGATTTAGTGTTAGTGCTTCCTCATAAAGGCAAAAGAAATTAAAAAAAAAAAAAAGAAAGAGAGAGAAAGAGAGTGAACAGTAATCATAAATACCAATTTGGCTCATTCAAGCATTCGAAGCTGGTTACTGTTAACAGTTACCCTGGAAATACAGTCAGTGAGCACATGAGCTATGGGGGACATTTTTATGGACGATGTGTGCTTGGGAAGAGGAGCAATTCCCATCTCTGTGCTGTTGCTGAAATCAGAGCATCACAAATTTGCCAGCATATGCTTGGGGAGGTGAGTAGAAAGCATGTAATCTCCTTGAGAAAGTGTAGTGCTGATGTTGTTATTTCTGAAGTGCTGTAAGCATTGATGGCATTTGATAATCAAGTACATAAAGAAGGAACAGATAAAGTCAAGGTCTCTGCCTTGCGTTTGGTTTACTGTAACACACCGTCCTCTGGTTCGAGCCCGTGGATGTGTCACTGTGCTAACTTCAGTGAAACCTCTGTTTTCTACTCAGTATTTCACATCCTGTCCTTGCTTCCAGGCGCAGTGCAGCTCCGATGTTCCCTGGTCACCGCCACATTTCCCCAGCGGAGTGGAGCTGAGAGGCCTGGCCCTCCCACAAATTTAACTACACCGAACAAAAGAACAGGTTGGAAATTCAGCCTTACAGTAAAGATGGTTTAATTTCTTTTGTCTCAGCCCTCGGTTTTTGGTTTTCTCCCTCGAGTGCAGAAGGGGCATCCATCCCTCCATCGAGGCAGGAAACGGGTTGGGTTGCCAACCCACTTTACGGGGAAACATACTTTATGAATACAACAGGGCCCAGTGCTACGAGGAAACATTTTATCAGCGAGCCCCAAAGTGACGATTCAATTATTTTTCAATAAAACATCAGGGGAATGCGCCAACAGCTGCTCGCATCCTTCCACACAGCAAGTCAAACTTCAAGGGGAACAACGGATGGCGAAACGGGAGCCATCTCCGAGGCGGTAACAATGGGTTTCCCCGCTCGGGGCTTTGTTTGATTTCCAGTCTCAGTTTTGAACTCCCTCCGTGCGGGGGTAGGACGGGGCGAGGGGGAAGCAGGCAGAGGGGAAGGAGGGTCAGGGGGAGTTAAAGCCTTTTGCAGCCTTTCTCTGCCATTCATGTGATAATTGGGTGTCAAGCAGAGATCAGTAAGATGGAGCCCGGCCTCTGTGCCCGGGTTAAACTGCAGCAGAAAGAAAGCGGGAGCTGAACCGATGGAGGCCTGAATGTCATTAGGGCGGAGGAAGCGGCGCTCCCCCAGGAGCCCTTCTGCCGGGTGCGGGCCGCGGGGCCGCTTCCCTTTCAGGGCGCCCCCGAGAGCGGGCGGACAAAGCGGGAGGGCGGCCGAACAATGGCGCACCCCCGTCTCCACCTTCAATAGGGAGCTCTAAACAGGCGTTTAACCTTCAGAATAGCTGAAAGCGATACTCCAAGCTGAGAACACGGCTCGCCCGCCGCCGTTAGCCTCTTCCTGCGGCCGGGGGCGAGGAGGGAGGCTCCGTCACCGTTGCTTCTGGGGCGCATCCCAGCACCGCAGGGAGCCGCGCAGGGGCGGGACGCATCCTGCTCCGCGAGACAAGGATCGGGGCAACGGTGCCAATCCGCGAGGGGAAGAGCCCGTCCTCACAGTCCCCTCATCTGCTGTGCCCGGTGCCACCGGGTCGGTGCTGACAGACCCGAACCGCCCTGAGCTCTCCCACCGCTTGGCCATGCAGCAGTTGTGCCTACGGGAGATGTTTTCCACTGACTGAGGAAAGGAGAGTCAAGCCCCGGTTCTTTCGGAAGCCCCTGTGAAACGGGACATTGTCAACAACTGAGAAGCATCCGTGCCCTCCCCGCTCCTCACACCCTGCTGTGCGCCACGGGCAGTTCGTCCTGCAGCAGCTCGCAGGCTGAGGCCTTCAGCACAGCACGAGGACACGGCTGCTCCTCGCCCCCAGACAGCGCAGTGCTCTCTGCAGGCCGCCATTCCCCTGGGCTGCCCTGACACCACGCCGCTGGGAGCCGAGGAGGCAAAGCCGCTGCCGGCCTCAGGCCTGCTTACACTGGAACTACTCAGGGGAATCACATATTTACATTTCTAAAGGGTGCACCAGGACAGGTCCAGAATGTTTCTTAATGGCAAAGCTGTGGGGCCGGCGCTGGGAGGAGCAGGCGGCATTGTGTGCGAGGGCTTCAGCACGTGAAGAGTGATGGAGGAGGCTGGGAGCCGTGCGGCTTTAAAGCCGCTCACAGGCTCTCAGCAGCAGAAAATAATTTCAGGCAGAATGGTCCTGAGCATCTTGCAGAGCCTCTGCCTGCATTGGGATTGAAATAAGCTCCGGTTTTGCTCACCAAGCACAGCCTGAGCTGAACTGAGAGCTGAAAGAGTTGCTGATCAGAGAGGAAGTTACAGCCTTGTTTTTCTTAATATTGCCCCTAGCCAGAGCGAGAGATATGTCAAAATTGGTCATCTCTATGGTGAAAAGCACATTTGGTTTGTAAATCTCTTTGGCTTTGCTTAAATTAATTGGCTAATAGCCCAGGAAAGGATTTTAATGTTTTCCTAACCTCATGGAAACAGCTTTTTAACTTTTTTTTTAATTAAAAAAAAAGAATAATACCTCATACTTTCTGTATAGTGCTTTTACCTACATGCAGCTGTTGAGGCGGACTTTAGCTTATTGATCAAAGGAGAGAGATAAGTCTCAGGCTGTCTCTAACCATACAGGATTCAATTAGTTTCTTCCTTAAAAAAAGCAAAAAGGAATTTAGAACGATCCATCAATCAGACTCAGATTAGGTACCGGCTGCTCCTTTCCAAGCACCTCTTTGCTGGAAGCATTTTTTCCCAGCACTGTCCCAGGACTCAGCAGTTTATGTGTGGTGGCAGCTTCAGCGGCACTCACATCTAGGTTTCATTTTTCCTCCCTGCTCCAGCCAGGCTCTGGTCTTTCTGGCAATACAGACTGATTTTTACTTGCAAACTACTGCCATAATTCTATAAGCTTCCGATGTTATTTGCACCTGCATTGAACATGCAGTTTCTCTGAATGCAGTTTGCTTGTTTGAATCATAACTTGCTCTCAGACACAGGGAATTGCAGGGCTGCACCTTCCCCGTGCCTCTTCTGGGAGCAGCTTGGCATGCACAGCAGCATGGCTGTTTCTTCTGGGGAGAAAAGTGCTTCCCCTACCACTTCAAACCATGTATTTCCAGACAACAGCCCCCAAGACTGCCTTCAGGGAGGTCAGAGTCTCACTTGATCTCTGCAGCACAGTGCCCATCGCATCAGGCTGCTATTCAGCAGTGGTCCAGAAACTCAGGGTAGACCTGGAGCAGCTGCAGTTTCCTCCAGGCAGAGCCTGGGGCACCGTGGATACCCACTGGATCCACGTCCAGCACAATCATTAATCTCCAAAGCTTCCTCTCCGTGCCAGGCAGGATCGGATCCGACCCCACTTTGGTTAACTCATGCCCTCCCCCTCCCAGAGGCTGCAAGCCCCAGGCTGAGGCTGAGGAGCCCCCTGACACGAGGTGTTTGCTGCTCCCAGCCTGCCCTCCACTGGCAGACTGAGAGAGGAACAGCGTCCAAAAGCGAGACCTGAGCACCTGCTGAGCAGATGGGCATTGTCCCATTCCTGTCCCATACAGCAGCCACCAGCAGACCCTTCAATATGATCCTTCCCCAGAGCAGGTTGGAGAAGGTCTAAGGATAGTTCTGGCAGCAAGGGAAGGGAAATGAGTACAAAAAAAAACTCCAAACTGACTGCAAGCTGAGAAATGAGTTGGGAGATTAAGCATGGCAAAAGTTGAGGAGAGGAGCAAGCAGGGAGAGGGGAGGAGGAAGAATGACATTTTGGGGTAAACAAGAACAGATCCAGGACAAACTGGGATGGCAGTACTGAAAAGATGGCTGGGAGAAAAGGGGAGGAAGTAGAGAGGGGTGGGGAGGGTCTCACCAACAGGTGGTGTTCATACAGGCATCAACACAGCCACAAACAACACTGCTCCCTGCCCCCAGCCGAGATGAAGTACACACAGAGGTTGTGCTCGGGGAGTAGCAGCTCCCAGTTCCCAAACCATCACAGTTCCCTCCTCCCAGTCATTGCAGGACCACACAAGCAAGAAGTAGGAAACTCCAGCATAGCCCGTACTCATATTTAATTGTGAGGACAGGACAGACTGGGGCAGGCAGGTATGGTGGTGTGGAAGCACAGCTCGAAAAGCAAACACACCCTGCCCTCACAAGAGACAGAAGTCATTTTAAGGATTAACCCTGCTGAAAGCATAAAAACAAACCATTAAAAAAAAAAAAAAAAAAAAAAAAAAAAGAATTAATCCCAAACCAGAGTTTCTCTGGAACAGATGTTTCTGCTTGGTCTCCAAAGACTGGAATCAGACACTGCTGCTAAGGCTGCTTCACATCAGACACAATGCAGAGAATTCACGTAGCACAAGTCGAGTGTTTAACATGGACATTTCAGTTCAGAGGCCCAGCTCCTGCAGCAGAGTTGGGTTAGGCTCTTGCAGGAAGGGGCACAGAGCACACGAAATCAGGCTGTCACAAAGACAACTCTCTGAAGGATTTTCTCCCTTCCAGGCAAGTTGCCTCCCATATTCAGGACACACATATCACAGCAGGAAAGTTCCTAGAGTTGCTCTGTGATCCCAAGGTGCTGAGTACGTTTAAGCAAAGGCAAACCAAACCCTTCATTGCCACTTTCCCACCTATTTTATACAGGAAAGAAGGTGCACAAAACAAGGCTGCATCCATGAAAGGTGGAAATAAGAGACCCAGAAAACTGTCCATAAGATAGCAGGGTTCACTCATGTCCTTCACCACGGAGCAAGGCCACAAGGACATACATGGCTGCACCCATGCTGGAAGAGGAATCAGTCCCAGACGATCATCCTATCTCCCTGTGAGAGAAAAGGGCTCTCCAAGAGAGGGCAGGTCTAGGATATCCCTCCACCTACTGCACAAACCCGGGACACATTCAAAAGTACAGACAATAAATTAAGATTGAAAAAAAAAAAAAAAAAGATCAGCGTGTATAATATATGCATATATACGTGTATAATGTGCGTGTGATTGTGAAAAATAGAAATGTCAACCTCAGGAGAGAGCAAGGCATAGTAGAAACACATCCCTATCCCTCTCCTGAGCCCAGCTCTACCCTGCTTCCCTGATTCACAGCACAAACATGACACCAGTGGGCCACGCAGGGGTAAGGGCTGCACCTGGCACCCAGCTTCCCTCTGCTGGTGCCATGAAGGAGCTGGCTGCACGGTGGAGGAGTGAGGAGAAGAGCCCAGCAATGGTCCCTTCATGGGCTTCATAACGAAGGATTGCTGCGGGCTGGAAAAGAGAGGGAAAGACAGGAAAAGCAAAATGGAATGGCAGGGGCACCCCACCCCTCCCCAACTGGCCAGGGCCCCTGCCCATCCTGTGGCATGGGACCATCACCATTGTACCAAGTAGAAAATAAAGCCATGATGAGTTTATGCTTTGGTATGTAATCATCTCCCTCCCCTGAGTCCCCGCTGCATTTCCCCAACCCATGATCTGTAAAACTTGTCAAACAAAATCTCTAGTGTGCCTTTATACTCCTTGAACCTTTCCTTCCCCAGTGTCTGCCCTGTCCCTCTTCCCCCAGCAAGATCTGGGGAGCTGCCTTGCTTGATCCCCACTGTTACAGCTTCTGCTGTCCCGACTGGATCCTGTCAAACGCCTCCTGGTCCAAGGGCAGGTAGCGGCCTTGCCTGCAGTCCAAGAAGTACAACTTGTCCTTCACCAGTGAGGGGTCAAAGCCCTGCTTACGCAGCTCCACCTTCTGGAATTTGTAGGTGCCTGGCATATGGGGAAAGAAAAGGGAGCAAAGGGTTGCTGATTGCATGCACTCCCACCTCTGCTCTGCTGTGCTGCACCACATCTTGCTGCCAAACCATGAGGCTCACGGCAGAGACATCTTAGCATCAGCTGCCATCCTGAGCCTTGCACTCCCAGGTCTGCAAACTACCAGAGGAGCTGGTAGGACCAGGGGCTCATAGGGCAGACATGCTCCATCCCAACACCGACTCCACTGCAGATCAGCCCCTCTGCCCACGCAACTGCTGTGCACCACGGAGCACAGTGCCTTTCCCCATGCTCCCCCCAGCTGCATGCCCTGTATGACAGCACAGAAAGCGGCTCACTTGTCTTGGAGACCTCTTGCAGGAACCGCAGGAAGACAGGCTGTGCATACAGAGGCAGAGCCTTTTTCAGCTGGCTGGCAAAGCTCTCCAGGTCACAGGAGTTCTCTGGGTCAGCAATGGCTGCCATTCCTGCCTTCCCTTCAGTGCCTGAGAGACAGAAAAGAAGGGAGAATTCTTGGGCATGCTGTCCTTGCATCACTTCCGTTTGCCCCACATCACCGAGGCCTCTGGCACATTCCCTGCTTTGTACAAAGCACCAAGTGTCCAGCTGTGACACTGCCTGTGTCACCAGCCTGCAGCCACGGCTACCAGCGACACCCTGCGGTCACCGTCACGTCCTCCCAGAGGAGGCACTTGCAGCCTATCCCAAAAGGACTCAAGGTCCTTCCAAACCAGGCAGAACCAGTCAAACATCTGCCTGAGGGAGGAAACCCTTTGGCTCCTGCCACTCACACCCCCAGTAGCCTCTTCCCAGCTCACAAGGAGCCTCTGTCCGGCCTCTTGTGAAAGGACATGACCTGGACAAGCAAGACACACCTCCAGGTACAGCAGCCTGCGTGCCTCCACTGTTCTCCCCTCCCCTCTCAGTTACCTGGGATCTCCACCCCGTATACAACCACGTCTGTCAGGTTGAGGATGCGGCTCAGTGTCCCCTCCACCTCAGTAGTGGAGACGTTCTCTCCCTTCCAGCGGAACGTGTCTCCGGTGCGGTCCCGAAAGTACATGTAGCCGTATTTGTCCATCACCAGGACATCCCCTACAGGAAAGGGGCAGATTTGCAGAAAAATGAGGTGTGAGAGGAGCTAAGTGCTTCCCCAGAGCATCTCAGGACAGCATCACCAGCCTGGGACGTCCCTGAGCCCAGCCAAGTAGCCCTCTCCTCTCAGCAGACACAAGGGCACTACTCGCCTACCTGTGAGATAGGCAGCATCCCCTTTTGCAAACACATCCCTGGCGATTTTCTTGCTGGTAGCTGACTGATTCAGGTAGCCATCAAAGTGCTGCAGAGGGTTGTTCTTGACAATGCGGCCCACCAGCTGCCCCGGCTCCCCTGCAGGGAGAGCAGAAGGGGTGAATGGAGGAAGCAACCACTCACGCCCAAGGAAAAAGGGTGTTTAACAGGGTTGGTGTGGTTTAACAAACCAAGGACTTAAACCTAACTAAGTTACCATGAAGTACATGACAAAAGATCCACACAGGGCTGAGGAGATGCACCCCAGTGGTTGCCCTTACCTGGTTTGCAGCGGATGCAGACACCATCCGGCCCCCGGATCAGCTCCATGGTGTCTTCATCCACTTTCACCAAGCCAATGGGGTACACCCCTGGCAAGATCCTGCTGTTGAAGCCACAGGACCCGACCTAGGATAGAAGGCACTCAGAGCCATAAGTAGCAGGAACATCATTCCTGCCCCAAGCTGGCACCACAAAAGCACAGTCAAAACCCTGCAGGCGGATCTTAATGCATGCCAAGCTTCTTGGAACAAGGAACCTGCAGCCAACAGCCCTGCTGGGTTTCAACCCCCACCAGGCCAGCAGGCACCCCCTGGGGCATGGGGAGGGTGGCAAAGCCTTACGTTATTGTCGAAGTTGCCCAGGCCGCAGTTGCACTCAGTGGCCCCGTAGAACTCAGCCACCTGGGCGATGCCAAAGCGGGTCATGAACTCTCTCCAGATGGAAGCTCGCAGCCCATTGCCCAGCGCCATGCGCACCCGGTGCTGCCGCTCCACCTCCTGGAAGGGCTGGTTCAGCAGATAGCGGCAGATCTCCCCAATGTACTGCACAATCTAGCAGGGACAAAGAGAAAGGACACGTTAGGACCCTCCATCACAGCCTGGGATACTTAAGGTGTTCTTTGGGGCGGGCAGGAATGGAACAACACGCACACAGTCCCCTACAGAGGATGTGCTATTATCCAGGGGTCCCGCCAACTTGTCCCTTGCCCACCCATCTCTGGCAAACACTCTCCTCCAATTTATAAAACCTATCCAAGACCTGGCTAATGCTGGAGCATGGGAAACATGGAACGACAGCTGGAGGTGGGAAGGATACAGCTCCACCACTTTGGAAGGTATTTCAGGACAGACAGGCAGAACGAGTCCAAGCCTTTCCTTCTTGCAGCAGCTGGGCTCACCCCAACTCAGCACAGATCCCCAGGCATGTGGCCTCACCGTGCAGTTGTACTTCACACAGTCCTCCCAGAAGTGTGAGGCTGAGAACTTCTTGCGGATGACGACTGTCATGCCCTGCAGCAAGCATTGCCCGATGCCCACGATGTTCCCTGCAGAGAGGCAGCCAGGAAAGCCCTCAGAACCCACACACCATACCCAGCCAGAGCAAGGCAGGAGCCACACCCTGGCTCTCAGCAGGTGTGTGTTCATCTGGCCAAAGCCTCCAGGACCCCAGGGCATCGGGACAGTGGCACGTGAGGCAGCGCCTTGCACCAGACATCCCACCACGCCTCAGTCAGCAAGGTGGGCACTGCTTCCCCTTCCTCACCCCTTTTCTCATGAGTCAGCAACACAATGCAGCTATTCCAAAGCCAGGCCAAGGGCTGGGATTGTCCTCCCCACACAACAGTCCCCACTCCAGAAGTCAGCCAGATCAATTCCTGGCTCCCAGATAAAGAGGTCACACGCTGCCAGCAGCAGCCAGCTCCTCTTTGACACAAAGATCACTGCTGCACCAACCCCCAGCCTGAGCTCAGGGCTTGGGAAGCAAAGTCCAGGCAAGCAAGGTCCCAAAGGCACACATTACCTGCAGCGTGGTAAAGTGGAAGGCAGTCATACAGCACATCATCGGGTCTCATGCGAAAACCGTAAAAAACCAAGCTGGCCATGCGGAAATACCTGCGGTGGGGAAACCAAGGGGTGCATCAGAAGCAAGGCCAGAGGCTTGGTGCCAGGATCGGGCAGAGCTCTGCCCCCTTCCTCCTCACAGCTCCTGCCCACTGCCCTACCTGCAGTTCACCACAATAGCAGCCTTGGGCATTCCTGTAGTGCCAGAGGTGTAGATATAGAAGAGTTTATCTGGGGAGGAATGAGGAGACAAAGTCACAGTGTGACCTAGATCACTGCACCTGATCTACGTGGAGCTGGCTGAAGCATAAGGTGGGGGCAAGTCAAAGTGTACTCTGCTCATGTCACAATAAATTTTGTTATGTGATAAAGAACATGCTGGGTTCACCCCAGGTCTGTTTGAACACACGGAGGGCACATGGCACTGCACCACATGCAGCCAGGCTTCAGCCCCCCTTCAAACATTCCAGGCTCTGCTGCTGAAGTCTGCCCTCAGCATCCTGAGCAGACATTCTCACCAGTGTTGTGACCAGATGATCCATAGGAGTACCACCGTGAGTTGGGTTCCCAAAAGCTGCCCACGTACCCAGAAAGCCCTTCTCAGGGGGATCTGGCTGGTGTCGAAGAGCTGTCTGCAGGAGGGGATCCAGGTGCTTTGCACCGGAAAGTGCAGACTCAAGGCTTCCTTCTCCTGACCAGTAGAGATGGACAGACTTCTCCATGGAGGACTGTACCTCCTTCATAGCTGAGAAAGTAAAGAGGAGAGGTAGAGAAAGAGCACCAGGTGAGTACAGCACAGCGATTCCCTGTCCTTGCAGGCAGCCTTGGGAAGATAATGCCCCAGGTAGCTGTACCCTCACTGTGCTCAGCAGAACCCCAGAGGCCTGACAACCCTCCCAGGCAGATGTTGCTCCTATGTCAAACAGCTGGGACCACAGCCCAGGCCTCTTCATAGACTTGAAGATCCTGTTCTCCACTTCTTCCCAACCAAAACTTTGTGGTGCTGAGAGGTCTTTCGACACCATCAGCCGCAGGGGTGTAGGCTGAAACACGAAGGCAGGTGCTGCAAGATTGTGGCAAACAGTGTGGGGAGCCCCAAGGGAGTCTCATCCCTTCCATCAGGGCGGGTCTGGCACAGCACAGTGCTCCATGTAGTGCGTGGACATGAGAGGAACCTCTAGCACAAGGAAGAATCCTTGCATCCATGTGGGCCTCGCAGAGAACACTGAACCCATCCACCTCTGCTGCCTACTAACAGAACGAAAATCAGATCCAATTCCTGAATAATTCAGCTGTTCACACTTTTTGAGACCCTGCTCTATTCCCTGCAGGAAAGGATCACTGAATCCACAGAGCCTGAAAACCTCCTGAAGCATCCGCCTGCGTCTCACCTTCCATCATTTCCACTCCAAAAACCACAGCCTTGGAGTTGGAGATGGTGATGCAGTGCAGCAAGGCCTCCATGCGTAGGTTGGAGTTCACCAGGGCCGTCTCCACCCCGATCTTGGCCAGGCCGAGCCACAGCCCCACGTACTGATTGCGGGACTCCATGAACAGAGCCACCACGTCACCAGAGCGGAAGCCTTGGCCATGGAAGAAATTGGCCACTTGGTTGGAGTACTCATCCAGCTGCCGGAAGGTCCAGCTCTCGCCCGTGCCTTGGAAGATCAGTGCTGTTTTCTCTGGACACTTGCTTGCAGTTTTCTGGAAGATCTTGGCGATTGTGTTCTTCTCCTTCACGTGCCTCCACACCTGCCACTTCACCTGCAGCAGAATCAGCCCCGTGCTGCCAAAATAAAGGGAACAAGAGGGAAGCTGCTCAGTGAGCCCTGCAAAACCACCTCCTCCAGCAAAGACAGCACAGTGACCTTGCCAGAAGCTGCAATAGTCCAGCACTGCTCCAGGTGTTACTCTAGATGAGCAGCAGCTCTGGGTGCTTCCCTGAAAAGCATGGATATAGGCAGAGGCCCTCTGCAAAGGCACTTATGGGAATGAGGGCAGGGAGAGATGTTTTGG
Organism: Tympanuchus pallidicinctus; assembly: GCF_026119805.1. Lineage (NCBI taxonomy): Eukaryota > Metazoa > Chordata > Aves > Galliformes > Phasianidae > Tympanuchus > Tympanuchus pallidicinctus. The sequence goes on from NW_026294802.1 coordinate 50,780,747, forward strand.
AAGGCTGCAGACTGGGATGTCCTCGCTTCAAAGGAGCGCCCTGGAGCCTCAGGTGCTCTCCAAAAGGTGCCACTCTGTCCCACATGCAGATCTCTGCCAAAAGCTGGCACAGCCTGGTACCAGCTCAGAGCTGCCCCTGCCCTGTCAGCTGGTGCAATGCCAGCAGTTTTAGGGACAGGATAAAGTACAAGGACAAGGACAATGAGTAGACTTCAGAGCTCAGATGAAATCTATATTTCCTGGGAAAACTTTGCCCCAGAGTTTAGAGCCTTCAGGGCACAGCAGAAGATGATCTCCTTCAAGCTGGGCCAGATGCCAACAGAGAGCAGGGGTTATGCTAACACACCCCAGTGCGCAGTTGGGCCACCCCAAACAGGATACCTACGTGACATCCCTTCGTATTGTCTTGATGACTATGAGGAAGAAGTCCCATCCCCCTGATCCCAGGTAGAAGATGAAGAGAGCAGGGATGGCCTGGGCCCAGGACAGCTCCAGGCTGACCCTGAAGAACAGCAGCAGTGCTGCGAAGGCAGCCAAACGCAGCATCTTGGCCTGTGGAGAGAGAGAAAGCACAAATATTGACCTACACACACTGAACAATAAGAGACCCACGGGCAGGGGATGCATTAGCTGCTCCCAGTTCCCTGGATGAGGCCCAGAGCCACCACTTCTCCTGGCAGCGAGGACGTAACCCATCAGGCTGATGTTAGCAGACCCTGCCCGTGGCACACACATGGCACTGCTCAGAATCCACCAAAAGCCTGGCTGTTCCTCTCTGCAGACCCCTGGCCTGCACACCAGCCAGGGACACGGACACATCCCAGTAGTGTCAGATGTAGGATGAGGTCACCTCACAGGTGTGACAGTGCAGCTGTGCAGGAGACCCCATACAGATGTTAGGAGGCACCAGAGCAATGCCAGGCAGGGTGAGCTCAGCTCTCACGCCCAACCCAGGACAGTCCAGATCCAAATTCCTCCCTGCCCCGAGGATCCCTACAGCCCAGCTCTCCCATGCCCACAGCACCAACATGTGCCCAGGACAGCTGCTGGACTGCGGAGCTCAGTCTGACACTGCTCAAACAGGATGAGGACACTCCATCTTCTGATCTCCGCCTGTGTTTGTAAACCCATGTCAGAGGGCAGCTTCCTGGCCTGGAGGCACAGCGACGGCTGTCCCAGCTGCTGGGTGCACCCAGGCCCCATCCCCAAGCCCTGTGGATAGACTGATATTTCTGTCTCAAACGCTCCCAGTCACAGCTCCAGGACTCACAGGTGACCATGATTTAGCAAAGGCTATTCCCAGGCAGCAGCGTGACCTAAGCGCAGTGACAGCTCCTAGATAACACCAGTCCTTCCCGGCACGGCCTCAGAGGAATGAAATTCTGGCACAATTCCCCTTCCCCTTTTGAAGATGATTCCCTGCTCTGAGACTGGCAGCCACAGCCCCAGGCTGCCCCATGTGAGATAGCATCCAAGCATGTCATGCGGCACCTGAGCTGTGACCCCGGAGCAGGCAGGGATGGCCCCAAGCCCGCAGCACGGGGATGTCCTACAGCCCCGACCCAGACATCTCACTCCTGCCCCCGGCTCCAAGCCTCCTCCCGAGCAGCTCAGTGTCCCCCAGCGGCTTTCAGCAGGGCAGGACCCTCCTTATTTTACCCCCGCGAACCTCTTTATGCGGCTTAACGGGGAAACCACCAAACCTCCGCGCTCCAGCCAAGCGCCGGGCCCTCCCTTACACCTCCAGCATCGGACACGAGCGGTGAAGGGGCCGGGGGGGGCACGTCGCGTGGGCAGCGAGGCGTTCCACCGCCCACACGAGGCGGGCAGGCCCGGGCAGGCGCCCGCCATCCGCTCCCATCTCCGCCGCACACAGCGGCCCGTCGGCAGCGCGGACGGCCGCCGCCCAACCGAGCGCTGCCCCGCGCCCACCTCCACGCCCACAGCGCGCGGCTCCGAGGCGCCCAGCCGGGCTGCTCCGCTGGGGGGAGGGGGGGGCAGACGGGATGGACGGCGGCGGGGGGGCCGCACGGCGGGCACAGGGCTGCGGAGGGCGGGGGGGCACCGCGCATCCGCCGCAGAGCCCGGAGCTCCAGGCCGGCGCCGCAGCCCCCGGCGCCGCGCTTCCATTCCTGCGGAGCCTCCGCGACTCTCCCCGGCTCGGGGCGGCACCGGGACCCTCCCGCCCGCTCCCGCCCGCTCCCGCCTCCCGCTGCCGCAGTCCCCGCCGCGCCTCGCCCTGCCCGAAACCGGCTCCGAACCTCCCGTCGGAGCCGCACCGCCTCCACGGGGCGCCTCGGGCAGCGGCTGAACCCCCGCCGATCCCCGCACCGGGAGCCCCTCCGAGTCAGCAGGGGAGGCCGCGAGAAGGGAGAAGGGGACGGGCCCCGCTCTTACGGGGATCCAGCGCGTTCCAGTGCGGCCCGGCCACCTGCACCGCCGCCGGGAGCGGGGCCGGGAGCAATGAGCGGGGAGCAGGGCCCGCCCGCCGCTGCGGCACGGGGCGGGGCGGGGCGGAGCGCTCCGTGCGGCCCGCCGGGAGCTGTAGTCCCACCCGGCACCGCCTCTCCTCTCCGAGGCTCCAGCGGCGCTGCGGGGCGAGCGTTGCCCCGGCCGCTTCTCCGCTCCCAGCTCCGCTCCCGGTGGTGGCGACGGCAGCGGCAGAAGCAGCGGCCCCGAGCGCAGCGCGGGGCGGGACGCTGCGCGGCGGGAAGAGGCGGCGAAGGCGGCGGGGCTGTCCGACGGCTCTGTGGCGCAATGGATAGCGCATTGGACTTCTAGCGCGGCGGTGACGGGAGTCATTCAAAGGTTGTGGGTTCGAGTCCCACCAGAGTCGCATTTTGCCCTACGGCGCGGAGCGGCCGCCGCCTCCCGCCCGCTGCACGGAGCCCTGCCGGCACCGCGGGGCGGCGGACGTGCCGTGAATGGCGGGGCCTCGGCGTTTTGAAGGCGGGGAGCGCGGCGCGGCGCAGAGCAGCCCGATCCCGGAGCTGCGGGACGGAGGCGGCTGTGCGCCGGCTGTGCTGACGGCGGGGCCAGGTGTGCGCGCAGGGAGATGCTGCGCCGGGCGGTGGGGAGGGGGATCGCAGCATCGGCCCGATGGGTTCCTCCGTTTTGGAATGAAATTACCGCCTCCTCGTCCCCATGCGCACCGCAGCGGGCAGCAGGGCGGCAGGCAGCCGCGCGCTCGGCACTTCTGGCACAGCGCGGCACCCATCGTCACCACTCAAAAACAAAAAAAAAAAAGACAAATCCGCAGTGATGTGGCAGAACCGGGAGGCGAAGCTGCCCGACCTCCCGCATTCGGACTCGGACACGTCACCTCCCGTGGGCCGGAACCGTGCCAGGACGCGGTGGCACAGCCTGGCGCTGACGCGGCCCGAGGTGACGTCTCGTGGAATCCCGGACCCGAAAAGTGCCGAGGTCTCACGTCACATCTCCCCACCAGACGGGTGGGAGGAGGGAGAAGGAACCATAGCTCCACCACAGGCTTTATTGAGCAAGAAGGAATTTCAACAGCAAACCTCCCCGCACGCAGCCCCGCCTGCCTCGTGGCTCTGCCCCTGCTCTGCAAACAGCCGCTGGCACGCTGAACCCTCAACCCACACTGCGAGCAGCGCCGGGATGCAGGGCAGCCTCCAGTCCTGCTCTCCTAGGACTCTGCCCTGCTCCCCATCACACCACCTCACTGTCAGAGGAAGACAATTCCTATCAAAAACCTCTCACAGTGACATTTTTGACCAGGAGGGCCTCAGGGCAGCCTGGGATCTTCTGACAGCAGCTCCAGCAGGGTTAACATCCAGACAGCAGATCCAGGCTGAGCACCCGGCCCTGCGCACAGCAGCAGGGCACCCCGACCCCTGCACGCCATGAATTCGCTGTGTCTGCATTCACTCCCAACCCAGCAAAACCCAGCTGCAAAAGCATGACCAGGACTTGGCCACCTTTCCACCCGCTGACAAACAGCAGAAGAGGTCACATTTTGTCAGGGCACAGGGAGGTCTCTCCCAACAGGGGGCTGCCAGATCTTGACAGGAGAGAACAGCACCAGGTCGGCACCAGCAGAGCCACACTGCACTCGTGTGGCAGCAGGAGACGGAGCAGTGCAGGGAACAGCTGCCAACGGGGGATCCCCCATTCCCCCCCTCCCCAGCATGAGCTCTCACACACGGACGGCTGGAGGGGGGAAGATGCCAATTTCCTCCCGCAGGGACTCCACACTCTGCTCCCAGCGCTGCTCATAATAGACATTGAGGACACAGCTGGCGTTGCGCCCGCTCCGGACCGCCCATGGAACCAGCTCGGTGGCCAGGACCTGCAGCTTTCTGCAACAAACGGCACAGAAGACAATGGTTTTCATTTCCACGTTTGGTTTTCTATTTCCTCTTCCAAGTCCCTGTTCCGGGCAGATGCACACCCTACGTCCCTGCACCTTTCAGCTCTCCTGCTTATCTCACAGGGGAAACTGAGGCATGGGACGGGACTCTGTGTGGGAAGGTTACAGCCAGCAGCAAACCCAGGATCAGAACTCAGGTTAACATGGACCCTCATCAGACAGCATCACTGCTTACCGTGCGCTGAGACGAACGGGGCCAAACGCTGCTCCCAGCACACACATGGGCAGCCCCGTCTGGACGGCTTCAAACCATTTCACCACGACTTCACCTGGGAGGAAGCAGAGCGCTGTGAGCAGGCACAGGGCACGATCCCACACTGGGAAGGGAGCCCGGCTGCCACCCCCAGGAGCAGCACTGCTTGTCACTGCCCCACAAGCTTGGGCATCGCCCAGGCAGGCTGGGCTCCTGGAGATCTTTAGCGATGCAATTGCTAAATGAGGATTTTCCCGTGTATCTTTCCCTATCTCCCAGCATGAGAAAGCCCATTTTCATCCATTGTCACATCTCAGCCAGAAGCTTCCAAGGGACCAGAAATGCTGGTTCCTGCTGGCTCATCAGTAAGGCTCAGCTTGTGACTGAGTCAGACACAAAATGAGGGGAAAGGACATGGGGATGCATGGATAAGGAACCAGGAAACCCCTAAGCTTGGGCTCTGATCTTGCAAAATACCACATCATGGTAAACCCAGCAGGCACTGAACACCCACAGATGATGGATGACAGCAGTGCAGGACAGGGATTGCGGCCAACCTCCCTGTGCACCTCTGTGGGCTGGGGATCAGGGATTCCGATGGGTCAAAAGCCATCACTGGGGATGATGGGCAGCATGGAACGTGGCAGCTCACCCAGCATGTTGGTGGGCATGCCCAGCAGGGTGTGCATCAGGTCGTGCACTTCCCGGTACCGCTGGATCACGTACGCCAGCTCTTCATCATCCACAAACTTGGCTGGCATGCGGGTATCTGGAGAAACCTTCTGCAATGGCAAAGAGGTGCAGGTCAGTCAGAACTCAAAGCCTCTCTTTTCAATCTTTAACACACAGCAATGCAGAGCTCCCCATCAGTGCATCTCTCAGCCCCTAATGCTGTGAATATCATTTACACAGATAAAACACACAGCACTGAGGATGCATCACCCACACCCAGCATCACATCCCGACCTCCCAACTCCCACCAATTCCCTTCATCTCCAGGTGCTCTATGGGCTTCTCCACAGCCACAGCCTGCCTCCAAATCTCATCTGTGCTCCTGGCACAGAGACAAGCACAGTGAGATCCCACACTCACATTGTCCTCCAAGAAGCGGACGTATTCACGGCCCAGCGTGCCAGCAGGCAGCCCCCGCAGCCGGGCCATGTCCAGCGTGGAGAGGCGGATGCGAGGCCGCTCCCTGAAACAGAAAGCACTGAGCATCGTGTGGCACCCACACAATGGGGGCCCTGGGCAGATGAAGACTTGGAAACCCCTCCCTGCGCAGCCCCCCAGGTGCTCCCACAAGGATGCGTTCTTTAAGGAGTCCACCTGAAGCCCTGGCAATGAGAACTGCAACCTCTGCCCACTCCAGCAGCTCTGGAGGAGAAGTGCAGTGCTTGCACTGAGCCTGGCTAGCAGTCAGGCCCAGAGAGTGGATCTCAGTGCCCCTGTGAAACAGACAGACTTCAAAGGAACAGCCTGAGAGAGGGTAAGGTGTTTGTTCTAAATGCAGGTTTTGCTTCTTTCCTGCTCAGGCTTTCATTGGCAGCCATGTGGTGGCCAAGCACAGAAAGGTCTCCTGCCCAGGCTGGTGGCAAACAGGCACCATGTAGCACTGGAATGGAACAAAAGCCCTTTCATTTCTGCACAGGACAAATTTTCCTTCTGATAAAAGCCTGAGTGGATCCAGGAGCTGCCCAGATGCCAGGGAGATAAGTGGGATGAGCACCACCTCTACCCTGACTGCAGCAAATGCTTCCTTGTATCCCTCATCAGCTGAAGGGACTGGAAAAAAAAGAGGAAGGACAGTGAGATCGTGGTTAATCAGAGCCTTATTGAGTCCTTCCTGGTCCTCAGACTTGTGCCCAATGAGTCCCCACAGACACAGAAGCAAAAGCCATCAAGTCTTATCTCACAGCTTAGGAAGATGCCGAGGGTGGTGGAATGAAAATGTGGAGGTGCCTATGGAGAAGACAAAGCAGTGGGGGTGGAGTCCCCAGTGGAGGAAATGCTGCAGAGGACAAAACAGAGAAAACACACTGCATCCACACAAAGAGAGACAGAACCTGCCAGGGCAGCAGAGCAGAACAGACAGCGATGTTGAAACAGGGCCCAGGGGCTCCGTGCTGCTGTTCCTTGATCTGCTGCAGGGCTTTGCTGAGCACTAAGTATGCAGCAAAATCCACAGCCAGGAGGCTCAGAGCTGACAGATGCCCGAGCTCCTCAAATGGCAGCAGTGTGGGGCTCTCCTTTACAGGGCCCAGGGAAGGCGCTCGGACCCATGGGGCAGAGGGATGGGGTCTGACAGAGGTGGAGGGCCAGGGCCGGGTGTGGGGGACGCACTGGAGGATGCGGTAACCTTCAGGGTCATTCCTCATCTTGTCTCGCAGCTTGGGCAGGGCAAGGCAGCCCGTGGTCTCACCGAGGACTGCCACCATGTCTGAAAGAGAGACCGCACAGTGACACACCAACAGCACAGTCCTGCACACGTTTTGCATTTGCACCACCTGGACACATTTGGTTGACAGGGGAGGGAAGGGGGCACCGAGCGCTGCAGGCAGGCACAGATCTGCTTGGCAGGGGCTCACGGAATCATTCAGGTTGGAAAAGCCCTCTCAAGTCCAACCCCAGCCCACCCCCATGGCCACCGACACGTCCCTCAGTGCCACATCTCCACAGGTCTGGAACACTTCCATGGATGGTGACCCCAGCACTCCCTTGGCAGCTGCGTCAGTGCAGCATCGCTCCTTGTGAGAAGGAATGTTCCCCAATACCCAACCTGAACCCCCCAGCACTACGTGGGGCCAACACCTCTCGTCCTATTGCTGTTTCCCCGGAGCAGAGGCCGACCCACCTCATCACAACTCCTTTCAGGGATTGCAGGGAGCGATGAGGTCTCCTCTGAGCCTCCTCTGCTCCGCACTCAGCCGTCCCGGCTCCCCGAGCCCCGCTCCGCGCCCCATCCCCACGCACCGTGTCTGTAGGGGTCCCACAGAGCCGCGCACGCCGAGCCGGCCGCCAGCAGCGCTTTCTGCAGCGGGCTGGTCGGGATGTGCCCGGGGTACAGCGGGACGCGCCCCGCCGGCTGTTCTTCCCCCTCCTCATCCTCCTGCTCCTCGGCGCGGGGCACGGCGCGGCCCAGCCCGGCTCTGCCTGCGGGGAGCGGCGGTAGCAGAGCTCAGAGTCACGGCACCCTCGGGACGAGCCGCACCGCAGGCGCGGGGTTCCCTTACCCGGAGCACCGCGCACCGCCCGCAGCAGCGCGGCCCGCACCGCCGCCCCCCGCAGCATGGCGCAGCCCCGGAAGCGGAGGGGCGGGGCGGGGCGGGGCGGGATGGCGGCGGTTCCCGCGGGGCTGTTCGCGGTGTACAAACCGCCGGGAGTAGCGTGGAACCGCGTGCGGGATGCGGTGGAGACGCGGCTGCTGCGCGGTGAGCGGAGCTCCGGGACCCCCCCGTAAATACACGCACGCGGCTCCGTCTCTGATTGTCCTCCCGTTTCTTGCAGAGCTCAACGCTGCCCCAGCGCGGCCCCCGCGAAGCCGCATCCGCTTCCTGCCCGCTGCGAGCTCGGGGCCTCCGGCGTTGGAGGCCGTGCGGGTGCCGGTGTTGGCCGAGCACCGCCTGGGTGAGCGCCGGGAGCGGCGGGGGGGAGGGGAAGGGTCGGTATGGGGAGGGCCGGCAGGGTGCCGCGCTGACCGCCGTCTCTTTCCGCAGTTCGAGGGCCCCGCTTCACGCAGCTGAAGATCGGCGCCGGGCACCGGTTGGACGTGAAGGCGTCGGGGGTGTTCGGTGCGAGCGGGGCGCGGCGCGGTCGGGTGTTGGGGGACATCAAGGCGGCTCTGCCGTGCCGTCCGCACGCTGCTCCCACCGCCGCGGTGCTGCGGGATGGGCGGCGGGGCCGGCGGCTCCGGCTGGGGAGCGGCACGCGTGGAACGGGCGGCCCGGCTCTAAGCGTTTGCCTCCTGTGTTGCAGTGCTCGGTGTTGGGCACGGGAACAAGCTCCTCGGCCACCTGTACGACTGCCACCTGAGCAAGGTAGGCGCTGCGCAGTGCCACGGGCACCCAGGGATGGGCTCTGAGTCTCAGTGCTGCCCCGGAGGTGTTCCAGACCCGTGGGACGCGGCACTGAGGGAGGTGTTGGTGGGATGGGCTGATGGCTGGATGTGATGCTGCTCAGTGGCTCTGAAGCTTTGATGGATGACACTCTCTGCTTTTCTTGGAGGTTTACACAGTCAGGGGGCAGTTTGGTAAAGCTACCGTGGACTTCTCAGACACTGGGAAGCTGATAGAGAAGACAACGTTCGGTAAGAAACTGAGTCGATGTGTTTAAGGAAAAAAAAGCACCTGAACAGAACACAAAACAAAGAGCACTCCTGCTGAATAGCAAGGCACTTGGCCAGGTAGAATGCACAGCATTAGAAGGTAATGCTCCAAACGCTTCCTTGGCTGCTCTTTGTGCACGTAGCCCACATGCAGTCAAGGTGCTTTTGTCCACCTGTGCTGAGTGCAGCACACACAAACCAGGCTGAGCCTTCATCCCAGCAGCTGCTGCTGGCATGGGTGGGAGCCAGGTGTGCTTGTATCACATCTAGAGGTAGCGGTGAGAAGCCTTTGTGGAATTAAATCCTTCAGCCACTTGTAGGAGAAACTGGAGCCAACATCTTGAAATCAATTAAGACAAAATGACCCTTTCTTTGTAGTGCAGCACAGTGCTGCTCATTTACATGGCACGATGAGCAGAGCTTACTCCACACTGAGGCTCCTGTGAACCATTTGGATGCGACCTGCTAACACCAATGGCACCACTCAGGCTGCTTTCCTTCCAGCTTCCAGATGGATAATTGAGACTTTGTTTCTACCTTGATATTTGCAGATCATATCACGAGGGAGAAGCTGGAACGGATTCTCGCCGTCATCCAAGGAACAAATCACAAGGCCTTGCTGATGTACGTATGTAAAAAGCATGGCTGTGTTTGCCGTGACAGCTTGTAAAGGTTTGAGCACTAGATCAGAGCAGACAGAAGTCACAGAGTGCTCTGCGTGCTGGTGAGGGACCACTGTTAAGTGTCCTTTTTTGTACTCTGACATCTCCAGCTCCATAGGAACTGCTGGCTGCAGTAAGACCTGCACTGATGTCTTACAGACGTGGCCAGGCACCTCCCTCCCAAACCTCTACAAACAGCGCAGCATTAAGATGTGTGCAGGAACTTCATGCACGGGCAGTTCTGAGAATAACAAGTGCAGCTCTGCTTTAGTTGGGACTGCACCTATTTTGAATGGCATTGAAGAGAAGCACTCAGTGTCTGCTCTGCTCCTTTTCTCCTTTTCCAGGCATTCTAACATCGATATGAAAACACAGGAGGCCTATGAGCTGGCTGTGAAGGGGCTGATTCGCCCCATGGGAAAAAGCCCCCCAATAATCACTGCAATCCGGTGTCTCCAGTTTGCACTCCCTGAATTCCAGCTAGGTAGGACTGGTGCAGAATGGACTGGGGAAGGTCTGGTGTGAATGTGTAAATAAGTTGGTGAAATTCACTTTCCTGTTAGTGACCTCATGCACCATGAATTGGCGGGAGCGTGGTACCAACCAGTAATCCCTGCAGTGTCATGAGCTGTAGCTTCCAAGCTCAGCACAGCATCCCTTTGCAGGATGATCTCTGTAGTGCAAAGCCTTTTTTTTTCCCCTTTTTCTGAGAGCAATTGTCTGAAACCTTTACAGAACTGAAGATGCTGCAGCAAATCAAACCAGCTGCACACCTCCCTCATTTTGCTTTCCCTGCTACTTGCAGATCTTAGACTGAGGCAAAAAACTTTGTAATGTGAATGCCTATGGGGCAAAATTCTTCCTTGTGTGATATTTAAATGCAGTGCAGCTCAGGGGGCATGGGAGCGTGTTTAAACATGGTTTGCTTTTCTGCAGTCTGTCTTCTATTGCTCACAAATAATTCATCACAAAGGTGGTAAGGTAAATCTTATCCACTTTAAAATATCTAAATCTCTCTGTCATTCTGCTGCATATACAGATTTGTTCTCTAAAGCTTTAGTTTCTGGGGGGGCCAGGACAGCCTGCAGTATTCCAGAAATGCACAATCCACCTGTGTTTTATCATAGCAATCTATTCTGCTGAACTGTTTCCTTCAGCGTAAGCGTGATGGATGTCTGCACTACAGACAAGGTGTGAATTTGTCCCATTGCTTTGCCCGTTCTGAAGGAATCTCTCTGACCTTCCAGAAATTCACTGCTTGCACGAGACCCAGCAATACCTCCGCAAAGTAGTCCATGAGATCGGGCTGGAGCTGAAATCATCTGCTGTGTGCACACAAGTGCGAAGAACGCGGGACGGTGTCTTCACACTGGATGATGCCCTCCTGAGAACGCAGTGGAACCTGCAGAGCATACAGAATGCAATTCTGAACTGCCAGCTTAGAGTGAAAACCGAGTTAGAGAAAACAATGAGCCATTGGGATGGAAGTGTTCTTCAGGAGATGGATGCTGAGGCTGCCCACGCCGCTGACAGCTGAGTACGTGCTCCAGAGGGAACATCCACATCCCCTCTGCAGCACAGCAACAGAGCTACGTGCTGACAGGATGATGGACAGCAGAAGGAAAGAGGTTAATTGCAGTTCACTTCCACCATTTCTTCGAGATGACTTTCATCAGAGAGGCATTTTTCCGTTGACAGGCTGTATAATTTTAAAGCATTGTAAACAGTTCATTAACAGGAGTTAGCTGTGCCAAAATCCCTGTTGGCTTTGGGATCATTAGGTTGCTATGGGATACAGAAACCTCTTCCCAAATTGTTCAGCAGCAGGAAACACAGGCACCTTCTTACAGAGCTGTGTTCTCTTGATTGCATGATCTGCTTGCTCCTTGCAACCAGTAGCACAACTCCACTGCTGCACAGGTTTTTATTTTCCCCACGTTCCCCTAGCAAAAGTAGTGCCTTTGCTTTAGCCCCACTTTCAGAGCCAGAAATGAGACTAAAAGAGAGCTGCAAGGGAGGAAAGGCAGCTTACCTAAAGTCCAGCAGGGAAATGGCTGTCAGAGTGTGTGCAGTGCAGAAAGAGGGACTGACACAAAGATGCTAACAATATAAGGAATAAAACTGAAATTGACACGAAGGGAAAGAGGCTGTTTTTGAGTTCAGCACTACAGACAAGCACAGTGACCCTTTAATTAAGAAAGAAAAGGCTTTGTTTGCTTTTGCTGATGAACCAGGGGTGCTCAGGGGCTGTGGTGTCCTGCGCTTTGGCAGCTGCCTGCAGGCAGAGGTACTGCCTCTCCGTGGGGGTTTCAGTTCTGTAATTCCACTTGTTACCTGTGATATCATTATATGTGGATTAGACGTAACAGAAATAAGCTTTCTAAATTTAAATTAAGAATGGTGCTGTTACAACATGCAATGTTTTCCTGCTATCTGCCCAGCCAGAGACTTGCTTACTTCTAGATATTTATGTACTCTAGAAAAGCAACAGAAATTATTGGTTCTATTCTTCTGGATTTGGGCAAAGACAAGCATAGTTTATCTTCCAGATTGCCCTTAAAGTACAAGGAGCAACTCTGGGAGGAGCAGGGATGAAGTACCTCAGTAGCAGAGCTCAGTCCCTGAAGTTTTTAACGCAGAGCCTGGAAACCTTCCATTTTGTCCTGGGTCTCCCTGCTGTGCAGACAGCAGCACGCAGCACTGCTCTGTGCCCACTGCAGAGCCTCACCAGGGGCAGTTGGCTGTTGGCTGGCTGGTTTGTGTGCATCCATCCTTTGTGGACAGCAGTCTGAGATGAGGACATCATCCCCAACAGCTCCCTTGTGCTAACTGAAGCAAAACCCAGCACTGGTTAAACAGTGTCAGTGTGACTGCGTTGATCCCAGTGCTTCTACAAGGAGGGGATGGGGGGAAGGAAACACAGACCTCTCAGTCCTTCAATGACCTTCCATAACTTGGGAGTTACAACACCTCGCACAAAGTGCTGGCATTGATGTGTGCACTTCCCAATGAAAAAAACATTTCCCAACGCCTTTTTGCTGTGCTCTCAGCAGCAGCTTTTCTGACCACTTGTCTGATATCCAGGCACTGTGAAGATTAATTTCTTTCAAATTTAGAAATACGAAGAACAGACTGCAAATATAGGCCTGACTGAAAGCAAGGGGGGAAAATTGCTTGGCAGGAAGGTCTGGGAAGTAGAAATGCACAGGACATTGAGCTTGAGTGAAGCAGGAACAACATTTGTGGTCAGAGCACTTCATCAGTTGGCACAAAGCAAACCAAACTTGGGTTGTGCAGTGACCCTCAGTCCTAAGAGCTGACGCTGAAACACTCCTGCTCTCAACACAACCCTGTGCTTAGGACACTGCTCACTTTCACTGCAGTGACTCTGCATTTACAATTGAGTAAACGTAATTCTGCAGCTCTCATTCCCAGCAGCAGTGCTGCCACACTGTCCCCAGTAACTCCTCAGAAAACACTGAACAGCACATCTTAATGTTGTCTCAGAATAGAGTATAGTTGAAGAATTTGTTCCCAAGTTCATTTCATGAGTCACACGCTCTCAAAGTGAATTACTGAGGGATGCAATAGCTGCTTTAATTCAGGTCAGACAGTTCAACACAATGTTCTGTTTACTACAGAAATGAAACAAAACCTCTGGATATTACAGCAGTTGAGTACAAAATTGCTGAACACTCAAACTCCTCCAGATCCAATCATAACAAAACCAAACCACCATCACAACTTCAGCCTTTGGTCCTCTTTTCTCCCCACGGTCTTCCTGACACAGCAGCTGTCACTTCACACATGCTGCTCCCACACTTCCTCCATCCATCCAGAGGCTGCTCCACCTGCAGGTTAACATACCCAGATCGAGCCTGGATGCTGCAGAGAAGCAAAGGCTCATTGGGAAGAACTTCAGCATCAACCTTGGATTACAACCATTCCTATTAAAAAATAACCATTAGAAATAGTGTTTCTCAGGTAGCAGAGTAAACTGAAAGTATCCCAACATCCCTTTCCCACAAACAGGAATGAGTTGGTATCATCCTTAACTTGCACATTCCAAAGCTGCTGAGAAATGTGGCTGCTAACAAAATCTCTTGAAATTCAGCATATGTGCTGCTTCTTTTGGCTCTACATGGGTACAACACCAAAACACAACGGCCCTGCAACAGTCACGTCTGCAGGTCACAGCAGCCTGCGGGTCCCATGCTAGTCACTAAGCTCCAGGTCATACTCAGGGTACAGCTGCTTCGTAGTAACTCCTCGGATAACAGCTGGAAAAGAAAGAAATTCCATTGCTTTCATTAAGAAGACAGCAAATAAGTCAGAAAAGATTTGTGTTTTCCTCCTAGTAAACTCTAAGTATCCCACAGAAGCACCCACAGCTAAGGAACCAAGAATTTCCAGCTGTGCCCCCTTCCCCACCACTTTGTTTTGTTAAGGAAGCCTAATACTGAAACAAGCTCTGCCTTCGTGACATCAGTGTCTCTTTATATACCAAGATTTACTTCACCAAGATCTTCAATAGCCTTCCACTCCTTACCCAGTTTGCCTAGCAGCATCTGTCCAGCATCTTTAATTTCATTATACTCATGGAGCAGGGAGATGTGCTTCTCCAGTTCCTCCACGCTGTACCCTCTGTAACAAAGCCACAAAACAAAACCACTGCCAAACAAAGGATAGCTGAGGTATGCAGACCCCGCCTGGTAAAACCCCTCTGTTTAGAACAACGATTTTTAGGTTGGATATTAGGAAAAATGCCTTCTCAGAGCCCTGAGGCATTGCACAGCCCAGGGAGTGCTGGAGCCCCTATCAGTGCAGATGTTCTGGGGCCGTGGCACGCAGGGATGTCAGTGGCACAGCGGGGTCGGGATGGAAGAGCTTTTTTTCCAGCCTTCACGTCCCTAGGATTAACGCCCCTCTGCATTCAAATCAAGTGCGCATTGCCCCACACAGAGCAGGGGAAACGCTCATCCAGGCCCGGGCTGGGCAGCGGTGCAATCCACGGCCTGAGATCCCACCTGTATCAGCAGCTCCGCTGGCACAACGTGTGCTGACATCAGCTAAAAAATACCCCCATTCATTCCCAATTTACACATCGTTACCGCAGCACGTGAGGTCAGAGCCTTCCCAACCAAGCCCTAGGAAAAACAACCGGGAAGGAGCTCCGTGCTGCAGCTCACGGGCCCCGTAACCCAAAGCACGGCCGCAGTACGGCGCAGCCAGCCGGGCCGTAACGGAGCCCCGCGGGCCGTACTCGGACAGCAGCTGCGCGATCTCCCGGTCCAGAGCGCGGTCCTTTTCCTTCAGAGCTTCGATGTCATCGCACGGCGCTTCTCCGTCCGCTCTTTGCGGCGGTGCGGCCGGGAGCTGCGGGAACAAAACGCGTCCGGCGGCCGCTAACGGCACCACGAGCCGCCGGGTGAACGGGGAGGGAGAGCGGCTTACCGGAGGTCTGAAACCAGCACCGCCGCTCCGCCGGGAGCCGCCGAGAGACCTGAAAGAGCGCGGGGAGCCCCGCGGCAGCGCAAGACGGCGTCAGCGGGGCGCTGCGGGACGGCGCGAACCGAACCGAACGGAACCTCTCCTACCTCCGCTGCGCCGGCGGCGCCACGCGCCCCGAGGGGGAACGGCGCCGCTCCGCCAGGACCGCCGCGTCCCGCACGCACCGCCTGCACGGCGCGGGGCACGCCGGGAACCGGATGTCGGCACCGCGGGGCACGCTGGGAGTTGTAGTCCCGGGCCCTGCCGTGCCCTCTCGGCGCCGGGGAACGCATTGCCGTGCCGGGGGCGCGCCGAGGTGGGGAGCGGCGCGGCGCGTGTGGCGGCGGGCCGAGCCGGGCCGAGCGCTGCCTCCGGCGCCCGGGCGGGGCCATGCTGCGCCGGGAGCGCGGGGCGGAGTGGGGCAGCGCGAGCCGCGCGCTCGGGGGCGGAGCGACCCGGCGCCGCGTCCGCGGGCCCGCAACCACGTAGCCGTCCGCCGTGGGCGGGCCCCGAGCCGGGAAGCGGGGCGGATCCGGCCGCCATTCGCGCCCCGCAGCGGGGGAGGCGGGCCGGGC
The DNA here is from genome assembly GCF_026119805.1 of Tympanuchus pallidicinctus. Lineage (NCBI taxonomy): Eukaryota > Metazoa > Chordata > Aves > Galliformes > Phasianidae > Tympanuchus > Tympanuchus pallidicinctus. Next base: position 50,796,384 of record NW_026294802.1, read on the forward strand.
GGAGAGCGGAGCGGGGCGGGGCGGAGGAACGCGGCCTCCCCCGGGCCCCGAGGTGGGGCGGGCGCTCGGGGCGGAGCCTGGCTGCCCAGCGCACCGCGCCGATCGGCGGCTGACGTGGCCCGGGCGCGGGGCGGACATGGCGGACGGCAGCAGGCAGAGCAAGCTGGCGGCGGCTAAGAAGAAGGTGAGGGTGGAGGGCCGTGCGGGAGCGGCGCTGGAGGCCCGGAGCGGTGCGGAGGGGCTCGGCTCAGCCCGGCCCGGCCCGGCCCGGTCCCGCAGCGCTCCGCGGCGCCCGGCGGTGGGGGCGGCCCGTGGGGGCCGGGCCTGCGCTGCTGCGCCTCCTGCGTTCCGTGTCTGCCGCTCCCTTTCCCTTTTGGGTTTCTTTTCCATATCTCTGTTTTCCCTTCTTTTTTCTTCTCATTTCTTTTTCCCCTTTCTGTTCCCTTTTTTCCTTCTCGCGGGGCAGCTCGGCCCGCTCCGTCCCGGCGCGATGCCCTCCTGTGTCAAAGTCAAACGAATGGGAAAGTGCCCTGGAGCAGCTCGGGCTTCCATTTTGAAATCCTCCCGAGGATCCTTTTCGTTCCGGTGCTTTTCACCTTGACGTGGAAGCGCAGCCCTGCCTCCATGGCCGCCCTCGGGGCCGCAGGAACCTCCGGAGCATCGGAACCCCGGGCTGCTCAGAGCCTGGCCAAAACTGCCTTTAAATCGGCATCCGTCGCAGATTGCTGCTCCCCGCGGCCCGCAGTGGTGGCAGCGCCGGTCTCAGTGCGTTATCTGGAAGGTTGTTCTCCTTCTTCAGTCCTTTCAATGTTCTTGTTACGCCTTATTACCAGATGCGGCTTTACCAGTTTGCATTGCGTGTTATTATCCTTTATTCCTTATTGCTGTTAGTTACACACTTACAAGTATTTCTTCTTGCAGTATGGTGTTGTTTCCAGGGCACTTCCTCAGTTGGATGCTGAAGTTGGACACTGGCAGCCCTGCCTCTTGTCGCAGACCCAGCACTCCCATTCTCACTTTCAGAGCCCCTGAACTATTTTTGATACATATACATTTTCTTTTCCTAGAGAAGGAGCTCTTTAAGGACAGTTTCTCTTGTCCTTACAGCTCAGCTGACTTCTTACCCAGTGTTCTGCTGTCATTTTGTTGTTGATGTTATATTCACAGAATATTCTGTTTGGACTTCAGGTTATTCTTTTTCTTTCCCCCACAGCTGAAGGAATATCAGCAGAAGAACAGCCCTGGAGCGACTGCGGGAGCCAAGAAAAAACGAAAAACTAAAGAAGGAAGTAGACCTGAGACTCCCACAAACGATGACCGACAGTCTCCAGAGAACGTGAGCGTCCCCCTCTTTCTCCCTCTGCCTCGTGCTTTGGTTTCCAAACAGCACAACTGGGACTGGAAAAGTTATGCAGTGTAACGTGAGCGGCTGAGTTGCCTTTGTTAGCAGTTTGTGAGTCAGGGTGTGTGCTGGAGCAGCGCTGGAGCGTTCAGAGCTGTAAGGCAACCCTGGATGCACCCAGAGCTGCCGTTCAGAGATGGGAGCTCCTCGGGAGCAGCACGATGCCGGTTTCTTTGGCTGCCTTTGATGGACGTTTTTCTCTCTGTCCTTTTCTGAGCCGTTTCTCTTTTCCACTTCTCTTTCACCTCCTTTAGATTCAGAACATTCTGAAGGTGCTGGTGTCAGACCTTAACCGCTCCAATGGGGTAGCCATACCCTCATTGGACAAAAGGAAGGTGAGGCAGTGCTCCGTGTCCCTCCCAGTGACTCGCTGTCCCCTCTGCATGCTCAGCTTCTGTTTACACTGACCTTGATTTCGGATGGAGCCTTGTTCTGGCATGCCTGCTGTGTTTTGTGGCTGTTTTTATTAACACGGGGCTGTTTGTTAACATGCGTTTCCATCACTTGTAAGTGCTTGTTTCCTCCTGTTTTCTGTCTAAAAATGCAAAAAGTTAACCGTGTCCAGTGCACATCCTTCAGACAGCTGAGCTGGAAGGAAAAACAGAACAGAGTTTGGGGTGAAGCAGCAAACCAAGTTAACTGCTGAGAGATGCTGTGCTAGGGAGGAGTAGTGCCTTATTCATTTGTATTTCTCCTGGTCTGTGTTGTTGTTTTATTTACTTCAGTGCTGTGCTTCTGAAGGGCAAGTTTCTGCTTGAAGTGCCTGAGCCCTGAGCAAACGGTGTAGTTATTCCAGCCACCCATTTATGACAGGTGATGAAACTTGCACAGGCGATGTACAGTCTGGCAGGTACCACAGTTTTAAATATGTCTAGGCAGGAAGTCAAGTATTTCGAGTACAGCATTTACTGGCTTGAGTGTCTTCCCTCACTCCTGGAGAAGGAAGGGCAGGAAGAAGTCCACTGAGCAATGGAATGTGTGCAGGTGTAACTGGATCCTGTAGGCTGTGTGCCATCGCAGAGCTGAAGTGACAGGAGGACCTCCTGGGAGCTCCTTGTTTTTGTGTGTATATTTATTATATTTACATACCACATTTATTTTATTACTTACTTACTTTAAAACTGTTTATTGTGGAGGCAGAAGGAAGGCATTCTTCTGGTCGTGTTGCTGCATCTTGAAGTGTTAAGCGAAAAGAATGTTCCAAACAGAACAAATTAAGGACGTGTTTTTGAGAGTTCTGGGCAGAAGAACACGTGATGTTCTACGTTTATGGCAGCCTGAACAAACAGAGGTGAAGCAACCTGTACCTGAAATTAGCAAGGGAATTCCTGGCTTTCCTTTAAACACCTAAAACATGTGGCTCCTTGACAGCACACGTGTCTGTCCTCCAGAAAAATGACGCAGGCAGTTCCATTTGTTCCCCTCTGCAGTTTTCCAGCTCATTACTCTCATTAAATCTGTCTTCACTACTGCTGTAACCCCGTGGCTGCTTGATTCATGAATGAAGCGCTGAGCAGGTAAATAGGGAATGCCCAGAGTTCTTGTTTCATGCAGACTGCCAAGAACGAAGCGACTGAAATAAAAAGGAGCTCTTTCAGATGGGTTTGCAGAGAACTGCAGTGCATTGGTGGGGCTGGCTGCCGAAGGACTATTGTTTGCAGTGTCATTAAATGATGGTTTATCAGAGCTGAAGTAAAACTACTTCCATAAACCAACACAACGCTGCTCTGGTTTTATGGCTGGCTGCGTGGCTGGACAGGATGGATGGAATTGTCCATTTTGCTGTGGCTCGGTGGAGGTGCTGTCAGCTGTTTTTATCCTCCCACGAATGCTGGATGAGAGCCTTCATCACTGTCCAGGAATAGTTTTTAGGCCCTTTTCTATTTGGATTCTTGTAGCTGTGGGATTCCTGCTTTACGAGGGCTGTGGGCACCTGTTCCCAGCCGGGCTCATTTTGGCCTGTTCCCAAATGTCCTGTTTCTAAACGTCTGGTTCACAGCTTGCTGTTTGAGTTTGACTAACCTGGTTGTCAAGCAGTCATTTGCCTGTTCTCCCCCACCTTAATCTGCACCCAGTGATCAGTGTTTTCCCCAGAGACACGTGAAGGGCAGTGCTGTACACAGCAGTGCTGCCATCTGGCTTTGCCCACTGCTCACTTTTTGACAAATCCTTTGCAGGAAATCCAGCATGTGAGCTTGGAGTAGGGAGATACTGTCAGCCCTCATTAGAGAAGTGATGGGGCAGTTCTTCAGACTGGATCTAGCAGGACGGAGGGCTGGGATGACTTTTGGTTGTGGGTTGATGCCGTTTGCTCTGGGGAGGACATAGATTCACTTCCATGTGTTTCTACATGACTTTGTTCACATCTGTTTCTCACAGGCCTGTAGCAGGGTGATGTGTCCATGTGTGTTTCCTTCGTTCTGCACGTAGGCTGTAATTCCTGTGGTGTGTTTTGTGACAGGCATACTTTGACAGTGATGTTGCCACTCGTAATGCTGACCAGCTTGCTGCCGATGTCCCTGTGCTATCTAACAGCAACAGCCTGCCTACCTGTGCTTCTGTCCTGCCTGCTCCTGGAGGCATGCAGCTGACACAGGTTTGTGAGTCACCATCAATATCTCCACGCTGGTTAGCCATCCTTTTCTGAGAAAGACAATCCCCATATCTAGCTCACGTTGTCTCCTGTTAAATATACTAGGTTCTCCACTCTCCTGATCATCATCATCTGTCTGAGTGGAGGGTACTAGCATGGACACATCCCTGCTGCTTCCAAAGCTGCAGTTCTCCTCCCTTTCTCTTCTATTTAATTAGCAGAAAACACTCTTAATAATACAGAAGATCTCCAGCTAGCTGGAGCAATCTGCATTTCCTTTCACTGCATAAAGATTCCGTTGAAGTTTTTCCAGCAAAGCACAGCTGATTATTCTGATAAATGGTAACAGCAAATACAACACCAGTAACACTTAAGCCTCTTAATCCCAAGAAGGCTAGGCACTCAGTGCTCAGAAATTATGGGCAAGCTGGAAAATGAACAGGTCTTCTGAAGTTGATCTTTCTTTGGGCAGCAGTAATTACAGGTGCTGTGGAACCTGAGCCCAGATGCAGTCGGGCCTTAGGGACACATTCACAAACATGATTCTCAGCTTTTCTTACAGGCTTGTAAACTTTTGTTTTAATCCACAGATTCATGAAGCTGAGGATCGTAAAAACACTTTGGATGAGAACAGGTGAGTGTTTGTGTTTGCAGCAGGATCCCAAAGTGTCCAACAGATAAAGATTTCACTACTCCCACTGCTGTACTGATCAGAACAGTTCTCTGGGAGGAATGTTCACCATGAGGCCTTTCTTTGTCCCCAGGTCTCTGTCATCAACAGAAAGTCTCCGCCAGCTGTCTGAACAACTCAATGGCCTGGTTTCTCAGGTACAGCCTCATTTTGGTGCATCTGTCCCAGTAATTTTTTGGTGTCTGGTGCAAATCTTTAAGCAGCCAGCTTAAGAAAACACTCTTCAGTGTCAGAGATGTCTGCAGTCGTCCTACTGAACAATGAGATATTGAAGCATTGAGATGCTAAACTTCCAATTTTAGGAATGTTAAAATTTCAGCAGTAGGAAGAGGAGCAGAGTGGGTGAATGAACAGCGTGTATTCATGGAAAGATTAGTCTTGATTTAGTGGCAAAGAGCCTGAAGTCAATCTGCCTAATTCATATCAGCTTGCCACAGGGCCAGTCTGCATCTATCCTTAGCTAGGAAAGTGTTTTTGCTGTGGCTGTCTGTGGGTGCTTGGAAGGGAAGTGTGCTATAAGAAATATTATGATAGTCAGTTCTTACTTGATAGTGATTTATTGCCTGGGGGAATAAAACTGACTTGGACTATTTTTCTTCTAGTCTACATCGTATGTGAATGGGGAAAGTGGTGTTTCTTCCACTAATATTAAGGAAATGGAAGTAAGTTGTCTTGAGCTTGTGATTTTCGTATTTCCTAGTCTAAGCCAATTGTTGGGACAGTGCTGATGAGACCTGACTGCACACACAGTTCACAGACCTTGTTGTTCAGTGTTGCCTTCTGCTGTACTCAGGCAGTTGTGGTCAGCAGGAGTATCCAAGATACCTGAGGGACTTCTGGGGGGCTCGGGATCATTTGGTCTCAGTGCAGCTCTTAGTATTGATTCACTTTTATGGCAAAAAATGCCTTAGCAGAAAGTACAATAAGTTAACGTCCTATCTGCTCTTGTTGGATCTGTAGATGTATTTGGGAAATCTGATTTTATCAAACTGTGATAATGATTTGTTTTTCTCTCCTTTTTAATTATTGCTTTTTTCCTCCCCTCCTCCTTTTCTGCCCCTTCCTTCTTCTCCTGCCTGCATGTGCCCATCAGACACGTTACCAGGAGCTGGCAGTAGCCCTAGATTCCAGCAATCTAACTAACAAACAGCTCATTACAAAGATAGAGGAATTGGTAAGAAACGATCCAACCAACCAGTTTGATGTTGTCTCTGCTGCTCCTCCATGCTCTCTGGGTGTCTGCAAGGTTATGGGTTCTCTTAAGCACCACAAGGAAGGCTGCTTTCACAGCACTTTGAGTGGAACAAAATGGGCTGTATGGGAGACCTGTTAGGAAGATCAAAGTCTTGGGCCACTTATGGATGCATTAGCTCATCTGAGAACAAGAAGCACAGTTCTGCTGTTTCTTCTTAAATTTATTCTGTTGCTCTCATCGTGTTTTCTGTGGAAGATAAGCATCCTGATAAATATATTGCTGGGCCTGGCCTGAATCCCTGAAATACAGAATTCTAGTGCTGGCAGCAGTGTGAAAACCTATTTCTGCAGGTGGTGATGCTGTTCTAAATATATTAGCAGAGTGGGAGCAATAGGTCTAAAGAGAGCCTGGGGCTGGTTTCTGATCATATCCTCAGCTTCTCTTGGCACTATGAATGAACTGCTTTGTCCTTTGCCTTGCATGGATTCCTGCTGCTGCTTTTCAGCCTTCAGTTTTAACACTGCAAGAAATGTAGCTAAGTGGACTTGTTTTGGTCTGAAAAGAGCCTTTCTTGGTTTGAAATCCTTTTCCCCATTTTGTTCCTCTCACACCACTCTTTTTTCCAAAGTCCACCATTTCCCAGTGCACCCCACAACCCCTCCTGTGTTATTTTTGGTTTTGAGTTCTTTTGGTTCCATTCTGTTTCTGGTTGTCTTTCAGCTGGGATGCAGGGGTGGCTGGTAGTGAGGGCAGTGCTTTGTTTGCCTGCTTTCTGACAGGCACATGAAACACTCTCTGGAATTACACAGGCCCTTTGCTGCATTTGCAGTCTTGTTTTCTTTGTTCTGGTTGTGTTCTGTGTTGGTGTTCTTAGACTCAAAACCTCAAATTCATCAGCTTCCCAGCTGCAGTCGTGTATCAAAGTGAGCTTGAAACTGAACTAGTAAGAATGGGCTAATGTCTGTCCTTTGGAAAGGGGAAACACACCATGCACGTAGCTTAGATGTGAGCAACTGCCACAAGGACAACAGCAGCAAGTAGCAAATGCTCCACTGCACCCACATCTTCACAGTGTTTGCGTGGCAGCCTGGTGGACAGCTGACAGTTCTGTTCTCTTTCTGCCCACGTCTAAAGATGCACTGTGTGCAGTCACTGCTTTCAAACACTTCACCCACAAGACTGAAATTGACCAGGACAGGATGGTGCCCTTTTTCTGCATTTGGTTTCAGCTCTTTCATACCAGCTTTTTGCAGGAGCCTGCCAGCATAAGGGAACTTCTGCATGATTTAAAGGCCAGTTGCCACATGGGATAAAAGTTGAAGGTCTCAGCTGAAGCACAACACCATGCTGTGGTTTTGGGTTTTTTCAATGCATTTTTGGTCATTATCCTGATGCATCAGGGTTATGATTAATGTCACAGATGTGAGGTGAAAGCGTAACTGAGGTTGGTGGATGCTCAGATGCATACAGTGCTTTTGTAGTGGTGTTTGTGAATAATGTACTGAGCAATGAAAAACGTGCATGGCATCTTCATGAAGGAAGCCCCAAATCTATTATTTTAATAGATAAGATGATCTTCTTAGTCTTCTACATAAAAAGATAATGGGAACTGTTTGCATTAATTGGGCACGTATCCTACTTCAGTTAAGTGAAAACGTGCTTCAGCAGTATGAGAATGTTTCCTATATGATGAGTATTTCCTTCTAATACTGATGCATCCATTTTCTTCTGTAGAAGCAGCAGAACCAAGAAGCAGTGAATCAGCTGGAGAAGGTAAAGTATCCTATTTTTGGGCAGAGATAGAAATAGATACGTTCTTCTGAAGAGGAGAAAGCATAGCGGACTGTGGCACCAGCCTATGTGATCTTGTCTTACAGAGCTGTGGGATCACTTAGGTTGGGAAAAACTGTTAAAATCATCAAGTCAGTCCTCCTGTCTGCTCAGCACCACCAAGCACCACTAAACAATGCCTTTAAGCACCACATCACACATCTCCTGAATCGCTCCGGGGTGGTGACTCCATCACCTGGAGATCATCCTGGAGTCCGTTCTGTTTGTAGCATAGGGTTGAGTGTTGTGACTTCACAGGGTAGGCCTGGCAGATAGCTTGCTTGTTTTGATGAGAGCTAAGATTTAAATGCTCAAGTATTGGAAGGCTGCAGTGGAAGCAACAGATTAGAGTTTATGGCCTTGTCAGAAGTTTGCATTCCAAACACGGCCAGCATAAGGAACCTACTGTTGCCATTCTAGGATGGATAACCAATAAAGTAGTTTAAGAAATGGAAGACTGAAGCGTGGCTTTTAAAAATGATGATACCGGTTGGATGCTGGAAGTACCACCAATGAATCACTGCTTTTTTTGACGTAGAACAAGGGGGGGGGGTTACAATTTTGTGCTGAACAGGCATCATTTGTTTATACAGGAAAAGAAGGAGTTTGAACAGAAATTTTCTAAAGAGCAAGCAGCACTGAGAGAACAGCTCCAGGTAAGGCAGAGCTTTCACTACAGTAATATGACCTGGCTGCTGTTCTTTTCTGGATTACTGAGCACTCTGTTTTATCTTGGAAGCCAACATCCTTTCAGGAGAACTAGGAGAGCCAGCTCGCTAGATTGTACTTACGTGCAAGAGCTCTTTGTCTCACTGAATTGTCCCTTTGTGGCAGCAGGGATGTTGTGGTTGCGAGCAAAGATTCCCTGCACTGAGCTCCTTTTTCTTTCTCCAAGGTTCACATCCAGACGATTGGAATCCTAGTTTCTGAGAAATCTGAGCTGCAGACAGCCCTAGGACATACTCAGCAAGCTGCGCGGCAGAAATCAGGTAATTGACTCGGAGCACTGCAGCTTGAGCTGGTGGTTAAACCGTGGATTTCAAGTCAGAGGCAATGATGGCTGCTGGCTGCCAGCTCACAGCACTCCTTGGTTCCTTAATGAGAAATACTTGGCACCGTCACCGCTTCTGTCATCATAGCTGCCCCCAGATTGGAGCATGGTAATCCCATGGCAGTTGAGGTTCTTTTGTGCATCACTGAAGCCCTGTCAGCCCTGCTTGGGCCTGGTGACTACCCCAGACTGTTCTTTTCTCACTGTTCTTCAGATTCTTTTAAAACTCTGTTCCCTTTCATCACCCTTCCTCCCACACAGCTGTCACATTAATGTAGGTTTTACTCAGGCCTTTCATTCTCAACTGAATTTGAACAATTTGCCCTCATAGGGAAAAAAAAAGAAAAGCAAACATAGTGCCTATAGCTCTGCAAAGGACATTTCATCATCTCCCTCTAAAACTGAGAAAGGTAGTTGCTGACAGAGAGCTTTTCTGACTTGAAATCCGTGGTTTAACCAGCCCAAGGTTGCTGGTGAATCACCCATACTGCCAGGAGTGGAAGCAGGTCTACCAATTTAGAGCTCTGTGCTGTTTTAAGAGCTTGTTGATAAAGCAGAAAGTGCTGTTTAGCCTGTTCCAACAATCCCTTTGTGGTTCAGTCTCAACTGACTCTGCTCTGCCTCGCTTAGGAGAAGCTGAAGACCTTGCTGCTCGTTTACAGTCATCTCGCCAGAGGGTATCAGAGCTGGAACGCACCTTGTCCTCCATCTCTATGCAGCAAAAACAGTCAGAGAAGGTAAGAACCGCCTCTCATTATGCTTAATTAGCAGCTCTGCTTTTGGCTCGTTGCTTGTCACTACACTATTATGAAGTCTGTAGTCCCTGTTTAGAGAAGAGGCTGAAATTAACCTTGTTAATTGTTAATTAACCTTGTAAAGCCCTGTATTCTCATCAAGGCAAAGCTTTCATTCAGATTTCTGTGACCACTAATCATGTGGCCCAGTGGCTGTCTTCACATCTGGCACCTTTTTTACGTCAGTCTTGCCAGCTCTACACAGCAGCATCTCTGAGGCCTCCTCCCAGGAGGGCCTCCATCCAACAGGCACTTTACCATTGATACCCATCCAGAGGTTTTGCAGAAATAACCTCACCATCAGTGAGTAGCATTGTGTTCAGAGAGACTGAGCAGATGAATTGCTGGCAAATCCATCCTTTGTGCAGTCTCACGGTGTAATGAGCTGCAGCACTAACCAGCCAACTGTAGTGATAGGTGAGGTTCTAAGCAGACCTGTGCTGGGGATTTTGCTCAAGTTATGAGCTCTTCTGCACTAACTAATCTGTTAAAGGTAAAATAAGATAATCTTTGAACACTTTATTTGTATGGCTGAAATCTCTAACTGAATCAGACGTTTGTTTTTTCTCCAGCACAATAAAGAGCTGGTGAAGGAACGAGACAACCTGAAACTAGAACTGTACAAACAGAGGTAGGCCTGTTTTGTATATTATTCCAGAGTTATGCTGTTCTTCTCAATAGAGCCACAAAGCTTAGGAAGGGGCTTTGACCACGGTTGGTGAGCTGGGAGGCCAGATATTCAATGTAAAAACAATAATTTTAAAAGCCAAAAGATTAGGAGGGTAATACAGCAATGGAACACAGTGCCCAGGGGGCTGTGGAGTGTCTGTGCTTGGAGCGTTCACAACAGCTGCACAGAGCTGTGGGTAACAGGATCTGGTGGTAGCACAGTCCCACTTTGAGAGGGAGGTCAGACAAGATGTCCTGCAGAGGTTTCTTCCAGTCAACATTCCTGTGACTCTCTGCTGTAAACTTAATGACGTGGGCATCTGCAAAGACAGAATCACAGAGCTGTAGGGGTTGGAAGGGACCTCCAGGGATCATCGAGTCCAACCCCCCTGCCCAAGCAGGTTCCCTGCTTTTATACAGTGCTGCCACTTGGATTTGTTTGTTTGTTTCAGCAAAGGTAGTGAGGAAATAAAGCAGCAGAACTCAGAGCTGTCAGAGAAACTCCGCTCCCTGGTTTCTGAGAACTCAGCCATGAAGTTGGATGTGGAAGATTTACATAAGAAACTGGAAATGGCTGAACTGATGATTCAGCAGGTAATCACACTGCTGGGGTATGGGAGCAGATGACACTGATCATTTTAAGACTTGTTTCCTGGACACTGGGGGCAGAAGTAAATTACTGATCTGAAAGGCAGGCACAACATCCCATCCTTCAGGAAAAGGTTTTCTGTGAGCTCCCTGAGGAGCAGGAAGGCTGTGCTCTTAAGGACTTGGAGGAGACTGAAAGACATTGTGATGTCAGTCTGCAAAGAATGTGACGTGGTATGAGAAGGTGACTGAACATACAAGTGTGCAAATACAGTGACTTTTCTCTTTGCTGTTCACTGTTCTGGTTACCCAGTTGTGTCACTGAGAAACAAGTTGAGTAGAGGTGCTTGCACCTGTCCTACCCAGAGGTGAAATGGACAGTGGCAGCTTGAAGGGAGCCTGCTGTTGGAGGCAGGCTCAAGGTGAGCCCACAATGGAAGAAACTGCTCACAATTTTGTTTTCAGTTGGTGGCTCAGGTTACCCATAAAATAAAGCCAACTGCTACACTTCTAGGAAAAATATTTTGTCTTTGCTGTGCCTGCCTTGCTGTTTAGTCCACCAATGTGTTCCAGACCCTGGCTTTAAGTTCCTGGCATGTCTGACAACCTTTAAGTTCACAAATATTCATACCATCTGATCTGTCTCTGTACTACAGACTCTTGAAATGCAAAGTTTCTGAATGAAATGATTTGACTAAAGCCCATTTTCTTAATTAAAATTAGTAAACATAAAATGGAAGCAAGGGGCTGCCTAGTTCAGCTTGTTTTACAGGGCTAAAATCTAAGCTTTTTGATTTTAGATGCCACTTCTCTTTCAATCAACAATGAGTTGAAACATTTTAAAGAACGATGGATGGCTATACCATGGATCAAATGGCAGGCTAAAATCAGGGGACAGGCTAGACAGAAATGGAATATTAACATTTTGCCTTAACCTTTTGATTTTTGTGGGCAGTTCTCAAATCAGTCAGGGAATGTGGATGCAAACCAGCAGTTGCAGATGGCATTGGATGAGAGGGCGAGCCTGGAAACCCAGATTGCTCAGGTAGGTTATTAATACATTAAGCACATCGATGATCCAAATCTGGAAAGAAATTTGTGTGCCAGAATACAGCCTGTGCTTTCCTTTAAGTAGTCAGCCATCCTTTAATTGATCAGTTGGTACAATTTTCCTTGTTTTGTTTTTACCAGCTTTCAGAGTCGCTTCAGCAGCTCCAGGCAGAAAGAGATCAGTATGTAGAGAAACTGAAGGAAGAGGGGAGCATTTGGCAGCAGCGAGTCCAGCAGCTCTCTGAGCAGGTAACCTCACAGGCAGAGCCACAGCTGCCTCCAATGAACACAGGTGTAACATTGCACCATGAGCACTGCTTTAACTTGAGCTTGTGTGGCCCTGCAGGTCCACACAATGGCAGAGGAGAAGGAGAAGCATATGGCCCAAATTCAAGAGCTGGAAAGCAGTGTTACAGAGCTGCTGAGCAAATCAGGTAGGACTTCTGAAGTGGGGCTTCATACTGCAGAGCAGCAGCAGGTCAACTCTGTCCCCGCTGTGCAAGTATCTGTGCATGTACAGGTAGGTCTGATGCTCTCAAATCATGAAGAGAGCTGAAAGACTGGTAGTTCTGTGAAACCTTTAATTCTAGCAGACAGCAAGCGAGCTACTTCCAGTGACTGACCAGCAAATGGTTTGTGTCTTTAGTTACCTGTCTGGCTGTACTGTTAGGCCCATGAGGCTGGGCAGGCAGGATTCCTGCTGGGGCTGAGAGAGGGAGTCAGCAGCACGCAGCAGGACACTGTGTGGTTTCGGGGTCCTTTGCTCCTCTCAGTGCCCCATTCCTCTGGATACTGCAGCTGGTGGTGCTTTCTGGGTCACAGAGTCCTGCGGGTTGGGATATGTTCTGCACAGCTCCGTGTGCTTCCCAGGTGATTCAGCCCTCTGACTGATCTGCTTTTGATTCCATTTCTTCAGCAATGAAACCCATGGATGTTGAGCCATCTTTACCAGCAGGACCTACAGCAGCTGAGCTGAGTCTGCAGGAAGAAATCCAGCGAATGCAGCACGAGAAGGAGGAACTGCACGGGCAATACCAGGCCCAGGTCCGTGACAACGAGCAGCTGAGCCACCTCAACAGGGAGCAGGAGGAGCGGCTGCTGGAGCTCGAGAAGACGGTGCAGCGCTACAATGAGGAGTCTGTGGACAGACAGCAGATCCTGGAGAGCATGCAGAGTGACAAGGCCACCATCAGCAGGGCGCTGAGCCAAAACCGGGAGCTGAAGGAGCAGCTGGCTGAGCTGCAGAATGGGTTTGTCAAATTGGTATGTCTCTTCTCATGAATCTTTTCTCGCTATTTCTCACGTTGGCGCAATCGTTTTGTAGCACAGATGTAAAAAAAGCTACTGTCAGAAGCATTGTCTGCCTTTTGTCCCTTAGGGTTATGAATGCTCAGCTTTCTGTGGTATGTATTGCCATACCAGGAAGTGCCCTCTAATTCCTTACTCTCTCAGGTGCTCTGGCAAACAAACCAGTATCTCTGCCCAGAGCTGTTTCCTTTTTCTTCTCTGCTGGCAGTCAGGCTGTTTCTTTCCACTGAGTATTCTTCCAGCTTTGCTCATGAAGAAGAAATTCTCAACAGTCTTCTGTCCTCTTGCTGTCATTGTTTCTGTCCTGAAGCTGAATTCTTACTCTTGCTTCTTTTAACAGTTTCCCCTTTGGGGTTATGGCATATAACACACGATCTGGTCACTGTTTTTTCTTCAGATCTTTCTGAACTTGTCTTCTTGGTTTTGAATGTCTATTGCTTTATTTGGGATGTTCATGTCACCCATCTGCTTTGGATCTGACAGGCTGTGTGATGTGCCAGGCCCCTTCTTGGCACTGTCCCAGCACTGATTTTCCCCCCCCCCCTTGCTCTTCTCCCATCTTCTCAGCCTTTTTTAAAGTTAATTACTGCCCTTATTTACAGCTCAGAGCAACACAAAGGATGGCATCCCACTGCATCAGGAATTTAATTTATGAGATATACTTTTGAGGTGTACTTTTGGGGCAATTTCCTTCTACAACGTTTTTGATTCTTGCAGACAAATGAAAACATGGAGGTTACAAGTGCCCTGCAGTCAGAGCAACACGTAAAGAAGGAGCTGGCTAAGAAGCTTGGGCAGCTGCAGGAGAACCTGGGGGAGCTCAAAGAGACGGTAAGCAACAGCAGTAGGATGGCAGGGCAGGTGTGCAGCAGTTCATGCAAAGGAGAGTTGGCAACTGATCAGACTTTGATGGAAAGATGGAAATTGGTGTTGGTAACGATCACGCTGGGAGCCCTCCCGTGTCATCTGCTGTCTGATGCGGGGGACCAGCATGTGGGCACAGATGGTGGCTGCCTGCCTCGTTGGTGGCTCTGGGGCAGCATTGATGGTTTGGATCATGCCACACGAGCCATCGTCTTTTCTGGCAGAAATGATTTGATCTGATGGTTTTATCACGTTTTTGTTAGCTGGAACTGAAAACGCAGGAGGCTCGGGCTCTGCAGGAGCAGCGCGACCAGTACTACGGCCACTTGCAGCAGTACACTGTGGCATACCAGCAACTGGCTGCTGAGAAGGAGGAGCTGCAAAAGCAGTACTTGCTTCAGACCCAGCTGATGGACAGGCTGCAGCACGAGGAAGTTCAGGGGAAGGTGACAGTGGAAATGCACCTGAAGGAACTGCAGCAGACCAAGGTAATAATGAAGAGGGGCAAGTGGAAAGACTAGAGGCAAAATGCTTAATTACATGACAGAGAGGTGAATTAGACACTGATGATAATTGTCTGGAGCAGAAGCACTGGTGGTTTTTGTTTGTATGTTTGTTTTTGTGGTGCTACTGATAGTTTGGCTTATGCAGGTCTTGGTGAGGGACCTTCTTACCGATGTTCTGCTTCTTTCTTGCAGGAAAGTCTGGAAGCTGTAGCAAAGGAAAACAAAGAGCTGCAGGCCCAGATCAGTCAGTTAGCAGCAGAGCTGGATGGCAAGATGCTGCACAGACTAGAAGGTGTGTAACTTCAGCTGCTCTCCAGGGATGGGAGGTGCAGCTGGGCTCTCTGGGGTGTGATTTCTTTGTTCACCTCCCTTCGTTTACAGGGGATGGAATCGAAAGTGAAGTGATGTCTGAAGAAATGAAAAACCCTTCGTTTGTGATCCCAGAGAAGTTTGAAAGCCATGAAGAAATGGTGGGTCTCAATGGGTAGAAAAGCCTTTGTTCTCAGTTGTGAACTGTTGTCTAGAGGAGGCAGATTAAATTGCAGAGGTTCCACAGTGTGTATTAAGGTGTTTATCAGCTGTGATTCCTGCAGCTGAGGCACAGGGAAGTGTTGCAGTCCCTTTTACAGCAGCAAAAGAACCAACAAGATTTCTACAGTATAGTTGAAAAACAAGTTGGAAGTCCAGCAATGGTTTTAATTACAAAGGCAGCTCAGCTGGCAGAATGGCTCTAACTATTGTGATGATTGATGTTCTCCTCACTTTGGAAGGCAATTTGGAGATGGTGTTGAACATGACTAATTCTTTCTGTAAGTGTGGTTGTAACCAGACAATACTGTGATCAAACAGTTATTGTGGGAATTCAGGTTTAACCTGCAGAGAAGAAATGATTACAAATCATTTCTTGAGAACGAGAAGACATGCAGCAGTTGCTGCCTGGGTTAGTCCTATGGGTTTCCTATCCATAAATAAAATGGGGTGAACTTCTGTTATTCTCTTTACCCTGAGAGGCACATTTGGTCACGCTTCACACAGGATAATCACTAACATGAGTCCTCTGAAATTCACCTTAGGTGACTTTCTTGACATCTGCCATGTCCCAAGTGGAGAAGGATCGAGAAGAGATGAGGCAGCAGCTGGCTGCTCAGAGACAGCAGTGCAGAAACCTCCTGCAGCAAATAGCAGCTCTTCGGCAGGAGCAGCAGCATAACATCGTGAGTGAAGGTAAATTTTGTGCAGTTTGGGTGTGGAGATGTGCCCCAACCTGGCCCTGGCCTCTGTGAAACAGACCTGTGGGCTTTGTGAATGAATCGTGCTTAAGCAGGTACTGTAAACTGCCAACGTCCTTTCCAGATTCCACTATGGACAGTGTTCCAGTGGAGGTTCATGAGGCTTTAAAAACTGCCATGGAGAAACTACAGGTAAGCAAAGGATCTCCTTTCTGCTCCTCTGCCTCACCTGGCTAGATGTGCACCCAGTGCCAGACTCCTGAAGCACACATACATTGCAGGGGAATAAGCAGCAGATGTTCCATGGTAAGCTACTTCCCAAAAAGAGGCTTTCCTCACAACTTGTCTCATCATAGGAGAGCTTCCCCTACCCTGCCCAAACACTGTAAGGGTCTAACACTCATCCATGGTCTGTTCTTAGATAAACAGCTGAAAAACAGACTAACTTCACCCTGCTGGGATGAAGCAGCGCTTTCCAAGAACTGCAGACTGTGACCACATTTGTGCTGGTCCAGCAATGAGAAGGCACTTTGTTCCCTCAGTCCTTCTGCTTCCCAAAATGCAGAGATGCTTTGCTGTGCCTCCTGCAGCTTTGTTCCTTTTTACTATCAAATCAGAGCAGTTGTGAAGGCAGCACGACTTGTTCCCTAGGCTCAGACCGATGTGAGAGCAGGGTTCTGTCTTTAACACAGCTATTCCCATACGTGAGCAGCTGAGGTGACTCATAGCAATTTTTGTGTTCAGTCCCGTTTCACAGATCTGATACAGGAGAAAGCTGATCTGAAGGAACGGCTGGAAGAGTTGGAACATCGCTGCATACAGCTGTCTGGGGAAACAGACACCATTGGTATGTTTGCACAGCACAAGCTAGAGCTCTTGGAGCTGAGTCTGCCACGTACCAAGCAGTTCAAGTCTTGCCACCTAGATAGGCTAGGCTTCCAGTCCAGGGCTGGCTGTGCTGGATCCTCATGCAGCACAAGCTTATGCTCACAGTCAGGCTTTTACATCAATCCCATTTATTCCTTATGCTTCTGTTGTGTTCCAGGGGAGTATATAGCACTATACCAGAGTCAAAGGGCTATCCTCAAACAGCGGCACCAGGAGAAAGAAGAGTACATCAGCAGGCTGGCTCAGGACAAAGAAGAGATGAAGGCAAGGAATCTCTTTTGTAGTCCTACAAACACAGTGTACTCTTGTAGGCAGGCCTGAGGGACTCCTGCACAGTGTAAACCTTATGTTGTTCTTCAGCTAGCTTTAATGTTGAAGTTGTAACAGTGGCAAAACAGCAAGCTGTAGCGCACTGTTTGTGGCCACGGGGATATGCATGCTTCTGAAGTTTCCTTTGCTGGTGCAGATGAAATTACTGGAACTGCAGGATTTAGTGATGCGTCTGGTCAAGGAAAGAAATGAGTGGTACAGCAAGTATGTAGAAGCTGCTCAAAACCCAGAGCTGTTAGCAAGCCAGAATGAAAATGCACTTCCAGTGGAGAGGCGCATCGAACTGAACGCTACTGATGGAGAAGGTAAGCTGGAGACAGGACAAGTTATATCAGGTGGAATAACCCAAGTCTCTGTGCATGGATGGGAGGAGTTACCTGCCTGCTGTGTCTTGTGTGCCTTACAGGGTTACGAGAAGTGAATTTAGCAGATGAAGCGGAGCAAGACGCTGCTGCTCTTCATCAACCCGGTTTCTACCCTATTGACACTAAAGCTGCTCAGCCAAGCCAAGAGGACCCTACAGCAAAGCAAATAATGCAGCTTCTCAGAGAAATCCAGAACCCTCAGGAGAGGTCGGGCTCCTTGCTGGAAAACCCCTGCATTCCGTTCTTCTACCGTGCTGATGAGAATGATGAGGTCAAAATCATGGTGGTTTAAGTAGCACCGATTCTTATTTACAGAGATTTTTCTGTGAGCCTGTAAGGACTAAACTGACTTGTATGTGCCCATACTGCTGCTCAGCACCCTTGGTCAGAACGGTGATCTGCTCTAAAAACAGCAGGAAAGAGGGACTGCATCACATGGAACTCAGCATCATTCCTTCTCTTCCCTCTGTTGCTTGGTGTGCTTGGAGCACAGGCTGAGTGGTGTTGGCTCTCCAGCTGGGCCTGGTGCACGTTGGGGGGAAGGGACTCTGTGACTTCTGGCAAATTCCTTGAGCCCTTGTCCTGTATCCCTGACCAGCACACAGCTTCACAGCAGTGACTGAGCAGCAGCCCTCGTCCATCAGTCACGACTGTAACCTGCCTACTTCCTTCTGAGGCTCCCAAAGCAACTAACTTAACTCTGGTAACAAACTCTTGGGATGGTTGGTTTTGTTTCACACCATGCATCTTAAAACTTCCCACTTCCTTCCTCCTGCAAACCAGCCTTGAACAGCCACAGGGTGCAGGCTTCTGGCTAGCTAGGCAGCACACACAGCTTCCTGCATTCAGCGCTAGGGGCCGGGGCTGAGGGCTGCCTTTGGAGTCTTTCTGGTTACTTGACAAAGCTTTACGTGAGTAGCGGGAGCTGGGGGTGGAAATGTAACTGCACTTTGAAGGATGATGTGTTTCACTTGTGTGTGTCTGAAGGTTTTATTTATTTAAAAAAAAAAAAAAAAAAATGGGAGAAATAAGTAAAAGGAAACCACTTAATAAACATGCTTTGTTTTGAATTCCTGGACTCCAGGTTATCTATTGCTTAAATGTCTTCTCCCATTTGGGTAAGAAATGTATTAAATGGGTGGAATCCAGCATCCTTTCTCCCCGCTTACGTTGCTGGCACACAAAGCCTTGAAGCTGAGCTCCTGGAGTAGCAGCAGTGCAGCTCCCTTAGGTGTACAGACTTCAGGCTCAGGCACAACCTGCCTCTATGAAATATGGTTACAGCCTCAGCACCAGAGCTCTGGGGAGAACTGCAGCGGCCCTGACTGCAGCAGCCATGCAATCCCACAGCACAGCCCTGGGCTCGTGGTGGGGGAAGCTGAGCTGCCAAGCAGAGAGGTGCAACCACACGAATGCAGCATCAATTCTTGTATTTGTCAACCACAACAAAGGAAAAAAAGAAGCCAAACCTAAAAAAAACAACTATTCTTTCTCAGTGTCCAGGTGGCTGAGCTTTAGCAATATGGGGTAGGAGGATTTTCTCTTTTAATGCCAAAAGTAGATCAAGGCTTTTTTAAATGGTTCATTTTGTCCTTTTCCCCCCCCCCACCCCCCAAGAAAAGAAAAGTGTGTATGGAACAATTTGTGCTTTCCTGTGAACCCACCAGAGGAATGTGGAAATTGGTTTCTTTTTGAACTCTTCATCTGAATGTCTCCAGTGCTGTCTGTGAATGGCACAACGTGAGCTGTGTACATACTGTATCTGTGTAAAATGCTGTATATTGCTGGAGGGAAGGCTGGCCTGCAGGCTGGAGCTGCTCATAATCTGTATCATAACTAAAAAGGCAGGGGCGTGACTTAAACAGATTATTATAAATGGAATAAATATTTATTGGGTGTTCTACTCTGAAAGAGACCATTGAAGCAGCTCTGCAGGCTGGTGCAGAGGTGACTTAGTGCTGTTACAAATATGCTTCCTGAATAAACTCATTCAGATGGGTACTGGCGAGATGTGTTCTGTTCAGATCTCCTTGAAATCTGGCAAAAAACAAATTCTTCCCTATTCAAAACAAACAACACATGGGCACAGCTCTACAAACTGCTGCCTTAGTTCTGCTGCCCTTTCCCCTTCGCTTTCATGAATGTTTCCTTGTAGCCAGAGCTCTGCCAGGCCTGAGATTTCTCTCCAGGCTTTCAGCTTCACCCATGAGCTCTGATTCCTTTTTATCCTTTTCACTCGAGATGTGTTTCCCTGACCCTACTTTTACTCAGAGTGAGCTCCATGCAGACACACAAGTGACAACTATTGCTCAGCTGACACTGCAGCTTTAAATTACAGCACCCAAACTGCCTCTGCCTCCAAATGCTGGTGGCCAGAAGCACTGCATGGACAGGGAGCAGCTGGAGGCAGGAAGTGTTTATGGGCTGCAGGTGGTTGGGGAGGCCCTCCTGCCTGGCCCAGGAGGTTCCCACTGTACACAACCAGCAGATAACACCTTTCTGTTGCACAGTGTAACTCTGTTTACCTGAACTGCAGTTTCAGCTGAAATGCAGCCTTCTTTAAGAACAAGCCTGTGTGTTATAGCAGGGATGGGGAAGGAAGCAATAGGACAGAGAAGGGCAAGGACAGAAACAGCTGCAGCACAGAGGAACGGAGTGCTGGAGATGTGGGCTGCTCCCCCACCTCCCCCCAGCAGCCACCACACTTATTAGCTCTAGGGAGACACAGAGCTTACCCAAATCTCACCAGGGAGCTCCCCCCCGCACCATGGCAGCAGCAGGCAGGGCTGAGGTGGGCAGCAGCACCGGCAATGGGCTGCATTCACAGCCAGGCCCAAAGCACAGCTCCTGCCAGGGAAACCACAGCTCTTTGCCCACCTGCTGCGTCCCACAGCCAGGGCTATGCAAAAACAGCTGTAAGAACCAAGTGTGTGGTGTGCAGGACTCCCACCTTCTGTGTCGGCACCGACGCACCTCACTGCACCTCCCTTTACAGCAGAGAAGGGCTTTCATCTCTGCACCCGCCGAGCTGCCACCACCGCCTGGCTGCTGCTGCGCATCTGTGCCTCCATTCTGGTCATGCATGCAGAGCTTTCTAAGCTCTAAGGGACGAAAAGACTCAGTTATAATCAAACAGGTTGGAAATCACCCAGAGAAAGAGCAAGAGAAAGAGAGATGGTTTTATTCTAGTTGGAGAGTCCTTCATTATACAGAAACAATAGTTTATTTCATCCAAGTAACGAGAGTGACAGTAGATCACAGACTGCAGCACAGCTACCACCAGCACCGAGACACAGCTCTGGGGTAACACAGGAACCCAACTGCACACAGCAGAGAACTGAACAGTCGGCTCAAAAATTCAACACTGGGATTTGGCTCACTTCTCAGGATGTGTATATATATATGTATAGCGATATTCTTTCCCTACTGAAGCGTTTCCTAATATCCACATGGAAGCACAAAACGGCTTTAAACACCTGGACATATATAGATTTTCCATCTTTATATATATATATTTATAGATATTTATAACAGTAAAGATATGTTTCTCATTACTACAATTTCAACTCCTCGAAGCAGCTGGGAATCAAAAACAGCTTTACTACAGTCACAGCTGATAGGTGTGTGTCACAAATACAAACAGAACAAACCAGGGGTGAGAGCTGAGTCCGAACACTCCCGGACAGAACAGCTAAGAGCAGGCAAAGAGTCTCGCAGGGAGCAGCACTACATGTCAAATGGTGGCTTGGGGCTCTCCGGGCGGGAGGGGCTGGCCTTACCCGGCCGGCTGGAAACAAAACAGGAAAAGGGGAAAGGAAGGGAGAGGGGGAGAAGCAGTAAAACAATGGTTAAAATACAGAAAGGAATCGGCGTCGGAACAATAGAGGAGCCACAACAGAAACCGAAGACGCTACAAAAAGATAACCTGAATGCAAATCAGCTGCAACACGGGTGGCTCACTGCTGGTGGAGACACGACAGCCCAGATGCACAGGGTGGGATATTTTTAATGCTGAAGTCTTTTTTTTGGTCATATTTTTAATACACATAACATGAAGAGCAGAAATCAAGCCGTAGGGGGATGAGTTGTGATAAGCAACAGTTACAAGTTCCCCAAACACGTACCATACACATGCAAGAAAAGGCTACGGAAGAAGTCACCACAGTACCCAAAAAAACACAAAGATGTGCTTATTCAAAGCAGAAATAGCTTCAATAGAACATCACGCAGCAAACTCCCTGAAAACACTGGGGTGTCCGTTTGCAGGGGGAGCAGCAGCAGCCATTGCCTCCCCCCGCTGGGTTGGGGCTGAGCCCAATGTGATGGAGCACAGCCTGACAGGAGCACGGCTGCACCGCAGCACCCCCAGCTGTGATGGGAGCTGAGCACCAGGTCTGAGTGCTCCCCATCAAGCTCCCCCTCCTCGCCTCCCTGCCTCGCTTTGATATAAGGTAGATTGCACTGTTCCCAACATGAGTTTTTGCACCTTGGAAGTCGAACTAATACACACAGGACATTTAATCTGTTCCTAAGAGCGTCACATTTTGACAGCGTTTTTGCTTCTAAGTCACGCTTGTATCTTCTTAACTACAAGGAATTCACTACAGCTCAGTCCTAGGTGGTGCTACAGCTAGGTGATGCAGGCAGGACACTGATCCAGGCCAGACAGGCAGATGAGAACAGGACAGACAGCCAACGTGCGGACTGAGGGATGTCCCTGTGGCTGATCTCTCCCAGGAGCCCGTGTTTCTGGGATCCGTGCCACCGAATGAAGGCTACACTACGCTCACAAAGCAATACAGGACGCACGGGTGGAGACGAAGAGCTCAATCGCTAGGCTAGTGCTGTACCACACACTGGGAAGGGATGGAGGGAAGCAGGTGTGGGATGGATGAGGAGTGACTGTGGCTGTGGAAGGGAGGTGGGATGGGAAGCCGCCAGCACGGCGCTCGTCGCCAGCTGTCTGCAGCCTCGAGTTATAAATCTAAGAGGGACGGTTCAGCCGGTCGGATTATGGTAGGTCGAGTAGGTGAGGCAGGGCCCCTTCTGCTGTGAAAAAGCAGAGAACAAAAAACAAGAGAACACACACTGTGGTTAGCACAGCAATCGCAGTCACAATCACGCATGCTTCTCCACCTCGCCTGAGCCAGCAAGAGAAAGAAAACCGAGGCACAAAGCACCAGAAGAGCACAGCTCTATCAGGAGGTGTTGTCAGTTTGCTCGGGGCCCAACCCTGGGCTTTCTGCACAGCATGGATCACCACCAGGCAATCTGCTGGATGTACAGCTTTGCTGTATTTGTTCATCAAATGCAGGCTCAGTGCCAGCGGGGGGTGCTGCCTCTGGAATGAGAGTTGAGAAGCATGGCCAACAGAGAGCTTCTGTACCAAGCACATGACATCACACAGCATGGATGGGCCCGAGATGCACTGCTGCAAGGCTGGCTGGGAGGAGCACCATCCCCTGGGGCTAGGAGAGCCTGAGTCCCTCCTGGCATACAGGGCACTGAGCTGCTCTCAAATGCAACTGCTGCTGACTGCATGAAGGCTCTAGCCACTGCTATTGTTTCAGCTAATCGCTGATACTTTAGTTAGGTCTAAGGGCAGCAATTTAATCACAGAGAGGACAAGTTCATGTTCAGTGATCTCCATCGTGTAAGGGATTGGGGGGGACAGCAGGGAGCAGCACAAAGTACAAGGCAACCCCTCTGCTGTCACCCTCTGCTTCGGTGCTCGCTGCAGTGTCAGCGTGGCAATGATGTAACGATGATAATTAAATTGCTCAATACCAACCCAGAGTGGTTTTACAATCCAAGCTGCCTGGAATGCAGAGTGCAAACCAAACAGGATGGCGGTAAATAAAGAGGAAGCATCTGCACTGATCAAACAGAACCAGGTGTCACTAAATTAATGCCTGAACACTTCCACACTGACAAGCTTTAATTTACATTACAGGGAATCAATTGAGTGCTGGAAATGATGATGCTCAGAGGGAGGGTGGGAGAAAGGCAGAGGAGATCTGCAGTGCTATGCTGATGTAATGGGGAAGAGCTTTGCACTGACAGCAAACCTGTAATCACTCTGGTACCAGAAGAGCCACTGTCCTATGAACTGGGGCACACTGCCTCACCTCAGAGAATGAATCAGAGCAATGCTATGGCCCTGCTTATTAAACCTCAGCAGTTTATTGCTCTATATGGATTCAGCCCAGATCTCTAAACAACTAAAACCTCTTGTTCCTTGCCTAGGGCAATGATACCTCAGAAAAAAAAACAGAAAACAAACCTTCAGAGAATAAAACATTTGGAAATATTTTCCTGATGGAGAACGTCAGTGGGAACAGCAAGACCACATCTTCAGCGTGGCACGTGAGTTACTTTTCATGTAGAGCAAATCTGGAAACTATGGGAATCTCAGGTGGGTGCTGAAATATTCATCTCTTAAAAGCAAAACTTGCAGTGAGTTACAGCTGGGAAATCTGTGACCATGGCCTTCATGGCACACAGGATTCGTACACCACCTCCAGAGGTGCTCACAGTTGGTATGGCCACATCTACACCACCTGGAATGGCAGACTGTTGAATTTGACACCTTACAGAACTGGGCTCAGGTTTTGGCAAGATGCTGCTGTGCTGCCCTGCATCTCACAAGGCACTTTTTGAAATGCTTGCAGGGCATTTTTCACACAAGGAGTTTGGTCTGGTTGTCCTGACCTCTGTGGGTTCACTCAAAAAAGGATCCTTGAAGCTGGCAAGGGAAGCCACCAGATCCTACCATAATAAACAGGGCTGAAAGGAGCATCAGCACTATTCAGGCAGACACACCACCTTCTATGATTCTATCTGCCCTGTAAGGTTAGAGAGGTTGAGAACTATTTCCTAGGATAAAAAAGTTCTCTCTCTGTAACCATCTACCCCTGCAATGCTCTTTCAGACTGTCTCTTCATTGCTAGTCAAGCCCTCTTACAACTGAAAAGCCAATCTCTTCTATTAGAATGAGGAGCAAAGCTTTGCTGGCTGGGAAGCTCATAGCAGCCTCCAGTTTGCAGGAAGGCAGAGCCTGGCAGCAGCCCCAGCTCCACTCGTCACATCCCTCATCATCTCCAGGAACCAGCAAGTTCACTGGGAGTTCTGCTGATGATAACCTAACAGAGATGGTGAAACATGGCATTGGTTCACTCGGGCTGCCAAGGACTGTAATCAGAAGGTTTGGGGTGCTTTTCTACTTTTATTTCCTTGGTGCTCTTTGTTTCAGATTAAAAATGGAACGTCCCATGACAGCGAGTCCCGGAGAGGGGCGCAGACACCAGAAAGCCTCTCTGCATTTACCACAATGCACATTTCTCAAGCTGCCAGGATGCCTGCAGCAGGCAGAGCATTGGAAGAAGCTGCTGACTGCTCCAGCACCTCTGCAGTACGTCAGCAGTGGGGGAGGACTGACAGATGACGCCCTTAAAGAACACATCAGCCACTGAACAATCACTGCACTGGAGTGATGCAAGGCAGCACCTCTCTGCTTCAGCTGGTTACATGCAGCACTGACGCCATTTACTGTAGAAGGAAGCTAGCTGGGAGCTCTCCTCACCTCACACAGGGACTGCAACTTGTGCCATTCCTATTAAGACAGGTCTTTGGCACTTGCTCCCCCAGCCAGCATCAAGGAAAACTGCAGGAGCTGCTGCTGCTCCACTCCTCTCAGAGTCAGACCTTTCACTTCTAAACAGAGGAAGGGGGAAGGAGCCCCAAACAGTCACATCTGCCCTATTCTGCCCCTCTCCCTCTTTGCTAGGTAGGCTAGTGCTTTGTAAGCAGAAAAAATTGAGAGAATTTGCTAGATCTCCCTCTTCAAACTCCACCATTGCACCACTGAGGGGACAGGGAAGAACTGGCCCCTGAATGTAGGGCAGCACAATGGACGTGAGCTTGGCCCAAGAGCCTCCCACATTACTGAGGAAGTACAATGCTGCAAAATGCAGGGAGAGATAGGAGAGGGAAGCAAGCAGGAATCCAAGCAGAGTTTCAAGGAGAATACAGATCACAAAAATCCTCTCTCTTGCAAGGGCACAGGAGGGAAGGCAGACTGAACAGAGGCAGAAGAGTAAAAAGAGGTAGAGGGTCAAGTGGAGAACGAGCAAAGGGAGTCTGCTTCTAATTGTGATCACAGGACAGAAGGATAACAGGGAACATTCAGTGTCAGAGTTATCCTACACCCAAATATATACACAGCAAACACCTCCTGTCTTTCACAAGCATACAGAGGAAGGGAGCATTTCTCCAGTGAGACATTAAAATGTAAGCAGAGGAGTCTGAACTGACAGCTCCCCAGGTCTGTACCTCTATCCTAACAGAGCTGACAAACAGGATCAAAACAGAATTCATTCAGTTCATCTCCCACTCAGTGTGGATAGAAGCCAAATGAAAGACACACCGTTTAGACCATGTTGCCAGAGCTCACTCCCCCATCCCATCTCCACTACCCGAGGGCAGAGAAAGGATCCTCCAGTAACCACAAGTCAGGTACTGGGGCTTTCCTAGCTCCTGCAGCTCCAGCTCCATCTCTGATCAGCCAGCTTTTCTGTTCTAGACTCCTCCCTTTATGAGATCCTGGCAGACGTGATTCACTGGACAAGGGACTCTGACTAACACAAGGACAAGGCAGCAGAGGTAAGCTGCAGAGCAAAGTGATGGAGGATGGGGACACAGCGACTCATGCATCGCAGAGAGAGTGCAAAACGTACCGTGGCTGCCAGTCCTCAGGGGTCACTGATAGTGATTCTGAAAGACAACATGAAATCAACATGGCAGTTCAGACAGTTCAAGGCAGAGGCCAAACAGACTGTCAGGAAGGTGGAACAGACAGACATGCGCTTGCACAGAGCCACATTCGCATGCCCCCCCTCCCAGAACACCACACAAGTGTGCACTGCTGGGGAGGGCTGCACTCGGCCATGCAGGACTTCACATCCACTCACAGCCTCATCTTCACACGCACCCAAAATCCTGCTGTGCACAGTTTATCTACCCACACACCACCAGCTGCTGCTCGTCCTCCCACCCAGCTGGATACAAAGGTCTGCTGGCACATCCAGACTGAGACCCTGAGCACACTCACACCTGCTCAAGTCAGGTCTCAGCACCAGCTGCCTGGGCACAGGTGGGGTGACCTGGCACCCACTGAGGCTTCGTATCTTCTGACCATCTCCTGACCATATATTAAGTGTCAGAGTTGACCAGAGAGCTCAGAAGAGCGGGAGGTATCATGGTGCACTGAGCACTGCCCAGAAGACAAAGACATTTAAAAGGTCACTAATCATGAGATCATTACTTTGACCTCCTGAATAACTCAAGTCTAAAAACACACAAGTTATGCTTACAGTGATGCTGGTTGCTTGCATCATTTTTCCTCAGGCTTACCAAAAAGCAGAGAACCAACCACTGCTTTCCACACGTTTTTCCAGTAGTTAAATTATTCTCATTTAAACTTTCTTATTGAATTCCTTGAATTTGCCTAAACTTTCACCTACAGTTTTTGTCAAACTGTTTTAAACTGGAGAGACTAAGTACCTGGAGGAGTGCCTTTACAGCTTCCTATTCCAGACAAACTAAACTACTTCCTCCTAAACAGCCCCAGTGGGCATCCAGCCCAAATGCAGCCCTTCACTGCACAGAGACAGGGCCTGGCATCATCTGCAGCTCCCAAGGTGTTTGGTATCACAGACTTCTGCATAAATTCTGAATAAATGCTACGTACAGAGGCATGGTAGAAAATCAGCCTTAATTGTACTTAATTACATGCAGGAGAACCTTCCTGTGAAAGAAAACAGACCACGTGGTGTTTGTATGTGAAAGCATGTGTCTGTGCAAACAGACGGAGAGAAAAGTACAGCAACATTTGTCTTTAAGTTCATCCTCCACAACATCAGATATGCCCACCAACAGCGGCACAAGCACACAGCTGAACTTCACGTGGGTATCACATGCACATAGCACACAGCCAGCCACCACCACGCACCTCCATCTCCCAGAGCCCACTCATGCCACCTACACGAGCTCTTTTCACACACACACAAAGTAGTGGAGCCCAGTTAGCAAGGAAAAAGATGGGTATTAAAAAAGCAACAGTGGAGATGGCATTCGTTCACCCATGGCAGAAGGACCCGAGTCCAAGTGCTAGCAGGGAACATTCTTATTCTATATACAGGAGAAGAAGAGAAAGAGTCCCTTGTCATTGGAAATTCTCCATTCATCAGTGAACTCAAATGACAAGCTGGTATCAGGATCCGGAGGAGTCTATGAACGACTGGAAGAATCAGAGAGGGGGGATCAGAGAATGAGCATGAGAACTTCTTCACTTCACAACTTCAGGAACCAACTTTCTCAACTCCAGATCAGGGCAGTCTGTAGCATGCATTCCAGCCCTCCTACACCAAGGGGTTGCTAAGCATGAAACACTTTCTTCTGCTGCTCCTGTGCAGTTCCCCATGTTCCCCTAAACCCTTCTATTTCACACAAGGCAGAAAAACCATTAAGGTAAGCTATGACAGATTTCATTAAAAAAAAAAAAAAACCAAAAAAAAAAAACCAAACAAACAAAAACAGCCAAAAAAGAGAAGGCCAATTCATTCCAGCCATTTGGGGGATCCTATCATGACCAGGTATATAGAATATTTTTCATGAGTGAAGAAATGAAACCGTGAAAGTAGAAAGATGGAGACAGAACAAAAGGTAAGTATACTAAAATCAAATCCACAAAACAGAAGTATATGGAGAAGCAGGTTCACAAAGAAGCAAGAGCCAAAAATACACAGCAGAAGCAAGCTGACATCCACAGGTGCCACCTGCAGGACTGCAGTCCCTGGAGCAGTACTGAGGCACGAGCGGGCAGGTTATGGAGGACATGTGCTGAAAACTGGGGCAGAGGCACCAAGAAAGTAAAACTATTTGCACACACCCAAGTCAGGAACAGATTTATCTCTTTGGATTCATCTGCTTCTGGGCTGCATGCAGCCTGAGAATACCCCTGTCCAAACAGGCAGTGCCAGGTAAGAGCTGGGGCACCACCACCCAAGGGAAATGTTCCACAGGTGTGTCGCCTGGCTGGGGGTTATGGTTGTATTCATTCTTTATGCTGCAATTGCTTTCTCTTCCTCACAGGGAGATCAAGTACCAACCACACACATTCTTGGTTCCAAATTGTTTCCCTGGTCCTCTTCAGGACCAAGTGCGTAGCCTCCCAGGGGATAAACTCTTATTACTACATGGAAGGGTGTATGAAGTGACTGAACAGGACAGGAGTTACAGTTCCTAACAGGAAAGCAAAGCTGTGTCACCTGAGCCCTTCAGGCTGGAAAACATTATTCAAGTTGATTGCAGAAACAACAAAAATGACTACAAAAAAAATGCTTCCCTGCCAGTGCTATCACAATATTCACCTAATAAAAAAGCATCTAAATATCCTAGATGAAGATCCTCTCTAACTTCACCTTAAAAAAAAAAACTCTGCCAGGAGAAGGGCAGCTGCAGACTTCAGGGAATTCTATACAGAGGGGAACTGCCTTGAAAGGTATGCTGTGATTTTCACTCTAGCCCTGTGATTTTCTGGTGACCACCTATTACTTGCAAGCAGAAGAATTGATTGTTTTATTAAAGCTCTCAGGTACCAGGTCCTCTATCCCCAATCTGTGCATGGAGTCTGGTTCGGAGAGGAGGCTGCCCTTTTGTTCTCAAGAGCTGCCTTAGCACTGCATCATCTGTATGATACTCGAGTGGCCGTAGGCTCCTGCCTACGGATCAAATTCAGACAGCCCAAGACTGAACCCAAACCAAGCATTCCAACTGACTTGTATGGTCCAGGCAGAACAGGCACTGCCGCAACTGCTACCCAAATTCTGGACCTACCCCACCTGCCTGGATCCACACGTCAGGACTTACCTGGGCACACCAGGAGGAGCACGATTAGGTCGAGAAGGAACCTGAGGCGGGGGCCCAAAGGGATCAGGAGAGGCACCCGGCCTGGAGGGCACGGGGGGGGCACCACCCAGCGCTGACCCACCAGCAGGAGGTGGCCCAGGAGCCGGGCCTCGAGAGCCAGGCCTGGCGGGGGGCACAGCGGGAGCCCTCCTTTGTGGCGTGGGGCTGGACGTGGGAGACCTGAGAAACAAACAGAGACATTCAACTGCAACAACAGGCCTGGGATTCCTCCCCGCCACTATCACAGTTCGCTGCCTCCAGCGTTCCTTCTTTAGTTCCATATCACTTCGAGCACAGCTCTTGGCTTTTGAGAGCTGCGTCAGGTTTAATGTTACCTTCAAAGCTACTTCAGGCCCCATCTAACCCAAGAAACGCTTCTAAGAGTCTGCTTCCACATCTTCTGTAAAGATGCAGCAGCCCTACAGCTTCCAAGGCACAGAAGCCTCCCCGCACAAACACCCACAGCTCTGCATCCACAGGCAGAAGAGGGGAAGAGAAGCCCCTGTGTCTCAGTGGGAGGCCCCAGCTAGCCCTGAGAGGCATCGGGCAGGTCTGCGGGGCTCTCCCCCTGAGCCTCTGGTACCTGCGTCCAGACGGTACGCTCTGCACCTGCAGCCAAGAGTCGTCCACCGGTGGGGGCATTGGGGTGCTGATAGTGCTGGTGTTGATGTCCCCGATGATGTTGAGGGCCTCTTTCAGGGCATGGTACATGCGCAGCATTTCGTCACGCCGCTGGGCCTGCTCTGCTGATTCCTCCATCAGAGTGTTCTGGTCGCCACAGGAGTACAGGTTTGCCAGCAGCTCTGAATGAATGAAGTCCTTTGTCTGCCCAGGAACAGAATAGAGGGAATCGGTTGCCAGCATCTCTAGGATATTCCATTGCACTCCCACCCCAAAGCTCCTTTCAAGCTGCCTTCAGGTTTCTGCCCTCTCCCCGTTTTTCCCCATCCCTACGGCTCTCCATCTCTACCAATCGGGGTGATAAGTACATTGTTTATCATGAGGTGCATGATTGTCTTCGGCATGAGGTCTCTGATGGTTTTGTTGACAATTGCCATGTAGGAATCCACCAGATTCCTGATCGTTTCCACTTGTCTCTCCAGCTGAGGATCCATGGAGTGCATGAAACTGTCCGATCCATTCTCCTCCGCTTCACTGGCCTGCAGAGAAAGGCAGAAACAGAACAGTTCTTCAAACATCGTACCAAATTAGTTCTTCCATAGCAGCTCAATTAAAAAAAAAAAAAGGGGGAGAACATGCAGGAAGAGCATGCAAGGAAACTTAAACCTGTTTTTTTGAGTTGTGACTGCCAATGCACAGCTCAGTTTGCAAATCTTTCTCTAGAGCTGAAAAACTTTAACAGCAAAGATGCTCTTTTAGTAGGAATTAGCCCCATGAAAGATGGAAGGCAACAACTCCAACCAATGTCCACAGGCCATGATTCCAGTGAATACCCAAAGCTGTACTTTTGACTTCTAGCATTTACAGCCTCATGGGAGGTTCTTCGTTTGAGCTCTACTTTGCACACCCAGATACATTTCAGACCTGAGAATCACTCACCATAAATTAAGGCTCTCCTACACACTGCATCCTTATCATTATACAACTGAGGAAACTGATACAGGGAGGTGAGATGATCGTAAACACACAGAATAACCTAGAAAACCTTCCAGAACATAAACTGAATATCCTGCTCACAGCTGCTGCCATCTTTTCTTCTGCACAAAGCAGAAGATTCTTGTCTCCTCTGCCTGAAATGCACTGTTTGGATTTCTTTAAGGGAAAATCAGAAGCACGCTTGTCTGACAGCAAGCAATTGCCAGGGCTCTACCACTGGAGATCAATTTCTAAGCAATGGACCATGAAAGCCTTTGCTGCCTTTCTCAATGCTTATTACAAGGAAAACCTGATTTTAAGGAAACACTTTTCTTTAAACCATCCCAGTGACAAATTTGCAGTACTGCAGAAAATTTCTTATCTACTTTTGCTTTGGGGAACAAAACATACCAGAAAGAGCAAATTCTTTTGTCCATCTGAGCTTTTCCAAGGAAGATCTTACATAATGAAGTAATGGAAGGCCTTAGTGAGAATTGTAAGCTATAGGAAGTGGAAGTTGAGCAGGACAACTCAGAAAAAAAAAAAATGAGTGTCAAAAGAACAAAAACAGATTTCCAACAAGATCCAGAAATCATATTTAAAAAAATAAAAATAAAAATAAAAAGGAAAAAAAAAACAACAGGAAAACTCGGATCAAGAACAGAAACAAACAGCAGCATCAACAGAAGGTACAAAGAGGGGAGAACCAAATGCCTCCTGGAAAACAGTGACAAAAGGAAAAAAAGAACTACATACAGTGGGGCCCCAGAAGGCAACACAGGGAGGATCAGACTTACTTTGTCCTTGTCCTGGCAGGTCAGTTTGAGCACACGTGAAAAAAATTAAAACAAAAAAAGGACAAAAATGAAAAAAGATTTTTAGCTGGTCTTAGAGTTTGGAGAAGATGTTAAAACAGCACTGAGCAGACAGAAAACCAATCCCACCAACAACGTGCTAATACCTAAGTTACTCTGGAAGAGGAACGATGTAATTGCTTAGCTAAATTGGAAACCAGAATGGGATGCTCTGCAAAGGAAATTGTGTTACTAGTGATAAAGGGCAATTAACACTTACCTCCTAGAGTTGTTTGTGACCTCCTACATTGGGTTTTGAAACAGTCAAACTAGGGACCAGTGTTTCTTTGTCACGGCACTCCATTTGCACACCAATAGGTGGCACATGGCCTTTATGAATGTGTCTAATAGCCCCAGCCTGGTTCAGAGCCAATTTTGAAGTCGTGTCACTGCTAAGGCCCTAATCTTCATATTCATACCACATCAGATTGTCAGGAAACACATTTTGGCAGAAATGCAGTCTATCTTCAAGGGTGACAGGAAAGATGAATGCAAGCAGTCTATTAGGAGCAGCAGATACAAACAGATAAGCAATTATCGCTTTTTTAATGGAAAAACTATTTATAGCAGCTTCCTCTCACACAGAAACAGGAAAACTTGGAACAGGAACTTATAGCACAGTTCTCTAAAACACTTCTAAAGCAGAGCAGAATGCTGACAACAGCGCTGCAGGATGAGCTTAAGGGAAGAGGAACAGGGAAAACTGCCTCACTGGGAGGGGAAAGGAACGAGATGACAACTACAGAACAGCTGGGAGCTCCTTACAGTGCTGTACAGTGAACAACACTGAGAAGCAACGGTGCCTGGGCTCAACAGACACATACCACTTAGTAGTCAGGCAAAGACCCTTATACT
This sequence comes from Tympanuchus pallidicinctus, assembly GCF_026119805.1. Classification (NCBI taxonomy): domain Eukaryota; kingdom Metazoa; phylum Chordata; class Aves; order Galliformes; family Phasianidae; genus Tympanuchus; species Tympanuchus pallidicinctus. Next base: position 50,829,009 of record NW_026294802.1, read on the forward strand.
GGGGATTTACTGCCCATAGAACATCAGAGCTGAGAGGGTTTGTCAAGGCAGCCTTGGCTTGCTTTACCTCCCTTTGAGGATGCCAGGCTTCCTTAAAGGAAGCACCAGAAGAGCAAAAAACCTTAGATTTTCTCCTGGCACGGCTGTAACTTACCCCAACACGTTCTGGGTAGACGCCTGCACGAAGGAAGGAAGCCTTCCAGCTATCCACCTCCTCCTGGGTCTCACAGGCCAGCTCCAGCTGTCGGTAGTCCTTGTAAACATTCCTGAGCAGACAAACATTTCACTCGTACCCATTGCAAAACAGGCAGCTGCACATATTTGACAAATGTATCAAATGACCAGGGGATCTTCTCATCGTTTTAAGGCAGATACGCATAGTTCCCTGCTGACACCCTCGTGATGCCTTCGCAGAGAGAGAAGGAAAATCTTTTATGAGCAAGTCTGAGTCCTCATCTTCGAGCCTCCAGCTCTATCCTAAAAGCTATAAAACCTAACAGAATGTCAACAGGGACTGAAAGATTACCTTCTCAATCCTGCTTACTGTTGGACTTCTTCAGTCAACCTGAGTCCCTCTTTCTGCTATCAATGTCCCTATTCATGCACTAAGAACCATCATGTTTGATAATAAATTTGTACTTCAACTTCTCTTTAAGAGTTCCCCATCCCTCCCAACAACTACCCTTAGTTATCTGAGGTGGATGCACACCTCTAAAAGCACTCATCTCTAATCCTCTTTGCTAAGATTGTATAAACCTTGGCCCTAGCTTCAACAGTTTGGTGTATTGAGATGTGAACATACCTCTGTTCAGTATTGAAGAGAGCAAAGATGTGCTTGCTGGACATGAACCCCTTCTCAACATCTCGTAGTTTCAGGTTGTCCACTGGTAACATGTACTTCTTCTCCTTCTCCTGAAAAGCAGATCAGAAACAAGTCACTCACTGCTCCAGTAAAGGCTCTGCTCAGATGGGAAGGAGGAGGCTGTCGGCAAAGCAGCCCTCGTGGCACCAGGGGCACTGGGAGGTCCTGCCAACCCAGGTGGCACAGCACTCGGGTCTTCCTGCTCCACAGACTTTAATTCACCTCTTTAAGCTGGTTTTCATTTCATTTTGTCACTGTCCTACACTCTAAAAGGGTTAACAGTAATCAATAATGTTATATTTAAGGACAATGTGCATCAAAAGATCAAGAGCAGGTCTGGTTACAATACAGGATACTGTACAACTACTCGGACGCTTCCTAGGTTGAAAAGAAGTCAAATAATTGCACTCAATGAAAATCCCATGCACTAAATAACTGGAAGCTCAAGCAGCATGGGCCCTTTGCTGCTTGGTGACTGTCAGAAGTCACAGCCTAAAGTTCCAGTGATCGCCCTCAGGCAGCTTGGAGGAGCCCCATTAACACCACTGTGACCTTCCAAGCACAGCTGAGGTATCTGCACCAAACCGACTGCTTTGGTCCCAGGTATCGTCCTCGTAAGAAACTCCATCTTAGCTCCTGAACTAAGCATCAAAGCTAAGTCAGAAATCATTCTTCCTGCTTAGTTTCACATCTGGTACTACAGCAAATTAGCAGGTGTGGATTTGGGGTGAATCCCCATTTTGAACCTTTTCCAGCTGGATATTATACACCAAAATAACAAGAGAGGGAGCCATCACACTGGTCTCCAAGAGGCAGAACACAGCTATCCCAAGACCAGAGAGAAAGAACATGCTTGTGTATGCAAGAATCCAAGTACGATTGCTTTCTTGTGAGCATCTCTGTCTGCAGATCTTCATTAATTAGGAAAAAAAAAACCTTTATGCAAAGTGAGAGCAAAAAGCAAGATGGTCAGTGAGCAGAGATCCCAAATATCCATAGAGAGGAGAGGGGCAGGGCAGAGCAGCAGATAAGGATGACAGAGTTGTTGAGCTCAGTCACCCACGGGAGAGCAAGACCAGCCCAACGTCCTCCAAAGTTACAGTTAAATCAGCTCAAGTTTAAGGACACCAGGCGTTACACAGCTTAGCAAAGTCTCAGAGATCAAATTGCTAACTGCTAGATTTATGCAACAGCAACATCCTTAGAAGCGGCATCCAGAAAACAGAAGAGAGAACTTGGGAAGCTGCCATATTCTGTGTTCTCTCCCCAAAAAGATAGTGATCTTTAAAGCAAGAAAGCTCTCCCAAGCAAGTTCCCCTGGAATTTTGAATGTTGCCAGGCTAGATCCTAGATAGGCAAGCATTTCTGTGATGTGTCAGCCAGGCGCTGCTCTCAGCCACGCAGCCACTCTGGGCTCTGTGAGCCACAAACAGCTTCCAGCTTTCTGCTGCTTTCAGTTACGGCTGCACTGGGTCAGGCTGAACTAGTGACCCAGAAGCGAGGTACACCAACTGCTAACTGTCCAGGCAAGGCAGCCCATCCCTCTGTCTCACAGTGCCTCGGAGGCAGTAAAATCCTGATGTGAAAGTTGCCTGAGAAAAATCATTCCGTGGTGTCAGAACCACAATGTTCCATGGAACATAGCAGCAATAAGGTCATTCTTCAGGGATGAAAGTCAAACAGTAAGGGAATCCCATGTCCCAGATATGGAAATGCACGCTCTCTGCCAGAGTTTCTACTTTCACCCCTTCTGCGCTCTTGTATAAATGCTGCCAAAGTGATCAAGACAGCACTATCTCTGCATGCTGCTCTTTCCATACACCAGAGGAAAGACCCATGTCACTGCCTGCCAGCAGAAAATCATCGCCCTTGGGCTCCAAGATAAAAAAAAAACACAACAATCAAACTTGAGGTCAGTGCTGCAAGGCAGCAACCCCCAACCCACATATGCTGCGTGCAGTAACGAGCCCCTGCTGCTCTCCATCTCCCCACACCTCCTGTAAGTTCCCCCCTTAAGCCCTTCCAGCTTCTCAGTTTTCAGCCCAGCCTGTTTTATATCAACACTCTGACTTCATTTCCTGAATGCAGAGACAGGAAAGTGTGGAACGAGCTGCCAAGGGCTGAGCCTCTCAAAACTTTGGCTGAGCCCTCTGCCCATATGTTAGTAATCCAGCAGTATGTGCTACGGCTGAATAGCATCCTGGCCAAGAGGGGAAAAAGGGCTTCTCTTAAACTTTCAAGAATTAGAGATAGGGAGAGAAAAAGTCAGAGCGTATTGAAGTGGGAAAGATAGTTTGAGAATCACAGTGTTAGAAGCCCCCAGTCTGATCCCAGGAGGCTCGTAAGGTCTTCCCTCATCTGCAGGAAAAAAGGATCAAACTCCCTCTCATCAGCATAATGTTGGTTCTGTAAGAAGTGCACGTGGTCTGCAAATGAACCTGTAGAGCCATGAGGCCAAAGAGAGGGCAGAAGCACTCAGACTGACCATACGAGAAGGACCCTGGATGCCATGTTGGCTACGGAACGTTGCAGACTTGGGGTTAAACTTCCCCTAATCTGTCTGCTGTGCCTAATCAAGTTATTTGCAGGGAGATAACAGCAAACTACTTGCAGAAGCAGAGAACACGGCAAAGGATTACCCCTCAGCCCCAGCATGGTGCAGATACAGGCAGACACAGATGCAGCTCTGCACTTCACATCTACCAACACAGACAGAAGTGCACATTGCCAGGAGGCAGTTCAGGGGACATCAGCCATTCCCAGTTGTGGGCACAAGCTGCAGCAGCAGACTGGGAGAGAAACACTGCAGTTGCAACCTGACGATCTCACACAACTCCACTTCAGTTTTAGCCAGAGATGGTTTATACAATTATCTGAATGTCTGCTGCTGTCCCAGCGGTTATAACCTCCAAGAAATCCAGAGAACTCAGTGGGCAGCAAGCCAGCCTGACTCAGAGCACTTCCTCCATTCAGCTGCACTGTCCCAACAGCGAGTTACGTTCTCCTGCTCTTAAATACATGTGAAGTAATGCTGGCAGATGCTTGTGTGGGCTCCCCTAAGGTTAGAAATTGGCACTCGCAGTTTAAGAAAATAATTGGCAGAATTATTAGGTCTCAGTTTGTGTTCAGAGAACATAAAGTAATTAAAGGTTTCCCTGTAGCTGTTATGACAAGCACCTCCTCTTGCAGTGAGATGCGGGTCTGTGGGGATGGGGGAAGGAGCACTGCTGTGTTTTGATTTGTGGCCGTGTGTAATGAGGGGCAATTCATCTTTCTTAAACTTCTTAATCTCCCTTCTCATAAAAGGCAAAGCTTCGTATTGGGCAAACAAAAGATGGAGTAAGCAAAGCTGCCCCAGAGATGGCTGGGATTGCAGTGAAGTCATTTATAATGCTTTGGGATCTCCTCAGTAATTCTCAAATGGAAAAACACCTCAGAATTGAGAGTAAACCTTCTTCATGGACACGTACACAATATGTAGCTGTTAGGAAGAAGCCTCTGGAAACCAGACTGGATTCTCTGAAAGCAAGTTGAGCGTTTCAAACTGAACTTGCTCTCCAGGTGAGAAGCACTCGCAAGCACTCATCTCATGTCTCATTTTCACAAGGAAAAGGCAGCTAGAAGAGCTGAATTCTCGAGCTGCAGCTCTTCCAGGAAGCCCCAGTCACCCTTTACACACATCTCCATCAGTTTTGGAGAACACAGCCCACCTGCATCACCCTTTGATCCTCAGAGCATAATTTTTACTGACATAAGTTACTGGACACTGATCACCACTCCAAGCTGCAAAGCAGCTGTAATGGCTTGTTTACAAAGGAAAGCTACATTGGTTTAACTTAAACAACACATCCTAAGATTTTAAGCTGATTTAGTTCAAAAGCTCTGCAGACGCTGGGCCTGGACTCATGTGATTAATCACCATCATTACTGCTGGCTTAGTAAGCACAGCAATGGTAATCAGCTGCACACCCATTTCTCACCTGCTCACAAGAACAGTCAGATAGCAGCTGAACTCACACGCAGCTTAGTGCAGGGCTGCCTGCACCGCTAGGAAGCCATCACTGCTTGTGCTAGCAGGTTAAGGACCAAAGGGGCCGTACCACCCCAAAGCCCCATCGTGACCTCAGTGAGTCACAGCGGTGCCATCGGCCTTCGCAAAGCGTGAGCGTGCACTTCTCCCAGTGCCTGAGCACCAGGCAGAGCTGGAACATCCCTGGTGTCGAGCTGGTTGAGGAACAGCACTGCACATGCGCAAAGCATCGCACACCTCCAGGAAAAGGAAAGGCTTGGCTACATGCTTAGGGCCAAAGTGGGAGCTGTGGGTATTCGTATTTTTAGCCACAAATCATAAGCGTCCACCAGCGCGCACAGAAGAGAAGGCGACACTGGAAGGGAGACACGCGGCAAAAACAAAGACCTCTTTATGCCTGCGGCACCGGGGAGAGAGGGAGCAAACCGCATGGGTTAGGGAACATCTGGAATCACTACATGGGAGCCAAGCGCCGCAGAAAGCAACGGCATTCCTCAAGTTTCCATGCGAGGTAGGGAACCTTCCTTTCCCCCGCGCAACCCTACCCTCCAGCCGGCTCACTTCCTGCCAACCTCCGGCCTTCCCAGCAGCCAGCAAGCTCCTCCCTCGAGTCTAGTTAGCTCTCCACTGCCACGTCAATTGAGGCAGAAGGACAGAAGGGAAGCAAGAAGGGAGGGAGCAAAAACCAGAAGAGGGAGGGAGGGAGGCTCTGCAATGCCAGAGATGGTGGGGGGAAAAAAAGACGGGATGTGGATTGCTCCTGCAGTAGCCGGAGGCGAGCAGCGCAGGCAACTGGCCAAGGTGGGTCAAAGGACCCTTTTGAGGACTTGGAAGCAAAGGCCGATCTGGGTTGAGCTCTACTCCGCGCTCCAGGCAAAGGGCCGATCTACAGGACAAGCTGGGCAGGAGGAACTGAGGGTGCTTGGGGCCTGGGAATCCTCCCCACCCAACTCCACCAGCTGTTGTGCCAGATCTATCACAGAGAAGAGGGGTTGAATGAAGCAACAAGTTCTGCACACCTGGGCGACAGCCAAAACTTCACATTTCCCCTTAGAATTGCAGTAATTGATTTATTTTTTCTCTTCTTTACAGGAAGGTGCAGAGCGCTCCAGGTGGAAACAAGGTACCAGCCTTTGGACACCAGCGCAGGAAGAAGGAGCTTGGAGGCTTGCTCCAAACTGGAAGCACACAGGGAACGAGATCTCTTCCCAGCTGCTAAAAGGAGGATGTTTCTTCCATCTGGACTTGGACATTCCTTCACCCCATCTCTGCCCCCAAAACCCCATCCCAAAGGCAGGGAGGGGAAGGACTAATGAGCTGCTGATAGCCGGAGAGCAGATCACAGAGGCTCCACTCCGTCTGCCCAGTGTTCAGACTACCTGTTCAGGACTACGAGATTGTACAGTAGTCTGCACATTGGTTAGGCTGTGCTGGGATACACCACACACTGCCAGTGCTGCACGGGGACGGCAACACCTGCACGGCAGAGGGACATGCATGGAGAGGGTGGGCTGCGGGGCAGCTGCATGCAGAGTTCACCCATCCCTCAGCCTGGGAGGATAACAGCACCCTTTGAAGCCGTGCTCCATCACTTTTACCTGCCTGCTCACATTCTTCTTACTCTCTCTCCTCCTCTCCTTCATTCCCTTCTCAGCCACCCATGCTTTCTTTCAGCTTTGTGTACTTGTCCCAGGGATGGCTGTGCTGATGGCTTGTTTCACGTGCTAAGCTTTGCCATAAAGTGCAGAGAGAAACAGAAGGGCCTGGTGGAGCTACAACTGCACTGCACTTTGCTACCTGAGAAGGCAGGATCGAGCAGAGAAAGGTGAATGGAGAGAGGGGAATTCACATCTTAAAGAATGCTGATGTTTAAAACAAACAAACAAACAAACAAAAACCTGAAGGATTGAAAGTTGGAGGTTTGAGTGTTCTGGAAGTTGTGTTTGCTTTGATGTTTGTCTGGAAAATAAAAGAGAAATGGTGAGTGAAAGTATAAATGAGGACTGTGTAAGAGAAAAGAGTTTATCCAGGGGAAAACTCTTCTTTTGAAGAAAATAAGTGAACCAAAGAGCTCCACAGATGATATAAAGATGTTTCACAGAGCAGCTGAGAATGCTGTGAAAGCAGCAGAGGAAAAACCTCCAAGCAGACTTGCTTGTTAAACAAAATGGGTGCAAACACCATGCAGCTGGACCAGAGGCACCACCTCACCACCAGTTTGAGGGAATCAGAGCAAAGAAAAGATTCCTACCAGCTAACCTGGGCATCAAGGACACAGACTGGTGGGGCAAAGGTGGGGCAGGCGGGGGCTGCATGCATGTGCTGCAGGGGAACAACTTCACTATTGATTAATTATGTATTTGTTAACTAGAATTGGGTACAAAACACCAAAAAACACAGGATAAGCAGCCAATGGCGGTCAGCAAGGTCACGTTATTCCCAGAACAGGAGAGTACCTCTGTACTCCAACCAAAAGAAAGGCATTGAGAGCCCAAGCGCAAGCAATGTGAGAGGAATCAACATGAGGTATAAAGAATCTGAAGCATCCTCACATATCCAACCTGAAACCACCAGGAACTCTGCACCCGTACCTCCTGTACGCAGACAGGAATCAGAAGGCAGCTGCAGTGCCTGCAACACATGCTTGCACACAGCAAGTAAAGCCACGCTCTTCTCGTGTAGTCACCTATTATGCAAATCCCACATGTCCAGTAGGTGATTTACCTGAGGACAGAAGGCCCACCTGTATCACACGTTCACACAAATTGCCATAGGAGCAGCAGATCTCTCCATCTGCACACGCACTCCTGTGGATGCTGACAGAGCAGAGAGTGCAGGGGTCCCTCCAGCAGGCAGCAAGCTTTACTGACAGCAACACAGGGCTCACTGCATCCTGCCTGCCAGCCCCCCAGCACCGCATGCTCTGGTCGTCCCTCTTTTGCATCCAGAGGGAAAGATGTGCAGAGAAGTGGGCACTGAGGATTCCACAGGGGATTCAGGCAGCACTATTTGAATCAAGTCCTTGTAGCATGTCTGCTACAACGCTTCCTTAGCAGCTAGACAGCATGCTGTGGTACTGCTCTGCTCCAGCACTGGGGACTCTGTGGCTTCCCTGAGCAAGGAAATGTTCTATATTGCCAGCAGCCACAGCAGGCTCCTCCCTGCCTCTCCCTCCCACACTGGCCTGCAGCCCCCAGCCCCTGGGAGGTGGAGGTACCACAGGGGGTCACCGGCTCTGGGGGAGGCCAGCTGCCCGTGGGGCAGCTCTGCATAGGGCCCAGCATCTGCCTCCCTGAGAGGAGACAGGAAGAAAAACAGCTCTGGAGCACACACACACACACACACACACACCACACCAATGCTTTGGCAGTATGGCAGAGTGGGGAGCCAACTTTCCACCCCCGTCTGGCCCCTCTTTCCTTCCCCTCCCATTCCCCAGCACACTCCTTCAAGGCCCCTCCAGAGCATCAGCAGTCATCTCCCCACTAACACGCAATGCTGGGCCCTTTAAGACATTTTAAGTTTCAATTCCTTTCTTCAGAGGCAGAGGAAAAACAAACCAGCTTTGCGGAAAGACTGGTATTTCACTAATGGGGTCCAGATGTCTCCATTCCTCAGACACTGGTCCTGGCTTGCAAAACAGGGCAGGGAGAGGCCACGTCCCCACTCCCCCCAGCTCCCTGGGCCTTTCCCCTGACCCCCCACCACACCATGTCACCCCTCGCCTTCCCAGTCCACCTCCCACAACTCTGCCACCAGCAGGACAGAGCCAGCTCCCTCCTCATTTCCTCCAGCCAGCAGCCAGAGCACAAGGCAACAGGGAGCACAGGGCTGGGCAAAGCCTCCCCCCTCCTCCCAGAGCTGAAGATCACTGTGTGCAGCCTCTAAAAGCATGTGACAATATTTTAGGAACCGCACAGGACGTGAGTCCTCAATCAGTGGGGAAGGAGAAATCCGGGATGGGCACACAGAGGGCCCTGCACTGCAGCCAGCCCTGCAGGACTGAGGTTTGGGGTGGGAATTCCCATGTTCGGGGCTCTCCGAGCAGCCCCCAAAACGCACCAACTTGTAGTTGTGCTCAGCTATGGAGCCAGGTGGAAGTTGCTTCACATCTCTCCCTCAGCCGGAGATCAAGGAGCTGAATCTGGGGACGAATCAAAAGCATGCTTCCCTTTCCCCTCTGCTCCCACTCACGGAGCACAAAGGCTCCTTTCTCAGGAGCTGCTCAGACCTCGTCAGCACTGGCTCTCCTGTGTTTATAAGGGACCCAGGCTGGCAGGGAATTGCTTTAATTAGGCAGCCCTACATCTCACCACGGGGGAGGGAAACGCTGCAGACCTCCAGTTGCTACTGACCCCCAAAGCTGCACACCCCCAAGAGGGAGAAAGGTCCAACCCCCATCCCATGCAACTGGAATCCATTAACAGTTTATGCTACAGTCCTCCCTCCCACTCCCCAGGGGAAGAACAAGGAGTTCTGGTCATCTCCACAATGCAGATGTAGCAGCTGGCTTTCATTAAACTACTTGATGTTTATAACCACTCGATCAGCATATGTAACCTGGAGGAAAGTGAAGCCTCCCCTAGCAACTCTGAACACAAAAGTCAGGGGTCTGAAAGCAGAGATGCATTGATTTAGCAAAGACATTTAAATGCCTGATTCTTCAAGTATGAAATCGCTGCCTGCTCATGCACAGCAGTGCTATTGCAGCCTCCATGCAGAAGGTGATATTTAAAGGCTGATTCATCGCTATATTTGTCATCATTTTCACCTGCTGAGAATGAAACAAACCCACTGATATAAACTAGATAAGAACACAAGCCCAACTACAGCTCCCAGGCACATCAACACATGCCTCAAAACACCCAAGTGACAAAAAAGAAAAAAATACCCACAGCAAAGGACAGAGCAGTTTTTGGGATCAGGAGCCCTGATCACCTCAGTGCATACCTGCAGCAAACAGGCACTTCTCATCCCCCAGCACACGGAGTGGGACTAACTTTGTGATCACATCCTTACCAAACAGTCCAGCTAGTTTTCCTCTATCCAGTATAATAATCAGAGAAGACAACAATTATCTTTGATTTGCACAAGAAGAAACGCTTGACAATTATATATTCACCGTGGACAATTCTGTCTGCTGACAGAATTATTTGCTACTGAAGTAGAAAGACACCAATACCACAGAGCCAGAATTCTTAATATTCAAGACTTTCAAGAAAATCAATAGCATAGGACCATCTCAGTGACATTCCACACATCACCATATATTGATCAGCAGCGTTCTGACCAAAAGAACTTCAGGAAAACGCATTAATTAGCAACCTCAGTGCAGGAACGTAAGGCACAGTCTTGTTTCACAAGTTCAGCAATGGAATCCTGGAGGGGCCAAGTGCACTTTACTCAAAGTCAGAAGGAGCCAAATCTGAGCTGCCCTCAGCTCCACAGCCCCCGTTGCTATACTCAGCAGAGACACAGCTTTTTCAAGTTGCAGAGCTGATCTAGCTACTCACCTCATCGTCCTTATACCAGGAGAGGTTCTCTGCTGTCAGGACAAACCAGTACTCCTTGGAGCCACCCTTCATGATCCCAATGTTGTTGATGGTGAGCCAGCCCTTCCGGATGACCTGTGAGGTTGGAAGCAGTAAGCATTAACTAGGGTCCTAAAAGCTTTAGGTGACAGAGGAAAGAGCAGAGGGTACCCCTACACACAGAATCATATGGAAAGACAAGGAACACCGTGCTCTCTGCTGCTGCCAGAAGAGCCCCCCACTCAACTGGCCAGTGAAAACCTTTGCCTCAAAGGGGCTAGGAATAAAAAGGATGCAGGAAGGAACCTGGTTGTGCCTCATACACTGTCAAGAGGAAGGAGACACAGGAAGAATTGCATAGAGTGCCTTGCGAGCAGGCACAACCTACAGAAGCATCAGGTCACAGCAACACACCCAGAAAAAAAAGCATGCCCAGAGAAAAACCAAGTGAGCAGCACACCTTTTGGCACACTGCAGGTGGGGAACACCTCACCCAGCTCAGGGGTGGGAGGGAAACAGTTCAAGAGAAAGAGATGGACAAGCAACTCTGATATAACTGAGTTTTGTGACAAGGAGACATTAAGTATGTGAGAACAAAATGGTGCATCTGGAATTAGTACCCTGGACTTCAGCATACCCGTGTATTTGAGTAATTAACAGAGCAATACAAGTTCCTATAGGTTAGTCTATAGAGAAGCCAGGCTGTTACTCTCTATGGAACTCCAATTCACCATCTGCCGTTTTAGAGCCTTACACACCAATAATCAAATGCAAGTATGCATCAGCTTAAAGGCATTAACTTCTGTGTCTTGCTGGACCCTTCACACCCAGATACATCTGCGTGCAACGTGTGCACCTCAGTGAATGGGTTGCTTGTTGAAAGTGACCCAGCAAAGAAAAAAAAGCATGCAACTGCACTGAGTATCAGCAAGCTGCACTGTGTGAGCAGCCTACTGCAGAGCTGCACAATCCTTCAGCCTGCACCTCTTAGAGTTAGATGTGTGAGTACCAGATCTTCACCTCACTGCCACTGTTAGAACTGGAGACAGTCCTATTCTCTCAACGGACAGGAGGGGGCAGTGAAACAGAACCCAGATCCCTGGATCGCTGCTTTTCATCTCCACCCACTTGCAGATGTACCAGCAGCTCCAAGATTTTCCTTAGCACGCAGCACCTTTATATCTTGTTTCTGCTTCACGTGGGCCTACTGCCAGCTGCACTCCTCTCCCCTTCAGCAGCAGAGGAACTAATTTTCCTATACACTGTTCTCACCTTCCCAGATGCAACATTGATGTTCATTAGCACACCCTACTGAGCGGCCTTCTACTCACCAGGATCTCATCCTGCAAAGGGGAACCATAGCAACAGCAGCAGAGCAGAGAGCAGGAGAGGAGCAAAGAGAGGAGAAATCATTACTAGGAAAGCTGGAGCAGGAGAAGTGAGGCTCAAAAATAAAAATAAATCGGAACCTGATGCCAAAACTCATATCCCAGGCAAAAAGAAAAGCAATCCCCATCCCAAAACAAAGCCTGGCAAAAGGAAAAGCCCAAGGATTTCACAGGTTGGTGCAGAGCTCGCCCTCTGTGCTCTGGTTCAGTCAGCTCTCCAGCAAGGTGCACTGCAGAGCATCAGGCTCAGTACAGCAGCACTGAGATCCCACAAAGCAGATGCTGGCCAGTCCAGCCTGACAGCCTGTATGCCAGCAGCACTGAAACAGTGCATGTATGTGTGCAGGAAAAGGTGATCAAACATGTTCCAAGATAATGGATATTAGGAGTGAAGGTTTTTTAAAAGATGACAAAATGAAAGCTCTTGCTTCACTCTCTTTGATGGTATCCCTACAGCACCTCGTAGTCTAGACAGCCTTGTCATTTCCCCAGCAAATCTAGGTGTCATTAGCTCCTTTTTAGTTGCACGTGCAATCCCTGCAACTCCTGAAAGAGTAAGTGTTCTCCACCCCTCCCTTGTGCTTTCTCCCAGTGAGCAGGTTCTCACACAGCCAGTGCAGCAATAATGGCTATACATCACCCTCTGTCTCCCAGTGCAGAGGCCTGAAGTATTTCCACTGAAGGTTTCCATAAGAGAGACCATGAACCCTCTTGAAATACCTTTGCAGAAAGTAATGGCCACTGGTGGGAAAGATAACTAGGATTCACAAGTCTGTCTTGTAGCACACCTAGCAGTAATTGGACTGGAAGAGGGAGTTCACATTATTATTAACTGGCTCAATGTGAATGCATCTGCAAGACCCCAAGCGTTCTGCACTCCCTGACTCAGCAGAAGAGCTGGCACAGCTAGTGGAGGGGCTGAAAACCCTGGGAGGTATACAACATTGATAGGGATTTCTATCAGAGAATCAAGACCAGACAGCAGGCAGTGAGCTTACTTGGTACTGTACCCCTTCAGACTGTATGAGACTAGATCTTGATCATCAAGCTCCCATTTACCTCTAAGATGTTTTCCCTCTGTTGTTACTACACACTTGGCTCTTTGCAACTGTTCTGAGCCTAAAAATTCTCCTCCAGGTGTAAACAGAGCTTGGCAAGTATAAAATAAAAACAAAAAGCCACAACTTAGAGCACTGCTGCATCCAGCCCAGCAATTGTCCACCTGGTAATTCCCAGGTAACAAACATGTCCTTCTTGCAGCAGTGAAGGAGATGGAAACTTGGCCTACCTGGTTGCCAGCTGCCTTCTTCTTGCTCATCTGGCTGCTCCTCTGCTGAGCACTGCAAACAACAGTGGAGACATTCAAAACTCCTCATGCTCTTCTTGATCACCTGCAGTCTGCTCCCACCACACAGCTGTTACAGTGAGTTCATGCCCCTCACCGCAGGCTTCCAAGCCCTAATAACCCAATCCATCTCCACCTGCACACTCAGCCTTGGTCTACTCGTCTTCTCAATCCCATCTGAATCATGTTCGGGCCACTGACCCTCCACAGCTTGACACCTTAATGCCCTAACTCCCCCTTCTACTTCATAAGCATCCCTAATCCTCCTCCCCAGAGACTCAGAATATGGAGTCATTGAAAAGGGAAGCGATACTGAGAGTCAAGCCATTCTTCAGGACCACAGCATCTGCACCAGGACCTCTGCAAACCATTTACTGGAACAGCCACAGGACAGAGCCACAGGAAACACACTAAGAGAAGAGACAACAGGGGAACAGTGCTTACTTGGCAAACCCAATGAAATCCTCATGGTTTGTGTTCATGTAAGCCAGCTCGATGTCTATTAGAAGCATAACCTGCCAAACAGAGGCACAGACAGCAGGACATTAGTGACTGATACTGCTAGTAAAGCAGGAGCAGACAGAGCCTTGTGCACAGTTCATCTCATCAGCCCTCTGCTGCCAGCTGCCCCTTGGCTCAGAGCCTTTAACCCACACTGTCGCCCACCCCACGTCCTCTTCCCTCTTCCACACTCCTGGTCACCCACCTGATCTTTGGTCCTGCCTTCCCTCTCACGGATGTGAGTTGTCACGATCCTCTCCATCTCCTCACGCAGATGAGGGTACTGGCTGAGCTGCAGGAGAGAGAAAACACGTGCACAAGGGAAAGGGAGGTATAAAGGCAGCGGGGGGAACAGCCCCCTGCACGTAGACATGCATACATACACCTGCAATCAGTTTATTTTATTTTTTTAAAGGGGAGTTCTGAAAAGCTGGACTTGCAGACAGATTTCCCAAGTTTCTGAAGGTCTGGATTTGCTGAAGGCAAATTCAATTCCCTCTTGCTTTGGGCCTCAAAGAATTGTCCTCCTCACTCCTACAGCAACTTCTCAGTGAGACCTGCACCAAAGCCACCATTTCTGACTCTCGTCAGATGTGAACACACATCGGTTAGGTTTGTTGATACTTTTCTCATTAAACATTGTTCTGGATGTTCAACAGCTCATACACAGGTGAATGGCCTGTTGACACAAATAGCTAAATCCTATGGGATGTCTCCTTGGGGAGAGAACTGGATTTCAATGCCCATTTGCTGGGTATTAAGTGAAAGCACTTCTCCATTAGCATCTGCAGGTAGAGACAGAAGGTCTGGCAGACTGCAGGGGGAGGCTGTGCTCTGCTCTGGGCATCCAGGTGCTGCTCTCTGCCTTTGTTGGGCCAGACTCCATAGCTCAGGTTTATACTCACATCATGACCATCACATTGTTTTTTTCTACATTATTGAGAAGGGAATTAATTCCCAAGTACACTTTACTGTGTTTAGAGAGAAGTATCCAGAGATCATACATGAGAAATCCTTCACAATGAGCACCCTTAGAGCACCCTTAGAGCACCCAGGCTTTCACACAGTACCTACATTTCTAACAACCAACCATGAAGTCTCAAAACCTTTCAGCACCGCTTGCAGTCAAGTGAGTTGCAGTAGCTTGGAACTGAATTTGAGAATTAGCTTTGAGACTGCCTGTTTTCAAATGTGGAGCTTGTTTTCGACACCAATGACTTTGCAGAGGCAGAAAAAAGTTCAGCAAAGAAAAAAAAGTGAGAGTCAGTGTTCCCCACCACCACTTTGCCTTGGAAGTGCAAACTGAGTGTTCTCCATGGTCTTTATGGTTCAGGCAGCTGGTTGCTTCATAGATACACACAAGCAAAGCTTCCTGTTTCCTTGGGGGAAAAGAGGGTTGGCAAAGGATAAATAGGAAAGTTATGTCAAACAGAAAAAACAGGAAGTTGGAAAATCTCTAAGCAAGTCGCAGCTTTTTTTTGCTTCAAATGAAAAAAAGTCAAACAAAAGACACATCGACCCTCTCTCTGCCACCCCCACCCTCCACCATTCCAAAGGCAGACAAAGAAAACACATTATGGTTTATTCAGAACCCAGGTCATCCAGCAACATTAATGTGCAAAAGTAAATTGACAGCATTAGTCCCCGTGCAGCAGCAGATTTTAACCCCAAGCATGCATAGGAAAAGCAAGGGCAGGCAAAGAAAAGTGACACAGACAAGCCACAAGATATCACAGCCACCAGGGAACATGCAGTAGGGCATAGAGGGACGAGGAGTTATCAGCAATATGAACAGCACCCAGAAATGCCATGACTCTGAAAGACAGGAGAGCAGGGACCCTTCAAGGGGTGAAGTCTGTCAGCCTGGGATCACATCACAGTTCAAGCAGGTTTTCAATTCTGTTTCAGCTGGATTTTCCTGTTTGATCAAATACAAGCTCACAGCCCTCTTTGAAAACCATTTTGTCCCAGTATTTCTTAGCTTCTTTCTCTGCACATTCCATGTCCATGCCAGCACACAAAGATCAACCTTCAGCTGAAGGGATGCTGACTGCAAGGCCTTCCCTGCATTCGGGAGATGCTGCAGTGCAGTCTGGCACAGAAGTTCCTGCTTTTGGAATGACACTGGCTAGGATGCTATCCTCCCAAAACTAAGGCTCCGTGTGCTTGTACTGTACCAGCTTTCTGTTGATTTGGGAGTTGCTCTCCATTTAGCCAACTGGAAGAAGCTCAGGATCAGACTGGGCAGAGAATGCCTGTTAATGGCAACCTGTGCTTCAGCCCTCAGCTCTAATCACCTACTGACGATCAGCTGCAAATCTCTCTTCAGACAGGAAAGCTGTGCTTCCATTGCACACGAAGAACAGATGGGCTTGCCTACATTCTTTGTTAACACTCTCGTATTATTCCATCTATGCAGCTTTATTAACCATACACAAAGATTTCTTCACCATCTGGGGTGAAATGAAATAATAGCGACAGCACACAAACAACACCACACAATAGTTCAGGACAGCAACAAATCAAGGCTACAGGACTGCTCAGCTAATTCAAAAGGTGTTAGCCCAAGCTGCCTTCCTTCCATGAAGCCTTGCAGGGCTTGGTTCAAAGGTTTGGTTTCAACATCTGAAAGGCAGCATCAATCCATACCACAGTGGGCTGAGTGTTACCTTACAATTAGCATCAGTCCTGAAGTAGCCTTTTCCAGATGCCTCCCCTAATAGGGCATGCTCTCATCCAGGTGAAGCAGCTAGGGCTATAACATGCAAGATAAACACTGTGAATCAGTTAATACCCCTGTGCAGTGACTAGCCTTTGTCTGAAGCCATCAGAACCCACCTGACACTGGTTGCTAACCAGAAGGGTCTATGGCAGTTTCAGAGACCTGGCTTTCTACCCTCTTTCAGAGCAACAAGCAGGCAAGATAAGCCTTCTTACCAGACGTAGACATTTCTATTTAAATATTAAAGCCTTCCTTTTGTGGTTTTTTTTTTTCTTCCCAATATTACTATCACTAGATAGAGTAATTCAAGCAGTTATTTCTCACAGAGTCACTCATCTCCAGCATTTGCCTCTCCAGCCTCTCAGGCTAAATTTTATTACAGCCATTAGCTTCCTACAGCACCCTATCATCACTTTTTTTGTTGTTTTTGCAGGACATATTTTGGTTGCAACACTTTTGAATGGATCACCCATGGGTCCTCCACCACATCATGGGTTAAAACCTACAGAGCTCTGGCTGTCAAGCCGCTGACAGTATGACCCAATAACGCAGCTGAGATTCAATAGGTGGTGTTCTCATGCTTCTTCTCCCTACATCATCTACAGAGGACATCTTCTGTCAGACAATAGTGCCAAAGAAGTCAAAGCCATCAAATAGAACTCGTAAGAACAGGCTGAAATGGAGCCACTCTGCCCGGCCACAGCTGCTTGGCAACAGCAGCATCTTCACGAAATACAGCAGGCAGAGCTCGGGGCACAGGGATGTCTCCTTAGGGGAGGTGAGCTCCATGTTCCTAAGCACAACCAGGCCTCATCAGCTTAGCTCCCACACCAACTGAGCTCATATCACTTATCTTCCCTTCCTTCCCAATTTGAGGCTGTATGGATGGCGATTCTGCAAGAACAGAAATGTAATTTTCAAGGCTTCAAATAACGAGAGAAACAGCCCTTGCAACTCAGTTTCCCAGAATATGCTACTGCTGTGCCAGACAGATTTCTGGCCCCTTGCTCATAAATTTAACACAAATTAATTGCCACATCTGTCCTGATTTTCAGGAGGCACGTGGTGCCCCCTCCTGGACAAAGCTGGCCTGGGAGGCAAACCCACTGCTGCCCCAGCCCTATGCGATGTGCACCTGACACCCGTGGCACTTTCCCTTCCAAGTGCCCCCCGAGGCCTCACCTCGTACGCTTTGCAGTGCAAAAGGGAAAGCGTCCACTACCTCAACTGAGCACAGTCCATGGAGCGAGGTACCAGCAGGAGAGTGATGTAACAGGAGTCATGCATGGAAGAGCTTTTCTCCCTCAACTCTTTTGGGTCAGTATTCTGTTTACTCTGTGCATCTCCTGGAGAATAGCTTGTGCTTCAAGCTTGAATTGATTGTTGTTTTGTGCCCAGCACAGCACTCTGTAGGCAAGGTGAGGCCTGCTGATACTCATGCCATGAGGGGACGTAATTTTACTCCCTCTGGCTTCTTTCCCCATCTCCTACATAGAATTTTTAGGGAGGAGGTCCCAGCAAAAACAAGGAAGGAGTTCCAAAAATGCAGGGACTGGCACAGTAAAGGGCTTGTTCCACGCTGAGCTGAACACCACTGAGACACAGAGAGGAGAAGGGCACAGTACAGAGGAACCACTGGGTCCCAGCCCACGTCTCAGCCCAAGAGCCCATCACTAATGCCCACTGCTCCTGATCCACTGCTTCGAACCTGCACTGACGCCTGCAGCTGGCTGCTCTCCTTCAGAGCATCTTTGCATCCCTTCTCTCTCCCTCGGTTTGCCATCGGTCCTGTGGTGTGCGCAGAGAATCAGCACAAATGTGTGTGGGAAGGGGGTGGGCGTTGACCTTTCTTGGTGTTTTTAGTTTCTTTACCTTTTCGCTACACTTTCTGATGGTGGATGTGAGCTCACTCACTACCATATCCACACACTTCAGACTTGGCTCCTTCAACTTCTGCACCTGCTTTTTCACTATGGCTTCAAAAGCGAGGTCAGGCGTGAAGAGACCCGTTCTGCATGGCAGGGGCAGGGTGGGAGGAAGCAACAAGGAAGAAGAGAGCGAAGCAGAGAAAGAGCAGAGGAGGAAGGAAAGAAGGAAGGAGAAGGGAAAAGAGAGAAAACAAGGCAAAATGAGAAGTGAGATTTTGGTTCACTCCATTAGCTTACTGAACCAGGTGAGCATTGCTATGGGGCCTGTTCACTGCCAAGTATCAGGAGAGTCTACAGGCAAATGGATGTGGCAGAGGGAAGGAGGTGGAAGCAAGTGGGCTGGTGAAATGGTGAGCTGTGAAGAGCAAGATGAACGGATGGCAACCCCCAGGGATCAAAGGACCTCCTCCTGAAGAAAAGCTTGTTCAGATTTTAAGATACAGCTGCTTGCCACGATGAGCCACTGACTCTTTCCTACAGGCTCACCATGCTTCGTTTCCCCTTGTCTCAGGCATTTCCCTCTACTTCACACAGTGGTTATCCTTTCCATGTAATTCCAGGCCTGCACAGGAGCTAGGCTAAGACTCAAAGGTTTGTCATCTGCATCTTGTGCTGGCAGGAGGACTGAATGGAATGGATATGTCTCAGATTCAGATAAAACACTCCATTTACAGAGCATCATTTGCCCTACTAGCCTTCCTGGCAACAGATAACTCCTCAGTAAGACCAGATGTAGCCAATGCTTAGGAAATACAAACAAGCTACAGGGCCTGCACAGTTGTACAAAGCATGTCCTGCACCAGCCAACCTATGGCACCAGACCCAGTACAGGCCTGCTGAGGTTTATATGGGGGTATTCCATGGCACTGACACTGTATGAAGCGCTCTGTATCCTCAGGGGCTCCACTATGGCAGAGCAGAAAGACCACAAACTGCAGCTACAAAACAACACGTTATCTTCATTTGAGACTATTACTGCATCCAAAGATGTTTCTCCAACACATCCTTAACACGTTATAGCTTCTACCAGGTGCTCTCTGGGACACAATCTCAGTTACTTTTTTAGCACAGCATAATATAGTTATGAGTGCTTTCAGGGGGATGATGTGCCTTTGATATAGGAATGGAATCCTGCTCTTCCAAAGGTGCAGCTCTTAGTCAAACATGGGGTGCATACAGCTGACAATTCAGAGCTAATTATAAACACCACTCTATTTAAAATCAGTTACGTACCTCTTTGTATCCCTATAGACAACATCTGCAAAACCCCAAGCAACATCACTCTGATAACAGTCTTCAACATGCTATAGGAACAACAGTAATCTGCCTTTTAAGCAGCTAAGAGGTTTAGAGTACACCACAGGACTCAGCTTCGCCCAGCAGCCTCTCGAGCTGTCAGAGCAGCCCATTCAGAGCAAACCCGAGGTACTCCTGGAGCTCTGTTCACACCCTCAGACCTAGCAGCCATTCCTACATGTCCAGCAGCCTGCTAACCCAGCACTGTGTGCACCGCTCTGAAGGCCAGGCTCACAGGTCCTCACACAAACAAAAATCCACACAACCAAAAAAAATATATATATATAATAAATCACTGCCTTCATATACCTAAGTACCACCTGAATGATGATATTGTTTCCTGAAACAGAAAACCGTAACCATGACTACTAGCACACACAGCAACCAGCACTGCAGTCAGCCAAATTCTTAGCAGTGGGATCGATGCTAAAGCAGAACACTGATCCTCATTCCTCCTTCACATTCCCATGGTCTCTTCATCCCCCCCATCTCCCAGCCTGCTGTACCCACCACCTGATGACCGGAGGAACCTGCTGCTGTCAGAACAGACAGTCCCTTCACTGTCAGAATCATCAGTAAAGAAGGAACAAAAATGATGAAGAAAAGTGGGAAATGTATGGAAGGGGGCAAACACAGACAATGAGTGGGAGATTTTGAACAGTAACTGATGGATGAAGAACAATCCAAGACAAATTTCAGAGGGCACAAAAAGGAGAGCCCTTCTGATCCAGTTAGCAGGCAACTCTGGATACTTGGCAGCCTGAGGGCCTGTGCTTACCTGTCACCAGGCTCTAATGGCAATTTTCTGGGTGCTCCCCACAGTCACACACCCCAAGAAAGAATAGCAGGACAGAAAAAGAAAGCTCCTCCAGCACACTAGAAACCTGAGCAAACTCCCTGCGCCTGCTTTGCTCTTCCAGGCTGTCCCAGGGGCAAAGAGAGTGTCTGCATGCCTGAGCCCTTCTACAGCGGCTCCAGGCCCTAAGGGCTAGGCATCTCTGCAAGTGATGGCAGCTATCACCACTTGGGCACCTCTCCCCACCCTTGCAGGGACAAGGTAGCTCCAGACACTCCTGCAATGCCCATTTACCTGCACTTGAACAGCCCGTGGCGATTCCAGTCTCCAGTGCCCACGCTCCCATCCAAACTCGAGTGTCTTTTCACCAGCACCCAGCCCTGGCTGAAGCAGCAAGCCATGGCTGAGAGGAATGGCACATATCTTCCTATCTTGCTGCTTTTCAACCCCAGCCTCAGAAACAAAAGCTTCCGCATCCAGAGGGCAGAATTAAGGCAAGCTCCTTCCCCAAGCTCCAATAAATACCAACACGAATCCCAAATGATGAAGCCTGGAGCTCTCTTGAAGAGCCCAAAGGTGGATTGACTTTCCTAACTTGATCCTTCTCAGCCATGTGCTGCTCTTCCAGAACAGGATATGGACCAAGCCAACCAAAAACCAAGCCAAACACCACAGGAACGCTTCCCCACAACCACTGTAGCCTCTGAAGTTCAGCCCCACACACTTGGCCAGGAGCACTCTGCCCTGATACTAAAGGCTTGTTTGGGATTAACCCTCCTAATTCTAAGAGAGCAGAGGGAACAAAATTTAAATCCCAGTTTCCAGCTTGGAAAATTAACTCAATCTAAATTTAAGTCAAATGCAGCCCCATAAGAAATATCCATAGCTTAGGAAGGAATCAGGAGTCACATGCTTGGGACTGGAGGCACCGAGGGGACATCTCCAGTATCCCTCTGCTCTGAAGCATTCCAGGAACAAGCTCACTGCCCACGTTTCACAGTGCTTCCCTTTCTGTTTGGCTTGTTGGCTGGATCGTCCCAGGCTGGTACCGCTCAGGTCTAGTCATGCTGAGGAGGTGGTCAGAAACACCGAGTGCCGCTGCAGGCAAATCCCTGCCCCGGTCACAATGCTGTGCCGCAGCCAGAGAGAGGGGTGGAAGGTGCCAGCTCCATGCTGCCTCCAGTTACCTTCTTGGTGCACTGTCTAACGGTATTGATTAACTCCGAAATAACCATGTCCACGCATTTCAGGCAAGGCTCTTTAATCTTCTTCACCTGCTTTTTCACAATGGTCTCAAAGGCCATGTCGGGTGTGAAGAGACCGGTTCTAAACACCCAGGGTAGGGGACAAGACAAGGCAGGAGGGGGGGGAGAAGGGGCAAGGAGAACGTCAGGTTACACACGCATCTCAGACCAGGCACCACCACCACTGAAACCCCGCACACAGGGCTGGGAGCACCGTACCCCTCAGACCAGTCCTGGAGTCCAGAGAAAACAGGGATGCTTGGCACCTCCACAGAGGAGCACGGAAGGGCAAAATGGATCCCAGTTGGACAGCAGGCACCAGACCCCGGTCACCTTCCCAGGAACAGCAGGACTCAGGGTCTCAGGACTGCACTTTCTGGCAGTTAACCTTCACTGAGGGGGAATGCAACTGTGTTTGCTGACTGCGCCCTGGGACTCAATCCCTGGGGCTGCTGGGTCGGGCACTCTAATGCTCCCCCCTCAGATCTCCAGAGGAGGTGGTGCTCAAGGCCAGCAACTGTTTTGGATGTTGGTAAAAATGGAAGCATAATGTGAAAACCAATATTTAAAACTCAGTGAAGTAGCAGTATGGGCTTGCATCCCTCAGTCCTTTCTTATGTAGAAACAAAGAGGGAGAAAACTAGTCACCAAAGCCGTGTTACCTTTGAGGCTTCTGCAATTTTCACATGAAAACAGAAAGCAAGCTACTTCGTCCCTATTCCCAGATTCAAACAACCAGGGTGTCCAAGGAAGTTCTCTCCCTTG
The DNA here is from genome assembly GCF_026119805.1 of Tympanuchus pallidicinctus. Classification (NCBI taxonomy): domain Eukaryota; kingdom Metazoa; phylum Chordata; class Aves; order Galliformes; family Phasianidae; genus Tympanuchus; species Tympanuchus pallidicinctus. Next base: position 50,851,417 of record NW_026294802.1, read on the forward strand.
TGGCTGACCTACCGTACCTCTGAAGTCTTCAATTCCACTGGGAAGGTCTAGAGGTATTTACAAGACTATGCAGCCAGTGGTCTGCCTAGTGCATGATACGTGCCTGATACCATGGATGTTCTTGATGGCATAGCTGATCTCCCGTCGCAGCTCCTTCTCATCAAACTCCATCTGCACCAAGAGAGTTTTTAATCAGAAACAGGCTGATGTTTGCACAACTCCAGCACACGGAACTTTAAAGAGGTCCCACACCAGTATCATGTGACAGGTGAATGTTAGCCTAGATGTTGGATGCAGAGTCCAGCCATAAAGCTAGCATTGCCAAAGCAGACATCCTGGACAAAAATGAACAGATAAGAATAGCTAAGGGCCTGCATTTACAGGTGCCAACCACCCAGCAGCTCCCAAGGAACTACTTAGAGATAAAGCAATAGGATTGAAGCACTAGATTGCTTTCCAAAACAAACTGTTTTGTCTCCTGAGGCTTAATGTGAGGTCTTGGCAGCTGCTTTCCAGCAAACACCTCCAAGAGATTTAAAATTCACATACAGAATTGCATCATCTAATACAAGGCAGGCTCTTGTATTACACTAATGAGGAATTTAAATGAAAATGGAAACAGCAAAGTGCAGAAGATGGGGGAATATTTTGGCTCTTAATGTTTCCAAACAGACAATAAAAGTTCTTTTCTATCACTTCTGATCAGGTTGGTATATTTGGCCACTCAGGAAACCTCATTCATAGAATGGGTTGAAAAGGACCTCAAAGATCATTTAGTTTCAACCTCCCTGCCATGGGCAGGGCTGCCAGCCACTAGACCAGGCTGCCCAGAGTATTATGAGAAGGTTCCAACAACAGAAACAACCAGAAGTAAAAATAAGGTGACAACATCAACTACTGAAAGTCAAAAGAGAGGGAAAATAGATGGTGAAACATGTAAAAAGTAGCAAGAAAACAGGAAGGAAAAGGGGAAAATTAGCAAGAAAGGAGAGAAAGAGGATCTCGGCATACAGAGAAACAGTACCTTCACCAGCTCAAAGGGAAAACGTTCATGGAAGATGCGGTTAATCCTGGCTCCTCCTGACAGCTCATAGGTATCAATTTGGTCTCCAGAGCCTTCAATGCGTTTCTCAAAGTCCACAGCAAACTGCTGGACCATCCTAAACAAAGACAGAAAGCAGGAAGTAGAAGACACAGCTAGGCAGTCTTTCCCAGGGAGGGACGCGCAGTGAAGGCCACTCACTGAAGCAGAGCTTTGGTCTTGCGAGCCGGGTCGTCAGGACGAAAGTTCTTGTACTCCTCCACCTCCTTCTCAATGGAGAGAAGCTGGCTCTGCAGCTTGTTCCGCAGCCCTGGCAGGGTGTCACGGATGTGGTTGGTCAATTGCTGTAAGGGAAGAAGGTTTACGATGAAACTGGGAGAAGTTTTCTACGTCGCTATCCCAGAATAAAGGGCACAGTGGGCAGCAGTTCTCAACTGGTGATGGTACCTGGTTCAATACTTTCTGCAGGTAGGGGGTTCCCATACGATCAGCCATGTGTCTGTAGGCTGGGTGGGAGAGAAAGAACTTTCTCTCTGCAGCCAGAGCTGCCTGAATGTCCTTCTTGCCATCAATGTCCTTCTGACTTCTGTTGACTACACCAATGTAACCTGCAGGAATGGGATTAAAGATCAGGCGGTTGCAAGGATGAAAATGCAAGTGGGGCTCAGGCTGAGAAGGAAGCTATCCAGGAAGCAACACTGCAAATGGGACATTTCAAGGGAAATATGTTAGGGACCAAGCAGAAGAGTTTAAAACTGGAATTGCCTCTGTGTGACTCAGGGTCTGGAACTCTGGTATGCAGAACAGAAATGTCACTATGCAATTGAGCATTAGCTTATTGATTACTGTTCCCCCAGTCACAAAGAACACCCTATTTCCATTCAAACTTTTCCTTTCGCATCCTTAGGACAGGTATTTCATTATGGCTATGCACAGCAACCAGCACAGGCCAGTGTGATTTCACATGACGCACTACAGTAATCTCATCAAATAAGAGAACTGGGGGGGAGGAAGTATCCCATTTTTGCAGCTTGCCTGCAATGAAGAAAGTAAAGGTGAGAGCATGGGGTTATGCTTCTGCTAGCACTACCTATGAAGATACAAAAGCCTAAAAGTTACTTTTTTTTAAGTATCACTTGTGCCTATTCCTCAGCTTCTCAATTCCAGCTTGGAACAAAGATGGCTTAAGAACACATCATGACAGATGTTCCAGGAACACTGAAGAAAAGGAATGAGACAAAGATACCTTATACAAGAAAAATGAAGGAAGATCATGCACAAAGCGTGAGGAAACGTACCTCTGCGAAGAGGAAGTAATTTATTCTCTAATACATCTCTAGCATCAGTTCCCTCGTCCATAAGATCCAGCTTAGTGATGACTCCAATGGTGCGTTGCCCTTAATAAAAAATAGTAGAATATGAACATACCTGATCAAGTAAATAACTGTGTAATACCTTCCTTTGTTCAGAAGGCTTACAGATTGCCCAGCTTGGCTACTCAAGGGCTCTTGAGCTCAAATGTCACAGTTCCCATAAGAGCCAAGAGGTCACAACAGCAGAACAGGTAACAGAGGTCAGTTCTCAGCCATACCCTGTTCAAACACTCATGTGTTTTACCACAGAGATGGATTTTAGGGAAGATTTTCCTACTTTTCTCCAGACAGAACACAGATGACCAAAGTGAAGGGAGGGAAGCCCTCAACCTCTTCAGAAACAGGGCTCAAAATAAAGAAATGGGGAATAATACAATTTCTATTAGAGTAGCTACTAATGCTCAAAGCCACCTCTCAGAAGGGCATACGTTGTGAAAATACCACCTAAGACAATGGACAGGAGACTAAAAATGCTGAGTAATCACAGCCTGGAGAATCAGGCTGCTGGTTAGTAATGCCACACTAAAACAAGAGATTTACCTTGAGGATCCACCTCCTTCGCAACCTTCAGGGCATCAGAATTGGCCAAATCAGAGTTGGCTGGGGATACTGCCAGGATGAGGCAATTCTCTTTGGTGACAAACTGCATGAGCATATCTCGGATCTGGAACTCGATGTCAGGGGGCTGATCCCCCACCGGGACTTTGGTCATGCCTGGGAGATCCACCAACGTCAGGTTCAGGACTACACACAGGAAGCAGGAGACAGCACAAGTGAGTGTTAAGGTTGGAATGTTCTGGTCTATAAGGAACGTTCATAGCTTCAGTGTATGCTTTTGTTATGCCTAAAGTTTTTCAGTTCCTTTTTGTTAAAGTTGAGCAAGAACTATTTGCTAACCGTTATTAGTTGTATTGTCAGTGATTCATTTCCCCAAAGAACAGAGAGACTGCAGGTCTTTATAGGAAGGTCCACACTGATGCAATAAAGTCTTTTAAGACAGAAGTTTCTGCACAGGCATCAGTTGTCTCTAATAGTCCTGCTTCTAACCAGATACTTCAACTGGCAGGCAAACCCTTCTAGAAACATGGCAGAGACTGGCAGTGTGATGCACCATAGCCCAGGCATGTGGGGATTTAAGTCAAAAACATACATTCACATTCCATTTCATCTTCGTTCTGTATTTACATTATGACAGAACAGCAATCTGCCTCATCTATCCTCTGACTTCAGAGACTGCATTAAGACTCACCATGAGGAGAATAGACTCTGAGGTTGATGGGCACTGGGGAAATCCCTTTGTTGGAGCCAGTAACACGATCCGTTTCAGCCTCAATCTCCAAACGGATCTCCTCAAAGTCTGTGAATTTCTTTCCTTTGCAGTGCAGGAATTCTCCATATTCTGTTGGCACAGAAGCAGAGAGTCAGAAACAGTCACACGAGTGGGAAAAAAAAAACACCTCACAGCCAGAAGTTTAATAAAATGCCCTGGATTGAAAAGAAACACAAGAACAGCTGAAGGGATGCAGTGTGGTAATGAAGGGTCTTTCTCCCTAGATCCTATGTGGTTGACAAAGAAATTACTGCAGCCACGGTTGTAACAACATCTGAGAGAATCTATAAGCCCAAAACCTTCCCAGTCCAGCTCTGGTCTCAGAGTTTGCATCCTCATTCTTGTTCATTCAAAAAATAACCTAAGACTTTATTGATATGAAGCAAGCTTAACACAAACCTGCAACTTCCACAGATGGACTGGGAAGTACCTTTGTATTCACAAGAACTTGGAGCAGCTCTGTATTAAAGTAGTAGGAGTAAATAACAGTTGCATGACATGATGAGAACTGACTCAAGGGAGTCTCTAACTAGCAAAAAAACCCTTCTGGCATGGTTTTGAATTGCTTGGTGGGTTTTTACATTCGTTTTGGTAAGGCTTTTTTAGTCTTTGAATACATTAGCCAATTCAAGAACCCTCCATTTCAAGTGAAAAATCCTCACAAGTCAAGTTGTTTCCTTACTGTAGACTGGGGGACTGTAGTAAACAGGTTGGGTCCACCTGACAGGGGAGGAAGAACACCCTGAAACAGTCACTTGCCAACTCCTCAATGAGATCTCGTGCTTGAAGGCAACAGTAATGAAGGCGCTCCGCAAGCAGCAGCCAAAGTAGTGAACAGCCCTCAACTCCAGTACAGAACTCTGCAGGAATTCCTGTTCAGATCCCAGCGTTCTCATACTTGATTTGAAGTGCACTAGAATCATCCCACCCACTTATTTCAGGGGCTATAAGCAAGTTCCTCTAGTTTTTGGGTCAAAAGAGTCACAGCTGCACAGACAAAGGAAAATCATGACGAGTGTCTTCATGAAACGCTGCTTAATTCAAACAAAACAACCGAGAAGTGCTCTCTTCCTGAACACTTCATGCATCAGATGTCGAGCAGCGCCCCGATGAAATAAGACCTGTCAGGATTAGGATGGGAAGCCAGCAGCAACCACAGACACACGCTGCATACCTGTGCTGGCGTTCACCAGCTGCAGGACCAGAGGCCGCCTGGTCACGATGCCAGAGCCACGTGGCAGAAAGTCCCTGAAACGAAAGAGGAAATTTCAGATGAATGGGCGATCGTTTCCTTCCCTGTCCACGGCTCTTCTGTTTCTATGAGCACTCGTGGGTCCCAGCAAGGCACACATAGAGTCTAAGGCACAAAAGACCAAGTGCCCTTCCCCAAGGAAGACGGGCCATTCTGAAGAAGCCCACGCTCACAGCACGCTCCCACTCTTCCAGTTCAGGCTCTTTCAGATGAAGTTCCAGGCTAACAGGAAAGACCAATTAATACCATTATATGTATGCTGGAAAATAATCTCTATGGCACCAGGCTGAGAAATTGAAGCAGAGACTGAAAACTACTGTGCCTTCTTTTGACAAAATACAATTACCTCAGCTACAACAAACTCACCCACACTTTGGGGTGTCACAGGACACTGCTGTTACAGCATGCAAACAGTGCATCACCTATTTGAAACAGAACAGATAGCAGTCAAAGGTTTGCTTCCACTCAGGGCTTCTCCCAACTAAGGAAATGCAAGTATTGCCAAGGAGAAGCAGCCTCCTAAATTGACAAGAACCCAAAAGTTACTGTTCTCCATGTCATTTCAAAGGAAGGAAGCCTTCTGTTACCCCTTCCCTAATGCTGACTTCACACCTGCAGGCGACAAGCTCTCCTTTGCTTTTTCTTTTTTCAAACCCCCCTGGCTTTCAGCAAAGCCAAGCACGCTCAGCACATCTGATGACCTTGCCAGTCTGTGGCCTGGTTTCCAAGTACTCAGCTGATTCGTGTGTCTCTTCACAAGTCACCATGAACGCGATTGATTTGCTTCCCTAGCTACTGGAGAAGCACAGCTTCAGAACGTGCTGTCGGGCATGGATGTCACCGCTCTGCCTGCATTGCTTGCACCCTGGCACAGCCCTCCCTCTACTGATGGTGTGACAGTGCCTAACTTTGCCAATTCAGTAGTAACTGTAGGAAAAGAAATCCACGCTCCTCAGTGTTCTGCACCATGGCCTTACCCTGCACAGCCTTAATACTGACAATGGAAATGAAGATGAGGAAGGAGCTTTTGTGTTGTAATACATCAGGCAGTGAGCAGACTTGATTTCAGCCTCTGGTTTCAGCACTGATTGCTCACGTAAACCTGCAAGGAAGTAGGAAAGCACGTGCATTTCCCTCGTCCTCAGCTCTAAACTGAGTACTATAAAAGGATGCAGTCATTTCAAGTGAAAGGAGAGCAAGGAGCATCCTACAACCTCTGATGTTTCAAGCATTTCTCCTGCAAGTCACTAAGCTTACTGCAAAGTGACCTCTGATAAAACTCTACCACAAACTGTAACCCGTTCTCATTATTTCAGACTTCCAGAAACATAAGGAGTTAACTGGGATCTTTCATTTATTTTTCAAATAAATACAGCTCTGTTTTTTTCCATTCTAGCGGGATTAATCCTGGAATCTTTGAGGCATTGCATCATTCAGGCAGTTTTCTGCTGTCTCAGCTCCATTCCTATGGATGTCTGTGGTCAATATGTGACAAAGTCCTACTCTTGCATCAGTTCTTTTAGAACAAATCCAAGCTGCGCTGATTTATTGTTACTTTACTGTAGGTAAGAAAAAAGCATAGTTATACTGCAAATTTGATTTCTTCTGCACTAAGGCACTACTCTAGCTACTGAGCTCCAGCTTGCAGCATTACATTCCACCTCACTGTAGGAAAAGCACTACTTGCATTTGTAAGAATGAGTCCTTTAGGAATTAAGACCCCCCTGATGATGTGCTCCACGTTTTCCCAAAGCTTTCTGCTTTGGTCCCAAACCTGATTTCTCTGTGGTTTTTGTCACAGCTCCAAGCAAAGGTGAATGAGAAAACCTCTGCAACATCCAGATCCTGGCATCAGAGGAAACTGAAACCACACACTGCACCAACCGAGTGCCTTCCAGGCTACTGCAAGGTAAAAAAAACAACAACATCCTCACAAAAGACACAACACTAAAAAATAAAGAGGATTTGAAAAAGTCAGAGTCATTTTTCAGTCAGCTTTCCTCTGAACAGCAGAAGAGATACCAGGAGTACCTCTAACAGAACAGTGACCATGAAGCCAACGTTTCTGCTTGTTATCAACCCCATCCTTTGACATACTAACCGACTACATTTTAACTACGTATTTCCCTTTGTAGAGTCATTCATCCCACAGCTGTACACTGTTTAAGTTCAACCTTTACATAACGATGTTACCAATGGAATTTTCCCTCAGTTTCTCACCATGCAGAATTCCATACTATCCAGTTTTGGGAGCCTGGGCTTGCCGACCTGCAGCATTATAACACTGCAGTTATGTTAAAGTCAGTCAGTAGAAATATACACACAGTTCTTTCAGGAATAAAGCCACATTGCTCCTCCTCCAGGAAGTCTCTCTTCCCAGTGAAACTCAAGCTTAATTACCCAAACCCGTAACAATCAGCTAAATGAGTTTTCTTAGGGCTTACATTCTGAACGTGCACAGTTTGATCCCTTATATAAGAAAACTAAGGTGTTCTTACCCACAAGCTACTGAGACATACATACAGTTCAGCTTCCAGGTTTTCCCCACACTCAACCTATAGGAGCTCCAGCCAAAAAGCTTTACAGGCATTCACAGCCATCATCCCATCACATCCATATTCTTTCTCATTTTATTCCCCATCCTTTCTCTTTGCAGTCTCTGGAACAAACCCTTCCATCCTCCTGCTCAGGCTAAGCCTTGCAGATCAGACTCTTAAAAAGCACAGATCCATAAACTCTATTGCCTGATTGGGTGCCAGGAGAGCACGCTGTACAGCAGCCTTGCTTGCCCCCTTGCAGCAGGCACAATAAACTGCTGCTTGTAAACAAACTATAACAAAGCATATGGGGCACAGACAGCACACACAGCCCAGGGTTTTGAGTCCTTTCAGCAGCCAGGAGAATGGATTTCTCCTGAAAGAGCAGCACCAAGTGATGAAGTGAAGCCAGACTCAGGAGAGGGATACATGAGAGGACATGCCAGCTGACTTGGGCACATGAGAGCAGAAGGGTTAGATAAAGCAGCTTGTTCCATTCCAGCAAGGAGACATACAGCAGGAAAGCTGGGAGTGGGGAGGGGAAAGATGGAACGCTTCTTTGGAGATAACATGCTGCAGAACTGGAATGATGAGGGCAGCAGGGACTTCCCTACCAGAATAAGGCAGCCTCCATCACAGCACCAAGAGCAGCCCTGCTTCATATACCACTATACAAGATGCCATGCCTGAAACTCATTAGGCTACCAGTACCAATTGTTTGCCATTTACTTTGCATCTTAAGAAGGAAAAGCTTACTTTATTTTCCTGTTTTCTTCCTAACATGCAGGGATGATGTGATAGCATTTTCTTTTCCTGTGCCTTTAAGGCAATAACATCATCCTGTTCCACTTCCCAGTGCTAAGTTCCACCCAGGATGAATAATAAAGTAGCAACTAAAACCGAGGCAGAAATGCTGCATTTAGGAAATAAACGCTTGATCTGCTTATCTTCCATTTAGGTACAGACTTGAAAATCCTCCTTAAGACACTGAGGTATCACTTGTAAGCATTTTAGCTGGGCTCAACGAGCTCCATTCCCCAAACTGACACTTACTGGAAGACTTCAGTGCATACACTTCATGCTCCCGGTAGCTAAATTCTGGTCTGACTGGCAATACATCTCCCCTCTAAACCAGGGCACAGAAAGAAATGAAGATGCAAATCTGACAGGTCTCGGGCTGAAAGTGTTCAATAAGGGAACAGACCTGAGAAGATGCTCACTGTTCTATTATGCACTGCTCATCTCTGAAGTACAAATTGCATATGCTCTCAACTGGCTCCAGAGGTACCTCGGGGCAAACCCAATCACATCATCCCTTGCAGTCTTATTTCTATTTTAGTACACAGAGCTGCATTAAAGTACAGATTTGGGCTGAAAACTGTATTAGTAATACAGTAGTCAGAAAAACCACCTGAGGGACAGAAAGCAATCGAGCAGCTACTCCACAGCAACACTTGGACAAACCCCGAACACACAGATTCTCAAACATTAAGGCAGTCTGAATGTCATGTAATAAATATTTATTATGGAGGCAACAAGGTCTGAGGCTTCCATACTAGTTTTTTAAATTAAAGCCAGGCAATCTATATGATAATCCTCCATGCATGAGGTATCTCGGCATCCTACAGAACAAAAAGGTGCTATTAATGACAGAACAAGCAGATATTCATCAAGTTCCAAGGTTCATTAGGTGACTCACATGGCACGGAGCATCAGAATTTACAGGTAACGAGGATCAAAGATATTGATAAGACACAGGAGGGGACCAAATTGCTTGTGGCATTAAATATAGATTAGAATCAAAAAGAACTGATAAATCATAAATAACAGATGGTAGCAACAGAAGGCCCTGGCAGTCCATAAAGGAAGCAAGTCCATATTACTGTCCTTTCCTCCACGTGGAAGACAGACTCAATGGTTCTACCACCACTTGCTTTATCCTCCTGCGGGGATGCTGGGAAGATGTCTGTAGAGAGCTCAAATACAAAACTAATTCTGATCCAGATCCACCAATACAGCATTCATGTAGTTTGTTGTCAGTCCTTTGAGATTCTTGGATTAGAATGCACTAGAGAAGGTAAAGCCCCAATTAAAAAAAAAACAAAGCAGCAGCTTATGAAGACATAACAGGAGTCCAAATAACAAGAGAATGAACACCATCTGATCATTTAATTTCCATTTGATTTCTTAGTAAACATCTGCAGACAAGGTTATTAAAGGATGTGATTAATCTCCAGTTCAGATTATTTCTTTCAGACAATTAAGACTCACACAGTACCCACAGTTTCACATGGCTCTTCCTGGCTTTTAAATCCAGTATTTGTTATTTCCTGTGTTACGGTGGCACTGAGGGATAACAATTCAATCATAACTTCATTGCACAAAGCAGTGCATCAATTCACAGCATGAAATACAGCTTCTATCCCTATGGATTTCACTGTCTGGCCACACAGATCACAGACACTCCTGCTCAGGCCTAGCACCAGCTTCATGTCCTCCATCAGGTCTTAGAGTTGATCACTTACACACCCAGATCAAGATTCCTTCATTAACACCCCAGCACAACACATGACGAGCATCCCGGGGTCATCAGGACCTCTGACTGATGGCTTTTCTGGTAATGGCACTGGATGGCAACACACACATCCTGATGCAGGCTGCATTTCACCAACTGCTTGCAAATCTCCCCAAGCAGCACTTCATCTTGAAGCACAACTCTACTTTCAAGCATTCTTACTCCACCATGTCTTAAAGGAAACCTTACAACTCCTATGCAACACACTGCCCACTGAATACCTGTAGGGCTAAAGACATCCACTATTAACCTCACTGACTGCTAGAATGCCTCAGAAATGGCAGCAGCTTTCCACTTACAGAAACACTTAAGCCTGGGGCTCCTTTGTGATGGACTTTGCTTAGGCTGACCAGAAGGCAGAAGCTTAAGACAGGACCTGCCCTTGGGAGCACCTTCCTGGCCTGATCCTTTGAGTGCCTTGGAAACACGTGCCCAAGCAACACCGTAACTTGTCATAAACCCACATGTGGGGCAACAGCATGGACAACTGTTCCATCCTCTGCCACCCGGTCCATTAGGGGAAGGCTGCCTTACAGATTCAGTCTTTCCTGCCATCACTGTGCCCTTTACGAGCTCTTACCTTTCCCAGACAGAAGTGCTATTCAAACAAAAATGCTGGATTGTCCAACACAACCAGCAAGAGTTCAAAAGCAGGTGCATCACAAACAGAACTACCCATCAACCTGCTGTCTTAACAACGCTTTCCTGTACATTTAGCTTTCACTCTTCCTTTACACTACATTGTGCAAACCTAGAGAGGAGTCCTACAGAAACTGTAATCATGCATTAGATCCCATTCCTAAGCAGCCACATCCTTTTTGGTAAGGTTAGCACTTTTAGTCTCAGAGATTTAAGCCAGGGGATGTGTTATTTATCTGCCAATCTCTGCAGCAGACTGAGAGTCTAGTCTTGACCTTTAGTGAAAGAAAGCAAATCTACAGGCAGTTGATGTAATGCAAGTATTTCTTAAGAGCATAATTGACATTTGTCACACAATGGGTATATATAGAAATAAACATCTATTGTAACCCCCACACATTCTATCATACTGGCAACGTTATTGTACACAATAATTCATTATTCAAGAAAACAATTGTGAAAAATAAAGGTCATGCAATAGTTCATGTGTCATCACAATATATACGTTAACAGAAGAGAAGGCTTCCCACTGCCTTGTACCTTGAGATCCTATTTACAGCAGTGCAAAGGGAGGTTAACACTATTGTGCTGACTTACAGTACTTGCAGTTGCTTTAAGAAATCCTAGCTTTTCAGCAGCATCCCCACCACTGAGCCACTTCTCCCCACACAGCAATCCAGGCCAGCAGGCAGGAAGGGCTGAGCAGCCCTCTCCACATTTTGCTGTATACCAGGTGAGCTCCAAGGGACTGCATGGTTGGCTGGGTGAAACCTGACATACAGCAAGCCCAGAAAGTCAAATCCCTGCCCTCACAAACAAGCACAGTGGTGAGTTTTGTCTCCCTCACGGCAGGGACTAAGTGCCAGAAGGACAGCAGACAGGCTTCCATCTCATCATGGGACACAGCACAGCCGCCCAGCTATTGATTTAGATATGCAGAGACAACAATCCTGCTCTGTGCCACGTCATCATCTGGAGAAAAAGTGTGCAAAAAAAGACCCACAAACCCAAAACACATCTTTCCTACAGAACAAAGCCACGGGTACTGAAATAGACTGTGCCACTTGGGAGCCTCTGGGAGAACACACGTGCCTTGAGCAGAAGTATCAATTAGAAATGGGTTTCACCACACAGAAGACTTTTCTTGAGCCAAACGTGGGCTGAGGGAGCTCAGACAACACAACAGGAGATAGGCTCTGAACAAACGCTCCCCCGTGCCACTGATATTTCAGCGCTGGTGGCTGGGTTCAGCCCTGAATGTGCTCAAGCGAAAAAGGAAATCGCACAGTAATTACAAGAACATTTGCTTTGAAGAGGCTCTCTCCCTTGCCACCCCCTGCCCCCCTCCATCCCTTCCAGAGGACACCAAATTCACCCTCTCTGGTTTATCTGACTGCGCAGACCAGTTCCCAAGACTCACTGCAATTACTGCCTTTTTCATTCATTGCTTTCCACATCTCCTTCCCCTGCGTTTCACTCAGCCCCTCTCCTGCCTGACTCCCCGCAGGTCTCTGAAAGCAGTGGGATAAGAATGTTTTTCTATTGTTTGTTTTCATTTGAATCCTTTGGGCTGATTTCTGTTTCGCTTCGCTGGCTTTGGAGAACATCAAAATTTGGAGAACAGCTGAATGCATTATGTTGAGTCATGGCTGCACCACAGCCTCTGTGCACAAGCTGTGCTCTCATTGAGCTACAGAGCTGCAAGGCAGCACTCTCACATGGCAACACAGACCCACAGACTCAGTATTCCTACAGCCCAGGTACTCCACTTTCCTTTGATACCCTGTGTGCACAGCACAGCCAACAGGCAGCCCAGGGATTGCTGCTGTGTGCCTGAAGTGATTCCAGGGAGGCCCACATACCACAGCTTTATGCTAAGGGTCAACAGCAGGATCCAGCCCTGCTTTTTAGATGAACTGTGTGTTTTAAGATGACCTGAAGGAAAGGCAGAGATGTTGCAACACTCTTCTGATAGCATCCATCTTCTTGCATCCGTGCAAAAAAAACAAGGGTTAACAAATTTGATCAGCTCTCCGGTTCTGCTACAAAGCACAAACCAAGGATTTGTGGCACTACAGCCATAGCTCAGTTTATGTAATGTATAATAAGGTCCTCATGCATCATGAGGTGACAGAAGCTGAGCAGACAGTTTTTCTGTTGCAGAAGGTCATGCTGCTCCTGCACCCTATCTGTAAGAGGGGAGGAAGCACACAAAGAAGGGAACACTTTGGGAGGAGGCTCACATGCACACAGACATCACCATTTTGCTGGTTTTCCACTGAGTGCTTCCTTCCTACCTAGAAATCTAAGCTTTCCCTTTCAAGAGTCATCACTGAGGCCTAGATGGGCAAATACTTTCAGAAGATGGGATTTCAAGCAGCACTTGAAGCCTCTGTCAGAAAGATCAACTTCTTGTCCTTGCAGACACCATAAATAGCTTCCAGCTTTTGCTAGAAATGCACACCTAGACAGAGTGGTTAAGCAGGAGCACAGTTCATCACCTTTGCCATCTTAATTGGAAGAAAATCTGTGCAGGATATGCAGTCACAGCTGTGTATGCTGGAATGCAGGCTTCTTTTCCAGCTATTAGTGACCAAGGTCAATTCTTTACTACCAAGTGCCATGGAGGGCTGTGACCCAGGGAGTCCTGGCATGCAATTGCAGAGCCTTGTGTTATTCCTGCAGAGGAAGCCTGCAGTGGGAACAGATTGGATCCACGTGCTTCTGCCTGCTTGTGATCCCAGACTAGATAGATAATCCCTTCATGGGCTGCTGCTCTACAATTGCAGTGCAGCAGCCAATCCAATCTGAGAGCCAAAACCAGGCCCAGGGGGATAATTCCCCTCCTACTTCCCAGCAACACGTTGAAATCTACTTGTTTCCATAGAAACAAATCAGTTTTTATGTCCACACGGCTCCTGACGCCCTCACTGCCATGCATCAGCCCCGAGATGCTGAGGCTGACAGATTTCATACAAGTATCTACAGCCACAGGTCAAGAGCTTGCAGGAGAAACAAGGGCTATTCCTACAGCATACAAAACCATCTCGCCCGAGACATCATTCGCTTCAGTTCCTCTCCGCTGGGAGAGAATTAATGAGTAATATCCTTTCCCTCCTCCATTTTGAGGGCTGACTTATCTGCCAGAACCCTCCCTGCCACGCTCCCGCAGATGGGTTAGCTCAGAGCATGAGAGGGAACAAAACACAGGTGGGAAAGGCAGGCAGGACACTCCAACACCTCAGGTGTGCTTGTGAACCAATTTCCTCTTCGTATTTTTGCAGGTAGCAGCTGTAAAGGGATTTTCTTGTTCAGAGGCTCTGCATTTTACTGAGGAGGATTATTTAGAGAGTGGTACAGCCTATGGTGCAGCGACTGGTCTCAAAAAGTCACTGCCCATTATAGCAAATGCCGCAGTGACTGTCAGCTGCAGCAGACTGAAGGGAAGAGTCCTAAGAGGCTGCAGAATCGCAGTGCTGCTGCTGTGCTGCTTCCCCTGGGATCTTTTGGGTAATAGAAAATGAAGTCCTGGATCTTGCATGCCTTAGGATATTCAAGGTGAAGAACAACAAGCACTGATTCTACGTGACAATATCAGGAACTCAAGGGAAAAAGCAGCCCAGCACATCCGGAGTGGATGTGGCAGCAAGAATTATGCATTCGTGGAAATCACAGCTCTGATTTCAAGGATGAGAATCCCAGCAGGAAGAAAACAAAGCTCATTTCACTGTAGGGTTCTGCATCTTCAGTTCATTTAAGAGGAAGAAGCCAACCCAGCCAGCCCTGCAACAGCATCCAGGGGAACAACACCTACTGCACTGCCTGAGTGCAGGACTCCATGGACAAAGGAAATCCAGCACAGACATGCTGAGCTCTCCATCCCAGCAGCTGCAGAACACGCTTTGTATGCCTTGATGATTTTTCTCCATCATCATATGGAAGCGAGTTCATCTTTTACTCCCACTGAAGCACACAAATACTAGAACAAAGTCACAGACAATATATTCTGCTATACATACAGCTTCACCTGCAGGGCATTATCCCCATAACAGCCCTGCAAGTTTCACACAGCAGCCTTCAAGAGGACAGTTCTAGTCTTACAAAAAAAAAGAAAATCAATCCTGCTCAGTCCCAGTTGTAGAAAAGAAATCCAGTTTTTACAGCCACAAAAGGTAAACCCATGACCCAGCATTTTTGCTTGTCTCCTCAAGCTGCGCTGATCTGTCATCATTCTGCAGTAGCATTGCTCTGCTTCGGCACAAACAAATCTACTGACAAATCCTGGCTTTGCCATCACAGACAGTGGCAGCCCTTCAAAACATGGCCTGCACAGCACCTGCAACTTGAACAGAGAGGAAACAAAGGACAAGCTATACAATGAAACTCTGGGACAGGAATGATGAACTGACGGGAAAGCACAGACACTGCAACCCACTAGGATTAACACATGCTAAAAACTGATGAGCAACACATCAACCTTTCTATTTCTCCACCACCAGTGTCTTAATCTGTCCTAGCTCTCCAGAGTCCTGCAGCAAAGGCTCTCCTGTGCTGGGGATCACCAGCAGTTCATGCAGAAATAACCAATATTGATGCCATACCCCACATGGAGACTCCTGATATAAAGAAGCTTATCCTCTTTTTGCCTTTCTGTCCTTCACAGAAGGAAACTGGTGCAGTGACAGAGCCAAAAACACCACAGGTTCATACTAAGTGTCATCTTAGATTTCTTGTCAAAACTCTTTCACCTCTGGCGTCCTGGTATTTGCTGCAAGGAGAACAAATATAGCTCAAGGCATGTTCCGTCACTGCAGCATGACACTTCTCCACTCCCAGACAGTCTCCTCAGAGCCTGAATGCCACAAAAGGCAGAAAGAACTGAAAAGGTTCATTGGAAGAGGCAGAAACACTTTGAGCCCACTATTAAGAACCCACAGAAGCTCTATGAGGAAGGGGGTGGCATTTCAAGCCCTGCTGTACCATCACTGTCCACATATAGGTGGTGGATGTGTACCATTGGATGCATGTACCCTGAGAATTTACCTTGCTGAGGTAAGAGTGCTGGGAGCAGGGAGGCAGGCTGGTTCCCTGCTGGTGGGTCAGGCAGGGAGGGCGGTTCTGCATGGTAACTGCATCATTTGGCCCTAGCACATCCTGACCAAGGTGCACAGCCACCCTGCAGAGGGAATTTAAGATGCCAATGCATCTCTGCTGTGTGGAGAAGTATGCAGGAACAGTGCCAAGCTCCTTGCTATGCACTGCACCTCTGCAGTTTCAGATATAATTAGGATCACCCTGGCTGGAAACATGGTGCAGAGATGCTACTTCTTAAGCCCTTGAAGAAAAATAAGTAGACTGATTGTTACCACCGCCAGTGCAGAAGCATTAATTTCTACTTTAAAAACCACTGAAGACATCTCCATTTCCAAGCTACACCAAAAACAAAAGTGGGATCAAATAGAGTAACTCCTAGGAACCCATACACCAAACCAAAGCAGCAGAGCCCAGAGAGTGGAAATGCACAGCCTGCCTCCTGATTGCTGTGCTGATGCAGAAGATGCACCCTGAGCTTCAGCACTGGAGCTGCAGCATCAGCTTTGCAGTGTGACATCCCCAGAGGATGTTCTGCAGCTTTTTTGTATGCTGGTCCCCTCCCTGCCTCGAGCTGTACCACTGCTGCAGCAGACCTCACAAGGCCATCACCATGCTCAGGCAATTCCCAGCTATTCATAGAGGAGCTTCTATTAAAAGTAAAAGCACAATCAGCTTAAGAAATATCCAGAGATTACTCTAGAGATCACAGCAGCCAGAAAGAGAGAAAAATCTAACATGCTCCATTCCCACTCAGAGCAGTGTATGTCCAGAGTAAACCACAGGCAAGTCAGTGGAGCCAAATATCACCATTAAAAGTAGGAGTTAGAGCTTTGCTTTCTGCTAGCTTACTTCTGAGCTAACAGGCCATCGGGTACACTCCTTCACTGATGGAGATCCATTGCTGTGCTGGTGAGCAGGCAGCAAATGGACAGTTATTATAAGCCTCTGCTCTTGGAGCTCTGTAATTACTCAGATGACAAAGAGCTCCAGAGCTGCAGTGGGCTGCTGATTTTTGTCAGAGCCCTGAGCCAGATCTTACCAAATATACTCTGCCTTTACACATGTGAGAGTGACAGGAATGCAAAGAGGAGCAAAACAAAGACTTGTTCAAAGGTTCTGCCTTTAGGTATCTCTTCTTTGTGCTAAGAAATTCAGTACAGCCTCCCCCAGCCCTGCATCTCCAGTCTCAAAAAAAGTTGTTTTTCTTAATGATCTCCAGGGTAAGTTGACTCTGCTGTAAAAACACTTGCAGATGTTGAGCATCAGCTGCACAGCATCTCTGTAAAATTCTGCCTAGCAATGCTTTCAGAGCCTAAACGTGACTGAAAAACGATTCTGAAACATAGCTGCAGTTTACACACTTTTTTATGTAGGATTACATCAACATTGCCTGGTTCTTCAGCTAAAATCCACAGCAGCATCAGTTTAATATCTGCTCAGTCCTTTCCCAGGCATCCCAGGTACTGTGCTGGCCACTCTCATACCAAGGCAGTTTCACAAACAAAACGACAGTCCCAGCACAGCCAGGCAGGAATCTCCACAACCCTCCTGCTTGCTCTGGCAGTATTAACTCTTCACCCTTCAGCACAGCTGCAACAACACAACCTGAAGCCATAAGAAACAGGAAACGGAGTGTTAAAGGGGACTGCTGAGGCCATAAATTATTAAAATAGTATTTTCACCCCCTGAGACTTGAATTCAATTCCTGTTTCAGTCGAGTGAGGAACTGGTTTTACTCCAAGCTTCACTCTGCATAATTTTTTATGGCTGCAGTACAAGTATTTTAACAGAGCTTATAGCTCTGTTACAGGGACATAAGCCCTGATTCTCAGAAAGGGAAGGCCCCCATCTGACAATGCAGGCCTTGCAGAAGCTTTGGAATTCTTTAGCTCTATCTCCTGAAGTACTTCAGGAAACAACGTCCTTTTCTTTAAAGGATACCCACAAGCATCCCTGAAATGGATGTTTTCAATACAAAATTTGCACTGCTCTTCAGTCAGCTTAATCGCTGTGCCCAGGGCTCTAAGAAAAGCCACACGAGTCATAAGACTTGCAGAAAAGTGGCAGAAGTTGGCAAGTTTGCTTCCAGTCAGCAAAACAGCTTGAGAAGCTTGCACAATGCCCGCATCCAACGTGTGTTATGCTGAACTGCAGGAAGCTGCTGAGCAGGGTCCAAAACACCATCTCACCTCTGTTTGGTCCCAGCTGGATCTGCCAGAGCACCGTGAACATCCGACACTCAGATCAGAGATTTCAGGCTCAGGGATCATTCATCTTGTGCTGAGCCATGGAGGCAAGGAAAGCAGCTACCTGTAGCAGCCAGCACCAGCCCAGGAGCCAGGACAAGCCTGAAGGTCACACAGGAAGCAGCTGTCAGCAACCTAACTGCCCTGATCTGTGACACTGTCCCATCTATACAGGAGCATCATTTATCCTTCTAAAGCATGTATTATGCTTATTATTCGGTAACTTGGAGTTTGTTCAGTGAGACCTCATCGCTCCCTGCAGTCCCAGAAAGGAGGTTGTGGTGAGATGGGGGTCAATCTCTGCCCCTCATCCCATTGCTATAGGATAATATAAAGAGAAATAGAATTTTGGAGCCTTTCAGAATGAGTCTGACCCGCTTCAGACCTGACCAGACCATCCAAGTGTTGAAGGTCACCAGGCCCAAAGCTCTGGGCTCATCCCCTTGGGCCACAATGGGCTCTGCAGAGCTTCAGAGAGGCTTTGATGCAGGGCAGCTGACAGGACGGCTGGCAGAGGCAGTGAGATCCACACTGCAATGTGCGTGGAAATGTAGCTCAACAAGTCCACAGCTCTCCAACCAAAGCACCTTGAAGTCTACACTCAGCAGTGCTGCCAGCCGGTCTGGTGCAGCGTATCAGTGCTTTTAAGCAATCCCAACTCCTCACACCCAGCAAGAACCCACCAGCTTCTGCAGAGCAGCCCTCAGCCTCCAAAGATGCTCAGTACCAAACAGCACATGGGGCTGCACCAACTGCAAAGGCCCCGCACACCACTGCTGTGGGAAGGCACGGCTCATCATGCACTGCTGCATCATTGTCACAGAGCTTCCATTTACTGCTAAGAAAAACTGCTTGCTTCTTGTTGTTAACCTTCTCTGGTGTCGTTTTTAGCGCCCATTAATGATAAGTGCACATGATGTGACCAAGACCAACAGCCTCTAAGGAAGGTACCCACCATCAGCACCCAGACCCCAGCACTGCAGCACAACTCCGACCCCAGGCCAGCCGGGCCCATCTGTCATCAGATCTGAAATCAGAAATAATTCAGCTCAAGAGTAATGAGAAATTGTCCCACCAGCGGGCTGTTTCCTTGCTATGCATGATTTTCTTCTTCTTGGCAGATTTCATTTTAGCCTTCCTCCCAGCCAGCAGTACTCTGACTCATATGGTTACGGATCTGTGAGTCCAAGGAGGAAAGCATTACACCCAAAATTGTTTTTCTTTTTTCTCAGTGACATATTAATAGGGTTTGCTGTGCATATTGCCAGTAGGCTTCTTGTCACAGATGCCACCTCAAAAACAACTTTACATTAAGCAATACAGGCTGAGCTCCACATGCTTCGAGGCGACTGCCCATCATCCCTTGTCACTGTTTTGTTTTTGCCACTCAAGTCCACGGTCTGAAACAAAAACTGGAGGATTGGTTCACATGGGTGGAGTCCTCATGGGTTTGCTCCTAATAAATCTGCTGCCCAGTGCATCATAACAAGTTTCACCCCTCAAGCCAGAACACAGCAAGAGCTACATTTCCTTGATTAAATTCTGCTTTGTCATCTACTTCTTCGGTTTCCCTACAAAAAGAGTTCATCTTAAAGATGTTAAGAAGTCTTCACTCCAGCATTTTTTCTCACTCTCGGATAGGCAGGCTGCAATTTGAAGCACAAAGCAGCAATGTTGAGCAATTCACACGGCCAGGAAGGGGACCAGCTTCCTGCCTTAGAATAACATTTTCAGAAGGTGCCTCAGATACAGCACTGCAGACAGACTCCCACACCTTCTATTTAAGTACAGTGGAGTCCTGTCTTCTCAGAGGCACTGGGGAAAGTGGGTTCAAGGCCTTCACTTGGCATCCCCAGCAAGGTATTGATCTGTGGCTACGAGGAACAATCAGCAGCCTTTAAAAACAAAATTTGCCTTCAGCACGCTTTTGTTTGTTTACAACTGAAAAGCTGTAATAACGTGAGCACACGGAGCTTTGAAAAACAAT
This sequence comes from Tympanuchus pallidicinctus, assembly GCF_026119805.1. NCBI lineage: Eukaryota > Metazoa > Chordata > Aves > Galliformes > Phasianidae > Tympanuchus > Tympanuchus pallidicinctus. The sequence continues at coordinate 50,871,492 of NW_026294802.1, forward strand.
TTCTGCACAATCCTAAAAGCATTTATTCAACAATTTATGCACAGGGGAGTGCTTTTAGGAGCTTCCCCCCACTGGTTTTGCAGACCCTTATCAGCTCTGTGCCCCAGCATACTGTTTATAGAGCAAGCACAAAAGACACCATTTACCCACCTCAAATCAGCACAAGGACGGATGCTCAAAAAGCTCCAAAACTCCCAACAGGAGGGTAACTGTGATAACAAGGGAAAGCCCACTCCAGCACAGAAGCTGTTCTCCCAACCTGCCTGCTCCTAGGTGACAAATTCCTGCCACTTTCACACACCAGTAGGCCCCAGCAAGCCCCACCTGGCATGACATGAGCATCACCTTCCAAATTAGGTACGGCTGGTTTCCTCTTTGCTGTGTGAACAGTCTGAAACGTGCTATAAGCTTCTCTTTTCCTAGAAAATCTAAGGCAGCGTATGAGTGCTTTTAAGCAATCCCAACTCCTCACACCCAACAAGAAGCTGCCAGCTTCTGCAGAGCAGCCCTCAGCCTCCAAAGACGCTCAGGACCAAACAGCACATGAGGCTGTTATCAGAAGTACGAGGTCACCTCTGAAGAGGTAAGATGAACAGTGACCCAGCTGCTGCAGGACGCAGAAAAGATATCAGACCTGTATTCACTTGAACCAACCTCTGCACAACTAACAGAAGCAGTCAGAGGACAAACACAGGCACTGTTGCACCTACAAGCTATAACATTCAGGCATTCTTTTTTCTTCTGACAGGAACCCATGTTATGTTCTGTTTTAACTTAATTACTCCTCCTAATGATTCTCCTCCTCCAAGTGTTCGCTAGGAGCTATATAGATTTCTCTGAAGCTAGAATAATTTATCTTGTGGTCTGTTGTAACACATTATCCACTCTCTCACAGCACTCCACGCTTTTTTCTTCCTTCTAATTAATGCTGGATGAAAAGAGGTACTTTCTTCACTAAGGACTGAAGGGTGCTGCCATTTGAAGGTCCATTATTCGACCATGGTATTTCCCTGAACAGCAGAGTCCTACTCCTGGCTCTTGCACCATGCTCTGCAGCTCTGAATAAGTCATTTTCCAAGAAATACCTACGGTTTTAACTTGCAAATAGGCAACAGCATTTGTCCAGCTCACAGATCATACAATAATTGCATGTGTCTTGCAATTAGTCTCTCTGCCAGCACTCTGGCCAAGCTGCCTTTTTCCTGGTCTTTTATCCATGCTGGTGAATACTACAGAGCACCTTTCCAGTGCTGAAGTCTGTGCTACAGGAGAAACAGGGCTAGCTCAACACAACTGAGTTTTAGGTCCTGACCTGCCTCAAATTTCCTTCCAGGCAACTTACAACCAACAGTTAATTCAGCAGAGCCTGGTGGCAAAGTATTTGGTTAGGGATATATAAGACTGCAAGAGAGAACGATGGTTCTGAGGCGAATGCTCAGGTCTGGGACCAAATAAATGCCAATTCAGTTCCCACAGCGTTGGCACTGCTTGGCTCTCTCCATCAGAAACATGATGTTTCACCTCCGTTCAAGTCCTTCCACCCACTGTTCCCAGCTCACAGTACTGCCTTCTCCACAGCCCCCTTAGGCCATCTGTTCTGCACAAGTCAGAGGTGCCTTGTTCTCCCCACAAGGAGCAATGCGGCAGGAAGGCACCAACACCACAAGCATGGACTCAGTGACCCTCTGAGGTCCCTTCCAATGAGAATTATCCTCTGAGCCCATAACCACAGCAGCAGCAAATGCCTAGAGATGACCAGATTAACCTTCCTACCAGTTTTGAAGCCCAGGATAAACCAGTCTGCAAACAGACGTGTCACCTGGCTGGTTTTTGCACAGCTTCTCTTGCCTCTTCAGTGATTTTAACACCATCAGCTGCTACAGCAGCCACCATGCTGAGTCCCCGGCAGCAAAAGCACACATAGCTGCCTTGTCGACATCTGGTATTATAAATACAGGCTCTGCACTGTTGGATAATCCGTTAACAGCAGAATAAGTGACACTGAAGGAGTAATTAGCAGCAACTAAGAAGCCTTTGCGTGCAGGAAGAAAAAAAGATATTTGTTTGGGAAGATACACAAGTAAACACCAATTGCAGTCAGCATCACTCCTCTGTGCTTTGAGGCTTTTAATATCTGTGGGATTCAGAGGCAGCCCTGGGCTGAAGTTCTGCACAGCCATAGCCTGGGGCTGGCAGTGGGACCAGCAGGCTGTCCTACTGCACAAACACAACCTGATAATTTGGAATGAGTTTCACAGGTATTCACGGATGGGAAAGCCAGCCCTGCAGGAACCTGCAGTCTCTCTGCTGAAACATCTCTACCAAACACATCATGCAGCCTCACTGCATGCAGATCTCCATGCTCTCTGAGAAACTCATCAGCACCAGCACCCTTATTCCATGTGCAGTGAGCAGCTGCTGCGCCACCATCCCAGAGGCAGGCTGGAGATGTGACATATGCCACAGCCACACTAACAGTCACATCTGTACAGCAGGCCATGCTTTCTCCTCACACCCCTACCACAATCACAATGAGGAGCCATGTTTATTCCACTCTTTCATAGCTTCTTATTGTGGTTTTCAACCCCTACACAAAACAACAACATGATGCATTACATCAGGGTCCCACTGCTATTTCAGCAGGTTTGGGTTTTGCAGCATACACACATATATTGCAAGATGTCTAATGTTGCCAGTCTCCAATCCAGCCAGCACTCAATGGTATCAAATGGAAAAGGGACTCCTCCTTTTGACACGTTTTCCATTTCCAGCCCAATTATTTCCTTTATATACTTCTCTACAGACAGCTTCACACAGCGCCTGCTCTGGGGATCCATCACATTTTCTAAAAGCCACCACAGCTCGCTGCTGGAGGGACAGATGGGACACTGAGGTCACAGGTTCTCCCAGGAATCAGCCACAAAATGGAAAATAATTTCATTCATTTGAGCTCCAGCAGGCAGACACTCCCCAGTTCCCATTGGTCCCAATGGAGATGACCGAGACCCCATTATATTTTCTCAATCTAAAGAAAGGGGCAGCCCAACCACTATCCCTCAGCAAACCCTCCTCCGGTCCAGCAGCCATCCATTACACATTACAGCACTGCAGCACTGCCTGCACAGATCCTCTAAAAAGGATTTACGAGGTCAGGCTGCCAGTACTTAGAAAGCATGAAAACAGCAGAGCCAACAGGTGAACCCACTCTGCTTATCACATTCGGGGGACCCCTCCTCCCCTTCAGTAAGCTGTGGGGCTGCAAGGCTTCTCCTTTGTGGGTAGGAATCTTTATTTTCTTGCAGGTCAGAGCACAAAAAGGTGGATGCTGGCTGGTGACCCGAGGCTCAGTGAAATGCGTTCATGCAATGCCCTTTCCCTGCATGTCTCCCAGCATCTCTGGGAATACTGCGTAGACTGGTGGAAGCCTGCCAGAAAGGATCCCAAATGCTGGATGTGTTTCTGTATTTTAAAGAAATCTTGCTCCAGCTGTGCTTCCTCTGAGCCAGATACAATCCTTTGCCTTCTGCCCAGGGGATGCAGCACTGCTCGAGGCAATGGAAGAGAATTTGGGGTGCTTGCAGGTAAACAACCAACTCATACACACTGTGCAGACCCTTCCAGAGCCTCACAAACCATTCTATATTGTATGTTTAAGCAGAAAGAGTGGGGGTGGGAGTACAGCCTCCTATAGACAGTGTCATAAATACAGTTTTCTGATAAAGAAAAGCCCACGCAAGCATCTGAGCAGGTACCACAGTAGCTGCTGCTTTCAGACAAGGCAACAGCAAGCTGCCTACAGCATCACAAAATATCTTGATAGCTGAACCTGCGTAGGGCTGAATGCAATTAATTAAGGAGGTCAGCACAGCTGAGAACAACCCCTCCCCAGGTGTTGTGTGTCTGTGCTGGAGCGGATCACCGCGCTGCCATTGACTCAAGTTGCAGATGATGAATGCGAAGGTCACATGAAGGGAAGGCAGCGGTGCATCGCCTGCCACAAAATGGTAGCAGCGGGGATGCGGGCGCAGGGGAGGGAGAGCCCCATCCTTCCCGCAGCTCCAGACGCGGCACCCATCGCCACGAAGGGGTTGGAATACGGAGCACACGGACCCTCAGCCTCACGCGCACCCGAAGAGACACCCGACCGGGGAAGGGGGGGACGTTCGGAGCCGCTCTGCCCCGTTACGTAACGGGGGCTCCCACCAGCCCCGAGCTGCGGCAATGCTGGGGGCTCCGCCGCGGTTCCCTCCCCCTCCTCGCACCGCAGCGCCCCGCACTGCGCGCACCCCGCGGCTCTGCCTCTGCACCGCGCCGTGCGTGCGCTGCACCACCCGCGCGCCCAACGGCAACGCCGCGTGCAGCCGGCAGCTCCGCGCCCGTGCACCGCTCAACGCACGTCCCGCATCGCTCGCGCACCCGGCGGCTCCTCCCGCGCCCCGCGCCGCCCGCACCGCACACCCCGCGGCTCTGCCGCACGCGCCGCGCTCTCCGCGCCCCACACCGCCCGCGTCCCCCGCGGCTCCGCTCGCGCCCCGCACCGCCCGGGACGCCCCGCAGCCCTCCCCGCCCCGTACCTCCCGACGAAATTCTCCAGCACCGAGCTCTTGCCGGCGCTCTGCCCCCCGACCACGGCGATCTGCGGCAGGTCGAGGTTAGCGTTCTGCCCGATGGCGGCGAAGGCGTCCTGCAGCCGGTTGACCAGCGGGATCAGATCCTCCATCCCGCGGTTCCCCATGGCGGCGGCGCGGCTCCTCGCTCCCGCTGACCTCCCGCTGCGGCTCTAACAGCGGCGGGTACCGACCCCTTCCCGCCCGGCTGCTGAGCACCGGCCCGCACCGCTCAGCCCCGTTCGACGCCGCCCGCTGCCGCCCGGGCTCAGCTCTCCTCCGCGCGAGCCGCCGCCGCAGGGGGGCGCCTTGAGGCTGCGGGCGCCGCGCTGCACGCTGGGAGTTGTAGTCCGCGCCGGGGCGCCGCCTGAGGGGAGCCGTGCGGGGCGGCTCCGGGTCGGGGCCGCGTGCTGCTGCGACCTGCGACCTGCGGGGCTGCTGCGGACCCGTCGGGCTTCCGTCCCTCCCGCAGCACGGTTTGTGGATGTCCCGTCAGGATGTGGGTAAGGTGTCCGTGTGGTTCAGTGCTACGGCTGTAGGTTTTACACCCGTGGCAAGGTGTCACGGTGGGACCTGCGGCGCTGCTGGGTGCGCGGACACCACAAGTGGCTCGGGTGGGACCTACAGTTTGTGCTGCTTCATCCTCGCTGAAAGAAGGATGAAAAACACATCTATTTCTGCTTACTGCTGCAAAAAAGGAGCTGCTGCTGCTGTTGCTATGCTTGTTGTACAGAAATGCAAATAAGGGGTGTCATTTTATCACAGACAAATGACTTTTAATGGACAAAGCTGCGTTTAGCCTTTCCAAAGGGATACTTCTTTATAACAACAAAATAACACGAGGCCACATTTGATTTGAAAGTGCAGCAGTGAAAGCAGGTGCTGAGAAATGGGCGGCTGCAGTGAGTCAGGAGAGCAGGGGATGCTGCGTGTCCCAGAGCTCAGCCCTGCTCCTGCTCACAGCCCTGGGGGGGGGGTGATGAGGGAAGGGGCACCAAAACCACAACAGATTCCGAGCTGTGTGTTTTGTGTTAATGTTTTATTATTATTATTTATTTTAATGCTTCTAGGCAAAGTTTCACAGATGTCTGTTAAGTGGAATCTGTGCAGAAATACTGACCTGAGCGTTCAGAGAAACCAACAGATGTGTGGATGGATCTGTTTGCTTCACTGTGGTGGGAAAGATGCTGAAGAAAAATGCTTGGGAGCATCACCAGCATGCAAGTCAGACAGCTGAAGGAGGGAGAGAGAGCAGATCTGCTCCATCTGCATAGGTAACATTATAGTAGGGCACACGTGGGTTGTTTTGGGGGCTGTTGATGCTATTTTTTCTTCTAGCATATATCAAGAAACAAGCTGTAGAAACTCAATAGATGCTGTAGACAAATGTCTTTGAGCATCTTCTAAACCATTCTGAAGACTGCTTTTCCAGCAAAAGTTGATAGCTGCCCTTTCTTAGATGTCACCACAAAGACCAAAGAGCATCAGACATTTGGAGAGCAATGTCACCTTCCTCTATGAGTCAGAGCTGGTGTTTAGGGTACTTCACACCACAAGGATCTTTGAAGCATTACATGAAGAACCACGAGAAGAAAAAATTGCTTTATTCCTAGAAGTTGGCATAACCTGAAGTTTAAGCACACGGCTCTAAGTTTACTGCAGAAAAACCTTGGAAAGATGTGGTCCTATCATCGAGGGGTCATTTGTCTAGCTTACTGGGGTCTCCAAGGACAAAAGTACACTGGAATGATGGGAGGGAGCTGACGGTGTTCTTCAAGTAAACAAGAAAGGTGGGAGGGAGGAAACGTGGTAAAAATTTGCAGTGATATTCCTGAATTTTGCACAGGTCTCAGCAGATCAGCGTTAGTGGAACTCTAACAGAGGTTAAAAAAGAAAAAGTTACTGCTTCCTCAGCTTTGCAGTTGCACACTGAGAGAAATGACAATACAGTATGTGCCTGCAGTGTTACTCCTATGAGAACTCATTAATATCATGGAGTCTGTTTAAGCATTTCAGCAGCAGTTGCAGTCATACAGCTCAACCAGACCCAAACAGCACTGAAGAAAGTGAGGCTTGATTTTCAACAAGCTCTGGATAACCTACACCTCCCATTGATGGCAATGAGAACTGCAGGCACTTAGAATCCCAGTCCTAAACCTTCCATTTTCTCTCCTGCAAGAACCTTAGCAGTAAGGATGTGAGGAGCACACAGACCTTTTGATTCTGTTATACCTCCTGCCTGTGACTTACACAGCAGCACGTGCAAGCTTTAGGAGAAAAACAGCTATGTGATCATCAGTTAGGGGGAATACTGAAGAGCAGCAGTGTTTATGAAATAAGACAGAATGTTTGCCCTTGGAAAAATAACGTTTAGTCTTCTGAGAAAGAGGCGAAAACATGGAATGCAATTACCTTGTGCTTCTCCTAGTCGTCTGCAAACTGTTTCTTAGAAGTGCGTATGTTGCAGTTTCCATTCTTTCCAGGTAGAGTTATGAATGTTTGGGAAATGTTTATAAATAAAGGAAAGAATGTAAGTTCTGCAAAGGACTGGGGATGGGATTATTGCCCTGTGCATCACTGTAGAGTGTATTATATAGCCAATTTGTTTCTATTGCTATAGGCATTTTTATATCTTCATATACATTTTTAAAGAATTTTATAGGTACTTAAATTCTACTGTAGTAGTGATGATACTGTGGTGGCATTGTTGATCTCTTGTATCTGTCTCTCAAATAAAAGGTTTCTCTAGTGTTCTTATTGGTTAGAAAAGCTATCTGAAAGAAAAACAGCTCAGAGGGCCGTGATCAGTGTTTGTCCTTACAGGACATAATAGTGATTATTTTTCTTCTGTTCTGAAACAGGAAATTTGCTGAACTGGTTTGCAAATCCCTCAAAAAGAGTACAGGACTATGGGTAAGGTTTGTCTTTAAAGCAGCTCCACAGAAGCCAGAATGTATATAAGGAAAGAAGCTGAATGTTACAGTCTGTTAGGATATGAATGTGAGTTTAAATGAGCAGCAAAGCCGAGCTCTCTGTGCTTTCCACATCTGGTGAGGTGACAGAAATGGTTCTTCTGAAAGAAGCAGATTGGCCATGTGGTGAACCAGGGCTGAAAGCAGTATCTGTGCTTCTATGCTATGGGCCTGCCCTGCCAGTGGAGAAATATTGGGAATGGGTTTCTGAAGCAATAGAACAGTGAGTGGTGAGGAATGTCTCACTGGTAATTTTGCTTTGAATTACTGTGTGCTACTTCTTTCACATGTGTGAATGTGGTCCTTCTACAGATAAAATGGAGATGGAAAACAGAATAACTCTGCTAACTACTATCAGCCTTTGAGGGCAGGCCTGGTGCAACTCAACACCGTTATTCATTATTTCAGTGGATAGTCTCCAAAAGCAGGAGAGAAAAGGAGGGGGAAAAAAAAGTGCTTTCTAGCTCCAAGTGCTTTTTTCTTCAAGGAGTTTGATAGGTTTGAGACACGGAGTGAGAACGAGCTTAAATCCTAGTGAAATGGGTGAGTAATAACACTGCAGACTTCAGAGGAAATGGTAGGCAACGGATTTTTTTGTACCTCTCATAGGCACTGAGAAATGGAGATTACTGCTTTTGAAAATCCAAGTATATGCAGCTTCACCAAGGACTGCACAGCAACTCTTCATCAGAGTTAAAATTAAAACGTGCAACTGCACAATCCAGGCATGTTCTGTAAGCTAGAAATGTCTGATTATCTGCAGGCCTGATCTGGTCCCTGGAACAAATTCACATAGCCCAGCAAAAACTTGTCTGAATATATAATGTAATGCAGCTCCTAGATAAAAAACATTCATATGGTCTGTCCCCTTATCTACCAAGAAATGTCACAACCCCACTTAATCGTGTGGAAGCGTAACACAGTTGTTGGGTCATCTGTTTGTTGAAGAGCACCTTCTGGATCATTTTCCTGTGTTGACCTTTTCATTCTTATAACTGTTTGATTTCCTGCCATTGTCAATGAGAGAACCTTTGTATAAGCACCCCCGGCCCTGGGATACTGCAGTCTGTATGGCTTAAGACACTGAGTAACAACTTGTTGCACCAAGTCTTTGAGGTTCCATGTATTCACACATATGTACACTGTGTGCTGAACACTGAGAGGCAAGCTGCCTACTTGTTGAGAAGGAGATATTCCTCATGGGGAAGGAAGACAAAAACAATTTGATTTTCATGAGACAAGCTAAAGTTCCGTGTACCAGTGCTCAGTAAGGAACAACAGTGCCCCTTGGCTGACAGTCAGAGCATGCTGCTTTGTTGCTTGTGATAAAGGATCCTAGCCCAATTTCTGCACCGTTAACTTGCATCTGTATCTTCAAACTGAGCAGAGTCAGGTGAATGTAGAACCTCCTTTGGATTCAGTTAAGCCATAAGTAGGTATGATGTTTATGTCTGGTACATTACTGCATCCTGAAGATCACCTTTGGAACGTGGGTTGATAAAGCAGGAGGTGTTTTTACTTTCTGTAGCCCTAACCCTGACTTACACTGTATGGGAACTGCTGAGTCACGGCCTGAACCTCTGATTGATCACCTGTGGTGAGCCCAGCATAAGGGTAAGCCTTCCATTTATTCTCTCTTGTTATCATAGTCCACTTCGCCTAACTCTCTTGTTTATTTTGTGAGTGTAACATCTTGATATCCATTGATTATACATATACTGTGTGTGCATGGGAATAAATCCACATTCAGGTTTGTGTCTCAGTTCAGTAGAGTCTGTGCACTGAATGGTAGGCTTATGGTTTAAAAGCTTATGGAAGGCTATTTACTGAATAACGAGTACAGGACCAAGCAGGAGAAAGCCCAGGCTTTAAGGGAAGCCTCTACCCTACATCAGAACGTGTAACAGTAAAACACCAGACTCTTAAGTTACTTACATACTCACTAACATGACTTTTCATAGACTTCTGCATATTACATATCAAGAACACTTAAAAAAACACAAACTTAGATTTTAGAAATAAAACAGAAGATAACAAACAAAGCATATACTAAATAAATCAATTAGCACCAACTCACCCAGAGCTGTGGTCATTTCTACAACCCAATGTCTGTCTGTTATCTAGCTGGTTAATACAGGGAGTAGTCATGGATCTCTAGTATTAAAGCTAACCATCTTGCCACTGCAAAAAGTCAAACTGGTAAATGCTGTGGGGTAAATAACAGCGGGGTTACAAGAGGAAAAAGCATCAGTCATGCAAATTTATTTGAAAGATTCAACACATTTTCTGTTCCATGTATGTATTCCATGTGATGGTACTTGAGCTTTAATGCTTAACAAGAGAGCGTTTCCTCTGTGTGCAGGCAGCTGTGGCAGAATAAGTGAGTGGGCATTACCATGGCAGCCACTGACTGATATGGATGGTCATCTCCAGATGGATTATTGTAGGATCGGGACAGTATGAAGAGGCCCAAAGGAAAAATCAACACGTGGTTGCGTTGCAAACTGTCAGTGCTAACAGTATATCACCAGGAGTTGTGTTCAGCTTACAGTATTTTCACCTAACAATCAATCCTGGGGCCTTTAGTGAGTCAAGCAGTCTTTATTGGTGTGGATAATAAGGCTATTTATAAAGTAAACTATTTCAGGATGGATTCTCTGGAATGGCAAAGAGCAGAAATGCGTCTTTACCCTTAGTAGGCATAATATAAGGAATGACAGTGCAGTATTTTTTCACACAGAGGCCACATGCGTTGGAAATGCTTAAAATTAAATCCCTGCTCACAGAAAACAAGTGCTGGAGGGATGGTTTTGTGGGAACTCTTGTGAAAATAAATAAATAAAACACAGGTGGATGGACCTGCTAGAAAAGTCATCTCAGCCTATGTGCAGTGCAGAGCAGCCCTGCAAAATCATAGAGTCATAGAGTGGCCTGGGTTGGAAAGGACCACAGTGATCATCAGTTCCAACCCCCTGCTATGTGCAGGGTCGCCAACCAGCAGACCAGGCTGCACAGAGCCACATCCAGCCTTGAATGCCTCCAGGGATGGGGCATCCACAGCCTCCTTGGGCAGAAAAAGGTGGCTGCTTGTCTCGTGGCGGCCTCGTCAAGATGTGACCACAGCAAATGGCCAGGGGCTGTTGTTTGGGGTTTTTTTTCCTCGTTTTCAGAGACCAAGGATTTTCTTGGTCCATTTAAAAAGACAAAAACCAGAAAACTAACGCGGTTGGACACCATCTGCTCCCTCCCTTCAGCCGGTTATCAATTCCCCCTGCCCCAGCCCCGGACAGATGGTGCCCATCCCCTCCCGGGCCTCCCGAGGGACGGGACACCCCGCTCCTGTGTGCAAGGGACGAGAAACGGGGGCGGTGCGGGAGGAGGCTGCGGGGGTGATGCGCGCCGTGCAGGGCCGCTCTCCCGGAGCAGAGGGCGCGGGCGGGTGCGGCTGGGTCCTCCAGCCCTCCAGAAGGAGCTGCTCGTGCCCGGGGAGCGGGGCCGGGCGGGCGTCCGCCGGGGGAAGATGGAGGCGGGCGGCCGGGAGCGGTGAGAGCCGCGGGGCGCGATGTGAGTGCCGGCGGGCAGGAGAAGGAAGGGGAGGGTGGGAGCGGGTTTTAGGAGGTGGGGTTTGGAAACCTCCTCCGCGGGCTGCCGCTTGCGATGACCCCGGGGGGAAGGAGGAGGAGGCGGAAAGGGGGGATCGGCTCGGTGAATGAATGGGCGGCGGCGGCTCCCCCGCTCCATGGCCGCTGGGCTGAGCCGCGCCGCCGCCTCCCTCTCACCGCCGCGTTTCGTGTCAGGCTCGCCCCGTTCGGAGCTCCCCAGCCATGTTCAACCAGCAGCAGTTCCAGCAGCAGCTGCTGCAGCTCCAGCACCTCCTCCAGCAGCAGCACCACCACCACCCCCCGGCGCAGCAGGGAGGCCGGTAAGCGCCGCTACGCGAGGCCGGGGATCGCGGGCCTGTCCCGAGGGAGCCGCTGTTTTCCGCCTCCGGGCGAAGCCCGGCTCCGTGCCTGCCCTCCCCTGGCGGGGAAGGCGACGAAGGGGAGCGGGGGACGGCGGGCGGGGGCGGGGGGGGTCGGACGGAGGTCCGGAGCTTTGGGGGCGATGAGGGGCGGCGGGCCGCTGTGGGGAGGCCGCGCCGCGGGGTGCTGGCAGTGCGAGCCGGCCCTGAGGCGCTGGAACGGCACGGGGCAGAGCGAAGGGATGAAGGGATGCTGCAGGCAGCCTCCCGTCGGCTCCGCTCCTTCCTTCCCCGCCCGCGGTGGGATGGCGGGGTCCCTGGATAATGGAAAATGCCCTTTTTTCTCAGAAATACACCCGTGGTTGAGCCGTGTTAAACAGGGCCTTCGCTGTTGTATTTTTTTATTTTAACGTTTATGTTACATGGACTGAACTTCTGTTTTCTTTATTTCGTATTCCCTGCTATCCCTCCCTCCTCCCCCATCTCCTGGCCAGGATGGGGTCATTGCACGCCGTACAACTGATCTGTGCTGTGGTACCACAGCTGGGGCTGGGGCTGAGTGACTGGGAGATGGCCTTTATCTCCTTTAAAAAATAAAAAAACAAATGGTGTCTGCCAGAAACGAAGAGGCAAATAAGCAGGGTTTCCTACAAAATCTACAAGGGAGAAAACAGCTGTTTCGGATGGAGCGGTCGTCCCCGATGAGCTGAGATTTATTGAACTCATAAAAATGCTCTGAAATGATGGGTTTAATTGCAGTCACTGGGCCCTGTGAAGCCTTCTGCTGTGGAAATTCACAGCAATAGGGTGTGATTTCAAGAGAAATGCAAATTTTCTGATTTAGCAAGTTTCAGAAACAGCTTTACAAAGCGTATGATTTTGAGGAAAATGAGGGAATCGTTCTGTTCTGGAAGTATTCATCTCTCTCAATCTTTTTTTTTTTTTTTTAATATCTAAAACCCTTAACGTGCCAAAAAGAGGCTGACTGAGAAGTAGCATGGAGAGCTCAGGTACCTCTCGAAGTATGATTTTTCCAGCATAAATTTCTTAGCTCTGAGTCTGGAACAATCCAACACAGCAAACATGAGGATTCGCTGCTGTAAAATCTGTTAAGAGGTTGTTATTTATTTATTTTTTTTTGTCAACACGGTTATTTTGATCCATGTTTGTACCTCTTTCCAGCCCATACGGATTTAGCTGTGTCAGCAGTCATTTTTAGAGGAGGCCCTGACCTTGCTATTGCCTGCAGAAATGATTGCCTGGAGAAACGCCTGCCGCTTCCCTCAGACTTTTGTCTCCTGCCTGCTCCACCCTCCCTGGGACCTGAGAGTCCTTTTCAGCACAATTCTTCCTCCTCGCGTTTTAAATGCGAAGGCTGTGCTTCATTTTATCGCCCTGTTCTTGCAGTTAGGGGGCACCATTTACAATTATGACCTGTTTGGTTCGATGTGGGAGGTGAAGGTTTTGGGAAACGTTCTTTAAGCTGCTGAAAACTCCCTGTTTATCCAAACTTTTGTCGTTGTTAAATGTAGCTGCTGATCTAGATCACTGGTCTCGACTGGAGACCTGCTGCATAATGCTGTAGAGCTGCAGTCACCTCCTGGGCTGTTTTTTTTGACAGCTCTGTGTGGGCTTGGTGCTAAGGAGTTCTCTCTGACCTCAAATTTCTTGATAGACAATCTGTCAGCTCTGGAAATTCCAGGAGAGTGGAAGAAAGAAGATACAGCGTTGGTGTACGGTGTCTTTTCATGCATGTATATGAGCACCTCAACTCTTCTACTCTGCTGAAAATTGGGGCTATGGTTTTGATTGGATTCTTATGAGTAATACCTTCTTTTCCAGCGGTTTGCCGCCGCCGCCGCCACCACAACAGCAACAGATGCTGAGCTTACGGGCAGCAAATCAACCATCCCTTCTCAATGCCAATCCTATGCTTCAGCGGGCCTTACTCATGCAGCAGATGCAAGGTACTGTCGTTATGGGAGACGCTTACTGCAGTTATTTAATCACTCTTCATGGGTTGAAACCAAAATATGGCTGTTTCTTCCTTAACCGTTGCAGTCCTCGCATTTGGCATTTGGGTTTGTCGTCTTTTTCCCCTTCAAATTTTGTTCGTGTTACACATTATGAAAGTTCTTCACATGATGAAAATCCCACGTGCCTTAATGCTCACAATTGAGGATAGCACTAGAAGCTACCAGAACGATACAAAATACGTGCATTGGAAAAGGATTTTCTCATAGAATTGGTGGAAAGTGTATTTTTCATCAATATATTTAGAAAAATAGTTGGTTTTTTTTCCTAAATCTGCTTGTCTCGTTTGGGGGACTTAATTTATTTCATTGACTGTTACGTACGTGCTAAACTTGTTTGCAGAAGTAGGTGCTTGTCCAGGCTTAGTGGAGTGCAGACAAATAAAGTACATTGTGGTGAAAAGTGATTTAGGTTTCAATTGTTGTGTGAAGTTTTGCTTCCCTGACATGACTGCCATTAGTATGAAGTGTGCTGTCACTGCTTTTCCATCATTACGTTTCCACGAGTTGATTTTTTGGTGCATTTTCAAAACAAATTTATGAAGCTGCCTGAATAATAGCATTGGTAACATAAGGATGTGAAAACATAGCTTTTTCCCTAATATCTTCAACTGACAGCTGCTTTCAACACAGAGGATCAGTACCTGGGATAGTTTTAAAGTGCCTGCTTTAGAGGAATGCCTTGGATTTTTGTCTTATGTGTGAATTGTGCCCATATGTGTAGACAATAGATTTATTCTGCATATTGTTACCTCGCCTTTTGTTCTCTTGCCCATTTAGTAGAGGGCTCTCTAGTGACTCCAGTGGCTCTCTGTAGATCTTTGTCAGGTTGTGGGGAAACTCACAGTAATACAAAACAAGTCATACTCTGAATATAGATCCAGATTGAAGTGCGTGTTTGTGGCAGAGGAAAGGAAGTCTGACGAGCCAGTCATTCTCCTTTCAAACACGTTGGTGTTTGCATAGCCTGGCCTTTTCTCTAAACTAAAATCTCTTATTGAGAAGTTGTATTTAATTAGCATGCCAAAGACCTCAGGCAAATGAGATATGAAAACAGGAGAAGGTTTATTAATGAGCACACGGCAGCTCTTTGATTTCGTGTTGTTCCTCTCTCTTTTCAGCTCTACATGCTGAGTTGAGTTCTGCCTTCTCTTTCAGTGACTGCACCAGCTAGCTGTGGGTGACGTGTAGTACAGATGTGTTCAGTGTGGCCCTTCTTAGCGATCTGATTTATTTATTTTTGTCATTTCAGCTTAGGGTTACATGTAAGAATATCTGATGCTTTAGTAGTTCTGAACCTGGGAGACACGGGGATGAATAATTCATTGTACATGGCTTCAGCAGTAGGAACAGGGAAAAATAAATACTTCAGTTGAAATACATTTATGATTTTTTAAAAGAAGTAAAGCAAGAGCAGGAGATGATTTCTTGCCTTATAGGTTATTTTCTTTTTAAAGACTGCTACGTGTTTTTGCAGTAAGAGATCATTTGTGCTAAGTAGTAAGAGATGAGGTTAGTTCTGAAGACAAACATGAGGGAATGCTTCCTGTTGTGTTCCAGCTTTTCAGCAGTGTCGCTTGACTTCAAATTTTGTGTGTCCATCTGCAAACTTCTCTGGCTTGTTTTAACAGCTGTTAAACAATCGGAGTATGCAGTAATTCAAGTGAGAAGTAAAAAATTGCAGTGTAAGTGCAGGTTCCCAGAATGGTGGTCAGAATCTGAGGGAGCGGCTGAGACATCTTCCATTCCCTCACCTCTGAAACGGGGTCAGTATGGACCAGCTTCATTAGGAACTCTTGAGACTTAGTAGGCTGTGGATGCTGAGAAGAGATGTTCAGAAAGCAGAGCATTATAATTGGAAATGGCAGCTTCTCAAGTGTCTGAGTTCAGGTTGACACGTAGAGCTTGTACGATAACTGGATGGCAGAGAAGACTGAAATCTCCTCTTTGAAAAGTCTGGTGTTGCTTTTGATGAAATGCTGTTGCTGGCCCATGTTAAACAGCAGCCAAGCCATGGTGTGAGCTGCCAGCTGCATAAACATGGGATGAATTTTTGTTTTTTACTGAGAAATTCTGTAAAACGATACCTTGCTTTGTTGCAAATGCAAATGCTAGTGTGCTCAGATCAGATAATTGCTCTAATGATCTTAGCCTGCAGGGACAATTATAATTACATGGCTCAATATATAGCAGTAGCTGCTATCACATCAACTCATTCAATGGGGGCTAAAAAGGCTAAAGCACAGAGCAGTCGTACAGCACCGGGGGAAGGAGGCTGCCTTGTGTGGATGCGCCCTTCCCTTCCCCTGCTGTGAGTGGGGTTTTCTCTCTCCTTTTTCTCTCCTTTGCACGCTGATGCGCTGTGTTTGCATTGTAGGAAACCTGCGTGGATTTAACATGACAGCCCCAGCACTGCAGCAGTTTTTCCCTCAGGCTACGAGGCATTCCCTCCTAGGGCCTCCCCCTGTCGGGGTCTCATTAAAGCCCACTCGCCTGGGTTTCCCCAACCTTCCCTTCCAGCGGCAGAACCGGATGTTTCGCAAGGTGAGCTCAGAGCTTCGCGCCGTTCTGCAGTTCAGTGCTGCTTTGGCACTTAGAGCAGTTGGCTGGATTGTAGGTGAAGAGCAAAGAGAAAGGAGAGAGCCTTACAATGAAAAATCAGTTTGCACCGTGCTGTTGGCAAAGAAATGGAGAAACAAGTCCATCCCTAAGGTTCCTGTTGTCTGCATTTACATTTAGGATGCAAAGATTTCTCGTCTGCATCAGGACAGATGTTTTGTCATAGCAGGACTGTTTAAACCTAAAAGAAAAGGAACCTTTGGAATTAATATCTTCAAAGTAATGACCATAAGAAAATGCTTTGCTCTTCAGAGGCCAATTTTACCCATTTAGCCTTCCAGAGCTCCTTGTTGATCTCAAAAAACTTGCTACTGTCATGGATATGTAACTCTGCCTTTTGGGGCTGCTTTTTTCCCTTTTTAAAGGTAAGGGTCATATCTGTTCATGTGGATTTCATAAAATTTAATTCTTAATGTTCTGGAGAATGTTTCAGAAACCAAACATTCCCCCCCTTCCACTATTAAGACCCGTTTGTGTCCTGAAAATGGTTCTCAGATGAATTGATCAGTGTTCCCTCCTCTCAGATTAGCATTTGCATTTCTCCTCCTGCTTTGTCAGAAAGATGTGCTGGATAAGGCAGGCTTCCACACTTGGACTGTGCCTTCTCCTGAGACTCTCTGCCTGTTGCAGGACTTCCAGAGGCTCCCTGACAGGAAGCGGGAGCTGGATGCAGGTTCTTCATCTCACATGCATGGTGATGAGAAAATGGAATTTAGAGGGGAACTGCGAGCAGGGTCAGAGCAGAACAACTCCCTGTCCACAGGTAAGAGTGAGCCTATAGTGAAACAAATGCTTCTAGACTATGAACTCCTCTAGGCTATTCCTGCAGCAAAGGCTGCAGAAGCTTTAGTCTTACCCTTCTCTCTAACTGTAAATACCAAAATTAACTGTCACAGCCCTCTGCTTGTGGTGCTTTTAAAATACCCAGGTAAAAAGTATATTTTTGGTGTTTATGAGCTTGCCCCATATCCCTTGCATGGAAGGCTCTCTGAAGGCACCCTGCCAATGAGCTTCTTGTAAGATGATGGAAATAAAACACAACTGGTTTGAAATTCAGGCTTCCACATGGCCTTGACCGTGCTGAACTGAACGTCTCACAGTCAAACACCTGAAACAGAACAGTTGCAATGAAAAGGCTGAGGAAGAGCTGACTTAAGCGAGTGCTCCAGTTGTCAGAGCAGACACTGGCACTGAATCCCATAGAATATCCCCACTTCTGTATTGTGATTGAAAAGTGCACACCCTAAGAACGCAGGCACATGGTGAGGCTGTGGCCAGTGTGTTTGTGGTGGAGAAAATTACCTGCTGGTTATTGTCTGATGGCTGTGTCACCTGGTTAATGTTGCATGGTCTGTGCTCTTGTCACCTTGGTGTAGGACAAAGACTCATTTAGTAGACACAAGCATAGATTTCTTACTGAAGCCCACCTCTTACAATCACATCTGCAATAAAATTCAAATCTCTTAGGTCATGATTAATTTATTTTACTGTTCAACCTTATCACTACAGTCCTCAAGTTCGGAATAAGCAAGTGTGTATTTTTATTTGCTGTAAAATAGTTTTATAGGCATTGGCCATTTACTGGGACCTGCTTAGGGTGGCATGGTCTGCTTTGCTAAGGAGATCTTCTGTGTTCCTGCAGAACCAAGAACTCCAGCAGAATCTCTGTTGAACACTGAGCCTGCAGCAAAAAGACTGAAGAGGTATTTATTGAATGTGGTATTGAAACAGTTCCTGGCTTTAGCATTATTGTCTAATTGCATTTTCCTGCAATGTACTGGCCTGATGTCTGGCATTTAGGAGGTATTTCAAAGGATCGTGAACAACTCAGGAAATGTGGGGATGCTTACTGAGATGTGTTTGTAGGGGTCTCTGTTAAAGGTGGCACGAAGATAGGAATGAAAAATAAAAGATACCTGTTATGCAAGCGTGCAACAAAGTAATGCTCCTGTGTTCTCCTGCCAGGATTCTCCTAAGAAGCTGAGAAAGCTTTACTGTTCTGAGCTATTTGTCTTAGTTTTCTTGCCTAAGTGCTGTAAAGGGAAATGAGCAGCCAGGTATCAGCAGAGAGGAAAGGCCTTGGGATGTGTTAGGTTACAGCAGGAGTAAGAGAACACAGGGGTTTTTTTGAGAAATGGAAAGGGAAGGGAATCCATGCTCCATAGTATTCAAGCCTACATTCAGGAGTGTCGAGTTCTGCATCCCTTCTGCAGAGATCCTCTTGCCAGTACCCCTGTGTGTTGGTGAAAAATAAACAAAAGCAATCCTATTATCTGCAAGGCAAGCTGGCCATTGCAGGCCTGTCTTGGCAGTCCCTGCATTCGAGAGGGTGCAAGAAGTAGACAAGGCTGCATTGCCATCTAGTGGGAAGGCACCTAGCAGAGCTCCTCGTGCCATCTGCACAGTGCTGTACCTCTTCCAGAACTCTCAATACTGCAGGGGGAGAACAGGAAGGAGTGAATAAAGATTTGTGGAGGCACTGATTTGAGAATTCTCCAACATATGTTAATGACTGTGAGTCAGGGCTCCTGGGTCCTCTGATCTTCCCTGTTAACAATTCACTGCGTGCTTCTGGACAAGTTTCTTCACCTCTCTGGTTTCCCATCTGTAGATTAGAGATTAATAGTTAGCTTCAGGGAGAATATTCCATGATCATTTTGATGTTTCGATATTACTTTCATGGTGTAAAACATTAAAGGGTGATAAATATTATGTGAGCAGAGACCGTTGTGAGTTATGGACTGTGAACCAGCAAGAAAGTGAATAAATTCAGTTTGGGCTAAGTCAGAGGCTTTTGAGCATGTTTTGTTAATCTGTTTGCTAAAGTTAATTTAATTTTAATTACATTAATATTTAGTAGATATTAATCAACGTCCTGTTACACGCAATAAAAGTATCAGATCTGAGGAATGGCAGATCTCACTGCTGCAAACCTGCTTCTGGGAACATCCTTTCCAAAGCAGCAGCTGAGGAGGGCCAGATTTGATTCGTGTCTTATGGCTGGGATTGAGCTGGGATATGTGACTCCTTAGCTTTTTTGAAGGGTTTGTTTACTTTTTATGAGCAGATGATGGGTCTCTGAGAAAAATAGCTTACTGTTGTACTGTTGCCTTTCACAGATGAGGATAGGTCTCCCCCACTTCGTGCCACACTTTTATTTCTTGTTTCATCATTTCATTTTCCATTGGCCAGGAATACCAGCCTCCTCCTTCGCTTCAGGTTTTTCCCACTTCTGCTTTTTCTCATATGTGCCATCTGTATGCCTGGAACAGCATCTTCATTCCAGTGTGGAAAGCACTCATCTTCAAATCCTCCTTGAACACCCATTTCTTCTAGTGCGGCCTGACAAGTATCCATATAACACCATTTCCTTCTTGGCTCCTGCTTGCAATGGCTTCTGCACCCCTAGATTGCTCCCTAGACTTTCAGTTTAAGCTGCAAACCCTTGCCCTGGAGTGCTGGCACCATCTGCGTGTGGTGAGCATTGAGCCTGCTGGCAGTACTTGACAAATAATGTTAATGCCAGCCACTCTTGTTTTCTTCATGCTTGCACTGCCCAAGCTCTGCTGCGTATTTATAGCTGTGTAACCCAGTTACATGATCACTTACCACATAATTTATCAGATTGATACTTGTGTATTTTGATCGCAGGATTCAGTACCTGCACAGTCTGGATTGTTTGTGTGCACAATGTGCTGCTCCCTGTGGGCAGAAGGATGCTGGCAGGTTGGGCATTGGGCTGGCCTGAAAGAGAAGGCATTCATTCAAACCGTGGTGAAAGTGTTACCTTTTGGGAAAAACAGAGGGTAGAGAAAGGTGTTGTAAAGTATGCTCTGTGCCCTCTGCAAGCCAGCTTTTGTTTTTCCTCGGTGATCTCCTCGGGGTCTTTTTTCTCCTTAGCAGATCAGTAGCACCAAAGCAGACAAAGCAAAATTGTTTGACGTGTGTCTCGTAGAGCTCCACTCCCCCCAAAAGCAGAGCTGTAGGGACTCTGGAATTAAACACTATTGAAACAAATAGAGCAGGCAGTTATGATGAAATCCCTGTGAAATATAATTGAGAAACTGGTCAGTTCTAACAGGTCTCTGTCCCCTCATGCACATAGCAACCTGGAGTGATGTCCAGATACTGCAGCTTCCCTGCAGGTCGCCAATCAGGAAAGGAATGAGCTCTCAGAGCTCTTGCTAAGAATATTTCCTGTATGAGCTTATTTCCCTGCAGGCCTCATGCAGAACAGGGCAGTGATTCAGAGAATCAGTTCTAACTTTCCTGTCCAGATTATTTGGCTGCTGCTTCTGAATCTGTTCTAGAATGCCATTCTCCATTGTTTTCATGTCATTTCTGCTGAATCCCTGCCTGCAATACACATCCAGTAGCTTTCTGATTTGGGGGATTTAGTGGAGAATTTGATAGCCTAGATTGCCTATGCCTGTCTTCTGAATCTCTTGGTCTGTAACATTGCAAATAAGGCTGTTTTCTTGATATCTTTTAAGTGTGACTGAAGAGTCTGCATTAGAGAATGCAGCAGGCAGCAAGGAAGAGTTGAGCACCCATGTGCAAGCTGATGGTGAGTTCCTGGGCACCATGATTTGTATTTTTATATTCCTTGCCTGAGCTGCATTTAACATTCAGCATCTCTAGATCCTGTGAGTCTTCAGAAATGTCCTCCCCCACATAAAGGGTGGGGAAAGGAGGAGAAGATGTAGGAACCAAATCCAAACATAGTCCCCTGAAAGCTGTTGCTGTTGCCTAGCAAATGCAAATGATGAGAAGAGTTTCCCCTTTAACAGAGCTTACTTGGAAACAGGTTTGTAAGCTGGGCTTATGGCCAACAGCATTGTGAGGAAAGCTCCCTGACTTCATTCACCTGCTGCTTTGTTTTTTGTTTTTTTCTCATTGCTATTCTGATTTAAGGCAGCTGAAGTGACTCTCTGTCCCCAGGTACAAATAATGTAAAGCAGTACGCAGCTGAAAGTCTCTCTAAAGAGAGGAAATTCTCTGAGGAACCGAAGGCTCCTGAGGTGAGTAGATGCTGTTCCATGCAGGCTGGGGTGGTACAGAACATAAAACCTCCCACTCCATCCCAGAGATGCCCGTTGCCACTGGGAACCAGATGGCACCCACGTCTGGAGCTCCGTCTCCTGCTGTAAGCTGTTGTCCCTAGCAATAAGGCATAATATGTCTGCAGTTATTGTGCAGTCTGCTCTGACTTGCTGCTTCTGTGCCTCTGCTAGCCTGAACCTCACTGCTGCTGCCTGCTTGTGGATGCTGGGTCTGCTAAGAGCTCAGTACTCAGATGGAAAGATGAACTGAAAGAACCATTAACAAATATCTGTATTAAAGGGACACAGCTAAAAATACACCTTTTGTTGCTGAAGAGTAGATGTAAAAAATATGGGGTGATGGTAGTAGATGTGCAGCTGCTATGGAACTTGCCATTGCAGCAGACATGAGCAGATAGTGGGAGTCTGTGCTTCTGAAAGGCATCTTGGAAAAAGTGAGACATGGGTGAAGCTAGCAACCTGAGAGCCTTCTACATGAAATATCTTGCCCACGTGCTGCATGCCAAACCAGATCTTTCGTTATTTAAATCTGCAAAAACAGATAAAGATTAACCCATTACATGAATCGGACTCAAGTCTTCCTTTGCTGGAGACATTTGTGGCTTGGTGATGTGATTAAATGTGTCATCCCGCCCTTGTAGGAGCTTCTTCCTCTGTCAGATGTGATTCTGAGCTTCCTTTTATTCTGCAGGGAAGCATGAGCTGATAGTGGCCCTTACCAAGGCACCAAACAATGTTTATCTTCAGTAAGTGGATCATACACTGTACTGAGGCTGACCATTTGTACTGCTAGGCCTGGTACTACGACACGGGGATTTCCGATCTAGCAGTGCTGGGAGAAGAAGTGTATTGTGAGAGTCTTATCAATTTCCTGTGAATTCCAGCTTAAATGCACTTTCTTAAGGAGTAGAGAGCTCAGGGCACGTCTAAAATGCAAGTATTTATTTTCAGTCTCTTCTACTTAGAGTTTTGACTTAATCTCGATTCCTTCCCGGCAGGTGTTGAGCTCTGGAGGTTCACTGAAAGTGACTATCCAGCAGAGCAGCGAGAGCAGAGCTATCAGTACAACAGCTCTGAAACCAGGGCAGTGGACCTGCGAGATGGGCACAGCTGATTCCAACCCTGAATCAGCCCTTAAATTCTACTGTTACATCTGCAAGACCAACTGCTGCAATCAGCAGGTACAAATCCACGGGTCTGACTGGGATGGATGGTCAAGAGAAGTGAATTGGAGGCCTGCTGCCACGGGGAGGTGCATCACAAGACTTGTTAGCCAGAGAAGCATTAAAAAAATAATGACAAGCATGCAGATAAAGCAAACCTCTTCTGAGGAGCTGGCAGGCAACCTGAGAACAAGTGTGGGTGGATCCCCAGGCAGCCGTGGTCTTAAGCTTTTATACCATTTCATTGTTATACAGCATTTAAGAGAATGGAAAGCGTAGCTCATGCCTATTATTCTGTATTTTGAATATCTTTAAATGGATCTTTCTCTTAACCTTTTCTTAGAATTTCCAAGCCCACATGGCTGGAATTCAGCACCAGCAGCGACTTGGGGAGATTCAGCACATGAGCAATGTTTGTTTTGTTTCTCTACTGCCTATGGTGAAGGAGCAGAAGTTGCTGGCGGAGAAAGATGGGTGAGTGTTGGTCTGAGATAGCAAACATGATCTCAGCAGGGATCTACATGAGTTCCAAAACTCTTCAGTGCACCAAGGTGCCCCTGTGCTCCAGGATAACGTACAAAATCCCTCTTGTTTCTGAGCCTTAGGCTGCTTCTGGCATCTTCCTTCCTGATAAAGGATAGTGTTGTGAACTTTGACCTGGTGTGCAGTTCTTAATCCGGTAGATCAAACTGGAGAGTTGTTTTAACTGGTGCCTTTCTGCATGAGCTATGTTCCCTATGTAAGGGGCTGGAAAATGGAAAAGATAAATCCAAGCAAGTAAAGTTAGTGATATTGAGGAAAATAATGCTGAAACAAATTGCACGTGGCAGTGTTCCATGGGGAATGTAAAAAGTTATGGCTTACAGATGCTTCTGCTGTCACTTCAGAGAGACCCAGCAGCGGTGGTGTAACACGTGTCAGATACACTTCACAGGGGATCTGATCAAACATCGCAGGACCCAGGAACACAAGGTAATAACCACAGCACAGATTTCTCCTTTGCACTGACCTCTGGTGGGGATTGAGTTTGTCCAGCATCTCCTACTTCCCCAAGCAGCAAGAGAAAGGTGATTGGAGAGATGCACGAGGCTGGTAACGCTCTCACTGAGGCACTGCCATGCTGCCTACTGCCTTTGGTCACTGGTATAAGGCTGGACTTCCAGCTGTCATGTTATGGCCTGAAGCAACTCTGGTTTAATTCTCAACTTTCTAAATAAGCATGGTCTACTGTATTTACCTAACCAACGGAATGGAGGAATTGGTGGGCAGCCTTTAAGTTTTTGAGTTAAAGTTTAGGCAGGCCACTGTATTTATTGTGTGTGTATTTGGGTCCTGGGGAAAAATTGCTAGAAAACCTTTTATAAAACACATTTGTTTTGTCATGCACATTTTCCATTGTTTTCACAGATAAGAGCCAGTGATCCCTTTCTCCTGAAAATAAGACTTTTTTTGTGGTTTGCCTGTTTTAGACACAGTTTAAACTGTTTCACCCAAGTTTAAGCTGTACTTGTTCAGAGTGGTGCCTTTTGTGGCTGACTGGGCTTCTCCTCTCTCTTCAGCTGGCCAAACGCTCACTTCGTCCTTTCTGCACTGTCTGCAGCCGCCATTTCAAGACCCCTCGCAAGTTTGTGGAGCATATGAAGTCTCCTGAGCATAAACAGAAAGCCAAAGAGGTAATGCTGCCAGAGTACAGGGCCACCCAGTGCTGGAAGCAGCTACATTGCAGATCTCATTAGCTTTCAGCTTCCCTGACTACTGCAGGGATTAAGGGAAGGCATACAGTTCTTCAAACCCTGTTTTAAGAGAAATGGTGTGAAAAAGGGTCAGGATGTGGATGTATGTGCAAGCAAGATAGATTTGTGCCTCTCTTGCAGTCCCATCTACTGCAAGATGCGGTCTGTTCAGAGCCTGGGGTCTTCTGTGTTTAGATGGAGAGTGCAGAGTTGATCTTTCTTTTCTGTACCCGTCAGGTGAGACTGGGAGAGAAGGAATTGGGCAGCCCAGAAGATTCAGAGGAGTTGATCACAGTGGATGCTGTTGGCTGTTTTGAAGATGATGAAGAGGAGGAAGAGGAGGAGGAAGAAGAGGAGGGAACTGGTGAGGGAGAAGACCTTGATGTAGTGCTGGTAGAGAATGAGGATTCTGCTGCCAAGCAGGTATGCCATGCAAATGAGGACTGATCTGTCTGAGAATCTGCTGTGGGCTTGTGTGAGTTTGGTTGTTCTTGTCTGCTTGAGCTCAGGGTTTAGAGTCTAGTGCCACCCTGCAGCAGGAGGGTGAGGGCCCTGGAGTTCTTCTTTTGCACTGTCCTGTGCTCTAGAGAATCAAACACTGTGTGGATGCAGAAGGGTATTTCTACTGTGCTACAGCTCCTACTGGTATCTTACATTACCTTGTTGTGAGGAGCATAAGCAGTGTTTTTTTTCAAGGGGAACAAATTTCTTATCAAAGACATTGACATAATCTCTTTAATAGCCCAGCAGCAGCTTGGTCTCATGGCAAATGGGTAGAGATTTATCTCGATAAATACCATTTTCCCAGTACAGAGCTGTTACCAAGAGGAGGTACACAGCTAAACTACTTCAGGCTTAGAATGTAAGGTATGCTTTTAACCCTTGCCATGAAGTGGCTTCTGACATTGGGTATCTGGCACTAGCCAGATGTTATGCAACTCCATCTCTGGTACACGAATCCTCTGTTTTACTTCAAAGTTTACCAGAAAAAGGGAAGGGAATTGACATAGATATGCTAGGCACTAATGCTCTTTTGGTTTCCAGAGTGGGCTGAAGGAAGTGTCTTTGGAGGATTACAAAGGAAGTGAGAAGTATTGCCCAGATACAGCCTATGGTAAGCAAACACAGAAGCACTAAGGCCCACAGAACTTCTCTGGCTGCGTGCCATGAGAGAGGATTGTCTCTGTCTGCTGCTGTTACAAATTCTTTGGCTCTATTGCTTCAGCATCTGCATCAGACCGTTGCAGGTCACTGCTGTGTGGAGAAGGGGCCAGGTTGTTCTCTAAGCCAATGATAAGGGATGTGGTGGATGTTTGTCAGCTGCCTTTGTCTTTGAGGAAGAAATGGCGAGAGCCAGATATCTTACCAAGGCAGGAAACAGAGCAAATGGGATAGGAGTACTGAAGAAACTAGGCAGAAAACGAGGGATGCTTTGGAAAAATGGAGCCTAAAAGCTTATTGATGAGAACACTTTCCAGCAGAAATGCAGCTTACGTGGAAATACTGAACAGTACTGATGGCATCAAGCTCTCTGCCAGAGCCCAAACTGTGCATGTTTCCTCTGCTTCAAAACCCCCACGTTCTACTTAGTGGTTATTCAGACTCGTTGCTGGACTGGTGGGCAGTGTTGCCTCCAGATGTCCCTCTTGTCTCCACCTTGTGAGTGATTCTGACTTCAGACCTCTGACGGCCACTTGTACTGTGCAGAGGGCAGCTCTGCAGAGGCTGTTTTGTGCCCAAGGAGAGAGCTGCTTACACCAATCTTCCATATCGCTGTAACCTTCCACTATCGTGTGGCAGATGGAATAATGATTCATGCTGTGAATGTTCTCTGCGTGTTCCTCTTGCGCGCCTGCTGTCTTCTGCTTGGTTTGATCCCATTACATTAGATCACATGTTCTCTGTAGTTTTCCATTGTATTCCTTTCTTTTTTTCCCCCTTAATGCTATATGTAGTTTCTTTGCTCTGGCAGCCAGATTTCTCTCTGAATATCAAGCGCACAGCCATCCCATGGTAAGACAAGATATTCAGCAAGTCATCTTGCAAACCCCTCATTAACAGAAGCAAAGCTTTCCAATTTCCTTTCTTCTTTCCTCCTTCCCTTGTTTAACTTCCCTTTTAACATACTTTCATTATTTTGAGTTCCATTCAATGTGATCTGTGATTTCCCTTCCCCTCCCGTTTCACAGGCCTGGATTTTCTGGTCCCCGTCGCAGGTTACCTCTGCAGGCTGTGTCACAAATTCTACCATAGCGACTCTGCTGCCCGGCTCGCACACTGCAAGTCCCTGATGCATTTTGAGAACTTTCAGGTTAGACCCTTTGGCGATTGCATGGCCTGGCATTTGTTACTACCCCTGTGCGTGTCTCTTCAGTGAATCCGCCACATTAGTTGTCTCGTCTTCAGTTCATTTCCATCACCCTTGGTGTCCGTTGTGTCACAGCTTTCTCCTGATGTGCTCCGTGCTTGTCTCCCATCACCCCTTTAGATCCAAAACCAGTCCAGTCCTGCTTCCCAGCTACTGCTACTGTCATCTTGTTGCCCATTTCTGGTTGGAAGTCTTCCTCAGAGTGTCTGATCTGTTTGCTGAGCCTGTAGAGTCTGCTGTTTAGCCTAAGCTTCTTTTCTTTGTTAGACAGATTACAGGTGGGTCAAAATGGGAAAGAGCAAAACAGAAAGAAGCTATTCTTTTTAAAGAGAGCTGGTGCTTATGCATCTTTCCATGCAGTACAACAGTGAGCGCAGGAACAGCTCCTTTAGCCAGCATTTCAGGTGTGATTCATCCATGAAGGAGCCTGGTAAAATCAGATATTGGAAATGTAACAACAGTGCTCTGAGATACGGAAGCTACGAGCTGAAAGAGTCCGTTTGGTCCCCAGGGTCCGCCTGCAAATGAAGTCAGTCGTTCTGTCTGCAGTGCTTTCCTAGAAACTCCTTAGCATAAATCTCTGCCAGCTGTTGCTGTTCTTTTGCTGTACTGGTTTCACCTGAAGAAGCAGCATTGCCCCTTGTTGCTTCATATTCAGAAACTTTCCCTGCTAGGCTGTCTTGGAATTTGCCTCCATCGTTCTGTCCTTGTTGGCTTGCTGGGGGTGAGGGCCTGGCTTGGCACCTTGAGCTGGGTGTGCAGGGTTTGCACTGTCTCTGCCCTCTCCTTTGCTTACCGCTGCCCATGTAGGAGAGCAGTACTCCTTCACCCTGGAAAGAGGGGAGGCTCCCATGCTGACTTTGTTACCTGCCAGCACACAAAACGTGTTTCCTGACCACAGATCCAGCCATTGTTGCATTTTAGAGTTTTCCTGCTCGTCTTTCAGACAGGTTAATTGTTCCCTATCAACCACCGTGTCCTTCAGCAAGGGTTGGGGTTGCTGCAGAAGCCAGCACTTAGGAGCTGTGGATTTGGAATGGCAAATAGCAGGAGAAGCAGCTGTTCTTTGAGGGTTGCTCATCCTCTCCTGCAGCTCGTCATTTCTGGAACGGAGGAATTGGCCTTGCAGCTTTCCTTGCTTATTTTAGATCAGCATGGAGTGACACTGCTGCAGCAGTGTGTATACCTTCTTTCTGGCCCATTTAAAAGCTGAAATCAGATACTCTTCAAATGGACACTGGAGTGACTTAGAGGAATTATTTGTGGCAGAAATCCAACCTTAAATATCTGCAGGCTAACAGCTATTCTGCTTGGCTGTGTCACAATCAGAATGAAATCATTTCCAATTTCAGAGTATTCTCATCAGAATAGACTCACAGAGGATTTCAAAGCAGAGAACTGTCTGCTGGTGAGGCAGTTCACAGCTTCACTGTGAAAACAAACTGGCATGCTTGTGCCTGGTTAAATTTGGGTGCACTGTTATTGCTTGGTTCACTGACTTTGCTCCAGTGCATTACAATATTACACATATCCCAGTATTTGAGGATATTTGGGGAAAGAACAAGCCTGTGATGATGTACTGAAGTCAGATGTAAAGCTGTCTGTCTGGTGTGCTCTAATTCCATGCTGCAGACTGCAGTAGCACTGCTTAGACAGTGGTGAAAGGCAGAGTGCCCAAAATAATTCTGTACAATTGTGAAGTCTAATGCTAGTGCCAGTCCAAGGCAGCTTTTGGCAGAAGGATGAAAGGGACGTGGTGGTAAAGGGAACTGCTGTGGAACTGCTTGTGTCATTCTCTTACTTCATACTGCGTCTGGGTCTTCAAAGAGCAGATTCCTGCTGCATGTTAGCTATGTAGCATCACTGTTTTTCTGAAATCCAGTCTTGAAAAAATGCCTGGTAGCCATTTTAATTTCCTTACAGACCTCTGCTGGTTTATCATGGTAGCTGGTGTAAACGAGTCATTTTACTGAACGTGTGCTCACCTTTATTCTGGAGATAACCTCAGCACCTTTTAAGATGAGGATACTTGAGATCTCTTAGTATTCCTGCCAGCAGCTTTGCACAGATTGTGTCAGCAGAATGAAAAATCTTAAGCTTTCAACTCAAGTCTTGCTGTGGCTGTTGAACATTAAACCACTCCTCTCCAGGTAAAGGCAGGGCACAGCCTCATGTATCCAGAGTGCGCGTCCACTGTTAGGTCCTGGCGGCAGCTGGAGTTAAGAGCTGTCCTTGTACTGTTGTATCTACGCAGTCCTCAGTCTGAGATCAACAGTTACCAGACGGGATTTTTGTCTCGGGAGCCACGCACTCAGCACAAAGTAATTACATATTTAATATCGCTGCTTTTTCTCACAGGAGCTGCCCTTTCCCTGCTTGAAAGCCTCTGCAGCCAGGCCAGGAGACCGGCTCAGGCAGGTTGTGCTCTTGCAGAGTCTAGCTGTCACTCACCATTATTTTTGTACAGGTTTTCTGGACCAGCTGCTGCTGCAGTGCCGGCATCTGGCTGGACTTGTCGCTCACAGTGGTTTGTTTGTGTTTGCAGAGATACAAGGTAGCAAGGCATCGTGCCACAGCTGCCTGTCCGGAGGCTCCTTTGCATTCCCAGGGCTCCAGCTCCCAATTGCTCGATGATCAGGAACAGCCTCCTGCTACAACAGAAGATAGCAGCAAGAAGATGAATGCCAATCATGGGCTAGACAAGGAGGGTACAGAGCTGTCAGCACTGCAAGAACAAGCTCTGAGGTCTCCAGAGGGTAAGGGCAAGCTGGCCACCTCTGTAGCAGAGAGCAAAAGCCTAGCCAGCATGACTGATGTGTGTGAAATCATGGTTGTAGAAGAAAGCCTACAGGAGAGCAGATCCACTGCCACTTGCCCGCTCCCCGAAGAGAGCAGCGCCGCAGGGGAGTTGCTGGGACATGCTGTGTGTGAGGAGGAGGAAGCCAATGCAGCCAGGCAAGGGGAAGGCACAGAGCACTGCCAGGATCCAGGGAGCGGAGGGGGGTTGGGACAGAAAGAGGCATCAAACGTAAGCCAGGAGGCAGCAGCAGAGCCCTCCTCCCTTGCCAAAAGTGAGACTGCCAGTCTTACCTCTGCTGGGTGCAGACGCTCTTCTAGGCGCAAACCCAGATAGAGTGGCCTTAAAGGGAGAGAGAGCCCTTTCCACACCATATTTGCTGGAAATGTTTATTTTCGGAGTCTTTTAATAGAGCAAAAACCTTCAACTTTACTGCTGTTTTTATTTTAAGAATAAAATAAGCCTGGCTTTAGCGTGTCTAATATGGGATGGTGTTGATTATTACTTGTATAGTTTGGATACTGCAATCATGTGGAAAGACTGCTTTGATTGTTGAACTTGAAAGAAGAATGTAATGTGATTATTTTTCTTTTTCATAGGGGATATGGTTCATGAAGTAGATGGATGCAGACATTTTTTCCCATTTTCTTCCACTACGAATACCACGTAGTTCCCCTCTGCTTCCTTCTAAGGCAGAGAAGTTTGTTTCTTGGGAGACTGTGCCCAATTCTGCTCTTCCGAATGGTTTTCTTTCAAAGATGCACACTCTGGGACCACTACTGTGTCCTAAGCTAGGCAACAACGTGCATCTTGCTCATCTGTTAATACCATAAAGCTTAATACAGTCTGTTCTCATAGTGGAGACTCTCAGGAACAAATTTTGTTTCAACTGATTTTAATAAAACAGATTTCTTATAACTTCTTCAACTTTCAAAAAAACTCCTTTAACTCTACAGAAGTAGAACAGTTCAGATTTGCTTCACAGTGCTGGCACCAGGCCATCCTGAGTTCACAGAGTTTCAAACCAGAATGCTCGTGATTACTCCTGTTAAAATACAGAGGGAGGGCTCTGCTCTCATCCCGTGGCAGGCAGAGCACCATACGGTCACCAATTCACTGGGGCAAACCAGGCTGCTCTGCCTCTCTAAGCCTGAGTCCTTAATGGCAGCTCAAGGAGTTAGGTGGCTTCTGATTCTAAGTTAAAATCATTACCTTGTAGCTCATCTTATCTGCCTGGAATGGAACAGAGAAGTCCAGTGATTTGGGACTACCTGTAATACTTACAGTGAATGTGAATAATGGGGAAGCTGTGGTTTCAAGTCAGCAGATGATCTGTGGACCCCCTCCTCCAAGTCTGTGACCAGAGCTGCCAGAGAAAGCCTGGAGTCAGGACAAGCCCTGCCTAGTGTGCTCAGTGAGGGAAGGGGCAGGAGCTGTAGCACTGCTCAGCTGGAGTCAGCAGTACAAAACACCATGATCATTTTTCTACTTTGTGAAGAGAGCTTCCTTGCAAACAACCTGCACAGCCTGAGGCTTTCTGCAACCACTTCAGCCACGTCACGTGGCCATGCTTGCATTAATGCTGGAAGCAAAGAGAGCCACGTCTCCTACACCCACTTGAGTGCACCTATCACACAGCTAAGGAAATCAGAACATGGAGGTGAATGGCTGGGCACTGCCACAGGAAGGATTATGTAACGGGGAGGAGGTAACTCTTCAATTTTTGATAAACAGTGACCAGTAAATGTCCCCTTAGCAACCAAGCTTGTGGCCAGTGCGCTAGACAGGAGGCTGTGGCCCCTGCACGTCAGCTCCCATGCTGTGCTGCTCGCTCTGCTGCTGGAACTCCAGGCGGGTCTGGCGGTTTGACTCCAGCAGTTCCTTCAGGCAGGCATGGAGGTGATCGTTCTTCTCTTCCAGATGATCCAAGCAGGAGCTGATCTGGTCCAGCATGGAGTTTATTGCTGCATATTCTAAAAGCAAGAGAAATAAGAGGTTGTTCAATGCAAGTCAGTGAAGGCTCTTGGAGAACATGCCCACAGCATTTTGGCTGTCTCTTACCTGCCACCATGTGGGTAAAGTAAAATGCAACAGAATGCTGCAGGTATTGAATTCACTTGTCAAGTGAGACCAATGGGAAGCTGGAGAACTGGTAACAAGATCTAAGGCAAGTTACCAGGGGGCAACACACTCATTTTGGGCAGCCTGAAAGCCTTTGGTCACCTATGTAAATAGCTGACCTTGGGCTGATCACCAGTATGCAGTGGTGCAAGTATCAACAGTGCCAAATCCCAAGGGCAAGTCAGCGGTTAGAGCTGCCTTAGGGATCAGCTTTCCTGATGAGGATGCAGGCATTCTAGCAGTGTGTCCAAGCATTTACACTCTGTGAATTACGTGTCTAAGGCTCCCAGGCTGCGATGTGACTCAGGAATGCCTTCCTGGGTTCAGATTACCAATGCAGCACAGTTACTGTGCCCACACCCTTTCCAAGGGAGGTGTGAAGCACCGAGTCCAACTACAGTGTTTTTGTGCACCGTTAAGACTTTGGGTAATGTGAGTTAAAACCAAACTAATTCAAAACAATCCTGATAGCTTTCCTAGTTGATGGTTTTCCTAGTTGATGTTGTATTTAAAGAATCTGTTTCAAGTGTTAGCTGCAGTACAATGGCATTTCACAGTGATGTGGATCAGCACTGTTAATCCCCGTGATGTATTGGAGGGCCCAGGCAGAGCAGTGCTGTGCTCCTTCCTGAAGTAGCACGGGCTGGCAGAGTGCAGGGAGGCAGGGGCTGAACCCAGTGAGGATGGTGGGCAGGGGATTGGGAGACAGCACCGCATGCTGGCTCTCCCCTTTGAGAGGGCATCGAGCCAGGCACGGCACAGCGCTGAGGGATGAGGAGGAGGTGCTCATTTCACTCCTATGGGTGATGTGGGGGCTGCACCAAAATCACTCAGCCCATCTTTGTCCCACTCGGTTGCTACCCTGGTAATATGTATGTAATGTATGGAAGTTTAACCAAGAGATACTGGCTGCGAGCAAAGCAATCACGCCGCTTACTCCTCTGACAAGAAAGGTGGCAAGAAATAATGTTTCCTATTTGAGGTCAGGGAAAGCGATCCACGGCCTCAGCTCAGCTCACCCAAGCAATGCCCACAGCTCCAGCAGGCAGCCCCAGCTGCAGAACAGATAACAGCTTCATGGAGACCCACAGCACAGATCCCCGCGGGGTGACGCTGAGCAGCGACCGCAGCCTCGAGGCCGGGTTTGGCCCCCGCTGAGCCCAACGCCCGTTTTCCCCCAGGCCTCCTACGACAGCCCCGCCCCGCAAGGGGAACCGCAGCGGACCCGTCGGCACGGGGGTTCCGGTGAGCACGGAGGGCCGCGCTGCCCGCACGCACCTTCCTCCCCGAAGCCGTCCCCGTCCTCGTCGCCGCCGTCCCGCCCGGCGGGGCCCAGCGTCACGTGCGGATCACCGTTAGGCCCCGACATCGCCGCCGCCGCCCTGCCGAGCGCCGGGCTGCCGGGGGGCGGGGCGTCCGGGGGCGCCGCCGGCCAATGGGGTGACGCGGGGCAGCGCGCGCGTCACGTGAAGCCTGGAGGCTGCGCGTAAAGTCTGTGGTTACCGGGCATGGGGCGCGGGCAGTGCCGGCCGTTTGGTGTGAGGGCTCTGAGGCTGCAGCTGCGCCTTTGCTGTCGAGCTCCGGGCCGCAGCTGAGCACCGTGGCGCCGGTTCTGCGCAGTCTGAGGCGGTTCGTGCCGCCTTGGGGTCACCTTCACGTTTCTGCTGCAAAGGATGAAGGCAGCGCGCCGCCTCTCCTCGTTCTTGGTTCGCTAACGGCCGTCCGTTACCCGCCGTGCGGGAACCCGAGCGCCCTAGAACCGTTCCGTCCCCGGGAGGGACGTGACTGAGACAGGAATAACGCGCCGTGAGCGCGCTGCGTTAGGTGGCTTAAAGCTCTGTGGTTTAGCCGATATTTGGGGCGAAGAAAGAGGTTATGTCCCATTTCACACCGCACGAGGCCGCCTTCCTTTCTTTCAGACTGAAGCACCGCCGCCAGCGAGCCGAGCCGCATCGCTGCGGCACCGACCGCTCAGCGCGGCCGCCATTTTGGGGCGTGGAGCCGCCGCGGCCGCCCCGCCCCGCCGCTCTGCGCCTCCCGCCCCCGTGCCAGCAAGATGGCGGCTGCCGGCAGGGCTTGGCGGTTCGCAGCGCTGCTGCCGTCCTTGCGGCTGCGGGTCCCGTGCCGTTCGTTGTACGGCGCGGCGCGGGGCGCTGCTGCTGCTGCCGGCGGCGGCCGCCTGCTGCTGGGCACTGCCTTCGCGCTGGGCGGCGGTGCCGGTCTGTGCCTGGCGGCGCGGCAGCGCCTGAGGGAGCACTCGGCCGCGGAGGTAACGCGGCGCCAGGCCCGGCGGGGGAAGGGGTGGCTGGGGAGACGCGGGGCGGGTCTTCCGTCTCCGTGGAGCGCGCGGCTGCCGGTGGCCCGTTTTCGATCGAGAAACGGCTTAAAATGACTTGAAAGAAACCGCAGCCGCGTTTCTCTGGAGGAACTGTAGGAAACGGCTGTCGGAAAGCCGGGGCTCGCTGTGTTTCCGGTGCCCGCTGAGGGCCGCGCAGCCAAACGCACCGCAAATGAGAAGCGAGCCGCGAGGATGCGTTGTTTTATAACGTGTGGCACCGCTGGCGCGGGCTGCCGGAGCCGCGCGGGAAGCGGCGCTTCGTGTCTGCGCTGCCCCGTGCCTCCCTCGGTTCATCCCGGGGCTCTGAATGCAGGCCGGTGTGTCTGAAAGCTTCGTGCAGCTGTCGGCTCTGAGCCTCTGCCGTCGGTCGAGGTGCAGCGCGGCTTCCCCTCACTGCACGGCGACCAACAGCAAAGTCTCTTCCTGCACCCCCGCCCCACGGTTCCATGGAGGGTATGGAGCACCAGATTGTGTGCAGAAGAGTCTGCTGTGTGCATCTCACTTCTGTTTTTTGGCTGTGAATAGGAATAGGAGTTTCCAGCAGGTTGAGTAGATGTTGAGGGAAAAAAAAAACAACAGTTATTCATCGTGTGAGGTGAATGTTAGTGATACTGTTTAAAGGAAGCCTTTTTGAACTGATATACACTGATTATCAGGTGTTGCAAATCAGTGACTATGAGTTTATAACAAAAATAAGGGTGAAATAAAGATAACGTTTACACTTTTTAGTAGAAAGCAAGAGCTTTTGGTCTTTTTTCTTCCCCAGCTGCCTGCAGGGAACCTGCAGCTTACCCTCTACCAATATAAAACCTGTCCTTTCTGCAGTAAAGTCCGAGCTTTTCTGGATTATCATGGGCTGCCTTATGAAATTGTGGAAGTAAACCCAATAATGAGGAAAGAGATCAAATTCTCCTCCTACAGAAAGGTGCCTATCCTGTTAGCTGATGCTGGAAGCCCTCTGGTAAGTTACTATGGGAAACTTCGATAGGGAAATCTGTATCTCTGGCTTTTCACACGTTGTGTAATCTTAAAATCATGTTGTATTCTTTTAAGGCTAAGGTTTGTTCCTTGTGTTGTATCCTCTGCCACGGCCTTGTGAGAGGTGTTTTCAGTCTCTCTTTGTAGACGTGTTGTTTTATGTAGTGACCCTGTAGTCCAGTGATTACCTGGCTTCTCTCAGCCCTTAAGCAGGACACACATTTCATGTCAGAGACAAAAAGGTCTGCTTACGTTTTGTGGAAAGAGATCACTCCTGATTCAACTCTGTGGCTTTTTAGTATCAGTATTGCTTTTTCTGCTTTGTTGCTGCAAAATGCTTCAATCCAAAACCAAAATGGTATTGCCTGTGGACCCATGCCTCGAGTCCTCTGTTATCAGAATGGAAGACAGATATGAAATGTGTGTGGGAGCTGCTGAGTCACAGCCTGAACCTCTGACTGAGCACCTGGGGAAAGGACCCGGTCAGTCCTGAGAGCTCAGCTGAAAGCAGTTCAGCTGTGTGACCAGAAGGGGTGGAGCCTGGCTGCGCCTCTCTTAGACCTCATTTAAGGGCTGACTGCCACTGGGGAGGGATTTCTTTCTGGAGGTCTCTGTGGTGAGGCTTTTCCCCTGTGAACCCAGACTCTTCTGATATGGGTGAGCCATCTTCTTTCCTTCCTTTATAACACTCTTCTATTGTGCTGGTCCTTCTGTCGTCACACCTTTGTTATAACACCTTTCCCATCATATTGATGTAATTGCTGTAAATGATACTCTGAGGTGCTTGCAGAAGAGATCTGCATGTAGGGCTGCCTGGGGAAATTCATGAGGGGAAAAAGGGACTGCAGCACTAATTTGGAAGTGTCGGCATGCAGGGAGAGATACTAAGAAATGTCTTTTCAGCATCACCAATTTCTGAAAGTTTGTTTTAATTCTGTTTTTCAGCAGTTGAATGACTCTTCGGTGATCATCAGTGCAATAAAGACCTATCTCATTTCCAAGTAAGAAAACAAAACAAGGAAGAAGAGTTGAATATGAGTGGCCCTGTGAATCTCACCTGTGAGATTTTCTTTGCATAAAAACTGCTTAAGCAGGTGCTAGGGTTAGTCCTGGAACTAAGCTTACATTTAGTCATAACGTCCAGAGTGAAACCAACATCCAGAGTGAACTACAGTGTAGCTGTAGCCTGTCCTTTGGATCCACTTGAGGAAAGTAGGAAGTTTTATGCCTGCAAAAACATCCTGTCTGACACAGGGAAATAAGATACACTAATAATAGTTATTTGAGAGCAGCTGTTCCAAAGTCTTTTCAAAACTTATTTCATATAGAGTTTGGATCCACATGCACTTAGACTGACATGATTTAAGTATGTGCCTGTCAGTATGTTTTTTTGCTCTTGCCCAGTTTTGTAGCTGTCTGATCAGGTGCTAACTGTATTATTGTCCACAGGAGGAATAGCCTAGAAGAAATTGTGTCCTTTTATCCTCCCATGAAAACTGTGACTGAGCAAGGCAAGGAGGTACTTGAGTATGGGAATAAATACTGGCTCATGCTGGATGAGAAAGAGACAAAGAGAATCTATCCTGTCAAAGAAGTGAGAGTGTAAGTGCTCTGAAGTTTGTGGGTCCTTCAAGTAGTGCAAAGCTGGCTCCAGAGATCCTCATGGTAGTGTGTCTATTAAATCCTGTGGGTGCTGACAACACCTGCCACACTCCCTCGCTGTCTAAAACCTGGGTAGTTAGTGTGGCTTTGTGTGTTCAGCCTTGAGAAAAGAAGACTGAGAGGGGACCTGATCCAGGTCTATAAATATCTAAGGTGTGGGGGGCAGAATGGCAAGGCCAGACTGTTTTCAGTGGTGAGTGGAGACAGGACAAGGGGAAACGGCTGGAAACTGCAGCATAGGAAGTTCTGCACAAACGTGCGCAAGAACTTCTTTACAGTGAGGTGACGGAGCACTGGAACAGGCTGCCAGGGAGGTGGTGGAGTCTCCTCCTCTGGAGATGTTCAAGACCTGCCTGGATGCCGACCTGTGCGACCTGCTGTAGGGAACCTGCTTTGGCAGGGGAGTTGGACTCGATGATCTCTGAAGGTCCCTTCCAACCCCTACAATTCTGTGATTCTGTGTTGTACGTCATTTGAAATAATGCTGTTGAGTGACCGAGTTCCCTCTATTGTGGTCATGCCTTCAGTTGCCTCCAGTTTCTTTCTTGGCCTTTAAGTCGCAGAGGAATGCCATGGAATACTAGTTTCCCAAGGGGATACTTGCTGCTTTAGTTCTCAGG
This sequence comes from Tympanuchus pallidicinctus, assembly GCF_026119805.1. Taxonomy (NCBI): domain Eukaryota; kingdom Metazoa; phylum Chordata; class Aves; order Galliformes; family Phasianidae; genus Tympanuchus; species Tympanuchus pallidicinctus. The sequence goes on from NW_026294802.1 coordinate 50,908,527, forward strand.
GGAAGGAAAAGCTAGTGCTCTATCTTCAGTCTTAATTACAGATGGAGATTGGAGGAGCCTTGCTGAAGATAATGCTCCTGGGTGCATTTCAGAGAGGTCACGAAAGCACGTGTTTAGGTAGGGCTTTTGACACAGTTGTCCTTGGTAAAAGCTCTGGCTAATGTCACTGTGATTCTCTCTGCCTCCTCTAGCCCTGATTTCCATACCTCATTCACTGACAAGTCTCTTTCAATACCTGCAGGGAAGAAATGCAGTGGAGAAAATGGGCAGATGATTGGCTTGTTCACCTCATCTCCCCCAATGTTTACCGCACCCCCAAAGAAGCCTTGGCGTCCTTTGATTACATTGTCCGCGAGGGGAAGTTTGGCACTGTGGAAGGTTTCTTTGCCAAGTACTTGGGGGCCGTTGCCATGTTCTTCATTAGCAAGAGACTGAAGAAAAGGTGGGTACCACTGAGCCCCAGGTGCACAGTCATAACTCCTTGATGGCCACAGCTATGAACTTCAGAGCCTAAAGAGCAGAACCTGCTTTGAAACCAAACCACTTAATGCAGTGGGAGTAACAGCTGTGTTGCCCTGACTGTGGAGGTACTGAACTCCTTGTCTGCTCTTTACACACTAGCTGTCCCCTTCATCTTAGAATACCTTCCTGATTCCCCAGCAAAGACCAGCCCAAAAGATTAGAGGTGATGAAAGGTTGAAGAACCAAACCTGTGTTTTCAGTCTAGTTCTTTTCTTCGTTTAGGCATCACCTTCGCGATGATGTCCGCGAAGACTTGTATGAGGCAGTTGATAAGTGGGTGAAAGCCATTGGCAAGAACAGGCTGTTCATGGGTGGAAACCAGCCAAACCTTGCTGACTTGGTAAGTGGTTAATAAGTGGTTAATTCCTGTTTCTATGGTTACATATACTGCAAATTACCCAGTTGTTCATCCATGTGAAATGGTGAACATGAACATAGGCAGAGAAGGGGATTTATATCAGCTACTGGCACATAGGACACTTTTGTTAAAATAGGACAGTATTTGCTGATTTCCTTCAGCAAAAGAACCTGCAGTACTCATCTGCAGGTGGGTGTTACAGATTGTGTGGAAGAGTAAGGGAAGCAGTTTGCAAATCAGAACAACTGCTCTGAACAGTGAGTGCTGGTGAACAGAGCCTTGCACCTGCACAGGCCTTATTGCACTTGGTGCTGAGGAGGTGTTCTTTGCAGGCAGCAGTGTGGAGCAGAGTGTGATTCCTTCCTTGGGATGCAAGGGAATTTTTTTCCACCAGGGCTTCTTACTGAGATGGCTTAAATTCTACTCCATAACTGCACATAGATTCTATCCTTTTTGTAACTATTTCCTTAAAGAAACTGCGTGTGTGTTCATGCTGCCTTTCTGCCTGTTCAGTCTTCCTTACTGTTCAGACTTGTGGAGCGTGCTGTAGGCAGGTAAAGAGCCTTGCTTTCTGTTTCCTGGGCTGCAGAGGCACTCTCGTTGATACCCTAAGCCATTCTCCACCACTGACTTTCTCAGTGTTGTTCTAATCTTCATCCTCTGGCACAGGCAGTGTACGGAGTGCTGCGGGTCATGGAGGGGCTGGAAGCCTTTGACGACATGATGTTCCATACCAAGATTCAGCCTTGGTACCAGCGCATGGAAGAAGCCATTCAAAGAGCTGCAGCCTGATGTCAACTACAGCCTCCTTCCTGAAGTACTTGCATGGGGGGAAAAAAAAACTTAAGGAGGAATAGTTTTTATTTTTTAAAGAGTTGATGGACTGATCACACATTGTGAACTGACATGCAGGCACAGAAACTGTCCTGTTCAGGGTCCTGAGTTTCTGCAAGCAGAGGGATCCTGCAGTGCGTAAGTGTAAATGAGGTATTTAGAAGGATGGGGAGAGGTGGAAGGAAGGTGTTTAGGGCACTGCTGGAAGGAAGAAGCTCGGACTGAACTGAAGAAGCACTGAGCAGGGTGCTTTCAGGTGAGAGCCGTGCTCAGAGCACATTACTGTAAGAGCAAGCTGCTTTCTTGGCTAGGGAGTGTTACAGCTGGATCCAGTCTGATAGTTCTGAGCAGCTTTTGCTTCAAGCTGTCTTCCTCCATTCATCCACACGTCTTTTCCTGACTGAGACACTGGATGCTAGATTTTTAAATAAGAATTTTTCTGCAATAGAATCTCGTAAACCCAGCGCTTGGGGAGCTGGGGGAGAGTCCCCAGTTCTGGCAAAGGAGCCCTTCCTCTGGGACGTGCTGTGCTGACGGGCTGTGAGCTTTGCCACGTGAACGGTTCTTTTGATGATCCTGTATGGTGTGCGAGGATAAAAGCTGCTCTGACGGGGATGTGTGTGAGCTCTTACTGCAGGGCCAGACATCTCACCCTGCTAACGCCAAGCGCTTACGTTGCACAAAGCCATTCAGGAACACCCCTGACAATCAGTTTGTTTTGAGGGAGAGGAGAAAAGAGAAGGGTTAAGAGGGATGGGTGCGGGTGGGGATAGCTGAGGGTTTCTGTTGTGTGCTGCTGTAGCAGCTGAGGTGGGAGTGATGGCAGCAGGTTGGGGTGTGGGGTTGCTCAGCCCTCACAGGTTTCAGGTCGGGGTCGGTGGCGTTTCCCTGAGGGAAGGGGAAGGTTGGAAGGAAGCAGCTCGTTACTGCAGGCAGCAGAGCCAGTCTGTGAGCACCGTGCGCTTTGAGGGGCGCTGTGGGTGCGAGAGCCGCTATTGGGGCAGTCCTGGTTTGTTTCTTCCTTCAGTGTACAGACTTTAGAGGGGAACGAGTTGCGATTTCAGTTCTGCATTGACACACATGAAAGAACGCTCGCGGTCAGCAGCAGCAGCGTCGGTGCTGCTCTTCTCGTCATCGCTTCTGCGTTTGCTCGGGCCGTTCCGCGCCGAGAACGGCGGTGCGGCGCCCGCCCTCGCGCTCGGAACGAGGCTCCGCGCGCCTCGCGTTGCCATGGCGACGGGGCCCGTTGTGGGCGGGGCGGCGCGGGGCGGGGGCGGTGCGGGCTGCCGAGGAAGGTTTGAACCGCCCAATGGGAGAAGCGCGGGCGGCGGCGGCGCGGCGGCCCCGGAAGTGCTGCTGCATCTCCTGCCCGTGGTGCGGCGCCCATGGCAGCGGGGCGCACCGCCGCATCGCCGCCGGCGAAGACCGCCTGAGGCGGACCCGGCTGTGGAACGCGCTCGGCACCTCGCGGTGAGCGGGAGGGGGAGGAGGGGCCGTCGGGCGGCTCTCGGAGCGCGACGGGGAGCGGCCGAGGGGAGCGCGGCCCTTTGCCCTGCGCGCGGAGCCGAGGAGGTCCCGGGTTCGCCGGTGCCTCGTGGTGACGTTTGTGTAACGCAGCGGTTCTGCTGCGCGTCCGCGGTGACGGCGTGCTGCTTCTAGAGGAGCGCTGAGCGCTTTGCGCTTGCAGTTCCGAAGCGGCACAGCGATCCGTTGACATCGACCGCCGGTAGCTGTAGCTCGGGCTGCCTCCGCTGCCGTTCCTCGCCTGCGGTCTGTGTGCTGCAGATACACGCAGGAGAGCAGCGCTGCTCCTTCCCAGCTGTCCGAGCAGCCCTCGCCCTAAGCCGGGTGATGCTGCCCGTGCTGCAGCATTTCCTCGCCCAGTGCCTGTCAGTCAGTGCTGTGTTATGATGTTACCAACACCAGTGCCTGTCGCTGCTGTGTTATGATGCTACTCACCAAAACCTGACGTTTTCCATAACTGATGTGGTCGTATTGCTTTCATTCAGAGCAGGGTATTACACGATCCTTAGCAAACTGTCACATTAAAAATGAGCTATGAAGGGTCACCTGAATTCTGTTCTAGAGCAGTATGGTACAGAATGACACTTTAACACCTGCACCGTATCCCCTTATGCAGCAGACTTTGAGGCTGTGTTTCCATAATGTTAGCAGTGAGGCCCTTGGTGTGCAGCTCCACAGCTCTGTACACACTGGGCGCAGCAGCCCAATCCCATCAGCACTACCAGACAAGCAGCTCACTCTGCTCCCAGTTCAGGTCTGTGGATGGGGCTGGTTGGCCACCACTACTGTATGTGTTTGCAGGGCTGTGCAGCACCAAGCACTTGTATTGCAGGCTTTTTTCAGCTTTTCTGCAGATGGTTAAGAGTTGCCATCACAGCTGTCTGGATAAGGTCCTCGTGTGTCATTCTAGAAAGCAGTTTTCTAATGTTTAAGCCAACTCTCAGTACATAAGGGATGACAATCTCAGTTGTTTCCTCATCCTGCACTTGTCAGGGGAAGCAATGGCACGCTGACCCTTGTTTGAATTCATACATCTGATACGTTTGTGTCTGCGTGTTTGAGAGGAAGAGAACGTCCTGGGATTGGCACCATTCCCCGCGAGTTGGACGTGATGGTCCTTAGGGGTCCCCTCCAACTTGGGATGCTCTATGATTGTGTTGTTTCTGCATCAGGTTTCCCTCATCCATCGAAAATGAAATGACATCAGTAACTGCACAGAGCACAGTGTCAAGAGGAGCTAAAAGCCTTAAAATAACTGTAAGTAATTATACCTGGGCTGACAGAACTCTGCTGTTGGATTTTTCTAAGCTTTACAGCTACGCTGTACTGAAGAATCATTACCTCAAGGACAGATTCGTACCTACACTGTTTTCTTTAACCTAGTGTCTCTGGGCTTTTCTGTGCTAGGCAATTAGTGTGTGAATTTTTACATGTATGTATTGCAGAGAGAATCTGAAGAAGGATCTGAAGGCTTTGAAGCACTGGTTTAGTTTCAAGAATTTGAAGTTAAGCATATGTGAAAGAACGTAGAGGTTCAGAATGATCTGTTTGTTGGCTTTTCTAAGCTAAGCTGTTAAATTAATGCTCTTTTCCTCTTCCTCTATGAAAGTTCTATTCAGAATCTGATGCTGTTGGTTACTGAAAATCCTTGATTTGCTCAATTTTCTGGGGCACCAGACTCTTGCAGGCACCTTCAATCGATACAACTGCTTTTGTTCTTTAATGGCTGCAAAAATATTGGCAGCAAAGGAATGATTTGTGTTAATAGCTTTACGGCATAGTAGCATGCACTTCAAAATGGCAGATGCTACTGAAAGACAGCACGTGCTTTGACCAAAACTGGCCACTGTTGCTCTCTGGCACGGAGGGAAATGTTGTTATTTCCAGTTTCCTTATTCACAGGTTTCCTTTCATTGTATTTCCCCTTCCCGTCCGTGGGAGAAGAGCCATGAAGAACCGTTCCTCATCTCCCCCTTTGCACGTCCATTTGGATGAAAACACCCCTGTCCATGTCCATATTAAAAAGGGTCAGAAAACCACACCTGCAAAATGCCAGGTAGGAGCGTGCAGCTGGGTGTTGTGAGGGCTGCAGGCAGGAGACAGTCCTGGAAACACCACAGAGCCTTTGAGGTCTGTTTTGCCATAGTGTCAGAACTGAGACCTGTTGCCTCTTTAGCTATATGCATAGCAGTGGTGTTTTCTGTGTTTAAGGAGATTTATTTATGCTATGTATGAACATATGGCTTGTTGTCATGTTTAATTAAGCGATTGGGGCTGGACTCCATCATCTCTAGAGGTTTCTTCCAGCCTCTACAACTCTGTGATTATGAGAATTGTTGCTTTCAAGTGATGCAGCTTGGGGTTTTTTTCCTTTTATGTCTTGGCTTTGCGTTCTCACACTGTTATTTCTTTAGCTTCGTCCCTGTTTCTGTAGGAAGGGTTCGGGGTAAGGAAGTAACCAAATGTTTCACTGTCTTGATTGTATTGCAATTAACGTGTTTAAAAGAAAGAGGCACTGGATTCAAACCATCTTCTGGCATTAAGCACCTTGACAATCTGCAATCTGCAGAGAAGGATCTCTTTATACCCTTGTCAACAGGAGACAGAAGGCAATACTGAAGCTGAGTTGTGGCTGTTTTGTATCCTTCTGAAATTGAAGGTGTCAAGTTTTTCTCTACAAGCAATGGAAGTTGCTGGCTCGCTCTTATGTCTGCAGACACGCTGTTACAAATTCTCCACTAATTTTCTCTTTGCTAATGGCAGATCAGGGTCTGACATTGAAGTCGCCTCCTGCTATTAATTAATCCCCTGTAGGGTACTTTAGAATGGCTTGTCTTGCTCGTCAGGTATTAAAGTTGTGCAAACACTCTTTGACTTTTCATCATTTAGAGCACCTCAACTTTAAGGCGAATAAATGTGGATGTACTTTTGACTTTAAAACAAGGAAAATGCTTCAGGGGCTTTTCATAACCAATCACACTGTATGATTTCTTTTCCTCTGGTAGTGTTGACAGTTGATACAGCTGCTGTACTGTGAGATTAATCTGGAATAGGGAAGGAATCTACCAGGTTGTTCCTGCTGCACCCAAATGGGTTTCATTGCAGTATTCTTTGCATATCTCCCTACAGAGGAGACTTCCTTCCCCATACCCTGTCCCCAAATCTTCCTGCTGGCTGAGTAAGGCTCTCATCATGTCACAGTTGTGGATATTTCAGTCATACAACAGCAGCAGTGATAAGCAGCAAGAATACATTCAGCTGTACGTGCAATAACCTTTCCTTCTGGCTAGTGTTAGCCTCCTCTGCTGGCTCATCTGATCTGATGTGCCACCTATAACACTGTGAATGATCTTCCATTTCTTTTTGCAGTGATGAAAATTGTAAATAGTTCTTAAAAGGTCTTATTGTTCGTATCAAAAGTGATTGTTCTTATTTTCTCTGTTTCTTCTTTAGCAAAAGCACAAACAGAAAATGAAAGGGAATGGTGTGAAGGTGCGCCGAGCAGTCCAGGTGAAAACAAAGGCCCCCTGGATGCCCCCAGGAAAAACATCAGTCCTTGATTCCACCTACAAGTGGGAGGTAGGCTGCTTCTGCTCCCTCAAGCAAGCTTTAGCTGAGGTTGAGGAGAGCAGTTGTATCAGGCTGGAGGGAGCTGGGCTGATATGAGAGAAGGGCCCTGTCACTTGCAGTCCATTTCGAGTGTTTCTTGTACATCTTGTTCATTTTTAAATATAGAAAAATAGGAAATGATTAACGTCAATGTCCAGCTCACGTGTTTCCATCTCTAGAATGCAGACACATTTACTCGTGAGTTCCTGCTGTGTTAGCAGTGATGTGGTCTGACCTGGAATATTGTGTGCAGTTCTGGGCTCTGTGATTTAAGAAGAATTTTGAGAAATTTGAGTGCTTCCAGCAGAGAGCAACAAAGCTGGCTGAGAGGCACGAGAGGCAGCTGAGGGCTGCATGTGTGAAGTCATCTTCGTCCTTCTTCACAGCTGCAGCAACTGCGTAGTGTTCTTTCTGTTTTCTTCCTGATTCGTTGTCAGCTTAAGCTCTTCAATTCCTGGCTCTTCCAGGATGAGAATTTGAGTTTCTCTTTTTTCTCTATTTTATTCTTTCTGCATTTTTGAACTTTCACAGATGGAAATGAAAGAGCTGATCACGTTTTGCTCTTCCTCCCTCGTCTTGCTGCAGTGATGCATCGCAGTCTCTAGTTTTGGCAGTTAGCTTTAGGACACAATTTAAACCTTTCTGTGAAAAAAAGATTCCCTTTATTGGTTTTTTATTAGGGTCCAACTCACCGCCTGGAAATTACACCTCCAGATTCCGAAAAGATGATGTCAGTGTTGCGCCTGAGCGATCTCTCTACGGATGAGGAAGATGCAGTTTACTGCAAAATGAATGAATACGAAAGGAAGATAGACAGCCTGAGGAATGTGGTGGGAACGCTGAGGAATGAGGTGAGGGGACCAAGTAAAGACCTGCTGATTCTGGCTTTGTAGCTGATGGCTTGGCATGAGGAGATTAGAGCCCTGGTGAAGTGAAGATTGCTCAGCTGCTGCTTATTTTGATGAAAGAAATCAGTCTGAGCTGTTCAGAAAATCAGAACTAATTTACTGAAAGATTCACTCCGCCCTACTATGAAAATTCGTTAAGCCACGTCAGTTCCATAAGGTATCACTGTGCTTTGGTTTCCAAATAATCTTTTTTCTACTCAAGCCCAAAACGTGAGTAGTCGTCAGTCCAGAAGGTGAAAAGCACAGCTTGTTGATCTTCTATCCGTGAAGAATCCACTTATTCCTCAAAATAGTTTCTTCTGATTCTCCCTTAGAAGACACAGACCAGTGATGTTGTGCTTTCCAGCTGAAGAGCCTCTCATGCACTTGACACCATTTAAAAAATGGAGAGGAGAGGTTTCCAGATTTCTTTAGATGCTTGGAGAGAGGGAAGGGCAACCATTTATTTCCTCTGTGGGTAGCAGTGATTGTATTCTTACTTAGTCTATGCAAAAAAGTTCAAATTGGTAAATGAGAATAGAATTTTTAGAATATCAAATAGAATAGAGTGTATTTTTATACTAAGCCTTTTCTGTTCCATTTGTGCTACAAAAAATTAAAGAAGTTACTCGTGTAACTATAAAAAAAAATAATAGAAAATAAAAAAATTCTGTTTTGATACTTAAATGAATTGAATCGAAATATTTGGTGGCACCGTTTAACGAAATCCGTGGTGTGAGATCACTTCCATTTTGTTAGCTGCAGTTCTGTGCAAGCAGGGGAATCTTTTCTGCTGATAAGCAAACAAACCTGGGGCACCCATTTGACCTCCCTCCATTCTCTCTTCTCGAGTGCTTTCAGCTGTTCGTTGTGCTCCCAGCTGCCCAATGCGGGATGCATGAGGAGCAATGGCCGACTTGTGGTTTATCTTAAATTGCATTTAAATACCTCTTTTAGGCTAAGTTGCAGAAACAGGAGCAAAAGCAGCAAATGACAAAACGTCTGCTGGAGGAGCAGAAGGAAGAACTGAATGAGGTCACACAGGAGCTGGTAGAAACAGAGCATGAGAACACGCTGCTCAGGCGCAATATTGAACGCATGAGGGAGGAGAAAGATCTGACTATGTAAGAAAGCTCCAGTTCTCCATTGTAATGAGTGGCATTGCTGCTGGTGTTATTTGAGGATGTAGTTTGTACCCTAGGTTGTGGTGCTGCTGAAGAACTGATGGTTTGGGGTTTTTTATCACCTGTTACAAAGGGGAATTCAGATGGCAATAGCTGCAGAGGATTCTAGCATGGTCATAGGGACGGGAAAAATCCTGCTCTGTTGGGAGGCTGAAAGAGGTGGGCTTCAGTAGCCTGCTGTGGGGTTGTCGTGGCTTTGCAGTTAATATTTTGGATGTCAAGATATTATCTGGATTGTGACTGTATTGATACAACAACAAATAAATGTGAAGCTAAAAATTAGAGGAGAATTTCTGACCTTTGTGAAAAGTCACACTGAGGCCCCCCATGACAGGGCCTGAACTGTGGTTTTTTTTTTCTTTGTGATTCCTGAAGATCTCTGATGTTTTCCTGCATGCCTGAAGAATTAGGGCAGTTTGCCTCCATTGGGGCATTAGTGTTTGGAGAGTCTTCTTTTTCTTGAAAAGATCACCAGGTTGTTAATACTGTGGGCTCCTTCTACCAAAAATGTGAATACTGCTGAGGTTCCACCCTCTAACTGAAAACTTGGAGCTGAATGCATTAGTGTGTGTTCTTGTTTCATGTTGAGCCACTTGAAGTCTTATCTCCATAATGCTCGAGGTCCCAGGGAACGCCCAGCGTTGTATTTGGCCTTGGTAGTGTGTAAGCTTTGCTACAAGCTACATTTGTCCCCCCTAAATTATTGTTTCATAGTTGTGATCCTTGCAAGCTCTGGGAGCCTACTTACTGTCTTCTGTCAGAACGACTTCTATGGTGAGAGAGGGTGAACTTGGGTAGCTTTTATCCTTTGCTCAGTGTATTTTTTTCCTGTTTTCCCCAAATAACTGTGTATTCATACTGCCTGGTACAGCTGCCAAAACTTCATGTTCCTCTGATGGCTGAATTCTCATTGCAGGCTACAGAAGAAGTACTTGCAGCATGAGAAGGAACGCCTGATGTCCAAGCTGAGTGAGGCAGAGAGGGATGGAGCAGCAGCAGCCAGAGAGATTCATGCCCTGAAAAATACAATTGAGAGACTCAATCTTGTAGGTGTTGGCTTTTCTGTTCTGGCCTTTGCTGCCTTGTACTGTTCTATGGCTGTCTTAAAAAAATACGTGTAGATATTGTTACAGATTTTGATCCAGAGAAATGTAAGAAGTTTTGGGATTTAACTTGCTGAAGATATTTGTTAAATCTCTTTGGAAACTGGGTATTTATTTGCAGCATCCAGTCACCTTCTGTGCGTGTGCTGCTGACTGTGGCAGTACCACGCTTTTATCAGCTTCGTGTTTTAATTCCAGGGTTTGCATGTGAATAATGCCCTTCTTTTTTTTTTCTTCCAGGAGAAACACATGAGCAGCTCAGACATCAACATGCTGACGAGGCAGAAAGAGCTGCTGCTGCAGAAACTGAGCACCTTTGCAGAAACCAATCGTACACTTCGGGAACTTCTCAGAGAACAGCACGAAAGGGAGGTGAGCAGTGCTGAGTGCTGCAACTTGGATGAGTCCTGAAGGCAATATTGTATAATGGACTGAAAATGGGACTTGAGTTTGAGAACTCTGTAACTCTTTATCCCAGTGTTGCCTTTGAGCATTGTGTCAAAAAGGATGGTTTTGTTTCTTTCTACCTACTTCACTGAAATAAGATTGACTTTGCTGCGGGGATGTCACAGCATCTGAGCCTTTGGCTACGTGAAAAAGTAAAGGCACTGCATTGTCAACTTTCTCATCTGGAAATTGCTATTCTTCCTGTAGTTTTCATTCCCTTTGAACGCAAGCAGGCCAATGTTAACTATTCTGTCAGCCACCAGTGAGACTGGAGAAGAGGATTGAGTTTTTTTTATGTGACTCTGAGTAATGAGAGAGTTCTAGAAGTTCATATTTTGCCCTTGTGCTTCTTGTTATCATCTTTGTATGGGAGAACTGGGAAAGCTTTTTGAGATAGGTTTTGATACGTGAAGTACTGAGCAAATTCCATGCTTGGTATCTTCTGGTAATTGCTGCTGCAACAAGGGGGAGACCGGTTGATTTCTACAGTTCCATCTTCAGAATCTGTAAAATGCAGGCTTTTCAGTTAACAGCTTTTCTCCCATCTTTGTTTTGTAGAAGGATGCTCAGAAGATATTGCAGAAGCAAGGTGTGCTGTTGAAAATGTTGGCTGACTCAGATACAGAGAAGTTGGTAAGCAAGCCAAAACATCTTGAAGCATCAAAACATCAGGAAGAGAGAAAACTGCAAGCCCTTTGTCTGTATTCAGCCTCCTGGTTTTACTCTAATGCCTTTTAGAAAAGTATTCTTGTGTTTGTGGCTGTCGGAGCCCCTTTGATTAACAACCTGCATGGCAAAGTGAATCAGTTTTCGAGCCTATCAGATATGGAGCTTAGACTGGGGACAGCACAGCTGAGACCTGCATACAAGGACACTGTTATGATATGCAGTATTCTGTTGTGAGAAACAGTTTGGGATACGTAAGTGTGTCCTTACCATGTTCAGTTCAAGCACAAATGCTTGACTTTTTCTTCGTGCTGGATGTACAAAGCAAGAATTCTACTACATACTTTGAAAAGGTGTCTCTGGGGATGGCAAAGAAAAAAATACCTGCTGCAAAAATAGCCTGACAGCTGGGATATTGTTCTTCAGTTTGGATATCATCTTATTGTTTCTGTAGGTTTATCGTGCTATCCTTAACAGTAGCAAAACATAAAGAGGGTAAGCCTTCTGTTCCTGCTTTTGTAACTGTGTGAATGATCTGGCACCATTTTTTTCCCCGTTTCCTCATCTGTAAACTGAGAAAAGTGCTCCTGTATTGCCAGAAATGATAAAATTTGAGATGCAGGCAGTGTCCTTAATCTGTGGGCTGTGTAGTCCTATCAAGTCCTGGTTTCTGATCAGGTGTTCTGAGCCCCTTTAAAGCAATTGTGTTTCCTTATTGCTTTCTGTTTGAGGAGGCAGCAGGAGGCTACAGGTGGTGTTGCTGTGGATACCAGACAGAGCTGTGGATCCAATGGTGTCTGGAGGGAGGCAATTACACCTGTTTCCCTCCACCTGCTAACCTGAGTGTGTTTGTTACTTAAAATCTGACTGGTGTTTGTTTTCCAGCAACTTCAGATGAGGCTTCAGGAGAAAGAAAAAGAGATCAACAATCTTGCTCTTCAGATACAGGAAGAAAAGGTAGCTTCCTTATTCTGTTATCCCCTTCTTGCTCCACCTTCACAAATAGTACAGAATGTGGGTTTGTACTTGCAGCCAATTACTTGATAAGGAATCAAATGACTGGTTTGTTTATAAATATATTGTTCATACATATATATCTATAAAAATAGACAGCTACCTATTCCCACACAGCTGTGGGCTCAGTATTCCACTGAGAAAGCATCCATCACTAAGATGCAGAGGCAGTATTCTCTCCTTGTTTGGGCCTACTCCTGAATTACCTTTTTGCTTTAGGTCTGGTGGGTTCCTGATCTCAAATTCCAGTTTTCCCCTCTGGTTAAGAAGGAAAAGGCAAATGTAGTGGATGAGATAGAGGATGTTTTTCGCTTGAGCAAATCTTCCAGGGCAGTCATTTACCTCTGGTGTAAAATAAATGGTTGTTTATTTGTTGTCCATTTTGCTGGAAAAGAGGAGCTGTGAAGGAACATCTGAGGAAGGTGGAGATGGCTGGAGACAGCAAAAGATTTCTTCACCAAATGGCTACGTGACAGGAAGCATTCCTTCTCACTTGCTTACTGAAGAGAAATGTGTGACTTGTTTGCATTTCATTTAGGAACAGGCAAAGACAGCAGGTGAGCTCTCAAAATCGTTGGAATCTGTGAGAGGCCATTTACAAGCACAGCTTCGACACAAGGAAGCTGAGAACAACCGGCTGAGCACGCAGATCCAGGTAGGTTTTGTGTGTGTGCAGCTGGTTGATAGGAGTATTTCCCTTTGCTTAGCTCTGCAGCTGCATAAAGCATCAGCATTATGTGTGGGTATCTCAGTTAATAGAAAGAATGTTCTGGGGTAGATCAGAAGGGATGGGGACTCGTATTTCTCTCGGTCAGGGTGAAAATCAGCATTCTGGAGAGCAGTTTGTGAAAGAGGAAATATACAAATAGGGATAAGGACAGAGAAGTTTGGTTCTGAAGTACCAAGAGGCCATAAGAGTTACGGCCCTTTAAATTGGAGTGAGATTTGCCTCATTGCATTGGAGCTGAGGATGTATGAGAGGCAACTTTTAATTCTGATACATGAAATCTTTTGTATCAAGGTGCAATGCTGGGAATAATTTCTGTGTTTTAAGCCCTTCTAGAAACCAGATTGGTAACAAAAACTCTCTTGAAGGACTTAATTTTAGCATCTTCAAGCTAATTTTTCTCCTGTGTTGTTATTTTGTACCTTGCAGTGAAACAATTTGTGTAGGTAGAGTAGGCTGTAGCTTTTTGTTTACAAGCAGACAACGCTCTAGAATGCACTGGAATTAAATACAGCTTTGCAGTGTTTCAGCTTCCTTATATCCACATGGGCATAAATGCTTCTTTTACTCTTCGAGTTGGTGCTGATGTGTCTGTTCGTGTCAGGGCAGGATGAAGTAGCAAGTATCCACAGGCTGAAGGGTTGAGGTTGTACACCAATCTTTTTCCATTGTTTCTAGGAAATCAGTTGCTTTTTTAGGTATGTAGGCGTAAGGACTTTATTCCCTGTGCTGTGTTTCCTCCCCCAACTGCAGAATCTGGAGTGCAGTGAAGCTCAGCATAAGGCAGAGGTGGAATGTATCAAGGAACAGCTGAAAGAACTAAGGCAGAAGGCAGGCCGTGATAAAGAAGCCCTGAAGAAAGCCCTCCGTGCACAGAAGGAGCGGGCAGAGCGGAGTGAGGAGTGTGCAGGGCAGCTGGCTGTCCAGCTGGCAGAGAAGGTACCAGTGATACCCAAAGGGAGACCTCATTTCAGGTCGTACCTCTACATCTTTGGTTTCTGGAAGCAGCCCTGGGGAGAGACTCTGCTTTCGACTGATGAGGATTATTTTTGTCTCGGTGCCTTGGCCCATTTGCGCTAAGCTTAGAACAAATCCAGTTTTCTCTTGTCACAAAAATATCAGGTCTGATTTTTTTTCACCTTGTTCTTCAGCACTGTCTGAGGATTGACAAAAGCCAGGAAAATAAAAGCTGGTGATTTTGGCTGAGAATTCTGAATGAAGTCGTTTGTTAATCCACAAAGTCATTAGAGCAGAAAAGTACGAAGGCTTCAAAATGCACTGGGATTTCCTATTGAAAACTTACTGAAGGATATCAAGCAAACATAGAAAAGTTAGATGGTCAGAAGGGAACGTGGGAACTACCTTGATCTTTTCCTTCTTTTTAGAATATTGGAGACCAGAGCCAGTTCCAAAATTTTACCCATGCTTTGCACTCCTGGTTGTTCATTTGCTGTCTTCAAAGAGGATTCTCTTTCTGTGCTGTTCTGTTTATTTTCTAACAGCAGTGTTGTTGAAGACCTCAGTGTGAAGAATCAGGAAGAACAAAAATAAATGCTTTGACATTTTGAAGTCTTAATGAAGTCTCTGCACATATGATGCTTATTCATAGCAGCATCTGCATGCTGTAGAGATATCCCACGTCTAGTCCAGTAACATTTTTGTCATCTGTGTTTCCTTTTGATAGGACAATTACGTTGCAGAGGCACTTTCTACTCTGGAGTCTTGGAGGAGTCGCTACAACAAAGTAGTGAAGGATAAGAGCGACCTTGAATTGGAGATGGTTACAGTGAACAGGTGAAGATAAGATCAGTATGGAGAAACTAACATGGGTGTGAATGAGTTCGTAGTTCAAGGATGATTTAATTGAATATAGTAATTAAATAATTTGAGTTGTCAGCAAGCATCCAAGCAAAACCAGCCTTGTCAATGGGTAGCAGAGTTTGGAGGGATCAGGAGACAAAGATGTGGTTTCTATTGTTGACTTGCCACAGCAAAGGTGGGCTGTAAGGGTTTACTCTTAAATCTCTCTGATCCTTTGCCTTTTTAAATGCTTTTAAATAATTAGGGATTTCTTTCTTTTGAGATGGTAGAGATCCTTGAGTGAAGGGGATTAGTTCATGGCAGTTTCCCATGATAGTAAATAAACGTGTATCACTGCACTACAGTTGTTGCTGCAGGAAGAAAAAGTAGGTAGGGATATGAGACAAGAGAGAATGATTTCTTTATCATGTGTATCTTGGAGGCAATGCATTTGAGTTCCAGGGGGACAATTCAGGTTGGTTTTCGGTGAGCGAAGATTGAGGTAGCTGAACAGAATGTAGATACGTATATGTGAATGAAGCAGGAGGGTGACAGGGTAGTGAAAGGCCATGTCTCTGAAGCTAATAGTGAAGAATTGGGAGTCTTCAGCTTTCTTCTCATTCGAGGGTTAATTTTCTTTCTGCATGGCAGCCGTATTGCAGAGTTGCTAGAACAGCAGGCAGACATGGAGGACAGGATGCGAGAGGACAGAGATGCCTTGATGGATAAATTGCACCAACAAACTACAGAGACCACTTCTTTCAGAATGGAAAATGAAAGACTAAAGGTCGGTGACTCAAAGCTGAGATGCTGTGTGAAGAAGCAGAAATTACAATGAGTTTCTTGGCCTCTGACAACTGAGGTGCATTGCCCTGTTGCTGCTGCTTAGTTTCAAACTTGTTTCACCGTATCCTGAATACGATGGGGAAGCTTGCTAGGGAAGTCTCGCTAATTTACACTGACAGTTTTGTTTATTTGTTTGTTTGTTTTCCAATCTAGACAGCATTAAGCAGCTTGTGTAACAGTTACATTCACACACTCAGGAAGATGCTTTTTTTGTTTCCAGGCCAGTGTGGTCCCTATGGAGGAGAAGCTGAATCAAGCGCACATGGAAGTTCAGCAGCTCAAGAGCTCTGTCAGGAATTATGAAGACCTGATTGAAACCTACAAGTCGCAGGTGGGCACCTTTTGGATTCCTTCCTCACACAGGTGTGCTTTCTCTCGTTGTGTTTATTCTGTTAATCCTTCCATTGTTCCTGTGGTTTTGGCATTCAGACTGCCGTGTGCTTTAGTGCTAAAGGGTGGGAGAATTCCCTTCCTCAGTATCTGCTGCTAACTTTATCATTAGGGAGAGCTATGGCAGAGATCTTGATTAATGGAGAGGGGAAAAAAGAAAAAGGCAAACCCAACACAGGCCTGAATTATTTTTCTTTTCCTTACTCCTTTTCAAAAAGTAAAGGAAAACGGCGAGATCCCTTTCTTTGCCTTTCAGTCTGATGAGTTCTGTCCCTGGATTGTTTGGCTTTGTGTTTTTCTCTGGGGGGATGCAGGGGAGAGAGGGAGAGGAGTGGACTTTGGACATTTTGGTATTTAGGAAACCCAAATGGTGTGGGCAGGAGAAGTAAAAGTGAATTTCCATTCCAAGTTTAGCCTGGAATGATAGTTAGGGTGGTAAGAAACTTGTTGGTGATTCTTGAGCAGTTTTAGCTACTCCAAAAGGCAGCACGTGTGTTGAAAACTCTATATAACAGGTAAAGTATAGTTGTTTTTTGTGTGCCCAGGTGTTGAAGACGCGCATGGAAGCAGATGATGTGGCAGCAAAACTGGAGAAGTGTGATAAAGAGAAGAAGGCCCTGAAGGATGAAATGAACAAGGAGATCGAACTGGTACTAAACTCCTCTGGAGGCTGATATGTTGCAGATGTGCTTTGCCTTTTTTTGATTGGCTTTTTTCAGGCTTTGTTCTTTCTGCAAAAGTTATTGAAGATTTAACAAGTCCTTGACTGTATGACGTTCTTTAGAGATGCTTAGATGGCGTAGTGCATTTTTTTTGCTGTGGCTTAGAACAGTGCCACTGTCTGCTGCAGAACAGCTGTCCTTGTAAAATAGCTTGTGCTTCTAGTAAAATTGGAGCCCAGGACCCACGGACATCAAATTGTAAGGGGGTAGAAGACCTTAATTACACCTCGAACTCCAATACCTGACAAATACCCCCAGTGTCCCCATGGTGCAAATTACCAAAGCTTTCAAAGGAATACCGTCTAAACTAAAGTTTCTAAACGTTTGAAAATTGCTTGTTGCCTTCATTAGGCTCGCAAGCAGTTCCAGAGCCAGCTTGCTGAGTTGGAAAAGCTGCCTGAGATCCTGAGGATCACGGAGACACAGTTGGCAGAATGTCAGGACCAGCTTCAGAGTTATGAGAAGAAGAACGTGGACCTGTCTGTCATGATCGCAGATCTCCGTCAGCGGGTAAGGGACTGGCAGAGAGCTTCTGCAACGCAGCATCCCTGAGACCAAGATGAATTTCTGATCGCAGGAAGGTTCGAACTGCGCCGTCTCTGTTCTTGTCTCTTGTTGAAAAGATTAAACGTGCACTGCAAAATAAAGGTGTGTGCCATGTCTTTGTGCGAGAAGCTTGCAGCGTAGCTGCCGGCATTGCTTACTGCTTGAAAGCTTTCTAATCCCTGAGCGCAGAACCATGATGGGACCTGAACTGCAGCAGTGGCAACGCTTGCAAATGCCGACGCTCCCTTCTGTTACTTCCATCATCTTGTTGGCTTTTCCTCCTGTGGTCTTCTGCTGATAATGCTGTCCCAACCTTGTTTTCTCACCCTCATCTCAGGTTGTTTTCCCAGTCCCTGTTTTATGTTCCCAGGAGCACTGTGTAGGTGGTTCAGGACAATTGTAGACAGGCAGGACATCTACAGTCATGCCTCGGGACGCAGCAAATAATCTTGTAGTCTTGACAGCTTTACTCTCCTTGGCTTGGAATGGTAAACCTTCCTCGTGTTTAAGTCTGTGGTGTCTCTGTGGGCTCCTGTCAGGTATGTGGCTGTTCTTAGTGCATGTGCTTTGCTGTACTTAGAGGTGTCTGCTCTGCATGCAAGCTTTTACCAACCTGGCTTTTCCTTTGAAGTTTCAAAGAATTTTCTCGTACCTATCTAAGCATTAGCTGGAAGCTCCAACAAAATGGAAGCTTTGTGTGTTCAGTGCTTTGCCTTCTATCCACTGTTCCTTTTCTAGGACTCTCCAGAAATATGACTGAATATTTCCTTCTGGAGAGCAGCGTCTGTTTTAGGAGGTTGGTCGTGTGTGTAATGACTGTTCTGTGAAGTAACCAATGGCTGTAATTTTTAGATTGAGCTCCAGGGGGACAAAATGGAGATGACAAAAGAGAGATATCAGTCTGCCCAGGAGGAGAAAAAGCAGCTCACCTTGAAGGTGGAGGAGCTAGAAAGGTTAGAAATATTGGGCTCTCTTGTTCTATTAACTTTCCTTTCCATACTCTATTGTGCTTTTTTTCCACAGAATTGAAACATCTTCAGTCTTGTTCCCATGCCCCCGCTTGCCTCCAGGATTCTGCACGTTTTCTTATCTCACGGGGATCTCCAATCAGGAACTGTCCACTAGACAGGCAGTTGTAGGTTCTCGCAGCAAACTTGACAAATGTTGTTAGAAAGGACTGTGCCTACACAGCAGATACCAGCTCCTTGTCCAGTCTAGCTGGTCAGATTTGAGGTTACTGAATATTAGACTATTTTTGTTTATCAGTTCTTGTTAGTGACAACATCTGGAGAAAGGTGTGTGTGTGAACACTCAGTGTCCCTCAATCTTAGAAATTCTGATTAGAGAAATGAAGTATTTATTGGAGCACAGAATCACCTTCCAAGCTAGTCGAGACCTAACAGAAAGGCAGTCTGAAACACTCTCTGTTTAAAATGAATAGGTTTTCTTGCCTTGTCTTGACCTAGAAAACTAGAAACAACGAGTGCCCAGAATGTGGAGTTCCTTCAGGTCATTGCAAAGCGTGAGGAGTCGATCCATCAGTGCCAGCTGAGGTTAGAAGAGAAGACCCGTGAGTGCAGCTCCCTGGCTCGTCAGCTGGAAATGGCCATTGAGGATGCCAAACGACAAGTAAGGGATTTCTTGTTTGATGTTCCTGTAACTGTCCAGACTGTAAAATGGAAATGCCACACCAGCCTATGGCACTACTGTTTGCAACAGAAGTAAGAAAAGCCTTGGGCTGACCTGGTGCTTATGTACAGGAATCTGCCCAAGTAAATGTACAGAGGATGTGTGGGCATCGTTCTTCCACAGACGCCTCTTGACAAGGTTGTTTTCCTGTTCTGTGCAGGTTGAACAAACTCGAGAACGAGCAACATCCAGAGAGAGGGCAGCCCAGTCCAAGGTGCTGGATTTGGAGACCCAGCTGAGTAGGACTAAGACAGAGCTGAACCAGCTGCGTCGGAACAGAGATGATGTGAGTGAGCTGTGAGGAGTGCTCACTGCTGGCAGCATCCTGGTAGCAGTCTGTCTGTGCACAGAGGTCCCTGCAAAAAACGTTTAGAACTTGTTCTAAGCTGAAGTGTGTGTAAGAAAGCAATTATGTTCAAATGAGATTTGTGTCAGATGGCGTCAGAGATACTGTGATCCTAGAAGTGAGACTCTTCTATATTGTGTATCTATGCTGCTCGTTTACATTATTTTTACTTGGAATTGGATTGGCACATGAATCAGGTCAGGTTGGCTTTCTGTGATGTATGGAATTAAACATACAACTATGTGAATCAGTTTAAGAAGGCCAACCAATTAGCTGCGTTGTCTCCTGTCATTTGTTGTCGGGTTGTTGAATGATGTTGGGATTGAGCAGAACAAACAGTAATGCTACAGCACCATCCGTGGCAATGCCTTCCAGTGCTGTGCTAATCCTACTGGCCGCGGGGATTTCTCAGAACAGCTGAAGAAGTGAGCAGGCTGAGTGCTGCTGCCTTTCAGCCTTGTGCTGTGCTTTGTTACAGGCAGAGCGCCGCTATGAGAGCCGCCTGCAGGACTTAAAGGATCGGCTGGAGCAGTCGGAGAGCACGAATCGCAGCATGCAGAACTACGTCCAGTTCCTCAAATCTTCCTATGCCAATGTGTTCGGAGACAGTGCCTTGCTGGGCTCTCCCAGCCGCTCTCGTTCTTCTCCTTGAGGGCTGTGCTCTCTCTGCACCTCTGCTTTTAAGCACAAAATAAGCCCTATGTCAAAGCCATACGTTGTTTAGAAAATGGGTTGAAAATGGAGAAATTTCAGGGTCACTTAAGGGAGAAGTGTTTTCTTTGCAGCGGGAGATGATGGAGTGATGGTAGCATGGAATCTTAGCGTGCAGAGCGTTAGCAGGGCTGGCTTGGCGATGGAGGTTGGCAGTACTCTGTAAGCTGTGCCCCAGAACAGGATGGTTTTGCATGTGGTGAAAAAGGCCCTTTTCATCCTATGAGCTCTGGATGCTTTCAGCTCTTCAAACCCAGCAGTGGTTTTACTTGTGTTAATGTTTCACACTTCATTTTTTCTTTCCCCCCCCCCATTTTCTGTATTCTGTACTGGGGGAGATCATGTGCTATTCCTGCTTCTTGTTACGTGCTCTGGTGGTGCAGTGGGTGATGGGATGGTGGGAGAGAAGTCCACCCACCTCTCAGGAAAGCGTGAAGCTGAAAATAAGGGACATGCCTGGGGCTTAATGCTTACAAGAACTTATCTCCTGAACCACTACGGTGTTTGTAAACAGTTTTATATCAGAAATAATGATTTATTTTTGTTTGGTTGGTTGTTTTTTAACTTGACTCTTGTGTGCTCTGTGATCCTCATGTTTTTTAGTGTGATGCTGATTTTGCTTTACCCCTCACCCCAATCCTGGTCTCCTGAGCCTGAGTGGCCCCAGGACTGTGCCCAAACCATCTGTGTTCAAAGGGAAGGCTGCAGCACGACCTCAGCAGCGCCTCACCCGGGTCTCACTGTGAATGCTGGATGAATTCAGCGTGTGCATGAAATGCTGATCAGCTCAAAGCCCGTTGGAGGGTGGCTACTGCTGCTTCATGCCTCCATCCGACCCAGCTGTGTGCTCTGGCAGCTCAGCTCTGTGGGGCTGGACCTGCAGCTCCGTGCTGCCCTTGTGCTCCTCCCTGTGAGTGGTTCCTTATGGGGACAAAGGTAGACACTGCTTTTATTTTTTAACGCTTTTGTATCTTATTGTTCTGTCATGGGGCACTGTTTGTCGTAAAGGTTTTCTAAGATAATCGTTATTGGAGAATTCTGTCATTTTGTGTGTAACTTTTTTTAAAAAAAAAACCTAAAGGTGCTATGGTAATAAAAAGAGATAAACTAAATTTTAATTGATTATATTGGAGCATTTGTCTTTGCTGTGCTGCGTCCCAAAAGCTTCCGGGCTTTAGTTTCTTGGGCCCGGCTCTGGATACGGGCACCGCGATCCCGCACCTCGCCTACGTCAGCGGCGCCGCGAGCCGCTCCCGGGCAGCGGCACAAGCGCCCGTTGGGTCTCAGAACCGCCACGGAAGGCGCGAGGAGAGGAGAAGCGGCGCAAACCGGCGCGGCGGCGGAGCCGCTCTTCTCGCCCTCGGCGTTTTCTGTGATAGGCGGCGCCAGCGGGGCGCGACGCTGCGGCTCCTGAGCGAGCAGAGAGGCTCAGAGCTCCGCCCGGCCGCCAGGGGGCGATGGCGGCGCCGCTGGGGAAGCGGAAGTGGCCGTGCGCCCGGCGGGGCGGCGGCGCGGCCTATAAAGGCGCGGGATCGGCCATGGAGGCGAGGGATCTGCGGTGGGAGACGCTGGAAGCTCTGCGCGCCTCCAGCAAAGGCCGGCTGAAATACTTCCGTCACTCGGACAGGGACGAGGTGAGGCTCCTGGGGCCGGGGCGGAGGGAGCCGTTCTCAGCCGTAGGGCTGGGCGGTGCTGCGCGGAGCCGCGGGTCGCCGTTACCTTTCTTATTCGCCAAAACGCGTTTCTCCCCAGGATATCTTGGAGGGATGCATTTCTCCTCTGATGCTGTCCTCCTATGCCGGCTGGGTCCTGGATAGGATGGCCGGTTCGTCGGCCCAGGCGGCGGCACGCTCCGTTTGTGCGCCCGCCGGTACCGCTTCTCACACGGCTCCGCCTGCTGAGGAAAGCTCAGCGCCCGCCTGCGAGGAGCCCTCACCGCCCTCACGGAGTGAGACCAAGGTAGCTGCAACTGCAGCCCGCGCTGAGACAAAGAGCTTCTTTACCGCTGTGAAACGTCTGATACGTTTTGGGTTCTGCTGTGTTAATTTGTGTGTGTGTGGGAGGGGCTGCTTCAGCTCTCTGTGGCATAACCGGGTGATGCGATGGGTGTGAAGAGCAGCGTTCTTTAAAGGGGACGAAGGGGGGAAGCTGAGCTGTGGAGCAGTGAAGTTGATGAACCCCCTGAGAACAAATGTCTGCAGCTCTGCGTTAGAGAGCTTCGTGCACAGCAGTGATGTTGAGTGGTGAAGGTTTGCCCTGTCTTGGCCCCGTGTAGACTTGAGGAATATATCAACAGGATCTGACAAGAGCTCTTGGGGAGGCTGAGGGCTCCTTCTGAAGAACAGTCTAAAAAAATAAACGAATCCTGGTTTCCTCCAGCTTAACATCTTCTGTGAATGCACAGAATGCCTGGGGGTTCCCTCCAGTCTAAGTCAGTGAGCTCTTGCTATCTCTGCTTCCAGATTTAATGACTGGGAAAATTCATTGTCCAACCTTGATGTAGCTGACAGAAGATACCTTAGAATTGTGAGGCTGGGTTATGTAACCGCTCTACAAATCGCACGTTGGTTGACTCAGCTGTCTGTTTTTCCATGAATAATGTGCAGTTTAAGAAGTTTCCTTCATGAGTTTCGGATGCTATATTCAGTCCACTTGTATGCTGGCCTTGCAGGGAAGCAGTGATCCTGGTGTGCTGGAAGTGAATCAAGAAGTCCTTCCAATCCCTCCTGTATCTAAAATGGCAAAAGTCGAAGGCTGCATTCAGATGTATGAAGAGATATACAGGATGAAAGGAAGGGTAAATAAAAACAAAAGCGTGACTGATCCTAAACCACTGTCTGGGACACTGGTGTAGGACAGCATCACGTGGACCCCGTTGCTGTCTCTGGACAGCTCTGTTTGTATTTCCTTCTGGTGAATTCGGGTGCTACACTGTGGTGCTTCTGGCATCTGTGCATCTTGCAGGAGAGGCTCCGGCAGCGGCAGGAGCAGCAGGAGCAGATGGTGAGGGCAGCATGCGACATGGCGAGAGAACAGCTGAAACGGTTTGATGAAATGAAGGAGCTGAAGCGGCGTCAGGAGATCCAAGAATTGCGGGAAGTGATGGAGAAGAGGTGAGATTAGCTCTGGTATCCTTAAGATGTTTTAACGTTTAATCAAAGGGAGGATTAATTCTTGAAAAATATTACCAGCAATTTGCTGTGTGTGTGTGACTGTGTTTTCTTGTTCATGTCTTTAACAGAATGCTTTTTCTGTATCTGTTTTAGTTTAAAGGAAACTCAGGGACAGCAAGAGAAGCTGAAAGAAGAACACCGACACAGAGCAAAGGTGTGTGACAGTTCTGTGTTATCAAAGAGCATGGCTCTGCGGTGGGAAGTGAGAAGAGCCAACTGATGTATTTGCCAGTACGTGGCAGTTGTGCTGTGAGAAGATATTCTGTGGTGCTGTCCTCGGCCCTGCTGCATTGTGGTGGAAGTATGGTAAAGGTGCACGCGTTGGAGGGCGGAGCAGTGAGCTGAACTGAGCTAACCTCTGTTCAAAGATTGCTGATGAGGGCTTTTGTTCCGCTCTTTGGAACTGGTCAAGGCATTGTTTTTAGTAGAGGAGGCACTATTCTTTAGGGGCTGGTTTGCCTTTTGTAGAGTCAGAGTATTTTATCTCGTATATAAAAGTGGCGCTTTGGGATGTTCTTAGGCAGATCTTTATAACTTTGCTGACTTACTTTAGGAAAGTGGAATATGCTTTCTGTCTTTAGCTTCTACCTGAATCTTCTTGAATCTCTTTTTTTCCCTCTTTCCAACCCTATGACTACCAAACAGTCCTAAGATTCCCTTTGAACCTCCAGTCCTGTGGTTCCAACGGTGCTGTAGGCAGCAAAATTTGTCAGTCGTGCTATTCCAGGCTCTGTAGTACTTCTGTGGGGGGAATTCAGACCATAACTGAAGAAAAATTGTGGGATTTTTGTGGTGGTGTTTTTTTTTTCGTATGCATTTTCCTTTCCTCGAGACAGAAAGCACCTCTAAAGCTGCTGTTACTGGACTTTGTCTCATCCTCTCTCCAGATACTGAACCTAAAGCTGCGTGAGGCAGAGCAGCAGAGGCAGCGCCAGGAAGAGCAGGAGCGATTGCGTAGGGAAGAAGGCCAGGAAAGATTACGTCGCCTTTATTCAATTCAGGAGGAACTGCTGCAGCTGAACCAGCAGATTGATCCCAATTACAAGCACAAGGACTTGCTGAAAATTGACCTTTCTGCATACAGTAATCGAGGCAACCAGATCTGCGGGCTGGTGTCAGGACTCATCCGCACCACTAGTGAGGTAAAGGGTTGTTCTTCCATTTGCTTGTCCCTTAGAGCTTCCCACGATTCTCTTCCAAGGCAGCTTGTTCTAACACAGCCTAGTGCTTCCAAGGCTTTGGGCTCTTTGATATGGTGGTCTATGTATAGCAGTGCCAAGGACTGGTGCTGTATTGCCTTCTCTGTCTCTTGATAGAGAGGTTTCCCTTCTCAAATGGATGTGGCCAATACTGAACAAGCCCTGAAGGAAATGCGAGGGCTGATCTCCAGCATGCAGCAAGAAATCGCTGCAGCTGTGGAAGAGAAGAAGAGGAGAGACGAGCAGGAAAAGAAACAGAAGCAGGAGGAGTTACTGAAGAAGCAGCAAGCAGAAGCTCAGACTCCTGCCCCTGCGCAGCCAGCGGGAGGAAAGCAGCAGAAGGGAGGTTGGTTGGGCTCCTTTTCTCTTTATGCTCTGTTTTACTGTTTTGCCATATGCTATTTTGGAATCTTATTCTTGTGACAGCACAACTTCTCTAACTTTTTAAATTGGTGTTGTTTTTTTATGCAGCACTTTCAGTTAAGGCAGGGGAAGGCATTATGAAGTGGTACCAGCAGCTTCAAGACACTGCGGCCCAGTGTGCTGCTGCTTTCAGTGCAATGAGCCACTCCAAAGATGCTGAGGTATGAACAAGTGATTAACACTGCTGAAGAGTGATTATCTTCCTCTCTAGTGGATGTGAGGGAGCTTTCGTGAGAACAGTTTCTAACAGCCTTTTTTCAGTCTGCTCATTCATGCTGTCGTATCACTGAAGCTCTGCCTTCCAGCCTTGGTCAGACTTCTTGTTCGGTGAAGGTTTTTGGAGTGGTGGTGGGTTTCTTTAATTGTTGTTGTTCTTCTGCAGGTAAAGAAGATAAGAATGGAATTGCAGAAAGCAGTTACCATCCCTGTGAGCCAAATCTCTACCATTGCAGGTCAGGAAAATGCTAAGAACCCAATCCAACTATAATGCCTTTAGCTGTGATGATTTGGTAGGACACAAATACCCAAAGCTTCTATAATTACCCCTACAAGAGAGAGCTGCTATAGGAAGCGCCGGATTCTTTAGAGCACAGCATTGCTTATGGTTTTCAAGTGTCTCGCTTCCCTCAGAGGCACCTTGCTTCATCGTGATCCCATTTCTTTAATTGCAGCAGTTGGAGGAGCCTCGCTCCTCAGATTGTAGATCTATGGTTTCTTGATGGGATCTGATTAAGATTTGTCTGTTTTCTTCTGACCTTCTGTCTCTACCTTTCTGCTCTATTTACAGGCTCTCAGCTAAGACAAATATTTGACAAGCTCAATAACTTGCTCTCTGGAAAGCCTGTTCAGAGCGCAGGGGAAACGGTATTGGTGACTCAGCTCCCACAAGGCCTGGATTTTGTTTATTACAAGCTTGCAGAGAAATTTGTGGTGAGGAACTATTCTCTTTATCGAGCAGATAAAGGTAGCTGGTGCTTTAGGAAGTTCTTTTGGACACTGTTGTCCCTCTTCAACTTTTTTTTTCCCCTTCCAGAGACAAGGAGAAGAAGAAGTAGCTTCTCACCGTGAGTCAGCTTTCCCAATTGCACTGGTGATATCAGGGATCTGGGAAGCGTACCCTCGAGTTGGAGAACTCTTTTTAGCTCATCTGCACAAGACGTGCCCCTATTCTGTGCCATTCTACCCGGCATACAAAGAGGGAGCTTCTATGGAAGAATATCAAAGGTAAATTAATTACTAAAGTTCTTCAGCTGTAGAAGGGCAAATAATGTTTTCTCCTGAGTGAACTCCACTCTTTCCTGTCTTTAATTACAAAGACATTGCACCATGTTGGCACAGACTCTGAAGTGTGCAGCTCTTGAAGCTGCACCCCTGGAGGATGCTGTGTCCTTCAGCTTTGGGAATATTTTTAGGGGCAATGGAAGCTCTTTTGCTTCATCTTCCCAAAGAGCTGGTAATAGCCATGGCTTGGTTTCAGTTGAAATATCCAATACAGGACTTAAAGATTCCGTGTGATATAAATCAGTGAAATATATGATCCATGAAGTAACAATCAGCCTTTGCAGTAATTCTTACAGTTTCAGGGTATCTTTCGTCTCAGCACAGTTGACTTTAAGCTGAGAGCTGCAAAAATTGGTCTGAATGTGTTTAGTTGTGCTAATATTGTAACATCTCCTATTTAGGATGCTTGGGTATCTGGTTCAGGA
The DNA here is from genome assembly GCF_026119805.1 of Tympanuchus pallidicinctus. Lineage (NCBI taxonomy): Eukaryota > Metazoa > Chordata > Aves > Galliformes > Phasianidae > Tympanuchus > Tympanuchus pallidicinctus. The sequence goes on from NW_026294802.1 coordinate 50,934,953, forward strand.
TTCTAAGATGGAAGAGGAAGATCATTTTCTTAAACGGATGTCAGGACTGATTCGTCTGTATGCTGCTGTCATTCAGCTCCGCTGGCCTTATGGGAACAAACAAGGGGTATGGATGTGTAACAGCACAGTCAGAACTTTGCTGCTATCCCAAATGTATTGAACACTCAGCTTGCAGCTGAAGTGTGCTGAACCTAAACCAGCTTGAGATGTATTTGGAGGGAGGTGGTCACAACTGGAACAAACAAAGTAATTTGTAGCATAGACCTTTGCTTTTGTAGTACTTTCATCACAAGTCGTATGTAAGGCTGTTGTAAAATAACTATAGAAGAGAAAGTTAAAAGATATGTGTTTTTCTAATAGTGTTTTGCATGTTCTGTAACATTAAATTGTTTTACTGCTTTCTAGGCCCATCCCCATGGGCTGAGCTATGGGTGGTGCTGGCTTGCTCAGATGCTGAACATGGAACCCCTGGTGGTTGTGACAGCCACACTTCTGTATGATTTTCTGGAGGTCAGTGATGTCACAATGTGAGCCCACTTAGCAGCAGAGCACTGAAAAAGAACATTAGCAAACGGGATTTTTGTCTCTTTAATTAAAAAAAAATAAAGTCATGCTTGTTTTCTGAGATGAGACAATAACGGATTACTGGTGGTTAAAGGGATCCCAATTGGTGACATTTTAGTATGAGAAAGAAGAGATTGCTGACGGAGGTGGGGTTTTAACAGCTAGTTCTTTTTTTTTTTAACCTGTCCATGTTTTCCTGAGAAAGGAATGTGAATATTTCCAGGTTCCTGTATATACAGCTTTGGGGCTGAATCTAGTTCAAGATTCCTAATATTTTAAAAGCAGTTGTGTGCTCCTGTAAGAGTAACATCTGCTCATCATTTGGTGCCAGTCTGTACAGCGCAGTGCAGAGAGTGAGGCCCTGTGGCCTTTTCAGCATCTGTTGCTACTTCATAAGACAGGATGGATTCTTTCTTATTGAAAGGGACAGAGCCTAACCTGTATTGATCCTGCAGCCTAGGATGCAGGGATGTCCTAAATAAGAGCCAAATCTGAAGGTTGGAGGTAGGAGAGGTGCATTGTCAAACACGATCCATTTGTATGCAGCATTGTGCTTCTCCAGTGCCTTCTAAAAATGTACAAAATGCAAAAGTAAAGTACAGAACACACCAGAGGTGTTTGATGGACTGTCCGCATGAAGAAATGATGGGTACATACTGCAGTATTCAGGATTGGGAAATGGCCACAGTGTGCCTCAACAAATGGTGTTTTAGGGAGAGGTGTTATATTTTGGTGGGTGGGGGGTAGAGACTGGCATGAGAGGAGGGGTCACACCGAGGTGGTGTTAGTGACCACCACCCATTCAACAGGAAGAAGCAGGTGGTTGTTCCAGCAGTGGGGCAGCCAGGAGGCTTTGTTTCTTTCTCAGTAGATGTAGGTGTCTTTCTTAGTGTTCAGATGAAATATTAAGCCATCGATATTGAACAAGTTGATTAAAGGTGTCGTGCTAAACTGAGGCCCAGAGCTGGAATCTGATGTTTGTGTGTTTCTGTACCTCAGGTGTGTGGCCATGCTCTCATGAAACAGTATCACTGTCAGTTCTGGAAGCTGTTGCTGGTGATGCAAGAAGACTATATCCCACGGTATGGTGGTTGTGTTTGGGATGGGAAATAGTCCCTGTCTTTACCTTTTGAGTTCTTGCTCTTAAGTGACTCCTCCACCTTTTCTCATCTCTCTATCTGCTTGTAAATCAAACTCAGCTAAATAGATTTTGAGACATGCTGTTATTCCTGCAGGATTGAAGCAATTACCAACGTGGGACAGAAGGCTTCTTTAACGCGTTTCAAGCAATTCCTGCAGGTAAAACAGCTTTTTTCAGTTCTCAAATTGTTTTTTTCCTTTGCTCTGTTCTATACATGCCTCACTCCAATAATGAGGCTGGTGCTGCTAGCAGCATGCTTGATAGTCCAGCCTTGTAACTATGATGTAACCTGTCTGTTGGTTAGTGAATTTTCTTATGACAGTTGCAGCGCCAAACATCTCACTTCCTTCTTACCTCACATGCATTTTTCTTAGTGAAAATGTATTCTGATGTAATGAATATTCAGTGAAGACTGGTGGCAGTGAGAGGAGGCACGCAGGTTGGGGAGGGTTCTGCTGAGTCATTTCTAACAGCTGAATTTCATCAGCAGCTTGCTTGTTTTTGCTGTCGCCCTGATTAGCTGTAAGGGAAGCTGGTGTTTGGAGCTGTTCTTTGTAGCATCTGTGCAGCGCTGTGTTTTGAGTAGGTGTTCTTTGAGAGGAAGCCTGCAGAACTGTTAAATGCTGGATTTTGTTTTGTGAATGTTGTCTTAAACTGAAGCCATTGTGTTTTAATATCATACTTTGCGCTTTAATTTCAAACAAATTTTTGTAAATTTTTGTACTTTATTAACAATACAAGAGATGGCAAACTAAGATACCTGTTTCTTATTTCTTTTTTTCACTTTTTTTTTGTTGTCTTTTCTTCACTAGGAAAGCCTACAGAAAAAGGACATCCCATTACCAAAGGGCTTTCCTCAGCCTTCCTTCTGGAGGTCCTGAACTGCTGCATACTTCATCCTCCCTGGATATCAGTGCTGTCAGAGCTCCTTCGTGAGCATTTTGAACATCGATGGACATGGAGTTTATGTTTCATCAATTTGTTTCTGTTTAATAATTTTATGTTGGACGGAACAGAGTCCTGTTTTATTTGTTGGAAGTGATGGAAGCTGGTCTTTGTGTTTTTATAAGCTTTTGTATAGTAAATTATGGAACACTGAGGATTTCTACTTTGCATGTTTAGACGTGCAGAAGATGCTTTAAGTGCAGCATTCTGATTACTTCTAGATTTCAGAATTGAAGCATTCGCTTGGTGCTGTTCTGTTCATGGAAGTGAAAATACCTCAAAGCTTTATGAAGTCTTAACAAAGGATGAACCTTGGAAACACACTGGGGAAACCTTGAAGTTTTGTTATTTATTGTATCTCACTTGTATAATTTGTTTCCAACTATGGTGATGTATTTGCATCCTGTTTCTTGCAAGCAACATCTTGAAATTACCGAGAGATTGGTGAAGGGTCTTTGGCCAATCAGCCTTGACATTTATCTCTGTTGAATGTAACTTTGCTCCAAAACAGTGCTCTTCGTTTAAGAGAGGTAGACGTGCTGTTCTCAAAGCTGTGTGAGGATATAACTTGGTGGGGACAGAACTGAGTTCCTAAAACTACAGAAATGTCCTTTATCCACTGAGTGCATGGAAATTAATGATCTATTTTATTAAAAAAGTGGTGAAAGGAAGCATTCATCGAAGCACTTTTGCCAATGTTCTGCCACCACTTGAGGGGAAGTGGCACACTTGAGTTCCTGCAGTGCACTGCCTTGTATTTTATAAGCGCCTTTTAATACCAGTCTATTTCTTTCAGTGTTATGCCATTTTTATTTATCAAGTGCTGTAATACTTTTATGCCAATGGTGGCTTATTCTGGGAACAGTTCATTTTTAGAATCTGTTTAATATTCAAAATGTATTAACTTTTCTTTTTTTTTTTTTAACCTGTTGCAGTTTGTGACTTTTCTATAGCTGTGGAGGGAGATGTCAGTAAACTCAGTGGCTTCCTTCCCAGTGGATGTGGGAGATGAGGGTGGGAGGAGTTGTCTTTGATGCACAGTGCTGTTCTTGAACTATTTTGGTGGTTTCCAAGATGAGAAAATTTGCTTCAGGGTTTTGGAAGGCAGTGCATGATTTTTGCACAATACGGTTGCCAATTAAAACTTATTTTTACCAGGTAGCTTTTTGATATTCATGAAGACTTCAGAATTCAAAGCTGTAAAAAGTGGAGTTGAGGGCCGTATGTTGATGTGAAATGGTTTTGGTATTTTTTATTACAAATTTAATGGTCTGTTTTTTTTAGTGTACAAATTCAAAATTTTCTGAGAAAGGGTTGTAACATATGTATTATAGTGTCCTTGGGCCTTTTTTAAATACTGAACTTGGACTTGAAAATTGGTAATAAATCGTGTATGTATTTTGTAAACCGATTCTGGAATTTATTTGGTGAGTGTCACTGGTGGCTGTTCTGCTATCCTGGAAATCTCCCCCCGTTTCCTTTTACCACATACCATGTAAGCTCTACACTTGAATTAGTATTCTTGAAAATGCTCAGTCTTTGGTTTTTGTTTTTCAGGGGAGCAGTAGTGGCTGTTAGAAACTGCTGTCTGATGTGATGGTATGTGCAGGACACAGCTGTCTCCCTTTTGCCTGACAGGTGCTGAGGTTTTCTGACATATTTTGAGGAGGAGCATAACTATATTTTTGTGAATAACAAATACAGCATTCTTTTCTGCCTCAGTAAAGAGCATCCACGTATTTATAAGCTATTTCTAAATGTTCATAAGTATTTTGAATAACAAGAAAGGGAATGGCTGTTTAGAAGGGTGGGCAGTGATAGGACAAGGGGGAGTGGTTTTAAACTGAGATGGGAGGTTTAGGTTGGATATTAGGAGGAAGTTTTTTACACAGGGTGGTGAGGCACTGGAACAGGTTGCCCAAGGAGGCTGTGGATGCCCCATCCCTGGGGGCATTCAAGGCCAGGCTGGATGTGGCTCTGGGCAGCCCGGTCTGCTGGTTGGTGACCTGCACACAGCAGGGGGTTGGAACTGGATGAGCATTGTAGTCCTTTATCAACCTAGTCCATTCTATGATTCTATGTTATTGGCAATAAACCAACATTTATTTTTAGATTAAGGTTGCATCCGCTGTTCGAGCTGATGGCTGACGTGTGTGACGCCGTTCTGCTTATTTTAGCGGCTTTGAACGTGGCCCATTTGGTGTTATGAAGTCCCAGTGCACATCAGGTCTTGTGTTCGCACCAAAGCGATATTTTCATACGCACATTTGTGTCCCAAATGCCAGCATCTCCCGTGTGCAGGCGCTGTGCGTTCAGGACCAGATGCACGAAGATTGCTGTGAGTCACTCTTCCTTAGAGACAATGGTTCCATGCAGTCCTACGGCTTCTGATGCAACGTCAGTGCCAGTGTGTTTTTCCATTTAAACACTTAAATAGAAGTGTTATTAACTCAAACGATACCAAGACCCTCTCAGTACTTTGATCTGATGGTGTTCTGCCTGTAAAAACCTGAGAGATTCGGCTGCACCTTTCTCACATGTTTATTTCAAACATTCATACTAAGGGCTCACCTTCGGATTTATGCTTTTAAAAACATGGCTCGTGCCAGGCAGGGAGCCTGAGCTGTGCCGCCCTTGTCAGCTTTGGACATCAGAACGCCAGACTCCTTCATCGTTCGGATCTTCAATAACGCAGAACTGCTGAGGCTGCTTTGACTTCATTGATTATAGCTGTGAAATCTGCAACGGATCTTCTGCCTCTGCAGCAGCTCTGCGCCTCAGGAGCAGAAGATGGCCCCAGCGGGGGCTGAAAAGGCGGCTGATACCCCCATCGCCGCCGTGCTGCGTTGGTAATTTAAATAATTTTCGATATTGCCCCGTCTCGTTTTTTTTAATGTTATTTTAATGCTCACAGAAGAGCCAGAGAGCGAACCACCGCCTCCCGCCCTCGACCCGCCCTTTCTCTCAGGCATCCCGCCACGCCCCTCGGCTCTTTCCGGACCCACTCGGCACTTTCCGGAACGCTTCGGCTCTCTCCGCATGCGCCCTCTCTCTGCTCTGCTGCGCTCGGATGGGTGGGGCCCTCCCTTCCCCCGCCGGTTTTTTCCGAACCCCTTCGGCACTTTCCGCCAGTCGGGAGCCCGTTCTGCGGCGCTGACGTCATCGCCTGCCGCTGTATAAAAGGCAGCGCCGGCGGCGCACCGTGTCCGTAGCGGAGGGGCGGCGGGCGCGGAGCCGGCGGACTGCGCGCACAGCCGGTGAGGCGGCGGGCTGAGGCGGGCGGGCTTCATCCTCCGCCCCATTCCGGGCGCGCGGAGCCCGCTCCGCCGCTGCGGGGACAGGTGTACGCTCTCCACAGCCGCGGGGGAGGCCTCAGAGCGCCGTCCCTGAGGGGCTCTCAGCGCTTGCCGTGTCCGGAGGGGGGAGGGGGGCATAAAGCATAAAGGGCGGGCGGGCAGGGAGCGGCCGGCGGCAGGAATTCCATTCAGCGCCCCGGGGAGGGGAGGGGACGGGCGGCGGTGACAGGCGGCCCCGCGAGCAGCAATGGCTTCCGCAGCGCCCGCCAAGGTCAGCGGCTGAGGGGAGCGCGGGGCCGTCAGCAATGTGCGGGAATTGCGGCTTCCATCATCGCAGGGCCGCGTTCGTCCCCTGGTAGCCCTCAGATGCGTCTTTGTGTTAAAAAAGGGAAAAAAAAAAAAATATAGAAAATTAGCTTTTTTTTTCTTTTTTTTTTTTTTTCTCCTCTATTAGGGAAGAGCGAGTTCCAGCCTTTCTATGGTTAGAGGTTCGGTAGATGAGGGCTGTACACGAAAAGCTGAGGGTAGCACTGTGCGTTCCAGGGCAGCTCCCTGCTGGGTGTGGGGGTGGATGGATGGATGGATGGATGGATGGATGGATGGATGGATGGATGGATGGATGGATGGATGGATGGACGGACAGCAGTGTGTCTGCCCTGCCATTGCATTGGGTACGTGTGTTCTGAGCAGCAGTTGTCTGGAGATGGCAAATGAGCACATCAGAGAAGGGGAAAAAAACAAAAAACAAAAAACAAAACAAAACAAAAAAAAACCTGCCTGAAATGCTTCTGTATGTTTCTGGAAAAGAAAAAAAATATCTGTTTTCTTCTGGCATTGTGTTAGGAGTGAACTGCCAGAAGATTCCAAAGGCTGTGTTCTCTGAATGGCCTTGCTCACAGGCTCCATTTTTTATTTTTTTCCAAAGCAATGATTAAATTGCCACATACGACTCTTTTTCTTGCCTTTAAACACACCTAACAATGGTTTGTGGTTGTTTGTGCCAAACAAGTTATAAATAATGAACAAGAGGTTGGAAATAGGGCGCACTCTGCTGCATTGCGTGCGGGGTCCGTGAGTGCAGCAGTGGAATTGCTGGCACCAAGCGAGCAGGTTACCTTGTTTGCATCGAGGCCTTTATTTCTGTCACTGCTGGGAGGAGGAGAAACTACATCTGAATGCACTGGGTTGAAATAGAATTTTTAAAATCAGATCTAGGAGTGATGCTTTCTTGATGTCCATGGCGGATGAACTTGGACAAATGTATCTGTAATATTTTTAATTAAAGTAATAATAGTGACAAGAATATCAGAAGGTGAAAGCTGTCTTTTTTAAGCCCTCTTTGCGTGTTTTTCTCCTGCACAGGAGGAGGAAGGCAGGAGGAGCCTTGCATCTCCTACAACACTGTGGTACCACGGTGTGAAATCCCTGTTTCTCAACCATTACACATATAGCTCATCCCGGTAACTTCATGCAAATAGCTCAGTGTCACTGTTGCCTTGTTTTTACCCACATCGTGTATTTATGGCACACGGTTGTGTTCTTCATAAATACATTGCTTTCTGGGGGAAACGGATCGCTCTCCTTGTGTTGGAAGAAGTGATACGAATTCCTCCCTGTTCTCTACTGCATGTTAATGTAGTGTGGGAGTCTGTTTTTTCCATTTGTCCCTGGAGTGTAGGCAGCAGAAAAATGGGGTGGAGCAGACTGCAGATGCTGTTGGTGGGGATTGCCAAGCATAGCCCAGTGATATTGCTGATCAAACGGGTGGCACCCTGCCTTCCCTGCTGCAACCGATCCGTGGTCAGCTATGCAGATGCCACGGGAGATATGCAGTGGCTTCAGCAAGCACAAAGACAGCAAACTGTGCTTGTCCGTGAGCTGCTTCAGGAACTGCAGTGTACTCATGGGGAAAATGTAGAGCCAGGGGCAGCAGGACAGCTTTCAGCTGGAAATTTATTGGATTAGATCTACTTAACAGCTATATAATGAGCCATCTCAAAAAATATCTCTTGCTGCAACTGTTCTTTTGGATTTTTTAACTATAGCAATTGGAAGTAAACTTCTTTGGAGATATTTGAAACCTCCTCGTTGCATTTGTGCTCTGAAATTAAGCCACCCCATTTGATTACTGTGTCGCGAGAAGCTTCATTTGCCAAGTCCAGATAACTTCCTTTAGTGTCTGTTTTGACCTTCAGATTATGGTAGGGCTTGGTTTGTTTCAGTTAACTGGGAAGGTTAGCACTGACCACATTAACTCTTCCTGCTGGTGTTCGTAACGTGCTTGCATGGGGGATTCTGTTGCCTGCAGTCATTTGTGGAACGATAACACCGAAGTGCTGTGTGTGGCAAAGAACCAAAGGGGCAGCGTGGGATGTGTGCTGTGATGGAGTTTGTGTGTTAGAAAAAGAAACAAGAGAACGAAGCCATGTCCTTGCACTCGTAGTGAGCTGAATGTTATCTCGATCTCCCCCTCCCTTTTAGACTCTGCATTCTTCCATCATGTTGTCATCGTTTCGTAAAGTCAAAGTCCAGGTATTGCTACGTAATGCATGTGGTGCTGTCGCCATACTTGCCTGCCTTTATTGCAGTGACCTATTTGTAACAAAATCCCACTGATTTGAGAGCTTGTATGACATAGCAAATGCTTTATTTGCTATATTATATACTTCACTGTTCATTCTGGTCTGGCTTTCCCCTAATACTTTGAGTTTCCCAATTTCTGCGATGCATGGTGTGTGAACACTTTAGAGTTCAGTATAATCAGCTGTTGGTGTGGATTAATTTCCTAAGAGCTTCTTGTTTTAGAGAATTCTTGTGCAATGTCTTTTTAGCTATCTAAAAGTCAGTGATGGTAAGATTTACATCATAGCACGTCATACATTTGAAGTCAGCTTTGGTTCATAACCCACGCACTGTGCTCTCGCTGTTCGTCTGTGCCATTTTCAGTTTGGAGATGGCAAAACAAACAGGGGCCAAACTTCTGGGTGACACAGCAGCCAGGTTCTATTTGGAAATGAGTCAGGTGAATGTCTGTGCTGGAATTAGCATTATAATGAAAAGACGACAGGAATGGAACATGCTGGGTGAGTTATGTAACATCCCATTACCTGTAGCCCTGCGGTTCTGCAGTGCGGTCGAGGTGCTGTGTTGGAGCAGGGCTGCGCTGACACCAAAAGCAGAGCGACCCAGTTATGCATCAAGGCACCAAACTCAGACCCTGTTATGCAGCTTCACCAGTTTAGCTGCGGAATGAAAATGTTAACATGCCTGAAAATGAACAGGTGTTTAATTGCCATACAGGTTTTGAAACATGGATGGCTGTGCACAAGCCCTCATCAGCCCACATCGGTGCGTTTGCAGCCTGCTTTAGTTCAAGCACAAGAGAGACCTTTTTTTGTGTCCCTGCAATGCCAACTTAACTCTGGGGGCATGTTAGGATGTTACTTGTGCTGCATTTGGTCTGTGTGATCCTACAGCACCACACTGCAGCTCCAGCATATTGGGCTTTTGTGCTGCAGCACCTCCCTCACTGTGTCTTGACTCTGTGGTCCTTGGCTGACCCGTGATGGTAACCAGGAGCACTGGGACGCAGGGTTCTGCTGTTTTCTTCCCTTGGCACTTCTTTATTTTCTAGATTTAAATTAATAGCAAGCTAAATGACTGTGCTTTAATTATCCCTTGTTAGCATTTAAAATCTGCAGCATGGTGTGTATGATGGATACTCTTGGTTACTTCTGAGGCACGCACACTGCATCATTCCCCTGGCAGCAGCAGCCAGGGTGGTTGCTTTGCTTTGAGAAAGCCATGGGTGATGGGATCCCATGGGAAGCAGTGATGATGTCCCCATGGCTCAGGGCCACGTTGCCTGAGTGTGACACTGAGCACAGAACTGTGTGGTGCTGCTGCTGGGGTCACCGGTGCTGAGGGCGTGCAGCACATCAGGGCTTGTGACAGCAGTCATTATTTTACTGCATCTCAAGATAGTGATCTTTATATAGTGATGTCTGATTGCTTTTCAGGTAGAGTGGTTTACTTCTTTCAGCTCTGTGTAATCGTTTGGACAAAGCTGCCAAAATCTACTGTGCAGCACTCAGTGTAGTTTGCACTGGAGTTTTTAAATCCCTGAGCCCACATTTAGGTCAGGAAAACGCTGACCTCTGCCGTGCCTGCCCAGCCAGCATCACTGTCGTTCCCACTGAGCCCACCTCGCTGCCTCCCACACCACAGCACTATTGCTGACATCGTCACTGTGCGCTGCAGCAGCCATAGCTGTCTGTGGCTGTGTGTCCCGTTGGTGTGTCAGCACCCAGTGTGCATAACGGGGCAGGCTGGCTATTTTGGCCTGAAGGAGGAGAGCAGTAACTTCAGATGTTTTTTCTTGTGTGGTTGTTTTTCTGGTCTTAAACCTGCTTGTGCTTTTTTTATTATTATTATTATTATTTTTGAACACCACTGCAGCAGTGCGACGTGACGGAGCATTTTTGGTTGCCCTTTAGCTAGCCATCAGCCAATTAGTGACTTTCCAAGTGCAGTCTCACAGGACAAATTGAGAACAGCAGATACTCTTGGAGGAGCAGATTCAGAGCCATGCAGCATGAGGAGCACACTGCACCCCCAGCACGGCCTCCTGCAGCCCGGCCCCATGCCAGCTTATCAGCCTGTGCAGGCAGTGCAGGGTGGGGCTGCTTGTCCCCCAGGGGGCTGGGGGGGAGGGGGGGGGTGTCAGGTCACTGTGGGATGAGCTGTGCTTCTCACAGAGCTTCCCTTCAGCCCATCTGCTGCTGGGCGTGCGGAGGTGTGCTGGAGGGGGAGGTGGAGCCTCCGTAAAACCCCAGCATAGTTTGGGTTGGAAAAACCTTCAGGATTGTCTGGTTCCAGCTCCTGCTGTGGGCGCGGCCCCCCACTGCCCCATCCATGGCCTTGGGCAGCTCCAGGGTACCCACACCTCTGGGCTGCAGCGCCAGGGTCTCACTGCCCTCAGAGTGAACAATTTCTTCCAAACATCTAACCCTACCCTTATGTAGTTAAAAGTCATTGCTGCTTGTCCTGTCGCTACACCCCCCTCCCTCCCCCCCCCCATGTTCCCTGCAGGCTCCTGTTAGGCACTGTAAGGTCTCCTTGGAGCCTTCTCTGGGCTGAAATGCAGATGGTGCACTGAACCAAAAAGCCTTGGAAGCACCTCGCAGAGTCCCTTGGCACTGAGGTGCTGTTCTGCAGCATCCATGACTTCAGAGCACAGAGTTCCCCAGCGACTGCTGATCGCATTCTGGCACCATCTCGCCTTGCTGACGTCAGCTATCTGCTGCAGGAAAGAACAGTCTATTATTGCTAGAGCAAAGCACTTCTTTTACAATGGACTGGCTCGACTTGCTGTGTTATAAAGGGAGCCTTTCTTTTGATGGATTCCAGCAAAAAGAGGAGCCAGATTGCATAGCTGGTGTGCTGAGAGGCAAACCAGCGACTGGCCTAAATCACAGGGGGGCTTCATTTATTTAAATGGAGAATAATTTAGCGATCTAACTAACTTCGTCAATTTAATATTTTAATAATTATTTAATAAAATAATGATTTAAAGTAATTTGAGATCAGTGGCACTGCGGAGGTACTTCTCATACTGATATGTAAGCTGACAGTTGATCTGGTGACTGCGTGGTGTTCTGAAACATAATGAAGATTCCTTTTTGTTTTTCCTGGTGATGCTCGAATCCAGAGCAAGGAGCAGTCCATTAGGGTTAGGCTGACTGCCCCTTTGTCATTGCTGAGCAGAATTCAGCTTAAAAAAAGGAAAAAAGTAGAAAAAAGAAAGAGTTGTTGGAGTTACTACGCAATGTAGCAGCACGGGGAAGGAAATCATTGCTAAAAACTTCCTGTGATTTTTCTGGCTTGCTCCCTGGAGTTGACAGACAGTCTGAAGCAGCCCTTCACACAGCTGTCCTCTGCAGGAGATGCCCCGTAGCTGGCCTCCAGCTATATTTGGGGTTTGATCTTTTAAAGCTCAAATACACCAATCCAGTGGAGCTTTTGGTCTCCCTGCGCTTCGTTCCTGCCATTCGGCCCACACAGCCCCTTTGTTCCACAACCCTCTTGGCAGCAGAACAGCCAGGCCTGGAAGAGAGAGCGGAGCTGAGCTTTCCTTCCTTCCTTCCTTGAACCACTGCAGTGCAGCTGAGCTCAGAGTTGGCCAGGTAACAACAGCTGCTGTGACGCAGCAGTGCAGGGCAGGGGGCTCTGCCCACCTCGTCCTTTCTGTCACAGGGCCCCACTGCGAGTGCTTGGAAACCACACAGCAAACAGCCATGCAGATAGTGTTCCAACCTGGCCAGTTTTTCATGTCATTATGCAAGATATGCATCTAGTTAAAGCATGCAGCTAGCTGGTGCCTAAGTAACTTTATTTTGTATTTAACAACGTATTTCAGAGATTGCCTGTGTCTTTCCATGCAGCTTTACACTTTCTCTTCCACTTTTTATTTTGTAGGATTGAGGGGAGGTACGTTTAGTTTACAATGCTTACATGTATTTATAATAAAAGCATTGACCAAGCTGTACACATAAGTACCTGTACATCCAGACATTAATTGCATAATTGCTCAAGCACTGGTTATTTGTTGCAACAACTTCTTGATATGCATAGCAAGTTGTCAAAAGAGCACGTAAGTACCCAGACTTTTTGACAGTGATGGTACTTCTTAATCTGTGTCACACTTCTGTTGTAATGCACAGGTTCCTTACTGAAAATCCAGGTGCTTTCTGAAAGTTTAGGAAGTGAAAAGTAAAAGTGATCCCAATGTTGATCGAAATTAGATAAAACAATGATCAGGATTTTTTGGGGTCTGCAGTAACAATAACAGCTTTCAGCAGATGAAATGATCTGTAAGGATCTCCAGCTGAAGAGAGAGAGTTGGTTATACAAAATATTCCTTGAATTCCTTCTCTGTTTGTGACATCAGATCTGTGGAACGGAGCCTGAGCCTCTGGGTTGGCTTTTGCAGATGTGTGTGGGGTTGGCAGGGTGGGTTTATGGCTGCTTGACTGTCTGAGAGAGCAGAGTGGCTGTCACACACACGTGTGTGTATCAATGTTTGCATGTACAGTCCATGTATGTGTGTGTCTGTATGCATATGGATGTACTTATGTGGGCTCGTTAGCTGTTCTTTAAGGAACAGAATTAAATATCATTACTGAAGCTACGTACTCAGATATGTACTCAGTATTTTAACTAAGGTTTCATGTTGTCCAGGAAAATCTGATGTTTATGTATCTACATATGGATACATGTGTGTATGCACACATATATGCATAAGTGCACACAAACATGTTTCTGAAGCACCCTTTTACAATCTGTATTTCATGCTTGCATGGTGGATGTGGGTGGCATGGCCTTCGTACTGCTGGGCAGGCAGTGGTAGCCATAGCTTTCCAAGACAAGTAGGTGTTTAATGCTGTTGTAAATGCTCTTTTTCCATGATATCCTGCTACACGTTCCTATTTATTTACATTATGTGTACATACCTACATACATTTACTGTAAGTAAACCATGTTTGAGTTTAAAAGAAAGAAATACACATCAATGACCAGCAAACAAAAACCAGGTTCTTCTTTCACGGATCTCTCCATACCTTTGTTTTATAATACAAACAAAACGTTAACTGAGTGGTTTTTGGCTTTCAGAAAATGGATCCAAGTGGGGTAAAAGTGTTGGAAACAGCAGAAGATATCCAAGAACGGCGCCAGCAGGTTTTGGACCGTTACCACCGGTTCAAGGAACTGTCTTCTCTGAGGCGCCAAAAGCTCGAAGATTCCTATCGCTTCCAGTTCTTCCAGCGCGATGCAGATGAGCTCGAAAAATGGATCCAAGAGAAACTCCAGATAGCATCTGATGAAAATTACAAAGACCCAAGCAATTTACAGGCAAGTCCCACTGCTATCCTGTGGGATTGTACTGTTAATATTAGGATGTACCACGTCAGTTGGAGTAGGAACAAATGCATAAGTGTAGCGTGAGAGTGGTGAACAAAAGGTGGATGCAAATACACGCAGCCTTGCAAAGTGCTCTCCAAGAGCGATGGGTCTTTGCTGACACGATTGGAATATTTCTGATAGCAGATTATATACTAAATCAGTACAGAAAAACTTAGTGCAGTGTGCAGTAAAACCAGCTTGGGTTAATCCTAGAATCAGCTGAGAAAATAAACACTATAAAAGATAGCTGAAGAAAGCAAACTTGTGTGGGAGATGGATTTTCAGATGTTAGAACTCTCAGATGTGTGAGAGCAAACACAGCAGTGACATACCTAAACTGCTGTATCTACTCACAAAGCATGGTACAACTGTGACTTCAACTGTGCTATTGTATTGTTTGCTTTCAGTGCAAAATAGCAAAAAATAAGTGAAAAATCCTGATGCAGGGATTTGTAGAGGAGAGCCGTGCACCAAATCTCAGCTACGTTCTTTGATGTTTTGCTTGCAGGGGAAGCTGCAGAAGCACCAGGCCTTTGAAGCTGAGGTGCAGGCCAATTCAGGGGCTATCGTTAAGCTGGATGAGACTGGAAATCAGATGATCAATGAAGGCCATTTTGCATCTGAAACCATAAGAGTGAGTTTGAAAACTTTTTTCTTCTTACAGATTTTTTCTAGAACAGTTTTAGTAGGTTACATGCATAACTCTGTGTTCCAGAGCACATTTTAAAATTCTACAAATACTCTGAATGAAATCACAAGAGAATTCCTGTATGGAACGTTTACAGACTTTAAGCACCAAGCTCATAGATCTGCTTCATAAGTGAACTTTCTACCCACAGAGTTCAGGAACTTAGCCTGGAAAATCTCCAGTAGTTCCAATATGTGTTGAAAGTCACAAGGCAAATGATGAATGATGCTTATGATTCTTCCCAAAAAGGCTCAGCATCAAGAAGCAGCCGAATTCACAAGACCAGATGTTAGGGATATTAACCACTGCATTTGTTTGCTTAAGTAGAACATTATAACTTGCTAATTGAGTGACCTTAAATAATGATGTTTCTTAGCTGTGCTGCTCAGTGTGAATTCTCACTTGTGTTGTGCTTGGAGTGACAACTTGTTTTCTAATGGTTCAGTCTTTCACGCCGTACAGGACTGCACAGCGCCCCATAGTAACAGCCACCCAAGTTGGGTCCCACATACGAGTAGGTGAAACTCCTGGCTGTGCAGTGCAACTTCTTTTTGCCATGTCTTCTGTCTTCCTTGCTTGACAGTTTGCATTATCTTTTGGGGCAACAGTAGAAAATTGAGTAGTGTGAGCTTTCTCTTCCCTTGAAACCTACCTGAGTGAATTTTCTGAAAGGATTAAATAAGTATCCACCCATGCTGGGTGTTCAAAAGCTTCTCTAGCGTGACTTTCAAGTTTCACATCTAGATGAGCAAAGCCTTATAGGTGATGGGTGGAGCAGATACTTTCCTGTTTTGCAAGTTGTGTGCCTGTGTGGGAGTGTGGTTTTTCTTCTAATTGTCTATAAAATTTACAGTAGCTCCCAAATGTCTTGAAAGGCAGAATGCAGCCACAGAGGCTCAACATTAAAGCTAGTAACTGCTCCTGGCATTTAAGTATTGTAATACTTAACAGTGTTGGCTACATATATTAACTGAGTGCTGCTAGGACAAACAGTGAAAATACTGTGAAGTGGCACAAATTTGACTTGAAACAAAGCGTGTGGTCTCAAATAAAAATGTATTCCAAAATGAGAACAAGGTTTGCATCTTGGGAGTTGACTTAATTTTAAAAGATTGGAACATCAGTGCTTTGCTGGAGTTTTTGGGTCTGACTTCACAGTGCTGTAGAATTTAGATCCAATTATGTCTCAAAATGCTTACTTCACTTCTATGAATATAACTGTATGATGGTTTCAATAATTTATGAGTTTAAATATTCAGTTAAGTAATTTCTAATTTTATATTGTCATTTTATATCACTTAAATTAATTAGTGGAGGTGAAGATTTCATGAGGTCCTTTCACTCTCTGTCTAGTAAGATTTAGGAGCATGAGACATTGGAAAAAGCCTCATCCTAAGGGCAGGAAGGGAACACATTTGTTCTTGTCTGATATGGGATTTTAATATCAGCATCCTGTTGTTCCAGACTCGTCTGCAGGAGCTGCACCGACTATGGGAGTTACTGCTGGAAAAAATGAGAGAGAAGGGAGTGAAGCTGCTGCAAGCACAGAAGCTGGTGCAGTTTTTACGGGAGTGTGAAGATGTCATGGACTGGATCAATGACAAGGTACATTATTACCTGTGTTCACTGTGTTCTTGGGAAATTGGATTTATCTGTGTGGAAATGTCCATCTTTGTATAGTAGCTGGAGTCCAGGTAGCCCAAGAGAACTTCTAAAGGTGTTTCATTTTACTGGTACATTTTATTTAGGTCATTGGTGTTGTATAAGCAGTAGGTATGCAACCACTCTTCTTCCTTTTGCAGCCACAAAAAATGGGAACTAGAGTAAGGGGAAGCCTGCGTGTTGGAGAGCATGGCTAGATGTAATCAACCCTGGGCTTCACTCTAGGAAGAACTTCGTATTTTTCATAGAAATCAAATTCAGATTTCTTGTAGGGGAAATCTACTACATAAAAGCAAATTTTTGTTATAAATGTTCAAAGTGGTTTGTTAGGGAAAGTGGCCAGCCTAACCAGCAAGCTGTGTGTACAGAATTAAGTACATAAGTACTTAAGATTGCAGTATCTTCAGGTGCACGCTGTAAGGACACTTGTTGCAAGAGAACTGTTGGCTTTGAATTCTCTGAACTCTGAGGAAAGAGACCACAAACCACAATCTGAAGGAAAGCCACAAAATGATCATCTGGGTTTTCATAATGATAGCTCTTGGTTTTGTGTCACTGCGGGTTCAAACTCTAAACCCTGCATAACTGTTACAGAACATGGCAGCGCACTTCTCAGAAATAGGTCTTGTATCAGAAGACTACAGCAAAATGCATAAGTAACTGAAAAACATAAGTTTCAGACCCTGCATGGCCAATTATTTTCTTGTTACAAAAACACGTTTTTTCCAAGCATATTTTGTTTCAGTATTTTAGATGGCTGCAGCATTGGTCATCACACACAGAACAGTGAGCCTAAGATAAGGGAATTGATTTAATGACTTGAAAATTGAACAAAAACAAAGATGAAAAAACAATCCTCATAGGGACCTAGGATGCTTTTTGTAATGATGGAGAGGTGTTGGGTGGGAGAGGTTCATGTTTTGAAGTAAGAAAGTTTGTAGTTTAAAACCTGATTAGTCCAGTTTGCTTCCTGGTTTTTGGTAGTGATTTCTCCTAGGTTATATTGAAATATACTTTTTTTTTTTTTTTTGTGCTAGGAAGCAATAGTGACCTCAGAAGAGCTTGGACAGGACTTAGAGCATGTTGAGGTTTTGCAGAAGAAATTTGAAGAATTCCAAACAGATCTGGCAGCTCATGAGGAAAGAGTGAATGAAGTGAACCAGTTCGCTGGCAAACTTATCCAGGTAAACATTCATGTATGTTGAATATCTCTCCTGGCTGGTGTGATATAACAGCAACATTTTGTCTGCAGTGCTCCCTACCCTTTCCCCATCCCTGCAGTTTGGTAGGAGATTTGTATGGTTTACTGCACATGTGTTTAGATTCCTGGCTATTTGCATGGCTGGAGACAGGGCAGGATGTGTTGTGTTCTAGAATGTAACATATTGTTTACTGGCCTCTTCCTGTTGACTAAATAGTTCATAGAGAGACTGCTGCATGAGTATTCAGTTTTTACACAGTGACACTTCAGGAAAACTGCTGAACCGAGAGATCATTTGGAAAGTACAGTGACTATAAATTGATTTCTTGGAACACAGTGGTTTTTCAATTGATAGAATAGAACATCAATAGAAAATGGCTTTTTTTTCCCTTTGCTTACTAGGAACAGCACCCCGAAGAGGAACTCATAAAGTCCAAACAGGATGAAGTGAATGCAAGCTGGCAGCGTCTTAAGGGGCTTGCCCAACAGAGGCAAGGAAAACTCTTTGGGGCAGCTGAAGTTCAGCGCTTCAACAGGTATGATCCTGGTTGGATCCTGGCTGGATCTGCTGAAGTGATGTCAGATCTCTATGTAGATGTCTGATGATCCTTTCAGCTACGCACGGTATTGTGAGAAGGGCTACCATCTGGTTTTGTTTTGCTCTTCCTTGTGACTGAGGAACTTGCTCAGAGGGGATTCTGAAAACAGTCATTCTGTTCTAAGTTTCAACACCTGGAAGTTCTGTTCATTCTTTTGCTTGGCAGTTCTCCCAGTCTTTACTCTGAGAGCTTTGCCCTGTTCAATCCTACGTGAGCCTTTAAAGAGGTTGTTTTTCTTTGTTGTTGTTGCTGGCTAGATGTCAGTCCAGTTGTTCAGGGCAGGAAGGGGGTTGGGTGGGTGTCTTTGAGCAGTGTCTTTCTATCTTATCTGCTGCTTGTTATTTTGAGGTTTTTATAATAAAGTTGGAGAGGGGTCGAGGGTAGAAAAGTGACTGGTAGTTTCCATTTGGTGACACCATCTGAAGAATGGCTTGCCAGCGCAGTCGAATGCTTTTGGGGATTAAAAAAACGTATACACATCTTTTCAGGTGCCTTTGGCTTGTTAGTTTATTATTATCATCAGCTGCAGTGTTTGTATAAGAGTTTACAATGCAGGTATGTCTGTAATAAGTGAAAACATCCTGCTTTGTTCCCCTTTCATTAAAAGATTTACTACTTTCAATTTGTGCTTTGTTTTGAAGGGATGTGGATGAAACTATCAGCTGGATTAAGGAGAAAGGGCAGCTGATGGCCTCAGATGACTTCGGCAGAGACTTGGCCAGCGTGCAGGCTTTACTGCGTAAGCATGAAGGCCTGGAAAGAGATCTTGCAGCTTTGGAGGATAAGGTACTTGTATGAGATGCATTTTACCTACTACTTAAACTAGGTAACCTGTTTTTAAAAGGCTAGGAGCTTATTCAGTGTTTGTGACTGTCTGGGTTTAGGTTAAGGCCCTTTGTGCAGAAGCTGACCGCTTGCAGCAGTCTCACCCAATAAATGCTTCTCAAATTCAAGTGAAACGTGAGGAACTGATTGCCAACTGGGAGCAGATCCGAACTCTGGCAGCAGAGAGGCATGCTCGCCTTAATGACTCCTACAGGTAGGAGAATTGAATTGCTAGAATGGATTTTTTCCTTTCTTCCATATTCAAATTCGATATAAGACTGTGAAATAGAAGAAAGGGAGGCTGTTCCCAAAAGTTTGGGATGATGCTGGTGTTTTCAGTAGCAGTCTTAGTCACCAGATGACACTTTACATCAGCTTCTTGTAAAAAGACCTACTTATATAAATACTTTAAAGTTCTTGGTCATTCTCTGAATACACAACAGTTGTGAAGACACCTTGAATTTTTAGAACAAGTTCACTTTTTATTGATGTCTGCATTCAAAAATGCTATCTGACTGTGTTCTGTTGTTTTTAATATGCTTATTATAAACCTGTTCACTGTGGAGTCTTTGTGATTTTGTTAAGAGTTAAAGTATGGTGTATTGTTGGGTGCACTGTCCCAGAGTAAAAGAAATATTACTCTCATCTGTGACAGTTGCCTTCTTGCTGTGGGGTTTGTTTTCATCCATACTTGTTTCTGTACCTGCGTGGTTCTCTATGAAAACTAAACTATTAGATCACTATTAAGAAGCTGTGCTGATAAGAAACTTAGCCTAACGTGGTGGTTAGTTTGTCTTTTCTGGTATTGTGTTTCTGCTGTTCATTCCCTCACATTGTGTATGTCTTCACCACCATAAATCTCGCACCAAGTAATTATTCTTACTTTGCCTTTACTGGCATATTCTCTTCAGTTTAAAAGGGAAACTGAAACTGATTTTTTTTCCTGATAATTGTTAAACATGTGCCAAAGGCAATAACTGTAAGAACGTGCTGAAAGTCATCTGAGAATTTATTTGTTCTAAGGCTGAGGCATGTGCAGTTGAAAATTTCTGTCAGCTCTTCCCCCCACACACACTGGTGTGGCTGTGACAGAAGCATTGCCCTGGGCTGTCTTGAAATGCTTTGAGAACTGTCTTTTGGTTTCTGTTGTCTTCAACGTATAGACTTGTAGCTAAGAATATTCCTTTTACTATCTATAAATTGTATGAAATACATATGTTGGAGAAGCAGTAAAAGGTTTCTGCTTCTTAAACTTAGTGTTTTTCTAATTTTAAATGTCTCTTAATTATTTAATATTAGAAAACTTAAATTATTTAATATTCTAATTGCATTTTGGTATTGTATTGTCTTGTTTTCATCCAAGGAACTGCTTTCATGTTTGTAACCTTTACCTTTGGTTTAAGGATTGAGAAAATATGCGAGCAAATGATTCCCAAACGTTTTCTCTCTTGTTTTCATAAGGTTGCAGCGCTTTCTTGCAGATTTCCGGGATCTCACCAGCTGGGTAACTGAGATGAAGGCTCTGATAAATGCTGATGAGCTTGCCAATGATGTGGCTGGAGCAGAAGCCCTTCTAGACAGACACCAGGAACATAAGGTATAATGGCTAGCCAAGTCCAGTCAGCAGCTCTCTAAGACTGAATTGTGTCTGACACAGTCTCTGAGTCAGGGCTGCCAATGTCGTGCCACTGGCATCCTTGCATTGTACAGCACGGTTCACTGTCCTTATTTGAGGATCTTGATTGCAGGTAGATACACTGATAACTATTTAAAAGTACTTATGATAATATTTTATCAAAAGTATTTAGACCTGATAGCAATCAGTTGGATAACAACTGTTTTAATTCTCTATCATGAGGAATTGCTCTACCTAATAATGCAGCTTGAAACACCAACCCTTAGTTTCTGTTTAACATATGAATTTATACTTTCCTCGTTTGCAGTATAAGGTGATGCATTTGAATCTAGTTTTCTTGTTTGGCATGATGTATCTAAATGCCTCAATGATAAACTTTGAACTCTCCAGGCTGTTACATCTCTTATTTCAATAGCAGTATTTTGACACTCTGTTGTAGGCTATATTGTGGGAAATAACTTTTTCACTTCCATTTCACAGGGAGAAATTGATGCTCACGAGGATAGCTTCAAATCTGCTGATGAGTCCGGGCAGGCTTTGCTTGCAGCTGGGCACTATGCTTCTGATGAAGTTAAAGAAAAGGTAAGTTGGGCAACTTGAGAGCAACTCCTACAAGAATTATGTTTTTTTCCTTTTGTGTCCCTTAATTTAGAAGTTCTTAAGATTTTAAGCTGCAAAGTATCGTTTAAATGGGTTAGAGAGCTTTTAAGACTGACAATTTCTGTTCAGACTTCCATCCTGATTTTACATTGAGAAGTAAATGAACCAGTCTGTTAAATGCAGTGTTTCCTTTTCCCAATCCCTTAGCTGACTGTCCTCTCAGATGAAAGATCTGCCTTGCTAGAACTATGGGAGCTTCGCAGGCAGCAGTATGAACAGTGCATGGATCTGCAGCTTTTCTACAGAGATACTGAACAAGTTGACAACTGGATGAGCAAACAAGAAGTGAGTGCATGCATTTGAACTCTCCAGTTTGAATGTCATTAATGCCAATCTTCTGTAGGCATAAACCATTGTTAATGACTAGTGGCAGTGACTCTACCTACCACTGGACATGCACTAGGGGTAAGGTGCTGTGCAGTTTGTTACGTGGCTGCCCAAGGTGCTACAATGACTGTTTCTTTCTAATGCTTGAACTATGAGTTGGGGCAAGTTGGCCTCGTGTTGCTTTTATGTTTGTTTAACTCTTGTGAAATACTGTTTGAAGAAGAAGCTAAAAGTAATTATTTGGAGTCTTTGGCTGCAAAAGGTGAATAGGGAACACCTTCTCAGTATTATCATCCTTCCTTTCCAATCCTATGTAGGAAACATCACTGAGTGTGCTTAGGTTGACTTTTAGAGAAGCTGAAGACACAAATAAAAAATCCACTGATGTTTATTGCCTTGCTTTAGGCTTTTCTGCTGAATGAAGACCTTGGTGATTCTCTGGATAGCGTGGAGGCTCTTCTAAAGAAGCATGAAGATTTTGAGAAATCCCTAAGTGCTCAAGAGGAGAAAATCACAGTAAGACATTTATATTGGGTCATCACTAAAGAAGTGAGAAATGAATGAAGTTGTTGATTGGAGAGGCAACATTGGTGGGGACTGACAGAGAAGAATGTGGTTTGCTCTGCTAAATGAGTCACTGTGGAAAATAATCTGTGGAAAAGCTAAGATAGGGCTTGATTGCTGCCTCAGACAGCGGAAAACCCAATGCCTTGCTTAGCAGGCCAGCATGGGGGAAGACGGTGGATTTTGATAAATGGTCATTTGTGCACATGTAAGAGCATGGTATAGACTAAAAGGGTTTAAACAGTAGCTATCTTAATGACTGCTTGTTTTTGATGAGCTTGTGAGAATTAACTTGCTGTGTAGATTTACACAAACAGTTTTTATTACACAAAATAAATGGAAAATCTTTTCACTTTCAGGCATTGGATGAGTTTGCTACTAAACTGATTCAGAATAACCATTATGCCATGGATGATGTTGCTACGCGCAGAGATGCTGTAAGTATTTAACACAGATTTAGTTTGCAGGTTTTCTGCTTTATTATTTTAAATAGTATGACTACAATATGGGATAAATCACTGGAGCTTTCATTGCATACAGTCGACTTTCTTATAAGCTGAAGAACTTAAAAAATCTTGACTTAATCTTTTCTTTTCTTCAGCTCCTGAGCCGCCGAAATGCTCTCCATGAACGCGCCATGTACCGCCGTGCTCACCTGGCAGATTCTTTCCATCTCCAGCAGTTTTTCAGAGACTCTGATGAACTGAAGAGTTGGGTTAATGAAAAAATGAAAACTGCTACTGATGAGGCTTACAAGGTAAAAAAGAGAGATCAGTGTCAGAGTATTTTTAAGGCAATACCAAGCTTGACATAATCAGTATAGTGATGTGAAGCAATATCAGACAGACCTTGCTGAAGCAGGCAGTATTAATGGCAACAGGAAGAACTGCAGTTTCTCCCTGTTCCATCATGCTGTAATCATGCTAATCAATAGCTTAAGTATTCTGATTTCAAAGATGTATTTGTGGCACCAATTCCTTTCGTGACATGTTGGCATGCGTGTAAGTGTTGTCTAATTTAAAAATGCCTTCCAAGATCTATATATATTAATTCTGGATTGAAAGTTTATTTTTCTTTCTTTATCTGTAGGATCCATCAAACTTGCAAGGTAAAGTTCAGAAGCATCAGGCTTTTGAAGCAGAGCTTTCTGCTAATCAGAGTCGTATTGATGCACTGGAGAAAGCTGGCCAGAAGTTGATTGATGTCAATCACTATGCATCTGATGAGGTGGCAGCTCGCATGAATGAAGTCATCAGCTTGTGGAAGAAACTTCTGGAAGCCACTGAGCTCAAAGGTAAGATCTAGTTATAAGAATCAAGTGCTTTTTTAGAGGCTTTAGCTGGGAAAAGACAAGGAAGTGAGTTTAAATGAAGTGGAAAACTTAAATCATCCTCTTGTCACTCTGTCTTTCTCAGGTATCAAACTGCGTGAAGCCAATCAACAGCAGCAATTTAATCGCAACGTAGAGGACATTGAGCTGTGGCTGTATGAAGTAGAAGGTCACCTGGCTTCTGATGATTATGGAAAGGATCTTACCAGTGTTCAGAATCTTCAGAAGAAACATGCCCTGCTAGAGGCAGATGTTGCTGCCCATCAGGTGAGGGGAATAATTTTTCTTCCTGCCCTTTGAGATGTGCTTACTTGAAAATGATCACCCCAGAGACTTCATCAGATGACAGTAAGAGTCTGTATTTTCATGTTTGTCTGTTTGGGCTTCACAGCTTGTTTACCAGAAAAAAAATCTGAACTGAAACAGTTCGTTTAGAGTGGCACATCTGTAAAGCTAACGAAATTGCAAAACTCTTTTGTCTGTATGAATTTACAGATTAAATACAATTTACATCTTCTGCTCAATGTAATCTGGGATAGAATTTTTATCAACAGTTATTGCTGCACTGGCAGTGTGCAGCTGAGTTTCCTCTACCACAATGTAATGTACTTGCTAAAGCTTGAAAATACTCTTCAAACGTTCACTGCATCAAGCAGAAAGCCTGAAAACTTGTAAAGGTTGTGACTATTACTAAATGAATTTTAGGATCGGATAGATGGCATCACCATCCAGGCACGCCAGTTCCAAGATGCTGGGCACTTTGATGCTGACAATATCAAGAAGAAACAAGAGGCTTTAGTAGCTCGTTACGAAGCTCTGAAGGATCCTATGGTAGCTCGTAAGCAGAAACTGGCAGATTCTCTTCGCCTGCAGCAGCTTTTCCGTGACATCGAGGATGAAGAGACCTGGATTAGGGAAAAGGAACCTATTGCAGCCTCAACAAACCGAGGTTGGTCCATTCTGATACCTGCAGGATTTAGGTGTCAGAATTGCTGTGACTTATAGGGAGCTTTCTATTAAAAAAAATATTTAAAAATTCTGAAATGTTTACTGCAGTTAGCAATGCCTGCATTTATGTATTTACCCGTGGTTCTTTAAATATTCTACAGTTAATTCTACATTAATTCATTGGGTAACTCAGTGTTCTGCAGTGCTCTGTGGTGGCTCTTACTCTGCAATTTTATCTGCTGTTTGTTGCAGCTTCCTTGAAATTTTTAATTCTGAGTCATCAGATATAAACCAGTGAACTGTCTTCTGTTTTTCAGGCAAGGACTTAATTGGTGTCCAGAACCTACTAAAGAAGCACCAAGCTTTGCAGGCAGAAATTGCAGGCCATGAACCTCGCATTAAAGCAGTCACACAGAAAGGAAATGCGATGGTGGAAGAGGGTATGTCTCAATATTCCTTAATTTTCTGTCTTTCAGAAATCCAAAAGTCTTTGTGCAGGACTTTGTTCTCTAGCTCTGTACCATTAAAGATTACTGACTGATTTATCTGAGAACTAGCCAGGTACCTGCAAGCAGGATGAGCTTCTAGTCATTCTTTCTCTTGGAAATAAAAATAGATTCCTTGATGGGAACCTGTCACCATTTTCACAGATCTTCACTTGATCTTGGCAGATGTATGTATTCAAATATTCCTGGAGCAGTTTCATTCACAGGTACAATCTCTGAACTAAAAGGACAAACTGAATTATGATTGCCGTATTGCAGACAAAATAGGCCATGTAGGGCTAAACAGGTCTAATTTTTGTGATTTTTTTTTTTTTTTTTTTTCCCCAAGAAGTACAAGTGACCTTTTAGTCTCTGTTACTTATGTCTCTAAGTCCTTCAGTCTCCTCTTTTTGCTTTGTAGGACATTTTGCTGCTGAAGATGTGAAGATCAAATTGAATGAACTAAACCAAAAATGGGACTCTCTGAAAGCCAAGGCATCTCAGCGGCGACAGGACTTAGAGGATTCTCTGCAAGCTCAGCAGTATTTTGCTGATGCTAACGAGGCAGAATCATGGATGAGGGAAAAGGAGCCCATTGTAGGCAGCACAGACTATGGAAAGGATGAAGACTCTGCTGAGGTATTTGACACCAGATTACTTTTGCATAAACAGAGTGAGGGCTTCATTCAGTAGCAGAGAAAATGAGGAGCTTTGCTACTTTTAGGATTCTCATAAAAAAGAGTGGAAGGTTTTTGTACCAAGCTCAGTTTTGACTCAGAATTGAAGTACAATGGCTGTTTTTCCTGTATGTTAGCTATTACTGTGTGTGTCATTTTGCTGTTCAATGTATTCACTATAATATAGAGAATTTGTATGGTATACTGAGGCAAATATCAGTAAACTCTTGCCAGCTGCAGTGTTGTATTTCAGTATGAGTTTAGCTTCGAGTACTTCATCAGTTCTGAAGTATTTTTTTATGCAGAAATTGCTATACAAGTGTATTTCTGTGGCCAGACACTGCTGACTGATGTTTCATTGAAATTAACTGCAGTTTAAACCTATTCTTTCAAACTTACCTCTGTTTCTGGAGTAATACTTGGTACTCCTTCCTGGTAAGAAGAAAAGAATGCTTCTGATATAAGGTGGAGCAAAAGGATTAGAAGCATTTAGACAGCTATCAGGCCTGTGAATAAATAGATGTAGCTATTCTCATGAGGGTTGGAGGTCTGGCAGCTCTGAAGAACCCACATTCCCTGTATATGGAGCCCAAGAATATATTTTAAGCTAAACAGCATTTGTCAAAATGGCTTGGTGAACATGTTATTTTTATCATTTGATTTCAGGCTCTCCTGAAGAAGCACGAAGCTTTGATGTCTGATCTTTCTGCTTACGGCAGTAGCATCCAGGCATTAAGGGAACAGGCCCAGTCCTGCAGGGTAAGGAAGGATGCTAATCATGTTGCTGAAATTCTTGGGTCAGCAGAAGTTAAAGACCGAGCTTCATAGCAGCAGTTGCTTTTGAGAACTTACTGCAGACTGTGCCTAATTTTCTAATAAAAAAAATAATAAAGATTAGTTATCTCTTTTTATAATTGTAACAAACTGCTATGTTACATTGAAAGAAAACAGAGCAATGTTTCCAATGTTTGAGCGCAGAGAGTGTCTAAAATAAGTCCATCTGTGCTGCAGATGGATTTATTTCAACAGGAATCACTTCAGAGCATTTGCAGTACTTTAAGGCTGAAGTATTTTTTAGGATCACTACTTTGGTTGTAACAACCGTGCAAAAGTTTCTGTATCTTTACTCATTTTTCTTCTGTTACCTTCCCTGTTAGCAACAAGTTGCTCCCACTGATGATGAAACTGGAAAGGAGCTTGTGCTGGCACTCTATGATTACCAAGAGAAGAGTCCTCGGGAGGTGACTATGAAAAAAGGAGATATTCTCACCCTGCTCAACAGCACCAACAAGGTATGCTGTTGCCTGCCAGGTTGCTGAGCTGCTTGGCTTCCTTGGTTTTGTGTGTTTTGTTTTTTTTTTCTTTTTGTTCAGTCAAAGAAGTTAAAGCATTTGCACATTCAGTCTGTGTTCCCATTTAGCACTTTAGCATACTTCATGTCACTCTTATGACTCCCTTCTGGCTGCCAGCTTTTTCTAAGTCATAAACCCCGTATGCCATAGGGTGTGTGTCTGCAGGAAAGCTTATTTCCTTTCATTTGAAGAATTTCTGACCAAACACAAGGAGAGAAGTAAAAGAAAAACTTGGCTTTCTACAAGAGACAGTTTGAAATGACCTCCATGAAAAAGACAAACTCTTGTTTTCTTGTAGCAATAGAAACCTCTAACTTTGCCACCATTCAGGTGCGCAGCATACTTAACGCTTTGTGTTTGCCTCACAGTGGTTGCTTTTATTTTCTCATCACAGGACTGGTGGAAGGTTGAAGTTAATGATCGTCAGGGCTTTGTACCAGCTGCCTATGTGAAAAAACTAGATCCTGCCCAGTCTGCATCCCGAGAGAATCTTCTGGAAGAGCAAGGCAGCATAGCATTGCGACAGGAGCAAATTGACAACCAGTAAGATCTGACTAATGAGATATGACACCACCCAGTGTTGGCTGGGTCGGCCTTCGCCTCACATGTGCCATAAGTTTAGGTGGATGCCACTTCAGCTAGGGAATAATTAATTGGAGCAAAACAGAGGGGCTCCTTTACTGGGAGCACCATACTGAATCATTCTTATTCCAGATATTCCTGTTGCTTTTTCCATTTTTTTGACTGTAAAATTCATGACACTTGAGCTCAACTTACTGTCTGACCTGAGTATTATACGTGTCCCTTTTGTTGTTGTATCTAACTACTTAAACTTGTTTGTGAGTTATATCTGTCCTAAGCAGCTCTTGCATTTGTAGCTGTCACTTCTTAATGTGTGATCTGTTTTGAAAAGCTTTCTTAAATTTGGCTGCAAAAGTACAGTACCCTCCCTATAGGGCTGCCTCTGGAGATGTCTCCTTAAGAGCTGCAGCTCTCTTAGCACCAGCTTGTTGGTTTTGTTGGATTGTTTTTTCCTGAAACGCAGTGCCACCACATGGGTTAAAACCTACCTTCTTTCTCTTTTATTAAAGAGGAACACACGTGCCTTTGCCAATGCAGAAAACTGCCCAACTGCTTGGTAACGACCTCCTGAGGCAAATGGTAGTTATAGATTAGTTCAAGCAAGGGCTGTCAGTGATAGCTGTGAGCTACCAGCTCTTCTTATCGAGCCACTTGGAAGCCAGAGCTGACAGTTCAGTGCACACTCCCATCTGTTTGCATAGTTACTCTACATGAGAATGTCTTTCTACTCAGTTGTTTTGAGTCACACTAGTTATTACAATATCTTTCAATAATAGTTTTAGTTTTAGGACTTAAAGTAAATCAAGCTAATAAGGTAATTTGTACCAATTTGTAGCAATTGTACCAAAGGATGGCTCAGGATTTTAATAATGTGTAACTATTCTGTGGGTTTGCCTGCAACTTTTAAGAACTGTTAGAGGTGTCTTATTTGAAAGCAAAGGAGTGGGGGCCACCCTTTGGTTTTAAATCAAATGGCACAATGATCAGGAAATGAGGAGACCTTATAGAGAGAGTTCAACTGTACTGCTGAGGTTCCCTCCCATGAATTTCACTCTGGTCTGATTTGCTTTGTTTGCTTCTTAATGACATCTAAATTCCTCCATTTAAATGTGAACTTTTAACCATCTCCTACCACAGACGACCCATGGATGGAGCTGCTGCTTTCATTATTTTGGTTAATCTAACTAATTTTTTGCATGCATTTGCTGTGCTCCCTCTGTCTGTGCAGGACTCTCATAACTAAGGAAGTCGGCAGTGTATCTCTGCGTATGAAACAGGTCGAAGAACTGTGAGTAGGATCAGCCCTTTCTAAACCATGCTGTCTCCATACTGTCACTGTTCATTCCCTTTGTTTCTTTCTTTCTTTGGGAAAGCTGCTCCAAAGAGACACAAAGGAAGCAATTTCTGCAACGTGTGTTTTTTTAGTTCAGATGAGTGTGTCGAGCTGTGTGTTTTGTGTGTTGTGTGCAGCCAGCCCTCCTGCCAGCTGCTTGTCCTGTTGGTCACGTCACTGCTAGATTGGTGATGGGGTCATTTTCCATTACACTGATTTTATTTGCCAAGTGAGGGTCCAGTGATATCTAGACTGTTTTCTTTAAAAACCATGTGTTGCATTTTCTGAGGTGCAGATAGAATTACTTGTTTATATAAATAAATATGCTTGGTGTATCCGTTTTATATATATATAACATCACATAAAAGTCTGCTTCTGATAGAATCTTGCCCCAGGTCCTCTTATGAGCTTTGCAAGTACTCAGTACCTAAAACTGTGCTGAAGCAAACATCCGCAGTTGAGTCAGGCTTTAGAAAAGTGTTTTCCTGCATGCAGTAGCTCATGCAAGTCAGACTAGGATGCTGCCATTTACTACAAAAGGTTCTTGGTTCCTAAAATCCAGTGGTGAATTCAGGGTAGATGGGAAACTGCAAAGTTTCAGCTACTGGAGAGACTTATTGCTGCTTATCAGTTGGATGTACAGGCATTGCAGCCCAGGATGTCAAGGCTTTCTGGGAGCAGCCTTGTTCATCTCTCACTGTTAGAGGTTTTTCTGAGCACAGGATCTTTGAAAATTGGCATTTTGTCAGGAATCAAACAGGAAACATCAGGTTTTGTGCTCTTAAATACAATGATGCTGCTGTATTTTCATGTTGGCCTTTCATGATTCAGTTGCTTGTTCAAGCCAATTTAAGCACTTCAGAATGAATGTGGAGTAAAACCTCTAAGGTAAATGAGAAATAATTTCACTGATACCATTGGTAATTCCACAGATATATACAAGCAGCACATGTAAAACAAGTTTAATGTGTTTTCTAGTTGAATATAATTGTGTTATCAGAGAAAAACATCTCTTTTAACCACACAGCAGGTTTTGCACTGAACCATAGCTAGGTAAGACATTTTGTGTCCAGTAGCTGTCAGGTTAACGGGTTTAATCTGATGGCAGACTTCATGGAAACTCTAGGAAAATATTTCTCACAAAGTTAGCTCTTTTCTTTGTGTATCCTGTGCAGTCATTCCTGCACTGTAGTGCTGCTGTAGCCATGAGCTGTGGTTTGGATTTGCCTTTGCCCATTGAAGCATTAAATGTGGGAGGCCTCATTTTAGTGTGCTTACCCATATAAAGGAAAGATGTGCACAGTTTGCATTTACCTGATCCTGAACTACTGAGTCATTCTGTAGAGTAGCAGCGTGTAGATTGCAGGCACTTCCAGCATCTTTGGTGCTACGTGAATTTGTTTAATGGCTGTGACTCTACTCAATGCAATCTGACTGCTCCTGCCTGCCTTTTCTGCTTGTTCCAGGTATCATTCCCTTCTTGAGCTGGGAGAAAAACGTAAAGGCATGCTAGAGAAAAGCTGCAAAAAGTTTATGCTGTTCCGGGAGGCTAATGAGCTTCAACAGTGGATCAATGAGAAGGAAGCTGCACTCACTAATGAGGAAGTGGGTGCTGATTTGGAGCAGGTGGAGGTGCTACAGAAGAAATTTGATGATTTTCAGAAGGTATGTTGTAATCTGTGTGCTAATTCTTCATATCTGAGCATAGCAGAAAAGCACCAACCAAGTTCTGTAAGAGTTCCATTTTGTGCAACACATAACCTTCAGTTGATTTTATTTTTTTCCCCTTTGTGTTTGCAACACTTGTTAGTATTTCTTTGCTTGAGGTGAAGGAATTACTTTTCACACACGTTTGTTCCGTGCACTTTGGTAAGACACTGCATACTTCAATGCAGCAGTGCTTGACTCCAGCAGTGGAAAAGCTGGTGACCTGATAGCTCTGTGTGTTTATCACCCTTACAGCTTGCAAGTTGGCTTACACAACCTGAGCCAGCCTAGTAGTGTAGGTGTGAAGATGACAGCAGTTATCGGATTTGTGGTGGTGTCTGTTTGTTTGTTTGTTTGTTTGTTTGTTTGTTTGTTTTTGTTTGTTTAAAGCTAATGGTTGAAACTAAAATGTGCCATCTAATAACATTTAAATGCAAGTTCTCCTCCGTTTACTTTTGTTGGTTTTTTAACTGGGTTCCCTTTCTGACTGATGGAAAGGTCTCTGTCGGTCTGTTTGGCTGACAGCGTTTTAGTAAAAGTACTTCTTAAAACTGGCTTTTTAGGTGCTACAGCAGTATGGACAACTTTTGATCTCCTGTTGGTAATGCTGTGTACCTGACAGTTCAAACATGTATTCCATTGCAGATTGTGTATGGAAAGCTCTGACAGTGTGTTTCTCTAACACGCTGATACTTGGCACTGATAGCTGGGGTTCCTCAGCACATTCTTCATTCACTGATAACTGGAAAGGTTGAATGTGCTGAATTCCTGCTGTTATCAAACTGCTTCTCAGCACCCCTGGTGTTCCAAGTTGATCCACGTGTTTGGCCAATGTGAATGCTAATGTGTGAATGTAACTGTTCTCTGCAGGATTTAAAAGCTAACGAGTCACGACTGAAGGATATAAACAAGGTTGCAAACGACCTGGAGTCTGAAGGGTTGATGGCTGAGGAAGTGCAAGCAGTGGAGCACCAGGTCTGCTTGTTTTTCTGACTTAGTCTGATACTCTTGAGAAGTAAAATATTTCCTTCCTTTCTTTAGTCTATCCTGCTTGGTGTTTCATTGTAACATTGTGGCTGTTACTGTTTATTGTCTGATTAGAGACATACACTGCTTCTTCTGCAGTATGGCCATCACAACGGTAACCTTTGAACTGTTTCTTTTGAAATAGTGCAAGTTGCACCATCTAGAGCTTCTTTTCTTTTTCTTTTTTTTTTCCTTTTTAATATGACTGGAATTTTCTTTAAGGTAATGCTAAACGTCAGGGAGATTCCATGAATCAGCTTTGCTTCTTCACATAAGTGCCAAACTCCCATTCCTATTGCACATGCAGGTTGTGAGAGCACTGTTGGCTTTGTGACATGCTGGGAACTAATAGAAGAAGCTGCCTCAAAGCATGTCTTCTGTCTTCCATTTCTGAAAAACAGTGGAATTTTTCTTTCTGTAAGAAAATATCAATTTGTTTGGTAGGAAGTGACAAGACTTTGTTTTTCTTTCCTTTGCAGGAAGTCTATGGAATGATGCCCAGAGTAAGTGTTAATTTCCATGTGGCAATTTTTGACAGTTTGGAATGTAGAAGTTCTGCTGTGATTGCAATCTATTTGCATGAAGGAACTCATTTGTGATTTTGAGTGGGTGTAGAAAGATTATCTCACCTTAGATCTGTTCATTGTCTGGCTATTGAACTCCACATCACCAATCAGTGCTGAGCAGGATAACCCAAAATGACAAAAATACATATTTGTAAAAATTGATTTATGCTGTTAAGGATGGAACACAGAGATGTCTCAATTTCTAAACATTTTCTGGTAGTTTCAGATTTTGCTTTGTATTTAAAGCTGTTTCTTCACATTTTTAAACAGGATGAAACTGATTCTAAGACAGCCTCTCCTTGGAAGGTAAGTTGCTGAATCCGGGATAAAACAAAAACTACAGCACACATTCTTGGGTTTTTTGCTTTTTTAGTAGACTGTACACCTTCTCATAAGCTCTCCCCTTTTTATTTTTCTTTCTTTAAGATTTGAGAGAATGACTTTAGAGGTGTCTTACTCTCAATCAGTGTTTTGAGTTGGTATTGACTTAGGGTTAATGAATTTCACTTCACTTTGCTTGTTTACTTCAGCAGGCGTGTTACAAAAACTCACAGAGCATTAAGCAGGAATGTGCCATCATAGACTTACATGCCAGTTCTCTGTCAGTACAGATAAGTTGTCGTCCTGCACTGCTCTTCATTGCCAAAGTGAAAATTCTCCATTTAGTGGATTCCCAATGGAGAATTTGCTGGCAGTCTGATTTTGACCTGTGCAGGGGAACTCCCTTTTGTTTTGAATTCTATCAAAGCAAATCATAGTTGTTATGCCACTGTTTTTAGGTATTACCAGGACCAGTGATGTAAAATCCTCCCCATTCACTTAGCATTACGTTTATTTATTGCAGAACATCAAGGGGAAGGAAATGTTTGTATTCTTGAAAGTCAAAGGCAGTAATGCCAAGGTTCCTTCAGCAAGGAATACGTTGTCTGTATGCAGTATCTTTGTCACTGTTTACTGATGCATCAAAATATTCTGAATATTTTTACCATTATCCAACATTATTTTTATCATAAAAGGAGATTGTGTGTTGTAAGGAGTTGGTGATAATTTTTCTGATCAGCTTTCACCAGTTTTGATTGTCATCCTGTATTCTAGAAGTGTTTGAATTAATTGCTGATTCAATCAGAAGTGAAACTGTACAGATAATTGTTGTCTTCTGTGCCCTACATGTATTTCATAAAGCTGTATTTTACAAAGTCTGTGGTTTTGACTTTGGCCAATTGATGGATTTTTTAATTTTTTTTTTTTAATAAAGAATTTTCTTTCAGTTTAACTTTGGCTCTGATTGAAGTCAACTTTAATGCAACTTTTTTATTTCTGCCTTTCACACAGTCTGCACGTATGATGGTACACACAGTGGCAACGTTTAACTCAATCAAGGTAACAATACAGCTTTTCCTGCCCTTACGTAAAAGCTGGAAACTGTTTCACCTTCCTTTCCACAGTCTTTGTCTGTCGTTATGTTTTCTAAGCCATTTTGAATAAACTTATCGAGAAAACTATTTAACATATAGCATTTCCTTCTCAAGTTCTTCCATGTCAGGAGAAGCCCTTAAAATTATTCTTCTGAACTAGACTAATTGAATTTGTACTCCCTCTGGAATTAAGAAGAAACAGTAACCTTCATTTTCAGTGAAAGTCCAGTCTCAACTTCTCATTTGAAATGGACTACTTGGCAAAAATTGCTTGCATTCTCTGAATAATGCAGGTGTAGCTGTTATCAGTACCTTCCAGCACTACTGTCAGTTTTCTCAATAGAATTGTGAAAAATTACCTGTTGGGGTATGGACATGGAGAAGGTGTGGTTGGCATGTTCACAGATGTCAGCAGAATAAGAGAGAGGTTGATAAGCATGGTGAACAAAACTTGCTGGAGAGTAAGTTCTTCTGTTTGTCTTAAAGCTTCAGTGCCATACAAGAGTTTCTTAATGCAGAATTGCTATAGAACTGGTTTGCTGTATCAGTATGGGGTTTTATTTTTTGTTGTTATTCCAGGAACTGAATGAACGCTGGAGATCTCTGCAGCAGTTGGCAGAGGAGCGAAGCCAGCTGTTGGGCAGTGCTCATGAAGTCCAGAGGTTCCACAGGTGGGATGTTTATATCATATCTGACCTTATTGCAGTAAAATACTTTATTTATAAGAGTTCTAAAAGAAAGCAGGACCTAACAAGTCATATTTCAGCCCTCAATTTGTTCAGTGGAAGTTGGGCTACCTGCAAAACGAGTTGTTTTTTTTTTAAATATACTGCCTAGAAAAAGAAAAGCTTTTTAATATGGAACATGGAACTGCTGAGGGTTTGGGAGATGTGAACTGCTGTCCTATTTTGCCAGAGTTCACTTCGGTCTTGCAGCTTCAACTACGTGAGCATCTCTAAAAAAGAGAAGGTGTGGTGGGTAACAGAGATCCTAGCACGGCCTCCATTTTAATTCTCTTTTTTTCCTCCACTCAAATCAGAGATGCTGATGAAACAAAAGAGTGGATAGAAGAGAAGAATCAAGCATTAAATACTGACAACTATGGACATGACTTGGCCAGTGTGCAGGCTCTGCAGCGCAAGCATGAAGGCTTTGAGAGAGACTTGGCAGCTCTTGGAGACAAGGTGAGGATGAGAGGGTGAGAAAAGTGGAAGCTTTCCTTTTATCTAGCGGAGGTTATTGCACTATGGAAAGGATTATTTTTGTGTTCTTTATGTTTATTTTCCTTTTTTTTTATTCTAGGTGAATTCTCTTGGTGAAACTGCCCAGCGTCTGATCCAGTCACATCCAGAGTCAGCTGAAGACCTTCAAGAAAAATGTACTGAGTTGAACCAAGCTTGGAGTAGTCTGGGAAAACGTGCTGACCAGCGCAAAGAGAAGCTTGGAGATTCTCATGACCTGCAGCGTTTCCTCAGTGATTTCAGGTAGAGTCCATCGCTCCCCTCCCCATTTTGTCTGCTTTATTACTGGAAGAGTACTTCTAACTCAGGGTTTCGGAGGAGTATTTCATGGGAAGGGTTGAAAAAGGACTGTTTTTCCTATTCTGGCTTATTTTACTGGAGGAAGGGAATTATTTTTATATTAATCTGTGCTCACAGAGACCTTATGTCTTGGATCAACGGAATCCGGGGTCTGGTCTCCTCAGATGAACTTGCAAAAGATGTGACTGGAGCTGAAGCTCTGTTGGAAAGGCATCAGGTATGTGAAAGATAATAAGTGAGTATCAAAGATCAATAGATGTTTGTTTTTCTGACACTTTTCACTTACAGTTCCAAAAATTAATCAGTTGCTGCTCTGTCCTTTATTTAATAACAAATCTCTGTACCTTGCAGGAGCACCGCACTGAAATAGATGCACGGGCTGGCACTTTTCAGGCATTTGAACAGTTTGGGCAGCAGCTTCTGGCTCGTGGACACTATGCCAGCCCAGAGATTAAGGAGAAACTGGATATTCTAGATCAAGAACGGACAGACCTGGAGAAGGCCTGGGTCCAGCGCAGAATGATGCTAGACCAGTGCTTAGAACTACAGGTACCCTGCTGCATTTTTAAAAGGAAAGATCATTCCTTCTTTAAATATGTATTCATTCACAATGATGAGTGATGTTCATGGTCTGTCTGTCTCATGCTTTGGAGTTTTTCCTCCCCAGCTGTTTCATCGGGATTGTGAACAAGCTGAAAACTGGATGGCTGCCCGAGAGGCATTCCTAAATACAGAAGATAAAGGAGACTCGTTAGACAGCGTGGAGGCACTCATCAAGAAACACGAAGATTTCGATAAGGCAATCAATGTCCAGGTGAGGGGCGTAGCTGAATTGAAGAGAGAATATCTTTTCTGATGTGGTTTGTTAACAAAATGAATTACTACCACATGTGGCTTGTCAAGCTTCATTCTAAAGCTATTTGGCATCTGCAGCTGCAGTTTAGCAGTGCCTTATGCAGGCACAGGTGTATTTCACTGTCTACAAATAAGTTGCAAGAAGAGTGGCAAAAGTTTGCATATATCTCTTATTGACTTGAAATTTACTTACTTATTACAATAGAGGAAGGTGTATTGTCAGTTTCTTGAGAAGAAAACTGCTGACCTTTACATACTGCTAAAAGTCAGGAAGATGCTCTTTTCCTAAATGCTGCAGGTGGAAGCTCTTGTGAAGTTGATCTTTCCAGTCCTGTAGAAGATAGTCATCCTTAATGGGAAAAAAACTCCATTCCAGACCCTGCTCAACACTTGATGTTGTTTGAAGTACAGCAGTTCTCCTAACTGATGGCTTCTCTTTTGAACAGGAAGAGAAAATTGCTGTCTTGCAGTCTTTTGCTGACCAACTGATCGCTGCTGATCATTATGCAAAAGGAGTCATTGCTAACAGGCGCAATGAGGTTCTGGACAGGTTGGTACATAGGTTGCCTTGTTAGATGGGATGCAGCTGTGACTGAGTGCCATTTGGCATCACTGTTAAGCTGTTCAATGCAATGCTTTGTGCAGCCCTGTTTTTTCATTCTGTGCTATATTTAATTGCATACAGGTGGCGTCGTCTGAAAGCTCAGATGATTGAGAAGAGATCTAAGCTGGGAGAATCTCAGACCCTCCAACAGTTCAGTCGTGATGTTGATGAAATAGAAGCTTGGATCAGTGAAAAGCTTCAAACTGCAAGTGATGAGTCATATAAGGATCCCACAAACATCCAGGTGAATATGATTCTCAGCTTAGGAATCATAAGGAGGTATTTAGGTTCACAAAGAGCGCTCCGTTTTGAAAGAATGTGTTCAGAGGAATTCCTGTTCAGTGAGAGAGAATCATGCACCGTGTTGGATCTTCCTTTAACAAAGAGAAAATGGAAATTTCGTTATGCATAAAGAGAGGCTTAATGTGGAAGTCTCTTAGTAATTATTGATGTATGTAATGAATAAGATATGTATATAAGAATAAGATATCTTCAGCAGCAGGCTTCCTGAAGGTGAATAGCTGAGTAGCTATTCTGTTTTTCTCCTAACAGAATAATGAAACTAAGTTCTTGGGTCTTATCTCCACCTTACATTCTGAAATATAAAGTCTTATTCGTTCTTCAGTGTTAAGGACTAATTGCAGTTACCTCCTATGTTGAAATGCTGGTTATGAAGTAGTATGAGTGCACTGAACTACTTCTTCTCTCAATCTGTTTTATAGCTTTCCAAACTGCTGGTAAGTAGTTTGGACTAGCCCTGGTATGTGAATTTTTCTTTGTACAGCTTACATGTGAGCACAAGGTCTGGTTGCAGTTTGTTGCTCCATCCATCAGTTCATGCAGTCTCTTTGTTTTCTCTTAGTTATTGACCTTCATTCAGGTGCAGCTGTCGGTCTTCATGTTATGGATGTGGCTTTTCTGTTAATCCATATACAGCATCATTTATTTCTGTATTTGTTTTGCAGGTGTTCTGCATGATCTGTTTCATTTGTGATGCATAAGGGATGCAGGGTGTTGGGTGGGGATTTTTGTTTGTTTCTTTCTCAGTAGGAGTTTGCTCCTGGAGAAGTGGGTAGCTAGGCTCCTTTTTCAGAAGTCTGCCTGCTAGCCCTGTCATCCTTTCTGCATCTGCAGTGGTGATGACATAACTTGTGATACAAAACATCAGCTCTGTTACCTTAGTTTTTCAACATCAAATGTTGAAGATGGAGGATTTAATGAAACTGGTAGACCTGAAGTGCTTAGCTCTTGTGGCAGTAGCTGCAAGAGAAGGAGAATAATATAGAAGTAACTCTCTGGAAAAAGATGTGTACCACATGGAAAGCTATGGGGTTATACAAAAGGGGAAGACAACAAAGAGAGGGGAGGAACTGGACTAAAGAAGGAGAGAATAAATGTTTCTTTAGGCTGTGGTACATTAGGGATCCTTTTCCTTATTTGAAAAAAAAAATTCATTAAAGCAAATGCTCATCTTGGATCTGTTGTCATGGTAATTATATGAAGGTGTGCAATTGGCAGCTCTTAAATTGAGTTTTACTTGTTGGTAAATGTTGCTTTGAAGGATATATTCCTATGATCTCAGCAGTCAGGACTGTCAGCTTCCAAAATAAAGCAGTTCATGCAGAATCTCTCATGCCAACGCTGTAGTTTTTTTCATCTTCTACTTCTAGGCTAACATTTCCTTTCATTCCATTCTCTCAGGGCATTGCATACCCATGTCCAATGCTACTAGCATTTCCCGTTAATACTCTTAAATTCTGTTGTGTCATTTTTGTGCTATTCTTCTCTTTCTGGTGGGTGGATCTATCATGTATACATGGGAGACATCTGTGTATTTCCTCCCACTTCGAGGCTCCTGTTGTTCTCATGGTGCTCTCAACTCAGAAAAACCTTTTAAAATCAATACTTTCTAGTTAGATTCATAAGAGTTTTTGGTTGTTAATCCTGGATTTTAATGTATAGTGTGATCATGTATGACTGAACGATGTCAGAATGCATAAGTCAGATGGCAGCAGTGGTTTCTGTTAGCTGTCTGTAGGTTAGGAATAGAAATAGTAGCTTTGCAAATTTCTGTAGGAGTAGAAAGGATTGTCTATTTTTATGTTTATGCTTAGAGTTTGTATAATTGCTGCTTTTTGGAGATGATGGCGCTGTACTGGAGAAAGCTTCACCCAGGAACAGTGAGGGTTAGTGCAAGGAACGTTACTGGCAGCTGTCAAATGCAGAGGACATTGCCTGAGTTACCTACATCAGCTCACTGGAAGTTTTGCTATGTCAAAGCTTGATGCTTACCCAGATTGATAAGAGGATTCTTACTGAGGGAGAACTTCTTTAGGTCAGACTGTAGACAACAGCCATGCTCTCCTCTCGGCCCATGAGAACAATGCAGGAGCCCTTTGTCCAGTTTCTGACAGTTGTGCTTTTTCTCACATGCAGAGCAAGCACCAGAAGCACCAAGCCTTTGAAGCTGAGCTCCATGCCAACGCAGATCGGATTCGTGGAGTCATTGATATGGGGAACTCCCTGATTGAAAGAGGAGCGTGTGCTGGCAGTGAGGATGCTGTGAAGGTAAGCACAACAAATCCACTTAGAATGTCTGCTTACATTCAGCTTTGAAGTGTTTGGGTAACTGGGTGAGAAAAACAAGCATTGCAATCAAATCTTGTTTTATGGAAATGTTTCTATTTCAACAATGCAGTGGAAATAGGAACAGTCATTTTACTTCACCTTTGAGAGAGAGAACTTTTCGGATCCTGTAACAAGGATGTGAATGTTGAACTGAATTCTAGCTAGGCAGCATTCAGTAGTTACTGTGTAGTTATGCGTGGAATCGGCAGCCAAACTCGTGCCTTATTCAGCTGCTGCATTTATCAAAACTTGCATTTTTCATTTGTAGCATTTGTCCTCTCCATTTTACAACAGGCACGGCTGGCTGCCCTGGCTGACCAATGGCAGTTCCTTGTTCAGAAGTCAGCAGAGAAGAGCCAGAAACTGAAGGAAGCTAATAAACAGCAGAATTTCAATACTGGCATCAAGGACTTTGATTTCTGGCTTTCAGAGGTAACTTATTGAAATGGTGAATGTATTGTACATTATTTGTAAACAAAGTGAGAAGGAGCGTGATTGCCTTGAATCTCTACGAAATTAAACAGGTGATGAGACAGAGGTTTATCCTCTCTGCAGAAAGTTAAGGAAGTAATTTGTATAATTTTAAAGGCAGTATAATTTCAAGAGTTCTGTGAAAATACGACATGGTTTATTCTTTATTCCCTTTTTCCTTCCCCACCCCTAGGTGGAAGCTTTGTTGGCATCTGAAGACTATGGGAAGGACTTGGCATCAGTTAACAACCTTCTGAAGAAGCACCAATTACTGGAAGCTGATATATCTGCTCATGAAGTATTGCTTTCTCTTTTAGTTTTGGAATATAAATCATAGAATCATAGAACTGCTCATGTTGGAAAAGACCTTAAAGATCATCAACCTCAAACTAACCATGTTACCCTAACTCCAACTACCCTCTGCTAAATCGTGTCCCTGAGCACCACATCCAGATGGTTTTTAAACACATCCAGGGATGGTGACTCAACCACTTCATAGGGAGCCCATTGCAGTGCTTAACAACCCTTTCTGTAGAGAAGTTTTTCCTGATATCCAACCTAAACTTACCCTGGTGTAATTTAAGGCCATTTCCCCTCGTCCTGCCACCAGCGAGGAGAGACCAACCCTGCTCTCGCTGCAGTCACCTTTCAGGTGTTTGAAGAGAACATGGTCTCCCCTCAGCCTCCTCTTCCCCAGATTAAAATCACAGTAATTGGCAAACTCTGCAGGTACTGCTGCAGTCATACACTCAAACGTGTTTTCTTCACGTGTGGCCCTGCACAGTAGTTAGATTTCTATGTTTATGTCAGTACAGAAATCATGACGAGACAATCTTACACACGCCTCTTTTCTCCACGTTTCCAGGATCGGCTGAAGGACCTGAACAGCCAGGCTGACAGTTTGATGACCAGCAGTGCTTTCGATACCTCCCAAGTAAAGGACAAACGTGAAACCATAAACGGGCGCTTCCAGAGGATCAAGAGCATGGCAGCCGCCCGCCGCGCCAAGCTGAACGAGTCCCACCGCCTGCATCAGTTCTTCCGTGACATGGATGATGAGGAGTCCTGGATCAAGTGCGTGTTCTGAAAGTTAGAGGCTCTGCCATCAGAGCACGTGCTTACTGTCAGCTTGCCAGCAGTGTTCAGTCTGTAGTATGGTTCCATAACACAACGTGTCTCTGCAAGGAGTCACCTTTGCCTTCCAGTCAAGGAAAACTGTGTTAAAAATGACTTCTGCTCCAGTTTGGGTGTGGCTTCTTATCTGCAGTGCTCTGTGGTCTGACTGCAAGAGGGAAAAGTCTATGCTGGAAGAAGAAGCATTCTATTAGCCTTGAACCAGATAGCTGCAATTTGACTAATCTTCTTTGGGAAAGCTTGCAGAAGAAACTCAGACCTTATTTTTCAGTCTGAAGTAATTCTTCTGTTGTTGGTCTAGCCAGTTGTAGTAATGAACTTAATGCCCTTTCTGCAGGTGTTAGTTCCCTGAAGGAAGTGAACTTCATAGAAATCATTAGACTAATTCTGTTGTCTTGCTTGTGGAAAATTAAAAATAGCAATTGAACATCAGCAGGTAAACTTCTTGAAATGCAGCTATCTTAGAAAGCAGTGCAGATAAGATCTCCTTCGTAGAGAAATGATAGACCCTCTGCCTTTCCTTTCTTCTCCCTACTCATTTTCCTTTTGTGTGTCAGGAGCCAGCTGCTGTTTGTTGATACCTCATGCACTGCACTAAGACTTGTGTTGTGAAGAGCATTTCCTTATTTGCAGTGATTTTTTTTCTTTTCTTTTGTGAGATTTGATCTATGCAAGTAGTTCTCAAACTTTCTATTTCTTCTCTCGTGATTTTAGAGAGAAGAAACTGTTGGTGAGCTCAGAGGACTACGGCAGGGACCTGACTGGAGTGCAGAACCTCAGGAAGAAACATAAGCGCTTGGAAGCAGAATTAGCTGCCCATGAACCTGCTATCCAGGTGAGCACCTCTCTCCTTGACAGATTGCTTTATAAAGAATGCCATTCTTTGTCATTCTTTGCAGCAAATATGAAAGCAAGTAATTAGTTTGTAAGCATGCAGATAGAGTGCCTAAGGAAAGATACTTTATTAATTATCTGTTTCTCTGCTTTGCAGGGTGTTCTAGACACTGGCAAGAAGCTTTCAGATGATAACACGATTGGGAAGGAGGAGATACAGCAGAGACTGGCTCAGTTTGTGGACCATTGGAAAGAGCTAAAACAGCTGGCAGCTGCTCGGTGTGTGAGACGTTGTGACACAATTTAAATAAAGCACTTACATGGGCTTGTAAGGACCAGATGTACTGAATTTCAGGTTTTTAGATATGGTTGGATAGTCAGTAGTATCATGTAATAGGTTCTATGAAACTACTGGGAAGAGTTTTAGTGATAATAGTTCTCAACAGCAACGTGACAGGTAGGATTTTTTGTTTCTTCAAGTTGTGCTGCAGTCTTTTCTTGCACCAGCTGAAAACCAGAGACTTGAAATTGAGCTAAGTCCCCTAGCAGGATGTTTTTCTGAATGGAAGCTGTTGGGAGAGAGTCCTTTCAGTCCTTCAGTAGCTGCAGGTTTTGAGGCCTAGAAGAAAGAAGTGAGAGTGAGGTGTGTTGGCTTTCAATCTCTGCACATTCTTAGGTTTTCAGCTGCTTGTGTATTTGTTTCCATCTGATATCTAAAAGCTGTAGAGTAACACTGCAGCTAATTTTACCTTTCTTTACCCATGCAGGGGGCAGCGTCTGGAGGAGTCCCTGGAGTACCAGCAGTTTGTAGCAAATGTAGAGGAAGAGGAAGCATGGATCAACGAGAAAATGACATTGGTAGCCAGTGAGGATTATGGAGACACACTTGCTGCTATCCAGGTATGAAAGAGGTTGTTGGCTCTTGGGTGATTTCATTGCATCATCACTGATGAGAACATTGTGAACCTTTGCTGTAACTGTTTGTTTTCAAATATGGAAGTTTTTTGATTTATTTTTGTATTTTCAGGGCTTGCTGAAAAAGCATGAAGCGTTTGAGACTGACTTTACTGTCCACAAAGACAGAGTGAATGATGTTTGTGCTAATGGAGAGGATCTCATTAAAAAGGTGAGCAGAAGCTGGTAAAAAAACAAAGCTTTCAAAAGCTGCCCAAGACATCTTCATGTCAAAGCAGACTTATTTGTCTGGTTTGGACTGATTTGTCATCTCTTTGAAAAGAGTTCTATTCAGTTTTTTTGCAGCTGACCAAGCTATTGGTGTTAACCAATTTCAGAGCTGTTTCATGTTCATGTTGTACATTAAGAACCAAGTCTTTTGGCTAAAATCTTTGCTCTGTCACCCACTTGCTGGATGCCTTGGAAGACCTTAAGGGTTGCTGTTGTTTTTTTCCTGATACATAGAACAATCACCATGTGGAGAACATAACTGCTAAGATGAAGGGCCTGAAGGGCAAGGTGTCAGATCTGGAGAAAGCTGCAGCTCAGAGGAAAGCCAAATTGGATGAGAATTCTGCCTTCCTCCAGTTCAACTGGAAAGCAGACGTGGTGGAGTCATGGATAGGTATGGTCTGTGTTGGAGCACAGTGTGCTATCACAAAGAAACTGATGTGCACCTCCATTTCTTAGTGTGTAACTTCGTACTTTGTTAGAGTAAGCAGAACATAAACCCGAAGGAATGAGCAGTATTGTACCTGATAGATGCTTGTGAGATCGTTGTTAGACCAGAATTTGGAACTGAGGGAGAATTTGAGACAGAGGTGTTTTCATCTTTACTGAATGTGCTTCGTTTTCCAGGTGAGAAGGAAAACAGTCTGAAGACAGATGACTATGGCCGTGACCTCTCCTCTGTGCAAACGCTGCTCACCAAACAGGTTAGTGCTGATGCTGCCTTCCATCTGAAAGTGATCAAGGAAACAGGTCAACGCTTCTGTAATACCAGATTTTGGTATTCACATATTCTATTTTTATTTAACAATTCTTATATAACCTTGCATATATTTCTATGTGAAATATTTCTTTTTTTAATGCTTCAGGAAACTTTTGATGCTGGACTTCAGGCTTTCCAGCAGGAGGGAATTGCAAACATCACTGCTCTGAAAGACCAGCTACTGGCAGCCAAACATATCCAATCAAAGGCCATTGAGGCTCGGCACGCTTCCTTGATGAAACGCTGGAATCAGCTGCTTGCTAATTCTGCAGCCAGGAAAAAGAAACTCTTGGAGGCTCAGGAGCACTTCAGAAAGGTGAGTCACCAAACCTCGGGGCTACAAAAATCTGATTGTTCTTTTTGGAGGAAAAGCAGCACAAGACTCAGCACTTAGGCAGCGTTCTTATTTGCAGCTAATGATTATGGAGATCCAGAGGACTTCAAAGTTTTTTATATACTTGCAAGGAATGAGTAATAAAGGCAAACTGTTACTTGAGCTTGTTAACTTTAGGTAATCTCGTACATAATACTTGCATTACAGAACTGAACAACCAGTTTCTTTTCTCTTTTCAAGGTTGAGGATCTCTTCCTGACCTTCGCCAAGAAAGCCTCTGCCTTCAACAGTTGGTTTGAGAATGCTGAAGAGGACCTGACGGATCCTGTGCGCTGCAATTCTCTGGAAGAAATCAAAGCACTGCGAGAAGCCCACGATGCGTTCCGTTCGTCACTGAGCTCTGCCCAAGCTGACTTCAACCAGCTGGCAGAGCTGGACCGCCAGATCAAGAGCTTCCGTGTAGCCTCCAACCCGTACACTTGGTTTACTATGGAGGCTCTTGAAGAAACTTGGAGGAATCTGCAGAAAATTATCAAGGCAAGTCGGAGAGCTGCTCCTCATAGCCTGTCACCTTGCGAGTCTTCCTTGGAATTTGTCTGCCAGATAATCAATACAAAAGTTTGTCACAGTACTAGAAGTGGAAATCTCTCAAATTTGGGGAGCAAAGAAAAGCATCCGTTAGCTTGTGCTGTTGTTCAGATTTTCAGTGATGTTTCGCTCTCCGGAGACAAAGCACTTGTTCCCCAATCCTGACTGTAGAGGAAGTTTCACATTCAGGCACATTCACATTACAGTCAAGTAATGGTTGCATCAGTTCTAATTCTCAAGGATTTGGTTGGAATGTTCTGCACTGCGGTCTTTGCCTCGGTTAGTTATGGAGGACGCTTTTTGAGTCCTCAGCCTTCTGGATTTGTGCTCGAATGCACTGCTGGTTATGCTGTTATAAGGTAAAGCCATCCACCTATTTCCCTGCTTGAAACTGTGTGTGTTTG
This sequence comes from Tympanuchus pallidicinctus, assembly GCF_026119805.1. NCBI lineage: Eukaryota > Metazoa > Chordata > Aves > Galliformes > Phasianidae > Tympanuchus > Tympanuchus pallidicinctus. The sequence goes on from NW_026294802.1 coordinate 50,979,782, forward strand.
TTCCTCAGGAGCGTGAATTGGAGCTGCAGAAGGAGCAGCGAAGGCAGGAAGAAAATGACAAGCTGCGCCAGGAGTTTGCTCAGCACGCTAATGCCTTCCACCAGTGGATTCAGGAGACAAGGTATAGTTTGCTCTTTCCAGGAGCAACTCTTAGAGAATTGTGCAGCTAATTGTATCTATCTTACGTCTGCTTAGTCCATCTAAGTGGTAAATGTGTCCTGAAAAGCAGCTACTGAGAATTTGTTCATTTCCTACAGCTGGGATTTGAGGGAAGCCCCATTAGCCACGGGAAGAGAAAGCTCTAAACCCCAGGTTATAGCAGTGATCCTGCTTCTGAATTCATGTTTCTGTAGTGATACCAGGTATCCAGGACTTGACTGTCCTCCAGTTATTCCTGAACTAGCCTGCAGGACAGCTGAAAGGGGTGGGGAGCAGACAGCTGGAGCAGCCTGCAGGAAGTGCTCCTGGCATTTCTGTTAATGCCTCTTTGTTCACTGGTACATTAGGAATCTCACTAGGACTTCAACAGGGAAAGAAATTGTGAAAAGAACCTGAAGGCAAGCACTTCTCTGGAGTGCTGTCTGATTATATCCATGCTGGGGGAGAGAGAGCAGATATTAAACATATGTTGTAGAAATAAAAAATCTCAGGGTTGAGAACTGCAGAGAACTGAAGAGCATGTTTCTAGAAAACAGGGGACAGAGCTGTTAGCCAGTTCTGTGTGGTGAGTTCTGTTTTCATTTAATCCTGTGATTCTCTGTCTCTGTGTGTTTACAAATAGTTCTGTATGTGTCTTCATGAAATACTGAAATTTAAATGATTTAACTTTTTGATGTTTACTTCCCACCCAAATCTGTCCCTCTCTTACTGTCTTGTCTCTGTCCTGCTGCCTGATGTTTGGATCTTCACATTCCACAGGACTTACCTGCTAGATGGGTTAGTATTGAATTTTATATCTTTCAAAATATGGTGATGTGTTCTGCTCTGTCTGTGTGATTTCTTCTGTCACTGTGTTGCTTGTGAAAGCCACACCAAAACCCCTTTTATTTGAAAAGAGCAATTAGCTGAGGTGCACAGGAAACAAGAGTTTGGAGTGGATTACAAATAAACCAGTAAAAACCATAACTATTTCCTAATCAAAAGCAGAGGAAGCTATGAGTGGGAAGCCACTGGCATCCCGTGGAAGTGCAAACTCCTGTTCACAGAATCATAGAACAGCTCAGGTTGGAGGAAACCATGAGGACCATCAGGCCCCCCCTGCCGTTAGCTGGGCTGCCAGCTGCTAGGTCAGGTCCTGCATCAGATTGTTCTTCCTTTGTCTGAGTGCTCACACAAGGAAGGGCTCTCACTCTGAGATGTGGGAGAATACAGAATGATCATCTTCACGTGGCTTTTAAAGCAGTTTTCCGATAGTCAGAGATCTGTTTAGCAGAATGGATTTTCTGCTGTAACTGTTCTCTGAATGACTAAAGCCCCACAGTGTGGACTGCTTTGTTCTGGGAGGAGGAAGACGTGTTCCTGCAAAGAGGCTTTGCTGAAATTACGTGTCTTTAAGACTTCATAACACACAAATGTGAGCTGCTTGCTCTGTGGTTGGCCGTACTGTGGAAGAGGTGCTTACCCTGCCGAGATTTTAGTCGTGATAGCAGAAAAGAAAACCTTCAGCAGGGACACAGAGACCCACCCAGATTGGCTGGCAGCCGGATGCCTGCAGTCTGAGCTCCTGTCCTGCATCCCCCAATGAAGATGCTGGTTGGTGATTTGTCAGGAAGTGGCAAGGAAACAATACAATCTTCAAGTGTCTTCAGACTGCCAAAACCTCCCAGAGTGTGTCTGCCCATTTACATTTCTTCAGTATTAAAAAAACTGCAACACAATAGAAGCTCTGTAACAAGACATAGTGTAAAATGTTAACAAACACTGCATGGGCCTGGCGCAGAGGCTGTCGGCCCTGTGCAAAGGGCTGGAGAGGAGGCAGGGGCCTTTCTTCCAAAGATAAATGGCTTTTCATAATAAAAGGGTGGAATTCTTCGCAGATAACTGCTGCTTATGTGCTCTGTAATGACTACAGTGTCTTGTTCTGCTGATCCTGCCAGAGAAAAAATAGTTTGCCCCATTTTTGCTGAACAGTTTAATGGGACCGAGCAGATTTTCCTGGAACGGAAACTGAATTCTCTGCTCCTTTGTAAATTGGTGTAGTAGATGAGTTCTTGTATCCAAGAATGAGCTGACAGAAAGGGGCCATTTACTCAAAGCCACTGGGCCAGGGCTGGAGATCACCATGCCAAGAGCTTTTGTTGAACAAATTACCAGAAGGCTTCTGATACACAAGGCAGAGTCGGTCCTTAATTCTGTGTGAATGGCTTACAAACACAGGCTGAGCTCAGAGAGCCCTCGGCTGTGCCTGGCCTGCCTTGGCAAGAGGGAAAGCAGAGCTCCAGAGAGGTTGCAGGGCAGCAGAGAGGTCCTGCAGGCAGCAGTTGGTGTGGTGGTGGCTGTGTGCACGTGGTGCTGCGTGGGAGAGGGAAGCCCAGCAGAGCGTGGAACGAACGCCTTTGTAGAACCTGTAGATGAGCTTAACTGCAAAATGCATTTCTTTATCCTAGCGTTTCTCCTTTTTGTGTGATTTACACAAAAATAACCAGTTAGTTTCCTGTGTGTGCGACCAGCTTCTGGATTTGTTTATTTCATAAGTAATGGCTTCTGTTTGCTGCAGGGTGGTGATGCTGCAGTGGCCGTGTTTGGGTGCAGTGTTCTGTCCACTGTTCTTTCTTCTTCTTTTTTGGAATTTACCTGGTTTCTTTTCTTCGATTAGCATAGCCTATCGTCGTGTCATTCGTGTCTATCAGTATGAAGTTGGGGATGATCTATCTGGAAGGTTTTTTTTCCTCTTTATTTTCTTACCTCACTTTGGTTTTCAAATGCACTCTTTAATTCCAAGGCTCGCTTTCCTTCCAACTAACTGTCACAGCTTAGAGATGCTTGGAGGTGTGTTCCCTGCAGGGCGTCCCTCCCGTGGTTGGCTCCCAGCTTCCTGCTCAGGGCTCTGGATGTGCACTGAGTCTGGCTTTAACCCTGCTGGTGGGAAACACCCACATGTTCAGGGTGTTTCCGTGGCTACAGAGCAATCCAGCACTTGCAGTCCCCTCCTCAAAAGCATGTAGGGTAGACTTTAGAGAAGCTGCAGTTACTGCCAGGCCCCTCAGAACCAGTCAGAAGCATGGCACACCCAGGTGGGCTGTCCACACACAGCTCTGTCAGCATGAGCTCCCACCGTCAGTGGGAGGATGGAGGTCCCTGAGTGCTGCAGCTTGAGGGCTGCTTAGGATCCTGGGGGGGAGGAGGGCAGCAACCAGAGGCGTTCCTTAGCTGTCCCTACAAAGTGATGCTGGAGACATCCCTGCAGTGGGGATCCTGGTGTGTGAGGGTGGGGCTGCATGGAACAGGCACCGAATGGAGCAGCGCTGCCTCAGTTCCTGCGGGTGCTGGGAGGGATGGGGCAGGAAGGCACCTCTCCATCAGCCTACATAGGGGAGCTCCAGGGTTTTTCTGCAGTGATTGTGCTGTGCTTTCCAACCAAACCAGCAGTTCTCAAGAGGTCTCTTCTCCCTGTTTGATCCCCAATAACACACCTCTATAGAGCTCCAATGCAGCCCATCTCAGTGAATCCCTCGTGGTTGGTGTGTGTGTGTGCTGGGCACGGCGGAGCGGGGTGGGACTGCACCAAGTTTCTAATTTCATGAGGCCCAGCAAAGCGGGTGCTGTGGATTTGGCATGAAGTGTGACTGCTGATCGTGCTGCCTTTCAAATGGGGCTAGAAATTAACCGTATAAAGAAATGAGAATTAAACGAGATGTGATGTGTCTGCCTGAAATAGTGAGTCAGAATAAATGAAACACAAACCCAGCATTGAAATATTTGCAGAACAATACTGCTGTAAGTCTTTGTAAGGAAGGACTGTTAATTTCAAGCCCCACCTGCCATTTTTTATGGGAGAAGTGCTGTGTCTCACTGTAATTCTGTACCTAGGTCCTGTATGGTGGAGGAGTCGGGAACACTGGAATCCCAGCTGGAAGCTACCAAAGTAAGCAATGCTCACCTGTCTGTAAAGCACCTTCCCCAAGTGGTAACTCAGAAACGTGGGGTGGGAATGAAAGTGCATGCAATTATATGGTAAAATCTTAATTGATTTTTGTATGTTTTGAATACTGAAGAAACCTTTATCTGATGTCTGCTTATATCCCAGGGCATTAAACAATACCCCAATGCAGTTTTCCTTTTTCTTCCTAAATGAATGTTCGTTTTAAGGCTGGTTGTTGTTGTTCTGGTTTTTTAACTCCTTGATTTTCTCCTCCTCTCTCATCCTACCAGCGCAAACACCAGGAGATCCGGGCTATGAGGAGCCAGCTGAAGAAGATTGAGGACCTCGGAGCAGCCATGGAAGAGGCACTTATCTTGGACAACAAATACACAGAGCACAGCACCGTGGGGCTGGCGCAGCAGTGGGACCAGCTTGACCAGCTGGGAATGAGAATGCAGCACAACCTGGAGCAGCAGATTCAAGCTCGGTACTGCCTGGCCTGGGGGGAGGTGAACAGTAACACACTGCTGTCTGTCTGAAAGCAAACCTTGTGCAGGCAGTGCTGATGAGTCTCTCCTGCGTTCTGCAGCGTAGAGCTCCTTAACCTCCAGCGTTTCTCAGCTCCTTTCAGAAGGATGCAGTTAGCATGGTTTGGAATAGTTCCTGTTGGCCATTAGCAGTGATGTCTTGGAGGAGCTGATTTATTCCTTTGAGCTGTGATGATGTGATGTATTGTCTGCTCACTTGTCCTCAGCTGGTGCAGGCTGCTGGTTTGGGGCAGATGGACTCCATCGGAGTTCTGCAGTTCAGGAACTGTTCAGTAATTTTGCTGCTTCTCTTTCAGAAACACAACTGGAGTCACAGAGGAGGCCCTGAAGGAGTTCAGCATGATGTTCAAGTGAGTTGCAGGGAAAGAATGCCAGTGGAATACTTGGGAGATATTTCTGGCACGTGGATGGCTCCTGTTCACAGGATTCTCTGGCTGTTCTGTTTGTAGCTCCTTTATTGTCTGCCCAGTTTTGTGCTGAGCTGCTCTGATCTCTGCCAGATGGCAGAGCCTCCAGGCACACCCACTGCTGGCTGGGTGCACCGCAGCCATGAGAGCTTTTCGTGGGCATGCTCACTTGTGGGCACACTTGTGTAGAACCAAGAGTGAGTTCCAGCTGGGAATACAGCCCTTCTTTGGTGTTTTTTTTTAAGCAAAGTGAAGAATTTGTTTACACTGTTATGTAGGAAATGCCCGTTAATTCAAGCTCGCTTCTGCAGAACGGTGGACTGGCTGTAAGGTGCTCATTTTCAGCCCACTGTGTAAATTTGAATGAGATACTCAGCATCTTAACGCTTAGTAATGTGGGTTTTGGTTTTGTGGTTTTAGGCACTTTGACAAGGACAAATCTGGACGTCTTAATCACCAGGAGTTTAAGTCTTGCTTGCGCTCCCTTGGCTACGACCTGCCCATGGTTGAGGAAGGAGAGCCTGACCCTGAATTTGAGTCTATTCTTGACACTGTTGATCCCAACAGGTACGTGCATCAGACCTTCTGCTTTTCTGTAGCCAAGTATTTTATCAGTACCTTTCTGGGGGTTAGCTGGAAAGCCTCTTAGAGGCCGAGAGCTTTGCTTTCCTGTTTTCACAGTAATTCATGTGAAAAATATTCTCACAAAGGCAAGAATGACATCTGTTAAGAAGACACTCCACGTGGACAGTGGCCTGGTGTTGGTGCGGCCTCCTGCGCTGAGGTTTTCACTGCTCCCAGAGCAGTCAGAGCCCTTCTCTCAGGAGGAAGCGCACCGTGGTACGAAGGGACAGCAGTGCTCACATGCTGCCTGTTTCATTGGCAGGGACGGCCACGTCTCACTGCAGGAGTACATGGCCTTCATGATCAGCAGGGAAACGGAGAACGTGAAATCCAGCGAGGAGATTGAGAGTGCTTTCCGTGCCCTCAGCTCGGAGGGGAAGCCTTACGTGACCAAGGAGGAGCTCTACCAGGTCAGTGCCGTTTGTGGCCCTCTAGAAAGGAACAGAGGGAGGTGTTTTGTTCATAGGCTGTTAACATAAACAGCACTAATGACTTGGAAGTTCACGTTGCTGTAGTTAAGCCAGTTCTGAAGCTGCAGAGGTAACCCCTGCAGCAAATAAAGAAATCGTAGTTACAGCTCTGCCCATCTGCTTTCTGGCCCTAAAGCGGAGGATTAACTTAACTGCCAAAGGATTTACTCGAGTAAAGCAAGAGCTGCTCCAAGGCCCAGGAAGGGCTGCATTCACTGTCTCTCTCCTCAGAAACTCATGCTTTCCTATAATCATTTGGGAGAGTGGAGGGAGGTGTTTCTCCAAGCAGTGATTTGAAAGAGAAACTTGAGTCTGTGCTTAAATACCGAGAACACGACCTCCCTCCCACTGCCCTGCCAAGAGAGAGCAAGTTTTTCCTGTCTGAATCAGTTGGCAGAAAAACAGAGGCTGCTCTTCTTCCTCATATTTGTTACCTGTTCTGTCTTCTCTGTGATGGGAAGCTGCAGGTCAGACCTCCCACCCTTGAACCAAAGTGCAAACAGCTCCTTTCCACCCACACCAGGCGCAGTTCTGGTGCTTCTGCTCCCAGCTGTGCCCCTGGGGAGGGCAGTGCTGTGCTCAGTGGTGCTGTGCTCAGTGGTGCTGTGCTCAGTGGTGCTGTGCTCAGTGGTGCTGTGCTCAGTGGTGCTGTGCTCAGTGCCCACCTGCAGCCCCACAGCGCCCGTCTCCACCTTTGCTGTCTTTATCTTTCAGAACCTGACCCGGGAACAAGCCGACTACTGCATTTCTCACATGAAGCCCTACATGGATGGCAAGGGCAGAGAACTTCCTTCTGCCTATGACTACATAGAGTTTACACGTTCACTCTTTGTGAATTGATACAAAACACTAGTACCAAAAGATGCAAAGAACATGCTCACGTTTGCTGACTATAAGCTCTGCATGTGTCTCTCTTTGTGCTCTACAGTAATCAATGTTACTTTATGATGTAACCTTAAACTGCTTAGCTTAAAACTCTTAGGGAAGACAAACATACTGCAGTGTGCTTCAATAAAAGTTACTGGTCGAACCACATCATCTCGTGTTTAATGGTTAAATGCAGCTGTGTCACATGGATGAAAGTCCAGCTGTAGTCACAGCTGTGGGCTGAACGGGCAGCTTTGCCCAGAGTCAGAGCAGTGAGCAGCTCCCCACGGCTGCTGTGCTGCTGTCTCAGTCTGTGAGCTCACTTGCCAGCTGCTCCAGGTGATTCATTTCCCTGGGCCGCTGCTCGGTGAAGTCAGAACTCAGCTGCCAGACTTTGACTGTTCCAGCAGCATCCCCTGCTGCCAGGAGCTGAGTTTGCTTGGCGTTAAATTCTAAACAGTACACGGGGCATTCATCCACAGCCTGCTTTATGGAAACAGCAGGCTTCTGGGAGCTCTTCTCAAAGTCAAACAGGTGCACATCTCCTATAAAACAGAAACACAGCTTACAGGAACAGACCTTACATGCAGAATGTTACCCACTCAGTCTGGCGCTTCACAGGTGCTCTTTTTTCAGAGGGGGTCTAGACTGTGACAGGTGACACCACTGTAAGACAGCCTACATTTATTCTGCTGTCACCTGAAGGCAACTCGCAGGATTCTGGGCAATCTCCATTCCCTTCACTAAATGTATCTGGGAAATGTTCTAAGTTGTTGCTTGCTCTTAGCTCTAGAAGTAAATGTCACAGGCAAGGAAGCTGGAGGTAAGTTTAGCCTCAGTAACTGCTGTGTTGTACCCCTGTGAACTGCTGGAGCCACAGCTTTAAAGGTAGGATTGGAAATAACTGCTACTGATATTATCTTGAGTTCAAAATGACTGTTGTACTAATTGCTCTGCTCAACCAATGGTTATTGCTCTCTGCTTGTGGGATACAGCGATCAGAACTGACTGGTATTAATTAATAGCCAGCACCAAATTTAATTTTCAGCCTGAGAAGAGGCAGCTCCAGTTACTTGCCTTCCCCAGAAGCCACTGCAAAGACCAGAGGTCGGATGGGAGACCAGCGAACACAGAAGAGGTATTTTGTAGATAACTGAAGAGAAATGAGGGGTTGTGTCTGCAACATGGAGCTCAGGTGAACTTGTCCATCAGTCCCACAGCTCAGAAAGAGATTCCTGGGTAGAGGGGGTTGCAAGAAACAATATTTTGGGCTTCAGTGCTAAAGATACAGAACAAAACTCCCTCAAGGAGCGCAATCCTGCACGCTGCTCCTGTTCTGACAGTGTCTTATTTCCTAAAGCAGCAATTTCTAAGCTGTGCTCTGGGATGCAGTCTGCAGAGACACAGCTTTGTCAGTGCTCTCAATTAAGTTTAATGAGGGCTCACGCTGCCCACTGAGTATGATGGGTTGTAGGCCGGAGATGCCTGAGAACCGCTGATCTGGAGACAGGCATTGTTAGCAGTTTGTCTCACACAAAGTAAATGCAAACCCGGGCAGTCAGCATGTTTCATGGTGCTGGGCCTCTCCCATGGGCAGGGGGTGGAATTCAGGCAGCTGCTAGTGAGACATGATGGGCAGCATTAATTCAGTAAATAACTGCATTTTCAGCTGTCTCCCTTCGACTTCCAATTACTCTTCAGTATTCTAGGCTGTCCTAAGGAAGGTGCTAACGTTCTACACGGGCTGGGTGTAAATGCTATTTTGTTTTACTGGTGTTCTGACCACACGCAGCGTATCTGAGTGAGCAGCTTCACCACAGCCCATGGGCAGTGGTTGTCCTTCAGTAGTTAGCTAGATTTCCAGTGCTAGGTGAGACTTGTTTGGAACTTGTACGTGCACAAAACCCCAGTATTGTCTGAAAAATGTACACTCAGAACTAAGTAACAACTTGTGACCAGTATGCAGCACTGGTGTCTGTGTGCAGCTCTTGCCTGTGGAAGGGGGAGCAGCTGACGGAGTACACCGGCCCGCTGTGCGGGGAGAAGGCGAGCTCAGCTGGTGCTCTGAGGGGAACAGAACCTCCTGTCCGGCGGGGAGCTGGGGTGTCTGCTGCAGTGGAGCACTTGAGTGAGAAGCCACCTTCCACACCAACAATGAACACGTGGGGATCGAAGTGTGAAAAAGAGAGCGATGTCACACCTACAGCCGCCTCTCCCCACACGAGCTGGGAGAAAAACAAACACGTGATGTAAGCAGTGGGGGCTTCTGCTGTGGGTATGCAGTCAGAGCAGCGCCAGCCAGCTCGTCACAGACCAGAGTTGTTGTTCTCCACACAGCCTGTACCAGCCATGATGCTCTTCAACCCCTGCAGCATCCACCTACAGTGTGAATTACTAGTGCTGTAAGCAAGTTCTCTTCTTGGTCCCAGCAACTTTAGACCATGGCAAAACCTCAGCTGCTGCCAGCTGTGAATGGATTGACTTTCACTATGGGAGGGAGCTGGGATCAGGGGTTACTCTTGATGTTCAAAAAGGAGCTTTTCCTGGTGCTTCTCCTGTGCCAGGCTTGGCCTGCTGCCCGGTTTCCAGAGCCAGAGCACAGCTGTCACACAAACTCATGAACTCACCTTCTTCAGCTGAGCGCTGCGAGGGATCTGCTGAGCCACCAGGGCAAACCCTTCAGCCACGGCCAGCCGCCCGTCTCGCTCCCCCTTCCACACCAGGATCTTACCATCCGTCGATGCGCTCAGCAGCTCCACGTGGTTTCCATGCTTGGCATCGGGCAGCCAGTGAACCTGTTGCAAAGGAGAAAGGAGCCGAGCTCCGGGTGAGGGGGCTGTCAGCACTGCTGCCACATGCTCAGAGCCTGCAGGCCGTTATCCTGCCAGACCAGATGAGCAGCAGGCACACAGACACGTTGTGCTAGGAGAGAAACGAGCTTTTGGTGTTCAGGGCTGAATTCTGGTTTCCAGGTTTTGCCTGCTGTTGTTTTTGAGCTCTGGTATTTGTAGCATTTCCACTATGCTGTAAATGAAAGCATTTTCCTAACTTTCAGATGAGAAAATACACAGACTGCCCAAAGTCACAGTGCCTCAGAGGAACAAAAAAAAAAACACCCACGAGGAAGCCAAAGGGCACTGAGAGATTGTGCCCCTTCTTTAAGCTTTAAACTTTAAACTTTAAGCTTCCATCTAAGCATCAGTGATACTTTACTACTTAATTGTTGGCCTAATCTGCATCAGTAAACCCTTGCAGCACAGGAACAGCCCTGCTCATTCATCCTGAACAAGAAGTTATTGTACAGGGAAAGCATCCAGCTCAGCACATGGCAGTTCTGTATTAGTTCTGGGGAAAATGGTAAATGAAAGGAGAGCACAACAGCTGAAATACAGCAGTTTGCCTGAGAGCTTCAGGTGAAGTGCTAACGAGATAAAATTGAAGGGATGAAATCCAGCACTAAGAACTCTCTTCTCCCCCAGCTGTGCTTACTGTGAAAGCTCTCACCTGATAGACTGGATCGGTGTGAGTGTCATCTGTCATCCCTGTCCGCCACATCAAGGGGTCTTCTGGTTTGCTGGTGTCCCATACCACCGCTTCCCCACTGAACAGACCAGCTGCAGGGGAACAGGTGACAATGGCACTTTCAGGTGCACACAGTGAACAGTGCAATGGGCACTGAAAAATGTAAGCATCAATTTCTAGTTCAGAATCAACAATGCACTCAGTCTTGGTGAGCGTTAGTTCCTTCAGTTGTGGAGCTGCAATACCATTACTTTTGGAAGAAATCTCAGGCTGAGGTGAGAGAAAAATGATCCAAGCTAAAGAACAAAGGGTAGATTTCAAATAAGATCTGACCTACCAGCTATCAGTGAAGGCTGGGAGGGATGGAAAGCCAAGCACATGACAGAACTGGGAGCATCCACCACAAGGTCGGGACGTTGTGGATCCAATCTTCTTCTATCCAGATTCCAGGTACAGACATAGGATTTCTCTGTGCTCCAGTTGCCATCATTCAACCTAACAAAGAGAAAGCTACACCATACTGTGCCTGATGCACAACAATCCCAGCTCATGCAGAGCTCTGGTACGTCCCAGTCATCATTTATATGTGTGCTGCTTTGTAGCCAGAAGGAAAAATGAGATCAAGGGATTGTGAAGTGGCAGAACTTCTCTGCATGTTGGTACATACACAGAATGTTTCAGTGCAGCAACTGAACAAAGTGCCTGCCAGGAAATCTCATACACCATTCCTTTTCCAGGTCTATTAACCATCCAGATGCTGGGAACGTCAAAAGAGCACCTGTAGAAAGTTCCTATGAACCCAGCAGACCAAAGTGCTGCTGATTTGCAAACAGGCAGATCTGCAAGGTAGGTTTCCTCAAACAAGGACCTGAAGAACCAGGGTCTGAGAAAAGACAGCTGTCCCTCTGCTTTCTTTGTTACCTCCTTCTGACTCTATCACTGCGTGCCTACCACACTGTAACCTCTGTAGGCAGGAGAAGAACACCCCCAAAACGCTGACTGCTGCCACCCGCCCACAGCACAGACCAAAACACCTGCATGCTTACCCCCAGCAACCAGCTGGCACAGCACATATTCTGAAGGTAAAGGCTTCTACAAGGAAGGTACTTTGGGGTGATATGTGAGGGGCTGTTCAGACACACGAGGGTAATGATGGGAAGTGCTGATAGAGGCCCTTCTCACAGTACCTCTGTATTTTCCATCCTCAGCACCACACTGCCCAACCTCACTACAAGAGATGGCTGAGGGCAGAACAGAGAGGGGCCAGGACAGGAAGCAATTGTTTGAGCCTGACTTCTGCCTTTCCCTGATGTTCTTAATTATTAAAAGAGATACTGAGCAAACAAAAGGACATTTTCATAGCGTGCGTAGCTGAGCTGCGAAACTCCTTATTAAAGGAGGGGGTAGAGGCTAAAAGTTTAAAACAGACTGCATAAGTTCACAGAAGGGAATTTACTGAAGGTAACAACAGATGTAGAAACCACATTCTAATCTGAAAATAGCTGTGAACTGGGAGAGCAGAAGGGAAAAGCGATGTACAGGTTGGCCCGGTTTTACTTCTCCCTGTACGTTTACTGCCGGATGCACTTTTTGCTAGGGCTTTTAATCCAAGGAAACCATAACAGAAAGAAAACTGAGTAAAGGCAACATAAAGGCAGAGAAAGGAGACGCTGTTACAGATGTTCATTGGATTAGATGAACTGTCCCACTCTCATTTCAGAGATTCTTCAATGTTTGTTATCCATGGCACCAGGCGAGAAGGGGTGCCAGGTTCATCCAGGGTGGAAAGAGACCTCCTCAAAATGACACGATCTGCAATGAACAAAGCCTGTGCTTTGAAGCCTCACCCACATACACCTGCAAGTGTGCCTGCTCTTTGCATTGCTTTTTCAAGCAGAATCTATCTGGAAGTGGTTCTGTAAGACTACGTCTAGCCACTTTATAAGGAAAAAAAGTAGAAAACATAGAAGCCATAATTGGAGTCTGCCCTGAGTTTTGTTTTCTTTGAATGTGGCTTTTTTTTTTTTTTTTTTTGGAACAGAACTAAGGTTCATTTCTGTATAGTTTGTTACTACAGAGAAAGTGAATGTATGTAAAACTGAAGTCAGCCCAAAATGTCACCTGAACATCAGGTGTGCTCCCAAAGCCATGTGGGTACTCACCGGCCATATGAGCATGCTACAACAGATCCTGTTGCATTCCATGAGACACCAGTAACCTGCAGGTGTTGATCCTGAGCCTCTGGGTATGACAGTGTATGCAAACACAACACCTGGGAGAGATTAAATTCAAGCATTGAAGCGATCATTTCTGAACACGAAGACCTGAGATCTGTGCATGGCCTGGTGCAATCACATGGCCTCACTGCAGGCTTCCCCTCTGTCAATGTACCTTATAGGCATATGTGAAAAAAGAAGGTGAATTCCTACTGGAATAAAATAAATAAAATTTAAAAATGGTGTGATCCTACCAAACCAACTGCCTCTTCATAATGACCTCCCTCAGACTGCACAGCTCAGGGGCTGCATGATGAGCTGCAGGGGATGCACTGCTGGGTTTATCACAGCCCTCCAGCACCATCCCAGCACCCACTGAGCTTCACAAGAAACGGTTTGCAAATGAGGGCACCAACGTGTACTGACAAGATACAGCCTGCTCCCACTCTCCAACACCATACACTGAACAAATATAACCTAAATTAGAAGAGCTGCCAAATCGCTGACTTCAGCCGTTCCTGGGCTGCCATCCTGGCATGCTCTGAAGGGGCTCCTGGATGCTGAGGACATGGCAGCACTGCTGGCAGCTTCCTTCTCATGAAGCTGCTGCAACACAGCCACCAGCGGGAAGAACTGTTTTAGCAGGCAGGAGCAGGGCACAGGCAGAGGGCAGAGCTGCAAGAAATCCACCAAACCCTGCTAATTTCTAATGATTAGAATCCAGCAAGGTTAGTCACGGCAGTAAGGAACAGAAGTAAGGAGTCACAGCCACCATGAGCAGCTGTCCCAGGTAACGACAAGGATCTGAGCACTGCCAGCTTACTGTTCTGTTCTGATCCGTCCAGTTCACGTCAAAGCCATCGAAGGCACGACTTGTCACGTTCCTGTTCAGCTCTTTGATAACGACCTCCTCCACCCTCCGGAGGAATGCCAGCACACCGCTGTCATCCACACAGGCTCCTTGCTGCACGTCTGGGACTGCGCTCTGATCCGTCTGCACAGCGGCATCTCTGCTGCTCCGCGACTGCACTGCAACCTCTGCCGTTGCAACTTCCCCAGTCTGGCAGCTTTTCTGGTAAAAGAAGACAAACTCTGTGAGCCGAACAGACCCGGAGTGACACGCGGAGCCTTCCCTCTGATCCAGCACCCCGTGGGCACGCAATAAAGGCAGAGCACCAGGCAGGCCAGGCACTGAGCTGCGCAGTGCTGGGCACTGCAGTACATTGAGCTGTGCAGTGCAGTGCATTAAGCTGTGCAGTGCAGTGCATTAAGCTGTGCAGTGCCAGGCACTGAGCTATGCAGTGCTGTGCACTGAGCCGTGCACTGAGCCGTGCAGTGCATTGAGCTGTGCAGCGCCAGGCATTGAGCCGTGCAGCGCAGCGTTCCGCGCACGGCCCGGCCCCTTTGCAGGACGGCCTCACAACTGCCGTCCCTCAGTGCGGGGCGGAAGGAGCCGCCGCCACCGCCAGCACTGCGCCAGGCCGCCCCGGCCACCCCCCCCCCCCGGCGTATAAAAGCACGGAGCGTGGCCGGAGCCGCCTCCATCTCTCACCGCCTCGCAGCGCGTGTTCCGGGCGCTCCTCCACAGCGATCGTACCGCGGCGCCGGGCGACGTCTCGTCCGCGAACATGGCGGCGAAGCCGGCGGGGGGATCCCGGCCACCGGAGCAGCCGCTCCGCGCCCGCCAGTTGCCATGGAGACGGAGATGCGCCGCGCGATGACGTCACGACGTATGGTAACTGACTCGCGCGGCCGCCATGTTGAGGAAGGGCGCGGAGGGGCCGTGGGTGGAGCGGGGCGGGGGCCGGCGCTTCGGCCGCGTTCTACGGGCGGGCAGCTGGCGCGGCGGAGCCGGGCCGGGCCGGCGTAGCGTTTGCAGCGAGGGTTTCTCCTTCTGCCGTTGCCGCGCTCGCGCTGGGCCCCTCCGCGCCGTCGGGGGCAGAGTGCAGGGTGGGCGGGGGCGCCCGGAGTTAAGATGGCGGTGGGCGGAGCGCCGTCGCTAAGGGAGCTGGGCCGCGCGGGAGCGGAGCGGGAAGCGGCTGCGTGCCGCCGGAGCAGCGCTTTGTTCCGTGTGGAGATGCGGCGGCGAGAAATTCGTTCCTTATCTGATGAAATAAATATTCAACTACGCTGTGCAGACAGTGCTCAGTTTACGTCGTTAACCTTTTCCCGTTGCGGGCAGCAGGGCTGTGCGCTGTGCCGGCTGCTGCTGCGGGACAGGCAGCACCGCGAGCCTCCTGTGAGGAGTTGTGAGGGCTTAAGATAAAGGCTTGTCGTCCATAAGGAGATCGCCTTCAGTCCCCGCCAAACGCTCTGGTTGCTGTGATGAGCTGCGGTCTGTGGTGGGAGACCAACTGTTGCAGCCGTGAGCTTACGTACGGCTGTGTCCTGATGAAGGGGTGAAGCACGGTCTGTGACTTCGAACCCTGACACAGCGAATGTGAGGAGAAAAGTTGGTGGGGTTTTGCTGCTGTGGTGGCTTTTTGTGGTTGTTTGTTTGTTTGTTTGTGAAATGAGAATACGAGGAACACCAAAAATACATCGGCATGCTGTCACTAAAGTGACTGCAATGTCAGTACCCGTTCTTCCACAACAGCTGCGCATCTGCGCTGCTTTGAAGACGAGATGTAAGCAAACAGCTCCGGAAGATGACTCTGCTAAACGCAGTGTGGTTTGACTCTTCTTTATTGCAGTGTCTGATTTGCCGGAGCTGTAATGTGGAACGGTATTTCAGTGAACCTTATCTTGCTTTTCCTTCTGGCCTGGCCGTGTCAGACATGTAGGTGTTCTGATGTGGTCTCACAGCGCTGGAAATAGGGTGAAAGCACGGATGTCGGGGGAGGGTTCCTACCTGCCCCGGGCTACGAAAGCTCTCTAAAGTGGCTGGAACTAACACGGCGCTGATCTGTGCTTTCTCTGCTTTGTGTTGCATGAGATCTAGTATCAGTGAGTTGTCACTTTTGGGTAATGAGGCAAATCAGCATCAGAAAAGTGGAATAAGACAAGGCCGAAGTGAAAACTGTGAAGAAATGCTGGCGGGGACAAAGAAAAGGGACAAAGAAAAAAAAAAAGCATGCATAGTTTGTTGTATAATTTCTATAACTTTGTGCGAACCAAACATTTTCTGCCACATCTCAGTACAAATTCACCCACTAGTGGGTGCAGCAGCCGCCCTCTGCATGCAATAAATGAAACAATTGAGCTCTGTTGAGGCTCCAGATAGCGGAAACAGCAGACGACCCGAAATAGAGAGACGGTTGAGCCTTCCCCTTTTACCTTTTCCCCATTCCCTCCACCCCACCCAAACAGATGCAAGTGAGGACGAAGAAAACACACGTAGCTCAAACAAGAAGAGAGTGCCATGAGAAGGATCTTTTGGGGCTTAGACTGGCAGCAAGAAGCTTAAAATAGGAGAAAAACGTTGCCTATTGCTGCTGGATGGGTTCTGTACAGAGGACATAAGTCCTCATGCATTGTCATGTATTAAAAAATAATCCAAAGAACAAAACTTAAGTAATAGCAAAGGCTCATACCAAAGAAACATACCACTCCATAGAGCGGTTGTCTCCCCAGGCAATATAACCATTAAGCCCTAATTCTGTTCCCGTAATTGTTCACTACTGGATTGCATAGCATCCAAGTTTGGTTTGGCAGAAATCTGGGTACTTGCCTATATTGCCTCTGAATGCATAGATGTTAAACAGAATTTATGCTGGTATTTCTTGCTTGGCATCCAGGTACAGACAGTGCTTGATCAGTTACTTCAATACGGTTGTTTCAGACCTGGGCCTTGAGGTCATTTGCATTAGAGTGAGGTTGTTTGCTCTACGATGTGGAGGGTGTCAGTGAGGCCCCAAGGTTTGCATTAAATGGGGATATCACTGGAGAAAAATAGTCAGGACCATGCAAACGTGAAGGCAAGAAGACAAATAGGCGGGTATGACCCAAAAGGGAAATGACTGGAATGCCCTGACGTCTGTAGCATTATTTGAAAAGACACTCTTTCAGGTTCACCAGTAGCTTGGTGCACCACACTCCGTAGTTTTCAACAATTGCATCCTACTGTGCTTCTGTAGATGGTGATCGTGGAGTTCAAATGCAAGACCAGTACATAATGATCTGGCTGAAATCTGTTTATCTGCAGTGTTACCAGTGATACACCTCATCTTGTACTCCAAAAACATCACAAACATCTTCTTTTACCCTTGAGGTAGTGAACTATCAGAGCTGGGTTTTGGGGGGGGTTTTTGTGTGTGTGTTTTTTGTTGTTTTTTTTTTTTTTTTTTTAAACAGTGGGCATTTGAAGTGTAAGTGTTGTAAGTTACACCATGTATGGCAGAAGGAAAAACAGGACCCAAGCCCCTGGAGTGCTATTTCAAATGTATCTGATAGAATCTTTGCGGATGCATTACTTACGTACAAATCTTATTTCTTTTTTGTTAGAAATCTGTGAATTTATAAAAAAAAAAGGTGTTCAGACATTCACTAAACCTGATGGAAGGTGAGGTGACCACAGCTGTGCTGCATTCAGATGTTCAGCAGCTTAACGTCCTTGTGTGGATTCCAACAACCTCAGGCTGTGTGAGTCTTCCAGCCATTGCTTCTTTGGGTTCATTCATATAGAGCTTATACATCTTTCTCCAACTTCCGACCTCGTTTTTCCCCCTCCCTCTGCCCAAATTCCCTCTGCAAATGGGATCCCGTTTGCTTTGAAAATCATACTTGAAATGTTGGCAGAAAATATGTTGTCTCATTTCTGAAGTTCTGGTGCACATACATGCATTATATGATATAAAAATAATCCGTCTCCATTAGTCATAGATCTGCTAGGGTCTGTAGAATTAGAATGGGGGGAGGGGTCCCTTTTAAACCTTACTATAGGTAGCATTTCTTTCACAGTACAGGTATTGCATATCCCATAGCTATTGCCACATCGATAATAAGAGACTTCAGTCCAACATGACACAAATGGGAAGGAGCATAGGGAAAGCGTGCTTTGTTGCAGGTGGCAGCAAGCTGCCATCACAGGAGTGTGAAGACTCCATGCAGGCAGATTCTGAAAGGCAAAGAAGAGCTGGCACAGGGCCAGGAGCCATGGCATATCGAAAGGCGTCCATGAAAGGCTCGGGATCCAAATTTCTGGCTGTCGTGGTGCTCCGAGCACAGTGGCAGCTGGGAGCTTCTGCTTTGGACACAGGCAAGATACTGTCAGCAGTGTGATTGGCAGCAGCTCTCTCCTTTTAGACACAGCATCCCCTCATTCCTGCTGAGCTTATATCAGCATGCCCACCATCTAATCTCAGAAATACACGTACAATCTGGCATCCCTCCCTTAAAAGGTAGCTGACCCATTGCAGCGCTGACAGGATGGAAGAAAACACTGAGATCCGTTGAATTAATTCCGTATCATCATGTGTGACTAACTATTATTTATCTGCTCTGTGTATCAATTTATCAACTCGTACTATGTTTGCAGTATTTGAAGCAGCTGTTCAGATTTGAATTGGTATTATATAAAGCACCTGAACATCTTGAAAAGCACTGCAGGTAGGTATTATTTGTCGGAGGGCTGGCTGTCCCTTGCAGATAAGCTGTTCTGAAGTAGGTAGTTACATCCTACTAAGTTCTATCAAATTTATGTTTGTGTAAAGCGAGCACAACTTGTGTGATAGTTCTTGAATGCACTTCAGAAAGCCAGATATTTAATTTCAAGCATAGGTTGCTCTGAAAGTAATGCCTCCTATTTATATTATTATTTATTTTATACTTATTATTATTATTATTATTATTTTATACATATATTATACATACATATATTATTATTATTATTTATTATATTTATTTTATACATAATATATTATTATATTATGCCTTCATGGAAACTACAACAGATACAAAGAGTACAGTAACACGAGTTGATAAAGCAAATTCTCAGCTACAAAGCACCATTAGCTGTGCATTTTTGCCAGTGATGAGCAAGAGCCTGCATGCCAAGCTCATACACAGTGCATCAGCAGAGGTCCCTCAGTGTCAGTGTTGCCACTGCTGAGATGTATCACCCCACCAACCACCCCTCAATGACTCTGAGTTGTTCTCTATCAGCATTCACCAAGCATTGAGGAATGTCAGTGGGTGCCATTTTTTCTGCACGGAGGAATTCAGTTCTATACCTGTACTCCAAACACACCTCCATGTCAGACACTGTTCTGTCAGACTGCCACTCTAATGCCATCTGTCACAGGGCCACAAAATGGAGTGGGTTATTGGCAAAAAGGTTCAGCCTCTACTGCCACACCACCAGCATCTGCCTCTGACATTGTGGGCCAACACCATAAAATAGGAGGCATTACTTTTGGAGCACCCCTCGTACTTTCGTTTATTAAATCTGATTTATGTAAACAGTGAGTGACCAATATATCACAGCTTTACTGAGATGGCAATCTGTGATCTAAGAGTGCAGAATAAAACTGTTTTCCTAACAATGCCAGCAAATAGAGCAGAAAGGACAGTCCCATGTTGTTAACATAAACTTTACCTCCATTTAAAGAGTTTGCATATTGTCAGTTTAGCTGGAACAGCAAAATCATCTCACAGCTGGTGCTGCAGCCAATTCTGAACTGGTGATTAAGAATATCCCATTACGATGAGCCTGTTATCCCACACATAGCAAGGAGCCCAAGGGGTCCCAGAGCACATTGTACAAACACAGCTCCATGCAATTCTGCACTCAGAAAATCTCCTCAGAAGTACAGAAGTACACAGAAGAGGGAGCAGGCTGTTGTGTCCAACTTGCTAGGTCACCATTCAGTGTTTCTACTGCTCAAAAAAATGCAAAGGGATCTCTAATGACCAGCTTTCTTATCTTCTCTAAAAGGTCGCTTCTTTATTTCCTTTAGGAGACTGAATGGAGCAGGGATGTAACGTCCATCCCCACGCAAACACAGATGGTTTTTTAGCCTTTTTGTTAGCGTTCATGTAGGGTTCTGGTCCTGGTCTAACTTAAAGAAGAAAAAGAGCAAGAGCATGACAAAGCAGAGCCCCAAAAGGCATGAATGTGGCTCTTTGTGGAAAAGCGTGAAAACAATTGTACGCATTACATGCTGGGTTTGGAACTCTGTGCAGCCTAAGCCTATTGAAATATATATTTGTAAGCAGGAGTGGTGGGGAGGGAGGATGCATCGGAATGAGGCCTGGAGCTGAAATGCTGTCATAAAGGCAGTAGGAGGAGAGAAGGCTATAAACTGGCTGCCATCCTCACATTGAAAAAGGTCTGGAAACGTCTGAGTGCCAAATGTCACACCTTCCGTTCCTGTTTTTCTTTTGTCCTTAGTTTCCCATTTAAGCAATTCAAACTTTTCCTATTTATGTTACAGATCTATGGAAGCTGGGTTACCTAAGAGCTTTTTGATTTTGCTCTATCCTATCCTGACAAACTCCTGCTCATTCAACCTTCATATATTATACTTTTAATAACCAATACGACAGCATCAGAACTAAAAAAAAAAAGAAAAAAAAAAGAATCCCACACAAGAGATTTCTCAGCATCACCACGGCCTGAGAGAACTTGCTGCACTGACAGGAGGCAATTTATAAGGAATTAACTCTGACAGTCACTTTATACAGCTGATTTTCAAAGATCTGGGCACTAAAGAAGTGTTAATGAGGGTACTGAGGCTTCATAATTAATTATACTAGCATCTCTTTGTTGCTCTCTAGAACAGTAGTGCCTGGTTGACATTTCAATGGGAATCTGGTAGTATTCTTTGTTATTATTATCCAGGAGTACAGTTATACCTTAGCTCCCAGAGGGCAATGTTGCATGTAAATGCCTCTGTGAATTGCAAGAGTCTTTGGATCTCAGTAATAGCCCTTGAAGGAGACCCTGCTGGATACTGAATGGATGTCAGTAAAATTTCTCTAGTCTGGAGTCTCTCTTCAGATATGGACTCTCCTCCCCTTTCATTTCTCCCTTCCCCCTTCCTTTCCACTGTGCCGGTCCTTCTCACAAGGCTTAAGAACAGCACTTTCTGAATCTTTAGTTCCAAACCTTTAAAGGAAGGGATACTGACCTGAACGAAACAGTGAACAGAGAATAGAACAGTCTTCAGAAAATAGGGAATATTTTTCACACGCTTGAGTTTTCATTGCAATAAAACCAGCACTGCCAGAAGGAATCCCAGAAGTGGTGAGTCAGATAATAGACGTACGGCTGTGGCGGGAGGGAAATGGTCTCGACTTTGTTTTACACCCTCCTCAGCTTTCTTTGTAAAGGCAGATGAAATTATTTTCCAGTCGTGCCACTGCAAAAGCAAACACGGAGTTTAAAGGTTATTTGCTTTGTGTGTTTTCAAGAGTTGTTATTTTTGAATCCGAAAGGGAAAGGATGACTTTTTGGCAATGATGTCAAATTCTACTCTGAAAGCTTTTACCTGAAGTTCTCTTATTTTCTACATCGATAGCCCACTTGCTTGCGTTAATTTAAACAAAACTAACAACAGTGTGGTTTTTCACACCAGCTGAATCGCAGCCTTGCCGTGCTAAGGGCACGCTTTGACAAACGCATCTTCTAAGTCAGTGAGATCGATGCAACCTGTTCCTCACCCTTTCCCCATTCATTCCTGCCGTTATGCGACCTTGTCTCTTGTGGCATTCCTTGTGCATCTGCAGCAGGGAACAGATCAGAATATGTATTGCTCTGAGTTAAAAATAAATGTTTTTCTGAGGACTATTTTTTAATTGAAATCAGGTTCCCGATTCAGTTTAACACGAGGCTGCACAAAAACCAGCACTGGCACAATCCAAGGCCAGCACGATGGGGAAGAGAGGAGGAATGTTGGGGGGGGGGGGGGAATCCATAAGCAGGACATTGTAGCAGAAAAATGAGTAAAATAACATCCTCAAAGATTTCAGATCCTTCCAAGCCAGAGGCACCTCTTTGCTTGGGGCTCTGACAGCACCTTGCACAAAGGGATGGCAGTCACAGAACTTTCAGGACTCTCGGAGCCATTGTAATACCAATCGTAAGCGTTCCTACAGACTGACACAATTAACCAAATTCCACTTGCAGATCTTCATTGTTGGCAACTTGAGCAGCATTTTATGTCGCTGAAGCTGAAGCCTAGCTCTATTCCTACATTCTGTCCCTGGCTCTAATGAGGGATAACTGAATAACCGGCATTTAGTTAATCAATACAAGAATTACTTTTCTCACAGAGGTTTTATATTTAGCTAGATTCTTTTATGAGTTTTGACATTCTCAGATGACAAGAATAATGTGTACGCTGTATTGTTATAGCACAAACTGTGTATGACATCTCCACGCATCTTCCTCCTTTTTGTTTCACCTCCTCTGTCACTGCACTCCTACAGAAAGCTCAAGACGTGCTGCGAATGTCTGAATGACGCCAACTTGAGACGGAAGGATTGTAAATAACGCACTCACTCTTCACTGAGTGATATTCTGTGTATTTGTTTTAATCTGATATTTCCTGGGTAGGAACAGGGGTTACTTCCCCTGGGAGTTCAAGTATCGATAGCGCTCTCTGTACCAGGGGAAGCCCTTCATGGTTCTCACAATCACAGCTCTCCAGGGTAGCAAGACAATGGGTGGAATACAGTGTGTAAAGCTGTGGTCTTTATGGCTCTTCCTGAGGGGCCAAATCTTGAAGCAATTCAACTTGGTTTGGGATTCAGCAAGAATTTTCTCTGCATAGGAAGAAGGAGGTGATAAATACGAGTTTTGAGAATTGGCCATAAAGTACTGGAAAACAAATGTTTATGGATTCTGTTTGTGGAAAAGGCGTGTGCTTCTCAACTTCCCCACGAGTGGAAAAGTGAGAGATGATTATTTGAAGCTCTCTGAAGGAAAACCTTCAGAAGAACAAAATAGTTTTATGATTCCTCAACATTGCTGCAATCCCTACTTAGATATCCTAAACCTTTGATTCAGCTTTCATACAAGTTTAGTGGTTGGCAACCCTGCCCACAGCAGGAGGTTGGAACCAGACGATCTTTGAGGTTCCCTTCCAACCCACGCCATTCTATGATTTGAGTACTTTTGATCCAGACCTGCTGTGTCTACTTAGAAGGACTCTATCCAGTACTGGATCTTCTGCCCCAGCTACAAGGGAATCAGTCTTTCCCTGGATGGAGCAGAAAGCAAAGGCAAACACTGCTTCCCCTGTTTATTATTTCGGGGCCTTCTACACTAAAACAGAGCTGGCACAGCTATTTCAGAGTAATGCCCAGTATTAATTGCAGCATTTCAGTCTGACAGTGTCCCTGTCAGTGACTGATCATTCTACCTAGGAATGCCTTCTGTGAGTGGTCGGTTTGTCCAACAACTTCTGTTCACAGCTTTTATTACACAAGAGCATATGTAGTAAAAGAGCCTCAAGCACAAACACCAAAGCATCCACAACAGGTATTAATTAATGATCAGGTTATTTCAAATAAATACAAAGTCTTTCAGACATTTTCTGTGAAAGCATTCTAGCCATCATGAGCGTGGCTGAGGGCTCCCACAGCCTCAGCACTGAATGGATTGGCACTAATTCTAGGAAAAGGCTTGAAGATCTGCAGGTGTGAATGAATGGGGGAAATCTGTACCCTGCGGGCATTGCAGGTAGTGAAGAACCACTCTGGCATTTGCCAATACATGTTTTTGTACAAGACTTTTGTACATTCCAGATCCCATCTTGAGCTGTGAACTCCTCAGGCTGGAGGAGATGGATATCCACATCTGGAAGTGGCAGTAGCACATCTGGACAGGTAGATATGTAAATATTTTGTTGCTCTTACAAACCGCAGTTCAGTAGCGCTAGATTAAGATCAGCCCCATCTATGTGTGGGTCCGTTGGTACAGTTAGAATCACAGACATGGAGTCAAAAATCTAAATGAACGTCAAGAAGGGCAGGAAACTCCATCATTCAAATGGCTCTTTGGACAGGGACTCTTAATTCCACAATTCCAAATGTAACTTCAAGAGAATCTTCCAATAAGCATTTTTCCCTTATAGACTGGAAGGAACAGATCATTTCAGCTCCCTGCACTACTTACAACTCTTTACCTTATGTGAAAGAAAGAAACAAAACATTCATAAGCTCTCATAGTTCTGAAGAGCCCACACCTCATGTTCAGAAGTGTCTTAGGTTTCACTGACTGTGAATTTTTATTTTATTTTTACTATATATATATATATATATATATATTTTTTTTTTTTTTCTGCCTTTTTGTCTCTAGTATCTGGGAATAGGAAAAAGTGTTAATGACCATCCAGCTCTTCCTAGATTACAGATGAGCACTCTGGTAAGTTAAAAATGTTGGCATGAGAAAGAACAAAAATCAAGTTTAGTAACTACATCTAATGGGAACATGGCCAAAAATTAAGGGAAAAAAAACCTCCCAACAGAATCATTGGATTTATTCAATTATACAACATTACTCACTGTGTTGTCTGTGCTACTGAAGCACCATTCTGCTTCAAAGGCAGTATTTAATCCAGCAATATTTTCATCTGAGGGTTCTGACTGCAACAACTGTGAGGACACGTGGAAGATTCTTCCATCGTTATCTAACCACTCAGTGCTAATGTGAGCGCAGGCTGGGAAGGTCTGTGACTTGTGGAGATGAATAAACAGTTGGAGGGGAGGTATTTGACTGTTTAATGTATGTGCCAAACTGTCTTTCCAGGGTCATGGAGACTCAGCAATTCCTGGGGGCTGTCAAACTGATTACACGCAGCAAAGCAGCCGGTGTGCCTCTGCTGCTGCTTGGAGTAAGCACTGATACGTCAGTCAGACTTTACTATCAAGCACGAGCTTCTGTGCGCCTCAAGTGTTGTTCAGCCTTCAACTCACCGCTGTACTCGGTCATTCAGAAGCATTCATATGCTCTAAAAAAAATGTTGTGTTGCACTGCTAGGCGGGTCTTTGTTCCAGATACAGATCGTGAGCCTGCAAGGTTTCTGTGGCAGAGCAGGCTCCCGGCACAGATGTACAGCTGTAAAACCTTTTGGTTGTATTTCAGCTGTGGTAAAACGATCCTTGTTTTCTATTTCCATACAGTAATTTCTGTGAGATTCTTCTGGATGAAGGGCTATAAAAATGTTAAGTTGCTATTAATCACAGTGACTTGCATGATTTTATGTATGCCCATTCTGTATAGCAGGAATACTTAGTGGGAAATTTATTCTTCATTTTTTCACACATCATTACATTGTATTTGTGAGGATTTAGCACATTTTCTGGTTTCACTTGCCAAATCAAGGGTCCGTGTTTAATAGGTGCAGCTGACGTTACAAAAACTAGGCATGATTACCAATTATGTCTCTGTCTTGTAGTAATGCAGTAATATTAGATGTAGTAATCTCTTCTCACTGATGGCAGGTGACAGGATGAGGGGAAACAGCTTCAAGTTGTGCCAGGGTAAGTTTAGGTTGGGTATCAGGAAAAACTCTACAGAAAGAGTTGTTAAGCACTGGAATGGGCTCCCCAGGGAGGTGGTTGAGTCACCATCCCTGGATGTGTTTAAAAACCATCTGGATGTGGTGCTCAGGGACATGATTTAGAGGAGGGTTGTTAGAGTTAGGGCAGTATGGTTAGGTTGTGGTTGGAGTCGATGGCCTTTAAGGTCTTTTCCAACCCAAGCAATTCTATGATTCTATATCTATCTAAAGAAAGACATATTGGGAGATCTGAACTTCTGCATCAAAGACAAGACTCTTTATGAATAGGTTCTGTTTATTCCATTCTCGAGAACAACGAGCAACTACCACTACACTCTATGTAAACTATAAGGCCACTAATCATTATCAGGTGCTGCCAACACCCCCCAGACATTCACAAATACACAGAGGAAAACGAACACGAGTTTTCTTCACTTATCTGAGAGTCACTGCCACCCTGAAGGCTGTGAAGATCTAACTCCTTTACTTGACAACGCTCGTGCACTCAGCTGGAAAGATACCACAGACAGTCCAGTTTTGCAACTACAACCATACAACTTGAAGTTCAGAGAAGAGCAGGAATACAAACTGTAACACCAATGGAAAGAAGCTACTTGAGATAGAGGCAGCATATTGGACGGTGTCATTCAGGACAAAGTGCTACTTGTCAATTATATTTGATGTTACATATATATATTATATAGAGAAGATTATATATATATATATAAGAGGAGAGGAGGAGGACACCATATTCTGCAAATGCATTAACATATCTATTTCACAGGATTGTAACTGTACATTTTATAATCAACAGTCATTAAAGGACTGAAACTGCCTTAGGTGTTAATTATGGACAATGAAAAACATCAGCAGCGGTGAAGGAAAGCGACTGAATATTTATCAATTACAAGAACAAGTTTTTCTAAACGGGATGTTTGTTTTTAGTGTTATCATGAATATTAAGCACAGTCTTATGTCTGAGCATCACATGTAATTTCTGGAAAACCTTGTGTAACAGCAGATAACTCATGTAACAAGGCTTTATATCACCTAGATGCCATTTTTCTTCCTTTTTCATGAAACTACATGGGCTTTAGGATCCCTACAAAGAGGAAAGTTTCAGACGAGTTGAGAATTGCACTGCTTGCTTTTTCACAAATACTTGAGTCATGTTGCTCCTGGGCATATATGTTGACAGTGCAGCAAGAACAAACAGTGAATCAATTCAGCAGCAACAGCCACTAGGTGCTCTGCTCTCATCCTTCCTTCTTAACAACTACACTAACTCTGGCTTCGTTTTATTTCATTACGTCTCTATAAAGCAATAGGGAGGACAAAGAAGGCATCATTCTGTGAGTTGCTGTCAAACTGTTTGAGCCAAGCCCCAGAAGTATGTAAGCACCTGTTGTTGGGAGACCTTTTATGAATTATACCCAAAAGTCAGACTGCAGCTGAACTGAAAGTGAGGTTTTCCTTTGAAAGGCAGACAAGACTAAAAGCAACTGGCCAGTTTGGGTGAAAGGGTACAAAAGTGGAACAGACAAATCACACTTCAGGAGCACATACTGCTTTATGTGCAGAAGTAGTAGGGAGTAAGCATATGCTCCTTTGATCATCACAGAACTGACTTTCAATTATACAGCCTACATTTTCAAATTGTGTACCTTAAAAGGCCGATCTATAGAACAGAATAGCATATTAGAAGCATTAAAAGGGAAATAAGCAAACATACACAGTTGCATAGTGAAGAGATTAAAAGAAAACAGAAGAAAGAAAATCGTGCTGCGCACTTGAGCTTACCTTACCTTGTCTGGATATGAAAACATCCATATTAATCAATCTTGGGAAATGCAGACAGAGCGCGAGAGAAACTTTGTTGCTGTGTTGGGCATCAGAAAGGCCTTGAGACCTCCCTCTAGGGGAGAGGTTGATCATCCTGCATTATTAAGTTGTGATGCTTCATTACTGCTTCTAGCACAGGTGGCAGCTCCTCTCACGTTTGCATGGGGAAGCACAGTGCAATCTGTGGCTGTGCCACAGCAGTTGTGGGTGGCCGCGGGTGCAGACATAGCCGGCAGGAAGTGACAGCAAGGAACACAAAGGGAAAAAACCTTGGGATTTGGAAGCCACAGGTGTGAATGGGAAATGGGGTATTATTGTGGGGCCTCTGAGGAGGCAGGAGCTGATCCAGGCCTTGCTGGCTAAGTACATTGGAAGGGCAACTTGAGGAGGTGGGAAAGGGAAGGGAAGGGGAGAATGTGAGAATGTTGTGTGACTGGAAAGCAAACCACAAAGGGCAAGTTTCTACTTCATCAAAGCTGTGTCTGTTTCTTAGCTTGATCTGCATTATAATATTCATTTGTGAGCGATATGCTGCATTTTTGGTAGAAAAGAGTGGCTCAGCTGTTACTTTAAGAGCAAAACAGGGCTCACTTAGCTTGGAGGCTGCACTGAGCTCTTCCACAACAGGTGGAAAGGGACAAAAAGGGTTATTTAAAGGCTGCTTGTCCTGGTTGCAGTGGCAGGTGTGCTGGCAGGCGCCGGGGCTCAGTGACCTTCTAGGGCTGTGCTTCCACTCTAACGGAGTGGGCTGATGTGACTGACAGGGCCTCTGCGCCCTCGGAACGTAACGTCTGAACTGGTCTGAGTCATATTCCAGCTGGAGGCAGCAATGCGGAGGCAGCAATGCGGAGGCAGCAGCCACGTCCGAGGGCCCCATCGGCCAGGCAGCACCGGAGATGCCGGTGCCGGCAGGGCCATCTCAGGCAGTGAAGCCGCTCGGGGCGGCTGCGTGTTAGGATCATCGATCCCAAACCCTCACACAGACAAACTTCCCCCGCGGGACCTCTGCCAGCCCCTCGTGACGCCAGGATCGCTCCTCTACAGACGGCCCCTCGGCACAGGGCGGGGGAGGCGGTGAGGAGACGAGCGCGCTTCGAGCTCGGCGCTCACGCTGAAGGTGCGCGGCCACGTGCACTGGGTGACGGCAACGGCGGCGCGCACGCACGCGCATATCGCCCCCGGCCGCTCCTCACACGAACACCTGCGCGCGCCGCCGCCCTTCTCTCCCCCCACCTCCGCCTCCCTGCCTCCCTCCTTCTCTTCTCCCGCCTCTCGCGCCGTCCTCTGTGTCTCCGCGCCGAGCCCCGCCTCACCAGAGCGATCGGCGCGGCCAATGGGCGCCCAGCATGGAGTGGTCGGCGGGGGCGGGGCGCGGGAGGAGCCTCTCTGCGGCTGCGCGCGTGCCGCCCGCGGCGGGAGGCGGTCTCAGCGCTTGCGCGCGGCGGCGCGCTCGTCCTCTCCAGAGGAGCGGAGCGGCGCGCGCCTGCGCCCTTCGGCGCCCGCCGCCCAGCGCCCGGGAGGGGGGCTCGGTGCGCCTGCGCGTCGCGGCCTACGTCCCCCCCGTGCCCCGGAGGGGGGGGGTTGCTGCGCATGCGCTCTGCGCCGCCCGCCCCTCGCCAGCAGCAGCAGCAGGAGGAGGCGGAGGAGGAGGCGGCGGCGGCGATTCTGGCTGAGGGGAGCGCGAGGCAGTGCGAGCGCCGCTGCCGCCCCCTGTGATCCGGGAGCCCCAAGTCCGGGCGGAGGAGGCGGCGGAGGGCGGCAGAGCGGCGGCGGCGGCGGCAGCACAGCGGCAGCAGGAGGAGTCTGCGCGCGGCCCCCCCTCCCTCAGCCCCGCTACAGCCCCCTCCCTCCCTGCGCGCTCCGCACCGCCACCATGTCGGCGCCGGCGGCCAAAGTCAGTAAGAAGGAGCTCAACTCCAACCACGATGGGGCCGACGAGACCTCAGGTGAGGCCGCGCCGGAGGCGGGAAGGGAATGGCGGCGTCCGGCTCGCGCCGCGCCGCGCCGACCGCCATTTTCCCCGAGCGCACGGGCCGCGGCCGGGCCGGAGGCGGGAAGAGCGCGGGGCCGGCCGGGCGGATGTGCAGGCCCCGGCGGCGGCGGGAGGAGGCCATGTTAGCGCCCTTTTGTCTCCGCTCCCGGCCCGGCCTTCTTCCCCACGGGCGCGGGCGGGGCCGGGCGGGGGGCGCTGCGGCCTCGGCGGAGCGGCGGGACCCCCCCCGCTCTGCCGCTCTGCCCCCCCGCCCCCCCTCCCGGAGCGGCATCCGCGGAGCCTCATTGTGCTCCGCCGCCATGATGCTTGGCCGCCTCTCGCTCTCGGCGCCGCTCCGCCGCGTGGTGCCGCTCCGCCGCGCGGGGATGGAGCGCCGCCGCCGCCGCGGGGCCACGCGGTGCCCGACCGAGCGAACCGCCCGCGCCTCCCCACGTGCGATCGCGGCCGCTCCGCGCTTTCGAAAGGTCGCCGCCGTGCCGCGGGTTTCCTCCCGTTTGCCGCCGCCGGAGGAAGGGCGCAGCTCTCCTTCCTCCTTGCCCGCCGCACGCTGCGGTCGCACACGTGCTCCCCGCGGCGCGACCGGGCCCTTTCGGGGAGAGCTGAGCCGTGCGGGGAGCGCTGATCGCGCCGCGCCGGCCCCTTCCCGCTGCCGCTCATTCATCCCCGGGCGCGATGGGCGAACGGGCGGCCTTTAATCGAGAGCTTTGCCGGACGCGTCCGAGGGAACGTAGCGATAGGAAATATCCGACGAAGCGTGACCTCGGAGTTCTGTCCTTGTAACTGACCCATCCCGCGTGCTTTTTGGTTTTTAGAAGGCAGCGCGTTCTTGGTTGGGCTGTTCCCATTGATGTTCCTGTCTTTTCCGAATCGCTTAACGCGTGTTCTTTGAAATCTGTTGGTCTTAGGCTTGTAACTGCGTAGTGAAATTGTTAGTTATCTCTCCCGATTTGCTTACTGCCCACATTGATTTGTAAAACCACCTAGAGGAACTGTAGCTGTGATTTTTGGACGTAAACTTGTAAGCAGTCCCATTTCTGTGAACTTTTCAGCACTTCAGCCACACTTCGCCATAAAGTAGGTGAAACTTGAAGGGCTGGTAGTGCTGAAGGCACTAAATAGAAACGCCTGTATTTTTGCAGTAGGTCGCTGGGACAGGTCTTAGGAGAAAATGTCAAGTGATTTCTCAGGTTCAAGAATTGAGGGATTTTGATGCATTTTCATTTATTTTTCAGAAAAAGAGCAACAGGAAGCAATTGAACACATTGATGAAGTACAGAATGAAATAGACAGGTAAACATTACAAAGCTTTCGTTCTTCTTTAGCGGAAAGTAAGAGATTTCCAAAAATAAAAACGTCCATGATGTGCTTGGCAGTGGTTGTCAGGCCCTCCAGCTTCCCCCACGGGATGTGTTGTGTTCTGACCTGACCAGCTTTAAGAATTATTTGTGTGTGACCAAAATTTTGCATAAGTGCCTCCATTTCTTGGTTAACAGTTTTTAAACTGATAATACAGAACTTGAGTTTGTATTTTTAAATTCACTGTGATAGTTAAGAGCTTTATTACTTACTGATTTTCCATGCTGACGCGTGTGCTGTTTTGCGAAAGTATTCTCATGCTTTTGAGCAGAGAAGTTGAAAAGACAGCTTTATTGGAAATATTTTTATTATACATGTGTGTTTTTGTAGAGTAACAGGTAGAAAAGTTCACTGACAATTTAATTTCCCCAGATAGTGCGTGCTCTGTCTGTATTTGGGTCTCATCTGCATGCACATTACCCTGCTATGCATGCAGGTGAGAAGTGAGGCTCAAGTTGTGGTTTCAAGGCTCTGTCTTTTAGAAGGCCATTTAAGTGTTCTGTCTTAAGGCTTTATGGATGTGGGGTACAAAGTTGCTTTGCTGTAGTCATGCTTACCTGCCCCAAAATTATACAGGGTGGGTAATAGTGTTACACACTGCACATCAACAGGTGTCTTGCAAACAAAATGTGTAAGGTGTCGAATACTACTTTGCATTGCATCAATAAGGGTCTACCCCTCAGGTAATGCTGCAAAGCATAACATAGAGTGCTTCATTAAGATGTGTGTATTTGCTTCTGGTAGGGTGTCTCTTGCCAGTGGTTACGGCTTTGAGCCTCTGTTTTATGTTTGAGCTCCTGACTATTATAATTAAATCCATTCAGTTTGCAGCTAACTACTGATGGTACAGTTTTCTCTCGTGAGGTTAGCATGGCTCTTTCTATTACAGACTGAATGAACAAGCCAGTGAGGAAATTTTGAAAGTAGAACAGAAATACAACAAACTCCGCCAACCATTCTTCCAGAAGAGGTCAGAATTGATCGCCAAAATCCCAAATTTCTGGGTAACAACATTTGTCAACCACCCGCAAGGTATATTGCTAATAGCCCTCTGCTTCCGTACATTCAATGCTTCCTTGCTTATAATGTGAGGCTCTTGCTGTTCTGAGTGTTTTCTAGGAATATTACTAGGCATACACTTACACAGAAGCCTGCTTCGTGTGCAAACACTTCCTTTTGTCACAGGGTACATTTTATAAGCTTTTTGGCTCTTGTATTTGCTGACCAAAGGAACATCTTGATCACTAGGATTCCATGGCAATTTTCTTCCTGTATTTTAAATGACAAGTTTCACACTTTCCACAAATGATCAGCCCCTTGAAAGAAAATACAGCTGCTAGTACTCGGTTTTCTGGCTTCTGTCTTAAAAAAAATGGGCCACAAGAAGTTGGCTCAAATGTGTTGCTTTTCAGATCATATGCAGTGGAAATCTCCTGTATTTCTTGTCCATGACATAAGTTTAACAGCTTTGTTAACTTGGAATTCCTAATTCTTCTTCAGTATCTGCACTGCTGGGAGAAGAAGACGAAGAGGCACTGCATTATTTGACCAGAGTTGAGGTGACAGAATTTGAAGACATCAAATCAGGTTACAGAATAGATTTTGTAAGTACTTTGAATATTCCTTCACTTGTGACTTTGCTTTTTTGAGTGCAGTTGTGTATGGGCTTGTAGTTTGTAACTTAGTCTTTCCAGTTGTCTATTTAGTACCAGATTTGAGTTGGCACGTATACAATTACTTTCTGTGAGTTCTAACTTTTTGCTTTCAACTTTGCAGTATTTTGATGAGAATCCATACTTTGAAAATAAAGTTCTCTCCAAAGAGTTTCACCTGAATGAAAGCGGAGACCCATCTTCAAAATCAACTGAGATCAAATGGAAATCTGGAAAGGTGTGTCTCTGTGTATCTGGGAGAGGCAGTTGCTGCTGTATGTGATACCATCATTTTCATTTGTGTTCCTTTCTTTTTTTCATAGTTGCAGCTGTCTCTTCCCCTTTCCACCCCTTTCCCTCTTTTCTGTACGTGTAGTTCATGTTTTGCAACACTTACATGGAGATACATAATTTATTCTCAATTCTGTACAACAGCTCAACTTAGCTACTGTGCAGAAATCACAGTTCTAGTTTGAAGTAGCTGGTCTTTAAAATATACCACAAAATCGATGTGAATTTTAGTATCGTTCATTTAAATAGTATAAGCTTATAAATGTTATGATTCTGTTAAGAAAACAGACATTGGAAGTTTTGAGTTACCTTGTAACCCAAGACAGAATGGGTTAAATACAGGATGGTTGTGTTCTTCTCAAACTTGGGAAAGTTCTGGGCTGATGTGGTGGATGTGTTCTTGTGGCCGTACGTTGTAGCGCTGTGCGCGTGGTTATTTGCTTACCACAGAGAATGTTCTGAAGACTTCAAAGCAGAGCATGCTAAGATAAGAACACCTGGCAGGCTTAAATCTCACTATTAAGTTAAAGGCTAGACCTTAGAAGTGTGGAGACTGACCATTTTTAAACTGTGGATTTATGTGGTAAATGTAGCATTGAGCTACAGTCGCAGCAGCTCTAGAGCTGTATTAAGCTATTTTAAGTTTGGCATTTCAGTAAACACTTGTTTACTTCCGTGACAGGGAGGCATAAAGGAAGTGCAAGTTCTTGTGTATCCACAGTGTGTCAGTGGAAGTCATTAAAAGAAGTAGGCTTACTGCTGAGTGGTACCTTTTGCTATGAATCCTTAAGATTCCAAACATTTATTTTATGACTTTTCCCAGAAAGATGGAATAAAAGTCATGTTTTGGTTGTTTAGACAAGTGTGTTTCTAAATGGTGCTTGTGTTTTACTTTTTTTGGGGGGAGGGCGAGGGGTGGGAGGGGAACACACACAAAAAAGTGTAAAAATGTATTTAGAGAACTTCTTAATTTTGTTTTCAGGATCTGACAAAACGTTCAAGCCAGACACAGAACAAAGCCAGTAGGAAGAGGCAGCATGAAGAGCCAGAAAGTTTCTTTACCTGGTTCACTGACCACTCTGATGCAGGTGCTGACGAGCTAGGAGAGGTCATCAAGGATGACATCTGGCCAAATCCATTACAGTACTACTTGGTAAGAGGAGCGCCGTGCTGTTAGCCGTACCTGCAGAAGCGCTGCGCAGGTAAAAGTGAATTTGATCATTGTAGTTATTGTATGTTCTTTAAGGTTCCTGATATGGATGATGAAGAAGGGGAGGGAGAGGAAGACGATGATGATGATGAAGAGGAAGAAGGGTTGGAGGATATTGACGAAGAAGGAGATGAAGATGAGGGAGAAGAAGATGAAGATGATGATGAGGGAGAGGAAGGAGAGGTGAGCGCTCAACCTTTACCTGTTCCCTCTCTGATCTGTGGGAATCAAACCAGTTTAATGGAGGGACTTTGTGAGAATATTGAGCCATTGGTGTAAAGGTGGTTTTCTGTGCAGTCATTGTCAAAGTTTTAGAAGGAGAGAAGCAGAACTATTACTGCTTTAACTTACAGTATTTCAGTGTAGTGGTAAGTACATTTGTATCTGAGTGTGCAAATAACCTCGTTTGAGTGAACCTGCAAGGAAAGTGCTCCAGGTGAATTAGGATATTAGTATCTGCTCTAGCTTAATAAAGTCATTAATTAGCGAGCATTATAGCAAAACTTTACTTGTCAGTAGCTTTTGTTGATGCATCCAGTTCTGTGATTCTCCTGCCTGTTGGTTCATTTTGGCTTATTGGCATTCCAGCTAAGACTCTTTGCTGAGTTCAGGAATTAAGTTTTGCTTAGTATCGAGTGGGGCTCTGGAGACAGCACTCAGGGCTTCGGGAAGTTGAAACTGAGCATTTATTTCTGGTTACTGAGGCAGGAGGACTGCTGTGTGTGGTACCAGGCGCTGTGTGCTGAGTAATGGGCTGTAATTAGAATACCAGCCTCTGAAAGTTGAAGAAATTTGCTCTTCTGATTTGAAAGGGAAACACAAAAGAAAAAGAATGAATTCACTTTCTAAATGATGAATGTTAGTGATTCTAAGTCACGGTAACTCTTTCAGAACTGTTTTTTCAATGGGACGTACAGTACTGACTGGCTTCTTTGTGCTGCATAACTCATGATAAGTGTCACTATTAGTGAAGAAGGACAGATGATCACACAGTGCTATGAGTAATACTGTAGGACTGTAGTCTCTAGGGTAGCAAAACATTCTAGTTACTGCATTTGAAAGTTCGTGCTATCTGGCGTTTAGTGATTAGACTTTTAATTGTTGTTTATCTTTCAACAGGAGGATGAAGGAGAAGATGACTAATTGAACACTGATGGATTCCAAATTCCCTTTTTACCTTTTTAATTTTTCTCCAGTCCCTGGGAGCAAGTTGCTGTCTTTTTTTTCTTGTGCTCAGTCTCCTTGTTCTCTTGAGGTCTCTTTTTCTCTCCTCTACACCATGGTTCACAATTTAATTTGGGGAAAATACCTTGAGCAGAAGGCAGTGGAAAAGAATCTACCGGTTTCTGTTTCAAGTTCATTTTTATCCCTTTCTGTCTCAAAACAAAAACTGTTTATGGAATCAACACACCATATTCTGTGGGAAAAAAGAAAACCTTCTGCTCCCTTCACTCTGCTGGAAGCTGAAGAGTGCTAGGCCCCTGTGTAGTAGTGCATAGAATCTAGCTTTTTTCCTTCTTTCTCTGTATATTGGGCTCAGAGATTACACTGTGTCTCTATGTGAATATGGACAGTTAGCATTTACCAACATGTATCTGTCTACTTTCTCTTGTTTAAAAAAAAAAGAAAAAGCTAAAAAAAAAAAAAATGGGGTTATAGAAGGTCAGCCTGGGGTGGGTTTCAGATGTGTGGGTGGGGTAAGTGGGCATTTTGACAACATGGCTTCTTCTCCTTTGGCATGTTTAATTGTGATGTTTAACAAACATCCTTGCAGTTTAAGATGACACTTTTAAAATAAAATCTTCTCCTAATGATGACTTTGAGCCCTGCCACTTGATGGAGAATCAGCAGAACCTGTAGGATCTTATTTGGAATTGACATTCTCTATTGTAATTTTGTTCTTGTTTATTTTTAAATTCTTTTTTTTTTTTTTTTTTTTTTTTGTTTCACTGGAAAGGAAAGAAAGATGCTCAGTTTTAAACGTTAAAGTGTACAAGTTGCTTTGTTACAATAAAACTAAATGTGTACACAAAGGGACTGGTTGGTCTTCACTGAAAGAAACAGTTGTAATATTCTGTTTTGGATTTGCACATAGCTTCTTGGCATTTTTGGGGGCGTTTGGTCAGTATTTATGTAGTGCAATGCAACCTTGTGGTTCTGTGGACTGGTAATCGGTTCATTTAGGTTCCATTATGGCAGTACTTGGGAAGTGCTTCGTCTGGAGGTACTGCTGTGTGCTCCACTTCTTGAATGATGTGACAGTCGTGAGACGAGGCTGTAGTGCATATGCCTGGTATGAAGATAAAGCTTTTATTCAAGTTCTGCAAAAAGAAAAGCCACTTGTCTCAGCTGTTTTAGTACCAATTTGGAGTACTGTACCTCAAGGAAATCAGTTTGCGTGAGAAGATCATGCAAACTCCGAATAAAAAGATGGCATGGGCTCTAGTAAGACTATCTGTGGTTCTAGAATTCTGTTCAGGTGAAAATAAATATTCAGTGCAAGCAAACTTTTTGGGTTATTTCAATTAGCAAGATTCTTGGAAGCTTTTGTATAAAGAAGCTGCCACTTACTGCTTTCTCTCCTTGGTAGCAGTGTGTAAATATGCTTTAGATAGACTTCTTTTTTCCTCCCCCCGCGTTAAGAGACTGTTTGAATAGCTTGTAATGATTTCACATAGAGATTGTTGGTATTTCACCAAGTGTAATGAAAGTTGTTTTAACATGCTGTGCTTTTGAAATATTTAAAAGATTGTATTAGCTAATCTCAAATTCAAACAGCTAGTTCTCTTTGGATGTGTAGAGAAGACTGTCTTCTGGGAAGACTTGCTCTTATTCTCCGATTCCTTTTCCTCACAGAATTTGCTGTAATCAAATTCTGCTTTTTTTTTTTTTTTTCTTTTTTAATGCTTAAGAATACACGTAGCAGAGCAAGATTAATCTCTACTTGAGACATGCCCAAATAACATAGGAAAGGGGAGAGTGTTGTGTAAGCATTGGATCCATCTCGGATTCAGCCTGGTTACCTGAGATGGTAC
Source organism: Tympanuchus pallidicinctus (assembly GCF_026119805.1). Lineage (NCBI taxonomy): Eukaryota > Metazoa > Chordata > Aves > Galliformes > Phasianidae > Tympanuchus > Tympanuchus pallidicinctus. The sequence continues at coordinate 51,016,342 of NW_026294802.1, forward strand.
AACATCCATCTGCGTGCAATCAGTGTGAAATAAGGCCATTTACTTTATTCCATCTCAACTAGAGCTTCTGCTCAGGACTTTCTGCTTGCAAAGCGAATGAAAATATTAACTGTAATTTTTTTGTTGTGTTTTTGGTTTTGGTTTTTTTGCCATCTAGAGAGAGAACAAATGAAAGTTAAGAAGCCTATAACTTCTTTGTTTGCTTCCTTTTTCTGCTATAAGGTAGAAGTCCACTACCTGTTGTGGTAGCAGGTTGATGTGCTATTGTTACTTGCCCTGATGCCTCACAAATGTTAATTTTTATGTAATCCTAATCGATTGTAGGTCTTTATGGATAATAATCCAGCTAGTCTTAATGCTTTGTGGGGAAAAAAAAAATCCCAACCTGTGCCATTGTTGCTAATATGTCTGTTATGATCAGAAAACCTATAAAAACTGTTTTGAAAGTAATCAAAGCTTCGGGTTCTGTAAAGTCAAAATGCCATGAGCAGGAAATGGAAAGCACGGATATTGAAATGCTTCGTTGGAGGCTTCCTTGTCCATTTACACAGGGATGGTGTGGATTTTACAGGATAACAAAACATTCTTGCTGCTGTACTGATGATACTGAATTTCCTGTGAAACAGAAGGTTTACTACTGGCAACAGCTAACGAGTAAACTAATGTGCTAAAAAACATATTTAAATGTAATCTTAAATAGTTTTTCTACCAATAGAAATGAATAGGAATTAACACATTTCTCAGCACCAACAGTGAGGAAATATTGGAGGTGGGCATCATGCGCTCTGGCTGTTCACGCAATGTGTAATTTGACTGAATATAAGTATTGGGTGCCCATTTTTACTTGACTTAATCTGTGTTTGCATTCAAAAAGGCATTTAGAGGTAATGTCCACCTTGGATAAGAATGGGAGATTAATTTCTATTAAACATCTATCTCTATCTCTTGTTAACTCTCCAATGCTGCTTAAGCTCCTCACATGCAGTTGATCCTACTGAGTGAAACTTGTCACAGATGGAAGCTGAATTTAGGCTTTATGGCTTGAATTTCCAGGGTTAAAATATGGAATTGGTGACAATTTAAAGTTACTGTACTTAAATGACTTAAACGACTTGAAGGTTATTTTAAGTTTGAAATTTAATTGCTATAAAATTGAATCCTTTGTCTGTAATTTCTAGTGCCAAAAGAAAGCAAATACATCCGTGTGTGTAAATAGGTTTTTTAACATGTATGCTTATTCAGTTGTCAATACAGGTTTTGTCCCTGTAAACAAGCATTATCTGAATCGATTTCTCAGTCATTCATGCCATTTGTTTGAATCTGTAAGCTTCTCTTTGTACCACTTCAAAAGGTGCATAATGGTAGCACTTTGTTTATCTGATACTGTTCCTGAATTTTGAAGCCATGTCTTTTTTTCTTTTTCTTTTTTTTTTTTTTCTCTCCCAAACAGAAAACCTGAAATCACTTCTGATGTACCTTCAAGCTATCCTTCTATTGGAAGGAATTAAAGTACCTTTAACTGTAACTTGATGTTACCATTTCTAAGAGTCTTTTTCAAAACAATCAGCTATTAGTCCCAAACTGCGTTGTTGGGTGGAGGTTTTTTGCTCTTCTTTATGGACTGCAGGTGCCTAGTATGGCAAAGCTGAGGTCACAAGTGACACTGGAACACGAAGCTTGCTTCTGCAGGGGAGCAGATCTTTGCTTAATCTCTTGCACTCCTTTTCCCAGATTAAAATGGAGTTTCCTAAGGCTTTTCTCTTGATCCCACATCTCTGAGTGAACGTGCTCTATAGTGGAGGGAGTCCTGTAAGACCTAAAACCCAGTGCCTGCAAAGTAGCATCGCTTTGTGCAGCAATGACCTTGCTGCTACTCAGAGGATTTCTGCAGTGCCCGAGGGCTGGAGCAGCACCTCTGTGTGCTGCCGCTGCTCCCCATGTGCTGCTGGCCAGCAGGACTGCTCTGTGGTTGAGCCTGGGAGCATCACTGGCAGCTGTAGGAGGCTGTTCTGTGCCCCTGTGCTGGTGGCAGGCCGGTGCCCACTCAATGCCTCCTCCCAGCAGGACATTGGAAGGGCTGGATGGGCACTTTGTGCTTTCAGCAGTGACATTTTCCAGGGGACAGAGAGGTGAACAGAAGGGATAGCTGAAGGGATAGCAGAAGGGATAGCCTTGAGGGCAGGGCTATCTCTGAGTGGGGGGGAGGCAGAGGGCTGCCAGCACAGCCAGACCCTCTTGGCCTTTGGGCACACATGTGCTGTGAGGGTTGGCTACCGCCAGCCCCATCGCTCCTGGCTGTAGGACTCGTTCAGCCAACTCTTACAGCTCTCCGGGCTCCACACACTGATCCCCAGCCTCACGGGGAAGGTGGAGGGCCAAAAAGAATGAGGAAGCCCCCACCACAGCAATGGGCAGACTGACCTCTGCACCTCACTGAGCTAAACTTGAATCCCCACACATGGGGCAGGTTTGTCCTCTGCTCCTGTGAAACTCCAAAGCCAACTAAAATCATCTTTTCCCTTCCTAGTACTTCCACAGAATGAAGAGTCTAATTAAAATCATTCCTTAAACACTAAACAGAGCCTGGCCCACGTTACAAATAGCAGCAGGTTCCAGAAGGGTTTATATTAATCTAATGTACTCACTTTATTAACAACAGGAGCATGTTCAAAGGTTTTATAGAAGTCTAAAGCTTCATTAATTCAACTTGATTAAGCTAGATTTAAATTCTACATTTTCTGGTGGTTTCCTTACGCTAATTATTCACTTGTAGACTATTTACAACGGGCTTATGTTAGAAAAACGGCTCTAATTAAATAAAAGCAAAACATTCTCTTTATTAGCCTGTTTCTAAGCACGTACGTGGGAATACTATCAACTCTGGATGACTCCAGGGCTGAAAAAGCATATTAATGCAAAAATAACACAGTGCTGCTGAGGCAGGATCTGAGGGGAGGTTTGTGCCACCCGAAGGCAGTGATGGTGCGTCTCGGTGGATGCGATACACCGCACTTCAGCTCTGCATGGCGCTGAGGCAGCGCTTGGAATTTTGTAGCAAAGCTGCCAATGGGTTCGGGTTACTTTTGTCCCAAATATTCAGCTGAAGCAGCGTTGTCTCGATCCTGCTCCGAGAGGGGCATCTCTACGGAGGATTAGTTGGTCACGGTCAGATGGGCGTCGTCTCCTTTTCAGGGCAGCACCGACCCTGGAGCAGAGCCGCGCATTGCCTTGTGTGCAAACTACAGACAGCTGGCAAAACCAGCACAACCGACAGCGCCCGGCTTCAGCCCGGAGATGTCACGAACCGAGCACGGCCGGAGCTAAGATCTGTCACGGCGTCACCGTAACGTCACTTTGCCACAAAACCCCGCTGCCGATGCCTATGGAGGCGGGAGGTACCTCGGTCTCCTCAGCGTCCGAGCGCCGCGCCTCTCTTTCCCGCCGCCATCCCGGCCGTTCCCCCAGGGCGGGGGCGGAGGGTTGAGTTCCCTGCCGGCCGTCGCGCGGGGCGGGAGGAGGAACCCCGCTTCTCGAGAGCCGCCCGCCGGGACTTCCCAGACCCGGACCCCGCGAGAGGGCGCTGGCGGGGCCGCGCCGCTTCCCGGGAAGGCTGAAGTTTGAAAAAGTGCCGGTCGTTGGCGGCGCAGCACCGAGCGATGGCGGCGGGGAGCCCGCAGGTGAGCGGCGCGAAGGGCGAGGCGAAACTGAGGCGAGGGGCATCGAGGCGTCCCTCGGCCCCGTCCTGGGGGCTCTCGGGGGGTTTCCCCATCCTCTCGCCTGGAAAACTCGGCTCCGTGCTCCGCCGGAAACCCACGGGAGGGGGCGGTGGGCAGAGAGGATCGCGGCTCTCTCCCAGGGACCGCGCCCCGGGCGCTGTGAGAGGCGGGGGAGGGAGAAGGCAGGCAGGCAGGCAGGCAGGCAGGCAGGCAGGCAGCCCGCAGCGCCCGGCGCTCCTCGGGGAGTCGGGGTCTGTGCTGCGGAAGAAAGCGGGGTCCTCCTCGGAGTGGGAGGGTGTGCGAGGCTCCCCGCTGGGAAAAACACCGTTTTTGGGGTAAGCTCCCCGGCACAGGGGTACGAACTCCTCCTTGAGGCGTTTCGAGCCGAATCTGGACAAGCGGTGATGGAGAGACGGCACAAAGAGCTCTCGGTGCCATTGCTGCGGGTGTGCCCCGTCCTGCAGCCACACGGGATCTCCGCTTGCCAAAAATCTCATCGTTCAGTTTTGGAAAGAGGACCAGCTCCAGGCAGGACTGCAATCGGTTTGTTTTTTTTTTTTTTTTTCCAAACCGAGCTGTGTCCTTTTCTTGCAAAGAGCAAATGTGGTTAACGTGGTCTGCCTGACGCGGGCCTCAGCACGAAGTTGCTGTGAAAGAAGGGATTTAAACTGCTGCGGTGAACACGTGTGTCTGCAGCGGGGATGCTCTCATCACCTCCACCTCCTTACATCAAACTGCAGATCGGTCTCAGTTGGCGGTGTGGCTCTGAAGGACGGCTCTGTGCTGGGCTTTGTGCAGCTGGAGCTGATGGCCAGGCTGGGTAGTGGCCCAAGAGCTGCAATCCAGAGGGCTAAGAGCAACTTGGGCTCTGCTGAAATCTTTGCTGGTGAGGAAGCAGTCTGGATGCTTCAGCACAACCTGAGTGCAGCTGAAGTCCTGGGTGAGCTGTAGCAGGCGAAGGTACCAAAAGTGAGCTAATTTAAGCTAGCTGGGGGTATTTCTGTGCAAGCTGTGGTTGTACGCCTGGATTGTGCTGAAGGGCTGAGCTCAGCTGAAGGCTGACCTCTGGGAAGCCAGGAACAGCTGCACGTGGGCTGTGGCGGCATCCCGACACCCCACCGACATTCCTCAGTCAGAATGCAAAATGCATCAACACAAATGCAGAGGCAGCTTTCTTATCCTTCTCAGAATAGAATGTTCTATGTTCCTGGAGCAAGCTGTATCTACGGTAAGGCATCCTTGCTCTATAGAAGGGTAGTAGGACCCAGTAAAGCCATGCTTACATTCTAATTGTGTTTAGAAAATGAGTGTGGTGCATTCCGTCCAGCTTCTGGCAGAGTGACTTGAAGGGAAACTGACCTGACTACTGCCTGGACTGTACCTGTTCTCTGAGCCCCTATCCAGGTTTCTGGACTCGGTACCCTTTGTCAGAACAAATCTTGCATCAGCCACTCATCCACTCATTCTGTTGCTCAGTGCAGATGGAAAGGATGGATTGCTTACCTCCATTTGCACAGTTTGGATGGAAAATAAATCTGCCTGCTTTTTCTGATTTTTTTTTTTTTTTTTTTTTTTTTTTGAGACGTAACCAGCAGATTAATTTTAGTCGCTTTTTACAAACTGGATAAAGAGCTTTTTGATTTTCCAACTTCGAGCTGGTAGAGCCTGAGCCCGTGACTCAGGAACTCCATGATTCAAGTTCTTCCTCGCAAAACCCTGGAAGTTTTTCAAAGCTCTGGCTTAGTTCCTGGCTTTACTAACAGGGCGAGAACTTCCTGGACTCAGGATGTTAATCTGAACCTTTTTGTTTTGCTACCAATTAGAACAATTCCTATTATGGCTATAGTGTATCCCTTGCAGACCCAACTTGGTTTTAGGCCAAATTTAAAATAGATTTGTTTTTCCTTTTGGTTCTTTCATTATTTTGCTGTTGGGCTGAAATTGTATTGCGAACTGGTCGAGGATGTTGGTTTGGGTCTTTGAGATGTGTAACAAAATATACAAAGACTATGATTGAATAATTATTTGTTTCTCTGTGAGTGGCATGGGCTTTGGGTGCACAGCACACTTAAAGTGCAGCAGTGTATGTGAGTAATGCAAAACCAGTGTGGTTTATTGTTGGGAATGTGGTCAACCAATTAAAGAATATGAAAACAAGTCAGGATTCCTGAGTTCTGTCTTTGGTGTGGTTGTGTGGTACCCAGTTGGTTGGTGGAGGGGAGTTTGGCTGTGCAACCATTTCTTTTGCATTTAAGTGGGGAATGTGACCATGCTACGTTAAGATATTAAATTCTCTTAATGCCATAAAGCCACTTCTTGTGTAGAAGAGAGAAGCACAGCCTCTTGTTTTCATCTGTTTCTCCAGGTGTTAGGTAGCATCCTTCTGGATGAAGTTTTAAAAGCTGCTGTTTAAATTCAGTGCTTGTTTGGTGAGTGAGATATACTTTAGGTGCTTCTGCCTATACTGTGCAGGTTCAAAGGTTCAGAGTTTGTATTCAGAACACCTCTGTCCAGAGCTGCTGCTGAGGCGTATCTCAGCAGAACAAGGTGTGTTGAAAACAGTGCAAAACAAAGCCCAGAGCAAATGTGGTGGCTGCGAAATGCAGCGCGTTAAGTGGCCTTGCTGCCTGTAAACCACAGGTTGAGACAGCAGGCTGCTTCCCTTTTCAGACACAGCTGGAAGTTAAGCTTATTGTTTGCTTGCTCATTTGTAAGCAACTGCTGTAGGGGTTATGTTTATCTTCTTCATGTGGGAAATGGGCAACAGCTTTGAGTTGATGCACGGTTGTGACATTCTGTAACGCCTCTAACTGTTAGTTGTGTGTCTTTGGACACATAATCTGTATTTACTGTATGGTACCAGTAAAACATGATCAGGACAAGGGCAAATATTGGTTAAGCTTTGATACTGTAGGAACAAAGATTTATGTAGCCATTAAATAACCAAAAAGAAAAGTAAGATGGAGGTTTGCTTCTACTATGATTTAAAGCCGAATTACAGCACAGGATGATCAAAATTGCATTTTGTTCTCTGGAATTTGAATCTAAGTCTTGAAAACTTCATGAAAAGATGAGCTTCAGTTTGTGTGAACCATTTTCTAAATGAAACGAAAGAGTGGAATCTTGTAAGGGTGTTGTTTCATCCTCAAAAAGGAGGTTAAACTGTGTCATTTCATTGAAATCCTCTTGCCCAATGCTGCTTGATTGCAGGGCAGCTGTCTCTTGCAGCTGGGCAATGGTGTGAACTTAATGGATCCAAGCTTCCAGCAAAAACTGGAGGGTGAGAAGGAACTGCTTCGTCGTGCTATACAGAAAGAACTGAAAATTAAAGAGGGAGCAGAAAACCTGCGTAAAGCAACAACAGACAGAAAAAATCTTGCTCATATAGAGCACGTGCTGAAATCCTCCAACCGCAAACTAGAGCAACTTCATTGGGAACTTCAGGAGCTGAATGCGAGGATTGTAATAACTGACAAGGAGGACAATAAGACAGGTATGCCATGGGTCACGGCTGAGGGAAAATCTCGTGGTGCTCCAATGCTAGGGGGGATTTTGCCTGTTGGTATTCAGCTGATGAAATAATCTGTGCGGTAAAAGGTTGGGAATGGAGGCAATTGAGGTGAAAGGAGTCAGGCAACATGAGAGATTAGTGTAGAGGGAAGAATGGTGGGCATGAACAGTATTTAGGAACAGGCTGTAGGTGAAATTGGAGGGATCTGAATGGAGTTTCTAGGCAGATGAACGTTTAAGTACCTTATGGGATGTGAATGAGTATAAAATTGCAAGAGTGATTGGTAAGAGTAGTTCACTGATAAAAAGAAATACTTAGAAACTTAAGCTTCATTTGAAACAATATTTTGCAGTCGGTTTTGTAGAGAATAGAGACCTCCTTATGTGTTATTTTGTAACTTAACCTTCTTGTGTGGAATCATTTAGAACCATGCAGTGAAAGAACTCAAGAAAAGACAATTAATTGTGTTTATGACATAGTTTGTACAGACGGATCTTTATCTCCTGACCCTTGCCTCTGGGAAAGAAACCCAGATCCCATGGCAAGGAAGGTTGAAGCTCTGAAAAAGCAGCTGCATGTTGAAATGAAAGTCAAGCAAGGAGCTGAGAATATGATCCAGATGTATTCAAGTGCAACATCCAAGGTAAGCAGGAATAAACAACAGTTTGGGAATATCGGTTCCTGGAATTAAATATATCTGTATTAAATCCATGTACAAACTCTCTCTGGTAGTTGGTGTGTGAAAGAAATTAATCTGTGAAGTGTGCTTGACTGAATCCTAGCTCTGCGTTTTGGTGCTCAGCATAGTGACAGCAGGTTATGGTACTGCATGGGACAACCAGTCATATGAAAGTGTTACAGCAAGTCCAACACATAGATTGCAGGAATTGAAAAGGAATTGGATGGCACATATATCATTTGTCAAGAGCTTAAGCTAATTATAATTACTGGAGGTTAGGGCAAGGCTTATCTGGAAGGGCATTTTTAGTCCACTTTGGCCCATGGTATGGTTGCCTGTGCCTTTCATGAATCATGTGGTGATCCAGTTTGAGTCCATCAAAGACTCCTTGGCCTGTCCTTTCTCTCTAAAAACTGAGATAATGATCTCAAAGTCCTTGATCCTCAGCAATGTCTCTTTTACATAGATGTTTAAGTATGCTATTTCGGAGTCGTTTGTATGATCCTTATTGCAGGTAGCATCTCACTCCTTAGCTGAACACATCGCCATAATCTAGTTTTAATGATCGTGGTCCTTCCTCTTCACATGGTTTCTGTTTGTCAGGAGCGGAAGCTGCTGGCTACTGCTAAGCAGATGCTTCAGGATAGTAAGACAAAGATTGAAATTATCCGCATGCACATCGTGAAGGTGTCTCAGTCAGCAGGAGGGATGGAAGATACGGTGGATCCAGCAGGTAGAGTGTGTTAAGTAGAAGATGTGGCCAAAGCCTTAAGATCCAGAATAGTCTATTTTGAGCCTCACTGTATTTTATCTCCCAAATACCCAGTGAGGCTGGGAGCCACCATCAATGCTGCGGAGCTGCGCATTGAGGAGCTGAGGCATCGTCTGCGCATTGAAGCTGCTGTAGCTGAGGGGGCAAAAAATGTGCTGAAGATCCTGGGAGGGAGTCGGGTACAAGATCGCAAATTTTTGGCCGAGGTAAGCACTTATTCAGGTCTTCTTAAAGAGCAGTTTCATGCCTCAACACCAGTGATTTAGCCTGAATGAGCAGAACTAACCATAAGTTGTGAATTTGGCAAATTCCTGACTGTGAGAACAGACTGTTTGGGATCACTTTCTCTTCCAGGGATAAAATTCCTTGCTTTGGTGAAACTACTTAGAAACTACTTAGACACCGATGGGGCAGTCAGGATCTGTTGGAAAATATTCCCTCAAGTTCTTTGTTTTTAAGATGTTATCAGCGCATTTTTTGAGACCAACTCTAGCTGTTCATAAAGGAACAGTACCTGGACTGGAGCTGTTCCTTTGAAAACTTCTGCCTGCTTTCTGTTCTACTTCATATTGCTAGGCTCAGGGTCGTTTGCAAGAGTCCTCTCAGAAGATTGACCTGCTGCGCTTGTCCTTGGAACGTCAGCTTAGTGGGCTTTCTCCAGATCACCCAAAACGAGCACTCATCAAGCAGGAATTAGTGAATACCTCTTCCCTGGGAGCTCAGCATGGCATTATCCATCCCACTTCAGTCATCAAACCTACAGCCCTTACAGGTACGTAAATCCTGCGTGGCATCTTGTTGTGGAGAAGATGAAATTAAAAATGAGTTGCATTTCTTCTAATAGTTGTAATGCCTCTTGTTATGTGGACGTTTGATCTTCTGTGAATGAGACTTATTTCTCCTATGCTACTAAAAGCTTTCTGATCATATGAGTTAGTAGTTGATTAATGTATTAAATATATTTCCTCTGTTAAATAGGAATTTGGACTTGTTAATCTCTGTGTGTTGCTTCCAACTGGACTGTTCTATGCTATGTTATTCTAACCTGTGGTAGATTTAAGCTATATGAGCCAAAGAATAATGAATCTGAGAAATTCTTGGATCCGTATGAGGATAGATTAACTGGAATCACTGTTGTCTTTTATGGAATAACATTCTTTACTCTCCTAAAATTCCTCAGGAACGTTGGAAGTGAGACTGATGGGATGTCAGGATTTACTGGAAAATGTTCCTGGCCGTTCCAGGATGGCTGGTTCTTCTCCCATCTGCGGCAGCCCGGGCGACTTGAAGTCCTTTTCCCTAACAAGAGTTGGCCTGGGTATCCATGGTCGTGGTGTTGCAGGAAAGTACCTGCGAAACGAAGAGCTGTGTAGTGAGTATGAGGCTCCTTGCTGGGATGTGAGTGGCACTTGGGGGCAAGGGGCTTCTCTTCTGAGTACTGCATTATCCTAGTACAAGGCTGCAAAACTATATCTAATCGTCCAGGCTATCTCCAGGAAATTATATTTGGTTGGGATAGTCACCTTCAGCATGAGAGATTTATCTTTAGTTCTATAGCAGTGTAAAAGACTGTAATCCACATTTTCTCCTTTGTCCAGGTGAAGTCCTTGCTGTGCTCAAAGTGGACAATAAAGTTGTAGGCCAAACAAACTGGGGGCCAGTAAACAACCAGGCATGGGACCAGAGCTTTGTCATTGAGCTAGATAGGGTAAGATGGCTTAAGTTTTCCTGAGTTGTGTTTGTTTTTCCATTTCACCTTACTCAATTTGCTTGTTTAGTTGCAATTCCATTTGATTGGCACTGTCTCCATGTCCTTTTATGTACCAGTTATCTTAGTCTTCCCCTTAAGGCAGTGCATCTCTGGCAGAAATTCAGCCTGAGCAACATCTGTTGTCCTTTGTTCTGTATCTAAGCAGTTTTATTTTATCTTAGTAGCAAATTGACTCTAAGAAAGATTCCTGAAATGTGGAGCAAAAGCAGCTATCTCCAAAAGGTTTTGTAGCTGGGAAGATCTGAAAATCTCTGAGGCAGAGGGGGAGCAGAAGGATGAACAAGTTTCTTATGCACACTGTCTAGTTAACCAAATTTAACAGCAGCATGTGTGTGGCTCATCCGGACCGTGGGGCAGCACGTAACTCTTCTGCTGTTTTGTCTCCACCACCCATCTCCCCTTCCCTCTAGTCTCGTGAACTCGAAATTTCAATTTACTGGAGAGACTGGAGAGAACTGTGTGCAGTGAAGTTCTTGCGTTTGGATGATTTCCTTGATAATGAACGCCATGGGATGTGCCTCTTGCTTGAGCCCCAAGGAATGCTTTTCGCAGAGGTAGAAATGTCAACTTTTTGTTTCTTTTTCAGAGAAATCTGTCAGTTCAGGGTGCCTGTCCTGAGAGCAGCTGTTCAACCCAGTATACAAGGAACAGAAGGAGTAATAATCTAGAAGGGTAGAGTGACACCTGAAATACTTCTCCATCAATATCACACATACGAATAAGGAGCAACATGATATTATAAGGCATACCCTGAAGTGACACTTCAGCTACTCCTCTGGGCTTACGTGTGTGCACTGTGAAAACCATTGTTTTTGTATTTGCTTTCATTATGAGTCATTGGTGACACTTTAGTTAGACGTAGGGCTTAATGGTCAGGTTTGAATTACACAGGCTATAGAATCAGAGTTCAATATTCCCTCTGGGTATACTTATTTTACCATCTTTCTGAAGTTAGTAATAAAAGTTAAATGCTATCCGTGAAGAGATCATCCAGATAATCCTTTACGTGCTACAGTGCTTTTTTGTTTGTGTTGTGATGAAAGATTCCATGCTTAACTTTCCACAAGCAGGATCTTGACCTTATGGACCAAAATTTACCTCCTGTCCTTTGTGTTTAGTGGCTGACTTTTTTTTTTTTTTTAATATAATTTTTGTGCCATGGGTTGCTGCTTTTTTTTTTTCTCACCTGACAAATGGCCAAATTATAAAGCAGCTTTTAATGTATAGTTTTGAGTTAGATTAATTTTATTTAGGATATGAATTGGTCTCAATTTTTTGGGTTTTCTTCATTCCAAGACACAGAAAATTCCAACCACAGTTGAAATAACAGATGTTTAGACAGTGAAGCTAGAATAACATGATCTGGAATCTGTGGGAGTGATTCCTAGCTTACCAAAATATATATGAATGGAGAATTTGATGAGAGAGCGTGTGTGCAAGTTTGCATTCACAGTGTAAATGCACTGTTTTGAAAAATCCCCTTTGCCTCTCTGACAGGTGATGTTCTGTAATCCTGTCATTGAGAGGAAGCCAAAGCTGCAGCGACAGAAACGTATTTTCCCCAAACAGAAAGGTGAGCTCCTCTAGAACTGAAAGGGAACCGATTATCTGGGGTGTGTGGGGGAGGGCAGGAGTTTGCACAAGTAATCTGCCATGTGCTCCTACCTCATTAACTTTGTGAGACACGTTAAAATGCTTGCTAATTACTGTGTGTGAGTAGGTGGATTTCATTATTATGCAATAATTTCAGTCACAAAAAAACTCAAGCTGTCTGGTTGCAGCATAGTGTATGATGTGATATTTTTGCACTGTTTCTATTCACAGTTACCAGTGTTAGGAAGATACAATTACTACTATTTAACAGACTTCCTAGCAAGATCTAGCACTTGAGCTGTATTAATTTGCCCAGCAATGTTGTTACTGAGAAAAGGACAGGTATTGGAAAACTTCCTGGAAAGATCTAAATCGTAGAAGACTGTAACATGAACAGGCTACTGATTGTCAAGGCTTTGGAACTGGCATGTCAGACTAGGGACTGGAGTAACTCACATACTTTCTTTTTAGTCTGCAACTTTTTTTTTTTTCCATGAAGCTGAGTAAGGTAAGATTTTACATACAGAGGATTCTTGGCAGTGGGGATAAACTTGATTTTATATTTATGGAGGTGGTAAAAATAATAAAAGGGTCCCAAAAGCTTTATACTGTTTCTGAGATATTTTCAGAAGCTTTCTGTTAACAGGCTGAGTGATTAAAATACAGTGTACAAATAGAAGAAAACTTGGCTTAAAATAAAATAATAAAAAAAATATATTTTATGAAGCTTCTGTTTGAGGGTTGTTATGATGTTATATGGATCTATTTCATCATCATGATTAGGCTTCATTCCCTAAAAGAAAGTTCATTCTCTGCAGAGTGCATTTCCATTTTCTTGGTAAGCCCACGGGTGTTGGGGTGATAATGGTAATCTAACAGTTCATCAGACTGCAATCTGTACATTGTAATCTCAGCAATGTTTTAACCATGATACCTTCAGGGAAAGAATTTCTCCGAGCTCCTCAAATGAACATCAGTGTTGCTGCTTGGGGTCGCCTGATGATGAGCTTCCTCCCTCCATGTAGTTCCATTAGCACTCTGAGTCCCCCACTTCATGATTCCATGAATGCAGATTTCTCTCCAGTTCCTCTGCAGAATCATGTTAACTCAATAACCAAGCTGAGTAGGTAAGTCATGTTCTGAGTATTGCTGTATGACAGTCTGGAATGCGCATAGAATACACCTTAAAATTTTATTGCACCTTACTGAGGTGAAAAAATATATGAATATGAAAGTTGTATCTGTAGAACTTAATTCAGGATTTTAAGAAAAGCTGATGCTGCCTGAAATGAAGTGGGCTTGGTGGGCTGCTCAGCGCTCTGTGGTTCCTTCTGATTTATTATTGGCAGCTGAACCAATTTCCAAAATCACCGTCCCAATAAGCAGCGCGCTCCAGAGCAGGGGGAATTTCAGCAACTTTGTTTTCCTCTGCAGTGAGAACTGTGGGTATAGAAGTGGCCATAACTAAGCACTATGATGCAGAAAACAAGAAAGCAGATTTTCACAAGTAACATGAGTCTAATCATCAACAACTTAATAGATAGTTTTCCTTTATGTAGAAGAGCATATTTCTTGTTGATGTTTCACACACTTGTGGTGTGAATCAAATCGTCCTCTTGTCCACTGAATTGGCCTGATATACACTTTGCTTACATGTTAAAGGTTATATATTTGTGTTTCCATATAATGCCCTGTTCTAAGGCAATCTCTTCTTTTTTTTTTCTTACAAACTCAGTGACTTTCCTGTGGCAAAACTTACATATGATGATGAAGCACCACCCAAGCCTCCACGTCTCTTTCTGATGGCCAAGTCCAAAGAACCAACACCATCTCCTGCAGATTCTCCGGTAATCTGTGCCAATAGGGAGACTTTTATTTGTTGGTTCATATTCTTTCAAGGCCCAGTTCTAATTTATTACTGGAGAAATTACCTGTACTTTTGACAGTTGCCTCCTCATCAGCTGAGCTGATTGGTCTCCAAGGTTTCAGAGCCCAGTAAGTTATTCTGGCATGGAGTCTTCACGAAAGTCTTGCAGCTCTTCTTTAGTTACATACTGCTTTTCTTGAAAATGAAGCTAGGTCCGCACTGGCAATTCAGGGCAGAAGTACCCAATAGATACCTATGAATGAAAAATAGGGTTCAACAGGCTTTTAGGACCAGATGAAAATGTTAAAGAAATTGGGCAAAAAGAGGGAAAAGCTCTCATTTACTGAGAAACAGGAACAGGAAAATTGCTCTGAGTGATATAATGCGTAACGACTTGTGTTCAACCATGTCTAATCCATTTCTTCTTTGGCTTTGAAAATAGAGGAGTCTGCATTCTCTAATCACTGTGGTTCTTTTAGACACTTGAAATGTCTTTTTTTTTTTTCTATAAAGAAAATATTTTTTCCTAGGCTTTTTAAAGCATACATGATAGCAGTTTTGTGTAACCACAGACAACCTTGGTTGTTGATGCTGCTTTCCTCCAAGCAGAAGCGATGACCAACTTCAAATACTTGTCATGTCGTATTGTTACACCAGAGGAAATTTGGATCAGGGTGTCTACACCTGATTTGGTGATTCCAGAGAATTACATTCTGCAACTTTCTCTCTGTTCCTAGTGTCTGAAGAGGCTGCATGTAGAAGAGAAGACTTGCAGCTCTGCTTTAACAGAATTTGCAATCCAGGCATCTCCAAGGTAACAGTGGGCAGCATGAGATGTCTTGGGTCACAGATTAAAGAAGCACTGGGCTGAAATTTCTGAGCATAGAGTACAAAAATTCTACTGAAGATATGCTTTGGTTTCTCAGCAGCAGATTCTCAGTGCTGTTTGTGGGCAATACCATGAAAAGTCTGCTCTGAACTTCTCCATGCGTCTGCTAGCCCATGCTTGCTCATTAAATCCCATTACTTGGCCTATTAATAGACTTTACAGCGTAATAACCGATGTTAGTAGGAACAAAAGTCACTTAACTGTCTTCCAGTGCTTCCTTGTGTTAAAATTTTACAGTATAGTGCATTTAGACACACCAAAGTAGAATTGTTAGAAATGTATTTCAGAAACACTCGTTTCTGAACTCTCTGGAAACTCTCGTTTCCTTCATTTCCCTCTCAGGAAGAGTATAGAGCATCTGCTACCTTTTAAAGGTGATCCTGGTGTAAAGCTTTTGAGGGTGGGTGTTTTGTTTTTTAAATTATTTCCAAGCAATTCTGTGGTCTGAGTTTCCTTGGTAACACCTTGTAGCTGATGTAATGTTCTATAGAATCTCTTTTTTTATTTCCCTAGCAACATCTTATGTCTGTTGTCTCCCTTTGTTTCATTTCCAATTCCTGTTTGAGAACTTCTCTTCTTATTCCCTTGTCCTCCTGGCACTTGACACACATGTTCATGGCTGGTTGTCACAGTCACTGATGAGCCTGCTGAAAGGAGTGTTGGCAAATCTGAATTTTACTCTCCCAAGGATGGGGGATGTGGGAGAACTCATCTTGTTATGAGAAGTACCCTTCAGTGGCCTAACTTCTCAGGATTTCAGCCGAGGTGGCAGGTGTTCACCTTGCCTTTTGCTGTACTGAGCTTCTTCCTCTAACACAAATGCACACTCATTTGCATTCTGTTTCTGCATCTTTTGTTTATTGTCTCAGCAAATCTTGTTTGTTTGTCTTCAGGAAAGGGGCTGTTCATCTTGAGGATTTTCACTGCATCGCCATGCTGGGACGTGGCCATTTTGGGAAGGTAGTGTAGAAGTGCTTTCTTTATGAAGGGCTGTAGGGCTGCTGTTGTGAAGGTGGGCCTCTGCCTCAGAGTCTGAATAGAAATGTTGCAGAGATTTGTTGCACTGCAGATGTACAAAGCAAAACCACAAACAGCTGGTACCCTTGATAACAGCCAAAAGTCCTGAAGATTTGTGGCTTCAAAACATGGAGGAAACCCTCCAGGGAGTGCCAAACTATCTAATGGAGCACAGTGTTACCACTCTTTCCATTATCACTGTGATCATTGGTGGAATAGTGTGATTCCCACAAAGTGTGTGCAGGTCCTTGCTGTAAGAGTATTGAGGTGCTTTTAAAACACAGGACCAGCTGCAATCCTGCTGTTTCTGAAAAGACCATAACTCACAGTGATGTCTTTCTGGACTGCAGCAGCTCCAGGAGTAGGGAAAAAGAGCTCCATTTTTGGAACCGCTTGAGCCTGTTTTAAGAATGGCTGTTTGAAGTGGATGGAAATAGGTTCTGTCAGTGGGAGTCAAAGTAATCCGACAAAGAAATGACAATTTGTTTGGAGTACAGCATTTTTGTTGTCTTTCAGGTACTGTTGGCCCAATACAAAGCAACTGGGAAGCTGTATGCTATCAAAGCCTTGAAGAAAAAAGATATCATTAGGAGAGATGAAATTGATAGGTGAGCTTTATGGTACAATTGCCAATGATACATTATCACATCTGTAATCTGTAGGTATGACGTATACTAGTCTTAGTTCTATTAATGTTTTGGATGACCTTAAGGCTGGGGTATCTAAAATCAGAAATAAAGGAACTTACAACAGCTCTACTTTCTAGCTTCTGGTGCAATCATACACACCTGAAGAGCAATCTAAAATTCAAGGCTTGGAAGCATATAAGACAAATATTGTAATAACCACGCTTTTTATTTCCATATCATAAGAGGTAAAGATTTTCATCTTCATTCTGTCTTTCTTGAAACAGGTTTTTCTGCCAAATTTTAACACTGACATTTTAATTCTTTGAATCCTGGCAGCTTGAACTGTGAGAAGCGAATATTTGAGGTGGTCAATTCTTCTGATCATCCATTCCTTGTGAACATGTTTGCATGTTTCCAAACACCTCATCATGCTTGTTTTGTGATGGAATACACTCCAGGAGGTGATCTTATGATGCGCATACACGAAGATGTTTTTGCAGAGCATACAGCACAGTGAGTTACAATTAGCCTGGTTTCCAGGCATTATAAGTGTTTAACTTGGTTCTCATATATTTTTCCTGATAACTGTTCCTCTTTGCTAGGTTTTACACAGCCTGCGTAGTCTTGGGACTCCAATTTCTGCATGAGAAGAAAATTGTTTATAGGTAATGCAGTGAAAAATCAAATATAAGACAGTTTAGCAACTTGAAAGTTTATTTTTTCCTGTAGCTACATCTCTGTAGTCTTTGTCTTTATTTTTCCCATCTCTAAGCTGCTTTGTGAGGCTTTCATTAAGAGGAAAGCATCAGTAAGTTGAGGGGAATCTTCCAAATAATATGTGGTATGAACTGAACGTAGAGTAGTTGTAGATACTTACTCTTTTTATGAACATCTGGTTTCTGCCTCATGCAAAAGAGTCTGTTGGATGGCAGTCCTCAGATTTCATCCACCATTTTCTTCACCCCCTTCTTTGCTTACAGGGACCTGAAATTGGATAATCTGCTTTTAGATGCTGAAGGATTTGTGAAGATTGCAGATTTTGGACTGTGTAAGGAAGGTGAGTCAATATTTAAGCATCAGAACAAAGTTTAGGGTCTGGGCTTTGGTAAGGTGTTCACAAATGTGAGTGCCAGGTGGCTGTATGTAACTTCATCTCCACTTAAAATAAACATGTATTCATCTCCACTTAAAAATAAACAAATGTTACCTGTCTGCCCATGATGAACTTGGAAAGAGTGCCCTTTGCTCTTCAGGTGTCTTGTGAAGCAGTTTAGAGTGTCCTTCTCTGCTGAAAGAAGCAAGGATATAGGATGCTACAGGATATGTACTTAAGTAAATGAACAATGGAATCTGCAGGTTTTCTTGATTGAGTTGCTTATTTAAGCATTGTCTGAATTGCTATTCAGAGTTGTTGGGGATCTCAGGTATCATACATTCTCATTAGTATTTGCAAGCACTGATGAGAGCCCTTGCATGGTTAACAACAGCAAATCATCAAGAGGAAATCTATTGCTTTCAAAAGATGAGACTGCATGAGATCTATTTAGAAGCATGTGCTGGATCTGACAAGGGTGTTCTTGTCCTGCAGGAATAGGTTTTGGAGACCGCACAAACACCTTCTGTGGTACTCCTGAATTTCTGGCTCCAGAAGTCCTCACAGACATCTCATACACTCGGGCAGTGGACTGGTGGGGACTGGGTGTGCTCATTTATGAGATGCTTGTTGGTGAGGTAAGACCGCGTATCTCTTAGAGAATCTCATCACGCAGTGTTGGGCAGAGCAGTATCTGATCACCTGAGATAAAATTTTGATGAAAGTAGCCAACTATTTATTAGTTATTAATAATACTGTGGTATTTAGATAATTTTTCTGTGCTTGCCAAAGAATAATTGATCTCTGCAACTCCTCGCTATTCTCGTTCCTGTATATTAGCAAGGAATGGATGCCATGTATGTTAAATTAAAAACTGTCACAATTGCAGTCACCATTTCCTGGAGATGATGAGGAAGAAGTCTTTGATAGCATTGTAAATGATGAAGTCCAGTATCCACGATTCCTTTCATCAGAGGCACTTTCTATAATCCGTAAGGTAATGGGTTTGAGGGGTCTCTGGGTGCCTGAGGAATTTGTATTTTACCATAAGTAAAATTACAGGGATTAAAGAAACACTTAAAATTTATGTATACTTTTCCTTCTCTTTACATAAATGCTGTTCTTCAGCTTGAGAACAAATAAGGCAGCTTCTCACTGAGGTCTGTTGCTGCAAACTCTGAAATAGTGAAGTGTAGATTCAAAGACAGAAGCGTTTGAGTCATTCGCTGAAAGTGGCTTGATTTGATTTTTTGAATGTAAGCTGGTAGTTACAGGTGCACAGCTAAGATGAGATTCTACACCCGGTTTGTACTGCGCATGTCACTGACAAGTTGTTCACAAGGAGCTATGTCTGAGCTATTACTAGCAGTTTGACTTTGCTGCAGAGAAAGTGAATGAGAAAATACGGAGGAGCTGGTTCATCTCTTTCAGCTTTTAATCTTCGGAATGTTTGTTTTGTCCATCTTTGTTCCAGTTATTTAATTCTGAACTGATCTTTCCTGCAGCTTCTTCGAAAGTGTCCAGAGCGTAGACTGGGAGCAGGGGAAAAAGATGCAGAAGAGATTAAAATCCAGCCCTTTTTTAAGGTAGGAATTCACTTTATTCCTCCTCCTTAGTGCTTGTATTTGAGATGAGAGTGGTTTGCTTTCTGCTGGTACGGAGGCAAATTTCCATTATTTATCAGTGAGATCTTAGTGGCAGCTTCTGTTGCATCTCCTTGCCCTATTCAGGCATTAGTGTTTCAATTCATGTTGGCAATGGTACCCCTAAGTGTGTTTTCTGGGCTCTGTAAGCTTCCAGGACCAGCTTGTTATTCCAGATTGTGCTGCTTCTATGTATGAATATACATTTCTTTTAAGCTATCACCAAATACTGTTATAAATCAAACTGCAGCAGACAAAGATGTGGTCTAGTGATGACAGATATTGCCATCCAGTCTAGTTGGTGGCCCCTACATTTGCAGAATATACAAGAATCCTAAGAGAAGTTGGGGTTAAAGACACATTTGGTCAGTGGCATATGTTTGCTCTGGGCAAAGGTGTTAGCATTCCTCCTGTTGAATCTCTGTACTACCTGCCCTGCACCAACCATATTGTTTGCTTTGCCATGTTTTTTCCCTTCATTTTAACTTCACGTTTCATAAATAATGTCAGCCTGGCCTGTTCACTTCCTTCTCTTACAGGAAATGGATTGGGATGCTTTGTATGCCAGGACTCTGAAGCCCCCTTTTGTGCCCACCCTAAAAGATCCAACAGACATTAGCAACTTTGATGAAGAGTTTACATTACAGAAGCCAATTCTGACTCCTCCAGAGGAGGTTGCTCTCCTAACCCGTAAGGAGCAGGCTGTCTTCAAGGACTTTGACTTTGTCTCCAAACACCTTTTGTATGCTTGATTCCTGTGCTTAAGAAGCATGAACAAATAAATTGTTACCATCTTGAGAGGGCGTAGAGAGGACTTGGCATGGGCAATGGCAAAGTCAACAAACTTCACAGAAGGGGTAGTGGTGAAGTGCTCTGCAAGCTGTTACTCTGCTGTGCTTTTTTCAGCCTCGCTTGCTGGAGGAGTACTGGGTGTGAGTTACCTTTGAGAAGTTCACTTTTGACTGGATGTGTCTTCTGCTGCCACTGAATATGTATATATAGTGATTTGGAATTTAATCTGAACTTAATTTAATGATTTAATGTGTCCTCTCTGCCTCCCAGGTTGCTCTTAGAAAAAGCCAAAGGAATGAAGCTCTTTTGGGTTACATAATAGCAGGGAGAATGGGCACTTCTCTCCTGTTTTCTAGAAGAGATATGCAGTGCTCCTTTGTAATGATTTTATTCCTGTTGCCACTCATGTGTATGGCAGAGAAGGAATGGATTTTAACACAACTGAGGTAATGATGTTTGAGTTTGGTAATTATCCCAGTGATGTATCTTAAGTAAAAACAAAACAAAACTCTTTATGCTTCTTTCAGGATGTGAAATCATAGATATGGATTTTAATAACATAAAGAAGCCACCATTTTGCACATGCTTTCTTTTCTTTTCTTTTTTTTTTTTTAAATAAAGATACTATTCCTTATAATGAAGTCTCAGCTTTTCATCTCCTTGGTGTTAGGTGAATGTTTCAGATCACTGCTACCCATACTGAACTCAATAGACAGGATTTTATTTTTCTCTGTAAATGTCATGGTAGTATTTTTCTTCCTTCCTTCCATCCCAAGTTGTCTGTGTACGTATTGCATGGTAAGCTCAGCTGCCACATCCAAATGATTGCAGTCAAGTTGTGTCTCTGCAGTAGTTCATCAATGTGTATATCCTGTATCTTTTTTGGAATAGTTAAATATTGACAGTGTTAGTGCTGGAAAATCAGGATGTTTAAGCTGATCTAATTTGCCTAGCAACATACTTTGTAATTAAACTTGGTTAGATTCATTTTCTTTTCTTTAATTCATAATGTTAGCTTGCTGGCTAAAAAAGGAAAGCATGTATAGAAATGAAGCATTCCACTTAAGACAAATAGGGACACAAAGCTCTTATTCTGTCAGTTTTCTTCAGCAGAGGAAGACAGAAGTTGAACTAACACAATTGTGCTATTTTTGGAGATAAGAAGCAGCTTGTGAGTTGCCTGGGTTAAGTGCTTCAGAATTCAGAGACATTTAAGAGCTTTAGTAAGAGCATATGTTTGTGCAAAACACGTAATTCACTGAGCCTTGTTTTCCTATTTTCAGAGCCAAGTATAACTGCTGCTGAAACTTCCAGCATATAAACACACTTTCAACCTTCTGCTCTGCACAATTAAAGGAGGATACACATCTTCCTCTACCAGTTGAATGTAATGGTTGGCTTGCTTATGGCCTTGCAGTTGTTTTGTGATTTTCCCTTTTTTCCAGGTGAGGACTTCTTCAGAATGTTAAGCCCAGTGGGCTGTTAGTTCAGGTGAAACCTAGAAGTTGAGTTTCAGAAAGAGAGGCAAAAACAAACAAACAAGGTGTAAGTAATTGTTTAATACTTTTATAGTAAAAGTACCATGAACTACCATTCCAGTGCACATACAGGAGAACTACCAAAGAGCACAACGCTGTGCCTTGAACTTTATGACCCTCTCTGAACACACTGCTCTGGATGCAGGTTACAGACTCTGGGTTTGGTTAAAAAGAAGTCTGCATTTTCAGTCTGCTTTTGGACCATCACGTTGTATTAGTGACTCTATGACTCTATACTGTTCTTTCCTGAGTGCTCATGAGCCCTGAGTGCATTATGCCAGCTTGCCTGATGTATTCCTGAGCTGCTGTTAATTTCTGAATCAAAGCAATTAAGGCACAATAACTAAGTTGTTGGATGTGGTTTGCTTTTTTTGTTTTTAAAGTAGAAAAAGGTCAGCACTAAAATTCACACCACAGGTTTTTCTACTTTAAATTGTTGATCCTAACTTCCAGTCCCTTACAGAAACTTGAACTATGACCTTCTATTACAATGAAAAACAAGTAAAGCTGCTCCCATCCTGGAATGCTATCGGAAACAAATAGGACCTAGAACCTTTCCTTTGCAAGATTCCATTGCAGTGCTACTTTGTATTATTTCATTAAAATTATACTGACATGCTGAGGTGGCAGCATTACCACTAGTGTTATTTGAGGTAGGCAAGAAGTGCTCACCTCTGTTACTGGCTCTTTCCCCACTAGATACAGTAAAGGCAAAGGGCATGAGGTTATCTGCAGAAGTAACTCTATAGACAAGCATTGCTCTTCTGTCCAAAGTGGCTGACATTATTCTTTGCAGAGTTCATTCAAAATATCCTATGAATTTTTGACCTCCATCAACTTAAAGGATAAAAAAAAAACCTGTTAGGATGCTGATGAGGGCATCATAAGGTACAGGCTTAATGATCTTGGCTGAATTTGGTGCCTTACAGCTGTCTTTCATGGACATTAATGCTATGAAACCTCCAAGCGTGCAGTTGAGGCATGCAGTCAAAATGAAATTTGCTTTTGACTGCACAAATATTTATTCAAATATTTCTCTTATGTATCCAACATTACTGACAAAAGGCACTGTGGTTTTCACAGTAAGAGCTATGCTGAAGAAAGGCCACAGGGATTGCATTGATTCTGCCTGGTTTGTTGGTAACAGCTGCTGTTCCTTAGCAGCAAATGGAGAGGAAACTTGGGGGAGCAGAAGTTGACAAGGCTGTTTATGCAGTTCTTGCATCTCTTCAGGTGTGGATGCAGGTTAACACAAGGAAGGGGATTTAAAGAGATACCTCTCCTTGGTCAAGACATCAGAACTTCTGACGCCCTCAGAAACAGTGTCTCCCCTTTAACAGTGTTATTCATACCTATAGCCCTGATTATCCTTCTTGGAAGATGATTTGCTTTTATGGATGGACAGGTTGCGGAACATTTTGCATAGTCCACAATGTATTAAAGTTCTAAGCAAGGTATGCAAAGCTTTATCCAACAACCTGCAGCTGTCTTTTGGCATTTTACTCATTAGCTACCACTGTGACTAGACAGGTTCATTGCTCCTGTGAAAATAGATTTTCTCCCATGCAGTGAGATGGCACGAACAGAAGAACCTCCAGAGATTGCGGATTACTCCTTGGTCAAAGGGATTCTGCAGCTCAGAGTGCCGCAGGTAGGAGATGCGGTGGTACGACATGAACTCCCAGGTGGTGGTGTTGCATGAGATCAGGTAGAGGTGTGAAATCAGCAGCAGCAAGACAACAATGGTGAATATGACTATCAGGAGGAAGGACAGGAGGAGGAATATGTTGTGCCGCAGCCACTCCCAGGACTGTTTAAAGTAAAGGCCTGACCTTTTAAAGAGAAATAAAGTCAAGGTTAAACATGGAGAACTAGTTATATAAACCAAGTGGCACATTTAGTTTGACTCATAACTGGTGAGTGAGATTCTGATCATCATGTACTGCAGGTAATTTTATACATTGTAAGTAAGTTCTTGACAAATTGCAACAGCAGTGCCTTAGGTTCTAAGAACTTTAAAAGACACTGGGTTCACCTGACAGCTGAAAGGATGCAGTCATCTTCAGCTGACTCCTCTCCTGTACAGCTCCATGGCTGAAACTCAGATGGAGTTCCCAAAAATCTCATGAATACTGTATTACAATAACTGAAGCAAAATTAGCTGCTCCTCTACTTCTGTTAATTCTATTCGTTTAACCTCTAAACAAAGATGAGCAGCGAAACCTAAAATGTTAGATCCTGCTCAGCTACTGATCAGCTGTGTTGTTCCTCAGCAGACCAGAAGGCTCAGAAAGGCTGATCTTCAGGATGCAAATCAGGGTGAAGACATGAAGCCGATCCAGTCAGTGCTACGTTCTGCACAAGCCCCTTAAGGGGGATCTCCAGCAGCACCAAGACTCCTAGGTTCAGTGGTCAAAGTGCTGCCTTCCAGGCCTTACCAAGCAACGTGTCCTCCCCACAGCAGAACTACAAGCTGTACACTAAGGTAGACTATGAAGAGGGGGTGATTCTTCTCTCCCACACAATTCTCAATCCAGGGGCAGTGATGGTCATAGCGCCGAACGCAGTGCTGGCACAGCTGGCAGTGCTTGGCTCGCATTGGTTGCTGCAAAGCAAAAACAAAACAGTAACAATAACCCAGTCTTGTTCAACTTTCTGCTTGGTAAAAGCATTATGCAAAAACATCCACTTCCCAAAAGCACTCCATGCTGAGATAACAGAACAACATCAGCACGGCTGAGACAAATGAAGGGGACTGAGATTCCCTTAGCACAGATCCCAGCGAGTGAGATCCAAACTAAATGACTCTTCCACACTATCTATGTTTTTTGTTATCTACCTCTGTATAGGAAGTTGAGCGTGCAAAGGAGGGATATTAAGTAAATCAGTCTGTTCAGGAAAGAGGGAGCAATGTGTTGAAGGGAAGAACTAGGACCTCTGCTGCTGAAGGAAGTGTGCAGGGGTGAGATGTCTTCAGGGGATTGCAGAGGGACCGATTCTCCTGTTCTGTGGAAATATAAGAGACTTGCACAGCTCAAGCACCAAGAACAGATAGGATGCAATATACAGCTGAGGAAAGTAGCATGATTGTGCTTCCTAGGATTTGCTCCTTGAAATGTGTATGTGTTTTGCTACAATATCCTCCTGCAATAAGCTGATTTCTCTTGCTAGATATTCTTCAGGAATTTACGGGAGCTGGGATAATGCTGGATTTTATTACACTGATAAGGATCTGTACCAACAGGCATTTCTAGGCTTCAGGCAAACTGTTTCAAGAGCTAATTTAATTGCTCCAATTTTTCCTTCATGCAATCTTTTACAATTCACTCTAATGTTTTTTGCTTTTAGATCCCTAAACAAGCTTACAGCTCCCAGCAGTTCTGCAGGTCATACCTAACGGACTTCCTGATTTCCTATCAAGGTACTTTCAAAATAACCTTTCTGGCAATGCTGTGAGGTCTGGTCAATGTGGCAGTAAGAATGTTGAACAAAGTTTTCCCATGGTGGAATACATCAAAAGAAGATCCATGTTGGTATGACTCAGCAGGGACTTGTTTCAATGTTGGAAAATTAGCAGCCATGCCACTGTTTATCATTACACCTGTAGCTACACAGTCCAGTAGGATCACTCTTCCATTGAGGATGCACCTGAGGTCTGTTAGCAAGCTGTATTTGCTTCCTCAGTGGGTTTTTCAGCAGCAGGATGACCCTGCGCCAGAATTCATCGGTCAGCTCTGCCATGCCTCCAAACCACTCCAAACCAAAGCAGCAAGGGCTGAGCATTCTCTATTAGCACACTATTGCTGCCTACCTTCACCATGCAGTAGCCGCAACGCCGCATCTTAACATTGCTTGAGACCTGGGGTATCACCACGCATTGCTCTTCATTTTTGTCTGCCTATAAATAAATAAATGGAGCGATGAAAGATGTATTACGTGCTGCTGTCTGAAGAATGGCAGCTATCAGCCTGCTTGGCAAGACTGAGCTATCTGGATCCTTTTATTTGACAGTTACGTAGTGCTGGTCATCTCTGTCATTAGGAAAGTTAAAATAATTCCCAGCAAAGTACAGAAGCTGCTACACAAATACTGTGGCATGAAATTCCACTGCAGATACTTAGGGTACGTGCAGAGACAAAGGCTACTGTAACCATCAAAAGAATGTTTGTAGAGAGATGGAAATAATCGTGGACAAGACACCACAGAGATCCCAAGTACAGTTCAGGACATAAACAAGGTTAGACTTCACTTCCAAACACAATCGTGGGGTCTTTTCAGTATAAAGAGCGCTGTTTGCTCATAACACAGCCAAGGTCAACGCTAACAGCGGAAGATTAAAACTGGCCATGCCTTGTGTGATCTTTTGTCCCATGCAACCAGCAAAGCAGTGAACAAAGCAGAGTCCAGGTTCTCCATACTCACACCAGTGAGCAGCGACTCGCATAAAATACGAGATGTAAACATTCCATAGGGCGAAGCTGCCTCTGAGAAAAGAGGACAGCACAGGACGACTGGCTAAGGGAGACGTGGGGTAACAGAAGCACGTAGAGGCTGCAAACCCCTCCTGTCACAGAACACGAGCCAAAGCCTCGCAGCCCTCATCACCCAACGGGCTGCACACGTTTTCCTTGTGCCAAGCGCAAGAGAAACCATTCCAAGTTGTTACGTAGCAAAAAGCCCACGGACCGCGCAGCCCCAGCGCATCTTCCATTCACACAGCGATGTACCTCTGCTTCCTCGTCAGCCCTGACGAAGCCCGGGTCCATGAGGGACACCCTGAAGTACAGCAGGACGGAGCACCCGAGCAGCGCTACGAAGAGCGCGGGCTGCAGCACGGCTCCTCGCTCCGCTTCCTTCTGCAGATCTGAAAGACAATCCCATACAAGAGAATGCGGCGGTTCCTAGCACGGCTCTCGGGGCTTTTCTCACTCCACGAGCGCATCCCTCCTCCCGCCGCGCAACGCCTTCCGAGCCCCCAAAGCCGCCCGACCCCCCGGTGCCACCCCGCAGCCCCGGGGCCGGGCAGGCCGTGATGCAGCACCGCCGACCCCGCGACCCCCCTCCCTCCATTCCCGGCCGCGCGCTGCGACGGCTCCGCCTCACCTGTGCGGTGCAGGAAGAGCCCCAGCGTTAAGACCCCGCTGAGGGCGGTGTGGGCGGTCCTCACCCACAGCCCGCCGGCTCCCATGGCGCCGCAGGCCCGGAAGGAGTAGCGCTGCAAGGCGGGGTGCGGCCGGCCCGCCTCGGCCCTCCCCTCAGCGCTGCCCTCCCCGTTCCTCCCTTAGCCCTCAGGCGCAGCCCGTACCCCTTCGCGCCATGCTGCCCTACGCGGGGCCCTCGGCCCTGTTTCCCCGGGTACTGCGGCCCTGCGGTGAAACGGGGTTGTTAGAGCCGAGGACTGGCTGCTAAACGTACACGGCGGTGCTTGGGGCCCGTCCAGGTGTGCGTTGGAGGGCTCTGTGTGAGACGCTGCTCTGGTCTGGCAGATTTATTTTATCAGAAACGTGTATAGCAGAACGCAGGCAGGCAGCTCGATTAGCAGAGCTCGATTAGCAGAGCTCTTTTAGCACGGCAGAGCTTTGGTAGGGGCTGGCAGGGAACCGATCTCAGCTCACACATCTGAAGTGCAGACATTTGTGTCTGAGGTCCTGGGCTCTCCTGGCAGCTCTGGAAGGAAATACAGAACAGTCCTCATCCGAGCGCAGCCATCTGCAGCCCCAAATTGCACCCTGCGTTCGATGCTTTGGTCTCTGCGGTCCTCAGCTTGTTTAGATGCGCCCTCTGCGTCTGTTCTGAGGGGACGGAGCTCACCAAAAGCCTGCAGAAAATCTGAAATGTTTTTTGTTGTTCTTTATCTGCTGCTTTTGTTACCTTCCCAGTACACTCTAAAGAGGAATCTCATTCTTTGCAATTGTATCCTCCTGCCCCTGGAAAGCAGCTCACTCCTTGGTGCTGTTTGACCCTTAACTTTGATTATTTCTGTCTGTTTTAAATGTCAGAGGCCACTTGCTGCTTCCAGGGAAGCACCTGGTTGCACAGGTGACACAAATTACTTATTTAAGACAGCTGCATTGCAATGTTAATAAACATAGGAACATGGTTCACCAGCTAGGGTGGTGATGGGTTGATGGTTGGACAAGATGGTCTTAGAGGTATCTTCCATAGGTATGGTTCTGTGAGAATGGCCTGAATTTGCCTTTATAATGGTCATTCAAATCTTTTTTTTTTTTCTTGATTGTTTCTTTTTAATTATTCTAGGTAGTTCAGAAACCTCCTAGATGAGATCAGCACTTGTCAAAACAGTTTGGAGGTGGCCTTGCTACTGTCTGCATGCTTTAAATATCCTGAAAATCTCTCTATTCAAAGAAAACCTTTCAGAACAGTGGGGAGCTGAGAACAGTAACATCAGCCTCTGTCTGCAACCAGGAAAAAAAAGGTGGGAAGTGTTTTTCCTTTCTTTGTGGAGCAGTGTGAACTTTAAAGCTTAATGAGAGCAATTTGAGTAGTAACAGCGTTACTCACTTCAAAGCAAAAACATTCTGATATTCCAGAATAATCTGTCCTAAGGGATGTATTCTTTCTCCTCTTGTGGTTAGAATAATTTGGTGCATGTTATGCTTTTTTTGTTCTTCATAGCTTTGAAACCTGTCTTGAATGAGAGCTTATCTCTGCCCCAAGGTTTCCAACCCAAAGGGCTGTCTGGTTGATGTCAGGCTTGGTTAGAAACCCTCCACGAGCAGGTTTCTGGGCAGAGGATCTCCATCCTTATGGCATTCCAGCAAGCAGTGTCGTGCTGCTGGAAGCATAAGGCATC
Source organism: Tympanuchus pallidicinctus (assembly GCF_026119805.1). Taxonomy (NCBI): domain Eukaryota; kingdom Metazoa; phylum Chordata; class Aves; order Galliformes; family Phasianidae; genus Tympanuchus; species Tympanuchus pallidicinctus. The sequence continues at coordinate 51,044,666 of NW_026294802.1, forward strand.
TCTGTTCTCTGCAGTGTGGTACCTTTTCAGCTCCCTGTCTGTAGTTCCATTTCACATAACTCCTTCTCTTGCTTCAGCCACTGACAGTCTGACCCGTCAGAGGTTTTACAGTGACCGCTGGATTCACTGGGAGTTGAACTCTTGTGAGATCAGCGTCTTAAGAAGGAAGTCTTGCTGGCCTTAAAGCAGGCTGACTGTTTTAAACTAAAAAGAGTCTTTCTTGAAGTATTCAGCTTCTGCCCACTCGCGGTGCTAAGGCTGCAGAATGCTATAGCCACAGATCCGTTACAGAGTTCAGAGGCAATCTGTACAATCAAATATTGCTCTGACTTCTTTTTTTTCCCCTCTGACATTATTTCATAACAACACTCTCTTTCTCCATACCTCTTTTCTATTGACAAACAGTATTGTATCCCTCAAAGTGATGAAAGCAAAAGCCACTGAACTGCACAATCAACACATGGCAGTTCCTTTAGTTTTTAATGAAATATATGACAGCAAATGGACCAATAATGTACCTGTGTAATTCACACTCATAGACCAAAGGAAAAAGACATTGTTAAGCACTAGGTTTAATACACAGAGAGTATCCCAATGGATACAACAGGAAAGTTAATTCGTTCAGAATTGTAAGGAAGGAACAATTGTGCATGATTTTTGGGGGCTTGGTTTCACCATGAACAAACGTTTGAACCAGGCCTCTCAACACAGGCAGGTCAAGGGACGGAGTAAAAGCAGAAGCTTGCTCATTATCACTGAGATTATTTTCTGTATGCAGAATGTGGGAATAGCTATTTGGTTAGCTAAAAAACTTTGTTTGTTTGTTTTTTAAGACAAAAAGGAATTACAGAAAGAATCAGTGACAATTATCTGAAGCCAAAATAGTCTGTTAGAGCAGAAATGTTTCAGTGAAGCAGGAAATCTCCCTAATTCCTGTTCTTAAGTACCATCTTTTCATCCATCCCTGACAACCGTTACCCTCTTTGCTTTGTACAGATGGTTGTTGTGGAGATCAGCTGTTTCCCCTAATTTTTATTGTCTTTTTTTCCAGTGCATGCCACCCCCTGCACCCCATCTGTGGCAGTCTTCTTCCTAAACAGCCTCAAGAAATCTTTTCTTGTGGAGTAGTGCCTGAATGCAGTGCCCTTCCTCTGCTGCCCCGAAAATTCATCATCTTCTTCAAGTGATGAATAGAATAAGCTCACAGCTCTAAGGCTTTTCTTCCCCTCATCTTTTGCAGAGACCAAAGCAACTCAAACAGGAGGCTGGGTAGGATTCAGTGCTGAACAGATAATATCTGAGCTAGCAGAGAGGTGCAGGGCGAGAACAGCTATGATGCAGAAGGGCCAGATTAATTATTTGCATTGTTAATAATTGCCACAAGTATGAGTGCTAAACTTTCTCAGCATGGTCTCAGTGGGAAAGTCTGGTGCTGCTACACGTTAAGCATCATGCACACAGATGCCAATCTGTATAAGCAGTTCCTCCCACGGATCTTGTCAAATGGAAGCACCTGTGGAAAGCTGCCCACCAACTTGTTGTCATGTCTATTCCAGGGAAAATGGCAGACACCTGACACCCGAGGACTGCTGCATCATTGGGTCACTGAGCCATGAGGCATTTTCCAGCCAGAAAGGAAACTACTTGCACTGGAGGTAGAGGGTTCCTTTGTTGGAACAGTCTCTGCAGAGAATTGCTGAGTTGGTTCATGTTCTGCCTGCCCAGCTTTTGAGTATTAAGGGAAATGTGAACCTAAAAACATGAGTGAGAGTGTGAATGAGACAACAACTGCAAAGCAAAAGGAGTCCCTCTGCCATACTTGATCAGACTGTGAGCTTCTTTCCAGCTGTATTTTCACCTTACATTTGGAAACCCTGTTATAGTTTTTTAGATGGGATTGGTTTCTATAATCTTGAGTGTGAAACTGAAGCCTCCTTCCTCTGCAGTATGGGGTTTGACATGGGACAGTTCTTTTCTAAACTGGCCATTTCATGCTCAGGGAGGGTAGGTTTAGGTTGGATATAAGGAAAAAAGTCTTCTACAGTGAGGGTGGCGAGGCACTGGAACAGGTTACCTAGTGTTGTGTTGTGGTTGATGCTCCATCTCTGGAGACTTTCCACGTGAGGCTGGATCAAGCCCTGGGCAACCTGATCAGATCCAGCTGCAGTGTGCATTGCAGGGGAGTCGGGCTAGATGGCCTTTAAAGGCCCCTTCCAACTCTGAGGATTCTATGATTCTATGTAGCTAGCTCTTCTATGTAATTTTATGTGATAGACCAGAGATAGTTTCCCCCACCCCCTATGGTTAAATGGCAGATTCACAGAGCTAAACCTTTCTGGCAGGCTGGCCTGACTCCATTAATCTCCACATTCCTGGGAATCAGAAATCTTTTTCTGGTTCGGACTCAGGTACACGAGGATACGTGAGCAGTGAGAAGTTGTCTTTGCTTTGAAACAAAGGTTTGTTAGTTTGTGATACCACAGTGCAGCTGCAGCAGGCGTGACTTCAGTAACAGCTCAACTTACAGAGGGACTGCTTTGAACTTTTGGGGTCCTTCAGGCTGATGGAACCAAGCCACCATTTGTTCATTAACCTAGAAGCAGTTTTGTCAAAATCTCAGAGTAAAGCCTGATTAAAGTGCAAGGCTGAGATGTGCTCCAGCTGCCTCTCCTGCAGGGCAGCTGCGTTCTGAGGATACAGGTTTCTGACAGTGTATCCACCATGTTTCCCCATCTCCTCCAATCCCACCTTGCCAACACTGTCAGAATCATTAGAGTTTTCTTGTCACTTGATTCAAGATTTTAGTGGTGGAAGTTTTCACTGCGTGGACATCAGAAAGGAAGAAAATCTAGTGGGTTGGCACCGTCACATGAGACAACTTCAGAAGGATAGCACTGCATAGAGAATAATGTGAGCAAAGCCTGGCTCCTGCAATGCGTGGAGGCTGGTCAGCACTATATGCAGTGCTCTTAGTTTTGCATCTAGGAGAATGATTAGCAAGCATTACACAGAAAAGGCCATGAAACAAACATCTCTGTCTCAAAGCTTGCAGGGACAGAAATTCTTAGGAATAAAAGAGAGAAAAATACATTTCAATCAAACAACCACAAAAAAGTGTAATTTGTCAAGTTTTTCAAACTGTATGAAAACAATTCAAAAGTGACACAAAAATATATATATAGTTTGAAAAATACTTAAAGAAAAAGTACAGATCTCACAATATCAAAACATGACATGGTTAAAAAGAGAGAAGAAAAGACATTGGGTAACACCGTGTTGGCAGAAAAAAGTAAACCCCTCCAGGGCAGCTGTGTTCTGTCATTTAAAGTGTCAGTTTGTGTCCCTAGGATCTGTCCATAATGTAATGCTCAGTAATGACAGCATTAACTCTGAGCATCAGAAGAACCTCAGTCATAGCAGCAAGCAATGTAAATGAGGGAAGAGAGCAGCAATGGTTACTGTGCTGTCCCAGAGGCCTGACGTGTCCTAACACACATGGCCACGGTTTCCTCTCACTGCAGATGTAAAATCTTTTCAAAACCACTTTTAAGGGAAGAGCTGTGAATTATGAAAACACTGTGGCAAGCGGGGCTCTGAGCATGAACTGCACAACGTGATGCTGAGTGCCTGGCTGTGAAGCAGCCTTTGGCCCTTTTTAAGACTCTGTAGGCCTGGGGTTTTACAGGTGAAGACCAGGGGGTTGGAGATTCATGATCCTTGAGGTCCTTTCCAACCTTGGCCATTCTCTGATTCTGCGACCAGCTTAGTGGGGACTCTCCTCTCCCCTAACCCATATAAATTGGAGTGAATCTGCTGATGGGAGTGGGACTGCACTGGGTAGTGCTAGCAGTAGGATAAGAGTAGTGCCAGAAGAGGGGGAAGATGTTGGGATGGAACAAGAGGTGCTGTTTTAGGAGATGGTATTCCAAAGGGTTCCTAGAGACTCCTCAGCCTTAAAGGAGATGTTAGCACCTCAAATGACAGCATCTGTGCTGCAGTGAGGTTACTTTACTACTGAGTGCAGGCTGAAGAAGGATAGAACAGCTTCAGTCATTTACTGGGACTTGCACACGTGGCCCATGGCCTGGTAGGGGTTATTATGCCATTTTCTGGCATCTGTAGCCCTTCTCCATGAAGCAGAACAAAACTAAAAAGGTGTTGAAAAAACTGGTATGAAGATGTATAGCCCTTTGTGAACAAACCTTGTTCCTTTATGCACAGGCTCCCTTAGAGGGAAAAGCTCTGCATTGCCAAGGATGTGTAACTGGTTTTACTGGTCATCCCTGACCACATGAGTCTAGGTGGGCTGGCAGATCCTACAGAACTGCCAAAGGGGACAAAACAGAATTCCTGACATTAACAGGAACCTCTTACTTCCAAATGAACCACATATATTTAGCAGTGCTTCCATTAATAGGAGTCTACCATAAAAAACCCTTAAGAGAATGAATTGACTTAAAAGATAACTTTTCCCCGTTTCCTCTACTTAAAAACATTACCAAAAAGTTCAGTTCTTTTGCTCTGACTTCTTGGTAATGTGTCCCCCAACCTTCAGAGCAAATAACTAACTCACTTCTGCCTGTAAACCCACTGAGTGGCCAGTGCTGATTCAGGACTGGTGTTCTTGCATTGCAGGACCTCATGCAATACAGCAAAAGGGAATTTTCTAAAAAGTGGGAAGGAAAATGTCACACTAGTGATCACACAACTGGGTTTTCAAGCTCGTGATCATTTGGGGCTCTCTGTATGGTCTAAAAAAAAAAAAAAAGGTTAAAAGATACATAATGTAATTGTCTTTTTTTGTTTTCTTTTTATACAGAAATCATACACACAGAACTTCAATCTGAAACTTCATAACGAAAAAGTCCACTAATTTAAGGAAAGCGTTTTGTTGTGCAAAAAGTCCCTCCCTCCCTCCCCTGTTCACCTTCATCTACTGAGGGTCTCACACACACACATAAAGTTTCCTTCCAACAGGCGAGTTGGTCAGAAAGAGTCCTCACTATGTACAGTGAATTAGAGAGAAGCTGGATACAGTGCTGGCAAGAGGCATTAGATGATTGCCTCTATCTGGAAGTGTCCATGTTCTCCTCCTTAAAGTTACTGCAGTGCTCTATAACTTTCCTAGGGATAAAACAGGACAAGGGAAGAAGGTTTAGTTTAATGCTTGTCGTGTTATGGCTGTGGGACAGTAACACAAGGACTGCTGTTGGTAGCAGTCAGACTCTTCTGATATACATCAACCAACATTGATATAAAAACCACTATACTCCACACAAGCAGCTTAAGAGCTTGGAATTTCATCCTCTTGGAATTTCAAGTCATATTAGTATACCTCCAGATCATTCATTCACGACCCCCACGCCTCAATCATCAGATAACTTTGAATTGTATCAGAAAACACATACATACAGATGGTTTCCATGCACTCTACTGTTACCTGTCCCTGCTTTTTCTATTCTTTCCATTTATTTTTCTTGGACTATTGCATCACCATATGTGATCTCCATAACCTGTGACAGTCTTCTGCAGGCTTGTACCACCTCCAGCATTGAGCAGCCCTTCAGCTGTGGGTACCTGCTACCCACAAGGTACACATTCCCAGCTGATCTACATTTCTCTTTAATATTCATCCTGCAGATATGAAGTTACAGATCTCAGTTTGTCAGTGACTAGAAACTACAGCTGTCTTAAAACTGAAAGAATGACTCCAAAGGGAGGTCACACAGTAAGCTGGGAAGGCTCACAAAAGTGATGGGCTCTCTCCATATTTTGAAAATCCTTTGATTTAAACTCTGCAGTCAGCTCCATCATTGACAGACTGATATTCTGGACAGAGTTCACACCTCAAGTATGAAGTATAGTGATGACTGGGGACGATCAAGTTAAGAGATGCAATAAGCAGCTTTCTTGCCACTTTGAGAACCTATTTGCCTGGTATCCATAAACACAGATTACCAGTGCTTATTGCAAATGTATAAACACCTCTAATCTTCTGTTTCTATCTTCCTTTTCCTGCTCTTTGCTTGTGTTTATTTCACCTCTCATAAAGAGCACAAGCTTTTCTTTGGTAGCTTTCCTTGATGTAGGGGAACAGGAAACTAAACTGAAGTTAAACTGAATGTTTGATGACAGTGCATTAGTTTCCTACCAGGCCATTTCCTTGGTCTCTTGCCGTGCTGAGGCCATTTTAATCATGTCCTTCAGAAGGGGAATCCCACCTTCTTTGATCAGCAGTGGGCAGTACTTGTCAGCTGCAAGGAAAGAATAAGACAAGTTCTTGTGAACCTTTCCAAAAGCAGTATAAAGAGTGGCAGGAGGGGAAGGTTGGAGAAGTAACAGAACTTTAATTTTTTATGGAGCCAACCTGTTAAGGGTTGACTGTAAAATTAAGGTACAAAATGACTGAGAAGAGCATGGCCAGAGGGATCTAAACATTGAAGAAATTTCCTATACATGACGTGTTGTTTATTGCTTGGCTATGCTGCCTGGACATTACTAAATTATTCAGATAAGGCTCTTGCTAACTACATAGCTAAACTGGGCTCAGTTTTTCTGCTAAGAAGCTTAGATCCACTGTGTGAACTTGTGCAGTGCAATGGATGTGATTTTAAAACTTACGGTAGACAGAGACCAAGTTATAGAGTGCCCAGGTAGCCCAGTGCTGGCTGACAGGAGAGATCCCTTGTGGAAGAAGTCGAAGGATTGGTTCAAATGACCTGCACAGAAATATTGTAGAAGTTGTTAAAAATCCAAGAACTGCTTCTTTCAGCACCTTTGTCACTCAAAGCAATACGTACTCTGTGTTCATAGACACCGTAGCAGTAAATCCTTTAGCATGCTAAAGATTCTGGCATCAAAGACCAAGTCTGTGTCCCATGGCAATACTGGCAGGCTTACAGGCCCTACCACTTCAGCATAAACATGCTGCCCAAATAAATAACTGCAAAGAAGTCAGCTGATTTCTATTCTCTGTCAGTCATTTTCTTATGACAGCTGAAACAGCACCACTGACAGCTCTGTAGAAGGTCCAAAGCAAAATTATACCCATCCAATGCCAGCTGCTCACATGCAACAGCTGCTCTGTTTCTTATGACGATAACATGTGCATACTGTAGCAAAAGCACTGGAATGCTATTTGTTTGGGATCCCTGCCAAGCACTATGGGAAAACAGAATACCTGATACCCTTATAGAGGAAAAGCTTTGGAGGATGCCACCAGCTGCTTTAACCCATTAAGAGATTTCTGGACACTCTGTCTAGATATTCTCCAAAGGAGAGTGAAAGCACAGCAACACGTGTGACTTATTAAGCAGTACTGAAGAGGTGCAAAGGATGGAAGTCTCAGAGAACATCATTTAGTCAGTCTCACCAGACAGTCAGATCATGGGTTTCCTGAACTACACAATTCCACCAGAAACATGCAGGATAAATTCTGCTGTGTTCCCATGCTCCTCCCATAAGAATTGCCAGGCAAGGTATCGAATTTTAGCAGCCTGTGTAACATGTGTACATGATGTAACCCTGACTCAAAGGAAGATGTGAAACTCTCACTGAAGAATACATTCCTAAGGATTTCTCCTCCATTCTAAGCAGAGCCTCCATGCTTGGCTGTATCTCTTTCCTTTCATCTGTTGGTGTTTGCTTTCTGTGACAATCCTGGCTCTGAGTAAATGGGACAAACTCCTCTGTTTCTCACCTGTAATTGATATTTCTTCTGGAGTTGATATCCCAGCTCTGGATGGCTGCCCACATCCTCTTTACAACTTCCTCTCGGTGGGGCTCACAAATACCCCAAGCCTCCGGACCATCAAACATGATATGGGAGAGCACCCCACAGGCATTATAGGATACCTCAATCCCATCTGCTTTGCTCTCTAGCAGATTGCTGCCGAGGGAGAAGAAATCATTTAGAGGTGCCAGAATAACCTTATTCAGCATCTTCCCAAAACAATCACATCTTTTATCTACATCAGAGATGATTATTGAGAAAATATCTCCAGCCTGAAACAGGAGTTGTGCCCTTCAGAGATGCAGCTTTCCAGCAACATTAACATCACAACCAAACCCTTACAATCCAACGCATTCACTCAGGTATCTTATTATTTCCTTTTAGCTTTTTTTTGAATGACCAAAAACCCAATCTGATGCATCAAAAGCTGAAAAGTCTCCAGGTGATGTGGGAGCAGAGCTCCGGAGCGCTCCTCCTGCCCCAGCCCAGCTGTTTGTGAGCTAGGCACTCACCTGAACACACTGATGAATTGGGAGGTCATGAGCTGTGGACGGAGTTCCCTGACCTCAGCCACATTGCCCAGGAGGCCCAACATATTGCGGTGCAGCTCCTGTTTCTCTGGGAACTCCTAAGAAAGCAAGAGACAGGATTATACAGTAGCAGAGATATGGTGACAACAGGAATGAGAAACTATGCAGAAAGCACATCTAGAAAGGATGAGGATTTTTGGGTAGCTATCAGTGTTTTTTTAGCAGATTTCCAATGGTATCTAGCATTCAAGAGACGTGTGATATGAGAACATCACAGGCTAGGGCCTATCATTCACTGCTGCCCTGCTTAAGGAGGAGTGTGTATAAGACAGGAAAAAGGAAGATGTGCTGAGTTTAAGTTTCTCTGTTCTTCTGGTTGGATCACAGAAAGAATGAAATATGCAACTTTCTTCCATTTACGCAATATAGGAAGTATTGCTTATGAGTTAGCTTAGCTATTTTCATCTCTGCTGCTAATGTCAGCATTCATCTAGAGGAAACCAGCCATACTTACTTTCAAGCACTCCAAGAACAGTTTCATACCACTGTAGTTGAGGAACATCTCGCAGTTGTCAGGAGTCTCATCAGTAATGTTCCAGAGAGCACTCCATGAGAACTCCATCACCTGATCACACTGCAAGGATGAAGAAACAGCTTTGCTAATGTAAGAGCCTGGTGCAAACCAAATACTTGCTTCATCTCTGACATCACCCCAGATAACTTCAGAGGTAAGAAAATCTTGTTATTTGCTTTCAACTTGTTTGCAAGTGGGTTTTTGTTTTTAACTATTTTTGTCTCCCTGCTATGTTTGTCCCTTCAGCCCTCACCACTATGACAGAAAATTCTGCAGTGCCAGCTGGGATTTCCCATGTTAGGTAGAGAGGCTGGGCTGGCACTCCAGACCATCTCCGTGCCCAAGTCAGAGTAAAGAAAATATTATTTATACATTTTAGTGGGTAACACTCACCGTTTTATCAGCCAGCTTCTTCTGAATCAATTTTAGCATTGTCTGTGGGCAGAGGAAGGGGAACAGTGAGAACAGTTCAAGAATCACAGAGCTAAAACCAACAGGTTCAGCTGCTGCAGAGCTGGCTACAGCAAACTGTAAGTGTGTGCAATTGTGACCTTTTGCAGAGTATCTAACTAGTACACCTTTCTCTAAACCAGTGGCACTAGGTTATGTTCCGTGTTGCAAGTATTTGCAGAGCTAAACTAAGTCACGCTCCCTGAACTGCTGGGTTTGCAGTCAAAGTTTGGAATGTGGTGTAACTGCAACAAAGCAGCGGCCTCTGCAGTTCTTTTCAAGGGGTGAGATATGCACTGATGTAAGTTGGAAATCTGATGCAAACTCAGGGAGGTGCAGAAGGAAATAGTCAAAAGGTTTTACCAGTTCTGGAAATTGTATGGTGTAATGAAGATGGAACGTGTCAGGTCACACTGCTTTCATGGACAGCCTGTCTCTGAGACCATGACTTCTAGTGTTTGCAAGCCAGTAAAAGATGCCACATGGAAGGGCAGGGTTCAGGATAGGTTAGCCTTGCTGGGACAGATGCTCCCTTCTATGATACAGTAAACTTGGTTCACTGCCTGGATGCATTTGGTGCATGGCTGCAAGGAAATGGTGGTAGCTTGGGTTAAGGATAAGAAGACACCTTGGGACCATACCAACCATGACAAAACCCATCTTGCCCACAGCTTCTTTATGATCGTTGTCCACCTGGCAGACCAGAGCATTACAGAGGTGCACGGCAATGCGCTGGATAGACTCATCCTGCCGGCTCTGGTTGAGGATGTTCAGCAGCAGCTCATTTACTCGGCGGTACTGGAACTCCAGCTCCTCAGGAATGCTGAAGTTGCACAGTGTGAGGCAGCAGTTCCGCTGTACCTGGGTCATAAGGAAGCAAATGCTGCACCAGGTGGCTATGAAAACATGACCTAACCACCTCATGTTCCCTTGTTGCTTGGTACTGAAATCATAGCGCTACAGTTTGCTACTCTCCTCCCTAGAACTCTGCTTTAGCTAAGCTCTCAGTAGGTACTTCTTCCTCACTGTCACTCTGGTCTCAAGTGGCCACCCAATCACCCAGTACGTGTCACTTTCTAAGCCAGTTCTTCACTGTCTATAAGCTTTCCATTCAGAAGTCACTTGCTGTAGCCCAGCGTCAGCACTTCTGATGAGAGTGCATTGGCATACTGTTTCTTTCTGTTGACTAAAGAACCCAACACCCTCAACCATTTTCAACTCATAGTCTGTGCTGGACATCTATGCTGTGGATTGTACATTTTTTGACCACTAACATCAGCTAAAAAGGTGCCTAGCTATTATCACTTACTTCTCCCGGTTCTGGAGAACATCACATGGATAAGGAGCACCTTGTGTGTAATCCCTAACACCTGAGTGAAGACAAAAAGCAGATCTGGGCAATAGGTTCTCTGATGCCTGCCTCAGCTCATGTATTGGAGGCTTAGAAAATGCAAATCCTAACACCAAGCTAAAGATGTAATACGGGGAAGGAGAACTATGGGAGCCAAAGCAAGCTGGGCAGCTCTTACTGTGACTTCCTGGTAGGACTCCATGCCATTCAGCACCACCTGGATGACCTGGCGTCGCAGCTTTATGCTCTGCTCCATGCGGTACTCGGAGTTGGTCAGGTAAAACAGTGCAGCACTGCCTGTCACCTGGATGTTTTTGTCATCCTTGTGGCACTTGAGGGCTGTGATCACCAGCTGCAAGGAAAGAACGTGAAGTTTCAGTGCCACTGACTTGCTGTGGAGTCTTGGAGTGACAGTTATGGCTGTGTGTGGCAAAGGCTACAAGGCTACAAGGAATGCACAGCTCAGGTGTTGCAGGAAGATGCTCATGAGGTGAAGGCACTTAGTTCTGCCATTCTACTGGAACTTTCTCCAGAATTATGTGGCATCTCAGGGTGAAGAAAAGGCTGGGACTGTGAAATTTCCCTTGTAAGTGTGAGTTAAATGCTCACGTGATGCTTACCTGGAGAGCTCGCAGCAGCTGGCTGCAACGCTCGATACGGGCGATGTCAAAAAGGAGGTTGATGGCACGAGAAGTGATTTCTGGCCGGTGTTCAGTGTAAGCCTCGATAGCGTTCAGAACTTGCTCTTCATTCTTGTCTCCACTCACCTGGCAAGGAGGAACAAGAGACAGGGAAGAAAGAATGAAGAAAGCAAACTGGTAGGTCTGAAAGGTCAGAGGGTACAAGTGTCCTCTGTCCTGTTGTAGGACTTGGCCCATGATGGGAACAAAGAAGGTGAGTCACTTCTCAGCCCAGAAGGACACAAAATTCTATCTCTGGTAGTCACAGACACCCTGGTCCTTCAGTCAGGATGATTTCTTCAGGCCCTTCTCTAAGAGGTGTTTGGTGTTTTCTGTTGTTGTTTTGGTTTCTTTAGCACTTGTAAGAGCTGTGTGGGGTGTGGGTTTTGCCTTCTGACCGCTCTCCTGCATTATCAAGTAGCTACTGAAAGGTGAGAGCTAAATTGTCACACACAAAACCCTAAGAACTCTCTCTATTAGCAGGCAGATCTCTGAACTTCTACCAAGTACCTACTACCAATATTCTGACACCCTCGTTACCTTATAGGCTGGAATATGCGTCAGGCGGCAGAGAGATGTTTCAAAAAGGCCCAGGAATTGGAGTGGTCGTTTCAAACCCCGGAAGGGAGCAATGCTGCTCTTTGCTGGCTCAATGCTGAGGAAAGAAAGAGGTGAGTCATGTTGGTACCCTGCTTCTCCAGGCCACAGAGACAGCTGCTTGTTCTCTGCTCACTTTGTCTGTACTGCTCTGTAACTAGAGTGATAATATCTGTATTTCAGTTGTGCACCAACCAGCTTCTCCTAAACCTAAACAGGCATGATGAGTCCCAGGTGAACCTGAGCAAAAGGCTAAACACACTGAGGAACTAAAACAGCAGTAAGAATTTATGTCAGAATGCAGCTTTCCTGGACAGAATTTGTCCTGGAAATATAACAAGCTAGGGCAAAGACTTTCTTAGGAACGTGGATTTCACTGGTCTAAACTATTTGCAAACTTGATGGTGTATCATCTGATAAACATGCTAGTCTGCTTCTGTGATCATGCAAGAACACTTCTTTTATTGCTGCCATGTCCCTTATTGACCAAGAGCCTATATATAATATATATATGCTCTTGGTGTGTGCATGTATATATATATATATAAAACCAACTTTGTGAAGAAGACAGTACTGTCTCATTTGTTTGCTTTTGTCCAGTAAGTGCTTAGGGAACAGGAGGGCAGAGTTCTTGGCTGACCTGGAAAGCCACTCCTCTAGGTCTGTCCTGCTGAGGTGCACCAAGATTTTCAAAAGTTGGTCTGTGCAGCATTCAGGTCAGATCTGAAAATCTGCCTTTAGATTTTAAGTTTCTAAAGCACTCAGTCATCCTATGAACACTGATGTCTTGACTGAGTGTATAAAACCTCCTGTCTCAGAAGGGCCTAATTTCAGTCAGTATTTTATATGTTTTATGTAGGAAATGTGTAAAGGGCTCTGGATATATAAACCACTGCAAGAGACCTCTGGAAGAATCTATGTGGAATGTAGAGATGTATGTAAGCTAGGCAGAACAAATCTTTGTTAGTACTAACGTGTCCTTACCTGTGTCACTTACAAAAATCACAGCTGATTCCCACTCTAGACTTCAGCATCAAGAACCAGCAACAGTTGTATCTTGCTTTTTACTATCAATTAGGCCCACAGAATTTGGAAGCCCAAAAGTGGGAACAGTCTGTAATTCATCTCTGACCCATCTAGCTAATCCAAGCAGACCTCAGTAATTGCTGTTTCCTTACCTTGTCTGGCCCATCTTCTCTTCCATGTTTGGGATAGTGCAGTTCTCCAGCATAGTGTGCCCTGAGATATCGAGCGAGGTCAGGTTTACCAAGTTTTCCACAAACAGGTTTAGAACCCGACGGGTCAGCTTGAATTTATAGTAACTGGACAGATGGTCTCGAGAGATATCCAAGTGTCTGCAAATGACAGAGAGCAGCTCAGAGCCTGGAAAGCATCAGCGGGGTTTCTGTGGCTGTGCCAGGGGAAAATGACAAGCAGACTGTGGTGGTGACTGTTATGTCCTTCCTAAGATACAGGAATGTGGTTCTGTAGGATCAGGCAGCAGGATCTGGCCTTGTGTCTACCAAAAGCACACATATCTAGTGGAGGTCTACTTAAAATGGAGCACAACGAGTCATTTGGCTATGCCATCACAAAGGAAATTGCTCTAGGCTCAGGAACTGCCTTTCCCAAGCTCCACCAAAGCGCCCACCTGAGCATTTCTGCCTGGTGACTGAGATGCACTAGAGGATCTTTGCATTCCCAGAAATATCTGTTGCTTCATCCCACAAATTAACTGACACAAGTTTTTGTCTGCATTCCCGATCTCTTTTTTTTTTTTTTTCCACCCCAGGCTATTATTCTCTTAATTATTTCATTTACCTTCAGATATTTAAATGCTTAAGCTCTGGGAAACCCCTGCAGCTGAGGAAGTTGTGGGACAATCTCATTGGCTATAATGTGCAAATGTCCCTTACAGGACAGGGCCTGCTTGTCTGCCAAGAAAAGATCCTTCGGGAGAAACTAAACTGCCTAAGACACAAACCAACATCATACGTACAAAAGTATCTTCTACATATTATAGACCAAGTTTCACTGCAGCTCACCAGCAGTTAAAGTCACTTGGATTTAGTCAGTGTTACCCAGAAGGTTGGCTGAGACTCCAGAGTCGTACATTAACGTGGTACCCCTTTCTTTTTGGGTGAGAAAGTTCTGGATCCTTTTTCTGATACAACGACTGTCTCAATTCTGTGTCAGGAAGCCATTTTGCTGTCAGTGCTGCCAGCTATTTCTTTGCACTGTTTTGTTCCTTGATTGCACCATCCACAAGCAGCGCACTTACACAGCGTGCAATGAGCAGATGGCTCTGAGCTGAGAGTTTGTTGTGGTTCTACCTCAGAGCAAAGTCTGGGTGTTCCTGTTTAACAATTGTTTTGAAGGACCAAATTTCAGTATGATTACCACTATCCTAGTACCTGTGTACATCTACAGCCATTTTTTTTGCCATCTCTTGGGAGTTCTGCTGGGTTTTTTTGTTTGTTTGGGGGGGAAGGGGAGAAGGGAAGCTCTTTCTTTGTGTGTGTATTTTCTTTACAAGGAGAGTAGTTAGGCCCTGGAACGGGCTGCCCAGGGAGGTTGTGGATGCCCCGTCTTTGGACGTGTTCAAGGCCAGGTTGGACGGGGTCCTGGGCAACCTGATCTGAATGTGTACGTTTGGTGGCCCTGCTAGGCAGAGGGGTTGGAACTACATGATCCTTGAGGTCCCTTCCAACCCGGGTGATTCTGTGATTCTGTATTTACTATTTTTGCAAACAAAACCCAGTCTGGCTTTAACCATGTCAGACGTGCAGTGAGTTGGTGAATGAGCCTGTTCATAGGAATGTTGATAAGCTGAAGCCAGCAGTGGATGGATGGCTGTCCATGAAAAGGCACATATCCCATTCTAACAGACCTGCATGGTTCCTATCAGTGGGAAAAAGACAAATAAGGAAGAAGAGATCTGCTGACCTGAGCTTGTGAAGCTGTGCAATCACTTGGATGTGCTCCTCTGAAAGGTCCATGTTGTAAAGCACTAAGGAAACCAGACTGTCCTTCCACTGTGTCAGAAATCCCACATCATTCAGCTGGATCCCAGAGAGGTCAAGAGCAGCAAGGGAGGTCAAAGGCCGAAGCAATGTCTCTACGTTGACCCCTTCAATCAAGCGGCCCAGATTCAGGAAGCGCAAGCGGCTAAAGCCTTCAAAAGTGAAGTCCTTGACCAAAACCTGGCGAGTGGGGTTCACCAAGCAGTCGTCTTCACAGCCTCCGGGGTTCTCTTCCTCATAGAAGATATTGCAGCATCCAAAGAGGCTAAGGGAGATAAGCGTGTGGCTGAAGCTCACCAAAGTTTGCAGACTCTTGGCCGTCAGCTTCTCGCAGTTAGTCAGGTAGAGCTCAACAAGATCCTGGAAGATGGGAAATGGAACAGTTACAAGAATTTCAAAGGCGGAATGCCCACCCTGCTCCCTACAACACCTCTCAGGGACAGCTTGAGAACCTGTACCACCAAACTTGACCAGTATCCCCACCCCATTCCCTACAGCACCTTTAGGAGCTGAGGAAGGAGATGCTGAGTTTCTCCCAGAGAAACCTGTGTGGAATCTCAGGAATGTCTGGATTTCTGGGATTCTAGCTGGTCCCCACGCAACAGTGCAGCCATGTGAAATGGCAGCTGGAGGCAGTCACTGCAATGCCACCTGCTTCCTGATGGCCTCCAGATCCTGGTCCTGCACGATCTGCTCCCGCAAGTGGATCCGAGCTAGCCTGGTGCTCCGTGGATCTGAGAAGAGGGTGAAGAAGCTTTCATGGGGTTCAAAGATGCTGTCTGTCTTCACCAATTCCACATACCTGTATTGAGGCAATGGTGTTAGCACAGCACAACAGAAGACAAAGGCTCAGTTACAGCCCTGGCACCTTTCCTGGCTCTGACAAGATGTTACCGAGTGCATGAGCACAGACTTCCTCCTGGAGGCTGGGCTATTAGCTCTTCCTCCACAAAACTAACAGTCCTTAGGAAAATCTAAGGCAATGATTTGTGCAAGGTCATGTATTTCTGAGTAAACTGGATTCTGCCAAGCACAGACTCTAGAATTTTTTTTTTCCATGCTGTTTAAAGCTATTAACTTGATTTTTCATTTTCAAAAAATTAGCTTGGTCAGTTTTCTGCCAGACATCGTAAGCAAGGGTTCAGCCAAGGGAAACTAATAGCCAAATGATAAAGCCCTGGAAACAGGTTGCCTTGTGAAGCTATGGGAGCAGCAGCCTTAAAATGCGACATCTGTTAGCTCTTTGTACTCTTATTTTTCTGGTTTGAGAGAGAGTTGTAATGATTCAGTGATGGGAAATAGGGAGGCTCCTTTATTGCTTACTGATGTTCTTGGAAGAAGCAGGGACTGTTCATTTCACTCAGGGTTTACATATATGGAAATGGTGACTGCCGGGATACAATAACTCCCAGGGGACAATTCCTTCTGGAGTTCATGCAAATCCTTATTTCCAATATGAGGCTCATCAGAAAAAAAACAAAACAAAACAACAAAAAAAACCCAAACCAGGCCTATGAATTCCTCCCATTTTTTTCCTTGTATCCTTTCCACCACTTTTTTTTAGAAAACTATGATTCCCCCTTCCCAAGCTCCCAGCTCCCATCCAAACCAGAGGAGCTCCTCCACAGGCCCAGACGTACTCGTTGACGAGTTTGTCACAGATCTCGCTTGGCAAGAAGATGTCAGGATGGAGCCGGAGAGTTTCATTGTCCAGTAAGTAGCACAGAGTCCCCTCCAAGTTGCGAAGGCAGAAATCTGTGCACAAGGTCATGAGTGACTCCGGGCTGTCGGATGCCATCTTCAGGGAAGCAGTGGGGAGGGGAAAACAGAAGGAAGCTTTTGATTCAGAAGATCCTTTCCTCAAATGAAATTCCAGGATGAATTTACAGGGACATCAGGGCAGCTGTAAGTGGAGGAGAAAAAAGGATTCGTTAAGAAAGGCACGCTGGAAAGCATGCTGCATAGCTATTGTACCAGCAGGATGCCAATAGTTCCAGTTACAGCCTGCCAATGCTGACCTCTGAAGAACCTGCAGTGGTTTGGTCCCTCTGGGGCTGTGCACTAAATTCCCTCAGGGGACACTGGGGGAATGAGTTAATGTGAAACATTTTCTTGCTGTATAGCCTCATTTCCTAACATGTTTCCTCAGTGCAGAAGTTATCTGGCTGACAAAGGGCTTCTGAAGGGGAAGTGGTGGAAACCACATTGCTTGGTTTCCTTCAGAGTGGGTTGAACAAACCACCAGAGAAGGTACAGCTGGGAAGATCCTTTTGCATAGCCCCAGTGGGATCTGGTGACCCCAAACCTTGTGTCTGTAATTGTTTGCTGCCATTTCAAGTGAAGCTTAATGTTCAAGCTGGATGTTTCTTTGCAGCTCCAAGCCAGAAGCTCCATGCAAGTGTTTGAACTAGACCATGAAGTGGATCAGAAACCAGAGGGGATGCTGGACACTGTGCAGGCAGCTGGAACTCACTAAAACATTCCAAATTCTGTCATAAAAAGTATGAGTGATCAACATGGAAAAAAGCAAGGGGCTTCTGCCCTCCTTGGTTTTTACTACCGAACAAAGGAGGATAGTGAGGCAGATAGGGGAAGCTAGTCCTGTCTGTTTCCTTATTTCAAAAATCTCATAGCTCTGGCTTTCAGGCTTGCTCACTGGCGCCGAAGCAGAACTAGCTGAGTGCACTGAGGGTGTTTAGGAGCAATGACTGAAGACCGCTTCACTTTTACAGGGCCAAATCATATTAGAAGCAACCTTAATGTGAACCCTTCAATGCATTTCCACGAGCACACACAAATTGCATTGAAATGTTTATTTGTGAGGTGAAATCTGTGTCTTTTCAATAGGTAAGTTCCTGCTGTACTGAGGACATCGGTGCTATGGAGTCGGTTATTCTCCTGTGCAGCATAGCTGGGGAAACTATTGCAAAATGTCTGTCTGCATCTACAAAGATCAAGGTATTTGTCTTTAGAAAGCCAGAGATGCTCTCCTTTCTTTCCTGCACTCTCAGCATTTAACTCAGTTTCCTTGCCTCAAGCACTAACCCCAAGGGCACCCCTGGTGACTCAGCCACCCTCCCTCCCCTTCCAGATGTTCTGTTCAGCCGCCGGGTTGTGCCACCAGGATGAAGGATCAGCCAAAGCTGAGGATGAGGTAACCTTTCAGATGCAGCACCACATGGTCTCTGTGGGAAACAGGACACAGTTGTGACTGAGCCTGCCTGGCAGCCCGTGCTCCCAGCCTTCTGGTGCCTCCTTATGCTGCACGAGTTGCAAATCGAAGCTCTTTTCTTCCTTTCGTGTCTCATTAATTCTTTATTTAAGAGCATGCTTTAGTGCCAGGGACAAAGACTCGACCAAGGAATAAACCCGAGACAGAAAGGAGCCTCTCAAGAAGCAAATGGGATGAGCAGAGCTACTTCTTGCGTAGCAGTAGGAACTGCAATGCTGCATCATTCCTGGGGGACACCAACCCCAGCCCGTGTCTCCCTGGGCCAAATCTTGCTCCAGTGTAAGTGGACAAACCCAGGACAGAACCTGGTTTCACTTGGATCAGTGATTTCTCCTTCCCATAACACTTTTGGGAACTGTACCTGTAAATTACTGTAAGAATCATGTTTAAATCCCTAATTCCTGACCTGCTGTGTTCTGACCTAGAACTTTCACAGCCTTTTCAGTGTGATCTCAGGCAGGTCCTCTGGTTTTGGCTCAAGAAGGAAAAGGTCTCCAAGCAACAGCAGAGGAGAAAATGAATAAAAAACTCAGCAATCACAAAAATGTACTTAATGTGCTGACCCCAAAAAGTCTAAAAGGTAACCTCCCTGCATTGCTGAGCCTTGATCTAACAACACTACTACGACTTCTTACGGGTGCTGTGGTAATGTGGAGACTTTTGAGATGTGCATGGTACAAATAATGAAAATGTGTAAGCTTTGTTCTAAAAGAGAAAGAAATCCATAATCAACAGCTCCCTCCTCTATTTGGCAGGAGAGAAATCCAAGGAATAAATGGGCAACTGAGAGCAGAGCACTGCCTTGCTAGCAGTGAGATCCTGCCTAAGAGGATGCATGTGGGAGGAAGCTCCTGCACTCTGCATGGCGTCTGCTTCAGAGATGCAACTGCTTCACCTCCAGAACGTATTTTGCCTGAAGCTTCCTTGAGAGAATCTTTCCAGAAAGGCCAGATCAACAGGAAGATCTGAGCCAGGAGGGAAACACGTTCTGCTATCCCTACCAGTCCACCCAAGCCATCAGACAGCAGGACTGGAGCCAGCCTTCTACCACTTTTTACTGCTTCTGGACAGAGAACTAAACCAAATTCTAAATTCTCAGTAACAATTTATTATTACGTGCTGCTGACAGGACCAGTGCTTGGGATTTGTCCAAGCAGCTTAGAGAGGGCAAGGATTGGCATCCTGCTGCTCTAACAACCCTCCCTTGCAAGCAGCACGATGTTGATCCCAGCCCTGGAGAAATCAGCTACACTTCAAATTCTGAGCTCCCAGCACTCTACCAACAAAATCCGACATCGGAACGTAGTCCACAGAGAAAAACATTCATCCTCGTGATTTATTGTGCACATCTGAGAAGCACCCAAGCTGCAGCTGTGACCATGGTCCTTTTGTACAGGTTGCTCCCTGCCTCTTCTAACCAGCCTCGAGACACGATGTGGGCAGGGAAGTAATGAAGTCAACAGCTGCACTGATCAATATCATCCTTAGCTATAAGCTCAGTGTGCTTTGTTGATAAAAATAAACAAGATAGAGATGCTGACAAATCATTAGCATTTGCCTAATCACTATCCTCGGGCAGCTTTCTGCAGGCAGTACATCAGCAAGCTGCTTGCCCTGCAGCCTGTCACCATGCCTCCCAGTGACGGGCAATACGCTACCTACTGCACGTGTTTCTGAATGGCCAAGTAAAAGATGCGAAAGAAGTTCAAGTGCAGGAATCAAAAAGTTAGAAATGCAGCTGCATCTTCTTTCCAGTTCATTTTTCTGTGTGGTTTTGCTTTCATTTTAGCACACAGAGGAACGGAGCACCTCGAAGCAGGCATACAAAACCCCATGTACCCTCCTGCAGCCTTCTGTGGAGTAACAGCACCCTCCCAGCACCCAAAGGAAACTGCAGCGCTGAGACACGCAGCTTCACTCCCCCATCAGCAGCCTCGCAGATCCAGGCAACTTCTTTGGCAACTGCTGCTTCTTTGCAGGCTACGTTTGTAGCGTTAGGGCATTTCTGGCAGCGCTGGCACACGAGGGTTGGCGCTGCTCTGGGGCTGCCCGTGCCAATCTCTACCTTGAACTTCAGACCATCTTCTCTCTCGGTCTCTCTCCAAGCCTGACTCACTGTGGCTTCGTGCCAGAGGCACAACGCTCATGTTGCCACAAACGCGATTGGCAAAGCTTCCAGCACCAGCGATTGGTCCAAGGAGAGGACAAACGACGCGTGTGGATGTGACCCGACCGCAAGGAATGGCTTTAAAAGAACCAATTTAACGCAAACGCAGAATGTGGTACGGGTCACGTCCTGATGGAAAACCGCACTGTCACTCAGCTGGCCTCTCACGCCGCGATCCGCCGCGCTTCGGTTCATTAATGGCTCATCGCAACCGGTGCGGGAATCGCCACGGGTGCAAGAAATGTCACCGCTGCCTTCCGGCACGGAAACCGAACACGGAGCGGAGCTGTTCGCAGCAGCCGAGCGAACGTTCCCCGTCCACGTTCGATCCCCCGGGGCCACAGAGGAGGTGCGCGGCCCCACGGCCCCCGGCCGGCCGCAGTCCCGAGCGCAGCCCCGCGGGGCCCGACCGCTCCCGGGGCGCCCAGAGGTCACCGCACCGTCCCCGTGGTCCCGCCGGGGCTCGGGCCGGCAGCGGCGGTTCCTCGGAGGGGCGGCACCGCCCCCAGCCGCCCGGAGCCCGGCCGAGGGAGCGGACCGGCGGCACTCACCTGGGCCCAGGCCCCGCCCAGCGCGGCGGATGGGGCCGGCGGTGGTCCCGGGCTCTCCCCGGCTCCGCGTCCTCCTCGGGCCCCGCTCCCCCCGCTTCGGCCTCCGCTGTCAACAAACCCCTCCGTCACTTCCGCCAGCCGGGGCCGCCGCACCGGATACCCGCCGTGTTCCCCCTAGGAAACACCGACCGGGCCGGAACGCTCCGACCGCCCCGCGACACCGGGGAGCTCCGGGAGCGGAGGCGGCTCCGGGCCGCGCTCCTCTCTGCGGGCCGGGCACCGGCACGCCACGAGGTGCGACGACGCCGTGCTCTGCCCGCACCCCGTGACGTCGGCACCGCCTCACACCGCCCCGGGAGATGCAAAGTGGGCGGAGCCTGCGGCGGTGGGCGGGGCGATGGGCAGGGGGGCGGGGCTTCGCACCCCCAGCGGGCGCGGCGTTTCCAGCCGGAGCGGTTGCGCGGCGCGCGGGGTCGGGCAGCCATGTCGCGGCTGCACCGGAGCAGGTGGGTGCGGGGCCGTGGCCAGGTGGGTGCGGAGCGGGAGCAGAGCGGAGCGCTGCCCGCCTGTTCTCCTGCTCGCTAACGGCCGCCGCTTCCCCGCAGGATCGCGGATTTCCAAGAGGTGCTCGGCGAACCCACGGTGGCTCTGGGCAAGCTTCGCGATCTCTGCTTCAGTGGTGAGTGGGACGGGGGGGGTCCGGCACGGCGCGGCGCTCCTTGTGACCGCGGCCGCCCCTCCCGCTCCGATCCCCGAACTTCGGCGCGGCGGCCCCGCCGGGGCTGAGCCGTACCGGCAATGACGGCCGCGTCTCTGCTGTCCCGCAGGAATCCCGTTCGACGGAGGGCTGCGCTGCCTCTGCTGGAAGGTGCGTCTGGCGCTGCGTGCTGCCGCTCCGGCGGTGCTTTGGGGCGCATAATGGGTAAAAAAAAAAAACAAAAACAACAAAACGAAGGTGCAGAACTTGGCAGCCGCTCCGAATCCGCGTCAGTTCGTGCAGTTCGTCGCTGCCGGGCTGCCCGGAGGTAGCCGTGTGTGCGCCGGCTCGGCGCTGCGTTGGGCTCCGGGCGCTGCGATGTGCCCGGCCGGCAAAGCGCTGAGCGATGTGCGGAGCGCCGCTGCCCCGCGTTGGCTCGGCTCGGCTCGGCCCGCAGGTTGGCACCGCGCTCCTCAGATCCTAACGTGTGTTTGTGTCCTGCGCAGATCCTGCTGAACTATCTCCCCTTAGAGAGGGCCCTATGGAGCTCTTTGCTGAAGAAGCAGAGGTGAGGACGGCTCTGCTTGCTCTTTTCGTTCTAATGGGATTCTGTGGAGGAAGGGAGCGGTGACTTCAATAATTAAGTACCTCTGCAAAAGGAATTGCTCTCGTGTGCTGTTCTTGGGGTCTGTGGATTTGAACTCAACATAATAGAAAATGAGATGTAGGCTGAGTGGAGCAGTGCAGGGGTGTCTGTGTGAGTTCAGGCCGAGCGCTTACATTGATGTTATCTGTTTCGTTTCCCTCCTTAAGGGAGCTGTATTCCCAGTTCCTAAAAGAAATGATTATTCAGCCTGGGATCGCCAAAGCCAACCTCGGTGTCTCAAGGGAAGATGTGACCTTAGAGGATCATGTAAGTGCTGCTAACCTTTGCTTTGCAGGACATTCCCTGTAGCTCTGAACCGTGGTTCTGTAGCCTGCATTCCTGTGCTGCTCTTGGCCCTGTGCTGGCAGGGGGGGCAGTTCCTGGGTGCCAGCCTTGTGCATGTGTCTGAGCCACCTTTAGCTGCTGAGTTACTGGCAAAACAATGGTAGCTGGGGATGGAGCTGTGTGCAGCTGCATGTGTGTCTTCCCTCCTGCTTTGGGGCTGTGCAGCCTGTGGGTCTGCTGGGGAAGAGCAGAGGGTTGCGAGAGGTCCCTTCAGCAAGGAGACGCTCTTTAGGGATGTTGTATCTGTGGGTGGGCTGGGAACAGGGTGCTCTGAAAGGCAGGAGGGTGCAGCTGGACCGCAGCAGAAGGTTGATTTATCTTCAGTTTGTTGATGAATGACTTCTTTAATTATTATTTATTGACTGTTTATTTGCATTGCTTTCTGCTCTGAAAATACTGCGAAGTTTATGTCAAGGCAGGGGATGATATAACTGAAGATAAGGACTGTAAATGCTACAGCTGCTTCCAGGGCTTGTCCTGAACATTGATGTTCTGCTGGTGTGTGGTCATTTGTGCTGCTGTGATCCACCAGGGCTGTAAAACTATAATGTCTGTAACATTGTGTGCGTTGGCAGCTTACAGTGAGCTTTGGATCTCTTGGAATGTTCCTTTTATGGTGTTTTCTCCTGTCAGATGATTATTAACTTGTGCAGATCTTGATCTGGAGAAAAGAAAGCGCCTGTGGGAGAGGGGGAGCCAACTTTGTCATAATGGAAAACTGGTCAGATAGGGGACAGGTTGTTGGCATTAATAATGCATTTCCTTTTTGCTGGGCGTGCTGGATGTGCTTAATCAGCCTTCTCAGAGCTGAGATATCCCACGGTACTCATGTGTTGCCTTAACTCTTGGGCTGGGTGCAAAGACCACCTTTGTACAGGTGGGAACTGCAATAGAGCATCCTTAGGACAGGATGCTTGATTTGGGAACTAAGTCTTGAAGAAGGATATGAAAAGGGATTGGAAATGTTGGTTTCTAACTTCAGTGAATCTACACAGTCACTTATTTTGCAAGTTCTGATCTGCTTCCTACACTGTGTGCTGTCTGAAGAAACAGCACTAAGCACAGTGCCAGAAGGATTGGGCCCTGTGCTTGGCTGACAGCAGGAATGGTTCATCAGTGTGCATTTACTGGGGGCTTTGGTGCACGTGAAGGATGCTTGGTTTTGTCTTGTTTATTTCTCCAGCCCCTCAATCCAAACCCAGACAGCCGGTGGAATACTTACTTCAAGGATAACGAGGTGCTCCTCCAGATAGACAAAGACGTCAGGTGTGTATGGTGTAGTGACTCAGGTTTGTGAGCCTGAGTGCTTTGCTAATACTTTGTACTTTGAAAATCGAGTTTAATATTCAACTGAGCTTTCTGTTTAGCACTGGGCACCTACTTCCTTCTTATGCTTGATTTCCTCCTGCATCCACCCTAGGAGGCTGTACCCTGACATGGCATTTTTCCAGCGCCCAACTGACTACCCCTGCCTTTTAATCCTGGACCCCCAAAATGAATTTGAGACGCTGCGTAAGCGGGTGGAGCAAACCACACTGAAGTCACAGACGGTGGCACGGAACCGCAGCGGGGTTACAAATGTGAGGTCTGGGTGTGGGCTGCCCCTGGGGCATGGCACGGTCCCTGATGGGGCTGCTGGTGGTTCTCGGGCTTTTTGTGTTTGTGTGGTGGAATTATGTGAATGCAGAAGCAGATACTGTGTATTTGGTGTCTAGACAGCTTTAGAGAACCAGCTGGCATGCTTAAAAGTTGGCAGGAGTCATAGGTATGTTTAATGGTAAGGGTTATTTTCTCCTGAGTTCCAGGAAGATGTGCTATGCCTGAGATGTCCCTTCCTTCATGGGAACAAAGCACTGAAGGGTTAATTTACTGAAGCTGAATTGATAGAGTCTTCCAGAGCTGGGTCTCCTCAAACTGTAATTGGGAAAGGAGCTGGGGAAGAGCTGAAACGTGTGATGTCTTTTGCCTCTTTGGGTGTTAGATGATAAGTGCTGTGCACTGGGTGCTGGGGAAGGTGGCTGGCTGCAGTCTGTCCCCTTTTCCTGCATTACAAAGAAGTGGCCCTGCTGTGTTTCCTTACTGCCTGGGATCAGGTGATGCAGTGGTTCAGGGGAACTGTCTGTTGCAGCACAGACTGCTTTGTTCATCAGCTCTAGTCTTGCCTTGCTCTTCAGGTGAGCTCCCCTCTTAAATCGTCTCCTAACTCTCTGGGTGAATACGAAGTTCTGCCCAATGGCTGCGAAGCTCACTGGGAAGTGGTGGAGCGAATCCTTTTCATCTATGCCAAGCTGAACCCCGGGATAGCCTACGTTCAGGGGATGAATGAAATAGTGGGGCCCCTTTACTACACCTTTGCTACAGACCCTAACAGCGAGTGGAAAGGTGAGAGGCTCTTTCGGATGCTGGATAGGGGCTGTTGTGCTGCATGCTCTGTGTGAAGCAGTGTTTCAGGATGGAGACTCTAAGCAATTCAGTTTTGACTGATCAGGAAATAAACAAACAAACCCCCAAAGCCAACAAATGCAAAAAGGGTTGTGCATTTCTGGGAGCACAGTAGACTGACAGAGACTGAACGGGCTGTGAGTGCTGAGGGCATCAGAAGTGGAGATTTGGGGGATTTTTGTTTTGTATGAATCGAAGTTCTCTTCCTGATTGAAACCTGATATCCTCATACAAGTCCTTTATTGCTTCTGGTGCTAAAAATACGTCTGTGTGGGTTACAGTGGGGTTATTTTCTTTGCTCTGTTGCTTTGTTTGTTTCTATTTTGTGTGTGTGTTTTGTTTTTGATTAACAAGGACAACTGAAGGGGTGGGGCAAGAAGAAGAATGGACTGGGGGGAGTTCTGCATTGCTCCCACTTCAAAGTTTTGGGGCTGCGTGCTCATGGCAGCAAGACTGGGTGATCTTCTGGGCCGCAGATAACTGTCACAAAGTGTCACAACGACCTCAGTGTGCACACAGGGCCTGCACTGCAGCTGCTCTGTACACAGCCAAAGTCTTGTGAGATGCACTACAGCAATGAGGTTATCAGCCCAGAGCAGCTTTGTGCCTCTGACAGCAATGCTTTCTCTGTGCTTCCATTCACTTCCTCCTTTAATTCCCCAGAACACGCTGAAGCTGACACGTTTTTCTGCTTTACCAACCTAATGGCTGAAATTCGGGACAACTTCATTAAGAGTTTGGATGATTCTCAGTGTGGTATAACCTACAAAATGGAGAAGGTCTATTCCACCCTGAAGGAAAAGGATGTGGAGCTGTATTTGAAGCTGGTGAGGAGCTGGGTGTTCCTCTTAGTGTGGTTGGAATGTGGGGGAGGGAGCATTCAAATGTCAGCCAACTTTGTTCAGCTGTTCCTGGACTTGAATAGAGAGGTTGAGGAGCTGTGGGAAGGCCTTTAGCAGCAGGACATAGGGGCTGTCTTATCTGTAAGCTGGAACAAGCTCTCCTTGGAGTAAGGCTGAAGTGAGCTGATGCAGCAAAGCTTTCCTCCCCTGTGTGAGTGCAAACTGTAGCTGTTGTGAGGCTGCCAGCTGTGACTTGGCCACCAGCCCTGGTCACCTGGATTCAAGCTGGAGATGGAAACACAAGCTTTGCTGTAAAGTTCCTTTGAATTTGTCATCAAAAACATCAACAAATCTCCCTGCAGAAGCAAGCAGAAAAGCTGCAAAATCCTGCTCACGTAATTCTATCATTTTCCTTCCATTGGGGATCTCAGGGTGCTGTGGATTGCTGTGGATTTTGTAGAATATCAGGCAGCAAACCCCTGTAGGTCTTGTAGTCTGTTTGATGTGGAAGTCCAGGGTGAATCTGGAAGGGGAAGCTGTCCTTGTTACTGCAGCCTTCACCAGATTGTTTGGAGATGTTTTGCATTTAGAAAAGGCGAAATATGTTCAGTAATCCAAAAGGTGATCTGTCAGCACAGTGACACAACCCACAGCGTTGGCTGAAGGCTGATTTAAGGGGGGAGAAAATAAATGACTTACTGTTTGGCTGGCAGGAAATGGCCTTGGCCATGCAGCAACCAATCTTCAGGAATGTCATCAGGATCCTGAGCTTTTTTTGACCATGCTTAAAGTTTCAGTCTCTTGGATTTGATAGTTTAAAAAAAAAGAGAAAAAGAAAGGTACAGTGCTTGCAGTGTCTTACTGACCGTCAGTGTGAACTCTGCCCCATCTTTTGTTTCTTTCTGTGAACGGTAAAGCTTTGATAAATTCTGGAAAGGAGAGGAAATCCTGAAAAAACAGCGCCTTTGCTGGAGGGGGAGGGCTGTGGCTTTGCAGATAAAGTGGTGTTCAGATGGGAAGTTAAAATTACTCTGCAAGTTTAACTGAAATAACACACAGTGCCTTTAGGAAGAAAAGCTTCCTTTACTCCTGTCTTAGAGGAGTGTTTTCTGCCTTTGTAGACGTGGAACGTGGTTGATTTGAAGATCTTCCTCAATCACAAAAATGTGAAAGCTCTTGTAGGAGGAGGTGGATTTGCTGATGTTCCAGCATAGCTTGGCAGCATAGAGCTGTTTCAGGGTGGAAATGGGGAGGGAATCGAGGGCTGCATCTCTTATGTGGGTATTCATTTTTTGTCTGGTGCATGTCTGACAGCAAGAGCAGAACATCAAACCCCAGTTCTTTGCCTTTCGCTGGCTGACGCTGCTCTTGTCCCAAGAGTTCCTGCTGCCAGATGTCATCCGTATCTGGGACTCCCTCTTTGCTGACGATAAGCGCTTCGATTTTCTGCTCCTCGTGTGTTGTGCCATGTTGACGTAAGTATGGCAGTGGCCACTGTGCTCTTTTCTTCCCTCCTTTAATGAGATCCATAGGTCTAGGAACCTTCTGTGGGTGTGTGTTATTGCATCTGATGAATAGGTCACAGTCATTTGTCACAGTGGTAATGGAAGTGTTCTCAGAAGTCTCTGTAAGGCACGTCGTAGTCCATTTTTTGAAGTTCCTCTGTAAAGAGTCAAAAGTAACTGGAGCAATTGCCATCTTTCAGACTAATCCGGGATCAGCTGCTGGAAGGAGACTTCACTCTCAACATGAGGCTGCTACAGGTAAGGATTAAATATTGCAGGCATGGGTTGCAGTGTAAAGAATCTTGAGATTGTACTGTACTGTGAGAGGGGACTGCGGTATGGGCATGTCTTGCTGAGGTGAGGTACCAGGTTTCTGATGGCTGTGTGCCATCAGAAAATCTTAATGTTGGTCATGCAGCATGCTCATTACTGGGAGTATAAACCTTTGCATGCTGTGATCCCCACCACTGCAGGGAAACTGAGCTCACTTGAGATGAACGGCTGCTTTAACTTCCTTGGTGGTGGTGTCTCTGCTCCCTGTGCCATTAACTGGGCTTTCATTTTCACATGCACAATGTGACTGCATGCTCTCTGTTCCATCTTCCTAGCACTGTAGGGTTTCTTCTCCTTCCTCCCCTTTCCAGGTACTTCAATAGCAAGGGGCTCAGCAGTGTTCCTTCTGCAGTCTTCTGCTGGCAGGGCACAGTGCTGCTGTCTGGAGCCCAGCACTACCATTGACACACAGCCTTTTGCTCATGCACCCTTCCAGGCTTACAGAGACATTGTTCTAAACTACTGGCTTATAACGTTCCTTGGTTTGGAAAAAAACAACAACAACAACAAAAAAAGCATTTTCCATCAAAGCTTTGAAACACGCAGTGTTAAATTTGTTGGGCAGAGGCTTTTGTTTAGCTCTGAGAATTGTGGGAGCCCAAGGTTGGAAACACTGCACTGAACAGCAGGATATCTCTGACTCTGCCAGTTCCTGCTTCGGACTGTATGGGGTGCTGGCTTTGATAAGGCCCTCTGGCATGAAGATCTTGTGCAGTCAGCTGGCCTGCTACCATTGGAGGATAAGTGAATAGAAACTTCTTGAAGGGCGCTGGGGCTTGATCAGTTACAGAACAGGAAGCTGTTAAGGGAGTAACTGAACTTAACGGTGTTCTAATGCTAACAATGCTGTTGTCAAGGTTTGCCCTGTTTAGGTGGAGCGATGTCAAATGCTAAGTTGGCACTTACACTTCCTTTCTTTACTGTAGGATTATCCTATATCTGATGTCCACCTGATTTTGAAGAAGGCCAAGGAACTTCAGGATTCCAAATAGTCCATGAGGCTGACTAAAGGTGTTGGAGAAACTGTAAGGCAGAGGATCTTAGGAGGTGGGCCTGTGCAGCGCATTAAAACTCCTAGGGATCTCTGCAGGACTTCAGGTTTTGCATTTGGGCTACTGGCCGCCTTGAAGACTTCCTTCTCCTCTATTTATTAGGTCAAGAACTGATTACTTCCCTATCTGCTTGGGCCCTGCACTCCAGATTTTTCAACTCTCAAATGCCTCTGTGCTGCCAAAAGCAGTTCTTTGTATCTTTTTTTAATGACTTTACGTGGAGAAAGAAACCATCTATCTGCATATCCCTCAAGGGATGGATTCCTTCTGCATCATGAAAGTAGCTCACGTGGAGTTACTTCTGATGGGGAAGGGACAGTGTGGATCTGGTAGATTTTGGTGGGTGAGTATAGAAGGAACTTTCTCCTGTGAACAGAATGTATCCCAAGGAAGTCACACGTTCTGCCATTCAAGTAGCTTCTGGATTCTTCTCCCTCTTATCTGCACTTAGCTGTCCCTGAGGTGTGCAAAAAAAGAAGGTTGTGTCAGCTTCTGGTGCGTGTCGTCTGACATCCAGCAGTTTGGACCCCTTCTATGACAAAGACCTTGAGAACCATGATGGGAAGACATGATAACAGCTGGCAGCTTTGTGCACTGAAACTGCCTGCGTCGCCTTACCATACAGGTCTCCTCGAAAGAAGACTGTGGTGGTTTTCATCTGTGAGTGAAGTGTAGTTTGAAGCCTTATTACACTAAGCCTTAGAGTAGGAATTCGTTGCTGCAGGGAGGCTGGGACCTCAGGCTGCTTTCGTGGCTCGAACTGGAGCATATCTAGCTGCAATCAGGATTCTGAAACACAAGAAATGAGCATCTAGTTGCATGAAGACAGCTCTACTTAAGGACTTACACGGGCATAGCGCTGGGGTTTCCTGCCTCAGTGGCTTGCATAGGATATTACCCTGCATAAGCTCTGGTCACGGTAACCTTGATATTGTCTAATAGCTCTTCTTGCCAGGAACAGACACATTACGGGTGTGACCTACAAGAAAAAGTCCTTTTATTGTGTAATCCAGTGGGCATACAAGCATTTCAGTCATTAGCTGACTCCTGGGGGTAATCCATGTTTCTGTGCACCAGTGCTACTGGATAACAGTTGTGAGTTGGACACTTGTCCCTCCTGAGGGGGAAACCGCT